>NC_092872.1:451570619-452997908 GCF_028372415.1 Notamacropus eugenii | reverse complement strand
TCCCTGAGGGACAGCCAGCCCTATGATCTGCTGCTGCTTGGCCTGTAAAGGGCATGATCCCTGATAAGCTGAAAGAACTCAGAGCTGTAACTGAGTGAAGAAACTTATTTCAGTTAGTTAGTTGAGTATACTCTGAGAGAGGACCTTAAAAGAAAGATGGGTCAGTAAAGAAGTAAGGAATAGGCTTTTGAGTGGCAGACCAAAATCCCAGAATTTTAGTCATGCAGAAGAGACTATACTATGTCCCTTAATTTCTGGAACGTACTGATTCCCTTGGTAAGATCATTCACTTTCTTGTTTAAGCTGAGATCTTATCTCTCCCTCACTGTACAGCTCATTTGCTCTTATGTATTTTTTGATATATCCTAACTTGTATAACTTCTTTCATTTCTATTTGCTGCTTTCTTTGATAAAGAGGTTTAATTTTGTGTAATTTGTATTTTGTGTAATCAACCTTTGGTGAGAAGGGGCTAAGCTAATCAATGTAAGCTAAGGGCTACTGACCCCCTTGAGAGAGGGATCAAGAAAGTGACCTTTATTTTGAACCCACATTTGTCCCTCTAGACTAGAAATGTGTGAGGGGAGACAGAGAGATATACCTCTAAGGACACGAGTCCAGATCCTTCCTTATAGTACTACTCTAAAGATGTGGCCATCCTGGAAGGGAAACAAACTTGGGGTTTCCACAGAGAAAGTCTCCTTCCCTTTGTGCTTGGGCTGTCCAGTTAACTTACAGTGATGGCAGAGGTCTACACCCATGCTTGTGCTCACACTAACTGTGGGCTACCACCTTAATGTTCTTCTAATTCCAGGAGCGCATGGTCAATCTGATCTTCTGACACTTCTGACACTAACAACTTCCCTGAGACAACTGGGTAGTGGAATCTCCTGAACCTTAGAACGGTCTGGGAAATCTTTCCTCCTCTGTCCAAAATACATCATGAGTCATATGGCTTTCTCCTGTCCTGAAGCCCCAGGGTTAAGAAGCTCTGCCATTGCCTCTCACTGCCACCTTTTGGGCTGAGTGGGTGATAACACATGCATCTACAACAGGCTTTTCTCTTTTTTTACCTCTCAAAAGGTTGCTATTAGCTACTCTCAGAGTGGAGGCTGGGTAGATGAATAGCTCCTCTCCAACCACCTCTCCAGGGTCCATACCTGTGTCTGCCACAGTTCTCTTTGTCAACTGTTGTCCCTCACCCTCCCCCCCACCAAAAAAATCTGTGCCCTGACACTCCCCTCTTATAATACAAAGAGGTGGCTTCATTACAAAAAAACCAAGAGTCAATCAGGTCATCACATTCCTGGAAGTCAAGTCTTAATCACAAATCCTAAATAAGATACAAATATGTGGATGAATAGGTAAGGACCCAAGCCTAGGACATATTTTCTCAGCACGTACCAACAGATATATTAATATCCTCCACAGAGAGTTTCCACAACTCAAACAAAGGATCACCTTGATGTCACTTCATCTAGTTGGCCAGGCTCTCCTGATCCACCCTCTTCTTGAGTTAAAATGGCCAACTAGTAGGTTGAGACTGGAGAGAGAAGAAAGTAAAGTCAGAGCAGAGGTAGTGACCTAAGAAAGTATTGAAGGTAGAAGGAATGGAGGTCTCAATGAAGGTAAAGATTAGGTTTGTGAAGGGAGAGGTGGAATAATAAGATGTTATGGCTGGACAGGAGAATATCAGAAATTCTAATTAGAGAAGCTGAATATTTATATAGGTAATGGTGAGATCTAGTGTGTTAGACCATACTTATGTTTGACTGAGGTAGAGTGAAGGAGTTGGTCATGGGAATTTAAGGATGAATTTAATAAATGAAGTGGGAGGTTAGGAATTTTGAGAAAGCATCTGTGTAAATTACTAAAGTTCCCTAAGATAAAGATAGAGTTAGAGAGGAGAGGAAGATGGTGAACCAGGAGCTGAACTCCTTGAAAAAGTAGGGGAAAGACCTGGGTGGGGAGGAGGTCATTATACTACAACCATCATCCTTTAGATCGGGCCAAAATTTGATGGAAGGGAATTCAAAGGAGGAAACATTGCTAACTTGATGGAAGTAAAGGGAGAGTCTAGAAATGAAACTGAGGAGGAACACAGAGAATTTTTACTCACCCTCCAGAACCTGTTTGTCAAGGAGAGTCAGAGCTAGAGAAGATGGTCAAGGATATGGTATCATGTGAGTGACAGGTCTTAGTAAAGGCTATTAAATGGAAATAATATGCAAGAAAAGGGTACAGGAGGAAGAGGGAGGTGTAGTGTTCATTTATGAACAGGAACTCCAAAGGGCACATTTTTAAAGGGGTGAGCAGGGCTGAAATGGAACATGAATGGAGTAGGGTTGAATAAGATGGAGGTGAGAGAACTTGAGGAGAGGTCTGGGAATAGTTTTCTCCTAAATGCTGATTAATTCATACAGGGAGATAGAGATAAACAGGAAAAGCACGAGGTAATAGTGCATGGCAAATGAAGAGGGAACCTCACAATGTCTATGACTTGTTCCAGAGAGTACTGGGACAAGCCTGGGTTCTAGTTTTGGCCCAGACCGCTCTAGTTCCTGCCAGGATGTATGGTAATTTAAATGGGAAAATCTTTCCCATTCATTAATAGGCCCATGTGACCTGCTTAAGTCAGATGGAAGCCTGAGTTACATGAGTCTAAGTCACATGGAACAGGAAAGGATAGAGCAGAAAAGGTGGAACAAGAAGAGGTGGAGCTAGGGCAGAGCTGAGAGGAAATTGGTCAGAGCAGTCAGAACTGAGCAAGAAAGAGAAAAGCAGGCAGATGGGTAGCACGAGTGAGAGAGTAGGTTTGTGATTTTGTTTAAGGGAGCTGATTTGTGGGAAGCCTAACAAAGGGAAGGCTTGGGATGGTCTTGTCCTCTGCATGGTTATTGCTCATGGATTTCTTTGTTACTATGATAGATGTGGCTTTGTGGTGTCTGAATAAATGTTTTGGTTCTGTCTTCCATGTGGAGAGTCTGTTATATTTAGCAATTCAGAACTGCACCAGCATATTCATGGACACTGTAGGTGCTATGAATGTCGCATCGGTGCAACACAGGAACAGGAAAGTCACCCCTGCATCCATTGTCTTGCCACTGGACTTCAGTGGAAGAAGAGAAGAGTGAGGCTGATGGCTTTGCAAAGCTCTTCCCCTCCCATATCCAATTTACTCACAAGTCATCACCTTCGTGTTGTCATTGGTCCTCTGAGAACAAAGGACAAACTACAACAACAACAGAGATGGAGGATGCACGGGGAGAGGGAGGACAGGGAAGCTTCTAAAAAGGGATGGTAACTGCAGTCTCTGACTTGGAGACTCTCTATGACCCAGCCACAAACAATTTTGTGTTTGGTAATGTTGTTTACAAAGAATAAAAACCCTGAAGAAAACCAATATAGAAACAAGAAAATTAACACAAGTAGTAAGGAGAACCCCAAGAGGCCACGTAGGCCTATGCTGATAAGTAAACAAGATCCCAGCCATTAAACAAACTTAAACACACACAAACATATTTTAAAGACTCATAATTAGTTTGCTCTTCTGACTCTAAGAGAGCTGAGTTTTCCCAGCTCCATGTCAGGTTTCTTTTAGTTCTTCTCATTTTGAATGTCTTACCTAGTGTTTCTGTCAGGTATTACCAATGATTTAGAATTCACTTTAACATCTAAAAATAGAGCTACTTCGTCCACCAAAGACGCTCATTCCAACAGTCTTTTGGAAGAATCAACTCCATCTGGGATACTGCTTGTGAGCCACCCTTCCCTTATTCTCTCGCATGTTCTCTTTAGCCTCATGCCTCCCAGAGTGGATAGATGATAGCTTTTTTTAATATCTAAAACCTAGATAGTTTAATTTCTCTATATCTATAATAATCTAATTCAACTAGCACATATTTCATCAAAAATGTATTCATTCATATTTCAATTATGCATAGTTTTTGTTAAAATATTTTTTAAGTTACATGATATTTGCAGTCAATGAAAAAAAATACGAACTCAGCTCTCAAATCTGCTGAGGAACTGAAGAGTAGTGCCTAAGTAGCCAGTTCCTCACACTTTTCCCTTCCTGAATATAGTCAGTACTAGGCATTAATATTGTGGCTGAAACTACTAAAAGCTGGAACTTCAGTTGCTTCCCCAGAAGGCATCTTTTTAAATTAGAGATTGAAGAAAAACACACTAGTCCAATAGGTTTTTTTTAATGAATAAACCCAAAAGGAATACGAATGAGTCCTAGTAAGAATTTGCCATTATAAGCACAAGAAAAAGCTGTCAGAAAACTAAATTATGTAAGCAAACAGGAATATATGTGTGTATGTGCGTATGAACCTAAGAAACACACCGCAGAAGATTAAAGACAACAATGACACTGGTAAACTAGTTCAAACAGGAACCATCAGAGAAAAAGGAAGGATACATACTTTGAACCAATCCAAATTGACTTATATATAGATTTAAAAACTAATTTTGCTAAAAAAAAAATGCAAAACAACTCTAGTTTAGAAAACTAAGGATTATATGCATTTAGACTACTGTAGACTATTAGGAAGAATTATGGGAATTCAAGTTAAGAGTAAGAATACTATAACTCTTTTAGACTAGATGAAGGGCCATATTTTCAGTGGTGCTTTCCCTCTAACCTGACAATATGACAGTTAACTTTAACATTTATTTTAAAGGCCTTCCTGGGCATATGTGGGCAAGAACTAGAATACTGCCCTAATGAATACCTCTGAAACTCAGTCTTGACTTTTTACTATGGGGTGTGGGCCTACACCTCAAAGAGAGTGACTTGGGGTTCAGTTCTAAGGGTCATCAGCTCTCCTGCCTGAGAGCTGTTTCTTTACACATCATCTATCAAAACAAACATTTGCTGGTGATACCTTTTCAATAAGCAGTCCTCCTGCTACCCTCTGCCATGTCTTCCTTCTTGCCACTAAAAGGAAAGATGAATATCCCTGGCCAGGCTCTTCTCTATTTGCAGCTATGTTTTTGTGTTTTACCAAGCTTCACCAAGATGGACTCTCTTTTTCACTATCTTCTCCCATTAACTTCTGCCTTACTTTTCACACATCACTGCAATACCAATTACATTAAGCTCTATGTACTCCTGAGAGAAAGCACTTTGTAGATCAAAGATAAAAATGCATAAAATGTATATATGAAGCCTGATTATCTTCTGAGAAATTTAAAGTTTTTTGATTGAAGGTGTCAGTGAACAAATGTTGTCTAGCTAATGAAATTACAAGCTATCTTAGTTCTTCATAGCAAGAAAAATCATATTACGCAGAGCCTCCTCCCTAAAATGACAAAAATGATTATTATTAATTCTGATCATGAATCTAGCTCTGAATGCATGCCCAGAAACAGAGTGTCCCAGAAAATTCTGAAATAACATTATGAAAAAAGAATACCAGAAAATTCATCAACACTGGGGGATCCAAAAACGGTTAGAAAGAAACTGTAGAGAAACATTAAGAATGATGCATATGTTTCTCTTTTTTTTAACTATGTAGGGATGGCATTGTATTAAGCATTTTAACTAGAAGTGTATAGAAATCTGACTGTGGACAAAAAGAATTACCACATGAGCAGGTTTTCCAACACACTGTGAAAAATATATTACCTTTTCTTTTAACAAAACTGAAAAGTTGTCATTCACTGATCTCTGACTCCACCAAGTCTTCCAGCATGAATTGAGCTGGTGATTTTAACCACCACCATTAGAGCATGGAGTCTGCCTTTGGGGGATAATGTGAAGGAAGAAGCCTTATTTCAATGTTAAATGGTTTTCTAAGGTTTTCTTTTTTGTTATTCTTATTTTATATCCCAGTTTCAAAATGTTGGAGGAAAGGCAGAGTTTTGCCACCAAGCCCTGAGGCAGAAACTCTATGACTTGTACCTCCATTCAGAGACATGGTTCTTCAGGCATCACCTCTTGAGAGGTACTGGTACCAACCAGGCTTTTCAAGTCATGGTTACATGCTTAACAGAATATACTTCTGATGTGCCAGGAACATAATAAAGTCAAAGACTCTGGCCAAAGATGACATAAGAAAGTTCTTTCAGTGAGCCAACATGGTCCAGTCTTGAGAAAGAGGTACAGCCCCAAAGTAAATAATCTGTTTCCTGGTAGAGTGTAGGGAGGGAGGGGTTATGGAAAAACAAGAACCATTCTTGAGGTTCAAAAATTCAGGGAAAAAATGGAACTGATGCTTTTATACAACTATGGATTGTTTAAGGGAATAACCACTTTCAGGAAATACTCTTTGGGTAGAGATACACCACCAAATCACCAAAGAGAAAGAATGTCACTAAAATCCTTATTAAGATTTCTAAGTCATAGATGAGTCTAAATGAATAACAAAAAAAGAAAACCTTGAGAAAATACAAAAAATATTGAGTAGATGCTGACTTTCCTGTGCTAAAAAGGCACCATACTCTATAAACCTGCAAAGGTACTGAAGTCACCAGCCCTGTACACTTGTGGATGTCTCAATAGAACAGGAAGCTGGCAATCCTATACCTATTAAGGGAGGTAGAGTGAAACTACAATTTTAAAATGCGCTAAAAAGACTGTTAATTAGGTTTACTTAGCAATTCTGTGTTTGATACTAAATATAGAATATTTTTTCTGCTTTTGAAATGTCAAAGTTTCCTTTGATGAAACTACCTCAAAATACTGAGAATACAGCAAATGTCATTATTCTCATATTAATCTAAGGATACTTTCCATCTAGGCTGTATTCATTTTGTATATTATGATTTATATATGTGGCATCTCTTATTAGAAAGTAAGCCCATTGAGGACAGGAATTATTTTTGTTTTTTCTTTATATTTCCAGCACTGAGCACATTGACTGACAGGTAGTAAGTAAAACTTAGATGAATGTTTGCTGATTGACTATTTGTCTAATTGTAGATCATCAGATTTCTGTATCAGAAGAGACCTTAGAGAATTAGAATAACCCCATTTTTCTTATTCTTTCCATTGTGACAATGGGAAAGAAGGACTCAAAAAATATGTCAGGAGTCTATGGGAGAGGCAGTAGGGAATTCATATAGTCCCATCAGAAATAAACATATACTTTGACATGTATCTGGTTTCTGCAATTTAACCGCTAAATAGACATTTATATTTGCCCAATATGACCTGGAAACCATAAATTTTAATTCCTGTTACCATTTACCCCAATCTGTACAGTATCACCATGTCCCACTAAGTCTACTCCTCCTTAAACTAGAATGTTTCTTTGCAGACAAATAAAGATACAGATTATGCCTGGCATATACCTAAAGGATTTCAACATTGATACAGCAACATTGCTATCTTCTGAAGTCTCCTTGTCATCTCTAAAGAGATGTTAACAATGTTCTTCTCATCTTTCAAGGCTCAACTGAGATGCTATCCCTTCATAATGGCTTTCCTGACCAAATTTACAGGTAATGCAAAATTTAGAATGTTAGCTAACTTATTGGATGACAGAGCTAAAAATCCAAAGATATTAAGCTAGAAACATACTCCAAATCTAATAAGGTAAAATGCAATAAAGGTAGGTATAGAATCTTACCCTTGGATTCTAAAAATCACCTGTACTAGTAAAGGATGGAGGAAATAAGAATAGATTCCAGATCTTGTGTGAAAATATCTAAAGGCTTTAGTAGATGACAAACTCGATGAGTCAGTGTGACACATTTGTTGGCAACTAGGAAAAAGGCAATGAGAGACTGAATTATGTTCTAAATTGGCTCAATTAGTGTCACTTATAAGGGACATTTCCAAGGTGCATGGGACTACTCTGCTAACACTGGTGATTTTGGGATTGGGAAATTTCATGAGTTAAAAAGCAGATTTCCCCCACTGGCAAGTAGAAACTGGCCAGTGTTTTACAATTCTAAAGTTGTCTGAATCCTTTATTGGACAGTCTTGGATAGTATATTTGATATGGCACCTATCTGAGCTTCCACCCCCAATAAATTTAAAAATAGTGTGAGTCCAAGATGTAACAATGGCAGTTAAGCAAACTAACACAATCTGATGTTGAATTAATAGAAACAAACTGTCGTAAAAGATATCTCAGGGGGATGGAAGCAAGGGGAGATGCATCATAAGAGCTCTGGTGTCAGTTTTTAGGAAGGAGACTGGAACAGCCAGTAGATGACAAGGCTAGACATAGGACTGGAGACCATGCCACACAAGTAGTGGCTGAAGAAACAAGGTAGATTTAGCATGGAAGGAGAGACTTAAAAGGGACATGTTTGCTGACTTCAAGTATATGCTAGACTGTTGTACGGAAGAGGTTAGATTTGTTCTGCTTTGTTTCAAAGGATAGAACTAAGAACAGCAGTTGAAAGTTGCAAAGAAGAGGATTTTGATTGAATGTGAAGAAAAATATCAGAACGAATAGTAATCTAAAAGTGGAATGGGCTGTAACAGGAGGTGGTGGGTCCATTTTTAATCAAGGTCTTTAAATGGAATCTGGAGAGCTACTTATCAAGGATGCTTTAGGCTAGGTAAGATGACTTCTGAGTTCCCTTCTAAATTCAAGATTTTATGATTCCGTGAAAGGTATCTCTCCCATCTTGAAATTTTCTCATGTAATTTTATCTAAACTTCTCCTTTGCCCATACCCTACTTTGTATCATACTTAATTCTATACATGCCATGTGCTTACTCTTAGACTTGACTGTGACATTTTTCCTTTTTTTTTCTGTAGCATCGAATAAAGTAACTTGGACATAGCAGGCATGTCATAAACGTTTGTTGAATTAAATTGAATCTCCAAAGTCACATAAAGAAAGGATCAAAATATAGCAAACAACATGTTTTGTGGTCCTAAAAAGTAAAAGGAGAAACCAAGCAGCTCAAGAAAGTAAATCTTCTTAGAAACAAAATGTCCAGGGGAATTATCCACCCCCTTGTTATGTTAAATAACAACTTGGGAAGCCTCATTGAAAAGGCAGATCTTGCAAATGTTGAAGAGAATGAGAAAAGCTATGTAAGAGTAATTTCTGTAAATATCTTAGTGACTGATAAAGCAAAACAATATTAACTAAAAAATAACCCTAGGGAAGTCAGAAATTTGTGGAGGTTTTTAAACCTCTAAGGAAAGACAACAATTTAGGAATCTAAAACATCTATTCATAAAGAAAGCAAAACCTTAGCAGGCAGACATCACCAACAGGCTAGATGCTGGGGAGTGGTGTAATAAATGCTCAAACATGAACACTGGAAAACTACA
Organism: Notamacropus eugenii; assembly: GCF_028372415.1. Lineage (NCBI taxonomy): Eukaryota > Metazoa > Chordata > Mammalia > Diprotodontia > Macropodidae > Notamacropus > Notamacropus eugenii. The sequence continues at coordinate 452,988,659 of NC_092872.1, read as the reverse complement.
ACCAGAGAAAATAGCAGTCACCAACAGAAAATCAAATACAGAAATAAGAACAATTTTATATTTCTATCGTACCGCATCTGAAAATGCATGTTCAATATTATTTTATTTAAAAAGTAATTTGCTCAAACACGAATATCTTGGTAAACAAGCAGACAAACTGGTGATGGTGTGATGCCTCTATTTATTATTTATTAAGCTAAAAACAAATGCAGAGAGAAATGAGACAGAAGGCTTTAAAACTTATTGGAACACTCTTTGTGGAATTGGGCCAATCAGACTTTCTAGGTGGTTCTAACTCATGTTATAAAAAGCCCTCTAGAGCATTCAGATGGTGTTTTTTTTAACACACACAGCTGCTTGACACTAGGATGCCACTATGGGGTGGGTTAAATGTCTACCAACAGATACAGTTTCAATATAGCAAGGCCTCCAGCACTTTTTAATTCTTTATTCTTTTTTTCATTCTATGTCTGATGATACACTAAGAAGAAGATGCTCTTTTTCTAAGAATGCTCACCAAAGTCTATAAATTGGTAGGCAAAATATTAGAAAGTAGTTTCCAAAAAGATATTAATAAACTAGACCAATGGGTCATGCCATATTGAATCAGATGGCATGTAATAGAGATAAATTAAAGTCCTATGTATAGGTTCAAAAGCTCAGCTTCACAGGTAGATGCTGTGGAAGGAATGGTTAGACAAGAAATTATATGAGAATGCCCAGTATTTTGGAGTACCAGAAGTTCAATGTATCAACATCATGAAATTGCAAACTTAAAGCTATCATGATACTCAATTATGTTAAGACAGGCATAGTGTCCAGAGTACAGAAGGCATTATTTCCACTGTATCCTACCTACAGTGGTTGGACCACATCTGGGTAGAACATTATAAGTACACTGAAAAGTTGAAGAGAATCCAAAGTACAGTAAGTAGGATGGTGAGGAGCTTTGAAAGCATGCCATATAAGAACTAGCTGAACAACCTATGGGGACCAAGTTTAGGGGTAACATGAAAGCTGCCCAAGTATTTGAAGTGCCATAATGTGGAAGAGGGATTAACCTTGCTTTGTCTTGCCTCAGACAGCAGAACTAGGAACAAAGAAGCACATTTAGAACATTGCTAACATTTAGAGCTAACCAGAAAAAGAATGAACCATCTCAAGAGAGTGTATTCTCTCTCATTAAAGGTCTTCAAAAGAAGGATAGGTGACCACTTACAGATATCTTGGAGGGGATTTTTGCTCAGGTACGGGTTAGATTAGATTGCTTCTAATATCTCTTCTCATTCTAGAAAGGAAATGACAACTAACTAAAAGGTTGAGCTTATACAGAATAATATTCAATCCTAAGTGAGTGCAATCAGTGACGTCCAGTTTCTGCCTTTAGAGCTCTAGCCTTGTCCCATAAAAGTCACTTTTGTCCAAGCAAATGGGCAACTGCGCATGAAAAACTGAGCATATTAATTGGTATGTGCTCTAATATGATTTGCACACATGAATGAAGGAATTCTCAGTGAAAAAAAAAGACAGAAACAAACAGCAACAGCTGTTTAAAAAAAAAAACAATACTTTGAAAATGTGTTCTTTCCACACTCAAAAATCATCCTGGGATCTGTGGAGAAAAATCCTTTCAGGAGAAACTATAGGGTGGTAGCTATAATGTACATGTGGTATTGTAAATCTGTAACAATTATAAAAATGTGACCAGTATCCAACTGGAAGAAGCATGAATAATGATAGATTTGTCACTTGGGTGAGTGGTTTTGTAAAAGCATGAACATGAGGATGAGTCAAATTCACCTGGTTTTTGCCCACAAGTTGGACAAAGCCAAGAGCTGCTGGAGAAGAAGGAGGAAAAGCTGGCCAAGAGGGAGCACACCTGTCTCAGAAATTCTGAATCAAGACAGCCACCACACTTGCTGCCAGGCTTGGCATTCAAAGGGTACCAAGGATGAAAACCATTAAGCTGAGACCAGTCATTTAAGACCATTTGAAGGGATTCTGGGATATTATCCCTAATGCTTTATTTGATATTGCAGTAACACAATGTAAACCTTTGTATATTATATAAATTTTAATCTCTTTTCAAAATTATAAATAAAAATGTTGAAAACCCATTTCTAGCTTAGCACTTTAAAGGAAAATAGATAGTGGCAAATCTAACATTACTAACACTCCTCCCACTGGAATACTGGTTATATGTTTATATTTGTTACAGGTCTATAATACTATGTGGAGGGGAGGGGGAGAGAAAGAATTAGTTGGAAGGGGGAAGAAGGAGCCAGAGTGAATAGATAAGGCACTACCTAGGAGGTTTCTAGGGATGTCAGTTGATATTACTAAGATCAGAATATAAGAGAAGGAATGGAAGAACCCCATTTTGGAACAGGAGTATGTGAAGAGGAATGACACAAATTCCCCAGGGAGTTAGTGCTCAATTTCCTCACATAGTCCTCTCTCCCAAAAAAGGTACATCAGAAAAACAAATAATTTTACTTCATAGAAATGTAGCCTTGTCTTTAGTTTTCTAATTTCTGAGAGAATGTCCCAGTGCTACATGAACATACTCATCAGGACAACTGAAAAAAGGAAATAACCTATTCTCTTTGTCAGAACCAAAATGCATGTGGCTTGAGACTGCTCTCAACATCTATCGTGACAAATTCACCCAGACTGAAAGCACATTTTGGTCAGTACCTATGAAAAGTAAACGCATACTTATAAATATATATTGCTTATAATATAATATAATGCTTCATTTTTACCAGATCAAACCAGAGGCACACTAGCTCAAAACAAAGGCATTTAATTATACAGAAAAGCAAGATAAATAACAAGGACTTCACTCTACCTCCAGTACACAAGGGAACACTCTACCATGAATTTCTATGATATTGGTGAGAGAGGAAATAGGCAAAGGGAATGCATATAGACCAGATTACTCACACTCCTGGGGCTGCATCATAACTGAAATATCTTACTGGCCCTGAAGCTACTGCCTTCTGCTTTTGACGTCATCTTCTGGACTACTAATGTCATGTTCTGGGCTGTTTTTCTCTTCTGAACTATGAAATACTATTGTTATCTGCAGGGTTTCTTTCTCAGGGGGACTACTTTCACCACTTCAAGGCCCATAAGAGATCTTTACTAAGCTATTACAGCCACCTCAGGTTTCTATAATGAATTACTGATCCCTTTTCTTCTTACTTACTTACCCTTTTCTTCTCTTTTATCAGATTAGCCCAGAGCCTCAAGGTTTCAACTCTTTTATGAGTCAGACCTGAAGTATACCTAGCCAGCATAATACCTTGAGTAAAATTCATCTTTTGAACTATTTTGTTTTTTTCTCCTTCAACAAACTCCCATAGACCAGTTTGATATTTGGATTTGGGAAGTAAATTCCTTTCAGCTTCAATTTCAATATTAGCAATCAACTATATAGATTATGTACCTGGAATTTCACTAAATAAGACCAAAAAGGGAGAGGTGAGGCAAGCAACCTTTATCCTACATTCCTGCAGATATACCTAAAATTGTTGCTCTCCATACATATAATAAAATCTCCCTGCCTGAAGCCTGGATAACTCAATTCTCAAAGAAGCAAAATATTTTTGCTGGATTTTATTTCTAGGAGGAAGAGAAGAATCAAAATAAAGTCACAATAAAGCTTATCCTGGAATGCCCTAATGTACTCACACATTCAACACAAGCCCCTCATACCATCCACATCTATATTTTATAATTAGGAGAATCACAACTCCTCTTCTGCTCCATCTTTATTGAGCACCTATTATATATACAAAGAACATTGGTGGATTCATCTTTCTTAGTCTCTTTCCACTGCCACCACTTCTTACTTTTGAGCCAGATCTTTCTCCTTTTTTGGACCCCTATAAACTGGTTCAAAGTCTCACACATAGCCCCACAGTAATTTTCTAAAGATTTCTGTTGCTAGTAAAAAGTTTAGTGGACTTAAAAGAAGAACAAAGACACACACATTTGCCAATAGTAGATATCTTTATGGCTAGAGGATCTAAGTAAAATTCATTGACCAATCTCAAGAAATCCTGAGTATTTATGAGAGAGGGTCTTCCCATTGGGCATTGAGAAAACTGAATAATGATTGGCTGATGACGACACCAGTAGTAGAACTGGGGAAGCCACTGGTCAAGGTAGGGAGGAGTGGGTGGAACTAGGACAGAATTTATCTTGCACCACAAAAGCCCTCTTCTCTTGTACAGTCCTGGGGTAAAGTAGCCAGGAGACCAAGAGGAGGGTCTTAGGAAACACCTTGAATAAGAAGAGGAAAAGGGATATGGAAGTGTCAAGTGACAGCTGAATACAGAAAGGTGAGTTTCTGTGATCAATCATGATCATTTTTAAAGAACAGATGTTCATAAACCAGGGACCTCCTATATATATAGATGTGATAAACAAACACATTTTCTCACTACCCAAAAGACAAAAACAGTAGGAATCAAAAAAACTTTTTTTCCCTCTGATTTTATTTCTATTGTCGCTGTGAACCAGCCTTTAGTCCCACTCACATGGGATTAATGAGAAGGGGACGAACTTGCCAACCAAAAGGGTTTACCCAGCATTCTCCAAGTTCCTAAACTTTAAGGTTGTCCTTGATTTTAAGGTTGAATAAATTTCTGGAAATAAGGAAGAAGTCATTACAAATGAATGAAGGAGAGAGCTTGGTAAACTGGAAGAGGAATTGTAGCAGATCACACTTTAGTACTATTTGCTGAAGCTAGAAAGTGCCTAATCAGAACTGAGCACCTTCGGTAAGCAAATGGAAATTAATGTGACTAGAGAACAGCAAAATCACAAATGGGTGAAAACAAAAAGCTATAAGGGACAGTGATACACAGGAGAATAGCCCACCACAATGCCCTTTTTTCTCTCTCCAATCAAAGAAAAGAGGACTACTTCCATTGCCCTTTAGGCTGTTTGAATGGTAGCCAGAAGCTAGGAAACTTTATTCTTTTCCTAAATATTTATTTTCAGCCTTAAATCCTTAACCTGTGATAAAGCTTGTTGGCCAATAAATCCCAAGATGTTTGCTGTGTTTATTTATTAAGTAGATTGAGATAAGGAAGGAGAGGAATTTCCCCTTTTAAAAATGAGATAATTTTTACCCAGCAGAGTTGAGCTGGGGGCAGAACCATGGGAAGAGGAAGAGTGCTGGTATTATCTGTTAAGTTGTACAAGTATCTGAATCTTAATTCAAACCCTAAATCAATTTCCTTTGCCAAAAAAAAAAAAAAGATGATCAACAAAACAGTACATTGTGAGGAAGAAAAACATCACCCTTCCTTCATTCTGAAAGGTTTTGGGTAGCAGGCTACCTACACAAATCTAGCCCCTTGGGGAAGGGGGAAAGCAAGGACTTCCATGCATGGGCAGTTACCATAGCGACAGTACCACAGCAACACAAGTCTATCAGAGCCTGAAGCAGTCAGGCTTAAGGCCTGAATGTCTCCAAGTCACTCACAAGCTCCCCCTGGTGGCTAGAGCATGTATTGAAATGCCAAGCTTGATAGTCTCTAACGAAGCTAGAAAGTGTCTAACCAGAAGCCAAGATTTTAAGAGCCTCTCTCTTCTCTCTACACAACCAAAATTAACTGATTTCAAAAGGCCAAAGAACAAGAGTGTACACAAATAAATGCTGTAAACATATCCCATATCCATTCAATTAAACTCATACCCAGTTTCTTAATGTTCAAATCCAAGGAAGTTCCTTAGCCCAATAAGAGAGTGTGAACAGAAAAACTATGCAGTGGCAACCAAATAAATAATAATTATTACTTAATGAAGTTGGAAGAGATAACTCAATGAGTTTCAAATCTAATAGTATGTGCCCAGAGGGCAAAAGTAGTAGTAAATGAGTAGAAGAAAGATGGGCTTGATCCCAGAGAAAAGAACTAGGAGCGCAGAGGGAAGATGCAGAGACAGATTTCAGCTCAACATAAGGGGAGAACTTTTTTAATAGCAAGAGTTTTTCGGAAAAGCCTGATGATCTAGTAAGATCTCCATTAATAGAGATTGACTGACCATTTGGAAAGACTGTTGTGGAAAGAATTTTCATTCATGTAGGGATTGAACTAGTTCTAAGGTCCCTTCCAAATCTGACATTCTGTGATTTTGTGACTTTGTCAGGAAGTATGATGTATTAGAAAGAATACTGGATTTAAAGATCAGAAACTTTCTGAACTTCAGTTCAGGTATAGGAATAATAATTATTGCTCTGTTTATTTCACAAGGTTGCAGAAAATATCAAATGAGATGAAAGATATGAAAGTACTTTGCAAACTCTAAACTATTGTATAAATGTGAAGAATTAAAGATTATTGAATGGAATAAAGCAGTAAAGCTATTGGACAAGAAAGAGTTTCTATTGATAGTCCAAAGTCACCTCACTCTCATTATGTTCAAAATTAAACCAATTATACAGTCATTGTAGGAATTTAGTTTGCTTGATTAGGTATATTTGTTATAAAGGGTTTTTCTTCCTTTTAATGGAGAGGAGGTTCTAAGGAGAGGAAAGTTAGGGATACAGTTACCACTCCTCACACCCCGCAAAAAAAGAAAGAAAAGGGGGTCATTGAAATATTTTTAAAGAATGCACAAAAGAGAACTGAAGGAAACTCTGAAGGATAAGCAGGACAGCTTTGAAAGTTACACATTGAATTTATCATATATTTAAAAGGAAAAGCAAGTTGTATGTAACAGAGATTTGCAGTGTTTTGTATGATCCTGTTTCATTTCTGTTTATATAATGAAATGCTCATTTTATTTGGTGTTTGATAAGAGCAAAATAAAAAACTATTTTTAAAAATTAAACCAATTATCTTCCTCCTAAGCCTGTCCCTTTTCCCAACTTCCCTATTTCTGTTAAAGGAACCACCACCTTCCCTTAATTACTAAAACTCAAAATTTTAATTCTCTTCAACTCTTTCCTCTCTGTCAATTCTTACCCAATCATCCAGTCCTATAGACTCTCCTCCTGTGTTCTCTCCCACATAGACAGATTCAGGCTCTCTTCTCTACTTCTATTGCCACCTCTTTGCTTCAGATTTTGATCATGTCTTCCCTAAAATTATAAAAGAGTCTCCTAACTGGTCATTGTACCTCCAGTCTCATCCCTCTCCACTGGATCTTTCAAACGCTGCCAAAAGTCTTCTTAATATATAGGTCATAGGATTTTGTGAGGGAAGAGATATTATACATGAATTATTTCAACCTCCTCATTTACAGATAAGGAAATTTGAGGCCCATGGGGGTTAAGTGACTCGCCCAAGATCACACAGGCAACAAGTAACAGATCCAGGTCCTCAGACATAAAATCCAGAGGCTTTACAATGCACCACACTGTCAGCCTTCCTTGGTTCCCACTGCCTATAGAATTAAAGACAAGTCTCTTGACGTTAGAGGCCCTTCACAATTTGTCTCTAACTTACCACACGAACCTTATTTCATACTCCTTTGTGCATTCTAGATTCCAGTCAGACCGGATGACTCATAAACTCATTCTTCTTTCTACTGCTGTCTTTCAAGCCTGTAAGGCACTCCCTCTTTGTCTCTGGCTGGTGAAATTCTCTTCCTTGAAGGTTTAGCTCAAATGTCATCTCCTTCATGACACTCCCCCAATTCCCCAACTAAAATTAACTCTCCCTTCTGACATTTTACTGGAGATACTTGCTTGGATCTCTCTTTTGCCCCTAACATCTATGCAATAACATATCATTTGAATACACAGAAATACACATCAGTTTTGCCCCCTTAGAGTGAAGGGTTGTCCCTTCTCCCTCCAAGCCAAAAGTACTACCACCAGAAGTCTTCTTCTCTGCTTTTTCCTCCTCCTTTCCAGAAAAGTAGCTAAAAGATGTTTCCATCACCTGCCTCAGGTGATGAAGAGTGCGAAAGAGGAAAGACGAACAGTGCCTTTATGAAGTCCAAAAGAAGGCAAGTGGGAAGATCCAGGCATAAGCAAAAGACACACCATCCAGGTGCTATGGGCCAAAGGAAGAAAAATGACTTGCCAGGAGCCGGCCCAAAGAGAGAAACTGAGACCCACTTGAATAATTCAAGAAAGGGGTGTTCCCATAGCCACTAGCCAGGCAAGGCCCTGTGTGGTGGGAGGGGTTTTAGATCCTGATGTCAAAGAAGTTTTGAATTGGCTGGAGGCACTCAATGCCTCAGAATCATAAACCCATCCACTGAAATTTCAGTGTAATTGTACCACGAGCCAGCAGCTCTAAAGCTAGTACTTGGAAAGGAAGTAGCTAGTAGTGAGCAGAAGGAAAGAGCAAAACGGCATCCAGAACCAGCAAACTTCCCCTTTCCCCCTTGCTGGAACCCTAAACCAAGAAGTTCTTCCAAGTCCTAGGTGCTCTACATGTCTTCGGTAGCAGGGCGACTCATCAATAAGAGTGTATGAATCTCTTCACTCTCTGTTGCTTGGTTGCACCTCCTTTCAGTGTCCTAAATGAAAGAGTTTTGTGTTTTGAAACCTGTGGAAGTGCTATTTATAAAAGGAGCCGGTATTAACCATTGGAGAAAATGTCTGATGCTACAGTTCCCAAGTCCTATCTGGTTGGGGGTAAAGAGCTTGATAAGTGAAGGTTCTTCGGCATACTGAAGCTTTTCAGGGTACGTGCTGGTAAGTGTTTAACACTTGGCGCTGGGGATGGGGATGGGCAGAATCAACACACTTTTGTGGATAATAGGCATCATTAATATTTTCTCCAATATTTTCTTAAGTGCAAACAATCAAAAAAGCAATAAGTCAAGTCCTGGTTGGTAGTGTTCGCTATATCCAAAGTCTAAAAGTTCACATGGAAAATGTGACAATTAACTCTCACAAAAGAGCTACTCAACACACCCCTGGTTAGAAGGTAAGCTCCTTAAAGACAGAAACCATATTGTTTTTCATCTTTAAACTTTCTAGTACATAATGCAGTGCTTTGCACATAGTAGGCAGTTAGTAAATGTTTGTTGAATTCAAGTTGATTTGATTTAAATGGCTTTTGAAACTTTTTTTTTCAAATTTTAGCTGCAATTTTTGTCTTTTCTCCTGAACTAATTTGTTAAGGAGTCCTTTTACCTCCAGAGCCCTCTGGATCTATTACTACCTATCCTTTTGTATTGTAAGCATGTCCAGGGAATTCATCATTCATTTCTTTAGCAAACTTTTTTTGTATGACATAGTCCAAAGTCAACCAATCCAGTCTGGTTTGAATTAACACAAATTGATAGTCTTAATTTATGAAATTATACTTCATTCTTCATATTAAAGGGACTCACTATAGTATGTTTTCTTAAATTTTTCTTTTTACAAAACCAACAGACTATACTGCTGCCAAGTTACTATATAGATAAGAATGCACACTATATCAAGAAGTAACCTCTTTTACTATAACTCTGAGGTATTTGGCTGGTGGTTTCTGCCAAATACTTCTTAGTATCTGAATAAGCTCTCTCTCTCTCTCTCTCTCTCTCTCTCTCTCTCTCTCTCTCTCTCTCTCTCTCTCTCTCTCTCTCTCTCTCTCACACACACACACACACACACACACACACACACACACACAGAGTTTCTATTCAGACTGGTAAATGGAAGTATCATATCTAAAACAGCCTTTGAAGAGCAGTACTAAATTTCTCTATATAGCATGTTCTTAGCAAAAGAGAAAAAGACAGGAAAAAAAGAGGAAAAATGGAGGAGAAAAGAATTAATACAAAACCGTGAAAGAACTAAGAGCTGAGAAAGGAATAAATCAGTTTCCTAATACTTCAACTATTACAATTTTTTCCTAAAATATTAAAAGATGCTTAAAACCAAAATGATTATTAAACATGAATATGTTTTAAAATGGAAAAATAACTTTAGCTCTAATTTAAATGTTTTTTTCCTCAAATTAATGTGTTTTATCTTGTTCTATCTGTTAGCATAATAAAAAATGCTAAATATTATGTTACCGATTTAATCCTCCAATAAAAGGACATAGAACTAGGAAAAAATAGTCCTATTTACACTACATGTCTTGATAAGCAGGGTAGCTATTCCACATTCAGTAACAGTGAGACCTCCCCAATCCCAAAATATCATCTTTTTAAAAGTATAGAAGCACCTCATGGGAAAACTGTGAGATTTTGCAAGGTCTTATGGGACCCATAAAGCCATACACTAAAATAGGTTTTTGCAAGAGCAAATGAAGCTTTTTAAGTATTCATAAGCAGCCACAGGGACTCAAACCCCAATCACAGAAAATCGAAGACAGCGGCCACCAGCGAGTCTCCACAGATGTTTTCAAAGCTTTATAAGGGGTTTTTAAGGAAAAACAAAAGCAGCCATGGGGACCTGCTCATGGCTGCCATCTTGGATTCACTTCTTTTAAGGAGTAAGTCCCTGTGGTGGTTATCAAAGCTTCACTTTCCATTACAAAAGCCCATGTGAGCACAGATGTTGAAATGGTTTTTCTCAAGTGAAAACAAAGGTGTCTGAAAACTACCTGGGCTCAGAAAGACTTTTGTCATTTCTAACAAACTAATTCTCCTGCTTCCTAAGGGGTCATCACTTGAGGGTGGCCTTCTTTAGAATCAGGTGAGTATACTATATATGTAACAACTTTATATAAGAATGTGCACATGAACTATAACTATACAGATGAAAACTCAAGTGGATGCGATAGCAGCACTGTCCCATTTCTATTTAACCGGGATTGCACTGTCATTATTTGGAAATAATAATGGATTCTCCACAGTTTTTCACAGTTATCTTTCTGACATCAGAATTATAGGGTTTAACCATATTCCTCACTTCATAAAATAAAATGTTTCCATTTCAATATTATCATCTAAGGACCAGTATGGTGTCACATAAAGTGTAAAAAATGTATTTCTAAAGAGTAACAATAATAAATGTATCCATAAATAGAGCATAAATGAGAATAAGAAAAATATTTGACAGATTTTACCTAAGAATATTTACATAGTATAAAAATATTGAAGCACACAGACATGCCTTCATTCAAGCATATGCTATCTTCAAAAGCAATGAAAAGTAGATAGTGTGTGCATTAATTATTATTTTTAAAATTACAATCAGCATAGATTCTTTAGCATAATAAAGTATTACATTTTTATGTTCATACTGTGTGTGCTTAATTTAATGTCTTAACTTAGGGAATTTTATGGCAAAAAAAGGTAAGAACAATTTATTTTCTCAAGCAAAATTTGCTAATATTAAAATTAGCCACAAAATTCATATAGTCATTTTTATAAGAATTTTTAAGCTAAGAAGTAATAGCTTAAGTAATAAAAAATTCATTATGACTCTTTAAAAGGGAAGAGAGAAAATGCCAATTATAAAATTAAAGAGAGTTTAATAGATTTTTAAATTACAATTTTTAAAAAATATGTGTCTCTGAAGACAGCTTACTTACTAACTTGTGGTTTCATTTAAGTTTAAAACAGTCAAGAAATAATTTCCTGAAAATAAGACCAAAAAAGAAAAAAGACAGAGAATGCTGCCTGAACTTCATGCATATTACAAGATTCTTGTGTACATCTATATTTGACTAAATTATCTCACTGCCCCAAAAAACCTAAACTGATGATAATCAAAACACTTTTTACCCATTTCTAATATTTGTTTATATAAAGGGGAAACAACAAAAAAGGACTGGGTTCCAATCAAGTCAGAGTTTGTTGCCAAAATTCAGGCATTTTCTTCACTTAGATAAATTCCAACCAGAGACAACATTGTTGATTTCGTCCTCATTTCTAAGATAGAAGCATAAATAGCAGTAACAATAAGTAAATTTTATAAGTAAAACACTAACTTTGCAACTCAAGTGCAGGCTATAGTAGAATATCTAGCAATTGTATCTATTAAGAAAAACTAGACTGGAATAATAATCTTAGAAAACTATACTGTTTAGAAATTATTCTGTTTCCTCGTGTTTATCTTACAAGCCATGTATAACATTCACCGATAAGAAAGCTAGCAAATATAATTTTGTATAACACATCTCTTGTGACCAACAAGTCCTGAAATACTAGGGGAGGATAGTGATTAGTTTAGGTCAGCAAGAAGCTTTATTTTCAGCCACAAATGTTTTCCCTTGGTAAAATGTAAAAAAGAACCTTCTATTTTTTTTTGCTCTAGTAGAATATTGTTGTAATAAACAGAGTTAGAAATTATATGAAAGTTTCTAGAACTTGAGATAAAATGCAAATCAAAATGCCTATAGCAGCACTTTTTTGCGGTATTAATGAACTGGAAATAAAGTAGATGCCCGTCATTTGAGGAATGGTTAAAGAGATAATATTTTACATATAAAGAGATTCAATTAATGTAAGAAATGATGAATATGAAGAATTCAGAGAAGCATGGGAAGACTTATATGAATGAGCCGAAAATAAAATAGAGCCAGAAATATAACATAAACAGTGATCACAATAACAGCAAAATTGAAACTGATTGCCATGAAATTAAAAAGTCCAAAGTTGGCCCAAAAGAAGAAATAGGACAAGATACCTCTCCCCACCCAAGCTACTTTGCAGAAGGGAAAATCACGCATGTGAATGATACTGCATATAACATCATTTTATTGTTGTTGGTATGTTATTTCGTTTTGTGGGGCTTTTTTTCTTCTTTTTTCATAGTTTAAAGTGATGGCTCTCTGGGAGAGGCAGGAAGAAGAATATAATGGAAACATAAGTGTCAATAAATAAAAGTCATCAATAATGGTTTATTTTTTTAAAAGACTTAGGGATAAAAATAAACCAATAACTGGTCTCAGTTCTGAATTAGTGAGTAAGATGATTGTCCTGTCTTCACCCTTCTCTTTCTACTAGTTCTGGCATCCTTTTGTATGTTGCTGTTTTGATAAGTGGTTTCTGAGTGAAGGCAAATTTGGGGGGAGTAGAGAGAAGGAAGAGAGAAGAGGAAACTAGCTGCATTGGAGAGAGATAAAAGGAAAAAAGAATTACAAAAAGTTATAGCAATTATCTGAGTTCATTAGGTTGACTATTATACACACAAAGACCAAAGAAACCATTTGTTGAACAGAATTTAATTCAGCCAGTAATTTTTCATAACAGTACTATAGACCAGTTGCGTAGATATGAAAAATATTTTGCCACATAAAAAAACTTTGTTCATAGTTATATTTATTCTAATGAGATTATGCATGAATATCTGGGGGGGGGGGGCAATAGCGACAACAAAATAAATACTCAGCAAGAAAACTACCCCAAAATGACAGAACAATAACTTATAGTGTCTAAACTAGTTATCCATAAAGGCTTTCTTAGTTCTGAATTAGCAAGTAAAATGGTTATACCATGTCCACCCTTCTCTTCCTACTCATTCTAGCATCTTTTTGTACAGTGTTGTTAACCATCTTAAATAACTAGGTTAAAACCCCATACAAAACATAACATTTCCCTACCGAATTCTGAAATTGAATTCTATCAGTCACTCAAATAAAATATGATCATTAACTTTAACTAGGACCTACAATTGGTGATATTCCAGTCATCCTGATTAACATCTGGTCACTGGATTCAGATGGCTCTGGAGGAGAAGTGAGGCTGGTGACCTGCACAGCCCTCCCTCACTCAAAACAGTCAAGTGCAAGTCATGTCTTTATTTCTCTGATGGCATGGTCTTCTTCAGCAACAAAGGATGAACACAACAATTTCCTACCACATAACATTGTTTTGAGGATCTAAAATAACTATATATAACCATATATACTTTGCATATTATTTCAATAGCTTAAAATATAAGCAATTACTATTATAATTACGATCCACTATGCAGTATTAGCAATCAACAACACAGGTGTTAATTAAGGCCAGATTTTTTACTCATTTTTAGTGACTTCTATTGTGTACTTACCTACATATAATACAGCCTTAAAAATTAGCTGGTTTGATCACCTATTAGTTCACCCTATGATTTCAAATAATGAAATGGCAAATAGACAATTACAAACAAAACTATATCTATAAAAATGAGGTCATATTTTAAAGAATTTGCCTCTAGAAGAAATTATAGTCATATGAAAAAATGCTCTAAATCGCTGTTGACTACAGGGATGCAAATCAAAACAACTCTGAGGTACCACGTCACACTATTAGATTGGCTAACATGACAAAACAGGAAGATGATAAATGTTGGAGAAGATGTGGGAGAGTTGGAACACTAATTCATGGTTGGTAGAGCTGTGAGCTGATTCAACCTTGTGGAGAGCAATTTGGAACTATGCCCAAAGGGTTACAAAAATGTGCGTACCCTTTGACCCAGCAATACTGCTTCTAGGACTGTACCCCCAAGAGATCATAAAAATGGGAAAGGGTCCCATATGTACAAAAATATTTATAGCAGCTCTCTTTGTGGTAGCCAAACACTGGAAATCAAGGGGATGCCCACCAATTGGAGAATGGCTGAATAAACTGTGGTATATGAACGTAATGGAATACTATTGTGCTATAAGAAATGATGAACAGGAAAACTTCAGAAAGACCTGGAAAAACTTATGTGAACTGATGCTGAGTGAATGGAGCAGAACCAGGAGAACTTTGTACACAACAACAAGCACAGTGTGCAAAGAATTTTTCTGGTAGACTTAGTACTTCATTGAAATGCAAGGACTTAAAAAATTTGCAATGTACACTTGAGGCAAAATGTGTTCCACATCCAAAGAAAGAACTATGGAATTTGATCACAGAATGAAGCAGATTATCTTCTTTTGTATTGTGTTTTGTTTTATGATTTCTCACATTCATTTTAATTCTTCTATGCAACATGACTAAGGTGAAAATGTATTTAATAGGAATGTATGTGTAGAGTCTATATAAGATTGCAAGCCATCTCAGGGAGGGAGTGGGGAAGGAGAGGGAAGGAGGGGAAACAAATCTAAGATATATGGAAGTGATTGTAGAACACTGAAAACAAATAAAATAATTTAATAAAAACATTTGCCTCTATTAACGCTTAAAATGATAAAAATTAATGTCAGTAAGGCTGTGGAGAAATAGATATTCATATTACATTGTTTGTGGGACTATAAAGTGGTATAAACTTTCTGGAGAGTAATCTGATAAAAATTAATAAGAGCCAAAAAACTGAGCACACCCTTTGACTTAGCGATCCACTGCAGGGACTATATGACAAGGAAGGGATATTTTTATTATAATTATCAAAGAAGGCCCTAGGCAAATTTCTGAGAAAATTCACTCTCTACCAAATAAGGATAACAATACTTAGGTAATGAGGATAATGAAAATAAAGAGATAAAGAGGATAAAGGACGCTCCACAGAACTACAAGGCCTTGAACCACAGTGTGCTGAAAGGACTCGGTGTTTGGTAACAATGCAGCAGTTCCTTGGTCCCTGTGATGGCAGTAAGGGGAGGGAGATACATCATGGAGAAATGGCTAGGAAGAGCTGCCTACAGAGTAAATTTTAAAGAGAGAGACAACTTACATTCTCACTTTCTTCTTCCTTTCAGTGGAACATACGGCATAGAACTCTTTCTCTCTCCAGAAACTTCAATAGAAGGGGGATGATTGCCTCCTTACTTCTACTTCCCAGTACCAATAGAGACTTCTCTCAAGTGAGTATGTGCCTACCTAGGTGCACTTGGGCTCTAGGCTCCTGGCTGCCTCTTCTGCTTTGAGATTCTTTCTCTGAGCACAGATGACTAAACTGTAATTATGAATGAACTTTTTGGGAGAGGCTCCCTGTGTAGCTCAGGAGAGCTTGAGTTCCTTAGTCTGAATGGTGTCTTTACCAACTATTACAAAGCTCTCCAAGAATATGAAAGATGAAACCAAGTCATGCCCCAGGCTTTCCACAAAACATGTATCTTGAGGTCATTTGTATAGACTACGCAGGGCTAAGATAAAGGTGAAATGAAATAACTATTCAGTAGTCCCATTTAATGTTTTAAGTTCCACTAATTAGCCCCATTAATGTATCAACCTCCAAGTAGAATATAGTAGGAGTTATAGATATTATTTCATGTTTTGTCAATGTATATTTATGAGTCTTTTGTGCTTTGTCTTTTTTTTCCCAGTGGAAAAAATAAATAGGTATACCACAACTGAACTATATTGTATTTTGAAGATTGTTCTAATCCCCTTTGGGGGAGAGGGGAGGAATAATAGATCCTATACATGAGCCAAACCTACACTTTTAAGTGATTTTCCCTGGGACCCCAGGATAGAGAAGGGAAGAGCCAAAGAGAGGAGAATGAGGCAACCCCTTTAGTCTTTGGTCCACGTATAAGCTCAGAACCAGAACCCTCTACTGGGAGAGGACAAACATTCCAGAATGTCTGGCCAACAGAGGCATCTATTACTATATTTATACCTACCCCACAAGCTTATTGTGAGAAAACCATTTTGTAAACTTTAAGGTCCTATAGAAATGTTATTGTAAGAAAGGGGAAAAAAGGCTTATCTGTTAAAAACCATTCATACATGCTTAGGAAACATAGGGGAAATAACAGGAAAAATAAGAAACAATATAAATCATTCAAGATAATTGGTAAGACATGAAATAAAGCAAAATAAAATCATCAGAAGACAAGTAACCCAAACAATGCACACAATTATATTTTTTATCTTTCTTGTCTTTGCCTAAGTAGCCTGCCATGCCCAGAACATTTTCCCTCTACTTCCAGGAATCCTACCTCCCCTCAAGGCTCAGATCAAATGTCATCACCTAAAAGGCACTTTCAGGATTCCATTTGTTAGTGCTCTCCCTTTCCCCCACAAAAAAACTACTTTGAATTTATTTTGGCACCTAGGTGGCTCAGAGGATCACTGAATCTGGAATCAGGAAGACCTGAATTCTAATCCAGTTTCAGACACTTCTTAGTTGTGTGACACTGAGCAAATCACTTAACCTATCTGCTTCAGTCTCCTCAACTGTAAAATGGGGATAATAAAAACACCTACTTCCCAGGGTGCTGAACATTAAATGAATAATAATTGTAAAGTACTTAGTATAGTGTCCAGCTTATAACAGGTGCTTAATAAATGCTTGTTTTTTTCATTCCTTATTTATATATGTAATGAGATTGGAGTCTGCTCAGTTTGATGAGTTTCCTGAAATCAGACCTTGCTGCAGACATCTGTAGGGGATCTCCCATGTAAATGGGTCTAGGCACAAACACCTGACTCCAGAAACTGGGGGTGCCTCCTGATAATTAGCTGACAGAAGAATGACTTTTGTTGGAGAAACTGTCCGTCTTTGGGTTTATAAAAGTGGTTCAGCCCCACCTTCTTTCTCCCTTGGATTTCCAAATTGGAATGTACTGAGTGGAAGGACAAGGGGATTTATTCCACTCACACCCAGGAGCAGAAAACAGCAACTTGAAAGAGAACGTGATAAGTACCCACAACTGGCCAGTTTATCTGGACAGGAAAGTTCCTAGACCTCTAGTTCTTGGCTGCATTCTTCTGCCCTTTTGTTTCCTTTTTCTGAGCAAAGTTCAGAAACTAGTTATCCTGATAAGCATTAAGATTTACATATATAGATGATCTGAGTTCAAGAGTTTCTGAGATTTTATGTGAAGAATCAGCTGCTTAGAGTGAGAAGATTCCTTAATAGCTTGCTTCTTGGAGAAGGAAGATCCTAAATAAGGAATCCCCCTACAGTTGAAGTCATACCAAAGGCAAACAAGAGAGCTGAACCTTGCCAACCCTAATACTGCTCAGTTGCTTAGAGGGTACAGGTCCAAGGTGAACAGGAAATATTTGATCAGCAGTGTCCCAAAATATGTCTATCTACCAGGGTGATTCTAATGCGTCTAATGGGATTATTTGAAGATTTTATGTTTCTATATTTGAACCTAGGCTCCTGTGAGACCTTTTCTGCAGGGGAGATAATACGGTTTGTCCCACATCTGATACTCATAATGATGAATATCTGGTCACTGGATCCAAATGGCTCAGGAGGAGAAAGTGAGACTGATGACCTTGCATAGCCCTCCCTCACTCAAATCAAAGTCAACTGCAAGTCATGTTATCATTTCCCTGATGTCACGGTCCTTTTCAAAACGATGGACAAACACAACCTGTAAGCAGACCAAGCTGACTGAATGGGGACCCAGCTAGTTGAGTAACTCAGCTCTCCCTCTTCTTCTCCTCTCCAAAGGGAGGTAAATTTCCAATTAAGTTGGGGTTTACTGCCAAGATTCCTTCCTTCCTTCCTTCCTTCCTTCCTTCCCCAAGTTCATTCTGAAGCTCATACATTCGACCACAATGGGTCCCTGGCCCAGCTCCACTTAATGGCTGTATTTTGGGCCCCCCTGGCTTTGAGTGAATTTAGAGTGAATATCAGTAGTAACTTGTGTCTCTTTGGAACAGCAACCCTGAGGTCTTCCCCTCCCAGCTTGATTTTCTTTGTTTTGTTTTGTTTTGTTTTCATTAAAGGGGCCAATCCTTAACTTGCTTCTTAAAGAGGTAAGGCCTATTCCCTGAATGGGCATTACCTCACTTTAAATGAGTACCTGAAAAGGCCTTAGCCTAAAAGAGCAAGGGTCTCTCATTGCATCCTGGGCCATCTCCAGTCATTCTGATGACTATCTGGTCACTGGATACAGATGGCTCAGGAAGAGAAAGTGAGGCTGGTAACCTTGCACAGCCCTCCCTCACTCAAATCAAAGTCAACTATAAATCATATCATCATTTCCCTGATGTCATGGTCCTCTTCGAAAACAAAGGATAAATACAACTCATAGTATATATTAAATACTTTTGTGGGATTGGGGATCCTGTTACCCACATTTGGAAAAACCTAAACACAAGTTACAGTTAAACGAGATTTTCCCCAGAGTAAAAAGGCTTTGGGGAAAGGGCCAAGAACAAAAAAAGAAACTCACCCTTATGCCCCCAGAATCAAATTCAGATCTAAGTGAGCTCAGAGTCCTTAGAGGGACACTACCTGGGTCATAGCTGACACTTCTCTGTGTACTTGCTATTCTCTCTTTGCTCACTCCCCCTAGCAAAACAAAAGCTTCTTGAGGACAGGAAGGTGTAATTTTGTTTCTCTCTTTATCCTCAGAACCTAGAACAACAGTGCCTGGCATATAGTAGGTACTTAATAAACATTTCCTAAGTTGAATTCAATTGAAAATAAAAAAAGAAACACAATTTTCTAAGTACACTTATGGCTTTGGAAGGGCATAAAGCAAAGAGGTTGTTATTTTGTTAAAATGTATATTATATTATTATTACTTTTCTAATAAAAACGCAGAGTTGCAATTTTAATGTCAAATTAGGAGACTTATTTACTCCATATTTTGTGGGACAGGATATCCAAAAGGAACATGCTTCAACATCTTTCACCAATCTTCTCCTTCAGCTATGCAAGGTTTCATTGAAACCTTGTTCCATGTAAACTGGAGACAAAGACTAGACCTGACTACTTGCTACAGCAGCAATCTTGATGACAGAATTACAGAATCTGCATTAGATGAGATCTCAGAAGTCAGTCCAATAAAGACCTAAACAGAATCCCTTCTACAACACAGCCAATAAATGGTTGTCAGATCTTCTCTGAAGACTTTTGGTGAAGAGGAACCCAGTGTTTCTACAGGCAGCCCATTCCATGCGTAGGGAGCTCCAATTGTTACCAAGTTTTTCTTTATATGAAGCCTAAATCTTCCTCTCTGAACTTTTTCCCACACACTGCTCTTAGTTCTTCCCCCTAAAACCAAGCTGAACAAGTCTATTCCCTCTTCCAAATGACATTCAAGTACTCGAAGAAAGCTATCAAACCATCCCAGTTCTTTTCACTAGTTATAGCTTAGTGAAATAGAGGAAGAAAAGATAGGGTCTTCCCAAAGTCCTTACACAAGACCTCTACACAGTCTGATACCTACTCCTGACATTGTCCAGATTCCCGGAGGCATGCCTGAGAAGAGAGAAAAAGAGAAAAAAATAGATCAGATAGTTTCCATCTAGGTCCTGAAGCATAGGGCTTGTATAACTATATGATGGGCTTGTTTAACTGGTAAACTAAAGGGCTTACCTATCTCTGAAAACAGGTGGTGAGAGAGTAAGAGGAAAGACATGGGGCAACTGGAAATAAGCCACAAACAGGCCTGCAACTAAGAGTAGTTAATAGATGCAGACCTCAAACTCCATTACTACTTTTTCTCTGTGACTGATAGGACAAAAAAGTTAGGAAGCATGGAGGGGTGCGGTACTGCATGCAGATAGATTCAGTCTGAGAGCACAACAGGTAACTGAGAACTTCCTTGGTGCTAGTGCTTTTTAGGGCATACAAAAATGAGTCAGACAGTCTCTAACTTCAAAAAGTTTACATTCCAGTACAACAAACATGATAGAAGAAAAAATATATAATATCATAAAAGAGGCACAAAATGTTAAGGAGTTCAGGAGGGAGGGAATCATATCAGGGCAATAAAAATATTCAAGAGAGAAGGAAAATAGGATCATAACATATGATTTTTAAAAGTGGAAGAATAGATAATGCCCTACCAGACAGCCAGTAAAGGAATATGGAAAGAATCCTTCTGAATACCAAACCTCTTTAAAACAGTAATATTAATTAATTAATAGCAAAACAGAATTCTCCTGATGGGGCAGATTTATTGCCTATGTACATAATACTAGAGAAAGCAGTACCTCAAATCATCATTACCGATGATTTGAAAATTAAGATTTACTCTACTTAAAACACATTCAATTCCCACTATATTTTATTAGTTAAAGACAAAAGACTTAATGTTCATGCCTCAGAAAAAATAGCAGGCACAAGCAATGGTGCTAGAAGACACAGTGCTTAATCCCTGGGGCTGGACCATGTACACCTGAGATTACATGACAATCAAATAAGGAACCCCAATATCCACTGTAGAGTGAGCTGAAATCTGCCATTCAAATCAGCAGCAGGCTGGGCAAGAGATAGCAAAGCACAACTTGGAAACAAATCAACAGAATTGTAGACTGTGAGAAGTAACATCAACCGAGGGGAGAGAAATAGAAAGAGGAGGGGGAAGAAGAGGGCAAGGGAGAGGAAGAAAAGGAGGAAGAGGAGGAGAAAGAAGGAGCAAAAGATGTCAGGCCAAGATATCTTCTGATCACAGCAAAAAGGAACAGTGAGAATGGTAATTAGTGCTACAGACCAAAGGGACCCTTGTGATTGGGTATATGTAGTGGGAAAATGTATCCATCTATTTTTTTCAGTCCCCCTCACTCCCTACTTTCTGCAAAGAGCAGTCACACTTTCAACAGCATTATCTTTAAATATGAAAGAAATTCAAAGATTGTTAGGACTGAAAAGCAGCCTAGAGATTACCTAGGTCAGTGGTATCAATCTCAAATAGAAGGGAGTGGGGAGGGTAGGAAGAGCCATTAAACCATACATAAGGATAAGGATCCCTGTCTATTTCACACTGACTTAGAAAACCACATACTGACATTATCTATGTTCCATTTTATTTTTATTTAGTTAAATATTTCCCAATTACATTTTCATCTGATTTGGCCATCTTTGGTTACTGAGGCTGCTGTTTGATGCTTCTAGCCTAGTTTCTGTCCTCCCCTCTTCCCCCTTTTTACAGAGGAAGACATTTGAGGGTATGTGATGAGACAGAAAGACCAAAAGATAAGGAGTCAGAGGCCAAGACTGGAGCCTGCCTTATTTTCATTTATTAGCTGGGGGATGCTTAAGCTTTCTGAGATTTAGGTTCCCCATTTGTTTAAAAAAAGGTGGGGTTGGGAGGTATGATAACTGCACTACTTATTCATGGAGCTGTGCTAAAGATCAAATGAAGTAAAATGTAGGAAAGTGTTTGGAAACCGTAAATGTTATATACTATAACTGCTGTATGAATGATATTGCTACATAAGTACTATATGTTATTGTTATTATATCTTAACCTTACATTTACACTACATATATCACCACAATAATACCAGTTGCTTTAAAACATGGCATTCAAGGTTTGCCACAATCCAGTCTCACTCTACCTTTCTAACTTTCCCTTATACTACTTACCTCTTTAAAGTATTATGTGTTCCAGCCAAACTGAGAGACATCTTTCCTGAAAAGTGTCTCAGCCTTTCTAGCCTCCATGCGTTTGCTCACACCATCACCTACACCTGTAATACACTCCCCTCACCACCACTACCACACCCACTACATGCTTACCAAAATTCTTCCCCTCCTTCAAAGTTTAGTTTAGTTAGTACCAGCACTTCCAAGACGTATTCCCTGATTCTCACAGCTAGAAATAATTTCTTGTTGAGAACTCTTTCATAGCACTTGATTTGTATATCTCCTACACCATCATACTTCAATTTTTATAATGTATTTCTAATTCCTATTTGTGTTCATGTTTTAGCTCCCTTGGAAGACTACAAGTTACTTGAGACCAGGGATGGCATATTATTCATTTCTCCATCTCCCACAGGTCCTAGTGTACTATCCTGTATATGAGTTACTTAAGAAATGTTAAATGGAGGTCATGTCACAAAATAAAATTTTTATGAACACTATGATAAGTTTGAAGAATTCTTCCTTTGGTAACAATATATTTGGTTTAAAAAAAACAATCTTTTTTCAAAACACAGACAAGTGGCACAGCTTTGGAACTAATACACTTAATGTATTACATACTTAAAAAAAAGTCAAGCTATATATAATGTGAAGCTAATGAGCAGATATCAGCATGCTTGGCTGATGCAACAGACCCAAAATGGAAGTGGCTGGGGAGTCTGCTTCTGAAGAGGCATGATGACATGTAATAGAAGTGTCTTGTTCCCCAAGTTGGAGCATGTATAGACATTCTGTAACTGATTCCAGTCTATTAACCATGTAATGAAGAAGCAGACTGTTAACTGATGTGTAGCTAGAAGTGGGGTACACTGAAAAGGTTCTTGTCAGTCAAGGCTAATCTTTCAGTCAGACTCCTACTGGTGAGAAGAAAGAGACAATATTGTAAGGGGGCAGGCCTTAGTCCCTCTCCACCTAAGACCAACATATACCTTGAGAATTTGAGCCTCTATTCTCTGCCTGTGTGGTTCTTTCCTGTTTTGAATGAAAGAAATTGATGATGGCTTTAGCCATGTAAGCTTCCAAAGGCCAGAAGAGCAGCTACTGAAAGGTCTGAGAATAAAGTCCAAGCCAGATTTAGTGGCCAGCCATCAATGCCCCAAGAAGAACTCACAGGATCCAGTGATTAGCAGTTAGCTGAGATGTGGGTTCATCCCATAGTTTTGTTGTATCTGAAAATAAATTTAGTGGGAAGAATGTTGTATAGAAACTGAATTAGGTCTGAGCCACTCTCCTCAGAGACTAAGATAGTATAAGGGTGGATGTCTATACTCTAATTTTTGCTGTATCTTCAAAGTAAATACACTTTTGTAAAAGCTGATTGATGTTAACTTGTTTCGTGGAGCTGGGATGTTAATCCCAGTTAATGGTTCAGGAACACACCAGAATGGAAGGTCCAACTAACAGCATTAGAGAAAGCCACTCCACAACCCCTCAGGGGTACTCCTAAACCCCTGAGAGGAAGATGTAGCATTCTCTGGGAGAATGAGTTTAAAATAATAATTAATACACATAATAGAAATGCCTAGCTTCATGTACAATTCTCCTTTTCTGTTCTTTTACATGAGAATGCTCACATTTCCTGTTATCAAGTTCATAATAAGAGAAATGAAAAATATTTTTCAAAAATTTTCCCCTTTCCATAATCTTGGTTTTTTTTATCAGGAGAATATTCAGAGTTGTTTTGCTTTTCTCTCCTTTGTATCCTCCTGAGTTACTCTTTTCTTTCCAAAGGAAATACCTAATATTGTCACGCTTACATTATATGTTGTATTTTATGTGGATTTCTAAAACAGTTTCCATATCAGACTATTGTACTAATCACCTGGGAAATAATAAGCACCTACTTCACTAATGAAATGAACAAAAGGAAAGAATTTTTATTTTGAATTAACAAAAATATAAGCCTCCATATTTTTCCCTTTTCTATGATCAGCTATTAAGAAATAACACTCTTCACATACCTTCAGCCAAGCTCCTAAACCTGTTAGTACTCCCAGTCACAAAACCCATACTTTATTAATGACAATGAGCTCTATATGAAGGGCTTCTCATATAGTTGGAATATTAAGAAATATTTTACCCACACAAAAAACAAAGGTGAGGCTTTGGTCAATGCATCCTCACTTACTACAGAGGACAATATCATTTCTTATCTAATTTCATTTTTGTTGTTGTTTGGTCATTTTCAGTTGTGTCTGATTCTTTGTGACCCCATGGAGGATTTTCTTGGCAAAGATATTGAAGTGCTTTGCCATTCCTTTTTTCAGCTAATTATACAGATAAGGAAACTGAGGCAAACAGAGTTAAGTGAGTTGCCTAGAATCCCACAGCTAATAAGTGTCTGAGGCCAGATTTGAACTCTTCCTAATTCTAGATCTGGCACTCTCTCCACTGCGCCACCTAACTGTCCTGCCTATATTTAATTGATCAGAAATTAAAAAAAAAAAAGTAAAGTCTTTTGGGAATATAAATAACACCAAAATCTCCTTAGCCTAATTAAATCTTTTTAAACCAGATAAGTATCATTTCTTCACTGAATCTGAAATCTAGAAGAAAATATATTCATATGTATTTATGGTGTGTATGCAAAAACAGAAGTAGTATGATATAATGGCTAGCGAGTATGACTGTGATTCAGAAAAGTTTGGATTAAAATTCCACCTGTGACATTTACTGTGTGAGCATCACTAAGCCTCTACAAATCTCAAGCAACTTCCTACACTTAAAGACTCGGTTGTAAGTGGGTTATGATCAATTTTAATAAAGGAAGTTCCCACACTGGGAGTTTCCTACAGTAAAAAATCATCTTCCCATTCATGATTCACATATTCATGATTATCAAAATGTCCATAGTACTAAAGGCATTCCAATCTTGAGAATTTGTATTCTTTACCACATACTAGTGAAAATGATATAAAAGTTGTATTTGGATTCCAAAGATTTTGGTAAAACTATTTAGTAAAATGCCTTTATGTTTACACACTGTAAAAAATATTTCCTTAGGTTCATTATAAAGTATAGTAATGGAAAATATGTCAAAAATTTAGAAACAGTTACCAAATTTTTGCTATTGGAAGCCAGATCAATGCTTTTTAATGGCATTCTATAGAACAAAGATGCCATCCAGTGGCAGGTTAGATTGATCACTCTTGTCTATTTCCACTCACATCACAAAGGCATCTTTTTCTTCCTCCATGATCTCAGTACTTTTTCATTGTTCTTCTATGTAGAAAATACTTGAAGATAAATTGATTATTAGCTACCAGTTGTTATGGAATTCTGGAAAATGGACTCACAATTAGGCATCCTTTTTTAACATGTTTTTAATCCTAACCTAGATATAAGTTCAACAAAACTGCGAGATTCTGTGGCATTATTAAACTACAACAAAATGCATAATTGAGATAGGATTTTTCTTTTAAAGGGTTAACTCTAAAGTTTTCTCCAACCTAACAGGATTTTGCACATAATAGGTATTCAATAAACATTTGCTGACTAGAAAATAAGGATGATTACCTGTATTTAATACTTTCCTATAAAATGGACATTATAAGACACAAAAAAATACACCAGAATCTCACTTAACCAGAATTAAATTCCTCATACAACTGAAATTTTTGTAGTTTTCTACTTTGGGAAGCAAACTACATGCACAAAATGTTCATGTCAGGGATATACTTTTTAAAAGGTGATTTCTGGCTCTGTCCTGGAGTCAGCATATAAATTAAGCTTAAGGTCCTATATCTCTTTTATCTTCACAGTCCCAAAGAGTCACAAGTGGTCAGAATCATGGGAAATACTGCAGGATCTTCAGTCATGAAAGAAAGAAATGTGGATTTGTACTTTTTAGAAAGGTTTTCAAGAAAGATTGAAACAAAAAAGGACTTGAGGTTAACCCTCAAGTAAGCTAGAAAATTAAATTAGGCAGAAGCTTCTATTCTCCACCTATACAATTGATCAAAGTTTGATTTACTAGGTTGGATGAACCATTAGTCTGCCTCATAGTATCATTTCTTATGTTCTGAAGTCAAGAAGAGCCCAAATCTGTCTACACAGGTAATATAACAAAGGATAAACATGTTTAAAACCCCAAGGCAGGGGTTCTGAACCTAGATCCATAGAGAGATTTCAGGAAGTCCAAGAACTGGGAACTTTTAATATTTTGACAACTGTACTTTGATATAATTGTGTAATGTAATTATAATTCCTTAGTAATTTATGCATTAAAAAATTTATGCATTAAAAAATTTATTCTAAGGGGTCCAGAGGCTTCACCATACTGCTAAAGGGGGACATGACAAAATGAAGAGCCCTTGCCCTGAAGTAAATGGAAACATATAAGCACACTACTAAATGAGCAGTTTCAGTCATATTTTTTCATCAAAATTCCCACGTACAAACTGAACAGACTTACTTAGTTCTCTTATCCTGCCCCCATTTTCCACACCTTGCCCCACCATGCTCCCACATCCTGCCACACTCCACAGTGAAAAAGGTCAAGCAAAGTTTGCCAATGAATAGCAAATGGGAGGTAAGTTGTATTGATTGTTAGAATCTGTGCTTTACAGCGACACTGGCAGAAACAAAGTAGACTCCTTGCAGAGACACATTTGTCGCCAGATGTTTTTCTGGTAGCAATTTGGAGCAGCACACTGGGTCATTCAACTACGTTCTTCCTCCTTTACTATTAAGGTTCTCACCCTTGAGTGTTAAGTCAGGGCATTCCACCCATCAGGGAAATGGGACTACCTTGATCTCCATTTTTAGCTAATTGGAAATTGGGGACAAAAAATAATCAGTGAGGGGTCATACATTGCAGAATAGCTTGAGAACTGCTTCTCTACCAATGGTTTTCCAGTACTCGGGGGAGAGGAGGGACAGGCAAAGATCAGCACAGCTCCTCTTTCTAGCCAGGATGCCCTGACTTAGCTCTGAAGACTGAGTTCCTAAATGGGAAAGGAGAAAAGTGAAATTCAGATAAGCTGGTGCAATTCACCATACAAATCCCAACAAATAGACCTTATAATTTATCTGTTTTTAAGTCCATCAGGCGCTTTTCATCTAGGAAAATGAAAGACAATGTCTCCCAAGCAATGGCTTCTGGTCACACTATAATCCAAGACAGAGCCACTGTGAAACAACGTTTGCTTTTTATTAAAAGGACATATTGGGAGGTGCCACTGGAAGGGCACATCTGG
Organism: Notamacropus eugenii; assembly: GCF_028372415.1. Lineage (NCBI taxonomy): Eukaryota > Metazoa > Chordata > Mammalia > Diprotodontia > Macropodidae > Notamacropus > Notamacropus eugenii. The sequence goes on along the minus strand of NC_092872.1, from coordinate 452,961,344 downwards.
AACACAGAGAGCAGAAAAGATTTAGCTGAACAAGCTACCCAAGCTTTGGCCTGTTGTATTCAATTCCAGATGCTGTAAAAAAAAAAAAAAAAACAAACCCTCTAAATGTCAGTATTTTGACTCATTTGTGAAATAAAATAAAATGAGATGAAGTCAACAAGTTCTGAAAAAAACAATATACTATAATTGTTCAAAATCTTCTTCAGTCTCAATTGAGGGCCTTGTCCTCCAATATAAATGTATTTTCTGTACCCTGAAAACACCCATCATAATAAATCTGCTACATATTGAATCTAATTTCACAATGTAATCAGGTTCCTACCACCATATCACCTTTACTGCACCAAACCACAAACCATAATCAACAAATGCTCTTGGAAAAAAGAAAAAAAGAGGATGATAAGCTTGAACAAGATCTAAACAAAGGGGGACTTGTAGCTCCAAGGCAATATAAAGTATAACAGACTCTCCATATAGAAGACAGAAGAAAAACATTTATTCAGACACCAGAAAGTCAGATCCCAACACCAGAAAGCCAAATCCATCATAGTAACCAAGAAGTCAATACACATTAGCACAGCAGAGGACAATGACATTCCCAAGCATCCCCTCCCCCAGGGTCTTCCCAAAAACAAACACTCACAATACTAGCTGTCTGCTGGAATGCATCCTCTCTCTCCTCTGCCCTAACTGTTCTCACCCACTTCCTCCCAGCTCTGCTCCACCCTTCCTGTTCCATCCATTCAGCAAGATCCTCCCACATGTGACTTAGGCTTCCATGTGATTTAAGCAGGTCACATAGGCCTATTAATGGGTGGGAAAAGATCTTCAAATTAAGCAAAAATACATTAACAATACAGTACTGGAGACCATGTCATACAAGAATAGGTTGAAGGAGCTAGGGAAGGAGAAAAGATGACAGGGCAAGTAGAGCAAAAAAGGTCCTTGAAAGGCTATACAAAATGGGATGGAATGTAGACTTGTTCTACATAGTTCCAAGAGAGGTCAACTAGGAACTATGGGATAGATGTTGGACAGAAGCATATTTTGGTACCATGTAAGGAAAAACTCCATTAACAATAAGAGTTGCAAAAAAATGAAATTGATTGCTGCAGGAGCTAGGGGCCCCCATTATTGGAGCCTTTCAAGTAAATGTTTATTGGGTATGTTGTAGGATAGATTTTTGGTCAGGTATTTGGTACAAAAGATGTCCTCTGAGGTACTTGGAGTTAAAAATAAAAATATCAAAATGGTACTATACCTTTAAAATTCAAAAATATTGAATATTTTAAGTTTAAAAAGAATATAACACTCCTCCCAAGGACAGAGAGAATTTAGCTGAAATCAGTACCCCATCAATCTGCTCTGAGTAAAATCTGCCCTCATGGTCACGTGATCAAGGACAAAGACTGAACTACCAAGGTCTCTAAGGTCCTTTCAAAACTCTAATTTTTTTAAAGGAAATCTGTGTTCTAAATGAGCTCACTAGCAAAGAAGAAAAATCTGGCCCCTCCGAGGTTTAAAATAATCAGCTCTTTGTTCCACTTAGCAGAAATGGAAACAGCAGAGGAGCCAGTCTGACCCCACCTAGTCCTCTCCAGGAGTCAAAATAACTCCATTTTCAGGAGAGAGTTGCTCTCTGGCAATCTGAGTAACTTAATAGTGTTGCAAAAGACTGCCACACACAAAAAATGTTGGGAAAACTAGAAAGCAGTCTGGCAGAAATTAGATTTAGATCAACATCTCACAACATATACTACAATAAACTCCAAATGGATACATGACTTAGATATAAAAGATTACACTACAAACAAATTAAAGGAGCAGTGAAGGAAATATCTTTCATAGCTAATAGAGAGAGGAAGAATTATTGACCAAGAAAGGGAAGAGAGGATCACAGATTAAAATTCACAGTTTTTACTGCATAAAACTGAAAAGTCTCTAGACAAACAAAATTAGAATGATGACAGGTAACTGGGAGTAGACTGTCAAAGGTCATAGATTACAGAGTTTGCAGCTTATCCAAAAGGATTCCTAAGGGTGTACAGAGTTATTCCTATCCCAGGTCATAATCTCAACAAAACTACTCAGCTTAGAAATTATAGGATCAAAATCAACTTGCTTTCTGATCCATCCCTGTTCTTTTGCAATAGATGTGTCTCATTCCCAGAATGCACTTCCATTTTACTTTTAAAATCCTACTCAATCAATATCTTTTACAGGAAGCCTTTCCTTATTCCTCAGCATGTATGTGAGTATGTGTGTGTGTAAATATATGTATATATATATATATATACACACACATATATGGGTATGTGTACACACACATATACACATACTTATACACACACACACACACACACACACACACACACTAATACATGTTGTATCCCCTCATAGAATATAAACTTCCTGAGGAAGGAGACTATTACATTTTTGTCAGCATATCTAACACTTAATACACCATCTGGCACTTCATAAATGCTTATTGATTGATTCTAACCATTAGTGTAGTCAGAATGCTAGAGTGGTCAGATAACAATAACTAATATTTATGTGGTGTTTTAAGGTTTGCAAGGCTCTTTACATACATTATCTCATTTAAGAATGCTAATAACTCTATGGTATAAATACTATAGGTATCATTATCCCATTTTTACAAATGAAGTGACTAAGGTTCAGAGCAGTTGACTGACTTGTCTTTAATTAGTAGTAAAGAAGGAATCTTAAGCCAAGTATTTATGATTCCCAAGTATAATCTTTGTCAATTATGCCATGCTGTCTCTTGATTAGTCACATATAACTTGCAGCTTTAAATCTTATAAAATATTGTATATACTTTCCATTCTAGGTGAATGGAATGGAGTCTGCAAATATAGCAATTCCAAAAGGTTGGGAGAATGAGCCACAGGAATCCCAGAATTAGTATCCAGGGCAGTCAGCCCAGCACTGATGCCCTGAGGAGCCAAGAGTGACTTTTAGGGACCCCAGCCCAGCAGACACTGAGACAAGGACTCATCTGTCAAAGACACCACATCTGGACATAAATGTGACCCTGGGATCAGTGTCATGGAAGAACTAAGATATGTTTGGGGCCTCTTCTTCTAGAAACCAAGTATAAGAAAAAATATGTCACTGAGTTGGGGGGGGGCAGTGTATGTACATTTGTTCATTTCTTCTTGCTATATCTTTGAAGCAAGTATCCATTTGTAAAAGCTAAAAAAGAAAAAGTGGAGAAGAGGAAGAAGGAAAGGAGGAAAGAAGAGAGGGAGGGGGAGAGGAAAGAAGGAAGGAAGGAAAGAGGGAAGGAAGGGAGGAAGGAAGGAAGGAAGGAAGGAGGGTGGAAGGGAGGGAGTAAGAAAGGAATAAAGGAAAGAAAGAAAGAAGCAGAATTAATGCTTCCCAAGATAACAGTAGCAAGTGGTAGACCTTTTCTAGAAAGTAAAAGTTTGCAATCTTTCTTTTGAAATCTATAAAGCATATAAAAATCCATATCACTTCAACTTAACTTTTATTTTCATTTTTTTATTTCTAAAAAGGAATTATTCTTTGTTTGTTGAGGGTGGGTCAAATTAATATCATCTACCCAGTGGAAATACATTTTTAAAAACAGAAATATATCTCTAAAACATCACAAAAAAATAAAAATTATATATGTATATTTATATATATATATATATACACACATATATGTATCAGAAATGGACCAACCTTTTACATTAAATCCAGACATGATAAAAATTCCATCTGAAAGCATCTGGCCTGCCATAAAGCCTATGCCAAATGTGTGGCCCAATGGAGATGGTTTTCAATTTTTCATCTGTATTGCTAAAACTGCTTGAATTATTAGACTGGTAGCTGGAAGGTCTGGAACCTCAGACAGGAGCATGGTACTACTCCTGGGTCCAAGTCCTAGACATCATGCTCTGTGCTAAAACGACAGAGATCTCAAACACAAGACCGAACAGTAGTGCAGGAACATGGTCCACATTTCAGATACTTTTGGATGTTTCTCATTCCTTGGTAAGTTAGGACACAAAGAGTCCAGTCTAGACCACTAACTAGAATCCCACATCTAGAGTATAATAATGTGTATCATTGATGCACTCCATTAGCACAGAAAACTGGTAAGTCAAGGCTCCAAGTAACTGGCATTTCCAGAGTCCTATGGCTGGTAAATTCATCCTTCTTATTCTCCTAATCACTGGAATTCCGAGTCCCCTCTCTCTACAAGAAAACCCCCTTCCCCAGCTAACTTTCCCTAAACTGTCATTCCTATTCATTTCTAACCTCCCTTACTATTGTTCTCTCTGGAAAACTAACTTTACCATTAACACATTTTCCTTTTTGCTTTTTGCATATTTACATATTTTTGAAATCTGACTCTCTTTCCAAAAGGTGCTGCATCCCTGACCATATTCTCCAGTGCTAACTGCTGTTTCTCTCATATCCCTGAATACACTAAGACAAAGGGAGAGGTCAACATAGCTGTTGCTCTCCACTGCCACTTCCAGCTCATCTTTCTGCAATCTCTTGACTCCATTCATAAGTATCACCCAGTCCAGAGCCTTGTTACTATTATCTTACAACCTATAGAATCACTCTTTCATATTTCTCAAGGAGTCTAATATCTAGCCACACTCTTGTTCTGTACCTTCATCTTTGCCTTCATACTTAGGGACACGAATAAGTATGTACTAATGTCCTCTCAAGCACTCTGGTCTCCCAACTTAATTAAGTCAAGTCAACAAGCATTTAGTAAGTGCCTACTATAAGCCAGGCACTATGCTAAGTACTAGAGATACAAAGAAAGGCAAAAGATAGTACCTTCTCTCAAAGAGTTCAGCCTAATGGAAGAGACAACATGCAAATAATTATATGAAAACAATTTATATACAAGATAAACTGAGGATAATCTCAGAAAGAAGACACTAGCATTAAGGGAGATTGGAAAAGTCTTCTTAAAGAAGGTGGAACGTTACCCAGGACCTGGAAGAAGCCAAGAAAGGCAGAACACAGAGACAAAGAGGGAGAGGATTCCTGGAACTAAGAATAGCTAGTGAAAATGTCCAGAGTTGAAAGATAGAGCCTCACTTGAAAGGAACAGCAAAGAGGTCAGTGTGGCAGGATCACAATGTACTTGTAAGCAATAAGGTATGAGAAAACTAGAACGGTAGAAAAAAGCCAGGTACAAAGGGTTTTGAACACCTAATCGGATTTTATATTTGATCCTGGTGTTAATAAGGAACCGCTGGCATTTGTTGAATAGGGGTGTAATATAGTGAGGACTTCACATCAGGAAGATTAATTTGACAGCTGAGTAGAGGACAGACAGGAGTGGAGAGAGACCCGAAGAAGGGAGACCAAGCAGCAGGCTATTGTAATAGTCCAGGTGTGAGGTGGATGAAGGCTTTCACTGGACTGGGAGCAGTGTCAAAGGAGAAAAGGAGGTATATAAAAAAGATAATACAAAGGTAAAAATAAGAAGGCTCAGTAACTGATGATATATATGTTAGGAGACAAGAGTCAAAGATAACACCTAGGTTATAGGCCTCAGAGAGTGAAAGAAAGGTGGTGTCCTCAACAGTAACAAAAATTAGGAAGAGGAGGAAATTTGGGAGAAAAGATCATTAGCTATATATGTTGAGTTTAAGAAATCTATAAGACATCTAGTCTAAGATGTCCAACGTGCAGTTGGAAATGCAAAACCAAAGGTCAGGAGAGAGTTTAGGGCTAGATAAATAGATGAGAATCATCAGTATATAGATAATAACTGAATCTATGGGAGCTGAGGAGATCACTAACTGAAACAGGAGAAAAGGAGAGGGTCGTTGGAGGAGAGGGGATAGGGTACACCCACATTTAGCTGGCATTACCTGGATGAAGATCCAGCAAAGAAAAATGAGGAGCTTTCAGACAGATAGAAGGAGAACCTGGAGAAAGCTGTGTCACTAAGTTCAAGGAGGAGAAAGTATCAAGGAAAACGGGGCAGTCAAGAAAGTCAAAGACTAAAGAGAAGTCAAGAAGGATGAGGATAGAGAAAAGGCTATTACGTGACAATTAAAAAACCATTGGTAGCTGTGAAGAAAGCAGTTTCAGCTGAATGATGAGGTCAGAAGCTATTTAAATGCTGAAAGTTAAAAAGAGAGCCAAAGGAAAGACAGTAGAGACACCAATTGTAGACAGCCTTCTCAAAGAGTTTAGTCACAAAAGTTAGACTGGATCAAGTGAAGATATTCTGAGGAAGGGGAAGACAGAGGTGTGTTTGTAGGCAATAGGGAAGCAGTCAGTAGACAGAAAGAGTTTGAAGATTACTGAAAAATGAGTATGATAGAGGAGATAATCTACTGAAGAAGATGAAATGGAATAAAATTACTTGAGCAAGTAGAGAAATTTGCCTTAGCAAAGAGAAGGGGCCACCACTTCATGTGAGACAGGGTGAAAGAGGAAATACTGGTAGAAGGTACCTGAGCGGTGTAAGATAGGGAGGAGAGAAGAGGAATCTGTCAGTGAAATGATCCATGGAAAGCTTAAGGAGAGAAGAAAAGGTTTGGGAAAAGCCAGTGTAGTGAAAATGACAGTGAACTAATTAGGGAGGTATGAAAAAATTCCCTTGCAAAAGTGAAGGCCTAGCTAAGATTGTGTAACATAATTTGTATACTTGACTCAGTCAACAGAGTTTTGAAATTTTCTCCAGATTCCTTTGGGAGCCAAAGCAACAAAGGGTAGGAGTAATCCAAGGCTGAGGCTTGGCAGAACAAGATTCTAAATAGCATGAGGGGACAACAGACTTGAGAAGAAGAGAGTGTAAAATTGAATGAATTTATCAAGGATTCAGGATGGCAAGGAGAAGTATAGCCAAGGCAGGGGTGATGGCCTGGGAAAGAACTAAGGAGTGGAGGCACTAGAGGTCATAGTGATGGCAAAGAACAAAGTTTGGAGTTGCAAAGCGAAAGGAAAAGTAGAATATCAACAGATTATGATCAGATGAAAAAATTTCTGAGTTCATAAATGTGGAAGTAGAACACTTGTGGATCATAGTAAGATCAAGGAACTGGGAAGTTGGGATGTTTGAGATAGTAACAATATGTATGTTGAAGTCCTCTTAACCAAGGGCAGAAACTAGAAAGAAAAGACTGAGCCAGATGCTGAAATCATTAAGGAAGGAGAAAATCCTTCAGTTCATCACCCTCCACCTCCATAATTATGAATTGTGAAATTTCCCTCTCTAATCATGACTTCCTGTCCTTCTAATGCCTAGCAATGGACTCAGACCGCTCTTGGAGGATCATCCGTGTTATTTTTTTCTAACTTTATTTTAATTTTGAGCAGACACCTTTTTGCCCTGATGTGGCATGAGTCTGGACAACTTGTCTGAGATCCTTATGCATTATAATAGATCCATAGGCTAAGATTTGCCTGATGCCTAGAAATCTGAAGTATTCAGGCCCAAGGGCTCTCTTTGTAGGGGAGGGTTTTCTGAGTTTGATTTTTTTAAGCTAGCTTTCTTCAGACCTTGAGTATGAATTTCTCATTCACTTCAAGAACTCAGTGCAGAAATTTTGAGTTCCTTATGTGTTCTAAGGACCATTAGAGGAATTTCTACCCAGAACAACTTTATTTCTCTTCTAAAGAAGAAGAGGTGACTTTCAGTCGACCCTTGAACCCCAATCCTTGTTGAGAGAGCCCTGTATATACCTGTGACTTTCCCTTTGAAAGGAGGAGCTCATTATTTTTCTCTCCTTTTCTCTATTTTTTGTTTTTTTAACTTTTTTCTCTTTTCTAAATATCCTTGGGTTGGGGTAAACCTTTACATACACCAAAACAGGTAACATATGTTGTTGTTCAGTTGTGTTCAACTCTTTGTGACCCTATTTAGGACTTTCTTGGCAAAGAAACTGAAGTGGTTTGTCATTTCCTTCTCCAGCTCATTTTACAGATGAGGAAACTGAGACAAACAGGATTAAGTGACTTGCCCAGGGTCACACAACTGGAAGGCATCTGAGGCCAGACTTGAACTCAGATTTCTAACTTCCTAACTCCAGGCCCAGCACTCTATCCACTGCATCACCTAGCTGCCCGTTAATTTATAAGATTCGTGTAAAATGGTGTTTATTTGTTAAATTATATAACTATGTATTTGGAAGTAGGTATAATGTACAAGCCCACCAGTTATAGCAGACTATTTATGGAAGACTATTTATTTTTAAATTGTTCGAGAACTATGCCACATGGACTTTACTAAGACTCTTTGGTACAAGTTACTTGGGAAATACTCAAATGGATAAATCTGAGGCCTCCCCAAAGTCACCAGAGAGCTGTCCAGAATTGGGGAAATGAGTAAATGTGTCAAAAGCAATTGATACATTTTTGATTCGCTGTGAATAATAAATATTTAATGGGGGAGAATGTAAAGGAGGTATAGAGTACTTACTTATTTTACTCCTTTAGGATATGTAAAGAAGTTCCTTAATCAACATGATAGAATTATAGGTCAGCTAATAATTGGCTAACTAAAGGTTCAACTACATCCCTAGTGAACTTTAAAAAACAAACTAGCCAGCACTGAACATACATTCTCTAAAGTACAATCTGTGGCAGTCAACAAGAACACCAGCTGTGCAGGAAAAATTCAGCCTTTAAGAGGGAATCACATTATATGAAACTGAAGTTTCAGACAATATTAACATATCCAGAATAAAAATGGAAGTGATTAAATGGGGGGAAAAAATCTCAATATTAAATCTCTCTGATAAAAATTTGGCATCTAAGATATGAATAATTAACGTAGATTTTATATATACACACACATACACATGATACATATGTGTTATATATACATAATCAAAGAAATTTGATATAAAGATTTTGTGTGTCTATATACATGTGTGTGTATGTGTGTATACAGACACACATATATACACACACGCATATGTACACACAAAAACAAACTAAAAGGCATTCCCCAATAGATAAATGGTCAAAGGATGAGAACAGTGTTCAAAAAATTGCAAACTATTAACAATCACATGAAAGAAAGGTACAAATCACTAATAATAAGAGAAATGCAAAATCAAAACCAAATCACTTCATACCTTGCAAATTGGCAAAAATAAGAAAAGATGTCAATGATCATTGTTGGAGGAGTTTTGGAAAAATAGGTATATTGTTGTATTGTTGATGGACTGTGAATCGGTACAAACATTTTGGAAAGCAAATTGGAATTATGTAAGTAAAATTACTAAAATGTTTATATCCTTTGACCCAGAGAGTCTATTACTAGGTGTTTACCCCAAGGAAGAAAGTCTCCATACATACCAATTTACAGCAGCCCTTTTTATGACAGCAAAGAATCGGAAACAAAATGATTCCCACTGATTGAAAAATGACTAAAGAAACTGTGGTACATGAATACAATGAAATACTCTTATAAGAAATGATGCATGCAATGATACAGAGAAGCCTGGGAAGATCTACGTGACCTGATGCAGACTGAAGTAAACAGTCAAGAAAACAATATACACAAATGACTACAACGATATAAATGGAAAGAACACACATAAACCAAAAGTTACTATTGCAAAACTTTGAAGAACAAGAATGACTTAAAAGAAAAGACATAAAAGACATTCCCATATGACCTCTTTGCTGAGAAAGTCCACAAGTATTGCATATTACATATTTTCAGACTTTTTCAATGTATTAATGAATTATGCTATTTTTTCCTCTTCTTTTGTCTTTCAAAAATATTCTATGTGCATGAGATAACTATCTAAGAAGGGGAAGAAAACTAGTGGAAATTATGGGGATGCAAAAAATAAAGACATAACAATAAAAAAATTTTTTAAATAAAAAGGAGAATCATTCTTCAATCTTTCCCTTGTGCCTCTTTCAGAGTACAAGGATTTAGAGATTTCTCCCCTTCTCCCATCACTCACAATAGCATCTTGCAGTAAAATAATCAATCCTCTCAGTTGGAGATGTCATGCCAAGTAGAAAGTCAACCCTGGTAGGTAAGAGCAGAGCTACAGAGAAGAACAGACTCCAAAAGCCCTGCTGAATGAACTCCTCAGCACAGACTGTACACAGGGAGAACAGCATGAGAACGGTGTAAGAAAACAAAGAATACCAACACTATGAAAATACAAGTTGAGGGACGGAGGGGTAGTTTAGATAAGGGTTGCAACAAGTACAAAGTAATTTGTCAGCAGTGGGGAGAAAATCTAATATGAAGAGCGGTTTGTTAATAACAGAAAAGGAGTTCCAGAAAATGTAACATTGTTTGTTTTTGAAGAAAACCAATGACATGACAGGATGATGCTTGACTTGTACGTGAAATGCATTTAAGTGAGGCAGAGTTGTACAAAGTCATCAGCCTCACTCTCTTTTTCAAAGTCCAAGGGCAAGACAAAAGTCAAGATGACTGGCAATGGCCCAGGATACAGTGGATGACTTTGGGATCTTTGATGTCTAAGCTCTAAGTACTTCATAGCACCTGCTTCAACTGCCTTCATGGCCACTGGAACAAATTCTTCCCATCCTTCCATTCTGTAGGGAGAAATCTTCACATGCTTTGGGTAGACATGCCCCTGACTCACCAATGGGTTTGAGAGCTGTTGGTTACCCTTGACCTGGTTTAGCCTGTCTACTAAGACCATTTTGCCTTGAGATGTGGCCACTGCCCATGCTACAGCTTCTTGGAGCTACAGGAGAGAGTTGGGTGAAAGGTGGACACCAAAGGTGGATGAGCAGTCTTGAAAAAGGCTTGGCAAGTCCTCAAACCAAAGGTGCTAGTACAGGGAAAAGTGATATAGGGAAACTAGAAGGATGGAGCTGGCATTTGGCCTAGCTGTCCTTCAAGTGAGCAGCACAGGAATCCTGAGTGGATTCACTGTCACCCCCTTCAAAGCAGCAAAAGCAATGCTGAGTTAGAGGAAGTATAGAAGGGTGCACACAGCTGAAGATCAGATGTATAGACTCCAGTCTTGTCTGATGATCAAAGGATCAGTGTGGCTATAAAACAGAGAGGTACATCTGAGGTGCTCACCCTCAGTTAGGTTAGCTCAGTTCAGTTCTGCACCTAGATTCACACCAATGCTAAGCTGTTACCACCCTACCAAGGATAATAAAAAGACAATCTAAGGACAAAAATATTTCCTTTCTTCTCTTTTCTTTTTTTTCTAGATGTTTTAAAAAAAGGAGAGGCCAAAGAAGGTATAGAACCACTGCTCTGGGTGAATGAAATTATGATAATTGATTGCAGAGGAAAAGAAGAACTATTCAATTCTCATTTTGCTTTTGTTTTCTCTGCCAAAAAGGATGACTTTAGTCTTGGAAATGATAAAACAAAAACTACTAGTAGGGAGTTCACATTTGTGATAAGTGATGAGATACTAAAGTACCTTGATGAATTGTCATCTGATCCAAGTAAACAACATTCTTGAATAGTGAAAGAACCAGCATATGTGATGCTGAGCCAAGCATATGAGATACTAGGGATATCTGAAAGATTACAGAGAATGGGAGAAGTGAAATGAAGTTGGAGAAGCACAAAGGAAAGAGAGTAAAGTCTGCCAACTATCAACTCATGAGTTCAATTCCTGCTAAAACTCTAGAACAGATCATTACAGAAATGGTTGGCTAGAAAAAGAAGATGATAACATAGACTCAGCATGGCTTCATCAAGAATAGGTCATGCTAGAGTAATCTCATTTCCTTTTTTTTTTCCAGAGAGTTACTAAACTGTAACATCAAAAATACTAGAAATATAGTTGACCTAGATTTTGCCAAAGCACTTGATAAAACCTCTCATTGTATGATATTATGAGGGGAGAGGGGTAATAGAGGGATGTGGACTAGGTGATAATACACATAGATAGATTTGGAACTGATTAAGTGGTTCAGTTTTAACTTGGCAAGAGGTCTCCAGTGGAAAGCCCCAGGAATCTGTGTGTGGTCCTGTGCTATTTAGCATTTTTATCAATGACCTGAATAAAGGGATGGATGGCATGCTTATGAAATGTATAGATAACAGAAAGCTGAGATGTATAGCTAAGATACTGACAGAATCACAAGCCAAAAAGATCTTGACTGGCAAGAGCTTTCAGTCAAATCCAATAAAATGAAATTTAGTAAGGATAAATGTAAAGTTCTACTTATATTTTTTCCAAAAATAATCAATTTCAAAAAGTATAAGGTAGAGGAGGCATGGTTATATAGCACTTTGTCCGTAAAAGATATTGGGGTTTTAGTGAACTACAAGCTCAAAGTGAGTCAGTGGTATGGTATGGAAGGCAAAAGAACTGATGTCATCTTTGGCTGCATGAAGAAAGACAGCCTCCAGGAATATGTAGATGATAGTTCTGTTGTCCTCCATACTCTTCAAGTGTTTAAAGGACTGTCTGTCACGTGGAAGGGGAATTAGACTTGTTCTGTTTATCCCTAAAAGGCAGAACTAGGACTATTCCACTCTGTTCTAAGAGAAGGAAATGGGAAAAAGAATACCACATACAGGGAACAATAAGGACAGCTTAGCTAAAACACAAAACTGTGTGAAGGAGAAATGTATAATAAGCCTGGAAATATAGGCTGGAGTCAGATTGTAAGGGGCTGTGAATAGAGAAATTTGTATTTTATCCTAGAAATAGGAGGGAGCTACTGAAACATCCTGAGAAGAGGAGTGACATGGTTAGACAAGTTCTTAAAGAATATCAATTTTGTAACTATGTTGAAGATAGACTGGAGAAAGGAAAACTGGGTGTAAGTTGCAAAGAGGCAAACCAAGACTTGATGAAAGGGAAAACTTCTAACAACTAGAATAATACAAAAGCGCAATGGCCTAGTCAGTATGTGATGGATTCCTCTTTGCTAGAGGTCTTCAAGAAAAGGTCTAACAACAATCTGTTGGCTTCAGTATAGAAGGATGTTTTTGTTAGATTCCAGTGGGACTAGATGGCCACAGGAGTTTCCATCCATGTGAGTTGAGAGGGGAGTGGGCCCCCATATGGAGCTAAGCTCACAAGTGGCAAGGTTGTCCCCCCCCATGCAGCATGGAGGTATCATCGTGTGGCTCAAAGGGAGGCAGAACAGACATCTCTACCCTCTTCTCCTTCTACTCTTCTCCAAGGGAGACCTTTGTTCCTGCCCAGAGGACTGGGGCAGGAAGCTACTTTTTTTTTCTCAGAGAGAGGGCATACCGTGCTAGAACTATATCTGTCTGTTCCCATAGTTACTATAAGCTTAGGGAATATGATCAGTTTCACACTAATTTCTGATCCCTTTGTCATTTCTGGGAAGAAAGAAGACCCCAAGCTTTATATCCAACACAGCCCATTTCCTACAACCTATATCAGTTCCACAATGAACACACGTAGCAAATAGCAAAGAAACCATTTTATCCAAATTCATAGCAAAATAGAAATCAGAAAATATATACATAGAATATATAACAGACAATACAGAATGAAGCAGGTCTTCCATTGGGAACAAAATAACTCAGACCAACCAGAAGAGAGTGTTCCGAATTTCACCCCAGGAGAAAACTCCTCTCTGTCTAGAGCAGTAAGCTGGATACAGGAACATCATGGAGACTGTCAGTTCTTCTTATATCTTCCCAGAGTCTTTTCCTTCAGCAACCTGAAGTGTTGCTTCATCCATCTTCTCCTTCCTCTTCTCTTCCATCTTCTCCTTCCAAGCTAGCAGCCAGAAGGACCTGAAGCAACTCAACACTGGAAGAGTCCTAGAGAAGACTCAAAACTTGAAGAGTCCCTAAGAGAGACTGGTAGGGGACAGGCTGAGAATCAATGCTCACCTTTCACCATCTCTGGCTCCTCTCAGACAGGGCAGAACATGTATCTCTACCGATAAGGAGAGTCTCATAACAATGGCCTTTGGGACAGGGGTTTCACATATATGAAATTCTATGACTCTGTGAATGCAGCTAAACTCACACTAGCATTCCAGTAGACCCATTAGAAATTCATGCTATTTAATGTCAGCCGAGACCTATGTAATTTTTCTACTCAAAAAAAAAATTCAACGACTCCCTGTTGCCTCTAGTATCAAATAATACCTAAATCTAGCATTTAAAGTCAACTCAATCCAATCCAACAAACATTTACTGAGTTACCTACTATGTATTACGCACTGGGCTAAAGACTCCACAATCAGGCTCCAACCTACATTTCCAGACCAACTTCATAATTGGTATGAAACTCTGTGCTTCAACCAAAATGCCTGTACCCATTTCCCAAAATCTGTCTTCAGCTTCAATGTGTTTGCTCAGGCTGTTCATCTCACATGCCTAGAATGAACTCCCCTCTCAGCTCCAATATCCAGAACCTTTATCTTCTTTCAAGATTCCATTCAAATAAGGACCTTCATTTTCCAAGAGGACCATGGCATCATGGAAATGATGACATGACTTGCAGTTGGTTGTGATTTGAGTGATTTTGAGCAGCCTTAGAATCATGGTCATGCATCACACTTTCCTAGACATTTTTCATCTTGTCAATATCCTTCCTAAAATGTCATACCCAAACTGAATATGATATGCCAGATATGTTCTGCCCAGGAGAGAGTCTAATGGAATGAATATCTTCCTTGCTCTGGATACTGTACTTGGATACAATGGGAGACACTGGGCCTTTTAGGCTAAGGCCTTTTCAGGTACTCACTTAGACTGGGGCAAAGTCTGTTCAGTGAACACGTCTCTTTAAGAAGTGAGTCAAGAAATGAATATAGCAATCTACTGTTTGATAAACCCAAGGACCCCAGCTTCTCACATAAGAACTCACTGTTCGACAAAAATTGCTGGGAAAACTGGATAACAGTGTGGCGGAAACTAGGTATAGACCAATGCCTGACACCATACACAATAATAAAGTCCAAATGGGGATATGATCTAGGTATAAAGATTGATACTATAAACAAATTAGTGAGCAAGGAACAATGTATTTATCAGATTTATGGAGAAGGGAAGAATTTTTGACTAAACAAGAGATAGAAAGCATTATGAAGTATAAAATGGATCATTTTGATTATATTAAACTGAAGTTTTTGCACATCCAAACCTAATGCAACCAAGATTAGAAGGGAAATAGAAAACTGGGAAAGAATTTTTGCAACTAATATCTGTGATAAAGGCCTCATTTCTAAAATATATAGAGAACTGAGTCAAATGTACAAAAATACAAGTCATTCCCCACTTGATAAATGGTCAAAGGATATGAACAGGTAGTTTTCAGAGGAAGAAATTAAAGATATCTATAGTCATATGAAAAATGCTCGAAATCACTATGGATTAGAGAGATGCAAATCAAAACAACTCTGAGATACCACATCATACCTATCAGATTGGCTAACATGATAGAACAGGAAGATGATAAATGTTGGAGAAGATGTGGGAGAGTTGGAACACTAATTCATTGTTGGTGGAGCTGTGAGCTGACCCAACTATTCTAGAGAGTGATTTGGAACTATGCCCAAGGGGCTACAAAAATGTGCATACCCTTTGACCCAGCAATACTGCTTCTAGGACTGTACCCCAAAGAGATCATAAAAATGGGAAAGGGTCCCATATGTACAAAAACATTTATAGTAACCCTCTTTGTGGTGGCCAAAAACTGGAAATCAAGAGAATATCCATCAATTGGGGATTGACTGAATAAATTATGGTATATGAATGTAATGGAACACTATTGAGCTATAAGAAATGGTGACCAGGAAGACTTCAGAGAGGCCAGAAAAGACTTATATGATCTGATGCTGAGCGAAAGGAGCAGAACCAGGAGAACTTTGTACACAGCAACAGCCACAGTCACAGTGTGTAAGGACTTTTTCTGGTAGACTTAGAACTTCATTGCAATGCAAGGACTTAAAACCTTTTAAGGCAAAATGCCTTCCTCATTCAGAGAAAGAATTATGGAATTCAATCACAGATTATAGCAGATCGTTTTCTTTTGTATTACATTTTGGCTTATTATATGATTTCTCCCATTCATTTTAATTCTTCTATACAACATGACTTTGGTGAAAATGCATTTAATAGGAATGTATGTGCAGAACCTATATAAAATTGCATGCCCTCTTGGGGAGGGAAGGAGGAAGTGGGGGAAGGGAGGGAAATAAAAAATCTAGGTTGTATGGTAGTGATTGTGGAACACTGAAAATAAATAAATAATTTAAAGAATGGAGTCCAGGGATGGCCCTTTTAATTAGAAAAATAAATCAAGCTGGGAGGGGAGGACTCTCAGGGTTGCTGTTCCAAAGAGAAACAGTTACCATTGACATTCACTGTAAGCCAGGAGGGCCCAAAAATAAAGCCATAAAGTGGAGCTTGAACAGCGACCTATTGTGGTGCACTCTATGAGCTTCAGAGTGAACTGGATTTAAGGTTTCATGAAAGAAGACAGAAAGGAAGGAAGGAAGGAAGGGAGGGAGGAAGGGAAAAGAGAGAAAAGAAGAAAAAAGAGAAAGAAAGGAAGGAAGGAAGAAAGAAAGAAAGAAATCTAGACAGTAAAACTCAAGTTAAGTGGGCAGCTTCTGACCATCAAAATTTACTTTCCTTTGGAGAGGAGGAAGAGAAGGAGAAGGAGAGGGGGAGAGAGAGGGAGGGGATAAACTTGAGCTGAGTTACCCAACTGTCTGGGTCCCCATTCAGGTTGTGTTTGTCTTTAGCTTTCTAAGAGAACCATGGCATCAGGACAATGATAACATGACTTGTAGTTGAGTGAGGGAGGGCTATTCAAGGTCACCAGCTTCACTTTCTCTTCCACAACCATCTGGATCCAGTGACCAGATATTCATCAGGATGACTCTCCCTCTCCTCTCCCTCCCTCCCTCCCTCCCTCTCTCTCTCTCTCTCTCTCTCTCTCTCCTTTCACAAAACCTTAAAGCCACTTCCCTCTGAAGCTTATACACTGGACCACAAAGGTCCCTGGTCAAGCTCCACTTCATGCCTTTCTTTTGGGCCCTCTTGCCTTACTCTCAAGGTCAATGGTAACTGTTTCACTTTGGAACAGAAACCCTGAGGATCTTCCCCTCCCAGCTTTTTTTTTTTTTTTTATTAAAAGGGCCATACTATGACTCACTTCTTAAAGAGGCCAATTCACTTAATGGCTTTTATCTCACCCCAAGTGAGTACATGAAAAGGCCTTAGCCTAAAAAGGCCAGGGTCTCCATGGCGTCCTGGCCCATCTATAGTCTTCCTGATGAATATCCAGATGGCTCTTGAGGAGAAAGTGAGGCTGGTGACCTTCCACAGCCCTTCTTCACTCAAATCAAAGTCAACTGCAAGTCATGTCATAATTTCCCTAATGCCATGGTCCTCTTTGAAAATGAAAGACAAACAACGAGGTGAAGCTTTCCCTAGTCACACCCCAATTGTTGGTAATCCTTCCCTCTTCTGTTTACCTCAACTATAATTATTTGTGTATATTCACACAAAGAGCAGAACTTAAGGTCCTTAAGGGAAGGGACTGTTCTGTTTCTCTGAGTAGTTCCAGCTTCTAGCACAGTGGATTGTTCATAAATAATTGCTTAATAAATGTTTGCTGAATTGAACTGAGATTTCTACCCTGTCTCTAAGTGAGTTATAAGAAAAAACAGACTTGAGTAACTATGAGATGCCTATGCCCTTAGAAAGCGGAACTGGGCAAATATCAATCAGCAGGTCTTCAAACCAGCTATTCCCTGCAGTATTTTCACCTCACTGGAGCTCTAGGAACTCTTATGAGACAAAGATCACTAATTCTTTTCTGAAATGCTTACTCTCCTTTAGGCTGAAGACAGAAAGCATGTAGGCCAAAGCCAAGGTCAGATATAAGTGGCTATGGAAACCTCCAATTATCTCCTAATCATCTAAACTTAAGACTACCTCACTGCTGAATTGTCCCAAATTCCCCTCACACATCCCTACTCAGCATCTTCCTTTACCTCTGCATGGGCTAACAGCAATGTCAAATCGAATTTCTCACTGTTTCCATAAGGTATCATCAGATGGGCAGAACTGGACTACATCAGTTAACTGAGGTACAGTCACAGGAGATTGCAGGGGCTATGTAAAATAACAGTGACTTAGTAAGGTACATTGTGCTTTCAAATTCATTTCCTCCCATGAGCAAAAATTAAACATATTACTCACTGTACAGTCACATACTTCCTACAGTATTACCTGTTTCATATCTTTATTCTAGATTATAAATTCCTACAGAATCAAGAATCTTATATTTCATCACCTGCTTAACAATTACCATAGTGGTATTCATAAGGAAGATCCTTCATAAACCCTCATTTAATAAATTATATGTAAGAGATAACAAAGTAGAAGAAATACAAGAATTCTATGCAAAAGAATTCTATGCAAATTCAATGCAAAAGAAGTATTAATCTTTGTGTGTCCATTTAAAATTCTGACCTATATGTAGTTATGATTTCATGAGAAGCAACTGATTTACACAACTGGTCTAGTTCACAGACTTTAATATACTCCTGACTATTTAAATCAGAACTGCAGTTACATTCTTCATTTCTTCTTCGAAACAGTTGTTAGGAGATAATGTGGTATATTGGAAGAAACACTAAATACTAGACATGAAGTCAAAAGAACAAAGTTTCAAGTGTTAGCTCTAACACTGACTATAATGAGGGACCCCAGAAAAAGCTTCTGCAATTATAAAACAAGGATAATAACACTAGCTTTAAAATACCCTACATGGTTTTTGTAGAAAAAACTCTTTTAAAACTTTAAAAACATAGACTGCTGAAGGAAGACAAAGCACTACATTGAATTTTTGTTGTTCAGTGGCTTCTGACTCTTCATGACCACATTTGGGGTTTTCTTAGCAAAGATACTGGAGTGGTTTGCCCTTTCCTTCTCCAGTTCATTTTATATATGGGAAGAGTGAGGCAGTGTCTTGGGCCACATTTGAACTCAGGAAGATGAGTCTTCCTGGCTCCAGGTGCAGAACTCTCTCCACCGCACCACCTAAATGCCCCAAACATACCAAATACTACTATGGAAACAAAAACATTAACCACAATACAATCCAGGTAAATTCAAGATCTTCCAAAAGATTTAATACAGCTTATGCTATTAAAACTTGACAATCTCTTTTCTCTAGGTTTTCATAACATTGCTTGATATGATCCCTTTTCAACCTAACTACTCCTCAATATTCTTTGCTGATCTTCATCCAAGTCACTCTACTAACTATGGATATCCTACACCTCTTCCCTTCTTCCTCAATACTAGATTTCAGGGCAGCTAGGTGGTGCAGTTGATAGAACACCAGTGCAGGAGTCAAGAGGACCTGAGTTCAAATCTCACCTCAGACACTTGACACTCACTAGCTGTGTGACCTTGGGCAAGTCACTTAACCCCAATTGCCTCATCCTGGGTCATCTCTAGTCATCCTGAGGAATATCAGGCCACTGGATTCAGATGGCTCTGGAGGAGAAGTGAGACTGGTGACCTGCACAGTCCTCCCTCACTCAAAACAAAGTCAACGGCAAGTCATGTCATTATTTCTCTGATGGCATGGTCTTTTTCGGCAATGAAGGACAACCACACACACACTATATTTCTCTTGGTGATCTCATCAGTTCCCATGGATTCAATCAATATCTCCATGCAGATGATTCTCACATTTACTCATCTAGCCCTAACCTCTCCAAATATCTAGTCTAGTATCTCCAACTGCTTGTTATACATCTCAACCTGGTTGTCCTATAGATGCCTTTAACTAATTCTTTCCCCAGAAATTCTCTGTGCTTCCAAACTTTCCAATTATTGTTGAGGGCACCATCATTCTACCACTCATCCAGGCTCACAACCTAGGTGCTATCCTCAATTCCTCGCTCTTTCTTACCCCTCATATTCAGTTTATTTCCAAGTCTTGTAGATTTTACCTTCTTAACATCCCTAGTATACATCCAATTCTTTCCTTACCAAGTTGGTAAAGACCTGACCACCTCATACCTGGAATATTGCAATATCTTGCTTGTCATTCTCCCTGTCCTGAGTCTCTCCCCACTCTAGTCCACCCTCCATTCAACAGTTAAAGTGATCTCCTAAAGTACAGGTCTGAACGCATCACCCTCCTCAGTTCAATGAACTCCAATAGCTCCTCATCACCTCCACGATCAAACATAAAATTCCCTGCTTGGTATTCAAGGAGCTTTATATAACCTAGCTCCCTGTGACCTTTCCAGTCTTCTTCACATGTATTCTTCATTCCAGTGACACTGGCCTCCTTGCTGTTTCATGAACAAGACTCTTGCTCAAATTAAACCTAGGGTCAGAAGGAAGAAGAGAGAAATGAGACTTTTCCCTGAATCAAACAACTCTGGATGCAATGAAAGCTTGCAGGTTCCCAGCCTGAGCTTTCCCTGAGATCCTGGAATGCATCAAAACTCAATACCCCAAGAAAGCAGGAGCAGGACCAGTCTACACCTTTTCTCCAGAAGTGAAATAAGGAGGCCAGGAAGAATGAGAAAACAAACAAACAAAAAAGAATCCTACCAAGAAAAAGCTATGATGGTGACATACACTCAAGACAGAAACCTTGGAAGAACAGAATGACTCTAAAATATCTACAAGCAAAGCCCCAAAGAAAAGCACAGTGTAAGTACAAATTCATTGATAGTTCCTGGACAAAAGGAAGCAAGAGCTAAAAATGAGTCAAAAACTGGTTTTATAAATGAAATGAGAATGCTGGAGGTAAAAATTAGAAAAGAAATGAGACCTATAGTAGAAAGAAGGTACAAGAAGTACCAAACCTTACCCAAACAATAGAGTCCCTGAAAGTTGGAACGGAACAAGTAGAGGCCAATGACTCCATAAAACAACAATAAATATTAAAACAAAGTCAAAAGACTGAGGAAAATACAAGTTATCTCAGAGCAAAACATATGACCTGGAGAAAAACTCATTTAAGATCATTAGATTACCAGAAATCCATAAGCAAAAAAAACAGCCTAGACATCAAATTTCAAGAAATCCTGAAACAAAACCTTAAAACCAGAGAGCAAAGTAGAACTGGGAAGAATCTACTAGTCACCTCCTAAAATCCCAAAATAAAAACTTCTCAGGAACATTATAGCCAAAATCTGGAGTTTCCAGGTCAAATTGAAAGAAAAAAGCTTCAGGAAGCCAGAAAGAAAGAATTTAAATACCAAGGAATCACAATTAGAATTATACAAGATTTAGGAGCTACCATTATAAGTAAAGAACTTGCAATAAAAATATTCCAAAAGGAAAAAAACACAGGCCTACAACCAAGAGTACCTTAACCCAACAAAACTGAATATAATGCTGCAGGAAGGAAAGAAATGGATCTTTAATGAAATAGAGGACATTCAAACATTTCTGATTAAAAGACTAGACTAGGGGTGGGGAAGCTGCAGCCTCGAGGCCATATGTGGCTCTCTAAGTCCTCCACCATGGCCCTTTGACCTAATTCAAGCTTCACAAAACAAATCCCTTTAATAAAAGGATCTGGTCTTTAAAATTTGACCTCAGTCAAAAGACCACACTCAAGGACCTAGAGGGCCACATGTGGCCTGGAAGCCACAGGTTCTCCACCCCTGGACTAGACCTTCATAGAAATTTTGAAGTACAAACACAGGAGTCAAATTAAAATAAAAAGGTAAACATGAATAATCATAATGGACTAAACAAGGACAAACTGCTTCCATTCAAATATGATAAGATGATATGTGTCATGAAATTTATCATCATCAAGGTTTCTAACTAAAGGGATTACAAGAGACAGAAGGCCTGGGAGTAGTTCTATTATGCCTTGATGACCTTAAAAGAAAAGTGGAGAGAGGAAGAGGAAGAGGCATACACTGGTTAGAGGAAATTATCTCATATAATCAGACTGTAAAAGTAGAAATCTACTCAAAAAGGGGGAAGAGGGGAGAATCTAACTTTTGAACTTCACTCTCTTCTGAACTAGGCAAAGAAGGAAAGAATATACACACACAGTAGAGCACAGAAATACATTTCACTCAACAGGAAAACAGGAAGGAGAGAGAAAATGAGGGGGAAAAGAGAGAAGGTAGATTATTGGAAGAATGAGTCCTAAGCAAAACAAACTTTAAGGAGGTACAAAAATATTTATAGTTTTGGGTTTTTTTATGATGGCAAAGAATTGGAAATTGAGAGGGTCTCCATCAAATGATGAATGGCTGGACAAGTTATGGTGTATAAACGTAAAGGAATACTATCGTGCTATAAGAAATGATGAAGGCGACGATACCAGAGAAATCTGAGGAGACTTACACAACTGATGAAAGGGAACACAATTTATATAAGTGTGTAAGGACAATGAACTTTGAAAATTTTAGGAACTCTAAAAGGGACCAATCATGATTCCAGAAGATTCTTGATGAAACATGATACCCATCTCCTGATAAATAGGTAAAAGATTTAGAGGGGAAAATATGACACTTTTGACATGGATAATGGAGAAACTTCCTTGATTATACAGGTTTATAACAAGAGTTTTGTTCTTTCTCAATTGTTAGGATGGGATGGCATAAAGAAAAGGTAGATTTTTGTTGATTTTTTTTTAAAAATAAAGTTTCATTTTAAAAAAAAGAAAAAAATAGTTGTTTTCTGAACTATAACTATTTGTTGGCCATAGTCTTAATAAAATATCTCTTCACATCCTGTTCTTATCCCTACCTAGTCACTCATTGATACTTTTAAACATTTATGATTTTAAAACATATATGTGAAAAATTCCATTTTGATTTATTCTTAATCCCAAAGTATAGTAATTTTTCTGATTAAAGAGAATACTTATAACAAATAGCCTTTATGATTATTAAATGCAACTTCATTACAAAGCCCTGAACTCTGGGTTTACCAAGTTTAGTCTTGAAAGCAGTCCCCAAAATCATGTTTTTAGCTTGTTTCACCTCACTTAGAGTTTCCTCCATAAAAAAGTAAAGCATACTTTATATACTTTCAATTTCCAAGCAAGCATGCATGGTAATAATGTATATTTGGAACAGTACAACATTTGTAGAAAAAATTTAAATGCCTCAAAGTAGCCCCTAAAAGTCAATACAACTGTTCTGTCTCTAGTGAGTTCCATTTAATTATACTGTACTGAATTGTACTGAAATATTCTGGACAATTCAGAGCCAAGAGAAGCTGCCCCTCTGGAACCACAGGCACAATTATAGGCAATTTATGCTAAATCCCACTGTTCAGCCTGGTTGGTGAGTTTAATTCCATGTTTAAAAATTCAGATAAAGAAACATACAAGCTGTCTACTTGGGAGAGGCAACATGAAGGAGTCGACAGGGTACTGGAATTCTAGTCAGAAAGACTTGTTTTCAAATGCCACAGCTAAAACTAGCTAACTAAACATGACTTAATCTTTCAACATCAGTTTCCTTATCCATAAAATGGGTATGTTACCTTTGGTAATGACTACACAGGGTCTTTGTGTGGCTCAATTGAGAACATGTAAAGCATTTCACAAACTATAAAGCACTGTATATAAATGTCAGTTACTACTATGCCTCTTGAAAATTAACTCTCACAGGGCTACATCAAACAGTATCTTAGAGGGCAATATTAGGATAACTATATTCCAAAAAGCAGAGCATATCTATTTTAATTCACTGCCATACTACTCATTATGTATCAGCCTCAGGAGCACATTTAGATCTGCTCTGTATATGTAAGTATTCAACAATGCATTAGACACTAAACTTGCAACAAATTTAAATATCAGCTACATAGCCAAGTGTCCAATTTATACTGCATTTGGAAAGAAAATGTAAATGCTAGTTCTGAAGTCTCCAATGAATCCTAGGCTTAAATTCTTTTTTTAAATAAAATTTTCTACAGGTCACAAAATATTCCATCTTTCCATGGAAACACTTTAAATCAAATGTGCCAATTCAGTAAGTTAGTTAGGTATATTTATTTTTCTGCCACAAAAGCACCTGACAATGATACAATGCAGGCTTCTTTGCTAAAAAAGAATAAACATCCACTTTAAAGAATACATTTATTTTGCCCTAAAAAATAAGGCACTATAATAATTTAACCTGTTAAAGGAATAAATCTACAGCCCATAGCTATGTTGTATACATTCTATGTGTTGCAAACCTAAGCATCACCTTGCTGTGACTGCCAATGTTTGCAGCTAAATCATTATTTGTGAAGAAGTCCATATGCATTTCTTATGTGAAAATCACTCCACGTTTTTTACAAGGGAAAAAAAAAATCTGTAAAATGTACCAGTGACTTGGGGTTCACATGAATAAGAAAAAAGTACCTAGAAAAATCAAGCCCACGTACCATTACAAGTGACCAACACCTTGCCCATGAGAATACAAAACAAAATTAAGTTATTTTAACAGAAAGGAGAAATGAAAAATAATGAAACAAACATGCAATAATAAAATAAATTTATACAGAACACAACTATTTTTCAAAATTCTTGCTCTGCTTTAGATGCCAGTTTGCCTCTAAGCTACAAACACATTCTTCACACACGCTGGGACTGTTGAGGAAAACTAGTCAGCATTCAGAGGATTAATACAGATTCCCAGCTCTCTGCCTTTGGGCTTAATAGTCAGACATCTATTTGTCCTCAGGAGAGGTTAGAGGTTGAAATGCAAATATGCAAACAACTGAATTCTTTCTTTAAGAAAGCAAGAACAGGCTCCATCTCCATAGCTTTTTAATGAATCCTGGAAATGGTATGGACTTATTTAAATAACACAGTACCTTCCAATTTTGAGGAAGAAAACAATGAAAGGAAAGAAACACATTTATTCTGGCTAAAATTTGTTCTCTAGAGAAAAAATGACATATGACAGCTTATTTACCAAACTCACTAAAGATTTATTGATTTATCAATCAGTGCCTTAGGCACTTGTTTCTCCCCAAGGGAGAATTAACAATTCCAACTAACCTAATATATTCTATATATAAACTAAAGTGGATGAAAATATCAATCCTGACTGTAAAACCCGGGGTTGTTTGTTTGTTTGTTTTTTTAAAAAGCTTTTCTTTTTTGATATATGTAAAATTTAAGGCTAGTTACCAAAAAATTAATGCCCCTCTTACTGACTGAAAATTCAAACAAAAAACAACCAAGTTTGTAAGACAGTAAAACTGAACCCAACAGACATCCTTCTATTTATAAATTTAAATATCCGGTGGAAAGCAAGAACACTGGAAAATTTTTTTTTGAAAAGGAATGATTTTGCTTCTAGATTAATACTAAACCCTACTACTCTTAGTGGCAATGCTGCCATGCCTTACAGCAGATATTTCATAAAATACAACAAATTCTGTTCGCAAAATCCAAAATGCTTCAATTAGTTTCCACTTCAAAACTGATAGTTCACTAAAGCATATTAAGATCCGTTAGCACTGCTTGCCTGCATATACCTCTACTAGATCAAACTCTAGGAAGACTTTAGAAGATGTAAGTATGCATCTGCAGCACCCTCTCTGTGCTGTTTTCCAGCACCTACTGAAAAGTTCGGAGGTTGTTAGGGGAAGGAGACAACAACTCCCTGGATTCCAGCACTTAGCACAGTGCCTGGAACAAAGCAGGTGCTTAATAAATGCTCTCTGACTGTTGACCATCTATGAAAAGGGTAACCTTGAGAGTCTGCCCTTCTAACACGATGACTCATAAGCCTCCATCACTAAGCTTCCCATTAATAATCAGAGAGTAGACACAATGGACTCTTAGCAAATGTATTTACTAAGGTGGTACAATATGAACAGTGACTATAAAACATTCCTTCCATTAACATAGGACACATTTTCCTACAAATGCACAATATGTTCATAGGAAAAATGGACTCAGACTTAGAGTAAGTACAATGGTAGCAAGTCACATGTGTGACGAGGGCAACTGATGACTCGTGGTACTTCAGGGTCTGAGAAGTTCCTTCTCTTGCAGAGCTCTCTGATGCGGCTTCTCTTGCTCATTGATTGCATCTGTGCTATGTAGATTGATTAGCTAGGCTTTCAGGATCTGCTTCTATCAAAAGCTTGTTTCTGAATTGCCCAGGTCATATACCTTGAAGCTGTTTCCTCTCTCTAGTGATGGCCTCTGAGTCTATATCTGTTGAATGCAGCTTCCCTGTACTGATCCAAAGAAACATGGCTAATCGTGGTGAAGGAGTCCAGGAAAAGAAATCCCCTCCATTCTCTTTCTCTCCTTGCTTCCTTGTCCTTAGGGGGCAAAAATCACCCAATTTACTACAGCCTCCAGCTCCCAACTCTGAAATTCCTCCAGGGTTTTGCTATATAAAGCCTTCGGAGATACAGTTAATTTGTTTACTCAGCCAATCCAGCTTTCCTTTTTCATGACTGAATCAGACAAATGCTCTCTCAATCAGAAAAATGTACTTGCTTGATAGGGCTAGCACACATGTTGTTTATACAGTAAGCCTCAAATAGTGTAACTACTTTCTTTGGTATGATCAGCTGAGCTGCAGGGTATCTTGTTCCCCTCTTTTACATTTTTAAAATCTGATTGTAAGCTTCTTAAGGGCAGGGAATATGCTGGTTTTCCATTTACTTTTCCCCTAAAAGAGAAGGTGCTTTCTTCTAAAGGAAGAAGGTGCTTTATACAAAATATAAGCTTAATAAATACTTATTGAATTGAATTCTCTGTTTTCATAAGACACCAGAACAGTAAAAAAAAAAAATTAAAGAATTCAAAATTTAGATATATGAATGGATATGAAAAAAAAAGATGTAAAGAAATGGATGCAATTAAATTTTAATATTCTTACCACTGGCTGCTGCTTTAAAAATGCTAAAAATATAAATGTTTATAGAATAGCCTTTTAGGAAGTTTCTGATGGATTCTAAGAATCGGCACAAGAATTCAGCAGACTGAGGCTGCCTTAATGAACCTCTTGCAGCCACTGAATAAGTAAGGCTGGAGTAAAAATAATGCCCCCAACTTGCATCAAATAGATCCCATCCACAGCAGACTGAAATGGCTTCTCTGAAGAACCAAAGTGAAAAAATTCTTTTCATCTGGCTAGGGGGAAAGGGGTCTCAGTAGTGGGAAAGAACATTCAGGGGGCTACCACTGAGTTACCCAGGTATAACTACCCATAAATGTAACAAGAATATCCAGCCATCAAAATCAACTGGGATAGAGCTCAGAGAGAAATAATATGGTGAAAAAACATGGATTTCACATTTGTAAAATTCCTGAATTCACTTACATATTAATACAAGGACTTATTTTTTATATACCTATGTGGTGAAAATTTAAACATGCAACTCCTGTGCATATAACACATCTAATTTTCTTCTTAAAAATGCCAAATGATGGATAAATCACCTAAATTTTAAGGAGAATCTGGCAATTATTGTAAAATACTGCCCTCTGGTGTTATGTCTGTTTCATATTTACTGACAAAACAAAACCCCCCAAAAAGGCAATATTTTACCTGAACGAACCACCTCCAGAGTCATTGACTTCTTGCCTCTGATTTGCAGAGACCTGACCACTAAAATCCCCCAGACCTTTACTGGCTTGTATTGTTGATGCCTTCCCTACTGTGCCTGAAAAACATCACGTAATGTTATTATGACCTGTTAGCCAATTCATACCAAAGAGCCTTCTGTTCAGGAACTACATTTAAATTTTCTCTAAGTTGCAAACAAAAGCATGTTGCTATTTTTATATTTCACTGATGAAGAAAACCGATTCCTGGAAAATAAACTAAAGAAGACTTTACACAGTTATTTCTATTGGAAGAAGAAAATTTTGGTCAGCAGACCAGAAAATAGAAAGTCTTAAAGCTTTTATGGAAAGCAAAAATCAGCGTTTTAAAAGGTAGCCTTCAAATCTCCCAGCATTTATCTGCAGGCTTGACATCTTTCCCTAGATGAGAGGACAAAACTACTTTATGATAAATAACATGGATGAGAGAAATCACGTACCTCAAAACTACACGAGCAAAATCTGAAGACCAATTAAGTAACTTTCAACACTGGCTAAGCACAAGCATGTTTGGAAAACATTACCAAAAGTCATCATCTCAATCATCATCATCATCCTCATCACGGTCATCATTAAATGAGAGAAGAAAACGCTTAAATTTTCCAGAACCAATTGGGCCTACCAGCTAAGCTCTCTGAAATTTTAAGAGACGGAATAAATGTAAAGAATGAACCTTATTTTCAAAATTAGCAAGTGGAAGTTTTCTAGTTTCTAAGTGTTTACAAACTAATGTATTTAAGAAAAAATGACACTACAAAATTTAAGTTTAATATTAAAATTTTTAAAGGTTTATTTTATAAGAAGTTTACTTTAACTTTGTAATTTTTTTATTCAAATGCAGAACTTCCTTTATAAATTCCAAATAAGCCAAGGTAATTATAACTGATGAAAGGAAAGGATTCATTCATTACTTCATAGGGAAGATTGTACAGACAAAGATCACTTAATGAATAAGTTAAAAAGATATTCTAATACAGTTTCAATCAAAATAAACAAATCTGTATATGGAGACATTTGATCACTGGAATACAGGGATTGTGTTTACAGTGTTCATTTGCCTATAAATGAAATTCAAAATGTGCTGATGTCTCTATACTTTTCTAAGCTATCAACCTCCTGAAATGACCAGAAAAACCTGAGGCATCATTCAGATTCTTGGCCTTCTCAATTTAATATTAATAGTATACAGATATGAGAAAATTTTGATAAAGGAAACTATAGGACTTAACAGAGAAAGCAACCAATTTTCTCTTCTTTCTCCACACCTCTTATTCAAAAGGAAAAACCTTCCTAGGAGTTTTGTATTGAACAATTCAACTTAACTTTAATGTTAAGAAAGCACCAATTTCTTTAACAAATGCTTTTTTTTTTTTGTGGTAAGAAGACTGGCTAGATAATGTATATTACTCTTTTTTATCCTAATGGATTCAACTCAGGTATGAGTTCCTATATATTGTAAAATTAACCCTCTGCTTCATCCTTCCAAAAATGTCACTGTACAGATCCTATATTTGTCTATTCTAAACGGAAATTGAGCTCCAGACTAAAAGAAGATTAAAAAAAGTGGATAGGAATACATTCAACAATCATGAGAATTCAGACAATTCAACTTTTTACTTTCGTCATTGACGAACAAAACAACTTACTAGTTGACATAAGGGGACAGAGAGATAAGGAACAGAAAAACTGGGGAATTTTCAAAATAAACTGTGGTGAGCGGTGGCAGAAATTATTGTTGTTTAATTGATTAGTCATGTCCAACTCTTCATGACCCCATGTAGAGTTTTCCTTCTCCAGTTCATTTTACAGATAAAAAGACTGAAGCAAATAGGGCTAAGTGACTTATCCAGGGTAACAAAGCTAGTAACTAGATTTGAAGTTAGTTCCTCCTGACTCCAGGGCCTGTACGTTATTCACTGCACCACCAAACTGCCAATATATATAAAGAAATTATAGCCAGTATAAATAAGAATTGTTTTAGATTCTGAAGCACACAGAAAGTTTTACTTCAAGTAAAATTATGAAATTATTTTCCTCTGAAAAGATTCCTCAGGCAAGCAATTTGCCAGGAAAGCTATCAAGGGTTTTCCATGCTTAAACATGTAATCCTGAGTTTAGAATTAAGCATTAGGATAAAGCCAAATTCCCAACCTTATAATTGGTTTCTTTAGGAGTTTCTAGTAAAAGTTTTTCCAGTCACACAAGCCTAGCCCACTTAACCATCTCAGTGGCACGAGAAGGAGCACTCGTATATCTTACTTTTAGAAATCTTTCACTAGACCTCTCCATAACAAGCCCTAATCTGTACCAAGATGAGAAGGTCATGAGTTGAAAAGGTCATCGGGTCACTAGTTTATAAAAGGGAGAGAAGTAAGCATTATAGAAACACACTTCTCACCCCTTGAGAAAGAAGTGGTAAAGAAAGATGATTTTTTAAGAAACCATTGCTAGTCCACACTAATTAGAAGAAATAAGAGAATTAGGGGTGATTAACAAGACTGCAGTGAAAAAAGGCTGGTCAAAGAAACAAAAACAAGTGTCAGAAATATAGCCAATACTCTCACCATAAAGGCAAAAGTGGATGGTTTAAGGGAAATCCATAAAACAATTGGCTATTTAGCAGCAGAAACAATCTTTCCAAGGTTCAGAGCCTAAAACATGCACTCTCAGCTAGCAAGAAAATACAAAAAACATAAAGTATGACAATTTTAACACGGAAAATTTTTCCCAGGGCTAGTAGTTTCTACATTACATATATATATATACATATATATATATATATATACACACACATGAGTGGGATAGGTTTAGTGAAGACTTCTCAGATTGTAATTCTTCTCCCAGGGGTGAGGTAAGACCAAGAGGCTCAAGGTTACAATATTTTTAGAGTGGAATAATTCCATATAAGGATATAAAACTGTGTAGTACATTAGGGTCTCAATGATTGGATAAAACTTACATAATTCTTCAAAGTCTTCATTTCAAAAGGGATTGGTTAGATTTCACGTCTAGAATGTAAGATCATGTTCTCAGCCAATGAGGATAATGGTCAGTGGAGGGAGGTGGGTCTTGCATTAGGGTCTATAAATATCACTGCTTCTCCTTTGTCTTCGGCTTTCCTACTCCAGGTGAACTGGTATAAGATTGTCCCTGTTCTCGAGAATCGAATAAATAAACTTTCTGTCATCACTTTGAGAGGCCTCTGAGTAATTAATTTAAGTAGGGCTCTGAGCAGCCATCCCCCACACACACACACTATATATATATATATATATATATATATATATATATATATATATATATATATATATATATATATATATATATATATATATATATACACACACACACAATGACAATAACATTCATCAAAACAGTAATATATGCTCAAAAGTATGTTTAAACCCATACCTTGTATTCTAAGGAACTGAGTTATTACCCCTAGCATGCTAATCTGGGTAGTCTAGCAGGCAAGGTTTAGTTTCACAGATTGAGCAGATGTTGACTGGATAATCTGCTATTATTTTTTTTAAAGTATACTTATACTCTTTATACAGAAACACACACTCATGAAAACTAGTTTATAAATATATATTCTACATCATGTCGGCTTTCCAATAAAAACCCAATTCACAGAACTTACCATATAGGTTCTGTATGTGCTTATCTATTGTAAATAAGTTTCCAAAAACTTCATTTGAAATGAAGAATTCACAATTTTAGTTACAAAAAGAAAAACCAATCATCAGAGATTGAAAGGTTTTAAATATTTTTTAAAGAAAAAATAAAAATATTTTCACACATGGTTAATAGCTTTAGGTTATCCTACAGTTTATAAACTTTTAACTTATCATTGTGAAATACAAAAGTTCTAAAACTCATGTTCCTAAGCCACCACAGAATGCTTAAGATCCACTGGAACCAATAAAAAAGGAAAAATGTTTGATGCCTATATAAATCTAAGGTTGTTGAAATCTTAAAAACACATTTAAATTGGACACTAACAAAACATGACCCAATTCTTACTTTGAGAATAAAACCTAGATATCTAGATGCCAACGATTGTGTCAATACTGATACACTAGGTCTAAGAGAAGAGAAAGGGTAGACGTGACAAACAGGAGATATCTGAAAGAAGTGTTCTGACTAATTCCCTCTCCTGGTTTGCTCCTGTGCAGGACTGCATGCAACAGGTACTCAAAAAAAAAAAAAATTGCTTACTGAATGAATGTTGCTTGTTGTTTATCCTTCATGCTGGAAGAGGACCATGACATAGGGAAGGTGATATCATGGCTTACAAGTGAATTGGATTTAAGTGAAGAGGAATGTACAAAGCCACCAACCTCACTCTCTCCTCTAGAGCCACTTGGGTCCAGTAGCAAAATATAGATGAGGATGACTGAAGATGGCCCCAAATGCAGTGGGAGACCTTGGTCTTTTTGAACTAAGATCTTTCCCAGGTCTGTTGGTATGAGGCAACACCACTTCAGTGATTAAAGCTAGGTAAGAAATGAATGAATGAATGAACGAACAGATGTGTCACCCTTAAAGACAACAAAGGGATTCAGTGCTAAAAGGGAAATCACATCAGACTAAAGAGATTGAAGGATTCTTCATAAGACGTTTGCGTAGAAGTCACAGCAGTTATGATAAATAACAAGCAACCGTTAGCAAAACATAGATTGAAGGGCCCTATACATCCCTCAAATCCCTCTCTATGTGTGGCCACTTTGTCACTGTATTTCCCAGAATAGCCATGTTGCTTTCTCCCAATCTCTAGTGCCAAAATATACCTACACAACACTTGATGGTTTTTCCCACAGAAGAAAGCATGAGCCCAGGTTGTTATTATTACTGGAAAAAAGGGATTATTTTCAGAGTGAAAGAAAATATAACACACAGACAGACACACACACACACATAAGGAATCCAGGAAATATAAATTCATGAAGAAATGATAATTTTTTTAAACTGAATTTCAATAAGGCAGTTGAGATTTTTCTACTTTGAGGGCAATATTTTGGATAACTGTTTAAGAACAGTAGATACAAAATGCTATGAAGTTCCACTTATACTTAACTTTGATTTAATAATGAGTATGTAGTATTCTCTCTATTTCAAAAATGTTGAAAGTGAGATCCAATGTGACTTATACATAGGTATCCTGATATCTTTTAATTCTGTGATAGTTTCCATTAGCCAATATCAGCTCTGTAGTACAATATCATGCATTCTCCTGTGGTAGTTCATAGACATTTTATGTGTAGTCTCATACTATGGTACATATGTGTAATGTCTGGTATTTTCTGATAAATATAAATGATTAGTTATTTCATGTGGGCTACTAATACAGGGCTACAAGAGAGGTATAATGTCCAACTTAAATCAGTGGCTTTTTAAAAATTTAATAAGAAGAAAATTAACTAGAAAACCACATACATAACTAAATGAAGGGGGGACAGGGAAAAGTGAAGACAAAATGAAACTGAAGATTCATTACTCATCTTATTATTTATAAGAAAGTAATTTAAAATAATATTTTTTAAAATAGCAAAAAATTAAAAAATAAAATTTTTAATTGACTTTTAGAAATTCAGATCACATATTGAAATGCTCTTAACTTTTAAAAATAAAGATAGTTTAGTCAAGTTATGACCAAAATATTAATAAATTATTTTAAGGTAGACTTGTGTTTTTATAATTAATATTTGTCTCAAAAGACCATATAAATAACATCTGTAAGTTCTATCAATTCATTCTCTTGCCAATATTCTAAGCACTTTTATTAGGGTTGACCTCAAGTGCTAAAAAAAAAAAGAGAGAGAGAGAGAGAGAGACAAAGAGCTAGCTATGACATCACCATCCAGCAAACATCTATCACACAACTCTTATTGAGAACCTACTTTGTGTGAATCTGACCTTGATAATGCCAAAATTAAGTGAAAAGCATTCAAAACATATGCTTGTTAATGAGATTTTAAAGTAAGTTCTTCATTCATCAAAAACCAATTAAATTATAATCCTGCTTTTAACAACAGGATCATCCTTAACAGAAAAAGAAGTTTCTTTCCTTTAGACTCATCCATTCAAAACTAGAAAACTGAGAATTAGGGAAAAAAGTTCATATTTCTTTTCCAGTAGACTAATAAATAAGAAGAGGCAACGATATTAGTTGCCCAATATTTTAAATAGTTCAACTTTACTGAAGAAATCAGCAGCTTATTTTTAAATACACATTTTGCCTAAAAATATACTTCTTGTCAAAATAGTTATCTTTGTTATATGTGAGAAACATCAAGGACTATGTTATTTTCGCTTGATAAAAATTCCTGGAACAGCAATTTGAGCAAATATAAAGTCACTCGGTAAATATTTGTGTATTGAATGATGTAAAAATAATTTACATATTTTTTTACTAGTGAGAGTTATTTGCTTTCTAACATAGTGTGACAAATGCACAGTGCTTGGCATTAATAGGTACTTAATACTTAGTGACTGAGTAATTGATGAATATCTATATATGACTATTAAACCTCCCAATGTCTTTCAGTTTATAGTCATATTCAAATCTTGCTCAAGATCCAAACAGAAATCCACAGAACTTTAGAATCCAGAACCTTGTAGCCATTAATTCTATGTCCATCTGGATTATAGAGATACCCCATCAGGGTTTTGGCTTTCTAAACAGTTGTAAACTTTTCATAGTTCCTTGATTTCTTGGTTAGACATCTATCATCTATTATACTCATAACAAGACCAATTCAGAATCATTTTGTAAGAAAACTGGTTCTAATTCATATCCCCTTTTCCTCCACCTTTTCAAGGTTCTTCATTTGTCTAACAATGCCCAGAAAGATTTCACATATCATCTTTTATAACGTGCTGGATTACATTAAGATGAAGTAGATAGAGCACTGGACTTGGGTTCAAATCTCACATCAGATACTTCATAGCTGTATGACCCTGGGCATGTCACTTAATCTCCCTTTGCCTCAGTTTCCTCAGCTAGAGGGATCAGGCTTGATGGGCTCTAAGATCACTTCCAGTTCTAAAGCTATTATCCCATGTTCCTACTATAAATATCTCCATGCTTTTACTCTTCACCAATATTCAAATGTGCACACCACTACAGGTAGCCCTGTGGTATTGGACATGTTTGCCCATTGATCTTTGCAGGAAGGAAGATAGGAAGGAAGGAAGGGATTGATTAAGTGTCTACTATGTGCCAGGAACTGTGCTAAGTACTTTACAAACATTATTTCATTTGAACCTCACATAAAGCAGCAATAGATAATATAATTATTATTATCCCTGTCTCCAACAGAGGAAGACAGAAGTTAAGTGATTTGCCCAAGGTCGCACAGCTAGTAAATGAGGCTAGATTTGAATTGACTCCTGGTCCTGTGTCACCTAGATGCCTCTAGTGGTATCTCCTACTAGCTATCAATATTGTATATCATGCAGGCAGTTTTACGTCTTCTGAACCATCCTCTACCCATTCTATCAAGTTGCCTGGGTTATCTACTTAGAAAATGACATTAAAACAAGTACTTGTATCTCAAAGAATATTAGATACCTAAAGCTTCTCTATGTTATATATTATAAGGACAATAAGGCTTTGAAAATGAAGACATCTTAATTAAATCACATTTCACATGACCTCCGTTTCTTTTTGAAAGTTTATTTACTGAATTAAAAGAAGAAAAAGTGAACAAGAGAAGACACTGATTTTTTTCCCTAACACAGTAAATGTTTTAAGTAGTAAGAAAGAGTGTGTTCCCAATTGTGACTGGCACAGCTTTAGCAAACCCTCATTTTTACTAGTGCAAGAGATGTGATGACCTAATTCAATTGGGATTAAGCACCACATAGCTGTTAATTCTAAACTTCCGACCCTTCCAATTCTAATATTTCCTCTCCCTTACTGCATCACAGATTTTGAATATTTAGGTCATAGCTCACCACAGAAACTCCCCACACCAAGACAAGCTTCTACATCAACCAAAACTGTTGGTATCATTTTACATGTGTTGCTTCTCCCCTCTCAGTCATCACAACTGCTAAGAGAGCTGCAGACAAAGATCATCTTAGAAGACCCATCATCTCAGGCATAAGCTGGCAAGGTAAACCTATCAAGTCATTATATTTATAGAAAGGCCTTGCCTTCTATTTATTTCTATTTAATGAAAGCCATTGCCAAGAAAGACTTATCAAAGAACTCTACTCTGATTTAATACTTGTAACTACAGTGTCACTATACTAGCCTATCTATAAGCAAAGTCATTAAAATTTTACAAGGAAAAGTCAAAACTCCCTGAAAGAAACACTTGATTTTCAGTTGTGGGCATTATATTACATTACACAGTACATGATGGCTACAGCCTAAGATATTTATCTTCACTCCTGAGTAAAAACTCACTAACATACTCATGGCAATGCCACTAGTGATTTATAAGTTTCCCCTCTCTGGAATACAAATGTTCCATCAGTGCTCAGCAGGCATGAAACATGGAAATCTAAATTCACATTATCTTGATTCTCTAGGTTAAGGTTTCATCTTTAGTAGATTATTTCACTTAGCCAGTCTTATAAATAAAGTTAACGTGTTCACTTGTTGCTTTTTAGGCTTCCTACGAGTTGGGATTAAAAAGTAGATTTGAGTATAGAAGTAATCAAAAAGCAAGAGAAGCAGAAGGGAGAAGTGATCAAGGAATGGTTTTATTTGTTTGGTGAATATGTATTGGGTATTATGTTTAGAGAACTGTGAAGAATGCTAATATGCATGGAGTGTCTATGATATGCAGGGCATCGGGAAGGATACGAACAGGGCAAGTCTCTGCCTTTCTGGAGGTCACACTCTAATTGGAGTTATGAGGCATGGACACAAATAACTACCACAAAAATCAATTTTTTAAGCGCCTTAGGTGTAGTAGAGACAGTGCACACTAGAGAAGTTCTGAATAAGGAAGAAAGTTCATTCCTTTCTCTTTTGCAATACAATGTCATTACAAGAACCTGGAGGTATACTATTTTCACAGCCACCTAAAATTGTGCATAATCTCAGTCATGAAATAAACCTTCCTTTGCATTCCTGAGTTAACTATTTGGCTCTGAAATTCAGTAAAACTTCTATTCTACATCTTCCTTCCACATGGTAAATGAGCTCCCTCATCACCAGCACCCTCCTTCTAGCCAAATCCAAAGGGTATTCCGTAATTATTATTTTCTTTGATCATTCTGCAGCACTTTCTACAGTAAACCACCCATGATTTCCTGGAACTATTTCCCTATTTGACTCCATGACACTGCACCATTCCATTTTCCCACTACTCTCTCAATTTTTTCCCCCATTCCATGGCTCTTTTTCCTCTTTTCACTCTCTAACTACGTTGGATGTCTGCAGAGACTTTGCCCTAAACCCAATGTTCATTCTACATACACCCTAATTAACCAGATCAGCCTTTCTTAAGGCTTCAATTACCACTTACTTTTATGCTAAAAAGTACCTTGCAAAGAGTGCTGGATGGAGAGTGAGGAAACATCTCTTTGTATTGGCACTGTCACTGGACAGCTATGTGATCAGTGACTTTGGATCAGTCACTCCAGTTCTCCCAAACCTTTCTTCCTCTGAAAAAACAAAGATGTTGTGTTAGATATAGTCTTCAAAGTTCCTTTCAATTCTCACATTCAATATTCTACATCTCTAGGCCAACTCTCTTGCCAAGTTCAAATTCTAAATCTTTAAATTTCTGCTGAACCATTTACAATCAAGTATCTTAACAATTATTTAAATTTTTACATTTTATATAATTTATATTTTATATAATTTTTATATTTTTATATTTATTGTTGCTTTTTTCTGTAGCCAATACATCCCAATATTCTCTACAAGTCCTCTCTTATAACAAAGAAAAATTGTTGAGCAAAAGGAAATGAAACCGTTATTGCAACAGCCAGCATATTACTGACTCCATTACCTCTCTATTGAAAAGTATATTGTTCTGTTTCTCAGGTTCCTATGTAACATGAGCTTCTTATATGCTGTGTATCTATAACATAAGTCAAATCCATTTAAAACCAAGATTGTTTCCACAAAATTTGGATGTAACAACAAAAAGATTTCCTGTCTCAGCTTCCATATATAATAATAGTCAATGGGGAAAATGCTAATACAACAAAACATTGAAAAGTTCCTTATAATGAGCTATAATGGGGCTTAAGGTATATTATTTTGTTGGCTATCCTGGTAACCCATCTTATATGTTATCATCCCATCCATCCATCTATCCAGGACATCTCACCATTTCCAGTTCTTGTTTAGAATGTTATTGCTATTATGAATTTTATTTTAAACCAAGGATATGAGAGAAGCTAGGATCTGTTTTAAATGAGCTCTTCCAATATATCAATGCTTGTTTTATTCAATTATTGATTGACTTTCAGAGACAAAACCTGTGTGGTCCAGAAGCCAAAGACTGGAAGGCAAAACTCTGTCCTCTACTTTCCTACACCTCACTGATTGCGAGCTATAACGTAATTTCATCTTTCTATATCCTGTCTCCCAATCTTTGTGCTTCCAACTTTCTTTTACAACAATCCCCACATCCTCTCAACAGATCTCAAGGTGAATGAAACAAAACCCCAAAAAAACTTTTCCTTCCAAAGTGCCCTTATTTATCTTAGTACACTTCCCATAGCAAGTGTTTACAAGATAGTTCTGCAAATAATGGAACACATGGAAATCTCTTCAAACATATTTTTCTTTTAAAAAAACCAACATGAATTTGAAATTTTTAAACTTTATAAAAATGTATTTATCTTTTAAATTTCACTTGAAATAAAAAACTCAACTCCTTTTCTAAAATTAGTTCATCCCTTCTACACTTAAGCTATAAAATATTCTCTAGCTTTATCTTTACTGCTTCTCCTAGATTGCAGTATAAATTATGCTATTCTAGTATGTCAATTATGTTTTGACACGTAAACATGCTTAATGAAATAGCACATTTCTTAAAGCACTGCTAAATACAATGCTTTCATAAGAACCACTATGAGACATGTGAAAAATTGTCATTAAGTTGTCATTAAGCTTATACAGTCACAAAATGCAATCCCTCATTAATTTATCAAAATGCTCAGAATTAAATAAATTGGTATAGAAGGGTTCTGAATTGTAGAGGTTTCTATTTTGCAACTTTCCTTTAAAAATATATTTTAAAATTTTAATGAACAAAAGTCTATTTTCTCTCCTTCCTTTTCCTCTTCTCCTTAAAAAAAAAACTTATAGCAAATGTGCATAAAATATATATCCCATTTTATACTCTGAGTCTATAATAGCTCTCAGGAAATGGATTTATAGGTTCTTTGGAATCATGGTTGATCACTGCACTGATCAGAGATTTTTTTCCCCAATTAAGTGTTTCTCTTTTAATTTCAGCTGCATTGGATTTGTTTGTGCAAAGCTTTTTAGTTCCATGTAACAAAGTCATTTATCTTCTGTGATCCTCTCTATCCCTTGTCTTATAATAAATGTTCCCCACCCATAAACTCATCTGAAAGATAATTTAGTCCTCCTCTGCTTTGTTTATGATGTGATTATTTTATATCTAGGTCATATATTCATTTGGAGCTTATCTTGGTATATAGTGTGGGGTGTTAATCAAAACCCAATTTTTTTCATGCTGCTATCCAGTTTTCTCAGAAGATTTTGCTAAATAGTGAGTCCTTATTCCAATATCTGGGGTCTTTGCATTTATAGAGCACTATTAGGCTTATACTTCAAAGAAATAAAAGAAAAATCAAATGCTCTATATGTACAAAAATATTTATAGCAGTTTTTTACTTTTTTCCAATTTTTTTGAATTCAATTTTACTTTCAGTTCTGAACTCTTTCCCTTCCCCAACCTCTCCCCTACCCTGAGAAGACAAAAAAACAGTGGGAAACAGTGGGAAAACCCACTGACTGATGTCTCTGTTTTTTAACCAACTGTGATAATTATTGCTTTTTAAGTATAATCTGAGATCTGGTACTGGTAGGTCCCCTTCCTTCCCACTTTTTTCATTATTTCTCTTTTTATTTCTCTGTTCCTACAAATGAATTTTGTTACTATTTTTCTAGTTTTATAAAGTAGTCCTTTGGTGGTTTGATTCCTATGGTACTGAATATATAAATTAATTTAAGTATCATTGTAATTTTTATTATATTGACTTGGCCTACTCATGAGTAATCGATATTTCTCCAAATATTTAGGTCTGTATTTCTGTAAATAGCATTTTGTAGTTGTATTCATGTAGTTTCTGTCTGTATGTTGGTAGGTAGACTTCCAAGTAGTTTATATATTTTATAGCTATTTTAAATGGAATTTCCCTTTCTCTCTCTTTTGGCTGGATTTTATTGGTAACATAAAGAATACTGATAATTTATGTGAATTTATTTTGTTTATTTCACTTGTGCTAAAGTCATTATTTCAATTAATTTGTTAGTTGATTGTCTAGGTATCTCTAAGTATACCATTGTATCATTTTCAAAAAGAAGCAATTTTGTTTCTTCTTTGCCTATAACTATTCCCGGAATTTCTTTGTCGTATCTTATAAGAGCTCATATTTCTAACATTAAATCAAAGAAATGGTGATAATGGATATTCTTGCTTCAGTCAATCTTTTTGGAAAAGACTATCTTATCACCATTACATATAAGGCTTGCTCTTGGTTTAGATATATACCATTTACTCTATTTTATAATAGAAAGATTTTTGTATTCTTCTTTTGCTATTTTTGTAAGCAATTTCTGCAATAATGGGATTAATTGTTCTTTCATAGAACTCACTTGTGAATGCTTCTGGTCCCAAGGTTTTCTTTCCTTTGGGAATTCACTTATGATTTGTTCAATTTATTTTACTGAGATAGTTATTTGAATTCCCTATTTCTTACTCTGCTAATCTGATTATTTTATTTTTGTAAATATTCATGTTTCATTTATCAGTTTTAATAGCACATAGGCAAAAAAAGTTTCTAACAATATTTCTTATTTATTTGTTGTGAATTCTCTTTTTTCATTTTTTATATTGATTACTGGGTTTTCCTCCTCTTAATCAAATTATTTAATGGTTTAACTATTTTATTTTTAAGAGCTCATAGTTTTATTTATTAATTCGATGATTTTTTTTGCTTTCAAATTTTTATTTTCTTCTTTTATATTGAGAATTTCTATTCTGGTGTTTAATTAACATTTTTTAATTTGTTGGTTTTCTGTTTTGTTAGTGACATTCCCAATGTGTTGAACTATTCTTTCTCTCTTTTGTTTTTCAAAAGTGTTTAGAGATGTAATTTTTTTCCTAAGGATTACTTTGGCTGCATCCCAAAACTTTGGGGCAATTAGGTGGTACAGTAGTGAGTTCTAATCCAGTTTCAGACACATACTAGCTGTGAGACTCTGGGCAAGTTGTTTAACCTCTGTTTGCCTCTGTTTATTCAGCTGTAAAAATGGAGATATTATTATATTCCAGAGTTGTGAGAATCAAATGAGGCAATACTCGTAAAGCATTTAGCACAGTGCCTGGCACATAGTAGGTACTTAATAAATGCTTGTCTTCTTCCATCCTTGTCTTGTTGTTGTCTTTTCTAATGAAATTATTATTTCTGATAACAAATAAGGTGCAGCCAAGATGGTGGAGTAGAAAGACAGACCTGTAGAAGTTCCCCTACATAACCCATAAAATAGCTGTAAAAAATGATTCTAAACAAATTCTAGAGCAGTAGAAGTCACAAAATGACAGAGTGAAAGAGATTTCCAGCCCAAGACAGCCTGGAAGGCCAACAGGAAAGGTCTATCACACTGGGCACAGAGCGTAACCCAGCATGGGCAGGGAAAGGACCCAAAACAGGCTTCAGGGAGGCATGGGCAGTGGAAGTTCCCAGATTATTCAAACTACAAATGCCACAGACAGCTTCAAAGGTCAGTGAACAAGCTCCTTCACCCAGGAGAAGGGAACATGGTCTGGACCTCCAGCAGCAGCCGCTGCAGTCTGCAGCATCTATTTTTGGAGCCCTCTGCCTAAAGCCCCTGGGGGAATTGAGCTACTGATATGAATCTCAGCCCTGAGTGGCAGCCCCCGGAGAGCTAGAGGTGGTTGTGGAGAGGGAATTCTACTCACAGATTCTGGGCAGAAAAGTTTTTGGTTGTTCCCAGACCAATCTGCAGGCCAGGAGAAGAGAAAACCCCTCTCCCCTGATTGTGCCATCTTGGAGGAACTGAGAAGTCACTGGTCCGCAGAGTATGCCCTCCTCTTGACAAAGGACTCAAAAGTCAAATAAATGACTGCAAAAATGTCCAAAAAAGGGGAAAAAATAAGACTATAGAAGGTTACTTTCTTGGTGAACAGGCATCCTCTTCCATCCTTTCTGATGAGGAAGAACAGGGCATATGGTCAGAGGAAATCAAGGCTTTTGCATGCAAAACCTCCAAAATAAATATGCAATGGTCTCAGGCCATAGAAGATCTCTAAAAGGATTTTGAAAATCAAGTAAGAGAGGTGGAGGAAAAATTGGGAAGAGAAATGAGAGCAATGTAAGAACATCATGAAAAGTGAGTCAACAACTTGCTAAAGGAGACCTAAAAAAATGCTGAAGAAAATAACACCTTTAAAAATAGACTAACTCAATTGGCAAAAGAAATTCAAAAAGTCAACGAGGAGAAGAATGCTTTAAAAAGCAGAATTAGCCAAATGGAAAAGGAGGTTCAAAAGCTCACTGAACAAAACAGTTCTTTAAAAATCAGAATGGAACAGATGGAGGTTAATGACTTTATGAGAAACCAAAAAATCACAAAACAAAACTAAAAGAATGAAAAAATGTGAAATATCTCATTGGAAAAACACCTGACCAGGAAAATAGATCCAGGAGAGACAATTTAAAAATTATGGGACTACCTGAAAGCCATGATCAACAAAAAAGCCTAGATATCATCTTTCATAAAATTATCAAGGAAAACTGCCCTGATATTCTAGAACCAGACGGTAAAATAAATATTGAAAAAATTCACTGATCACCTCCTGAAAGACATCCAAAAAGAGAAACTCCTAGGAACATTGTAGCCAAATTCCAGAGTTCCCAGGTCCAGGAGAAAATATTGCAAACAACTAGAAAGAAACACTTCCAGTATTGTGGAAATACAATCAGGATAACACAAGATCTAACAGTGTCTACATTAAGGGATCACAGGGCTTGGAATATGATATTCCAGAAGTCAAAGGAACTAGGATCAAAACCAAGAATCACTTAGCCAGCAAAAGTGAGTATAATACTTCTGGGGAAAAATGGTCATTCAATGAAATAGAGGACTTTCAAGCATTTTTGATGAAAAGACCAGAAATGAATAGAAAATATGACTTTCAAACACAAGAATCAAGAGAAGCATGAAAAGGTAAACAGAAAAGAGAAATCATAAGGGACTTACTAAAGTTGAACTGTTTCCATTCCTACATGGAAAGATAATATTTGTAACTCTTGAGACTTTTCTCAGTATTTGGGTAGTTGGAGGGATTATACACACACACATACACACACACAAATGTATAGACAGAGAGCACAGGGTGAGTTGAATAGGAAGGGATCATATCTAAAAAAATAAAATTAATGGGTGAGAGAAGAATATATTGGGAGAAGAAAGGGAGAAATGGAATGGGGCAAATTATCTCTCATAAAAGAGGCAAGAAAAAACTTTTTCAATGGAGGAGAAAAGGGAGGAGGTGAGAGGGAAAAAGTGAATATTACCTTCATCACATTTGGCTTAAAGAGGGAATAACATACTCGCTCAATTTGGTATGAAAATCTATCTTACACTACAGTAAAGTAGGGGAGAAGGGGACAGGTGAGGTGGGGGGATGATAGAAGGGAGGGCAAATGGGAGGAGGGAGTAATTAGAAGTAAACACGTTTGGGGAGGGACAAGGTCAAAAGAGAGAATAGAATAAATGGAGGG
Source organism: Notamacropus eugenii (assembly GCF_028372415.1). Taxonomy (NCBI): domain Eukaryota; kingdom Metazoa; phylum Chordata; class Mammalia; order Diprotodontia; family Macropodidae; genus Notamacropus; species Notamacropus eugenii. The sequence goes on along the minus strand of NC_092872.1, from coordinate 452,917,848 downwards.
GCAGGATAGGATGGAGGGAAATATAGTTAGTCTCACACAACATGACTATTATGGAAATATTTTGCAAAACTACACATATATAGCCTATATTGAATTGCTTGCGTTCTCAGTGGGGATGGGTGGGGAGGGAGGAAGGAGAAGAAGTTTGAACTCAAAGTTTTAGGAAGAAATGTTGAGAATTGTTTTTGCATACAACTGAGAAATAAGAAATACAGGTAATGGGGTATAAAAATCTATCTTGCCCTACAAGAAAAAAAAGAAGGTGAGAATAAGGGAAGGGAGGAGTGTGATAGAGGGGAGGGCATATTGAGGGAAGGGGTAATCAGAATGCAAGGCATTATGTGTTGGGGAGAGGGGAGAGATGGGGAGAAAATTTGGAACTCAAACTTTTGTGGAAATGAATGTTGAAAACTAAAAATAAATAAATAAACATTTTTTTTAAAATGTAACAAAATTTTAAAAGTGATTATTTCTACAATTTGTTCTTTGACCCATAAATTCTTTTACATTAAATTAGTCTCTTAATTTGCTTTTAATATTTTCTTCAGTAGTTCTTTTTTAAATATAATCTTTATTGCATTGTAGTTAATAAAGGATGTACTTAATATTAACTGCTTTTCTTCATTTGTGAGTTTTATAGCAATTTTAGAAGTATAAAAGTGGTATGTATACCTGGGATGTATGTTCACTGTCCTCTGCTCCCAAGCAATAATCTCCACAGAGCTATCACATCTACCCTTTGTAAAATTCAATTCAAGTCCTTAATCTCCTTCTTGAGTTTTTGTTGTTGTAGTTGTTCTTAGACTTGTGTAGCTATTAAAAGGGTATGTTGAGTCTCCAATAATTGATTTTGCAATCTATTTCTCCCTGTAATTAAATTAGCTTTTCCTTAAATATTTTGCAGCCTTTATGTATACGTTAGTTACTAAAATTAACTGTATATGTTAGTTATTGAAAATTCATTGTCTATGTTAATTTTCAGCAAAATGCTGTTTCACTGTTTATCTCATCTAATTAAGTCTATTTCTGCTGTTGTCTAAAATGATTGTTCCCTGCTTTTTTGAGTTCAAATCAAGCATAATAGATTTTTCTTTAGCTTCTAATTTTAACTCTGTAATTTTTGTGTTTCAAATATGTTTCTTGTGAACAACTTGTTGTTGAATGCTACTTTCTAATCCCTTTTGATGTCCTCTTCTCTTTGATGGGTAACTTTATCTCATTCACGTTCACAGTAATGATCAGTAATTTAGGTATTTCTCTAAATCCTATTGTCTTACAATTTTTTTCTTCTCTGAAATCCATTTATTTTAGGATTCGTTTGCTGATACCTGATTCCTCTTAGACTCTTCTCCCCTTGTTATTCCCTGTTTTGTTTTGTCCCTGTATGTATGTTCCTTCCTTTTGTTCTTGTTTCTTTGTTCAAGTGAATATATTTTTATGTATATATGTTGATTTATTAAAGTTCTTATTTCCAATTAAGTTTATTAGTCTCACACCCTCCATAAAATACTGGTCATAAAACCTTAGCAATGCCCTGTTGGGGACAGAAATGGCTATATCTCAGTGCATATGAGAAAATTGTAAAGCTTTTAAGCTTTGGTTGTGCCTTTGTCTACAAAACCTCTTAGTTGTCTTTTAAGGATTAAAGTAGTCCCTTGAAGTATGAGTGAATAAAATATAGTTTTCACAGGAAATTTGTTAGTGGAGCAGGTACCATTTGGGGCTTTTACTTTTTTTTTTTTTTTGATTGAGAAATGGTGAAGTAAATTGTTATACATGAACATAATAGAATATGGCTGTGCTCTAAAATATGAATATGAAGAATTCATAGGGAATCATGACAAGATACATAAATTAAAGGGGAAGGAGAGGGAGGGAGGAAGAGAATTTGGAACTCAAAATTTTAAAAAAAATGAATGGTCTTTTTTAAAATTTATTTATTTTAAGTTTTCAACATTCATTTCCACAAAAATTTTGAGGTCCAAATTCCCTCCCTATGTCTTCCCTCCCCCCATCCCAAAGTGCCAAGCATTCTAATTACCCCTACCACCAATCTGCCCTCCCTTCTAACATCCCTCCCTTCCCTTATCCCCATCTTCTCTTTTGTCCTGTAGGGAAAGATAAATTTTTATGCCCCATTACCTGTACTTCTTATTTCCCATTTGTATGCAAGAACAACACTCAATAGTTGTTCTTAAAACTTTGAGTTCCTACTTCTCCTCCTTCCTCCCTCCCCACCCATCCCCACTGGGAAGGCAAGCAATTCAATATAGGCTATATATGTGTAGTTTTGCGAATGACTTCCATAATAGTCATGTTGCATAAGACTAACTATATTTCCCTCTATCCTATCCTGCCTCCCATTTCTTCTATTCTCTCTTTTGACCTTGTCCCTCCCCAAGAGTGTTGACTTCTAATTGCTCCCTCCTCCCATTGCCTTCCACCTTCCATCATGCCCTCCACCCTGCTTATTCCCTTCTCCCCCACTTTCCTGTATTGTAGGATAGGCTTTCATACCAAAATGAGTGTGCATTTTATTCCTTCCTTGAGTCAAATGTGATGAGAGTAAGCTTTGCTTATTCCCTCTCACCTCCTCCCTTTTTCCCTCCATTGAAAAGTCTTTTTCTTGCCTCTTTTATGAGACATAATTTCCCCCATTCCATTTCTCCCCTTCTCCTCCCAATACATTCCTCTCTCACTCCTTAATTTCATTTTTTTAGATATGATCCCTTCCTATTCAACTCACCCTGTGCTCTCTGTCTCTCTCTGTTTCTCTCCCTATATGTGTGTGTGTGTGTGTGTGTGTGTGTGTGTGTGAGAGAGAGAGAGAGAGAGAGAGAGAGAGAGAGAGAGAGAGAGAGAGAGAGAGAGAGATACAAAGAGAAAGAAAGAGAGAGAATCTACCTTCCTTTCTCTGGTTCAGATGAAACTCAAGATCAATTGACTCTTCACTTTGTATAGACTTCTCTCTTTCTGACTGATTATAATATTTTTCTTCTACCTCAAAGCTCTGGGTATGGCTATAATATTCTATTTGATCCATTCTAATTTTCAGTGAGCCTGTTACTTGGATAAGGCTTCACGTCTTTGTGATGAGCTACTAATCTTCTTTCCAAGTTTCTCTTGTTTATTTCTTATTTCTTTTCCAATCCTTTCCTTTATTGTTCTCATTTCATTTATATCATTTTAACTCTTTGAAAAAACAAACTTTTGCATCATTTTTTTCTAGGAATTCTCACTGATTTTGGGAGAAAGCTATTTTTCTTTGAGAATTTGCTTTTAGATAATGGAGTTATTCTCCTTTTTCAGGTTTGTGTCTTGGACATTCCTGACATCATAATAGCTCTTTTTTTAAATCTGTTTATTCATTTCTGGCTATGAGAGTAATCCTATTCTTTATCTAAAGTTCAAATCTCAGATCCCACTTCCTCCAGCAACCACACAGAGACCCTGCCCCTTGCCTGGGGCCACATCTCAGATTACTCATGTTGAGGTCCTTCTCTTCACCCTTTGGGCTGAGTCTGAGGATTGAGTCTAATCTCCCTACTCCAGGGATGGACATTAGAGTATATGCCTGCTACACTAGGGACTAAGCTGTGTGATGATCAGAGATTGAGTCATATAGTTTCTGGGGAGGGGACTACGCTGCTTCCTCCCACTCCGCCTCAGTTCAACTTCTCAGGATTCATCTTAATTTTCAGAAGGTTGCTCTGAATAATTACATATTGTCTTCTGAATGTTAAACTAATATTCAATAGGTCTTCAAAGTAACATTAGATAATAGTTTTTCCATCACAGAATTTGCCTCATGAGCACTGATTTATATACAATAAATAGAGCTGAATTATAATAGTTATACCTTAAAAATTTGGTGCAGCATTGCTACTCTCTATCAAGAACGTAGAAAGTTTCATGTGTAAATAGCTTGTGACTATTAAATCAATAATCTTCCACTTACTAACATTTTAATCTCATATAACACTCCTTTTAGCTCCATGTCTTTTCACTGGCTATCCTCCATGCTTAGAATGCTCTCCCTCTTCAACTCCACATCCTGAATTCACTGGCTTCCTCCAAAACCTAACTCAAATCTCACTTTCTATAAAAGGCCTTTCACAGAATTGCTCTACCTACCACCACCCCATCCTCTGCCCATTTCCCAGGATTACTTCCAATTAACCCGATATTCTGTATGTATATAGTGGTTTACATGCTCTTTCCCTCATTGGAATGCAAGTTGCTTTTCTTAATATTCCCAGTGCTTAGCACGCTAGTGCCTATCACAAAATAAGCAATTAATAAATGCTTGTTGAATGACTTACTGATTTTTATTAACAACTTGTAGAACAAATTATTTTGTTCACTTATTAATTTGCTTCTATTGTACGTCTTTGATATATGTTAGGCTATATGAGGTTTGTAAAAATGATATTAATCCACTGTAACTCCTAAGCAGAGCAGGCTTATTTTTCCTGTTCTTAGCAGACCATCATCCAGGTGGAAAAAATGATGTTTCCTTAAGGATACACACTTTCAAATGTCTCTGGTGATAGCGAATCAGCACTGTACCTGGAATATATATGCACTCAATACTATCACCTCCAGTTCCTTTGTGATGTCTACTCCCTGAGCCGCTATAGTAATATAGATGTTCTTGGTGTAGATGTTCTATTTGAAAAGTATGAAATCAATAGATTGGAAAGCACTGAGGCTAATAATGACCTTTGAAAATTATATTTAAGCATTGGACCTTAATTTTGTCCTCCTGATAGGTAAGAACCAATGTTCTGGAGACCAGATTCATAATAAAAACATATAATTTGTACTTAGGTAGCACAAAGCCAACAACTGAGGTTTATTCTTATGCCATGTTGTTTCATAAACAAATAAAAATCAGTTTAAAAAACATCTATAGTTTCATAGAATTTAGAACTAGAACCTACTCCTTCTCATTTTACAGATAAGAAAATTGTGATCCAGAAAGGAGAACCCAAGGCCACACAGGTAGTAAGTAACACAGCCAGGATTCAGACTTAGGACTTTTGATGCAACTTAGAGCTTTTTTCCACAATGCAGCATTATAGTCATCATTTAACAGAATCAGACTTGGAAGAGAATGGTAGTTAGAAGAACTAATAGAACTCAAATATAAGTAATATGGCCTAATCAGCTATCTACTATTTTTCCCAAAATCCAATTTGCTATTTTGGAAACCAGGATTCATTAGTGTTCGGGGTCAGAGCCCGAACCCCTGGATCCCCCTGACCCACAGGCTTCTACTCTGTGGGCCCTGAAGGAAGGAGACTGGAGACAAGATGATCCAGGCAACAACAACCCCTTATTCAGCTGAGGGTTAGGGTTTATAAAGGCTGCTCCACCAATCACATACATGCTGAGCTCATCCCATTACTTCACCATCTCATGACTGTTCCACATCCTTACACCCGCAGTAAGGAAGAAAGCTTATCTTGTTCCTGCAGCTAGTTCCTGGGTTCCCAGGCTCACTTGTAACTTTACTGTACAGGACATTGGTATCTGCAGGAACATCAGGTTCCAGGGTCACACAGAGCTTCTGCCAGGGTGCGCATCAGCACCGTTCCCACGGGAACAGGCTTTGCCTCTGACTTGCACCCCCTGGGACCCTCTGGGCCCCTTACACATTAGCAATCTAGATTCCATTCCATAAGTTTGCACATGGCATTTAGTAACAGCCAATCAGTGCTTCTGTGAAGGATTTAAATATTTATACCCTAGAATGTGGACTCCTAGAAAGCAAGTTCTTCACGAAACCATGTTCTTCATGGCTAATGACGGAGAAAGGAAGGAAGAAAAGTGAAAAGACTGGAGGTGAAAATGAAGAAAAGGTAGAACACAGTAAAGTTTGCAGAGGTCAGCTTCACACAGTGAAGGTTATTTGTGAAAAGTCCCATGCATTATGTTCAGTAGTAGACTTCCAAGCATTCCAGTGCTGCTTAATGAAGATGCATATTATGTCTGATTATTAAGCAAAGGTCTTATGCATGGAACAGGATGATAAATGGGAATTTTAACTGTGCACCTAAAATAGTCTCAGTATTATAAGAAGCTCCAAGCTAAACAAGGCTAGTTGAAAGTTTACATTCATAACAAAAGTTCATTCAATTGTTTTCCTCCCAAGAAACAATATTTCAACTATTTTAAAATGAGTTATTTTTAAAGGAAATAGACATTTAAGCTTCACATATTTCCATATTAATTACATTTTATTTCATATTGGGCAACTTATATAATTTATTTTTCTGAGCACACCATGAGGTTTAGGTGAATCTTATTATACATACTGCATATGTTCCTGAATAGTTGTGTGTAAAATGAATTTATGTAAATCTAATCATATTTCAAATTCACTAAGGGAGTGGGAAATGTTTTTTAAATAAAGCCTATATTGAATCCTGTCATATGAAAAAAACATGTCCTAAAATGTAGAGCATCACTGAACCAATTTAAACTAAGATTTCTATGCCTAAAAATTAGTTACTAAAATATGTACCCCTATAGGAAGGAAGGAAGAAAATAAGCATTTATTAAGCATCTACTATGTGCCCAGAACCTAAGTATCTTGCAAATAGTGTCTCATTTGATCCTCAAAACAACTCTAGGAGGTAAGTGCTATTATTATCCTCATTTTATAGTTGAGGAAACTAAGACAGACAGAGGTTAAGTGCCTTGCCTAGGACCAAACAAGAATCTAAGGCCAGATTTGAAAACGCACCTCACAAAGAATGACGCTCAAAGAGAATTTCCTGACTCCAGGCCCTGTGTCATAAATAAATGAAATTACATGTGTAAAGTCCAGATGAAATGAATACTAAATATATATATACCTACATAAAGAACCTAACTTGCAAATACTTTAAACTACCAACAAATAGGAAACTAAAACATTAATTTTCATTAAAGGAGTAATTTAAAACATGCAAAAATAGTTGGGTGTAGGTCCTCACTTTACTAAGAATGCACAGAATATAAAAAATGGATGGAAATGAGGAAGCAGAATTTTCTTTTGGAGACTAGTTGTACTCTTTTTAATTACTACAAAGTTTATTACTACTCTCCAGAAACAAAGTCAATAAAGCTCCATTGTTCTCCCTGGAGTTTTTATACCAGAGTAAAATGAACCCACATGGAGTAAAGTTTAAATTATATATATATATACACACACACACACACACACACACACACACATATATGTATATATGTGTGTGTGTATGTACACATACACGCAAATGTGTGTATATATAAAATCATGTTCACCTTTTACTAACATCTGCCATTCAATGGCACCATATTTACAAGACTTGAAAACAAGACTAAAGAGCAAGAGAAGCAATTAGATAATATGTTGGGATCAAACATAAAATCTTGTTTGGCTTGTGAAGCCCTTTATAAGCTGGCCCTTCCTTACGCTTTCAGTCTTCTTACATATTATTCCCTCCATCAAGTCTATGATTCAGTGACACTGGCATCCTTGCCATTTCTCAAACAAGACACTCCACCCACAACTCTGTGCACCTGGAATTCCCTCTTTCATCTCCATCTCTAAGCTTTTCAATTCCTTCAAGTTTTAGCTAAAATCTGCTTCTGCACGAAGCCTTTCCTGATCCCCCTTAATGCTAATGCCTCCTGTTTTTGAGTTGGTATATAGCTGTTCGAAGGCAGTCTCTGTCATGAGACTGAGCTCCTTGAAAGTAGTTATTGTTTCTGAGCATTTTTGCATCCCCAACATTTAGCACAGTCCCTGGCACACAGCAGACACCAAATAAAAACTTTTTGATTGACTGACTGACTGACTGGCATATTAATAGACAGACCAAAGATTTGGGCATCTATTGCTCTGGGTCAAGAGCAGAAGGCTGAAAACAGCTCCTAGAATCTGAAAGACAATTTAGTCCTTTTCTTACACAAACTCAGAGCCACAAACATCAACATGCTAAAAACAAAACATGTACCTCACAAAGGATGACACTGGAAAACATCTGTTAAAATCTGTGTCTTTTTAATAAAATTATTTAATGAAATAAGTGTATTTTTTTACAAGAGTAGATTTTTTCCCCCTATATTTCCCTGTTCTTGGTCAATCTAGCTGAAGAGTAGGAAACTAACAAGTTTAGACCTATTTGTTAATGACACACAGACAGGTTTGGAATTTGCTTTCCCGAACAGCCATCTCAATTTTTTGCAGAATTTCATTTTTTAAAGCAAATAGGTGTACTTGTACATGTATGCAGATCAAATACGAACAAAAACGTTTCACTATTCCCCGAACATTAGTAAGTAACAAAAAAAAAATTATAATTTCCCTTTGAAGAAATCATAAATGTATGAAAGTGGTTATAACTGTTTTATATTTTCGTCTGATAAAAATGTTCTGCTACATTGTATTAAAAGCTTTAGAATTTTCAAATTAAAAAATTTAGAGGGTATAAAACTCAGGCAAGAGTATAGTCTTTTTACGTCAAATTTAAAACCAAGTAATTTGATTTAATGTTGTTATTCTCAAACTATTTAATTAAGTTCAAGCTGTTCTTTCTTTTTTGCCAATTTTCAAAAGTCTCTTCTATTATGAGTCTATTAAGAGTCTGTGGTATCCTAAATGACTTTGACACTTCCAAAACCCAGGATAATTAGACAGAACATCTTACATGTAAACACATGTTACATTAGAAGAAACAAGACGTAGTATTATGAATGACAGCTGTCTTCCCAAGTTACAATGAAAAAAGTTAGAAAAAATAAATTTCAGGCATGCCCTGCTCTTTCTTTTTCTCTGTATTCCAGTACCTACCAGTTGAGAACTATGACATAACCGTGGCACCTTCGCCAGAGAAGGCTGGGCTGCACTTGTTCTGGTGGCTGGGCCCATGTTGTTGGATAGCCTTGATCCCACAATCTCCTTTGTGACAACATATAAAACATTCCCAGAGGCACATGAGGTATAACCTTCAGTAGCTGAAGTAGTTGCTGTCAAGAGAGACTGTCTCAATGCTGGTAGACTCTTCTAAAGGGAAAAGAAGAAAATACGTATATTAAAACATTGGGGGGAGAATATTTTAGCTTTTGAAATTTTAAAAAAAAACTTCAAAAACCAAACAAAAATCACTGAAACCAGTTGCACATCCCTTCTGGAAATACTAGTGGATGTTTAATACCTTCCATATGGTTCCAGGACCAAAAAGGCCTCTGCTTATAATTTGCATTTATTTCATTTTAATTTGTTAACCATCATGCAACAGTGCCCTATTGTGAAATAAAAACAAATAAATGGAACTGGGGCTCACTTTAAAAGGGCTTCATATAATTCAGAGATTTCGTGGCTGTATTAATTTCAGAATTAGGACTGAGGTTTTTGAAATGTATGCCTCAAACAACACACTGTCAAAGAGATTAAGTTCATCACAGCAAATCAAATGAACAAAGGCAAAAAGGCACTGAAGAAGATGATGGGGGAGGGATTGGGGAGAAATAGTATAAATACAGCAAGGACAATTATTTACTTACTGGTAGTATTTGTTTGGTAGAATGGAAAGAGTACTAGATTTGGAATCAAAAGATCCCAGTTCAAATCCTGGCTGAAAACCAATCATGCTTGTCATTTAACCTCTTATTAGCAAAAAGGGAAAAGCAGTATTTTCACCATCAGCTTCACAGGTTGATATGAGGAAAGTGTTTTGGAAGCTTGGAAATCTTTGTGCTTTGTGCTAAAGCACAAGATTTACAAAATATTTTATTATTATTTTGCAAATATTTTTAAAACTTTTAAAAATATTTTGTAAATCTTGTACTTTGTAAATGAGGTGAGACATCATTATTAATAGTATCTCAAATTATTCAGTAACGTTGTCAGGGCTTAAGTGGTCTGGACTGGGAGTCAGAGAACCTGGGTTCAAATGCCGGACCTGATGCTCACTGTTTGTGTGACTCTGGCCTCATTTACCATTCTGGGATTCAGTTTCCTCATCTCAAAGATGTGGAGGGTAAGGGGGTAGGAAATAATAATAATAGCATTTCTATAGCACCTACCATGTGCCAGGCACTATGCTAAGTTTTTCTTTTTTTCCCAATAAATATTATCTCATTTGATCCTCAAAACAATGCTGCCGGCTAAGTGCTATTACTGTGCCCATTTTAAAGTTGAGGAAATTGAAACAGAGGTTAAGTGACTTATCCAGGATCATATAGGTCACACAGTCCCGCTCCCTTAAAGAAGTCAGACTAGATCAGAGGTGTCAAATATTCCACTGAGGGTCATTCCCTAGTCTGAAGGACCCAGATTAAAATGTAATTAGGAAACATTTAACAAAATAAATGGAAATACAATAGAACCTAGATAATGTTAATATGTGATTTTCTAAGTCAACATGTGGCACACAGAAATCCTTATCAGGTTTAGTGGCCTGATTTTTATTGGAGTTTGACACCATTGGACTAGATGATCTCTAAGGTCCCTTCCGGCTCTAAATCTGCTAGCTGTGTGACCTTAGGCAAGTCACTTAACCTCTGTCTGCTTCAGTTTTCTCAACTTTAAAATTATTTAAAAGTAATAAACAATATATTTATATATATAATATACAAAGTATATATAATAATATATTTATATATAAATAAATAAGAAAATAAATAAATGAATAATTAAAAATAATAGTATCTACATCCCAGGGTTGTGAAGATCAAATGAGATCATATTTATCGAATGACATAATAATTAGTACAGTGTTTGACACATAATAGCACTTCATTAATACTTATTCCCTTCTCACCCTCATACCCCCAACAAGATAACTCTCACTCTTTATTTCTCTTTTCCACAGTTCTTCAACTCTCCTCACCCCACAGCTCCCCACCTCTGACCCTCTAGTACGCTGACCCTGAGCCAGAGGCTCAACAAGCAGTTGTCAGGTCCTATGCTGAAGCCTGAAAACAATGGATACTTCCTAAAAGTGATTTTTTAAAAATTACCTTTCAGTCACTTAATAATCATCTCACTTTTCCTCTTTCTTGTAGAAATAGATACAGTATAACTACTGGACAGTTTTCAAGAAGCCCTCAGCAACAAGAAAAATGGCCAAAATGAAGACATTTTAGATGACCCAGATTCCAATTAGCTCAGAAAAGATTCTTTAGTAAATGAGGATGTGAGTCAGGCAGGTTCAAGAAGGTTGCCAAGAATATCAGCTGATCAGAATCAGGTCCTTGTGTCATTTTTTTCTATCCTTGGTTTAGAATGAAATATCAAGGAAAGAAAGGGAAAAAATTATGCAAATAAATACAGTAGTTTAGACAGCTGACCTACAAGGTGTCTCATCCACCTCCCAGTTTATCCAGAGGATCATTTTTTTAAGCACAATGTATTTTATGAATAAACTTCTATACTTTTTAAATGGAGTTTTTCTCCTTTTGAAGTACAGCTCCAGGCAACTTCAGGTTTCCACAGTGCTAACCCCAGGCAGCAAGCTGCTTTTAACTTCTATCTTTTATTTAAAAAACTTAATTGGAAGTTTTTGTTGCCAGAAGGAGTACTTCAAAGAAAGAAAGAAATTCAAAATTAATACTTTATGCCAGAGGTTAGTAGGGAAAGAAAGTAAAAAAATTAAGAAAAGAAGGGGTTAATGATGTAATATAAGAAAGAGGTGAAAGGGAGGAGCAAGACAGGGAAATGACTAAACATAGGAAGGGAGGACAGACTCCATAGGCTTGAAAATAAAAGTGAGGAAAAGGCTATATATTTATCATATTTTGCATACAGTAAAATTCTATATGTCCTGTTGACAATTTTCATGGTTTCTCTAACAGCCCAAAATGTGTTTTGTACTAATCCTGTCCCTGGGCAAGTCATTTTCTCCATGTTTATATTCATCACATCCCTCAATCCTGGGTAAATTATTTTCCCATGTCTGCACTTTCCTTACCAAATCCCTCACAGCTCACTTTGTATTTCATAAGCTAGAAACACTCCTGTCAATTGTAAACTCTATACCAGTTATGGCAAACTCAAGACAAAACTGAACATATCAATCAAGGAAAATATAGAAGTTATGACAAAACCTTGCACAGGGCTAGTAAGTCACCTGGAAGGTACATTGACTGGGGATGCTAGTGGCTAAGTGAAAACATTCCTTTCATCTCTCAGTTCATTTAGTCACATGATAAGTTGAAAAATATGGAGTTACCTTCCAGCATGTCTTACAGATGTGTAGACAATAGTAAGAAAACTGAAAGTTTCTCCCATCAGGTTAGAAAATTTAAGTGGGAAGATATAATATTATGTTTCCTGATACTATGTTAGAAAAGATTGTACCTATCAGCTATTTCTAGGACAATTTCCAAAGTGATGTTATTTTTCAATGCACATATAAGATTCTTTACCAGATTGGCACACTAATACTATCTGATAATGACTGAGTTTGCTGCAATAGATGGCAAAGAATTCCTGCCCCAAAATAATCTCATTAAGGTCTGTTCTCAGAAGGAAAGTATCCTTCAGCATCTTTTATTGTTTCCTCTTGAACAGAGAGGTAATGTTGATAATGTGCCTCACAGTGTGTTTTGAAAAATAGCCTGTTATCACCTTTGGGTTCTTTTTTTTTCCTGTCTGAAAGCAAGGCAAGAACTATTATTAGCTTCCAGGTAAAAGGAGAAGGAATAGCTGTTCTCTCTATCATCAGCCCACCGTGTGTCTGTGAATGCACAGAACTCTGCGTCTTTTCTGTTCATTCTTTTATAAACTGAGGTGAATGGGTATCCCAACAGAGATTCATCAAAGCTAGAGTAGCTAGGTGGGGCAGTGGATAGAGCATCAGTGCAGGCATCAGGAGGACCTGAGTTCAAATCTCACCCCAGACACTTGACACTCTCAAGCTATGTGACCTTGGGCAAGTCTCTTAACCCCAATTGCATCATCCTGGGTCATTTCCAGTCATCCTGATGAATATCTGGTCACTGGATTCAGATGGTTCTGGAGGAGAAGTGAGGCTGGTGACCTGCACAGCCCTCCCTCACTCAAAACAAAGTCAAGTGCAAATCAGGTCATCATTTCTCTGATGGCATGGTCTTCTTTGGCAATGAAGGATGAACACACATCAAAGCTATCAGAGGTCCTACTAGGAACTAGGGCTGACAGTAACAGGATCCAGTGAGGGCTCAGTGTAGGACTCACTCTAGCAGTGGACTGGCCCATTAACAGAGACATTGTGCCCCTCAAGGAACCAGTCCAGTTGAGTAAGGAAGTGATTCTAGTAACACTGTGCCCCAAAGTGAGTTTGGTAGGGACTCTATGAAAAGAGAAAAGGACTCCCAGGGCCAGCAATAGCATAGTATCCTTCTATACCACATGTTCCCCACCTATGTGCCTTGAGGCCCAACCTTTGGGCTTGAAGTATGAGTCCACTCTCCCCAGCTTCCATGTGTGTGAAGAGGAGAAAGTACATTCCCAATTGGAGGGATGTTTGGTAAATTTTATCTTTGCTGTGCCTTTTCAATAAACAGTACCTCAAAAAAAAAAAACTAAAAAAGAAAACTAAACAAAATAACAACAGAAAAAAACTGGTACCAATCATAGAGGAAGGAATTCAATGGTATTGAGTGTCTGTACATGTCTAATTCGTATTATGTTGTGACCTTGATGTTCTCTTCCATTATAACAATGTAAGGTGTACAAAGAGTTTTCCTCACAACAACTTAAACAGGGAACCAAAACTAATTAAATCAGGATTAACTAACGAAACCCTCATTATTGTGCCTTAATTTGTGCATTTAGAGTAATTACAATTAATAAGACTACAATATCTTCCAGAGAATTTTATATTTTTTATTAATATGTTAAAGACCTGTCAAAGAGATTACCCAGGTAGATTGTCATTGTGTGTTTTTAAGAAATATAAGACAGTCTGCAAAATTCTATCTTAAGACCTCTGTGTGTGTGCACCATGTATTATTTTTACCTATAAAATCAAGTACATTTCCATCTCATTTAATAAACATCTCTGATTCATAGATCTGGATTCATCCCATTCAAAAAAAGTGACTTTTACAGTTTTTTACTCAGAACATAATCATTACTAGAAGATTGATGATCATACTCAGGTATATAATTGTCTAAAAAAATTAAATAATGTGATATATTATAAAGTTATTGTAAAGCATTGATATATACTACATAAACTTTCACATTTCATCACCAAACATGATAGTTATATTCACCTTAAGAAAAGATACTAAATATGGATGCGAAGATGACTTCAATTCTTACTGAAGACAAGCTGTAAATTCTTCAAGGTTGATCGTAGCATCCTACAAAAAAGCAGACTGGCAGAATTTAATAAATTTCTTTTAGCTACTTTTGTGGAAAAAAGAATGGACCATATGTAATACTGAGATCATAAGTGTGCACTAAGTTGTATTATGAAAAAATTACTAATTTATTTGAATATTTACATATCAATAGAGACATTTAAAGTTCAAATTAAATTAATGTAATCTATTTTATCTGTCTCTTCCTGTACATTCCTTCTATGTAAAGATCATTTATGTAGGTGTAGTTTTTCCTTTATGCCTAGATCTTCTACAAGCAGATCCATAAGCAGACCTCCAATACTCTACAAAAATTGAATGTATATATATGTATATATATAGTCCACTTATCTCTGAATCATGGAAATGATAACTGAAGAGTTTAATATTCTAAAGGACAAATCAGAACATCAGCTGTATTTCTGCTAACTCAACCAATCAATTAATCGAAAAGAATTTATTAAGCATTTACTATGTATATTGAAAACTAAAAATAAATAAACAAACACTTAAAAAGTAGGTTTAAATCAGTATCTTATCCCATATAACACACTAAGTTCCAAATATAAATAAGCAGAAAAGGTTATAGATTTTTTTAATGCAAGAAAATGAGTGGAGATATCCTTTACAATTGTGGGTAATGGGAATTTTCTGTTTTGTGGTTTCTTTTTCAATTTTTTTTCAATAGTCACATTTATAAAATTTTGAGTTCAAAAATATTTTTCTCCCTCCACCCCCTTCCAGTCCTCAAGACAGCATGCCATCTGATATAGGCTATACTTGTACAGACATATTGAATATATTTCCACATTAGTCATGTTGTGAAAGAAGAATCATAACAAAAGGGAAAAACACGAGAAAGAAAAAAAAAGAAAATAGTATGTTTCAATCTGCATTCAGACTCCATAGTCCTTTCTGTGGATGCGGATAGCATTTTCCATAATGAGCCTTTTGGAATTTTATTATCTCGTATTGCTGAGAAGAGCTAAGTCTATCAAAGTTGGTCATTGCACAATGTTGTTGTTATTATGTATAATGTTCTCCTGGTTCTGTTCACTTCAATCAGCTTCATGTAAATCTTTCCTGGTTTTTCTGAAATTCACCTGCTCATCATTCCTATTAAAACAATAGTATTCCATTACATTCACATACCACAACTTGTTCAGCCATTCCCCAGCTGATGGGTATCCCCTCAATTTTCAATTCTTTGCCAGCACAGAAAAGAGCTGCTATGAGTACTTTTTTATATGTGAGTTCTTTTCTAAGAGGAACATCCCTAAACAAATAAGAAGTAAAGGAGATCACAAATGATACAATGGGGCATTTCAATTACATTAAGATACAAATGGTTTATTAATGCAAGCAAAACTGATGCAGCCAGGATAAGAAGAGGAACTGTCAAATGGAGAAAAGAAGCTTTGAATCAAATATCTATGACAAGAGTCTAATATCCAAGATATATAGAAAATAAACACAAATATAATCTGTAAATTCAATAATTATTCACAATAGGTGTCATATGACGATAATGGAATTTTATAGTGAGGGGAGTGGGGGAAGGCAGAATTATAGGAAGCAATGCAATGAGTAACTCTCCACAAATTATTCCTTAAAAAAATACACTAGAACAAATCGTGATGGAGAAATACAGGAAAAAGCCATAAGGAATCCTTTGTGCAATGTACCTCACAGCATAGGGAGATAGAGAAGTCTGTAGGAACTGGGGAAGGAATCAGGCAGGACCATGAGACAAGCTGAGTACTCCAGCGTACAGAGAGAGGCTGTGTACCAGGATAAGAGGAGGTCTTGGACCCATACCAGAACAACATCAGACCCATACTAGAGCACTGCCACAGGGTCAGGCACCAATGGCAGCTTTGTCATCTACCATTCCATCCCAGCTTGCAGATCTGGGGCAGAGAGACAAGGGGTCCTGGGACCTGCTTACTACAGTGGCATTCTCAATAGGGAGGCCCTGGGCAGTCTATAAAGAAAAAAGGAAGTTCAGAAGCCAGAAGCAGCAGCTGTAATGCTGTGGCTTAAACTACAGGTGCGAAGCAAAGTCTCATTTCCAATGTCTCACCATCTTGCTGAGGAATCACAAGAGCAGGAATCCTAGACCAAAAGAGAACTAACATTCTGCCACTCTGAGCCAACGGAGATTTCCAGTTGACTGCTAGAGGTGGAGTCCAACAGCAAGAGCCCTACTCTTGCTCAAACTCAAACTCAGGTCAAGAATAGATGAAGGCAACAGTCATTAGACTTTACTCTAGATGAGACTACCTTGGGAGCACTTAAAGCTTATAGGTTCCCAGACTGTCCCTGAGATTCTGAAATAACACAATACTCAATACCAAGAAAGTAACAACAGAATCAGCTCACATCTTTCCTCCAGAAGTACAGCTGAGTCCAGCCCTAACATCAGGTTTGAAGTCAGGAAGAGGGATGGAGAAATGGATACACAAAGAAAGAACCACACCATAATGAGCTAGTGTGGTGACAGGGACACTCAAGACATAATGTAGAAAGAGAAAATTACTCCAAAACATGTACCAGCAATGCCTCAAGGCAGCTTAGATATAAACTCAACTAGAATTCCTAGAAGAGATGAAACAAGACTTAGAGAAGATAAAGTTTTTATAAATGGAATGAGAGCACTTAAGGGAAAAATTAGAAACAAACAGAGAATTATGGAAGAAAGAATTGGAAAGGGAATTAACAACTTGGTACAAGAGGTATAAAACCTTGCCCAAACAACAACTCCCTGAAAATTAGAATGGACTAAATAGAAAACAATGACACCATAAGGCAACAAGAAATATTAAAACAAAATCAAAAGCTGAAATACTAGAAGAGACCATCTCATAGTAAATGCAACTGACCAAAATGACTCAAAATAAATTGAGAAGAAAAAAATTTAAAAATCATTGGACTATCTAAACTCCAGGACCAAAAAAGAGCCTAAACACATTATTTCAAGAAATCTTAAAACTACCTAGACCTCTTAGAACCAGAGGCAAAGTAGAAATAAAAGAATCCACTAGTCTTCCCCTGAAAATGAAAACTCCCAAGAACAACACATCCAAAATCCAAAGCTTCCAGGTCAAAGCAAAAATAAATACCACAAGCAACCAGAAAGAAAGAATTCAAATACCAAGGAGCCAGAGTCAGGATCACACACAATTTAGTAACCTCCACTATCCAGACACTGAGAGGTTGGAATAAGATATTCTAGAAATCAAAGGATATGGACTTACGTTTACATCCAACAGTAGCTTACCCAGCAAAACTAAGTGTAATGCTGGGGGAAGTTGGGAGAGGAGAGAAATGGACTTATAGTGAAATAGAGGATTTTCAAGCATTCCTGATGAAAAAACCAGAGCTGCAACAAAACTTTGAAGTATAAACACACAAGTAAAGAGAAATATAAAAAGGTATACTTGAGTGAACAATGATAAAGTATTAAACAAGAATAAATTGCTCATATTCAACTATGGGAGTTAATAAGTGTTTCCCTCTGAACCCTAATATTGCCAGCGGTCATAGGGGAGATCCAACTAGACTAAGCCTAGGAGTGGTTCTGTTATGTCTTGATAATCTTAAGAAAAGAATAGAGAGGAGGAAGAGATATAGATGAGTTGGGGGTGGGAGGAGAGAGGAAGGAGAAAGGAAAGGAAAATTAGAGAAAATTATCTCAATAATGAGGATGCACAGGCATCTATCCGTATTAAATTAGGAGGAAGGGATGGGATGGTAGGGGAGAGTGGCTGATATTTGATCACTCTCATCTAAACTAATCGAAAGAAGGAAGAATACATATACATATGCATGCATATGCACATACACAGAACTGGGTACTGAAATATATGTCACTCAACATGGGAAGGAAAAGGAAGAAGGGGGAGGGGGAATTAGAGAGAGGGCAGATTAAGGCTTAGTCCTAAACACAACAAATTCTACTGTGTATATATGTTTGTTTATATGTATGAGTACATGGGTATATATATGTATGTGTATACACACAAAGATAGATGTGCATGTGTGTGTGTGTGTGTATTTACACACACACACACACACACACATTTTTTTTTACAATGAGTTGGAATCTGAAGTAGTGTCCATATACTGGGGAATGGATGAATAGGTTATGTTGTATAAATGTGATGAAATACTGCTGTGCTGAATTCTTATCAATGTAATGACCAGTTGGGATTCCAGAGGACTAATGATGAAACTATCACCTCCTGATATGAAATGAAATTGGAATATGCTATCCACCTCCTAACAAAGAGGTAAAAACTTAGAATGAAATAGTAGACAAATATTTTTTATGACATGCCCATTGTGGAAATTTGTTTTGATTGACTATACATATTTATAATGGGGACTGGGAGGAAAGGGCAACAAAGAGAGTCTTGTTTGATAAAAACAAAATAAACATAAAGAAAACTTGGGAAATCTGATCAACACAATAACCAACCACAATTCCTGAGGACTCGTGATGAAACACACCACCCAACTCCTGATAGAGAGATAGTAGACACAGATCACAGACTGAGACTTTTCTTTTTCGATGGGGCCGATGAGAAATATTGTTCTGCTTCACTGTGCATGCTTATAATGGAAATTTTGTTTTTCTTGCTTTCTTGATGCAGGGGTTGGGAGAAGGAAGTGAGAGGAAGAGACAGCTGATCTTTGATTGAAAATAAAATAAAATTCTATTAAAAATAATTATACAAAGTTACAAAGAATGAAGAATTCTGAGGAGCATGGGAAGACTTCTATGAACTGATACAGAGTAGAATCAGGAGAAATACATTTATAATAACTACAACAATGTAAGTGGAAAGAACACAACAACAAAACTGAATGCTGTAGGATAATATAATACAATGTTCAAATCTGACACAGGAAAGTTAAGAGACCATACCTTGCTCCTTTCATTGGAGAGGTAGAAGACACTGACCACTTCCATCTCAGGTAGTGCATCAGAGAGTGCAGTCAGTAGACTTAGCTGCCAGCCCTGGCAAAGAACAGTGCTGCCATTTTGGGTGTCCTTCTGTCTCCTAACTTGAGTGGTGAGGTAGAGAATGACCACGTCATACCAGCACCTGCCTGCCACTTCACTTTCTTTGCTCTCGCCACCATCCTCAGTCAAAGCCCCTACCATTTCATGTAGGAAGAGGAGAAAGGTGCTGTATACTATATATGTTGCTTTGCCCCTCAGATGACAGAATAAGTATGTAAGAAACTAGATGACCAGTGGAGCTGATCAATACATATATCTTTATATCCTTTTTGTATGCCATCTAGAACCTATCCAGGATGAGACGTTGGGAGACTATCACCACTGGGGTGCTTTCCCTTACTACTTTACACCTGTGACTCCTTGTCTGGCCAGTCATCTGGACTGTTTTAACTTTTCACACGGCCTGGATGACAAGGAAGTTATCAACTCTATTCCATCTGGTCAGATGGAGGATGACCATACTTTACCACCTACTTTGCCACTATTCCCTACAGATCTGTGGCACTGTTGTCTGAACTGATTTAACCCACTTGCCCCTCTAATGCATCCTTAGAACTCAAAGATGGCTTTTTTCCTTTGGGCTTACTGGCTACATTTCTTGCTCAAAGATCAAGCCTTAAACCCAATTCACTCTGGAGCTCATAGAATGGACAAGTCCCCACTCACCTAGCACAAAGTGGACGTAATAACTAAATAGTAATTTGTTTCTCTTTTACCCAGGAATCCTGAGGGTTTTCCCCTCCCAGTTTGTTGTTTTTTGTTTTTTGTTTTTTGTTTTTTATTAAATGGGCCATCCCTTGAGTAACTTAAAGAAGGCTATTCGCTGAATGGGTGTATCTCACTCAAAGTAAGATTGTGATAAGACCTTGGCCTGAAAAGGCCAGGGTCCCACATTGCATCCTGGGTCATCTCTAGTTGTCCTGATGAATATCGTGCCACTCGACCCAGATGACTCAGGAGAAGATAATGAGGTTGGTGACCTTGCATAGCCCTCCCTCACTCAAAGTCAACTGCAAGTCATGTCATCATCTTGGTGTCATGGTCTTCTTCAAGAACAAAGGACAAACACCAGAACAAGAATGACTATTTGTATAGAATGTTGCCTATATTGTCAACATGGCTGATGTGTTGATTGACTTTGCTGAATTTTTTTCTCTTTTCTTTTTAAATCTTTATAACAAAGGAAGGCTCAGTGGGCAGGAGTTTCAAGTATAGGATGTGGTTAGCTAACCATGGATAGGGTGGCTCATCATTAGCATACTGGCTACCAAGTGAGCAATTTGGGATGGCAGAGATTCACAAAACCATCTACTAAAGGAAGGGATGAGATCTCTATTTACTGAGGGAGTACCCATGCTAAAGAATTCACAGATCATTTGAGATATGGAAGTAGTATACATATTCCAATACTGATCTGATGATGACTCTTTCTACGTTAAGATAAGTTTAGACCATGATCAAAAGCTTTCTAATTCCGTAAGATTGAAAAGAGGCTGTGCTTCATTGGTATAGCCATCAAAAGTCTAGGGTCTGCTCCCTCTGCTTTTCCAGTTTCATAACATGAGGAGTGATCAGAGTAGAAAGAGACAGGTAACAGACGGATAGATAGATAGATACACACACACAAATATACACATATACATATGCATGTATATATAAATGAATGCACATGTACTTACATTAAATATACAAGTGTATATGTGTGAATAAATATATGCATGCATGTATATATAGATGGGTATGCATGAATGTGTGTATATGGGGGGTATGTGTACATGTGTGTATATTTTATATGTACATATATCATGTACACACATGTGTGTGTGAGCAGTGAAGATATGGCAATAACATGGCAGCAACAGGACTGCATTATTATTAATGCGTACCTCTGATACTCCAATGGATCTATGATTTCATCGATGTAGGAATTCTCATCAACAATGCAGATCTCAAGCCATCAATGTCTGCCACCTTGTGCAATATATTCTCCCATAAGTTTACTATTAGGGATCCACCCAAAATGCTAGAGGTCTTCTTTACTTTTTCTAGTCATCACAAGGATACTAATGGACTGTAAGTAAATCAAATCGCTGTACTTCATGTAAGGTAAGTGATTAAACATTATGCCCAGATGCCTTAACCAAGTGAGAACAAGTCTCGGTGAATCAATCAATAAGCTTTAGACCAAGTACAGAAAAAGACTTTGATCAAATGGAATGATAGTGCATGGGAAGTATGATTAGATTGACTGAGGAAACATGGTAAAGGCCTGTGGAATCTGTATAAAACCAGAGAACCCCACATTTCAAGTGATTCAAGCAAGTGGGCAAGACTGTTCCCGGAATCAATTAGAGAATCAGAGCTCAGGGTCTCAATCTCCTCCCACTCCTCTTGACCAGAGAAGGGCTTTGTGAACTGCAGGGGTTCAGGGGACCTTTTATTTTGCCATCACCATTATAGTAACAACCCTAGAAGAGCTGATGTTAGTGTCTATATTAGGAGCCATGGACAGACTGGATGTAGACTCAAGGCACTAGAAAAAATTCAGTAGAAAACATATAGCATAATTCAGGGGACTCCAGCAGTACCATTCTGAAACAGAAGCATCTGAAGGATTTCAAGATCATTGAGTTACTCCCAGGAACCTCCACCTGAGGACTTGCCTAGCCCAGCCAAGACTGCTTCCCTCCGAATTCTGTCCTGATTCACCAGATCCCTCTATCTCCATCCCAACAGGCTTCTAAGCCTGGAGATGCCTTCACCCCTCTGGTCTCCTCTTCCAGCTGGTGAGTTTCTCCCCAAAACTTCCATTCAAAGTGTCCAGGTCAGTGATGCTCACTTCCTTTCCAGTTCTGTTTCTAATTCTCTAAACTTTTCCACCTTACACTGGTGCAATAAACTCCTGTGCCCCTCCCTCCTTTAAGTCATTTCCTCTAGAGACTAGAGACTTTCTTTTTGTTTGTATTTGCATTCCCAGTACTTATAACACTACCTGACATATCATAAATTCTTAATAAATGCTTTATCTACCATAGGAAGGGGTTCTTAATGTTTTAGAGGTCATGGACCCCTCTGCCAGTCTAGTGAAATCTGGGGATTCCTCAGAACAGTGTTTTCAAATGCACAAAATAAAATAATACAATAATGAAGGCAACGAACTATATTAAAATATAGTTATCTATATCTATCTATCCATCTATTAAACAAGTTCAGGGACTCCAAGTCAAGAACATCTGATCCACTGGGAATTTCTTGGACTCTGAGCTGTATATCCTTTATAACAATGAAAATACCTTTGATTTTCGTATCACCTGGATATACATATATAGATATGTAAGTACATATATATACATATATATAACTATATCAAAGAAATCAGTTTCCTTTGTAATCCTACGTATTTTATTTTATGCAGTTAAAAATATTGTTCTGAGGAGTTCAGAGGCATCACCAGACTGCTCAAAGGGATCCAACAAAGAAGGTAAAGAAACCATGCCACAAGGTAAACCACCAGGGTTGTCTCTGTTGTTACAGATTTCAAAGAATTTTATATGAGTCTGCCATATGAGTGAAAGACAAGAAGTCAGAGGAGAGGCTTTAGTAAGTGTTTTGCTGTACTAAATGAAACGTTTTACACTCAAGAAACCCTGGGCACTGCAGAATCTTATACTGTCTATGCTTTTTTTAATTAAATTTTAATTTTTCAACTATCATGCATTTTTCTCCCCCCACAACCTCCTCTCCCCACAAAAAAAAAAACTCCTAAAACAAAGAAGCATAATCAAGCAAAATAAATTTCCATATTGGCCACGTCCAAAAACAAATATCTCATTCTGCACCTTGAGTTCATCACTTCTGTCAAGAGGTTGGTTGCGTTCATCATCACTGGCTCTCTGCGATCATAGTGGATCACTGTAGTGGTCAGAGTTCTTAAGTCTTTCAGAATCTGTTCCTTTTTACAACGAGATGAGAAGGGAAAGGGAACAGGCATTTATATCACTCCTATATGCCATGCACGGTGCTAAGCACTTTTTACAAATATCGTCTCATTTCATCCTCACAGCCCTTGGAGATAGGTACTATTATTATCCCCATTTTACAGTTGAAGAAATTGAGGCAAAGAAGTTAAATGACTTGCCTACAGTCACAGAGCTAGTAAATGTCTGAGGTTGATGATCCTCAGATTTACTTATCCAACCTATTTACTTATCCAGGTCTCCTGGCCTATTCTCTTTTATCTCCAACTGCCTATTGGGCATCTAGAACCACATATCCCATAGGCACTTAAATTCAACATATCCAAAACAGAATTCATTATTTTTCCCCCAACACCTTCCCCTCTTCCTAACTTCATATTGAGGGTATCACCATTGTCCTAATCACCCAGGTTCATAACTCAATGTCTTATTCAGTTCCTCAGTCTCTCTCATCCTCCATATTCAATTTGCTGCTGAGGCCTGTTGATTTTATTTTCATAATATCTCTCATATAAATCCTGTCTTTCCTCTGATAGCAGCACCACTCTGGTGCAGGACCTTATCACCTCATGCCTGGACTATAGCAACAACCTGCTGGTGACTCTGCCTGCCCTAAGTCTCTACCCATTCCAGACTATCCTTAACTCAGTTTCCAAAGTGATCTTCCTAAAGCACAGGTCTATCTATGTCACTTGCCTTATTCAATAAACTCCACTAGCTCCCTAAAACTTCCAGGATCAAATGTAAAATCTTCTGTTTGGTGTCAGTGCCCTTCATAACCTACCCCCATACTTTCCAGTCCAGTATGACACAGTGACACTGGTCTCCTTGATATTCTCCCCAGAAAATATTCCACATCTCAACTATGGGCATTTTCATTGACTGTCCCTCTTGCCTGAAACTCTCCCTCCTCATCTCCACCTCCTAGCTTCCCTGGTCTCTTTCAAGTCCCAGTGAAAATCCCACTTTCTACAAAAAGCCTTTGCTGATTCCCCTTAATGACGGTCTCTTCCCTCTGTTGATTATTTCCCATTTATTATACATATATATTTACATATCTTGTTTGTATTGAATTATTTTCATGTTGTTTTTCCCATTACTTTTGAATAGAGTCTATCCTTTTGCCTTCTTTTGGTCCCTAGTACTGCACATTAAGTGCCTAGACACATATTAAATGTTTGTTGCCTAACAAACTTTGCGTATACTTGGTCTAGTTCAGCCGCTTATCCCCTATTTGTTTGGGGGTTTTTTAGTGTCATTTCTACTTTCTCAAAAAGTATATCTGTACCTGTGATGTTGGAATGCAAATGTGGTGAGGGACCCACTGTCTTTCATGGAGAAAAGAATTTATCATAAAAATAGTTGACTATAATATATGAATATAATGGAATATTAGTATGGAGTAGTAAATGATGAACATGAGGAATTCAGAGAACCATGAGATTCATAAGAAGTGATATAAAGTGAAATAAGAACCTAAAGAACAATAGGTATAACTCCAATGATACAAATTAAAAGATTATTAAAAAGAAACCAAAGTCTGAGTAACTAAAAAACTGGTAAAGGACCTATGAAACAGATAAAGAAGCATAGTTCATTCCTCATAGCAGAAAGTAAGGGAATTATTAATGCAGAACTCTGTGTGTGTGTGTATAATCACATACATACAAATATACACCCATATATGTGCATACATATGTGTGTATGCATATGTATAAAGTTCATGTGAGAGAAGGGGAGAAGATAGCTTTTTTTTCCCTTTCCAGAAATGAAATGTGATAGAAAGTCAATAGGAATCAATGAAGCATATTTTTTAAAAACCTCTACAGATCTTTTCCATTTTTCAGCTGTTTATTGTCCTTCTAGTTTTATTTTTAAAAGCCTTTAGGATAACTTTACTTAGTTGGATCTCTTACCAAACTTTCTTTAAATTGTTTTTTCCTTCCACAGCTTATTACTGTTTTATTAAGAGATATTGCTCATCATACTCTGCCATCCTCTTTAAGATTTAGTTCTTCTAGGAGTACATTCATTCAACCTTTGGAAAAGCATCTCAGAGTACCAATACCTAAAGTAATATTATAGGTAGTCTAAAAACTATGGGTTCTTAGCATGCTCTGCTCCCCTTTCTGTCCTTTTGCCACCGTCACTGAAAACATGAAAGGAAATTACACAGGACTCTGTTCTTTTCATTTAAGCAGAAGGATGGCTAACAGCTTCTTTCTTTCCCCAAGTAGTATTATCTTTATTTTATTTTCATATTTTTATTTCATTTTTAATTTACAGAAAAAAACAAGCATTTCTATAACATAGTATAATTTTAAACAGATGATTTTACGTAAAACTCCAAATATATTACAGACAACCTGCTATTCCTTTTAAATATATAATAAAGTTATCATGTAAAATTCTTCTTTCTCTTCCCACTGCCCATCCGAGAGATGACTACCATCAGACACAAATACGTGTAATATATGTGTGTATGTATATATAAATCATTCTATACATACTTCTACTTATCAATTCTGCCTCTAGATGCAGATAGTGTCTTTCTTCATAGGTCCTTTGTAGTTAATTTGGGTATTTATAATAGTCAAATGACTTAGTCAAAATTGTTCTTAAAACAATATTGCTATTACTATACACAACGTTCTCTTGATTCTGTTCAACTCACTTCATTATTTGATGCGAGTCTATCCATGTTTTTCTAAGATCACTGAGCTCATCATTTCTTGTAGCACAATAAAACCATCACAATCAAATGCCACAATTTGTTCAGCCATTCCCCAACTGATCCATCTCCAGAATTTTTGCCACCACGGAGAGAGCTGCTATAAATATTTTAGAACATACAGGTTTTTTTCTTTTTCCCCTAATCATCTTTGGAAACAGACCTAGAAATGGTATTGCTGGGTCAAAAGGAATAGGTAGTTTAATAACTCTTTGGCTATAATTCCAGATTGCTCTCCAAAAGAGCTGGATCAGTTCATAATTCCACCAATAATGAATTAGTATCCACATCTCCTCTAATCATTTTCATCAATCTGACAGGTGCAAAATGATATCTCAAGGTGATTTCAATTTGCATTTGTCTAATCAATAATGATTTAGAGCATTTTTTCATGTGACTATAAAGTGTTTTGATTTCTTCATCAGAAAACTGCCTGTTTATATCCTTTGACCATTTATCATTTGAGGAATGACTTGTATTCTTATTGATATGACAAAGTTCTTTATAAATATGAAATATGAGATCTTTATCTGAGAATCTGTCTATAAAAATTTCCCCCAATTTTCTGCTTTCCTTCTTCTCTTGGCTATGTTTGTTTTCATTGTACAAAAACTTTTCAATATAATGTAATCGAAATTATCGGTTTTACACCTCACTCTGCTCTTTATATCTTGTTTATTCATAAATTGTTCACTTATCCATAAATGATAAATAATATGTTCCATGTTCTTCAAGTTTTCCTGCAACATCTTTCTTTATATGTAGGTGATATATCCATTCTGACTTTATCATAGTAAATAGTGTAAAATATTGGTCTATGCTCAATTTCTGCCATACTGCTTTCCAGTTTTCCCAACAATTTTTACCAGATAATGAATTCTTATTCCCAAATCTTGTCTTTACGCTTGCCAAACACAAGATCACTATATTTATTTGCTGCTGTAAGTTGTATGTCTACTCTCTTCCACTGATCTACCTTTCTATTTCTTAGCCAGTACCAGATAGTTTTGATAATTACTGCCTTATAATATAGTTTAAGATCTGGTACTGCTGAACCTCCTTCCTTTACATTTTTTTCATTAGTTCCTTAAACATTCTTGTCTTTTTGTTCTTCCAAATGAATTTTATTATTTTTCCTAATTCAGTAAAATAATTTTTGGTAATTTAATTAGAATGGCATTGAATGTATAAATTAGTCTAGATAAAATTGCCATTGTTATTGTATTAGCCCTTCCTACCCACAAATAACTAATATTTCTCCAATTATTCATATGTGATTTTATTTGTATAAAAAGTTTATTTTATAATTTTGTTATATAGTTCCTGAGTTTGTTTTGGCAGGTATACTCCCAGGAATTTTATACTGTCTAGAGATATTTTAAGTGGGGTATCTCTTACTATCTCTTGTTGCAGGATTTTGTCTGTGATATATAATAATGCTAATGATTTATGTGGATTTACTTTATATCCTGCTACTTTGCTAAAAGTATAAATTGTTTCAACTAGCTTTTTAGTTGAATCTTTGGGATTTTCCAAGTATATCATCATATCATTTGCAAAAAGACATAGTTTTATTACCTCATTCCCTATTCTGATTCTTTCTATTTCTTTTTCTTCTCACAGCTTCTTCTTGGAAGGGCAAATCAACCTTTATTATATGTCAAAGGCAATTAGATAAACCATTTCATCGAACATTTGGTCATTTCATTCAGTGCTTATGAAAAGTACTTGCAAAAAAAGACTATCATGAAGGATATTTAAGCTTATGTCCCAACATGTATTCCAAAGGATGAAAAGGTAGAGAAATTCTACAAAGAACTCAATAATATCCTCCAAATTTAATCTGTAAATATTTTGATCCTAGGTCACTTCAATGGAAAGGGGAAAATAGGAGAGGTTAGTGAGTGATATGATGGAAAATACGATTTAAGGAGAATGAGAAATGCCAGAGACTTACCAACTATATAGAAATCTTGTGCCTATAACTCAGTATACTTTCTTCAAAAAAAGAACTAGAAGGCTGGACATCGATTCTACCTTTATTCAGCACTTTTAAGATTTACAAAGTCCTTTAAATATACAATCTCACTGAATCCTGACAAAAACCCACTGAGGTAGGTTCTATTCTTATCCTGATTTTACAAAGGAGGAGACTGAAGCTGAGAGAATAAATGTGGCCCAAAGACACACAGCTCATAAGTGTTTGAGGTAGGATTTAAATTCCGGTTTTCCTGACTCCAAGTCCAACACTCTATCCACTGTGCCACCTAAAAACATCACAAAGAAATTAAATGGATCTTCTTTTTTCCTTTTACTCTGGGCCTGTTATTACACCTGCCTTCCTTGGATTTCCATGGCCAAATAATTTGTCTCCATGTGCTCGGTTTCTTAATAAAGAGAATGCATACCTAATCAACACCAAACAAGGATAATATCATATTTACTTTTCCTAAGCGAAAGCACTCCCCTTTCTGATACTTTGAAATAAAGGGCTGTATGAATGGGAGTTTCTCTATCTTCTCTCCATTCTTTGTCCTATCTAACATATTCTTCGTAATGCTGTTTCCTATTGCTTTGCTTTTGTTAAGTCATTTTTCAGTGGTGTCTGACCCTTTGTGGCCCCATTTGGGGTTTTCTTGGAAGAGATACTGGAGTGGTTTGCCATTTCCTTCTCCAGCTCATTTGACAGATGAGAAAACTGAGGCAAACAGGGTTAAGTGAATTGCCCAGGGTCACATGGCTAGTAAGTGCCTGAGGCTGTATTTGACCTCAGGAAGATGAGTCTTTCTAGTTCCAAGCTGAGTGCTCTACCCACTTTGCCACTTAGATGCTCTACTGCTTTGTACATTACCCCAAAACTCAAAAATTTTCAATAGCTTTTGGCCACTTTCATCATAAAATTCAAACACCCTGATTACAACATTGCCCACATATACTGCTCCAAATACATTATTTCCTATTCCCGTATATGAACTCTCTGCTTCAGTCAATCCAGTTTATTTTCCCCTAAACCCACAACGTGTATTTGTCATCCTGTTGCATTTGCTTAGACCATTCCTCCTACATGCAATATGTAACAATATTCTCTTTTTTGCCTATTAATCTAAGTCTCACCTCTTCTGAGAGGCCCAGTTCCAGACTTTCCCAGTCCATGGCACTTTTTCTCTCTTTTGATCCCCCATCCATTCTATTTATTTGACATTTAGCACATTACTTTATACTGTTTTACATACATACATACATATATACGTATGTATAGCTATACGTGTAATGTATACATATATGTTCATATATATATATACACACACATTATGCATATAAACACACAGGGGCAACAAAGTATAGGGAATGGAGCCAAACTAAAACCAGGAAGACCTGTCTGCCTCTGTCACACATTGGCTGTGTGATCCTGGATAAGTCTCTCATCTTCTTAGTGCTCTGGGCAATTCTCTAAGATTGTAAATTGAAAAGAAGATACAAATCTGCATTAGTACAGAAAGTTTTTCCTCACATGGGAGTTCTCAGTACTAATGAAATCTCGGGTTCAGGTCCTTGTGTATATATATGCCTGTGTGCATATATGTCTATGTATGTACATACATAGACATATGTATATGTGTGTGTGAGTATATTCTGGCTCACCATCTAGCAATGGTGAAGGTAGAGACTCTATCTTATTCTACTTTGTGTCTCTGGTACCTAGAATACTGGAAGCATTGTCCACCTGAAAATTTGGCTAAAAAAGGCAAACAGGCTAAATGTATATTGCTTATTCCCTTAAAACTAGCTATTACATGGCCATAGAGCCAGAAGGAAATCTCTGACCGACTAACACAAAAATGACCAGGTTTAAATCTGTTTTAGGACAATCCAAGGTTGTCTATGTCCCTCAGATTTATGGTCTCTATATGTTTAACTATTCCATGAGAAAGGAATTTTCTTAATTGAATAGGTTGTAAATACAATGAGATAAGAGGATTGACAAAGTGTCAATTGAAATTATAACCCAGGATATCTGTGTTTTCTTTACCATTAACATGCCATAGCATAGTATATGTTCACAAAATATTAAGATGTGGAAAAAGTCCCATTATTCAAGATAGTGTCTCGGGTTAAGGGTCTCATAAAGTATGCTGTCATCCCCATCTGGCCTTGTTGACATAAGAGGAGGTATACTCTGAGTTTACTTCAGAGAACAAAAAGACTATTAGGTCCAGGCTCTTCTTCTGATTAATTAATTCAAGCTCTGGCCCTTATTAAAGTCCAAAAATGATGTTAAATATTACCCGCATTCAATTAATATTAGTTGATAATGATAAAACACAGACCAGCTCAAAACCCTTAAATTTATTGGCATCCTTAAAAATGATCCATTATTATTAGTTAATTATCTCCTGAATCCTCTGACAGAATATAAGCTTTTTAAGACTAAGGATCAACTTAGCTATTTTTTAAAATATATTCCACATTAGTTATGTTACAAAGAAGAATTAGAACAAAAAGGAAAAACCATGAGAAAAAACAAACAAAAAAAGAGAAAAGTGTATGCTGCATTCCAACTCCACGGTTTTTTCTCTGGATATGGACAGTATTTTCCATCATGAATCTATCATGAATTAGAATTGTCTTAGGTTCTTGTATTGCTGAGAAAAGTTACACCTATCAAAATTAGTCATCATACAATGTTGCTATTATTGTGTAAAATGTTCTCCTGGTTCTGCTCACTTCACTCAGTGTCAGTTCATGTAAGTCTTCCCAGGTTTTTCTGAAGTCCACTTGCTCATCATTTCTTATGGAACCATAGCATTCCTCTACATTCATATACCACAATTTGTTCAGCCATTCTGCATTTGATGGGCATTCCCTCGATTTCCAATTCTTGGCCACACAAAAAGAGTTGCTATAAATATTTTTGTACATGTGGGTCCTTTCCCCATTTTTATGATTTCTTTGGTATTGCTGGGTCAAAAGTTATACATAGTTTTATAGCCCTTTGGGCATAGTTCCAAATTGCTCTCTAGAATGGTTGGATCTGTTCAGATCTCCACCAACAATGTATTAATGTTCCAATTTTCTCACATCTTCTCCAACATTTATCATTTTCCTGTTTTGTCATGTAAACAGTCTAAAAGGTGGTCATGTACCAACCTCTGAAAGCTACCTCAAAGTTGTTTTGATTTGCATTTCTCTAATCAATAGTGATTTAGAGCATTTTTGACCACTTTAGTTATTGTTAGCACCTGAAACAATAGTAGGTAATTAATAAGCATTCCTAAAAAACTAAAGATTTACCTATTTGGCTCTTAACTTTCATGGATAAAGTAGGGGAAAAAGGCAGAATGAGCTTGAGTTAAAGCAAAGGAAATGTTTTTACAACCTACTTTCTTTTTTCTCTCTCTGCAATCATAAATACAACTTAAGTAGCCCCTACAATGTATAATGGTCTATGAAAAGGGGGTAGGATGGAAGTTTTCTGTTGTTGCTGAAGAGTGTTGATTTTTAAATTAATAAAAGGAAAGAGAGTCTTTTCAGAAACATTCTCTTCTGGGGCCTGGAATTTTGAAAAGAGTTGAAAGAAAAAGCTTTATAAACTCTCATCTCCCAAAGCCATAATTAGCAAAATAAGTAAATGAACAGAAAAGACTACACATTTTCCTATTTCTTGATGCCCTCCACTTACCCAGTCCCTAGCAATCCAGTTCCTGACAAGTGGTGATACTCAGCAAATTCCTGCAAAACTTGCTATCCACCATGCTGTATTCTATCACCCTCCTCAGCACTCCTGGTTTCCAATTTACAAAACCAACTAAAAAGAATCTGTGTTGCTATGTACACAAGTACTTTGGAAAGTCTAACACACTTTTTCCACATAAGCTATGAAATACACATTAGCAGATATGACCTTTTCAGTCATCTTCTCACTGAACTCTCTGATTAACGTTTTTTGTGTGTTAAGGATCCCTTTAGCAATCTGGTAAAGCCTATAAATCCCTTCTCAGAAAAAAAAATTTTTTTAATGTTATAAAATAAAATACAGAAGATTACAAAGAAAACTAATTATATTAAAGTACAGCTACAAAGATATTTTTCCCAACCAATTTCATAGATACCCTGAAATCTATCCCTAGACTCCTTGGCGGGGGGGGTGGGGGGAGGGGGGGTTCTGTGGAACCCAGGTTAAGAACCCCTGAGCTAACATATATCCTAATGGTAAGGAAAATCAGGCTTGAATAGCATGACCACTGTTCAGGATGGCCAGTATATCAGACCAGCAGAAGTAACAAAACCTTATTGAATATTCAACAACTTGGGTTCGTGGATCTTTTTTGTGCTTTGCTCTTTAGTCCTGGCTACAGGAACAAAAATTGAAAAGCAGTGTGATATAATAAAAAGAGTTTTGGATTTAGAGTCTGAGATTATGTTATCAAATCCCAACTCTCCCACTTAATTTCTGTGTCACCTTGGGTAAATAATTTAACATTTTTTGGTCTCAATTTCCTCAACTATAAAATGCTAGGTTTAGACTAGACAACCTCAAGGTCCCTTCCATCTCAAAAACTATGATCCTAGGAGAACAAATGAACTATCCACTAAAAAGTATCTTGCCAAAAATAAGGCTTTAACTATGTACAAAAGTTTTGAGGAAGCAATGCAGTCATTTTCCTAAGCTGATTTAAAATGTGTTATCTTTTCTGATCACTAATTAAACTGTTTCCATAATAATGATTCTTAATATTAATCTCGCTTTCAGTTTTAAAATTTATAATGCTAAATACAGATATGGCCAGTTCTCCAATTTTATTCTTCCACATCTGATCTGGAATTTGCTTTTTTAAATGAAAAGGAAACACTGCCCCCAGAAACATCACACAGTCATCATTTAGGACACCCATGTACCTGAGGCTTATGCACAGCATAAGACAAATGGCGATATTTAGCCCTACCATCAAGCTGTAACAATCAATCTCTATGATAGGAGTCAATGTCGGAAGATAGTTACAGATGTGAGTAAAAACTTTTCAAAAGCACATGAAGTAAGTGAAAATGGAACTCTCTAAGGTTGTGCCCAATATTCTCATACTTAACGGTGAGATTTCATAAAATACAAAATGCTAAAACCATATATATAAATACAGGAAAAACAAGTGAACTGCTGAATTTAATGCCTAAGAAAGCCATCATCAATTTCATAGAGCTAAAGCTAACATAAATGTTTGAGCTACAATATAAAAAGAGCTCTCCAACAAATATGAAAATATAAAAAGGCTCTCTAGACAAAATACTAAAATATGCCTTAGATTTTATCTATTATTTATTATCTATTTATCTATTATCTTTTTATCTATTAGATTTTATCATTATCCGTTTGAAGCTTATTGCTTTTTTCCTAAATTTCTGAACTAAAAAAAGTAGTCATTTTTAGAGACTATCAGCATACTCTTCAAAGCAAAAGCAAAGAGTCTTGTTTTGCTTTTTACATAATACAGGTTGTAAAAAGCTTCTAACAGCTTTAAAACTGCACTAAGATTTTTGGGACACCCTGTACTTACTGTTTACTGTAAGAAATACAAGTGGTTATTTCAATGCATATGAGTAAAATCAGACTCATGTATGTAATAAATTATTCTATCTTCCTCATAACCTTTCCCTCTGCTATATATTTTAGCTATGACTTGCAATAAAAATTGTCCTAGGCATACATCAAACCCATTATTTTTAATGGTCTATTTTCATGTAAGGAGATAAATCTAATAATATGCTATTGAATAAAGTCACATCACATGTTTCACTACGAAAGTATATCAAGAGCACAAGTGTAATTTAACTGCATGTAAATTTTAAAGACTACAACTTAAAATTTATCATGTGGAAGCAAATAACTATATGACAACTTAGATATTCACTGACAGATAATGCAGTTGCCAGTATCAATCATGACCCCATCCTGGTTTCATGCAAGAAATTCTTATTAATATAACAAATCTATATAAAATGTACGTAATTTTCAATTGAAAAAGAAAAATTATAGCAACTTAACACCAGTTTTTCTCTAGCCAGATTTCCCTGGCCCTGATGTTCAGGAATGAATAACTTTGTAAGGAGTTTCAACACAGGGAAGCTGTATGCCTCTGTAAAACAAACACAAGGTAAAGAATGGAGCTGTATCACAAGGTAAAGCCACGAATCAGATCACTATGATGGCGTAACTGGATGGCCCCTCTATATTGGAAGGACTAAGACTGGAAAAGATAAAAATGTTAGGAGTAATATTACCGTCTTCAAATAAATGGTGGGTTGTTACATGAAGCAAAAAATGGCCAGTTAACCATTTCCTAAAGAGAAAAGTAAGTATCTAACCAGCATGATGGAGAACATACATATAAAATAGACCACTTGAGAGAGGTAGACTAGGGAATTCCCTTCCAACTCATTCAACAAACTTGGGGCCTGAGAATACAGGGCTGAAAGTTGACAACCTGTACCTTCATAGAACTTACAAGGTAACAGCTTATTAACATAAGCACATCTTTAAAAATAATAAAACTATTCATCCCTCTGAAATTAAGCGCGGTTCTTCCAAGATTATAACTATGGAGAGGGCCGGTTTAAGATCACTTAAAACAAGAATATGCAACATACAAGCTATTAGATCTAATAAAAAAGTGATAAAAATCTAAAATGAAATAGAGTAGTACTGGTTAATACCATGAAAGAAAACAGTGCTATACATTTTTACATTTCTATTTTTATTGTAAACTTAGTAGCTATAAAAATGCAAGCATTTTAATAAACAAAGTGAAATAAAAATTACCTAGAACTGAGAACTTCTATTACATGAAGTTTGTTTTGTCCTTTTAAGAAATATGTATTAAACAAATAAATTAATTAGTTTTAAAAAAGAAAAAAGAAATATGTATTAAATTTAACAAGGTAGTAACAAAATCACTTTTGTGTCCTCTGCTATACTTTTTATAATGTGAACCACATGGGGAAAAGATGTGGCACAATTCTAAAGAAGGTAAATTTCACTTTGTTTAGTGCTAGAAATCATATTTTAGGAAATACAACGACAAGGTAAAGAAATCTGGATAGTGAGGTTATTTGAAACTATGTCATAAGAGGATCAGTTTGAAGGAAGGAGGGATAATTAACCTGCAAAGCAAAGAAAGAGGAAAGGCTCAGCAAACAGTAAGCATTATACAAATGTTAGCTACCATCACCATCATTATAATCCAATCACTGATCATGCTGCCTTTACTCCTAACTCATATAATGATAAACAAAGATGGAAAAAATCATGGAAACCAGCTGACTGGGTCCGCTACAAATTTATGTTGCTGCAACAAGGCAATCCTTTTCGTAACTTCCTAGTTAGCTCATTATCCCATTCACCACAGCTGCTTTTCCAAACCTTTTCATCCTTCCTTAACCCTCCCATGGTTTCTCCTGCTTCCACCCTCTTCAGTTACAAACCTGGCTTTTCACTAAAAAAAAAAAAAAAAAAAAAATAGTACATCCACTGAAAGTTCTGTCTTCTTCCCCCTCTCCTCATCTCACATCACTCAGATATTTGCTGCCATTATCTCTGCATTCTCCTTGTCTCAAGCTCCTTCTTGCCAAGGGAAATCCTTCTATATGCCCAAGTGATCCCATTCCATCTTATCTTTTCCAGCAGTTTGAAGATGAGATGGAATGGGATCATTCCCCGCTCTCTCACTACTTTACTACCTACAAACATGCCCAAGTCTGCCTCATCCTCAAAAAACTCTCACTTGATCCATCCATCCCTATCATCCTATATCTCTCCTACTTTTTGTGTCTAAATTCCTCAAGAAAGTTGTCTACAATAAATGTCTTCACATCCTTTCTTCTCACTCTCTTAACTCTCTGCAGTTTGGCTTCTGACTTCATCATTCAATTCCTCTCTTAAAAAAGCTACCAGTGATCTCTGAATTGTCAAATCTAATGGCTTTTTCTCTTTTCTCATTCTTCTTGACCTGTCTGCAGCCTTGGAAACTGTCAATCATTCTCTTCTAAGTTTTTGTGACACTACTCTCTCCTAGTTCTCCTCCTACACATTTCTTTAGTTTCCTTTGCTAGATCTTCATCCAGATCATGGTCACCGAGTGTGGGTGTTCCCCTAGGGACAACTCTTCTGGCCCTCTTTTCTTCTCTTTCTATACTATTTCACTTGTTTATCTTATCAGTTCTCATGGATTCAGTTATCATCTCTATGCTGAGAATTCTTAGATATCTTTATCCAACCCTGGTGTCTTTTCTGACTGCCAGTCTTGAATCCCCAACTGTCTCCCCTCTTTCTCAGTTCACCATTAATATTTGAGGGCATCACCATCCTCCTAGTCATCTAAGTTCACAACCTAGGTATTAGCCATAACTCCTCATTTTCTCTCATTGTCTATGTATATGCAATCAGATACTAAATTGTCATAAATAAATCCTTTATAACATAACATCTCTCCTATACTTCTCTCTTCTCTCTTCTGACATGGCTACACCCTGGTGCAAGCCCTTATCAACTAAAATTTCCTTTAAAAAAAAGTTCAATTCCTAGTTCAGGCAAAGATATTTCAAGAGAAAGGATTAAGAAAACATGAAGAAAAAAACAGAAATATTAATAAAATTAAAGCTGGTTCTTTGAAAAGACTAAAAATGTGGCGAGCCCTTAGCTAATCTAATTTAAAAGAAGAGAGAAGAAAATAAAATAGCCAATGAGCAAGGTGAAATAACAGCAAAAATAGAAGAAATACAGAGAACATTTTAAAATTACCAAACTTTTAAAGAACAGTTGGCATCACAAATTGTTCTCAAAACTGAGAAAGAACCCTACCAGAATCCTTTTATGAGACAAATATAGTCCTGATACTTAAACCAGGGAAAAATAAAACATGGAAAGAAAATTATACACCAATATCATTAACGAGCATTGACTCAAAAGTTTTAAACAAAATCCGATCATATTACACCAATTTATCTCAAAAGTCATTCATTATTATCAAGTGGGGTTTATACCAAGGGTGTATGAATGGCTGAACATTAGAAAATCAATCAATATAATTAATCATACTAAAAATCAAAACACCCCAAATCACATGATCACCCAAAAGATGCAACAAAAAAAAGCCTTTGACAAAATACAACATTCTTTTATGCTAAAAATTCCTACAAAGTATAAGCATAAAAGAACCTTATTTAAATATCATAAAAAGCATCTATCTAAAACCAAAAGCAAGCATCATGTGCAATGGGGATACACGAGAACCTTTTTAAAGGTTCAAAATTAGGCTAAGACAAACATTTTACACCATATTCCACATTCTAAATGCATACATGACCTAATGTTAAAGAGCATACTACAAAAAAATTAGAAGCAACATAGATCATATAACTAATAACTCTTACAGCTATAAGTAAAAGATGTGTTCTTAACCAGCAAAAGATAGAGACAAGTAAAAAAGATAACTTGATTGCTTTAAACTGAAAAGTTTCTGCATAGACAATATTGATGCATCTAGCATAAGAAGGGAAGTGGTTAAATGGGGAAAAAAATCTTAATATCAAATTTCTCTAATAGGTTTTCTTATCCAAGATATATAAATTATGCATGTATATATGTATATTTTTACATTTATATGTGGATGTATAGACACACATATAACTAATAGCATTCTACAATAGATAAATGGTCAAAGGATATGAACAACTTGTTCTCAAAGAAGAACTGTGAAGTATTCACAACCACACAAAAAAATTCTCTCAGTCACTAATAATAAGAGAGATGCAAATCAAAACAACGCCAAGGTTTCACCTCACGCTCTGAAAATTAGCAAAAATGGCAATAGTCTATGTTGGAGGGGTTGTGGAAGGATAGGCACACTAACATTTTGTTGGTGAAGCTGTGAAATGATATAACCATTAGGAAAGCAACTTGGAATTACACAAAGTGACTAAAACCTCCACACCCTCTGAACCAGAGACTCTGTTACTGAGTTTATATCCCAAGGAATTCATTGATAAGAAAATGTTCTCATATTATTTATATTTATAGCATCAAAAATATCTCTAGTATCACTTTTTTGAGATAGTTAAGAATTGAAAACAAAATAGATGCCCATCAAGTGGGGAATGGCCAAACAAATTTTGGTACAAGAATATACTAGAATACTACTGTGCTATAAGAAATGCATGATGAATATAGAGAAGCATGAAAAATCTATATTAACTGATGCAGAGTGAAGTAAACAGAACCAAGAAAACAATGCACACGGTAAACAACAACATAAATGGAAAGAACAATGCACCAAAAAATCAAAACTAAACGTAACAAAAACAAAAAGTTCAAGTGAGACTAAAATGAAGATGTATGAGAAGGTATTTCTACCCCTTCTGGGATATGGGAGTTTCACAGGTATTAAACATTGCACATGTTTTCAGACTTTGTCCAATGTATCCATCAGTTGTGCTATTTTTTTCTTCCTCTTTAACAAAATACTATTTGTCAATGGGATGACTCTTGAGGAGGAAGGGGGAAAGCAATACATGTGATATTGTGGTGATGTAAGAAACAGAAAATATCAATAAAACTTATAAAAATGTTTAAAATGCACATAAAAATTATGAAGTTACCAAGGTCTATGGATTCTACTCCATAACATCTATCATATCTTCCTCTCCATCTATACTGCCATCACTTTAGGTCATTACTTCTCTCTCAGACTATTTTAATAGTTATACAAAAAGGAATCCATTGATAAGAAAATGTTCTCATATTTATTTATATTTATAGCATTGGTCATCCTGCCTCCCATCCTTCACAGAACTTCCAAAACAATATTTTCCTGTTAAGCAAATTTGACCATGACACTACCACTGCTCAAAAATTTTAAGTGGTTCTTTTTGCCGATAACATCAGATACAATCTCCTTAGTATTTAAAGCCATTAAAATCTTGTTCCAACTTACTTTTTCAATTTTATTTTCCCTTACTCCTATTCAAAAATCCTACATTAAAGCCAAGCTAGACTGCCAGCACTTCCTTAAAACTGACTTGTCAGATAGGTCATCTTCTTATGCTTGAAATGTATTCCCTTCCTAAGACCATTCCTATCCTTCAGGCTCAACTCAGGTTTTAGTGCCTCTGTGAGCTCTGAGAGCATTTTCTCTCCCCTCAAATGTTCTTAGAATATTTTATCTGGATCTTGCCTTTGCCCCTTTACACTCTACCTTATCTGTGACCATGTCATATCTCCCTGCCTCCCAACCCATTAACATGTAAATTCTTAGAGGTCAGGGACTGGGGATGGAGGTTGGCATCTGATATTCCTAGTGCCCAGGACAGTAATTTGCACACTGTGAGTACTTAATTTTTATATAACATGAACAATTATACTTAACTTCTTTCAGGTCCCTCCTGCTGAGTCACCCTGTATATGATATTCCTCGCTGATTGATTCAAATATTCATTAAGCATCTACTATGGGCAAGCAAATTCTGTGTACTTATATAAGATATCTAAAGGGAACAGAGACCCAAACATACAACTAATGCCTCAAGTTTGCAGTTATTTCACCAGTATCTTCTACTGTTTATCAATTTTCTTTACTTGAGGGGGAAAAAAGATCCCTGACATGAAAACAAATCCCTTCTTTTGTGTTTTGATAGTTTTCAAGATTTTTTATTTTAGATTTCAAGGGGAAAAGTCTTCCATTCTTCTCTACTCAGGAAGCTGATAGCAATACATTGCGGCAGCACAAAATGATGGAGCTGGTGCTGCAAGGCAAGGAGGGTTGAGAAAGGTGCTGCTTCTTTTTCCTTTCAAAATTACTCTGACCCCAGGGCCAGGGGGGAGGAAGCCCAAGAAGGAGAGTGACAACAAACCACAACAACTTAATTTTTCACTTGCTTCCTACCCACAATTAAACATACAAAACAATGTAAAGTTCACACAGTTATGTTCTTAAATGTAGCAACAAGACAGTGCAAGTCACTCCCAGTTCAAATTGGCTTCAAAGCTGGTACTCATTCTTGGTTCTCCCTTTTTGCAAGATGGGGTCACACTATTGACAACCTTCTTGGGTACAGCCTGATAAGTTATGTCTTCCCTCACTCATCCAAAGTCCATTAAACAGACACACACACACACACACACACACACACACACACACACACACTCTTCCCACCAATCACTCCCACTATCAATTTTTTACATAGGGGAACTGAAAAATACTTTGTATTAAAATGACTAGGGTTTTTTGTTTTGCTTTTTAACGTTTCCTACCTGAGATATCTATGTCACAGAAGTCATTATAAGGATCCTTCAAGCGGCTGAAAAACAAAAATTATCCTTGTTTAAAGCTAAATTTTTATTGAATATTATAGAAACTTTCTTAAGATTCTAAAGGACTGACAGCTTAAGTACTCTAAAATATCCATGAAGATGACAGTTACAAATTAGAAACTAGATGGCAGCACCTACCTGCTTTTTACCCATTCACAAATCAAAGAGGCCAAAAATCTATTTTCTTAGTATCACGATTCAGGGCTAGAAGAGATTTTACAGGTAAGCAAATGTAACCAGCTCATTTTATATGTGAGGAAAATGAGACTAACAGATTCAGTGACTTGTCCAAAGTGGGAGAGCCAAAATTTGACCCAGGTTGTAGGTCTCAAAAATACACTGCTCTTTCCACAATACTACACTGACTCATGTTAAATTAAAAGTAGTTGTGGGACATCCAGTTGGAGATACTGAGGAGGGTCTTGTGGAAAGGAGCTCTGTGGAAAGGCTGACGATAAGGGGTTACAGATTTGGGATCTGCATTAAGATGATAATTGAAATTATGAGAGTACATGAGATGACAAAAGCATGGAAAGAAAACTCCATTCAATTTAATTCAACAGACATTTACTAAGCTCTTCCTAATGTGACAGGTACTCTCTAGGTCCTGAAGGATACCAAAGATAAAAAGAAAGCAATCCTTACCTTCAGATAAATTATAATCTTTTGGGAGAAAACAGCATGTACAAAGGTAAGTACAAAATACTGTTAAATATTCAAATGGATCTCCCACTTCAGCAATGTGGGTCTAAGAATAAATATAATGTAGACATAGAAATATAGTACTAGACATCGAGCTGAATCTGTGCTGAGCTAGCATTCTACTGATAAAGACAATAAAAGATGCTATCACAAGGAAGTACATTATTATTAAATTAATTCTACAGGCAATAACTGCCTAGGAGCTCAAGGAGGGGAGGAATCATTTCCAGTTCAAATGGTCAGAAAAGGTTTTCTAGAGAAGTTAGGGTTTGAGTTGGGTCTTGAGAATTATAAAGGCTATGGACATCAGGAGAAAAAGGGTAAAGAAATGTAGCATTGAAGGCATGTGAAACAGTATGGGGGGAAAATGCAAGAAGATAGGAGAATGAAAAACTGTATTCAGGGTACAGAGAGTATATCTATCTGGTTGGAATGAGGGACACATGATTGGGAAAATATATACAGACAAAGGACTAGAAGGGTGCCATGCTATGAATTTCCATGAACACCATACCAGGAATTTTCATCTTCATCTTGCATACATTTGGGAGCCAATGACAGCTTTAAGCAAGGGAGGACCAAAGTAGCATTGTATTTAAGAAGATTAATCTGAGAGTGGTATACCTATTGGAATGGGTGAAGCCACTGGGCACAGGCAGGACAGTTTAAGAAGCTATTCCAGTTTATAGTACTAACTTACACACTATGTGCTTCAGTAGAAGTCCTCCACATTAAAGCAATTTCTGGATGACTTATCTGCATGACTCCTGAAGGTATTCAAACTCTGTTTAGTTGGAAGAATTCACAGATGTACAAAATCACATATTGACAATAGTCATTCATTTCTTATTACAGGATCAAACCTAGCTACACAGAAAATACTAAACAACACAGTTCTACTTCCCTCTGTTGATGATACAGCATGGATGCAGAAAGGCACCATCCACTATCTGAAGTCATTATCCACCAGCTCCCCAAAGTCCATGTAAATGTGATATAGCTCGGCTACATTGACTTACATAAGATCTGTTATCCCCTTGCACTTTACTGTGACCTTTGTGGAAAACAAGTTTCAACAAAACAGTGTTCTAAGTAATGCTCTAAATTACTCATATTATACATGAGGGATCAGAGAAAGAAGTAAAAGAAACAAAATCATCCTCATTACTGTCAAATAATTGTGACACTGTACTGGGCGAACCAGGCTGCATAATGGTAATTTCAGAGCAAGAA
Source organism: Notamacropus eugenii (assembly GCF_028372415.1). Classification (NCBI taxonomy): domain Eukaryota; kingdom Metazoa; phylum Chordata; class Mammalia; order Diprotodontia; family Macropodidae; genus Notamacropus; species Notamacropus eugenii. The sequence goes on along the minus strand of NC_092872.1, from coordinate 452,875,496 downwards.
AATGTACGTTGGTCACAGATAAATGAAATATCAGACCATTTGTGGGCACTGAATGCCTTGAAGAGACGTTGGGAGTCCTCTGACTCTGTGCTTGAGTGTTTTAAGCTAACGCCTACTGAGGTTACCATTACAAGCTACCTAGCTTCTGTTCAAACCAAGACCGTACCTAAAGCAAATGATCAAAATCAAACACTGGAAATTAAAGTGGATACATTCTTTTACATGTTTTCCTTCATCACAACAGATCACTGCCATAATTATCTGAAATATAGCCATCACTATGGTTTCCTTGGGATAAAATCAACATGTCAAGTGCTGCCCAAGCAACTTAATGAAAGGGACAGACAAAAAAAAATCAACTTGTGATAAATCTTATGAACTACTGTGATTGATATCTAATAGAGTACTGAATATATTTCCTCTTTTTATGAAGGTCACTCTTGCCTACAAGCAAGAAAAAAAGGAAGAATCAGGGGAACTCTTGGGTCCCCATTTTGTGCTCCAATTTCCCCCCTGCTACTGTAGGAGATATACACTGCCCATGTACTTGAACACTAGCAATAATAAAGCTACCATCCAGAGACATGTTCTAACAAGATAAAGTAGAACTGTGAAGACAAAGATCCCAAGTTATATGTAATCAAGTAGGATCTCATCATTACAAAATAGACACCAGACTGTCATTATAAGTCAAGTACAAATCTCAGTTAGGATTTAGTCAATAATCTACTTCAGACTTTTAATCAGTTCAGTGAAAAGAGTTCTCTTTCTCTCTATCTGAATATTTCTCTTTTTTTCCAATCATGGCTCGTATTTTCACTTAGTTTTGGTATTAAATGACAGTAAAAGAACAATCAATTTTAGAATTCATCTAGAAGTTCGAAGTCTTACAGATTTATTTAAGTCCATTATCTATGCTTATTTTTAAAGCAGTAAGAGGTCTTTGAGATGAAATGGAAATCGGTAAACACACTGGTTCACAGCTACAGAAGATGACACATTAAGCTACTGAGACAACAGTATTAAACTAAAAGTTGAAAAAAAATTTATTTTAAGCCAAATTAGCTTTTTTAAAAATTGTAATCATCATAATCCCCTAATAAGTTTTCTGAATGTGAGGATTCTTATTCTTGGGATCATAAAAAAGTACTAATTCAAGAAATTCTAAATTTCTTTAGCACCTATTGTGTAGCAAGTACTATAGTAAATGCTGAGAGAAATGAAAAACTTTCTGACATCATGGCCCTCAAGATTTCTTCTGATTATTTTAGGTTCATTAGCATAGTAGCACTGATCCTAGCAATTCATAATTCCTCTCTAGTTCATGAGATTTTGTAAAGTATTAAAATGCCCAATGTATATTTAAATATGAGTCTCTCAAAGATAAAGTATCATATAAAATGAAGATATTATTAATAGCAAAAAAAAAGAACTCACAGTGTATTAAGGAGATAATATACCAGTGCAGATAAGACCAATGTTATGGTAAATATGAAAGGGTAGGTTCCACGAACTGAGGAAATTAGGAAGGCTTCCTGGTGGAGGTGGCATTAGAGTTGAGCTGTAAAAGGTAGGTAGAAATTCAACAGGCAGAGAACATTTCTTAGGGGCAGTTAGGAGGCAGAGTAGGTAGAGTATCTGCCCTGAAGTCAGAAGATTGGAGTTCCAAGGCAGCTTCAAACAGTTAGTAGCCGTATGACCCTGGGTAAGTCACTAAATCCCGAGAGAGACAGAGACAGAGACAGAGAGAGAGAAAGAGAGAGACAGAGACAGAGAGAATTCAGGAATAAGGTACAAACTTGACAAAGCAAAGGCATAACAACAGCACAAGAAATATTCAAGGATAATATAAAGAAGAGTAAAATGAGATAAAAGCAGGGTGGTACCAAGTTGTGGAGCACCAAAGAAACCTAACCTTTATTCAGGAGGTTAATAACAAAACTTCAATACTCTAGATCAGAGGTAGGGAACCTGCAGCCTTGAGGCCACATGTAGCCCTCTAGGTCCTCAAGGGTGGCCCTTTGACTGAGTCAAAGCCTCCATGCTGCAGGTTCCCCACCCCTGCTCCGGATGGAATTAGGATCTCATTGATATGGATATTCCTTCCAACAATACACATCACACAGCCCATCCAAGCCTTCTTATCCTGTGTGATGCTTGATCGTGCCCTCCCAAAAATCCTCTCTATGAGCAGGGGTTTCTGCCCTGTGCTGGAAGTCTTTTAGCATTGTGGTAGCACTAGTAAAGCCTCTAAACCATATGTTTTTCCTTGCTTTTGCTACATAGACAATCCAGATGTTCAGACTCTGTTTTTTTTGACATTTTTTTGCTCTACTCCATGCACGCAAGTTATTTCTGATTGCACGATAGAGTCTACTTGCACCCATCCTCATCATCATAACGACTGATATTGACATATCAGTTCAACATTTGAAGAATGTTTTACCTACATTACTTTATTTGATCCCTGCAACAATCCTATATGGTAACTACTACAGGTGTGAATTGTCCCCATTTACAGAGGAAGAAAATGAGATTGAGATATTAAGTGACTGCCCATGTCGGATTCAAACCCAGGACACTGTTGTTGCTGTTTCTGATTTCAAGTTCTGGGCTTTGTCCACTCTCTCATGCTGCCTGTAGAGTGTCTGTAAAGATTCCTAAGCAAAGTGGTACAAATAACATGACTAGAAGTACATATACTAAAAGTTATCCTGGCAGGAGTATAAAGGGAGGATTGGAGGAAAAGAGAAAAAGAATGGAGAAAGAAAGGTCTTTAGGAGGCTGTTAGGATAGCCCAGTTGTATGGTAATGATGGCCTGGAGAAGTAGTAGAAAAAGAATGAGGAATAGTTTCAAGAGAAGTCACCGAAGTATAACAAATTGAACCTGGTAACTGAATGCATGTGAAAGGTGAGAGACATTGAAGAGTCAGAGACAATCCCTAGTTTATGAGCAGAGGAGTCCAGGTGAATAGAGAGATAGAAAGAAACAAAATATAAAAACAGGAAGAAGAGCAGGGGGTTTTTTCTAATTTATTTGTTTATTTTTAGTTTTCAACATTCATTTCCACAAGATTTTAAGTTCCAAATGTTCTCCCCATGTCTCCCCTCCACCCACCCCAAGACAGTGTGCATTCTGATTACTCCTTGACCCCAATCTGCCCTCCCTTCTATCACACCCCTCCCTTCTCTTTTCTCCATCCCCTCTATTTTCTTGCAGGGCAAGATAGATTTCTACACCCCATTGTCTGTATGTCTTATATTCCAGTTGCATGTGAAAACAATTTTTAACCTTCATTTTTAAAACTTTGAGTTCCAACTTACTCTCCCTTCCTTCCTCCCTCACTATCCCCACTGAAAAGGCTAGCAATTCAATATATGTTATACAAGTGTAGTTACACAAAAGACTTCCGTAAAAGTAATATGAAAGAATAACTACATTTCCCTCCATCCTATTCTACCCCCCATTTATTTTATTCTCTCTTTTGATCCTATCCTTCCTCAAAAGTATTTACTTCTAATTATGCCCTCCTCCCATTTGCCCTCCCTTCTATCATCCCTCCAACCCCCTACTTATCCCCTTCTCCCCTACTTTCCTGTAGTGTAAGATAGATTTTTATAGCAAATTGAGTAAGCATGTTATTCCCTCCTTAATCCAAACCCAAACCCAAACCTTTTTCCTCTCTCCTCTCTTCTCTTCCATTGAAAAAACTTTTTCCTTCTTCTTTTATGTGAGAGATAATTTGTCCCATTCTGTTTTTCTCTTTCTCCTCCCAATATACTCCTCTTTCCCTTTAATTTTGTTTTTTAAATATCATCCCTTCCTATTCAACTTACCCTATGCCCTCTGTCTATATGTATATCATCCCTCCAACTACCCTAGTACTGAGAAAAGTCTCAAGAGTTATAAATATTATCTTTCCATGTAGGCATATAAACAGTTCAGCTTTAGCAAGTCCTTTATGATTTCTCTTTCCTGATTACCTTTTCATGCTTCTCTTGATTCTTGTGTTTGAAAATCAAATTTTCTATTCAGTTCTGGTCTTTTCATCAAAAATGCTTGAAAGTTCTCTATTTCATTGAATGACCATTTTATCCCCTGAAGTATTATACTCAGTTTTGCTGAATAGGTGATTCTTGCCTTTAATCCTAGTTCCTTTGATTTCTGGAATATCATATTCCAAGCCCTTCAATCCCTTAATGTAGAAGCTGTTAGATCTGTGTTATCCTGATTGTATTTCCACAATACTCGAATTGTTTCTTTCTGTCTGCTTGCAATATTTTCTCCTTGACCTGGGAGCTCTGGAATTTGGCTACAATATTCCTAGGAGTTTCTCTTATCAGATCTTTTTCAGGAGGTGATCTGTAGATTCTTTCAATATTTGTTTTACCCTCTGGTTCTAAAATATCAGGTCAGTTTTCCTTGATAATGTCTTGAAAGATGATGTCTAGGCTCTGGTTTTGGTCATGGCTTTCAGGTAGTCCCATAATTTTTAAATAGTCTCTTCTGGATCTATTTTCCAGTTTAGTTGTTTTTCCAATGACATATTTCACATTGTCTGCTATTTTTCCATTCCTTTGGTTTTGTTTTATAATTTCTTGATTTCTCATAAAGTCATTAGCTTCCAACTGCTCCATTATAATCTTTAAGGAATTATTTTCTTCAGTGAACTTTTGGATCTCCTTTTCCATCTGGCCAATTCTGCTTTGTAGGGCATTCTTCTCTTCATTGGTTTTTTGGATCTCTTCTGTCACTTGGGTTAGTCTATTTTTTTAAGGTGTTATTTTCTTCAGCATTTTTTGGGTCTCCTTTATCAAGCAGTTGACCCATTTTTCATGATTTTCTTGCATCACTCTCAGTTCTCTTCCTACTTTTTGCTCTACTTCTCTTACTTGATTTTCAAAATCCTTTTTGAGCTCTTCCATGGCCTGAGACCAATTCATATTTTTCTTGAAGGCTTTGAATGGAGGAGCTTTCACTTGGATGTCTTCTGTTTGCATGTTTTGGTCTTCTTTGTCACCAAAGTAAGATTCTATAGTCTGATTTTTTTTTTCGGTTTTTACTCATTTGAGCACTTTGTCAAGGTAGATCTCTGTTTCCAGTGGGGGGTGTACTGTCAGCCACTCAATTCCCCACAATCTGTGGGCCTAGAGCTCCAGAAACAGTGGCAACAGCTGCCCCTGCTGCTGCTGTGGCTGCCCCAAGGCAAGGTTCCTCTGCCCCCTCTCCCCTTGGCCACCGTGGGGCTGGGACCTCTCCATTCTCCCACACTGGTCCTACAGACTTTTTCCACTGACCTTCCAATTTGTCCTCTGTGTTTTGGGGGCCTGAAGTCTGGAAACTGCCATAGGTGCTCAAGATTCAGTCTGCCAAAGGCCTGCTCAGGTCCTGTCTGTGCCAGCATGGCCCACACTGGACTGCGCCCTGCGCCCTGCCCTCTGGAGGTCTGCTTCACTCTGTCATTCTGTGGGTTCTGCCGTGCCAGAATTTGTTTAGAGCCATTTTTTACAGGTATTTGGCTAGGCTTGGGCTCAGCACTCAAGAAAGTGCATGCTATTATTCTGCCATCTTGGCTCTGCCCCTGGAAGAGCCAGTTTTCAGGCAAAAATGATAATCCTGGGTTTGGACATGATATGTTTGAGAGACCAGTAGTAAGACATTCAAGTGGAGATTTCTCATGAGCAATAAAATACGCAAACCTGGAGTTTACATGAGATGTCAGTCCTGAAAATGTAGATTTTGGACATAGAAATGGTAGTTGAAACAAATAAAGGGGGGAAGGGAAGGGAATAAGCATTTATATAGCACCTACTATGTTTCAAGTATTATGCAAATATCTCATTTGATCCTCACAACAACCCTTTGAAGTATTTATTATCTCCATTTTACAGATGAGGAAATTGAGGCAAAAAGAAATTAGGTTATTTGCCTAGGGTCACACAGTTATGAAATGTCTGAGGCCAAATTTGACCTCAGGTATTCCTTATTCCACACCCAGCTCTCTATCCAATGTTCTGTACTTACTGCACAGTCAGGATCTCTCTTTTTCAGTAACCAAAGAGAAGGAAGAGAAATAATGATGAGACTGAGGGTTTTCTGGGAAGAGAGTAAGGAAACAAAGAGAGTTCATACTGGATGACTTCAGTTTTCTCTTATTTAATAGGAGACTAAAGTAATTTATTATAAGTGTCAGAGAGAGTATGTGGTACCAAGAGGAAAGAAGAGAAATTTTTGTCAGGAAGTCATTGAGTAGCTTGTACCCAACTTACAAATGTCCACCCCACACAGACAAATAGTCAGTCCCCTCCACTGCTTCTAAGTAAAGTTTTCCCTTCCCTGCTTACTTTTCACATCACTCCTAGCCCAGGTACCTTCAATGGCACCAAAATGTGCAAAAAACCCAAACAAACAAAAAATCTTTTCATGAAGAAAAAAGTTTAGAAAGCCAGATTCCCAGTAAGGTTTGATTCCGAGAATGGAAAAAAGTTATTCATGCAAACTCATTCTAATATATAAATGTCTCATCTATGTCTTATAAGAGCGATATCATTTTATAAGAGGCAGCACAGAGTGTGGCAGTGGGGTTAGAAGACAGGCCTTGGAGTCAGAGACCTAGGTTCAAATCATGCCTCCTCATCCTAGATTCTGACCATGGTCAAGTCACTCACCCATAGGTCCTCAACTTAGCTAAGTTACAGAGTGGCAGATTTGTAGGACAGCTTCTACAAGAAGAGTGATCTCCACTGAGGATATCTTAAGGGTCCAGAGGCCACCCTTTCCCCCTCCAAATCATCTTTCCTTGTTTATTCATAAAATGAATCCACTGACATTTTATAATCTCCAAAACCTTTTTAGAAATGCAAAATATCACTTAACATATAATTTGAATTGTTCCCCCCCTTTTACTTTAGTTCACTGGAGCTCACTGGGGTAGCATTCAATTTTGACTCAAGTAGACTTTTCATAAAGACTCAAAGGCAAATGGGTTTCTGTCATTACACAGCTGAAACAGTACATCACCTAGATCAGGAACTCTTCACTTTTTTTCTTTTTGGTCGTTGACCTCTTTGGCAATCTAAAGATCATGGCCCCATTTTTGAAATGTTTTTAAATGCATAAAATAAAATATCTGGGATTACAAAGGAAGTCAATTATATTAAAAGACATTTATCACAATATTTTTTTTAATTTATGGACCCCAGGTTAAGAACCTCCGCACTAGATCACTTTAACTAAAGTTATACATATACATATATATGTGTGTGTATATATGCATATATATATGCAGATTAAAAATACACATTTTCAGAAACAAATATACATAGACATTCATCACACTGCACTAGAAAACTCTCAAAATGCTCATTTGCCTTGGGAAAGGTCTCTCAGACTCTGCACATTCCAAGATATATTTTTGGCAAAATTTCTCCACGTTGAATTTGCTGACCTTAGTGCTTCTCCTTTCCTCTCTCCCCCTTCCTTCTCTCTCCTCAATCCAGGTGCTCACAGGAGTTGGTAAAGAAATCACTAGCCTGTTTGCAAGTTAAACTGTGTTTTGGGGTTAGCAAGCTGAAGTGCCAGACTGTTATCTGTAAATTGGGCAATCGTCAGCTCCTACTAGGGGAAGGCCTGTGGATTTCTTTGTTTTTCTTTTTTCAATAAGTTTTTACTAATATTTTCTCTTTCTTACATTATCATAGTTATTCCAAGTATACCTCTTACAACTCCTCTCAAACTGTTTTTGCCTTTCTTTATATCTCTAGCACAGAGCTTGGCACATAGTGAATGAATTTGTGTACAAATACTTAAATGCTTGTGGATTGAGTTGTGTTCCTTATTTTTATCATGTTTTTGTCACCTCCAGCATTGTGTCTATCAGCTTTTTATCCCTCTGTCCCAGCAATACACTTCAGCTTTTAAAGCTGCTTTGCTTCAGGGAATCCAGGACCAAAGTTTCGTTAGTCTAAAATACATATCCCTTCCCTGATATTCTCTTTGCCCTTAGAAGACTAATTGAGGTAGCTGAGTCTACAACCTGAGATCCCACCCTTCCTTTCTAGAGAGTTCAATTTTAGCTCTCAAGCAATAGAAACATAACCTTACTCACCTTAAATTAATGAATGAAGTAAATTTTTAGAAGTTTATTAAACACTTATGTGCTAAGCATTGTGGAATACAAATTTAAAAAAATACCTAATACCTTGCCCTGAAGGAACTCACATTCTAATCAAAGGAGAAAATACACAAAAGAAAGTTCATCTTCAGGGCAAAGAGAAGAGTCCAGAAGTCCTAGGGATGGATCAGAGGGGCAGATGGGTTAAGTCAGTTCAGACAACAGTGCCACAGATCTGTAGGGAATAGTGGCAAAGTAGATGGTAAAGTATGGTCATCCTCCATCTGACCAGACGGAATAGAATTGATAACTTCCTTGTCATCCAGGCCATGTGAAAAGTTAAAACAATAGATGATTGGCCAGGGAAGGAGGCAAAGGTGTAAAGCAGTACAGGAAAGCACCTCAGTGGTGATAGTCTCCCAACACCCCATCCTGGATAGGTTCTGGATGGCATACAAAAAGGATATAAAGATATATGTATTGATCAGCTCCACTGGTCATCTAGTTTCTTACATACTTATTCTGTCATCTGAGGGGCAAAGCAACATATATAGTATACAGCACCTTTCTCCTCTTCCTACATGAAATGGTAGGGGCTTTGACTGAGGATGGTGGCGAGAGCAAAGAAAGTGAAGTGGCAGGCAGGTGCTGGTATGATGTGGTCATTCTCTACCTCACCACTCAAGTTAGGAGACAGAAGGACACCCAAAATGGCAGCTAAGTCTGCTGACTCTTTTCTCTGATGGACTAGCGAGCTGAGATGTAAGTGGTCAGTGGTCCCTGGAATGACTAGGCAACTGAGAACGGGGAAACATCAACCCTCCTGAGTTCCAGTCTGCATTTGGAGCCCCACTGATGTCTTGAGTCCCAGATGCAGAGTTCTTCTATAGACTCTATCTTTGTTTCTAATATGTAACACTACTAAAAGTGAAAGTTGAATATTTTGTAGAAACTATTATTCATACTTCTTTGCCTACTCACAAGAGGCACAGCCTTCAAGAATTAAACTGTCAAAGTGTGCATGGGCTAGAATTTTGGGGTCTAGACCAATTCTATGTCTGGGAAGACTTCTGAGGTTTAGGAGAGCTGGGGAGACAGCAACTACTTGGTAAATGTGTTATTCTTTTATCATGCACTATATACTGGTTCTTATGTACTTTTTATGTTCACGTTGATTCTGTACTTAGTAAATGCCATATAGAATATTCAGACATATTTGTCTACTTCTGTTTAAGGCAGATTCCATTTATGGCAAGGTCACATGACTAGGGCAATGTCAGCAAAGAAGATAGGGGCTGAGAAAATTTTAATCACCTGAGAGCACATCATTGCTGCCCACAAAGAGGCAGAACTGAGGATAGGTCTCTTAATGGTCAGAAAACCATGGATGTCATAACTCTTACTTAGTACTTCTCTAGCTGAACATATGCAAAGTACTAGGGTCCACATGAGATTCACTCAGAGTGAGTGTGGTCCTATACACTCACCCCAGGACCCAGATCCTCAGAACTGTGGCCCACAACACTCTCCAGTAAGGTCCAAACCAGATTAAAATGTTATTGGGAAATATTCAACAAAAGAAACAAAACTACAATGAAGTATAAATAATGTATCTTAAGACTAAGTCAAGATGTACATCCCCTCCCACATTCCACTTTCTCTTTGAGTTTGACATCACTGTGCTAAGTGACTATGGATGCCACCTGGTGGTTAAAGGTAGTTCTAGGAAAACCAGCCCTATCCAGAACAATAAGCCAGACCTGAATGCTATTTAATTTGACATCCTTTTGCATTTGCTAGTGCAGCTGATTGTTTTTAGTAAAATTACTTTTTACATACTATGAAGAGAAAAAAGGTATGGATAGTAGAATTTTTAAAACAATTTAAACATAAATCATAAGATATTATGTGATAAGTGGAAGACCGACGGAGAAAGTTGTTTTCTTCTCCTGACTTGTCTCTCCATTATCTCAGGCTCTAGACTTCCTACATGGGTGAGATGCTTGGGTAAAGAAAAAGCTTCAACAAATCAGGAAGGACAGATAAGGGGTTAAATTAAGTTTAGTGATTTAATTTTCCCCTTTATGTACAAAATGAATTTTCAGGTGTCATTTGCAAATATCAGGCCTGATATTTAGGTTATTAGAAGTTTAGGAACTCTAAGTTATTCCTGGTGGTTAGGTGCCCAAGTGCACCCTAAAAAATATCATGTAACCCATAATGCACCAGAAGTATAAAACTATCCTAATATTCTAGAACTATATAGTATAGCTCATATATGCAATGATGCTTCCGTTGGAAATGAATTTAAATGTCTAGCTTGGGAAGAACAGAAGCATGTCTAATCATTGCAGTGAGACCAGGACTCTCATGTCCCTCATTTCTTCCACCTGCTGGGAGGTCATAGGAGTGAAAACTCTTGTTAGCTCCAAGACACTAGTGGAAGTTCCTATGATCTGGGGGTAAAGTCTCCAGCAAGTTTGTGTATCATGAAAAAGAAGGAAGAAAGGGTTCCGTCAGGAAGTAAAAAAAGTGGGAACTTTAGGGGATGGAGGTAAGGAGTTGACAGGGTGGAGTCTCCTACTATCACAAAACTCCAGGGATCATTTCTCAAGTCCTGACTTGTTACTGGTCACATCCTTTATTTTTTTGTCCTCTAACTCCAGGGTTTCACAAGCCTGCTGGGCCAAAGAAACCTAACTATTACCATCTGTTGCTTCTGAGGTTTTCTCTGAGCTAGGTTTTCTCTGCTTCCCTGAGGAACAGAATTCAAGCTTTGACCTTGTCCTTTCAAATTTTCTAAGGATATTTTACCCTTTATCACTGTAACCTGAGCCACAGAGCTCATTCTAAATCACAAAGGGAGGGTTATAAATAATGAGTAACCCCCTACCCTCACCTGGCAAAGGTGTAGGGATTACTCTCCTTCCACTCTCCCTCAATCCTAGGTTATCCCAGACCATCTATCATCTCTGTTCCTATTCACATGCTGCTAAGCAATCCTGAAAAAAGTCTTATGTGCCAATAGGTTCACTCCAAATTCAGGTTACCTGATCTTAAGTGGGCACTGACTGGCATAAAATAATCCTTTTATTTCTTCCTTGTTCAAGTACTAATCACACCCTCTGCAGAAGCTATTCCAAACCTCCTCTCTGCTTAGACCTCCTCTATCACCTCTTCTGCTTGGAATGCTCATTCTCATGCCTGAAATTCTCTTCCTTCTCTACCCTGCCTTCTGGCTTTACTCATAAACTAATAAATATTTATGAATATAAATATGAAGCAAAATTCATAATAAAGTTAAAATCCCATCTTCTACAAGAAGCCTTTCCTGATCCCCCATTAATGCTAGTGCCTTCCTTCTGTTATCTCCAACTTATACTGTGTATATTTGTTTGTATATAATTCTTTGCATGGTGTCTCCTCCATTAGACTGTGAGCTTCTTCAGAGTAGAGACTGTTTGCCTTACTTTGTAAAACTTAGCAAAGCACCCGGGATATACTACGTGCTTAATGAATGCTTATTGACAGGTTATCTCCTTTCGTTTGGCCTCCAAAGACACAAAAGACTTCTCTATCCTTAGATAAACTATCCTTCTCTATCCTTAGATAATAAACTTCACTTATCTCCACTCACACCACCACCACCCCACAGCAGACTTTTATCGCCTCATGCCAGGCAGCTGAGGTAGCCTTTTGGTGGATCTCTCTACCTTAACTCCTCCATACTAATCCATCATCTTTTTAGCTACCAAAGTGATTTTCCTAAAATGCAGGTCTTACCACATCCTCCCCTCCTTCTCCTCCCAACTCAATAAACTCCAGGGACTCCTGATTACCTCCCAGATGAAATATAAAAGTCCATTTGGCCATTAAAGTCCTTCACAACTTGGACCCTTCCTATCTTTCCAGGCTTACATTTTATTTCCCTCCATGCACTCTACAATTATGTTATGCCTCAAACACAGAACCCCACCTCCCATTTCTACCTTTCCATTGACTATCTCTCTCCCATAAGTGGAATACTCTCTCTGCTCACCCCTTCTTACTTGAAGACTTGGTTCAAATCTCTCCTTCTGCAGAACTTTCTCACTCTCCCCTCCCCGTACTCTCTTGTCTGTGTGTAATTATTTGCATGTTGCTTCCCCCACTAGAATGTAAGCTTCTTATGAGCAAAGACCATGTGTTTGCCCTTCTTTATATCCTCAGCACTTAGCACATTACCTGGCAAAGAGTCAGCACTTAAATGTCCCTTGACTAACTACCGGATCTCGTAATTCTCTCAAGCTACTGTCCTATATCTCTTCTCTTTCACAAGCTAATTCCTAAAAGGAAGTTTTTGTAAACTTAGTATATTAAGTTTAGTAATTTAATATTAACTACCTCCATTTCCCTATCTCTGCTCGTTTCTTAGTCCCTAGAAATACTTCCTATTCTACCACTCAACTGAAATCGCTCTCTCCCTTGACTGCTAAATGTAGCTTTTCTCAGTCCTTATTCTTGAACCCTCTGCAGCTTTCAACAATGTCAAAACACCTCCTGAAAATACTCTCAGCCCTTGGCTTTTGTGACATTGCTGTCTCTAGGCTTTACCACTCCTTAATCTCCTTTGCTTGGTCATCTTCTATGGCATGCACACCCTATACGTGGCTCTGTCTGGAGACCTCTTCTATTCACTTTCTATACTAGATCCCTTAAGGATATCCTCAGCTCCTATGGGTTCAATTATCTCTATGCAGATGAATTTCAGTTCTGTATAGCTGGCTATCATCCCTCTTCTGAACTACATTCCTTCAACCTAGATATTCCATTGACATTTTAAACTCAAATTTCCTTCCTAATGTTTCCATTCTCCAAACTTCCCCATTTCCATTGATGACACCACAATCCTCTCGGTCTCCCAGGTTCAAAAATCTGTAGTAATTTAACTCTTCCCTCTCCCTCATTCCCTATATCCAGTCAGTTGTCAAGTCTTATTGATTCTATTTCAGCACCTTTGAATCTGTCCCTTCTATCCATGTACACAGCCTCTCCCCTAGTTCAGTCCCTTATCAATAACTTTTTGCTATTACAATAGCTTCCTAACTGGTCTTTCTGACTCCCCTCTTTCCTTCTCAAATCCATTCTTCACACTGCTACCAAACTGACAGCCCTAATAAAGATGTAACCATGTCATCCTCCCTACTCAAATATATCAATAGTTCCCTATTCCCTCAAAGACAAAAAAATATAAACTTTTCAGCTTAGTATTTAAAGTCCTCCACAATCTGGTTTGCATCTACCTTGCCAGTTTTTCATTCATTCCCTTTAAGTCTTTTAGTCCAATTGGCCTGTTGCTAGTCCCCATACACTACATTGTACTTTTTCAAGTAATTCTTCGCATCCAAAATACATTCTATTTTCACCTCCACATCATAGCTTTCTTTGAAGTAAAGATCAATATTGAGGCCTTCCTTTATCTCCCCCATTTATTAGTATTCTTCTCCCCTCTCGAAATTACTTTGTATTAACTTGTGTAGGTACCATATCCACGAGAAGAACATAGCTCCTTAAAGGCAGAAACAATCATTTGCCTTTGTGCTTTATAGAAAGTGGTTAACAAATGTTTACTGAAATGAACTGGACTGAACTTTGATTATCTTTTTGTCTAAGTCTTTTGGTGTGAAATCACAAAGCATTTACTCCATAAATGTGTTCTTCATTTATTTCACGTATGTGCTCAGTCCTGCCAACCCCCAAAATGGGTCACAAATTCTGTAAGAGGAAGAACTGGGCGTTCTATTTTTTATCTAGTTACTGACTTACTTTTCTTCTACATCTAGTACATTAATTACAGAGGATGTGCTCATAAATGTTGTAAGTCACCTGTGTCTTTTACAGTCTATAGCAAGATGCATGCACAAATGACATCAAGTGCACAATTCTATAAAGAACAAAAACTGAAAATACTTTTGCCAGCAAGCAGTGCTGTTTCTGTTTCTGCCCAGGTCGGATCATATCTAGAGTGACACATTTTAGGAAGAATTCATAAACTGAAGAGTGTCAGTTTAGCCAATTGGAGCTATCACAAATCTTTGGTAAGATCACAAAGGGACGACACAAGTATATCCAATATTTGAAGTGGCCGCCTTGTGGAGCTTTATTTTGCTTGGCTTTTTAGGGCTAAATTAGGTAGAAGTTACAGATGAAGAGCCTCCGCTTCAACAGTAGTAACAATTAGAGCTAACTAAAAGTGGAATGGTTTGTCTCCAGAGGTCTTCATTAATGGAGGCCTTAAAAAAAAAAAGAAATTAGACAACCATTTGACAAGAATGTTAAATGTATTCTTTATTTACTTAACATGAAATCACTGCTCTCATATGGGTTTACAACTAGATACCTTCTGAGTTTCCATCCAAATATAAGATTTTTTGATTCACTCTAACACACCTCAATAGTTTAGCTTACAACCTGTACTATTGCAACAAACTACATTTAGTAAGAAAGTTGAGAATTAGTATTAATAGAAAAGTCAGTGAGCAGCACAATTATTTGGGTAAATTTAGTCATATATGAGTGTACCTCTCCTAGCAATATACTATTTACTACGTAAATCTATCCTTTATAATATATATAGATGACAGAATTTAGCTAGATAGGACCTTGGCTGACTATCTTTTCTAAACTCTTTGTTTCATAGGTGAAGAAACTGAAGTCCATAGAAACTAAGTGACTTGCCCAGGGTAATATATATATATAAGACTCAAACCCAAGTCATTTGACTTCACATCCAATGCTGACCATTCCATGTACTACAAAAACTACAAGCACTCATTTTATACAGGAAATGACTCTTTTATGATATTCATTTTTCAATTTTCAAATGTGTTGGGCACTTACAATCTAGTCATTCTAATGTGAAATAACCCATTATGTCATCTAATTTTCATTGATAAGTTAAATTTTTCAGGTATCTAGGTATTACTAAAGTAGGGCATAAGCTATAAAAAAGTCTTAAGCAAAAGGTTGTTCTAGGAGCAAGTCAAAGTATTCATTTCTCTTTTCCATCAAACAATGTATCTGAAATAAATGATGATACTTTCATTGAAAAAACCATATGATCAAATTTCAAAAATACAAATCCTAACTTCAAAACATTTTTTATAAAGAAATAAATTCATCCCTTGGGTACATCCAATAAGACCCTATAAATTTTATTTTATTTTTTGAAGGGTTAGAGCAGAATTTATGATGCTTCTTGTAAATTTTAAAAAGCAGGAGATAGAAATCAGATATTGGACAAGGCAGTGGTAAAAATGATTTTTAAAAAGTTGTAATGGGTCCCTGAGATTCTTTCAGAGGGTCTTAAAGTCAACCAGTTTCATAATAATATTAAGATGTTTTAATTTCTAATTCAGTCTATATTTATAGATATAAGCCACATAAACAAAAAACTTTAGGGAGGTTTCCTCAATTAAATTTTTAAGAGTATGAAAAGAGTTCTGAGACAACTGAAATTTAAAAAGAAACTGTAGCGCTTTAATTCCTGCCAAAATGTGTTGCTGGGTCACAGAAGCTATGTCTAAATGGCAGAAATGGCAATGCTTCTTGTAGGTCCAGTGGCATAGTAGGTGTCCATTCATTTTGGTTGGTCATGGCAGCAGCCAAGTATGGAATAACCAGGCAGGGTGTAAAAATGACCAGGGTAATAGACCAAGAGGGAGAAACAGCAATAATTAACCTAAGGAAGGAAGGAAATATTACTAAACAATGACATTTGGTTTCACATGAGTACTTGTATATTTTAAGATAAAAATAAAGCCAAACAGAAGGGATCTTTTTAATCGTAAATAGCTGACTTTACACACTTTAAGGTTTGCAAATGACTTTACATTCATCTTCTTTATTGGTCCTCACAACTCTGTGAGGTAGGTAATACAGGTATTATTAGCCTCCTTTTATAGAAGAGGAAACTAAGGCTCAGATTATGTGACTTGCGTGCCAGATGACACCTTAAGTCCCGTCCTCTTTCCACTATACTAAGCTGAAGCATAAGTGATGCTGAACTAAATTCTAATAATTTTGTATAATAATTTCTTTTAACTAACTACATGAACAAACCGACAACTTTGAGTTCTTCAGTAACTGCTGCATCACTCTAATAAAGCATCCAAAATTTTTTCACATAACTGTCAATATTTTTAACATAAAACTTCAGTACTAAATAGTTAATAACTACTTCAGATATCACTTAATCCAACCCCCTTATTTTGCAAATAAGCAAAATGAGGAGTAAATAATTTATGTTAATGCCTTCCATTTCCAATCAGCCAACAATTATTGTGTGCTTACAATGCAATTATACATTTTAGGGGATGTGAAAAGAAATGACAGACTTGCTCCCTACCTACAAGGAACTTAAACGAAAATAATTGGGCAATGCTCATAAGTCTGAAAATAGTTCTAAGACAAGAGATAGCAGGGTTGTTGAAGACGAGCTTTGAACTAACCAGGAAGCATCAAAAACCACCACTACATGGCTTTTTATTAAATGAATTTCTTTGAAGGTAATTTTGAATGTAAATATAATTCAACTCTTAGCAACACTGATAAACTTGACTTGTGTGTGTGTTTGAAGTAACGTTAATTTAAAAAAACCCAAAAATTAATCAAAAACTACTTTCACATTACTCCTTTCCTCTGCTGATATCCTTATTGCAAGTCGTAATACCTTCTGTAGAAGTCAAGAATATTGCTCTTTAGCTAAAACATCTCACTGCTTATTTTCCATGCTGTCATTGAGTTGCTACACTTTCTAGTACTGTAACAAAAATATTATAATTTCAAAACTTTGATGGTTGTACAAGATTTAAAAAGAGCAAATTGGATGGTTGCACAAGATTTAAAAAGAGCAAATTGGCCAGAGGTCTCCTAACAATATCATCTTTTTGTAATGTTTACTAATAAACCAAAGTACACAGGTAAAGGCTTTAAGTAATTTTACAATTCAATTTTAATTCAACATATATTAAGTACTTGAAATGTGCTACCTTTAAAACAACTCATGCTTTATACCAATTGTACACCAAATTCTCATACCACTTTTACTAGTATTGCAAAATTATAGCCACGGAGACCAAAATGTGTAAGGCTTGAATAATTTGATACATATTAAAAAATGGGAGGAGCTAGGTGGTACAGTGGATACAGCACCAGTGCAGGAGTCAGGAGGACGTGAGTTCAAATCTCACCTCAGACACTTGACACTCACTAGCTGTGTGACCTTGAGCAAGTCACTTAACTCCAATTGCCTCATCCTGGGTCATCTCCAGTCATCCTGATGAATATGTGGTCTCTGGATTCAGATGGCTCTGGAGTAGAAGTGAGGCTGGTGACCTGCACAGCCCTCCCTCACTCAAAACAAAGTCAAGAATAAGTCATGTCATTATTCCTCTGATGGCATGGTCTTCTTTGGCAATGAAGGATGAACACATACACATAAAATGAATCCTGCTTTATCCAGACATTTTTTCAATTCAATTTTACACTTTTAATTGACAAAATGGAGCCTATTGAATTTTTTTTCCTAAAATTTTCGATCATTGAACACTGCCAGTTGCTAAAAGTAAAATTATGCCTGAAAAATTTTCAGTGACCTTCTTTTCAACCTCCTTCCTGAACCAATCTGAGGCTTTTCACATAGTAAGCATCCAATAAACCCTTGTTTGGGCTGGCAAGGTGGATAGAGTGCTGAGCCTGGAGTCAGGAAGACCCCAGTTCAAATCTGACCTCATGCACTTATTAACTGTGTGACCTTGGGCAAGTTACTTCACCCTGTTTGCCTCAGTTTCCTCACCTGTAAAAGAAGATAGAGAAGGAAATGGCAAACCTCTCTAGTATTTTGCTAAGTAAATCCCAAATGGGGTCAGGAAGTCGGGACACAACCCAGTAACAACCCCTTGTTAACCCAGAGATCTAGATATATTTGCATATCAGTTTTTAAGGGAATCTGTAAAACACAATAAAAACGGAGTGAGAACACAGTATTAGTTTTTTAAAAGGCTTTTATTTTTGGCAACCAGGGTAAAATATACAAAGTACACCTTTATTCTCCAATTTAATTGTACAGAATAGTTGTTTTTAATTTCCAAGTTTTAACAAGGTATACAATATAGGTTACCTTTCACAAATGAGAGGAAAGATTACATTTAAAAGAAAATATCTTATTCAGTGATAAAAGCAAAATATTGTAGATCCTCGTGTCTGCTGAAAGAAAAAAATCATACATGTTCAGTGTTTTCTAATTTTAGCAATAAAATTATTAAAATACAAAAAGGATTGAATGGTTAACTAAAGAGGCTTACTTTGGAAAAGGACAGAGTCAGCACTTCTTTGACAGAATTCTTCCAGTATGTTAGCAGGGAAAGTCCAAATACTTCACTTTTACATTCTCCATGAAAAGCAGCTCTCGGTCTGCTGTTGGAGGAATCAGTAACTCCCCCCACCCCCCATGGGCCTTGTACCCAGGACCTCCTGGGATTTCCAGCCTCAGCTGCGTGCTGCCAGGTACGCCCTCGGCTAGCTGCAGAACGAGAGGGCCGCCGTCAGAGAGCTCGAGGCAGCTTCCAGCCCCGGCGGCCGCTCGCTCCGGCCCCCGGCGGCCGCTCGCTCCGGCCCCTCCGGATAGGTCACACATACGCAAGTCCCTCCACCGCTGCAGGCGGGTCTCCCCCTCCCCCCGGCTGCAGTGTAGGCCGGCTTCTCCAGCACCAAGGGGAGCGCCGGGGCCGCCTGGCCAGGACCGCGGACGGACGGCGCTGTCCTCGAGTCCCACTCCCAGCTGCTTATTTACCGAGGTGTGTAACCGCGGGCAGAATCACTGAACCTCCCGGAATCTCAGTTTCTTCCTCCGTACGTGGAGGGGTTGGACCAGGTGCCCTCTGTCCAGGGTCCCTGGGAGGTCTGTCGGGAAACAGGTTAGAAGGAACCAGGGGGTAGAGTGAACCCCGGAAGCTGCTGGATTGCGGTTGGCAGAGGCGGCCTAACCAGCAGCTGGGGTGGGCACTAGGCCCTAAGCAGCTGCCCCACAGGGCTTTAGTGACAGTGCCACCCCGAGGGGCTCGGGGCTTCTTTGGCCGAGGGAACGGCTGGGTCCGGGGCCGTATCGGGGGCACCGGAGGGGCGCGCAATCCCCGTGGTCCGGAGGTGGGGGACCCCGCCAGTCTCGGGGCCGGGTCTTTGGGTACTGGGAATTCTAAAGACAGGGAGTCGGGGTCTGGCAAACACGGAGGCGGCACCACGTGGTGGCCGGACAGCTTTGGGATCGGGGGGACTGCAGGGAGGGCGGGATGATTGCTGCACTTGACCGTCGTGGGCACTGCCCACTGGCGCGGCCGGCTGGTTGAGACAGGAGCCCTGCCACCACGAGCGCCCCGCGCGCGGCTGGTGCTCGCGGCGGCTAGAGGGAACCTGGGAGTAAGGGCGAGGCTGCCCCCCACTGGAGGAGTGGCGAAGGCCGCAGGGCCCGGCCAGCTGGGGCTCCAGGCAGCCCACCAGCTCGCTAACTACTTTCTCATCCCCTCGCAGATCTCTCCCAAAGGGTCCAGGGTACCCGCCATCTCGCCCCAAGTAAGACCCAAGCCCTGACTCGACGCGCTCGTGACTCGCTGCGCGCGCAGCGGTCCAGCACCCGTGACGTCATGGAGAGCAGCCCTCCGATTGAGGCCCCGCCCCGCCGCGAGCCCTCCTAGCTGTCCGGGGGCGGAGTCCACCCCACGTCCTTCCCTCCGCGGCTGCCGCTAGCCACAAGATTCCGGGCACTGAACGGTCGTGACCTCCGGAATCTCCGCCCGCCGGGCCGCGCCCCGGCACGGGCAGGTGGTGGGCAGAAGGGCCGAGGGAAGCGTGGGACCCGGGCGGTGGGGGGTCCCCCCGAGGGGAGCACTCGCGTAAAGCGCAGCCGTCTCTTTACCCCCAGCAGAGTAAACTGCGCGTGTCCCTGCTGACCATCCGGTGACCGGCAGCCCTGACCTCCTGCCTGGCCCGCGGGCACCGCCACCTGACTCCTCACATTTCGAGATGAGAAAATGTAGCTTATTGAGTATTTTAATTTTCATATAAAAAACACCCGATTCATAATTATGTGCTCAGAAAAAGGTTCTTCAGTCACTTCCTGTTTGAAAAGCAATTTAAAAATCCACAGGGACAGATTCCGTGGTGACTTCGGTTTCACAGCGCGGCCTTTGTGACCAGTGGTTAGAGATGAGGCCCTGGGTTCTGCGGTCATCCCTAATTAATGCCAGCTCTGTGACGACGGGCAGGCCACTCGACCTCTCAGGAAACCAGGAAACTATAAATTTCAATGAAATTATAGGTTCAAACAAAGTCACGGTAGTAGAAAACAACTCTTTAATTTATCTCTTTTGTTTGACACTTTTCTTTTGAAGAAGTAGAAGGCTGTGCTGCCATCTGCACTGTATCATTCTGGAATCTTCCCAGTCAGCCGTAGGCTGGACACATCAATATGATAATGATGATTCCCCTGCATAGGGGAGGGCAATAACATGGTGGGCCATTAGAGTCATCCAGCTCTGTTTTAACACATCTCAGTCATTATCCCATATTGGGGGGACAGACGGAGGAATGAAGAAGCAGTGGGTGACTGCCATGTCGAAACAGAAAATCTCCCACTAAATTACAGAACTGGCAACGCATATTTGCATGTTAGCTTAGTTTACTCCCAAGTACTTCACATTTTGGAAGACAAGACAGCATGTAGTAGTGGAATGAGTGCTAAATCTGGTGACAGGAAAACTTGGGTTCAAATCTAAGCTCTGACATACACTATGAGCAAGTTTATCTCCCCATTTCCTCTTTTATAAAATGAGGGTAATTCCTGTAACGTCTTCCCCACAGGATTGTTGTTTCAAATGAAATAGTATATTTAAAGAACTGCAAATGTTCAAAAGCGTTCTGGAAATGTCACTTCTTAGTATTATTGGGCAGTATTACTGAGATTGGAATGATTTTGCCCCTACTATGGGCAAACTGCTGTAATTTTGTATAATGCTACAGTATAAATTATGAAGAATTCAAGGGAGATTAAATGCCACTATTTTATTTCCTTATCTGGAAAAGAGATAATACCTGTCAAATCTACTTAATAGGATTTTATGCAGTCCAAATGAAATAACATAGGTAGAGTACTTTGCAAATCTTGAAGCACTATGAAAATGTTAACATTGGAAAGGTCAATCTCTACTGTGGGCAGACTGCTATAATAGAAGAGTAGAACACTAAAGAATAAATGGTGAAGAATTCAAGGGAGATTAATTACAATTATATTGTTTCTCTGCTAGGCACAGAAAAATTCTTCTTGCTGATATAAGTAGTCAGATACTTAAGTAAAAAAACCAGACAAAATGTGAACAGATTCTTTGTTTGCTTCTATTCCATTCAGCCATTTTCTTGGCACAACACTAATGGTCTACCTAGTTGTTGCATAAATAATCATTTCATCAGGGATCCTAGATACTTTGAGTGTCACTGGACTTAACCATGATAAATAGTTGAATTTTTGTTAAATTTGTTTATTTTGCCTGAAATTTGCCTGAAATTTGTTTATTTTGACACTTCAATGGCCTCTGTGAACTAGTTTTCAAAAAATGTAAAGCATTCTTACATTTTCCACATGATGAGATCTCATATTACATGTTGCTATGTTGAGGGCCAGGATGGAGTGCAGTTCACAAGTTCAGGATAGACCTTCAGGGAAACTGTTCTTTGAGACTGTGCTCATTATCATCTGGAATGGCTCTCCATGACCCTCCCCTGAAGTTGCTATCTACATGAGACAAACAAGAGAACTACAGAAAAACAAGGGATATGTAAAATAGATGCCCTCTAGGCTAACAATCTTTAAGACAGTAAGACTGGCCAAATCACTAGGACAGGAGATGAGCAGAATGTCACATAGACTTGCAGTTTCTGTCTATGTATACCCTGACCCTCGGATCAATAAATGGAGTTGGTCTATCTTCTCCCACCTGCCCGTCTCTTTCTTCTTCACCACATCACTGAGCCATGTGGGGACACAGGCCACCCACCACATTGCTAACCTGAAAACTCATATTCAATAGTAAATATAACCATTAGAAATAAACTATTTTACATGAGCATGAGATTCTTTTTTATTGTCTTTCCAGTTCTTTCTCAACATCGCTGCTCATTGTGTTTCATGTCATATACTTTGTCCAATTATTTCCAGTAATATTAATCATTTCTTGTTTACACTTTACATTTTGATAAATTGTACATTTTGATAAATTGTTGAACCAACAGTGTCATGAATCCAGAATAATATTGAAGAATTAAATAAATTTTATTCCCTCATTTTGTCAGTTTTTAAGCCTTTACCTATATTTAGTTCTTTAAATGAAAAACAAACCTGGGTTTCTATAATTTCTTTCAAGCAAGAAAGTTTCTTTCAATTTTTTTCAACTGAAAATTTCAATCATGCCTGTTTATAAAATCTCTTAAGCCTTTCAGAGATTGATCACTGAAGATTAACTGGTTCCACTGGAGGTTAAGAATTCCAGTATTGTTAAATGGCTGTCATCCTCCATAGCAGAGCTCCTCACTGATGAAGATGGTAGATTTCCTGGTTTGCAGATTCCAAACAATGTGAGTTTCCAACAACTTCTAGGAATTGCTGCAGGAGGCCTTCAAAGTCTATTAGAACGGTGCAGTCACAGGTTAATTAAGGCATGGCTTGATGAACAACCTGCCCCACCAGTCAAAAGATCAGAAAAGCTACCTGGGCTTGATCTCATGGCAAAAACTGCCATGGATGAAGATTCATAGCTCAGCCAAAAAAAATTTGAGTATTCAGCATTCAAACTCTCCACAGAGGTGTCTAGGTGTGCACCCAACCAGGAATCCTCTTCACTGAAAGTTGGTTCCCTGCCCAAAGCTTGGCCCAGTTTCTAAGGTATTCTGAGCCTGTAATAGTCTCTGCTGGAAACTACAGCTGCCAAGTCCCTCCCCTACTCCCATCTAGGGGTAGCAATCCTGCCTAGAATGAAGCAAGATCTCCTGAACCATGCTGGGGGTGAAGGTCATAACATCTACAAATGAATGGGCTCGTGGTGCTATCTGAATTCTTCCTAGTTTGGGGAGAACTGGGAGAAGAAAAGAAAATAGCTAAAAAGATCACTGAAGGCAGAGTTAAGAATCGCTGTGGGAAGAAGTCAATGTCAAGCACTGGTCAAATGAGTCATGGGGCAGAAAGGAGGAGGTGGTGAGGAACAAGCATTTATCAGGTGCTGACTATGTCCCAAGCACTGTGCTAAGTACTTTACAAATAACTCATTAGAAAGGAGCAGAGGTGGGAGACACATGTGAAGCAGACACAGGCTTAAAATCAAGATGTATAAAGTTTGAGAGGTAAGGTTCAGAGTTAAGTATAGGACAAGTAGCCAGGTACCAATTTGATGCATTCAGTTTATAGATGCCATGCATGTTTATTTTTTGCCTAGACATGTGAGTCTCTTTAGCTGGAGAGCTCCCATCACTCCCATTCACTATTCTCCATGAACATGGCCTGGACATCAAAAGCTTCACTTACTAGGTGCCTACTATAAAGGAAAGCAATAGCTGGAGGGATCAAAAAAGGCCTTGTGTAGAAGGCAGCACTTAAGAAGGCTGAAAATTCTAAAAAGTGGAGGAGGGAATACATTACATGTATGGAAAATAGCCTATGTGAAAGGCATGGAGGTGGAAAACTGCTGTTATGCGAAGAACAGCAAGGAGGAGAATTTTCTGGACTTAGGAGAATGTGAAGAGGACCATGATGTCTAGAAGACAGGTTGTGAAGGGTTTTAAATGCTAAATAGAAGAATTTGTATTTTACCTTAGAGACAAAAGGGAAACACTGAAGCCTTTTCAGCAAGGGAATGACATAATCAGACTTTTTTTTTAAAAGAATAACACTAGCAGTTATAAGGAGAATGGATTATAAAAGAGAGAGGCTGGTAGCAGAGAGACAACTTAAAGCTGTTGCAGTCATCCAGGTGAGAAAAAATAAGGGGCCAAACTGGTGTGATATTTGTGTACAAAGAAAAGATGCAAAAGTCATGTAGAATTACTAGAATTTAGGAACTGACTGAATGTACAATAAAAAATGACCCCAAAGTTGCTAACCTGGTATACTCCCCTTGGCAGAAACAGAGAAACTAGAAAGGATGAATTCCCTGGCCCCAGGGTAGTAGGGGAACGTTAAGTTTGAGATGCCTATAGAACATTTGGTTCAAAATGTTCAACAGCTAATTGGTAATATGATATTAGAGGTCGGCAGAGAGACTGGAGCTTTCATTTCCAACCAAAAGATTTAAAATGGTGCCCTTTCTTTCTCCTCTCCCCCACCTCATTAATTGCAGTAAATATACCTAGTTTATGAAACCATTCACTTTCTACTTCTATGAGTTTCCCATCAAGTCACTTGGAAGTCTTCAGCAAAGAGATGACAACCAATGGAAGTTGATGATATCACCAAATAAGAAAACACAAGAGCCTGGGACTGAGCCTTATACACTCAAAGGTAGTGGGTATGACTTAGTTGATGGTCTGGCAAAGAGGACTCAGAAGGAACAATCAGATTGGTAGAAGAACCAGGAGAGAGCAATGTCATGAAAATTCATAAAGGGGAGAGTATTCAGGAGAGGGTGATTAATGGTGTCAGATGCTGCAAAGAAGTCAAGTAAGAAGAGAATTAAGAAAAAGCTGTTGGATTTGGCAATTAAGAGATCACTGGTAATTTTGGACAGTAGTTTCATTGGCCAACCAAACTGAAAGAGTTTGAGAACATAAAAGGAAGTGGAAGCGAGGAATTGGGACAACTTTTTCTGGTAGTTCGGCTGAGAGGGACATGGAACAGTATTAACTATCTCATTAAATATTCAGCTATTCATTTGAACAACATTCCTTAATTATATGTGTGTATATATAAAATAAATGCTAAAACTTTATTATTTAAATTGTTGATAAAAATCTTTTAAAAATATACTGGACATTTTCCTGATGTACAAAAACAGTATACTAAATGTAACTTTATTTAATCTTTCCCTGATGATTATAACTTAACATTCACATTAATAAAATATTATACCTATATATAGAACAAAACAAATGGGTACTAATCTGCTGTCATATACATATATGCCTACCTATAACTGATATATAATTATATGACAAAAAAAGATTAACAGAAAGGAATTATAACCCTAAATCCTGACCCTAAGCTCTATGTTTGTTGACTGATCCTTAGTACTTAGTCTTATATCCTTAGAAGAACCTGAATGAGCAGAATTAGGAGAACATTGTATACAGTAGCTGCAATTTTGCACAATGATCAAGTGGGAATGACTTAGATATTCTCAGGAATACAATAATTCAAGATAATTCTGAAGGATTTAGAATGAAAAATACTTTCCACTTCCACAGAAAGAAGTGATGGAGTCTGGAAAGATATCAAAGAATATTTTTTTAACTTTATTTTTCAGGCAGAGAGGGAATCTGTGTTTTCTTTCACCACATGACCAATATGGAAATATATTTTCCCTGACTGAATATTTATAACCTATATCAAACTACTTGCCTTCTCAATTGGGGGAGACAATAGAAGGAGAAAACTTGAAACGAAAAATTTTCAAAACATAAGCATTTAAAATTGTTCTTGCTTGTATTTGGGAAGGAAAATAAAATATTAAAAAAGTGAAAAAAAAAAAAAAAAAGAAGAACCTGTAAGATTCCCTAAGTGCCACAATCGTATTCAGAAGCTTATTTTCAGAGTTCAGGGTTATTGTGATACACCCTTTATCTCCTGCAAGTCACAGAATCTTCACAATAATGATATGACACATGGAAACAACTGATTAAGTAATTCTAGCACAGGTGTAGGAGAGACAAAGTATAAACGGACTACAATAATAGTTCATGAGAAAAGATGAGGTTTTTAAGGACTACAGGCTCAATTCAAATAAAAAATATGATATGACAGCCAAAAAAATCCCACTAATGCCTTCTTAGGCTAACAGAAGCCTAGTGTCCAGAATGATTAGGGTGACAAGAGTCCTACTATCTGCCCTGGTCACACCACATCTGGAGCACTGTGTTCTGTGTATCACATTTTTGGAAGGGCATTGACAAGCTGGCTAAAGTGTGTCTATAAGACAATGACCAGATGGTGAAGGTACCTAAAATCATGTTATAAGTAGACTGGTTGAAGGGACTATGGATGTTTAAGCAGGAGAAAAGACAGGAGAGAACTGACTTCACTTCCTTGAAAATCTATTAGGTGAGGAAAAGATTATACTTCTTTTATTTATTACTGGATGAAAGATGTAGGACTGATGTATAGAGTTAAAGACTGGCAGGTTTTAGTTTGATATAAGAAAGAATTTAACTATGAGTG
This sequence comes from Notamacropus eugenii, assembly GCF_028372415.1. Classification (NCBI taxonomy): domain Eukaryota; kingdom Metazoa; phylum Chordata; class Mammalia; order Diprotodontia; family Macropodidae; genus Notamacropus; species Notamacropus eugenii. The sequence goes on along the minus strand of NC_092872.1, from coordinate 452,848,933 downwards.
CTATCTAAAGTAAAATGGGCTGCCTCGGGAGGTCCGTAGGACTGAATGATCACTTGCAGGGTGTGTTGTAGAAGGAGCATCTGTATCAGTTATGGATTAGACTAGATGACCTCTGAGGTCTTTTCTAACTCTGGGATTTGATGATGCTAACTCACCCTGTCCTGGATTTTAAATAGTTAATTAGTATTGCTATGTAAAAGATTACTATATAACAGTAAATTTACTATTTTCTTATATTCTTCCAACAGTATTCTTTCTCATCCTATGGTCTTTTTCTTATACAATAACAACAAAAAATAATTTTCTGGTCTAAATTGAACACCTGCATTATCAATCAAAAGGTCCAATGGCCATCATCTGTGAGTTTTCTCTTAAGCATCTGGGGGGAATTTCTGAAAGAGATCACCAATAATGTTTAACCTGGGGCTTTTTCTAGGCTGGAGGGGATAGAGTCGTTAATGATGGATGATATATCTTATTAACTGACCTTGTAGCTTTTGGTATGATTCATGATGATTCATCACTCCCATGGCTAGAAATAGCTTCTTGCTCCTTAACGATGGCAGTGACATCTTTTCTAAGACAGAAATGATCCACACTACTAACCATAAAAGTAGGAAAACTCCATGTTTGGAGATGATTGTAAGAAACAAGAAAAGGAACAAGGGAAAGAAGCCTTTGGAAGGTAAAGCAGTCAATTTTCTGACTATTGATGCCTAACTAAAACGAGGTATGCTCACTGAATAAAGGGAGTAGGACTCTTTACAATGAGGACATTTTGAAGTTCTACATTAGGAATACGGGCTGGGCAACCGGTCAGAGTATTAGCAGAAAGTATTTCCTTTTGTTCTCAGATCTATCCCTAATTTTCTGTGTAGAAAACTAAAATTCATTCAACATACATTTATTAAGCATCTATGAAATAAGGGCAAATGTCCTGATTTCTTAAAAACAATGAAATGTTTGCAACTTAAAATTCAGTAAAATTGACTTTTACTCCGTTATCCAATCTTCCTTAAGAGCTTCCAAAGATGAGGAAAATTTACAAAGCCATGCTGGCTCTTTATAATAACTGCTTATTTTTCTAGTTGTTCGGTAACCATCCATTTAATAACCAGTTCTAGAATTTGGGCAGGAGCCAAGTCATTCTTAGGGTCAAATATGGGTTGACCTAGAATGGGGGAGCTGTGCCCTCAAGGCCACGTAGCCCGAACTAGATGATTTCTGAAGCCCCTTCTAAGTTTTGAGATATGATACTAGACTACCCTGTCCTCGATTTTAAAAAATTAGTATTGCTCTGTAGAAAAAGCTATTAAAAATAAAGTTGTAGCGGGGAGGAGCCAAGATGGCGGAGTAGAAAGACACATATGCTAGCTCCGAACCCACAGCCCATAAAATATCTGGAAGAACTCCCAACAAATTCTGAAGCAGCAGAAGCCACAGGAAAAACTTACGCGAAAGGTCCGTCGCACACCAGACGTGGGGCAGAGCCCAGCCCTGCCTTGGCTGCACGGAGAGGAGCAGATCCGAGCGGTCTCCAGGAACAGAATCTCCAGCGGCCACACAGGTCCCTCTACCCACAGGTGACAAGGGCTGGTGAGAGGGTCTCTTTGCCTGGTCGAGAGGGGAGTGGGATGTCCCCATAACTGGGGGGAGGGGGGCAAGAGGAGTTGTGGTGTAGGGGTGGACAGGGGCTCCTAAAGCAGGCAGGAGCCCAGATCCATTGTTGAAGGTCTCTGCATAAACCCCCTGAGGGAACTGAGCCCAGTGAGGCGGCCCTGCCCCCACCTGGGGACCTGAACTTAATCTCACACTGATTAGCAGCCCCTCCCCCACTCAAAGCCCTGAGGCTGGGAAGCAGCATTTGAATCTCAGACCCCAAGCGCTGGCTGGGCGGATCTGGAGGCGTGGTGGGTGTGGAAAGAAAACTCAGAAGTCAAGTCACTGGCTGGGAAAATGCCCAGAAAAGGGAAAAAAAAATAAGATTATATAAAGTTACTTTCTTGGTGAACAGATAATTCCTCCCTTCCTTTCTGATGAGGAAGATCAATGCTTAACATCAGGGAAAGACACAGAAGTCAAGGCTTCTATATCCCATAGATCCAAAATCAATATACCATGGGCTCAAGCCATGGAAGAGCTCAAAAAGGATTTTGAAAATCAAGTAAGAGAGGTGGAGGAAAAACTGGGAAGAGAAATGAGAGAGATGAAAGAAAAAGCATGAAAAGCAGGTCAACACCTTGCTAAAGGAGACCCAAAAAAATGCTGAAGCAAATAACACCTTGAAAAATAGGCTAACTCAATTGGCAAAAGAGGTTCAAAAGGCCAATGAGGAGAAGAATGCTTTCAAAAGCAGAATTAACCAAATGGAAAAGCAGGTTCAAAAGCTCACTAAAGAAAATAGTTCTTTCAAAATTAGAATGGAACAGATGGAAGCTAAAGACTTTAGGAGAAACCAAGAAATCACAAAACAAAACCAAAAGAATGAAAAAATGGAAGACAATGTGAAATATCTCATTGGAAAAACAACTGACCTGGAAAATAGATCCAGGAGAGACAATTTAAAAATTATGGGACTACCTGAAAGCCATGATCAACAAAAGAGCCTAGACATCATCTTTCATGAAATTATCAAGGAAAACTGCCTTGAGATTCTAGAACCAGAGGGCAAAATAAGTATTCAAGGAATCCACCCATCACCTCCTGAAAGAGATCCAAAAAGAGAAACTCCTAGGAACATTGTGGCCAAATTCCAGAGTTCCCTGGTCAAGGAGAAAATATTGCAAGCAGCTAGAAAGAAACAATTCAAGTATTGTGGAAATACAATCAGAATAACACAAGATCTAGCAGCTTCTACATTAAGGGATCAAACGGCATGGAATATGACATTCCAGAAGTCAAAGGAACTAGGACTAAAACCAAGAATCATCTACCCAGCAAAACTGAGTATAATACTTCAGGGGAAAAAATGGTCTTTCAATGAAATTAGGACTTTCAAGCATTCTTGATGAAAAGACCAGAGCTGAAAAGAAAATTTGACTTTCAAACACAAGAATGAAGAGAAGCATGAAAAGGTAAACAGCAAAGAGGAGTCATAAGGGACTTATAAAAGTTGAACTGTTTACATTCCTACATGGAAAGATAATATTTGTAACACACACACACACACACACACACACACACACACACACACACACCACAGAGTGAACTGAATAGGATGGGATCATATCTTTAAAAAAATGAAATCAAGCAGTGAGAGAGAAATATATTGGGAGGAGAAAGGGAGAAATGGAATGGGGCAAATTATCTCTCATAAAAGAGGCAAGCAAAAGACTTCTTAGTGGAGGGATAAAGAGGGGAGGTGAGAGAAAAACATGAAGTTTACTCTCATCACATTCCACTAAAAGAAGGAATAAAATGCACACTCTTTTGGGTATGAAAACCTATCTTACAATACAGGAAAGTGGGGGAGAAGGGGAGAAGCAGGGTGGGGGATCATGGAAGGGAGGGCAATGGGAGGAGGGAGCAATTTGAAGTCAACACTCTTGGGGAGGTTTAGGATCAAAAGAGAGAACAGAAGCAATGGGGGGCAGGATAGGATGGAGGGAAATATAGTTAGTCTTACACAACACGACTATTATGGAAGTCATATGCAAAACTACACAGATATGGCCTGTATTGAATTGCTTGCCTTCCAAAGGGAAGGGGTGGGGAAGGAGGGATGAAGAGAAGTTGGAACTCAAAGTTTTAGGAACAACTGTCGAGTACTGTTCTTGCTACTAGGAAATAAGAAATACAGGTAAAGGGGTATAGAAAGTTATCTAGCCCTACAGGACAAAAGAGAAGATGGGGACAAGGGAAGGGAGGGATGATAGAAGAGAGGGCAGATTGGTGATAGGGGCAATTAGAATGCTCAGTGTTTTGGGGTGGGGGGAGGGGACAAATGGGGAGAAAATTTGGAACCCAAAATTTTGTGAAAATGAATGTTAAAAGTTAAATAAATTAATTTAAAAAAAATAAAGTTGTAATAATAGTTAACTCATTGTGATTTTCTAGTCTTTTAGCAGATTAAGTTCATGTCAGAATAACCTCATCTTTGTTTTTGACAAATTTTCTAAACTGATAGATCAGGAAAACAGATTTTAACAAAGCATTTGTCAAAGTTTCTATTCTCTTATAGAAAAAATGTAGAGATATGGACAATATGATAATATAGTTAGATTCAGACTTGCTCAATGGCCAGAATACACAAAAACAGTTGGTTAGCAGTGAAAAGTATGAGTTGAACTACGTGAACTATACAGGTCCCTTCCTATGGTTAAGATTTTGTGATTCTATCTGGATCAGAAGTGAACCTGAGGCAATACCAGGAAAGCTAAGGGAATCAAGAAGTCATAACTCTTAACTTTTTAAATCAACTCTATATCAGTTTCATTCTCCACATTATTATTTTATGATAAAATTTGGTAGGTTTAGCTTTCTAAAAACAAAGGATAAGAAGGAATCCCTGACAAACAGAACAACTCTTTATTTTAGATTTATAAAGATGATGGAATACTGCTGTGCTATAGGAAATGATGAAAGGGATGGTTTCAGAAAAACTTGGGGAACACTTGTATGAACTGATGCAAAGTAAAATGACCAAAACAGAAGAACAATTTATGCAGTAACAGCAATATTTTGAAGATAAATCAACTTTGAAAGAAAAGTATCAAACATTTAAGATTAATTCTAATATTAAATAAATTATGTGGAATAATAGGTAAAGAAAGGATCTTACCAAATTCCTTTTATGAAACAAATATTATGACACCTAAAACAGGAAGAATAAAAACAGAAAAAGAAAATTATAGACCAATTTCATTAATGAATATGGATGCAAAAATCATAAATAAAATACTACCTAAAAGATTACATATATTACAAAAATTAGGGATCAAGTGGGATTTATACCAAGAATACAGGGATGGTTTAACATAAGGAAAACTATTAATATAACTGATTACATCAATAATAAAAGTAAAAAGTCATGATTATATCAATAGATGCAGAAAAAGCTTTCAATAAAGTTCAATACTCATTATTATTAAAAACATTTGAAAGTATTCTTATAAATGGATTTTTCCTTAAGATGATAAAATAAAATTTATCTAAAACCATCAGCAAGCATTATTTGTCACGGGAATAAACTAGAAGCCTTCCCAGTAAGATCAAGTGTGAAACAAGGATGCCCACTGTCACCAATATTATTCATTACTGTATTACAAAGCCTAACAATAACAATAAAAGAAGAAAAATGGAAACAGAATAGGGAATGAGATAATAAAATTTCTCTTTTTGCAGACAATATGATGATATACTTGGAAAATTCCAAAAGCTCAACTAAAAAGATAGCTGAAACAATTAAAAATTTTAGCAAAGTAGGAGGATAAAAGTAAATCCACATAAATCATCAGCATTCCTACACGCCACAAACAAAACTGGGCAAGAAAAGATAGTACAAAATACCCCATTTAAAATCATTCTAGACAGTATAAAATACCTAGGAGTACACCTAGCAAAACAAACACAGAAACTATATAACAAATTTTTAAAAAAACTTTGTATGTAAATAAAAATAGATTTAAATAATTGTAGAAATATTGTTTATGAGTAGGCAGAGCCAATATAATAAAAATTACAATTTTACCCAAACTAATTTATATATTCAATGCCATCCTAATTAAATTACCAAAAAAAACTGTTTTTGATGAATTAAATAATAAATAAAAATCATTTGGAAGAACAAAAAGAATATCAAAGAAAATAATGAAAAAAATGTAAACGAAGGAGATTTAGCAGTACCAGATCTTACACTATATTATAAGGCAGTAATTATCAAAACTATCTGGTACTGGCTAAGAAATAGAAAGGTAGATCAATGGAATAGAGTAGAAATACAATTACAGCAGCAAATGAACATAATAACATTGTATTTGACAAGTGTAAAGACCTAAGATTTTTGGATAAATATTCATTATTTGTTAAAAATGGTTGGGAAAACTGGAAATTAATGTAACTGGGCATAGACCAGTATTTAACACCATTTACTGAGTTATGGTCTAAATGGATACATGATCTACATAAAAAGAGATTTTATAAGAAAATTAGAGGAACATGAAACATATACTTATCAGATTTATGGACAGGCAAACAATTTATGAATAAACAAGAAATAAAAAGCAGAATGACATATAAAATGGGTAATTTTTATTACCTTAGAATAAAAAGATTTTGCACAATTAGAACAAATGTAACCAAGATCAGAAGGAAAGCAGAAAACTGGGGGGAAATTTTTATAGAAAGTTTTTATCAGATAAAGGTTTCATATCTAAAATATATAAAATACTTCATCAAGTCTATAAGAATGAGTCATTACCTAATTGATAAATGGTCAAAGAATATGAACATAGTTTTTCAATGAAGAAATCAAAACAATTTAGAGTTATATGAAAAAAATGCTCTAAATCATTACTGATTAGAGAAATGCAAATTAAAACTACCTTGAGATATCATTTCATACCTATCGGATTAGCTAAAATGATAGAAGGGGAAAGTGACAAATACTGGAGGGAATGTGGAAAAATTGGGGCACTAATTCATTGTTGGTAGAATTGTGAACTGATCCATTTTGGAGAGTAATCAGGAATTATGGCCAAAGAGTTATTAATCTACCTATACCCTTTGACCCAGCAGTACTTGATCTACGTCCAAAGATCATTAGGGAAAAAGGAAAAGAACCTATATTTTCTAAAATGTTTATAATAGTTCTTTGTAGTGGCAAAGAATGGGAAATTGCAGGGATGCCCATCAGTTGGGGAATGGCTGAACAAATTGTGGTGTATGATTGTGATGGAATACTACTGTACTATAAGAAATGATGAGCTCAAAAACCACAAAACAAAAACAAACCTCACAAGAAATAATGAGCTCAATGATCTTAGAAAAACATGGAAAGACTTGCAGGAAATAACGAAGAGTGAAATGAGCAGAACCGAGAACTCTGTATACAGTAACAGCAACGTTGTTTTAAGAATAACTTTGAGCAAATAAGCTATTCTGACCAATATAAATACTCAAATTAAGTATAAAGGACATATGAAGAAAGACGCTATCTGCACCCAGAGAGATAGAACAATAAACATAAGTGGTCATAGAATAATTATATATGTGTGTGTGTGTGTGTGTGTGTGTGTGTGTGTGTGTGTGTGTGTGTGTGTGTATATATAAAAATGGGTACACATATAGCTATATAGAGAGAGGTATATAAATATACACATATATTCATGTCTAACGGTAGCCATGTCTAGGATAGGAGAGGGAAGGAAGGGAAGGGAATAAAAAAAAAGAAATTTACACGAAAATTTTTTGTTGTATATTTAAAAGGAACGAAGTTGTACATAGTAGATTTACAATTTTATGTGGAATCATCTTTTTATTGTACTGTATTATAGAAATGCTTGTTTTATTCCATAAATTAAAAAAAGTTAATAAGTAATAACAATAAAGAGGAAATAAAGGTAGAGTAACTTAGGTCAATACAAAATCCCAAAGGACACACAATGAAACATGCTATCCACCTCCACACAGAGAGCTAATGGACTCAGAATGCAGACTGAAGTATGTTTTCTTCTCTTTCTTTTGCTTGCTTTTTTTTCTGGAATATGGCTAACGTTGAATTTTGGTTTGTATGACTATATACAGTGGGTGGTTTTTTCTTGCCTTCTCAATGGGTAGAAGGCAGGGAAGAGGGAGGGAGAAAATTTGAAACAGAAAATAAAATAAAACTGAATTTAAGAAATTTTTTTATAGATTTAAAAAGACAAGCAAGTTCTACATAATACAGATTCACAGTTTCATATGCATTACTTCTTTTATCCTATGATGCATATGCAAATGTTGATTTTTATCTAACTTTGGCAAGTTCAGAATTATTTTTAAAAAGAAAAAAAGAAAAAGAAATTAGACAATAAGTTCATGAAACACAGCGGTGAAGAGTTTACCACCACTAAAAGAGAGCAATTGTGAAAGTATTTAAGGCATAGGGGAGAAGTGGGAGGAAAGCCAACAGAAAGGGGGAAGAATAAGTGTACAAACAGAGAGAAAAAAATGAAAGAAATTAAGTGATAGTTTCATCAACAATTGAAACAAAAGGACAGAACAAAAAAAGTATAACGAAGAGACTAAAAAAATCAGCATTACTAACAATTACTGAGTCCCAACGTTAAAACAACCTGAGTGAAAAACTGAATAGACGACATTTTCTCCAAACACCAATACCTGAAACTCGTCTTTCTCATAAACATACTACACATCACTTTGTAGCTGTGTCATTTCAAAGAAATAAAAAATCTTTCAGCTGGCAGAATCATGACAAAATCATCATTATTTTTCTTATTTGTTCCTACTCCCAGACTAAATGGAAAGTTTTAAAGTGATGCTATATGTGCTTAATCAAATATAAATTTTGAATTTATATTTTATATAAATGTTTATTATGAACTTAACATGAACATTTTAATATATAAAGAACAGAAGAGAGGACTGTACATGAAAGTGTACACTTCTCATACCTATAGGTTGTAAGATTTTTTTTTTAAGTGTACAGTGAATATACTGATACATTTACACATACATCCCCTTCAATAGTTCTGAGGTCTTATATGTTTGTGTTACGTGACAAGAAGATAAGTATCTGGGAATTTTTTTTAACAGGATGCTAGAATTGCATTCTTCTGGAATTGTTCCTTTGAAATTAACTTTAACATTTTTTTATAGCACAAGTGAAACAGGTATATTACAAATGCCCAGGAGAGAATCATTTGCCAGAACTTAGCTTTACTGAAATAATACCCTAGTATAAAAATTGGGGGCAAAAATTTTTTTAAATACAATATACTTATTCCTTTTTTGTTGTAAAGTATCAGAAAACTCTTATCGACATAAATATTGTCAAATATTTTCTATTATTTTCTCAAGCACAGGTTGATTATTGTTTTTTATTAGTTTTTTTCTCTCATTAAAACTTTATTTTTACAAATACTAGTTTATTAATAACAGCTTTTAAGTTTTTCTCTTAATTTAATCCATCTAAGCCTAACACAATAGGTAAAGCTTTCTTTTAACTGTTTCAAACCCCAAAAGAATATCAATTGTTTGCTTTGTGTAACATGTGGTATGTCTCTCAGGCAAATGCAAAGATGAGTCACATGCTGGGTCTTCACTACCCAAATCAGCGTGTGTAATCTTCACTGAGAAACATGCATCAAAAATACTGTACTCTGCTACACATGTGGATCTATATGTGATATATATATATGTGTGTGTGTGCATGTATGTATTATGTATATATGTATGTATGAATATATATGAAGGGAGGGAAAGAGGGAGAGGGGGAAAGAACTTCTTCAAAGAAATTAAAAAGGGGGACTGTATAAAACTTTGGCTCCATATTTATCATCTTTATTGTCTAGAATACTTCTTGCGCAGCTTAAACTAACTATAATTTGCTAAAAACCATCAGCAATACAGCTTGACAACAGCTCTGATCACATTCACTATGACTTTTCATGTGACGCTTAGTAAACAGCTAGACATTAATGTTGCTCTTTACCACTAAAAAGAATGCTTATGATATACTCACTATAACTCAGAGATCTCATTGATCCACCTGCCTTTCACCTTCACCAGTCTTCCACACAGGAGGCATTTAATATTTGTTGAGCTGAATTAAATTATGTATAGGTACATATATATAAGTACACGTATATATGTGTGTATACACACATACACACACACATAATATAGTGTATCCCAAAAGTCTTAGTTTTAAGCTTTCACAACTTGCATTGTAAACACACACACACACTTTGTTACATTAAGTTGTAAAAGGAAAAGTGTTAGATTTGGAGTCAGAGGACCCAAGTCGATCTCAGTTCTGTCACTTGGTAACTGTGCGGCCACAGGCAAGTCATTTAATCTCCCCAAGTTCCAATTTTCTCATCTGTAAAATGAAGGGTTGGGAGGTCTATGACACTTCAATCCACAGTGCCATGGGAATTATGGCTTCAGAAGACAGACGATAAAGCATGTCTCTTCCAGCTTTCTTCGTGGAAGTGGTAGAACACTGATGTGGAGTGTACCTTGTCAGACAAGGCCAACGTGTTGATTTAAGGTTTCTTTTTTAACTGTACTTGTTATGTGGTATGTAGGAGTACATGTGGGATGAATCAATGAAAAGTAACACTGGAGTTATCAATTGGGCAATCGTTCTTATTTTTATAAATTTGACTCTGTTCTCTATGTATTTGAGAAAAGAGGTCTTTATCAGAGAAACTTGCTGTAATTTTTTTTCAGTTATGATTACTGTGTATTTCCCTTCATCCTACTTTCCCCCATTTATCCTACTCTGTCTCTCCTTTTACCCTGTCCATCCTCAAAAGTGTTCTCCTTCTGACCACTGCCTCCTCCACCCTCCCTTCTATTAAGCCCACCCTTATCTCTTTCCCCTTCTACTTTTCTGTAGGGTATGAAAGATTTCTATACCTACTGAACGTGTATGTTGTTATACCCTCTTTGAGCCAGTTCCAATAAGAATAAAGTTCAAGTGCTACCCCATCTTCCCCTCCACTGTAAAAGCTCTTTTGTATCTCTTTTATGTGATAGTTTACCTCATTCTATCTCTCCCTTCCCTTTTCTCCCAGGGCATTCCTCTCTTTCACCCTTTATTTTTTTTAGGTATCATCCCATTATATTCAATTCATTTCAATGTCTACATATACTCTAATTGCCCTAATAATAAGAAAGTTCTTAGGAACCTATTACAGGTATCATTTTCCTGGGTAGGAATGTAAAAAGTTTTACCTTACTGAATCCCTTCAGATGTCTCTTTCCTGATTACCTTTTTATGCTTCTCTTGAGTCTTTTATGTGAAAGTCAAAATTTCTGTTCAGCTCTGGTCTTTTCATCAAGAATACTTGAAAGCTCTCTATTTCACTGAATATCGATTTTTCCTCCTGAAGGATTACACTTAAGTTTTGTTGAGTAGGTGAGTCTTGGTTGTGATCCTAGCTCCTTTGCCCTCTGGAATAGCATATTCCAAGCTCTCTGATCTTTTCATGTAGAAAATTTTATGTTATCCTGAATGTGGCTCCACATTATCTGAATTGTTTCTTTCTGACTATTTGCAATATTTTCTCCTTGATCTGGCAGCTCTGGAATTTGGCTATAATATTCCTAGAAGTTTTTGTTTTGGGATCTCATTCAGGAGGTGATCAGTAGATTCTTTCAATTTCTATTTTGCCATCTTGTTCTAGTATATCAAGGCAATTTTCTTTGGTAATCTCTTGAAAGATAATGTCTAGGCTCTTTCTTTGATCATCACTTTCGGGTAGTCCAACAGTTGTTACATTATCTCAATATATTTTCCAGGTCAGTTTTGCAGTGAGATATTTCACATTTTCTTCTATTTTTTCATTCTTTTGATTTTTTTTGTTACTTGCCCAATTCTAATTTTTAAGTAATTATTTTCTCCCATACCTCCTTTACCATTTGGCCAATCTTAATTTTTAAGGAGTTCTCTTCAGCGGATTTTCGTCCTTCTTTGATCATTTGGCCTTTTCGGTTTTTATTTTGTTCAGGGTTGTTCTTTTTTTTGTGCTTCCTTTACCAAGCTGTTGATTGTTTTTTCATGATTTCTTGTATCTAATTTCTTTTCTCAACTTTTCCTCTACCTCTCTTATTTGATTTTTTTAAAATCCTTGTCATCCTCTGAGTTTGTTTTTTGATCTTCCCTGTCACCACAGTAACTTTCTATGGTCAAGTTTTTTGTTGTTTGCTTATTTTTCCAGCCTATTTCTTGACTTTTAACTTCATATTAAAGTTGGACTCTGCTCCTCAGATGGAGGGGAACAATTCCAAGTTTCATTTTTTTGTGCAGCCATTTTCAGAGTTAGTTCTAGGGGCCAGTAAGTTTTCAGTTTTTCCAAGGTGGTATAATCTAAGGAGAGGTGTATTTACTACTGTCCTGATCTGTGCTCTAGTCTGTGAGTGACCACAAGCATTTTTTTCCACACTAGAGCTGTGACCAGGTTCCCTGATCCTCTGTGGCTGTAAGCTATGGTATGCTAGTGTTCCTCCTCCCTCTGGAACTGTGGCCCAGACCTGTATTCAAGCAACGAAACAGAATCCTGCATCCAATGCCAGCAAAGGAACCCCTGTAATCTCTTTCTAACCAGTTGTCCAACCCCTGTACTGTCTACGCACTGAGAGCTCCAGACAGGCTGTTGTTGTTTCACTTGCCCTGAAGACCTGCTGCTGTCTTACCCTGAGTTGTTACCTGCACTGGACTGTGCTCCACTCTCACCAAGCGTGACAGACCTTCTTGCCAACCTTCTAAGTTGCCTTAAGCTTGTAGGTTCTACTGTTCAATTATTTTACAGTTGTTTGGAGAATTTGGGAGACCTCAGGTGAGTCCCTGCCTTCCTCCCCCATCCTGGCTCCACCTCTGTCCTCCAAAGGTCTTGATTTCACTATCTTGTTTCCTTCTTTAGTTTGAACTTTTTAGCAATTTAGATGACAATATTACTTGGATTTTAACAAAAACACAGAGAAATATTATCTTTAAATACAGCTTTCAGACTGCTTACAACATTTTTTAGATTCATGTATTCAGATGATAGTTTTACTCCAAGATAGTGCCCTGCACATAGAAGATATTCAATAAATATACTGACTTTCAAACAGGAGGTCTTTGTTCTTATAACAGAAATTAATATGCTGAATTAATGTTTTCATCTCTATTTACTCTGTGAAAGGAGTGACTGGCAATTAAAAGTACTAAGTCTTAGTTCTAGCCCCACCCCTTACTCATTTGACTCAGACAAATCACTTGCAAATAGTTACAGTCATAGCATAACAGAGTTAGTACTGGAAGGGACCTTAGAGATCATAGAGTCGGACTCCCTCATTTTAAAAATAAGGAAACTGAGGCCTGGAGAAGTTGTGACTTTTCCAAAGTCACAAAGCTAATAAGTATCTGAAATAGGATCCAAACCCTGCTATTCACATAAATTCCCAATCCTTTCCCCCTCTTGTGCTGAGACTGATAACCAAATTAACATTATTATTACTCTCTAAGGCGCATGACAATCTACAATCCTATGGCTCCACCCCTAATCCCTATGATTTTGAGTGGTAGCCTGCCTTATTCAAAGTTCACCTCCCCAGCTATCACTTCTTGGTCCCTCCTATGTCAGCCCCATTCTTCCTATCCCTGTCCTACTCTATCCTACCCTTCCAAGGTGCCCTCTGAAACCCCATTCTTTTGAATGCTCTTCAAAGTAAACTTGTGGTCCTCTTTACCCAAAATTATTTTGTTTACATTTTGTATTTAATTTTTTACATACTTGCAAATGCCAATAGAAAATGAACTCCTTGAGATTGGGAGATAATTTATTTGTTTTCATATCTTCAGTGCCTAGCATAGTTCTTGGTTCATTGTAGGTGTTTTATTGTTTGTTGAATTCCTCCAAATCACTCACATCTATCTACTCTTCCTCCATTCCCTTCACTATCACTAACCTAATTCAGGCCCATCACTTCACACATGGACTAGTGAACTATCCTAACTAGTTTTTCTGTCTCCTCTTCACCCTCCTCCCATTTCATTCTGAAAATGGTTGCCAATTAATCTTCCTTTGATTAATATTCCTTTGATTATGTCAATATATTCAATGGCTCCCTACTGCCTAAAGGATAAAACCCAAACTCCTTAACCTACCTAGCTTTCAAGGTCCTACACAATCAAGGCCTGACCTGCTTTTCTCGTTTTCTTTCTCAATACTCTCCTGCATGACTGGCTTATTCATTCTTGCCCAAACATGCCTTGTTTCTCTTTCCTATCTCTTTATTCATGTGGTTTCTCTCTACCTTAACTATACTCCACCATTCACCATTCCAAATCCTACCCTTAAGTCGAAATCCAGTTCAAAATCTATCTTCTAGGTGAAGCCTTCCATAACTACCCCAGCTGCAAGAGTTCTATTCTTCCACTGAATATTATAGTACTTATGTCTACACCTTTTACTAATGGACTTAAGAGTCAAGAGACTTGGGCCTCAACCTATTTCTGATATTTATTACCCATGTGACCACGGGAAAGACATTTCTTGGGGCTTTCATTTCTTTATCTGATGAAATGGGGATAATATTACTTATGTTATCTACACTACAGGACTGTTCTATAAATTGTTTTGTAAATCTTAATTCTGTTGTTCAGTCATGTCTAACTCTTTATGACCATATTTGAATTTTCTTGGCAAAGATACTAAAATGGTTTGCCATTTTCTTCTTCAGATTATTTTACAGATGAGGAAACTGAGGTAGAGTTAAGTGACTTGTTCAAGGTCACACACCTGCTAAGTGTCTGAAGACAAACAGACCCAGTACTCTACCTACTGTGCCACCTAGCTGCCTTAATTTTACATACATACATATATGGAAAAACAATAAGCCTAGAAAATAGAACCAGGACAGATAATTTCAAAATTATTTAAATTAATTTAATTATTAAAACTAATTTAAATTAAAATACCAAACATCTATGATCAAAAAAAAGGAGCCTAGACATGATCTTTCAAGAAATTATCAGAGAAACTGCCCTGATATTCTAGAAACAGAGGGTAGAATAGAAACTGAAAGAATCCGCTGATCACTTCCTAAAAGAGATCCCAAAACGAAACCTCCCAAGAATATTAAAGCCAAAATCTAGACCTCCCAGATCAAGGAGAAAATACTGCAAGCTGCCAGAAAGAAACAATTCAAGCCATAGTCAGGATAACAGGATTTAGCTGCTTCTATCTTAAAGGACCAGAGGGCTTGGAATATGATATTCCGGAAGGCAAAAGAGCAGGAATAACAACCAAGAATCACTTACCCAGCAAAACTGAGTATAATATTTCAGAGGGAAAAATGGACATTCAGTGAGACAGAGGACTTCCAAGCATTCTGGATGAAAAGACCAGGGCTGAATAGAAAATTTGACTTTCGGATACAAGACTCAAGAGAAGTATAAAAAAGGAAACAGGAAAGGGAAATCATAAAGGCCTTAATAAGGTTAAACTGTTTACAATCCTACATGGGAAGATGATATTTGTAACTCATAAGACCTTTCCCATTATTAGGGTAATTAGGGTATGGGGTAAATTGAATATGAAGGGTTGATATCTAAAAAATAAAATTAAGGGATGAGAGAAGAATGTACTGGGACAAAGAGAAAGGGAGAGGTATAATGGGGTAAATTATCTCACATAAAAGAGGCTAGAGAAAGTTTTTACAGTGGAAGAAAAGAGGGGTAGTGAGTAAACCTTACTCTTTCAGAACTGGCTGAAGGAAGGAATAACATACACACTCAACTGGGTAGAGAAATCTATCTTATCCTACAGAAAAGTAGGAGGGGAAAGAAATAAGAGAAGGTGGGGTGTGATAGAAGGGAGGGCAGATTAGGGGAAGGAGTAGTCAGGACAAGGTGAAAGAAGAGAGAGAATAGAACAAACAGGGAGAGGGGAGCAGGATGGAGGAAGATATAGTTAGCAATAAAGTGTGAAAAAAATTCTGAAGTAAGTTTCTCTGATAAATGCATATAGAGAACTGAACCAAATTTATAAAAATGAAAGCCATTCCCCAATTGATAAATGATCAAAGAATATGATCAATTTTCAGATGAATTAAGCAAAACTATCTATAGTCATATGAAAAAAATACTCTAACTCATTACTGATTGGTGCAAAATGAAGCAATTTTGAGGTGCTACCTCATACCTATTAAATTAGCTAATAGGACAGAAAAGGTAAATGACAAATATTAGAGGGGACTGGTAAAGATGAGAGACAATGCACTGTTGGTAGAGTTGTGAACTGATTCAAACATTCTGTAGAGCAATTTGGAACTACGCCCAAAGGGCTCTAAAATCATGCATACCTTTTGGATTAGCAATACCACTACTAGTTCTGTATCCCAAAAGAGATAAAAAATAAAAAGGAAGAAGACCTATGTATAAAAAAAATTTTCCGGGGGCAAAGATTCAGAAATTGAGGGGATGTCCATCAATTAGGGAATGGCTGAACAAGCTGTGGTATGGAATTATGACAGACTACTACCGTACTACAAGAAATGATGAGTAGAAATATTTGGAAAGACTTGCATAGGCTGATGCAAAGTGAAATGTACTCTGTACAAAGCAACAGCAATATTGTAAGATGATCAGCCTTGAATAACTTAGCTATTCTCAGGAATACAAGGTTCCAAGACAACTCTGAAGGACATATGATGAAAAATGTTATCCAGAGAAGAAACTGATGGCACCTGATTGCAGATTGAAGCATACTTTTTTTAAACTTTATTTTTCTTGAGGGTTTTTTTTTGGTCTGTTTTCTTTCACAACATGACTATTATGGAACTGTTTTGCATGACTACACATGCACATGTGTAATCTATACGGAACTGCTTGCCTTCTCAGTGGGGGATGTGCAAAGGGAGGAACGGAGAGAATTTGGAACTCAGGTTTAAAAACGAATGTTAAAAATTGTTTTTACATGTAACTGGAGAAAATAAAATAATAAATTTTTTTTTAAAAAAGAAAAGAAAATACACAGGGTTTAGAGCTATAAAGCCAAGTCTACAATGCCACTAGAAAATCTGTTCAACTGGTCACAGGATATGAAGGGGGATGCATCAATCAAGCACTGTGGCAAGCACTAGGAATATAAGAACAAAGAATCAAAAAATTCTTCCTCTTAAGAAATTTACCATGTAATGGTGCCCAAGTACGTATAAAAATATATTCAGTATAAATATACAGTTAAAAAGTACAAATACATACAAAGTATACCCAAGTATAATCATTTTATTACAAGGTAATGACTCAAGGTAGTTTAGGAGGGAGAACATTAGCAGAAGGGAAAGTCAACAAATGCATCAGCCAATGGTGTGTATTAAAAAAAGAGGGATTAAATGAGGCTGAGTGAGACATCCACTCTAGGCATATTGGGAAGACCAGAACAAAGGAGAGATGGCAGTATTGTGGTTAGGTAAGAGAGAAAGCCAGTCCAGATCAAAATGTGGTAGGGGAAGTAAGGTTTAATGAGAATGAAAAAATAGTTTGGGGCCAGGTTACGGAGAGAGCAATTTCCTTTGAGTTCTACAGCTCAGTTTAAATTGGCAGACTGCAAAGCCCTGAGGAGTACGTCAGAGGAAAGGAAGTAAAAGTGAAAAGAGTGAAACCAGACAGCTATTTCAAGAAGTATAGTTGAGAAAAGGAGGAGAGCTACAGAGTGACAGCTTAAGCGTATGCAGAGTCTAATGAAGTACTTATTAAAGATGGGAGTCACTTGGTAATGTGGGAAGTCATAAGGTAAGGAACTAGTTGATAGGGAGAGGTTAAATATTCCACAGGGGAGATGTTTGAAGATGCAATCTAATGAAGATAGGAATAAAGAGGATCAAAAATAGAGGGGTTAGAATTGGCAAGAAGGGCTACCTCTTTGTCAGAGAATGGGAGATGTCAAGGGTTTTGGGGACAAAGACGATGGAAGAAGAGAGGACTGCTCACATTGAATCATCTCAATTTTCCCAGTGAAATAAGAGAGAAGCTCCTTAAACCTGGGAGCAAGGGACAAAGAAGTGTGAAGGTATAGGAGGCTTAAGGAGATATGAAAAGGATTGCAATAAGCAATCAATTAGAAGAATAAAAGCTGCTTTGCTGCAGAGAAGGCCCATTTGGGGCTGGATAACATATACTGTAATGTACCAAGTCCAGAAGACTCTAAAATTTTCTCCAGCTATGTTCAGCAAATATTGAGCTGGAGCAGAAGTGGTAGATGGTAAGAATGATCCAGGTCTGAGATTTGGCAAGAGGAAAAAGGGGCAAGAGATTCAAGAGCAGAGGACAGTCTAGAAATGACCACTGGATTGAAGCTGGAGGAGGGAAGTGAAGTAAGAACAAGGGTTATAGCCTGAGAAAATACTGAGGGGTAGAGGGACTGGAGGTCTCAGTAAGAATTAAGAATTGGCTCACAGGGGATAAAGAATAGTGAACAGTGGAGTGACAGGATATATTCAAATGGAGGAATGTTAAAGCTTCTAATTAGGGAAGCAGAACATTTATGGGTAATGGCAAATCTAGTGTATAATCATTCCCATGCATGGCTGAAGTGGACTTAAGATGTAGGTCATTGGATTTAAGGAGGCTTAGGAATTGGGAGGTAAAGGGTTTGGAGGGAGAATCTAAGTGGACCTTAAAGTCTTCTTGTATAAGGACAAGAGTTGGGGAGAAGAGGAAGATACTGAATTCCATAGGAAAATGTTTCTCCCTATAATGGAAAAATTGCAGAGGGCTTTATATGTCAGCTTGAGAAGTGTGCATCTGTAGTATACCGGATAAAGTTCTAAATTTAAAACAGGAGAGAACTGAGTTTGAATCCTGCTTCTGGCATTGGGGACAAGTCACTTAATCTCCCTCATCTTCAATTTCTTTGTTCGTAAAATGGAGTTATCAATACTTGTAATACCTACCTGAGGGGCTGTTGTGCAGATCAAAAAAGAAAATGTATGTAAAATGTTCTGCAACTTAAAGCACTATATAAATGCCAGTTGTCATATTATCCTAAAGGCCATACCTGGGAGACACTGAAGATTTTTTGGCAGAGATGTGGCATGGTCAGATCTGAGTTTCAGCAATATTAGCTTGGCGGTTATGTGGATGATACCTTAGAGCAGGCCTGAACAACCTGCAGTCAGCCAAAGGATTTCCTCTACATACAAAAGATGTTTTCCTCTAAGTTTTTCCACAGGTTGTCCGAAATCCTTTGGTGTGCCCCAAGCGACCATAAGCAGCCTATCCAGAAGATTGTGCAGGCCTGGGTTAGAGAAAAGGTAAATATAACATAAGTATCTACAAATATAAACCAAAAAATGATACACAAAAAACTTGTTGCACTTTACTTATATCTTTTTCAAAAAAAAATTGTATCAACTAACTTAATATAATTTCAAAGGGACACATAAAATCCTAAGGAAGACAGTTTCTTACCATTCTTCCAGCATAAATAAAACAGATAAGTTAGGTATTAAATCCCTCAGGGAGTTGCAGTTATTTACTGGAGCCAAGAAGGAATTGTATAGAAAAAAACAACTGAGTTTCTAGGGTACATGCGAAAAAAAGTCAATAATCATCACATTATTGCCTTACCAAACTATACTTCTAGCTAACCTAATGGAGTGGTATAGTGAAAAGGACAATGAATTCAGCTAAAAAAAATCTGAGTTTAAGTCCCAAGTCAGGGCCTTAATAGGGTCACAGGATTTAGAGCTACAAGGGACCTTACAGATTACATAGTCCTAGTACTAAGAAACCAAGAACAAAATCTAGTCACAGCTTCATAAAGGAGAAAACTGGTACGCAGATATGTTAAATAACTTAGCTCTTGTTACAAAGGGAATGACAGGGCCTGAACTCAAACCCAAGTCCTATGACTCCGAATTCACTCCTCTTTCCATACTAAGTAAATCTCTTCCCCTGTCTGGGACTCCATCAATAAAACAGGGATAGTAACATTTCTGTTGCCTCCCATACAAGAATGAACAATGCACTTCAAAGACTAGTATAATATAAAGAACAGAGGATACGAAATCACAGGAAATGGGTTCAGACTGTGACCCTTCTACTCACTGCCGATATCCATATCCTGCCCCTTTAACTGCGGGCGTCCCCTGAGGTTCTGTCCTAGTTCCTCTCATTTCTCTACACTTTCCTCTCTTTTTGCAACACAGTCATTTACTTGGAAAGATTTTCTTGTAACATAAAGAAGTTAAACAAAACAAACCAATACAATATAGCAATATTCTACCTCCATCGTCCTTCTCCTTTTAGTGGAGAAAAGGGAAATGTGTTTTATCACCTACAGCCAAGATGATCATTAATATTTAGTAAAGTTTGCCTAACTTACATTACTGTTCTCACTGTCCCTACTCCCTCATTTAATGATTTCACCAGCTTTCATGGGTTCAATCATCATCTCTCTGCTAATGGTTTCCAAGTCGAGCTGTCTAGTCCTTATCTCTCTCTCGAGCTCCAGTTTCATGTTATTACCTCCTGGAAATCTTAAACTCAATATGTCTAAAATGGAATTTATTACCTATATCTGCTCACTGTCATAATTTCCCCATTTCTGTTGAGAGTATCACCATCCTTCCAAGCACCCTTATTCTCAACATCAGAGCCACCTTCAACCACTCCCTACCTCTACTACCTCCACAGCCAATCAATTGCCAAGATGTGGTGATTCCACTTTAATCTCTCCACTTCTCTTCACTTACATGACCACCTTTTAAGTCAGGTCTTGATCCCACTTGACCGGGATTATTCTAATACTTTCTCCTCCTATTCAGCCTTGATACAGCTACAACTCAGTTCTAATGACTGTGTGATCTCATTCAAGTGGAAGGTGCTCCCAATCATGCCCACTGCAAACCAACCATGCCTGTCCACCTTGGGTGACTGATCCTTGTACTCTCAGAAATTTGCCACAGACGGTCCACCCCATGTCCTGAGAGTCTTTCTTGTGTTCTCCTAATAGTGTGAGGATACCAATGAGGCATACTAGTTGCCCATGATTTATACTTGCCATGTGACCAATTTAGCTACTTTTATAGTCATACATTTTTTTGATGTCATCTTTTACACAGCTTCTCCTTCATAATTCCTTGTTTTAATATGCTCTAACCTGCTCATACTCCCCATATACCTCCTCATTGCCCTTTGGGTGATCCTCAACTTAAAAATCTATGGAGAATACAGTGTTCTATGACCTACAGTCTAATAACCACCAAGAGAATAGTAGATAATAGATAAGCCTTTTTTTCAGGGAGAAGGCTGAGGTCATAACAGCACTGGACAATATCCCACACAAACTCAATCTCCTACTCTTGTTCAATTCATAAACTATTTTTTCATTTACCATGTCTGCTCCACAAATACATATATACTGATAGACATACTCTATAGGTTGTCCATACAAATGAATGTCCTATTTGAGTAAATGGCATTCATCTACTTAGCTATTTCTAAGCGGATAGATAGGCCAATTTTTTTTTTTAATGGATGTCATTTAAGAGGCTTTACAACGTTCTGGAACTAAAATACAATCAGCACAATGTCAACTAAAACTAGACATCTGGAGTACATCACCATCTCTAGAGAATCCATTTTCAATTTGTACCTCTCGCCATTATAGTGCTGAACACCTTTGGCAAGCAAACATCATTTTATATTTAATATGTGCAATAAGAGTTCTCAAACCAAGATTCTAATGTCAAAAAGTCTTGTGTAATTTTGACATATGAACATGAGACATTGTTGGAGAGAAACTTCAAGGCTGAATTTTGCTCTACCAAATCAAATCAAACAATATGCATTTATTCAGCACTTATATGTGGCAGGTACTAGGGTGATGCATTCAGGAGAAATAGGGAAATTTTGAGGATGAGTAGATATAAGGTAGTTCCATTTTAGACATATTGAGTTTGAGATGACAGCTTTAAACAGAGACAAAAATGAAAGCTCCCTGCCTTCCAGGAGCTTAGATTCTCTCAGTAAAAATATATACATCTATAGTTATATAGAAAATAAACATAAGGTAATTTAGGGGAGGAAACAGCTTGGAGAATCAGGAAAGGCCTCATGCTAAAATAGTTCTTGAGTTTGATACAAAGACAAAAATAAAAGTCTCTGCCTTAAGGTGCTTTTTTTTCCCCTTTTTTCATTAGGACAGAGATTAAAACTAACACAAAACTAGAAAAATAAAAACTAGAGAAAAAAGACACGAAACAATGATAATCTGACATAACTAAATATTGATGCTAAAAAATGGAAAATGGACAGAGGAAATCCACACTGATAACACTTTTCAAAAGTTTAATTAATAATATGAATCAATTGCCAAGGGCTAATGAACAGAAAGCTGGCCTCACAGTCAGGATCCCAGGTTCTGCTTAAGATACATACTGGCTGTGACAGTGGGCAAGTAACCTCTCAGCTCTCCTGGCACCTCTAAGAAATGGTAAAGAAATGCTGCTCTGCATTAGTAGTTTTCTCACTTCCCGGTTCTACCAATCTACCAATGAAATCACAAGTAAGGATAAATTAATTAGGTTACATAAAGAGAAGATCCTGCCATGTGGAGAGAAATAACAGCATACTACAACGACAGTTCAGAATAAAAACTCCTTTGTGAAATCTGACAGAGAAGGCTGGTAGATTGCGTGCAATGTCTCTTAAAAGGAGACTTAGGGAAAGAAAAGCAAGTCTAAAGAAAACAAGTGAGAGACTAAACCAATCAATCATCCACACAGCTGCCAAAATCATTTTCTTAAAACACAGGTCTGATTATGTCACTGTTCTGTTCAAGAGTATTCTCAAGCTTTCTAATGCCTCAAGGATAAAATATAAACTGTTAGCTTGACTTTTTAAGCCCAGCATCACCTGGATCCAGACTACCTTTCTGATTTATTTCATCTTACTTCCCTTCACATCCTTACGTTTCTGGCAAATTGATCAACCTGCAGTTCTCCATACTTGGGAGGGTCTGTACCTTTGCAGCGACTGTCTCAACCTCATATTCTTCAGCTTTCTTCAAGCTTCAACCTGGGTTCTATCACCTATGTAGAACCTTCCTGGATCCCTCCAGTTGTCAGTGCTCCCAACCTTCACCAAATAATCATGTTTTCACTGGAAAGATTACAGGTTTTTTTCTCCCTAAAAGGACAAAAGCTTCTGGAGAGTAATGCCTGACAGGCAGGTTTTTCTGTCTTTCCTGAGCCCCCCAGAAGAATAAATGCACTCACTTGTTAGGCGCTTAATAAATACCAGAATTAAAACGTCTGTTAGCACAGGCCCTAAGAGGGAGGTCTCCTCCAGCTCTCACTCCCCAGTCAGACAGGCGCTTGAACACCAGCTTACCTGCCAGTGGCGGGGGAAGGGGGCACAAGGAGTACTTACAGAGGTACACTAAGGGTTTTTGAGGGCAGGCACTGGGCGCTGGAAGGGATCAGGCAAGGCTTCGTGTGCGGGTTCCATCTGAGCCTCTAGAAAGACAACAAGAGTCGCCAGGTAGGAAAAGGCACATTCCAGGCATGGGGAACGGCCAGGGTCAAGAAGAGGAGGCGAGACCGCCAGCCAGAACGGCTGGGCGGGGTGGAAAGTGCGGGCAGGGGGTAACGCCTAACGAGGCGAGAACGGCGAGCTGGAGGGCACGCTGCCAAATGTTTCCCCCGGTTAGGGGGCACCGAAATCAAATGTTCAAGAGCTTTCTTCTATCCTCTCCGAAAAGGGCCTCCGAGGAGAGCCCGGGCGAACGGGGGTCCGTGTCCCGGGGCTTCAGCCAACCTGGCACCCCTGAAAATGCGCCAGCTAGGATCGCGAGTTGCCTGCGACACAGTGGCAGGCCCCAGGGGCTTCATTTACCGTAATGCACTTCCGGGGCCCGGATCTGACACGCGCTAGAGCTCCCCGCGGCCGCGTCAGGAACCGGAGGAAAGGGGGTTTCTTTCTCACGGACCGGCAGCCAGGACCCGACGCACAAGAGTCCGAGCCAAGGAGATCTCGCGAGACAAAACGAGATTGCTTCCTCCCGGCATACCCCTCGGCTGCCGCCGCTGTCGCCGCCGCCGCCGCTACCGCCGCCGCCGCTGGTAGGAGGGGGAAGGGAAAGCTATTTGCCTGGTTGAAGAGGGGCGGGGGAGAGAGCGAGCGAGCGGAGCGGGGCGAGCGGAGCGGAGCGGAGGGCGGCCATGTTGGGAGAGAGGCGGCTGCAGTAGTCGGCAGAGCGGGCCGGAGCTGAGGCTAGGCGGGCCAGCTCGTCGTGGGACCGAGCTGGGGGTGGGAGCGGGAGCGGCGGCAGCGGCAGCGGATCGGCCTCTCTAGGGATCCTGCCCGGGCTCCGGGGGCGGCGGGGGCCGGGGCGGCGCCATGAGCGGAGGGACCCCCTACATCGGCAGCAAGATCAGCCTCATCTCCAAGGCGGAGATCCGCTACGAGGGCATACTCTACACTATCGACACGGAGAACTCCACCGTGGCCCTCGCCAAAGGTACGGCAGGGGCCGACGGACAGCGGGCGGGCCGGGATCGGCGTCCCCGCGGGGAGGCGGGAGGGCGGGAGGACTTGGCGCTCGGGCCTGGCCCTTGAGGGTCGCGGCCCCGAGGCCGGGCCTGGGAGCCGGCCTTCCCTTCCTCCCGCGGCCGCCGCTGCCCGGGCTTTCTGGGCGGGGGGGATGGGGTGCTTATGGATTGCGCGGGGGCCTCCTCACCGGCGGCCTCACCCACACAATGTGACGCCGACTCGGGGGTTACACGCGCAGGTTCGAGTCCGCAAGAGTTGCCGTGGACCTCCCTCCCATCCCCCGAGCCCGGCGAGGCCTAGGCACAAAAGCCACTCTTTGAAACAGTGAAATTACGGGGGGTCTGCGTGGGGAGGGGGGGGCGCCTCGGGGCACTCCCTGCAAGAGAGTCACCAAGAACAGCCTAAGAGGATCTCCAAGGCCCCTTCCAAGCTCAGAGATTCCGCGATACTGCCCCCAGATATCACAAAACAAAAGCTAGGACGTTTTAAAAAAATGTGTCCCTCTCCATAGATTTGACCTCTTTATTTTCATAACCTTAATATTAGCTATAATTTCTTGTGTTTTTGTTTTGAAAAGAGTGTATTTTGTGTTGCCAATTAGAAATATTTCAACGTCGTGAAATTTTAAGAAAATGTGGAAAGCCAAGATTTTGTGTGTACCTTGTATGTTAAAGAGTTTTAAAAGACTATATATAACACACTAAGCTGAAACTTGTCTGAAAAGTAATATTTGCCTGCTAAACCAGAGTAGTTCCAAAAGCTTATGCAGTGACCCATTTAGGGTGTGTATTAAACGTGCCACTCTGAACAAGACTGGAGTTCGGCTAGCTCTTGGAGTCCATTTCTGTGTCTTGGAAACAGACTGAGAGTTGAGCCTAAGATGAACGTTGGAAAAACAGACCTGAATAGACAGCGTAGTGATAATGTGGATCTTTGTGAAGCCTTGTGATTAAAAGGGGGAAGTTCTGAGTTGGAATATATACGAGACTTGTCCTACTGGTAGCGTTCAGCATTGCCACAGGATGTCTGGTTTTTGTTTCCTTTCACATGTTTTCTGCTCAGACTGGAAGAAAGAGATGAAGAGAATAAATCTGTTCAGGCTGTTTTGCTTAGAGACTCTTCATACTGCTTAAAAGTGATGATATTTGTTGCAAACTAAAAAGAATAACATGATGTCTTCCTAGGAAGCAGGTGATAATCCCTGTTTTCTCTCTAAGATTGTCTCAGACAGTGGGGGAAGAGGGGGATAATTCAGAGTGTGAGGAAAGGTAAAAGTATAATTTTTTTTTTTACCAATTTATTTGATGTACTTAGCTTTTAATTGACCCTTCCCTTGGAGTTGTAGAAGCCAAAGTTTCAAAGTTCAGAAACTACCCCTTAGTTAACACTTTCTATTTCACACTGATCAGAGAGTAAAAATATTAGTATTAGTTTATTAGTGTTAGTTCAAAATACCTCCCTATGACACTGTTGATAGACAAGGCTAACATCTGTCAGAGCTTGTCTGTTAACGGTGAAAGAAATGTACTATATGTCATGTATAAGGGCACAATTTGATCCCCATTGTACATTATAACCAAATTCATAGGGTAGCTTTTTATGACAGTTTTACTTTTTATTCCTTTGACTAGTTTTAGTGGTTTTATATTTGTATTCACATTATGCTGGTATTTTAAAACCATTCTTTTTTTAAAAAAATTCTTCCAAGAGCAAAAGTACAAGAAGTAGAAAAGTATCATAAAACTATCCTTTTCTAATTAAAAATATCGCTTCATTAAAACAATTAGCTTTTTCAAAAGGGACCCCCAGGAAAATAATACTTAACTACCTGAGGTGAAGTTTCTGATTAGAGAGCAGAATATTTGGAACCCTTTTGATTTACACATGGTATATTCTTTGGAGATACTACTGACCTTGCACAGAGTCATCTTGTTTTTACTCTTTCAGTGTTTGGAATCCTAATAATATATTTACAGATTTATATTTATGCAATTTCCATCATCTACTTTTCTATACTTTTTTGGTAATTCCAAAAAAATTATCAGAAATAAATAATTCAGAGAGATCAACTCAAAAGTAATTCCAAATTAGAATTTTACTTTATAACAACTTTTGAAAAATGCTGTGTTCATATTATTTCATCTGTCAAATAGGCCTTGAGGGATAAAAAAAGGAAACAGTGCAAATTTTCCAGTCTTCATTATCAGTAACTTCTTCATCTTTTCTCCATTCCCCATACCCACAAAAGATGACCAGAGAGAATGTGCTTGGTTAAAACTTAAACCTAACTTTTTTGCATTTTGCCAAAATTACATTCTGTCCCAACCCACATTTTCACTGAATCAGCAGTCATTATTCTTCGGTTGACTTCTAAGCAGCCTAAGATAAGGTTCTGTGCTGTCTAAAGTAAAGATACATTTTATGTTGCTTTGTTAGCAACTTTATGTACTTACATTCCTGCCCACACATAATTTGTTCTTTGTATCTTAACTGAGTAAACAGTTCAATGCTTGCTGTTGTTCTACAGTTTAAAATGATATTGTCAGTATACTTACTTATGGTTCTGCATAAGAACTTCATAATCGAAATTCATACATTTTATATGTATCACTATATGCTTTTTCTTAAGTACAGAAAATGACTTCTTAATGTGTATCAGGTTTTTGGGTTTATGAAAAGAAACAAGTTTTATCAGCTTTGCAAAAAGTTATTTACTTGTTGCAGCTATTTCATGGAGTAATATAGAAACCTAATCCTATTTAGAAAAAAATAGATATCTACGTTTTTTAAATCTAATGATTTTTTGTGCTCTAGTTTTAATACATCAGATTTTAATGTATGCCCAGTTTGATCACTTCCGAGTTGGAAATTGCACCTATTTTACAGAATCCCAGAGAATTTCAGATATGGAAGGGACCTCAGGTCATATAGTTCAGCTTCTAGTAGAACATGAGTCCTTTCTCCACCCTTCCAGATAAGAGATTATTCAGCATTTGCTTGGAAGACCTCCAGAGAAGAGAAGCCTATCATCTCTGAGGCTAGCTCATTTTACCCTTCAGTTAGTGCCACATGTTAAGAAATTTTTCCTGAAATCAATCCTAAGTCTGCTTCTTTGCAACTTTCATCCATTACACATACCTTTGCCCTCCAGAGGACAAATCTAATCCTTCTTATGTCACTCATTCATATATCTGAAAATAGTTTCAAAGTCTAGATAAGGAAATTGTTATTAATTTTTCAAGTAGTCATATAATAAAATGTTAGCAAAATCATATTAATCATTCTTAGTTACTCAGAATCATTCTAGTAATCAAAACATACAGTACATTGTAGTTTTAAGACTTCAGATTTTTACCAAAATATGTTGGCATTCAATCACTTAATCAAATCAATAAGCATTTATTATTTTCCATCTGCTAGGCCTTCTATTTAGTGATGGAGATTAAAACAACTAAAAAAAAAGTTTCTGCAGAATCTTGAAGAAGTGAGGGCTTCTGCGAGGTTGCAGTGAGGAGGGAGTGCATTACTGTTAATGGAGGTTAGTGGTTAGCCAGTGCAAAGGTCTTCATTTGGGAGATATGAGTGCTGTGTGTGAAGAAAAGAGAGGAGGCCAATATGCCCTCACCTGAAAGTAAAAGAAGGGGAGTAATGTGTATTTATTATGAGGCTGAAGCTTCTGCTGTTAGTTTCAGTACCAGGTTATGCATCATCAGTATTTGATTCTCTCAGTGGTGGCTGCTAATCATTGGACCAATTGTGATGGTATCCCCCTCATTGTAACAAGCTAACAATCTTATAACTTTTTGTTTCTTGAGATGTATTCAGAATCAGCTGTCTCGGTTCTATTTAGTTTTAGGTGATCTAGTTAGATTTTTATTTAGAGTTTATTTTTAGGAATTTCTTTAAAACATGTCAACGTTGCCCTCCCCGTTTTCTATGCCTGTAATGGGATACACTCAGAGTTGGGGTGCTTAGTCCCATATATTGCAGCACATCTGTAGCAGAGGAAGAAGTTTGTTCTTTTTTTCTCAACAAATCTCCTTTATAATAAGAAGATATTTCTAACATGTTAGAAAATAGGAATATTTTATCTTGGCAGATTTGCGTCTAGTCTTTTGTACTTTAATACAAAGAGAAGCATTTTGTAGACTTTTAAAATGTTACCTAAATGTGAACTTTTTTTTTTTTAAACATTTCCAAGGTCTATAAGTTCAGTGATATGGATGCTTCTTTTACTGCCATGGATCATAACTCTCTCAGTAGTTGGCAGTATTCATATTTTGCCCTTCCCTCCCCGCAAGTTCAGGGCTGACATTTTCTGGTGACAAACATCTCCAGTCCCTCAGATAACAGGAGTAAAGCCATCCCAGGTCTGTATTTGAAGCTTTTCTAGCTTGGTAACTAGCTTACATAGCCTTTGAAAATCTAGGGTCAGTTCCCTTTCACAGTGTGGCATCTTTGACTTCTTTGACATTTTCTATTCAAAATACCTACCCCCAGATGAACTACCAAGTAAATATTTTGTTGCTCATTTATAAGGAATGCCACCCTAGGTTTCATAAAAAGATATGTAGTATCTCAATGACAGTCCAGAAAACTTTTAATTGCAGTCAGGTAGGTATTTTTCTTTTGATTTGTATGTTGTCAGGCAGTATAAATTATAGTGTTTAAATGATGTAAAAGGAGACAGAGACCGTGTTGGATTTTTTTTATTAATTTAAGACATAAATGCCTTTTAAAAAAATGTTTATTTTTCTGCATTTAACAAATACCTGAACAAACACATCTCAATATACAAAATAGAAAAGAATATGAGAATTAAATGTGAAACTACACATCCATTGTATACCAGCTTACTTTTAAATATATATGTGTGTGTGTATGTATGTGTGTGTATATATATATATATATACACACTAAATTTAACATGTTACTTTCAGAAACTTCCAATTTTTTTTTCAGTTCATAGTTTTTGTGACTAGGGTATGAGTGAATAAGATAACATTTAAAATTGCAAGGATCTGTGATTTTATCCAGGTTACCTGGTTTTATGATTATGAGCATTCCCTCCATTAACGAATATTACAGCCTCTTTCTTTACTCATTAATAGGAATTTTTCAGGAATTGCTGGTGCTGAAAAAATTTTGCATAATAGCCAGGTTACTCAATTATAATGACCTCTCCAAACTTAGCTAGGTTGGTCCTTAGACAGGCTTGCAATCTTTTGGTAGGGGTCTCTATGTGAAGTCTGGCTTCTATCCTGGTAAAAAACCTATCAGATTTTGGCATAGTCTTCCTGGAACATGTGGTATAGGAGTAGTAAAACTGGTAGCTGTATTAATATTCTTGGGAGTAATCATATGAAGCTTATGCTCATATATGCAATTTTAAGGTTTACTAAGATGATACCTTTCAGTCATCGAAACAATACTGTGAGTTTGGTACTAGTAGTATTGTAATTCTCATTATACAGACTGAAACTGAGTTTCTAAGAGGCTAAGTGACTTCCGCATTGTTACCTGGCTAGCATGCTTTGTAAACAGCCACCAGACTCAGATCTCTCCTGGCTCCAAGCCCCACACAAGTTCCACTCTACCAGCTGCTACATGCTTGTGATATTTACTGGCCATGTGACCTTAGACAAGTCACTTGATCTCCCTGAGCCTTGGTTTCCTCATCTGTAAAACTGGAGTAATACTGTAATACCTACACATAGGGTTGTTGTGAGGCTCAAATGATATGTCAGTTACTATAATTCATATTTATATGGCATTTTCATGGTTCTCAAAGCTCTTCTGTGACAACAACCTTTTGCAAATACTATTGTTCCCATTTTGAAAAGTGAAAAATTTGAGGTTCAAAGAGGTTTTGACTGCATTAAAATTCAGTTTTAATGACCAACCTCTTAATATTTTGTCTAGAAAATTCAAGATAAAGTGACAAGGTGTATATTGTTTATGACTTGTAAAATCAGTCTCATTGTTTTATTACTTCTTATCCTTAAAGTTATCAAAACTCAAAATTAAGACTTGTAAAAGAGTTTACACAAGTATACCGATGTTACCTGGAAGGTAATTTCAGAATCAGAAATGTACTTTGAAGGTCATCTTTTCCATCTGACTTAGCATGAGAAGATTGAGCATATTTTGGACAGTTACAGTTATTAAATACTCCCAGTCACAGAATACTGTTATTGGGAAGCATTTCCTATAAGCATTGTAATGGGGGGGGGGGGGGGTGAGAGTCATTAGCACAGAAGTGGGGTTTAAAGATGAGACTACTCATTCAGTTAAAATAACTTAAGGTTCTCAAGAACCTACTCCAAAACACACTACTAGTTTGAAGGGCATATATGGGTAAAGCCAGTTCCATTCATTCTTACTTTGGTAAGACACTCTGTTGGGTGTTAGGTTGCCGGTTCATGGAAAAATAAAGAGGGAAAGGCAGCTAGGTTTCACAGTAGATAAAGGGCTCAGTTGGTCTGGAGTCAAGAAGACCTGAGTTGAAGTCCAGACTTAAACACTTACTCGCTATGCTATGTTGAAGTCCAGACTTAAACACTTACTCGCTATGTAACTGTGCAGGACTCCTAACCTCCGTATGCCAGTTTTCTCATCTGTAAAATAGGGGTGGTAATAATAATTATAGCTAGCTGTCATTTACGTAGTGTTTTAAAAAGTACTTTACAAATACTCTTTCATTATTCTCATAACAATCTTAAGAGATAAGTGCTATTTCCCTTCCCCATTTTATGGTTGAGGAAACAGGCCAGCAGAGGTAAAGTGACTTGCCCAGAATCACAGAGCTAGTTAAGTGTCTACAGTCAAATTTGAACTCAGGTCTTCCTGACTTCAGGTCCAAACCTTTATTCATTTTGACATTTATGCCATCTGCTTCCCAGGGCTGTTGTAAAGATAAAGTAAGATGAAATTGAAGAGTGTTTTGCAAACCTGAAAATACTATATAAAAGCAAGCTGTTATTAAAATAGGAATGATGCTGTATTGCGGAGGAAATGTAATAAATCTGCTTTCAAAATTATTAATCCTCATAATCAAGACTTTTGTGACGGTTTAAATAGGTACATTGATGTCACCTGTAAGGTGCTTAAGCAGTGTCCTCCATCCTCCCTTATCATTGATAATGATGGAATTTTAGAACTGAAAGAACTTAAAAATCCAATTCACCTGTGGCTTCAGTTTATAGGTTTGGAAACCCCCTTAAAGAGGAAGATCCTTACCTAAGGTCACACAGTAAATTAGTCTCAGGTATGGAATTAGAACCCAAATTTTAAAGAAAATCTTTTATTTTAAAAAATGTACATGTTACTTTCCTTTGTTTTCATGTCACCTTAATTTCCAAATATATCCACAAGAAAAAAGTCAGTTCAGTAAAACTTAACAGAGCAACCACACTAACTTATCCACTATTCCTTTCCCACAGTATTCTGAAGCGTTCCTACTAGCCAACTGATTGTTAAATTTTCATTATGAGCATTTATATCTTAGAAATTGGCAAATGTTACAAATGAGGGCTTGGTTTTTGTTTTGTTGATTTTCTGGACTTGCACCTATGTACAATATACTGTACAGTATATTTTAAAATATGTTGTATACTCTTCAAATTTCATCTGTTTCTGCAGTTCTAGAATCATTATGTTAAAATCATTTAAACAAAACAAAGCAAAGTTGTATAGTGGGGATAGAGGGCTGACCTCAGAGTTAGAAAGACTTAGATTAAAGTACTTTGCAGCTTTGCTATAATCTCAGCACTGGCTTTAGGTAGCTTGATATATATAGATTAAGATGCTCTTGTGGTACTGTATTCTGTTAACTGACTTGGGAGCCAACGTCTTGGAGTATAAGAAACAATTGTAGAAAGCCATTTCAGCCTCTGAATGTAGCTTCTTTTGTATTTTAATAGTCTACCAGGACTTAGGATACCTTAAGAGGTTTCTTGTTGTCAGGGAATAGAAAACTTTGAACCAGAACTCCTAAAAACTATTCACCATTCTGTTACGATAGCCTTCAACTAGAACCAAAAGTAAGAAAGAAGAAGTTAAGATATGGTGAAAAATGGATAGCGTTTTGAAAGATGGAAGTGAAAAGGAGCGCTATAGGACTGAGGTACAGAATACAGCATTGTATTTGGCTTGATTTCAAAATAACTCTGGAATAGGAAGCAACTAATTTGAACTTGTCCCATAGTGATGTATACCACACTCTAGAATGAACATGTTTCCTTACTTGGCTGTATTTTTTTCTCCAAAATGTGAAGTTTTAAACACATTTATTCTTTTCAGCAAAGTGACCTTTCATATACAGATATAGATAGATACATATACAGATAGGTACATATACAGATATAGATAGATAGATAGATAGATAGATAGATAGATAGATAGATAGATAGATATGCAATGTCACTGTAATAAGATGCAAAGTATAGGTAAAATACAATCCCTACTGAAAAGGATCCTCAGTCTTAATAGAGGAGTGAGTTGCAAATACAGATAGCTCTTATACACATAATTACATGTGAAAATTCATTAGAGAGTTACAAAACAAAAGTGTGCTGTGAGGTCTGAGGGTACAGTTATTACCAGCTTGGGGGATCAACAGGTGTTTCATGAAGGAAGTGGCATTTGAGTTGAGTTTTAAAGAATGGTTATAAATTCAGCATGCAACTAGAAATTTTTGAAATGGAATATACACATAATTTTTTAAGGTTTGATGTGTTTTATCAAGTCAGTGGAATTCTTTGTCACAGGATATATCAGCAGTCCTCTGACCCTTCCATCCTCTCGTGTTCTTTCTCCTCAACTTCCTTACTAAATTCTTTCCCAGAAAGCATAGAATGGTATTGTGGGGATAGTGGAAAGAGTGCTCAATTTGAAGTCTGGAAGAACTGTGTTCTGATTTCATCTGAGACACTTAGTAGCCATATCTGTCCCTGGGCAAAGCACATTATTCCTCTCTGGGCGTCAGTTTGCTTATCTCTAAAAATCTTGGGGTTGGATGCAATGACCTCTAAAATCCCTTCCAGCTCTTAATCTAAATATGTGATGTATGAGCTTAGTGTCTACTTGCTTCCTCCATTTCTGTCCACCCCTGGTGATGTTTTATGATCTTACTGCTTTACTGAAATTGGTCTTTCAGAGGTCACCAAATTTTGTTGTTGTTCTATACTTGACAAACATCATCCAATATTAGAATTTCTAATTCTACCCAGAAGAAAAGAAAAAAAACCAGTGGCCTCTTAATTGTTTAATTCCTAAATTTTTCTGAGTTATCATTCTTGGTGTTTCTGTTTTATCTGTTGACTACTGGATATTTCTTTCTCATTTGGAGTCCATGACACTGTCTGTTCTGATCTTTTTCTCTTAGCCTTTCTTTCTAGAGTGGTTCATCATCATCTTCTTTCTTCCCCTTTCCCCATTGAGGTTTGGTACCACCCTCACATTTTGTCCTTAATCCTGTTTTCTTCTCTCTATATGTACTTCTTTCTTGGTGTTCTTATCTGTTTCTGTGAATCCAGTTAGTACCTCTATGCAGT
This sequence comes from Notamacropus eugenii, assembly GCF_028372415.1. Taxonomy (NCBI): domain Eukaryota; kingdom Metazoa; phylum Chordata; class Mammalia; order Diprotodontia; family Macropodidae; genus Notamacropus; species Notamacropus eugenii. The sequence continues at coordinate 452,815,165 of NC_092872.1, read as the reverse complement.
TGCATCCCAAATTTGTTTGTCTTGCCCCATCATCTCCCAAAGTTGCACCTCTATCTAGACTTGTCATCCTAGATGTCCTTGTGGTGTCTTGAACTCAGCATGTCCAAAACTGGATTCATCTTCCTTCTTAAACCTGCTGCCCTCCTTCTGAGTTCCCTGTTGCTATTGATGGCACTACCATCCATCCCTCCCAGGCTAGAAACATTGGAGTTGGTTTGACTCTTCCCTTTCCATCACCCTTTCGCATCTAGTCAGTTGCTGCCTTGTTGAGTTTTATTTCTGTAACCTCTCATTCCATCTATCCCTCATTATACTATTATAAGAATTTCCCCACTGGTTACTGTGTTTTTCACACAGCTGCCAAAATAATCTTTCTACTATACCAATCTAAATGTATCACATCCCTACTCAAAATTTTTTTAGTGATTTCCTCTTGCCTCCTTGGTAGAATACAAGCATATGCCATTTAAAACCCACAATCTGGTACCAACTACTTTTGCAATTTTATTTCACATTACTCATTACAAGTGGAAACATGGTGTAGTAGAAAGAGTACTAGATTTGGAATTAGAGGAAGTGTCCGAATTCCAGCTCTGCTACCTGCTACTTAAATTACTTTGGACAATTCACTTGACTTTTCTGGGCCTTAGATACTCAATTATAAAATGAGGGATTTAAACCAAATGACCTCTAAAATCCTTAAATATCTAAATCTAAGACCCTCTTCTTCATCCTATATGTATATGTTTGTATGTGTGTATCATATTGCATGTACACACATGCCCTAAGAAGTATATTCTGAGGTCTTTAAGGTTAGGGACTGCCATTTTGCATTATTGTGCATAACCTGTTACAGGACTTTGAATCCATCAGTAAGCATCTCTTAAGTAATAAAAATAATATCAGCTAACCATTAACTAATCGGTTATATGCCAAGATGTTATACTAGATGATGAAGATCCAAAGACAAAAATAAAATAGTTTCTTCTTTCAGGGAATTACATTATATCCAAGAAACAAGTTGTATATCTATAAATGTACAAAGTGAATGTGATTCCGTTTGGGATGGGGGAGAACTAATAGTGGAGAAAGGCCTTGCACACAGCAGGTAAATAAATGTTTATTAAATCCAGTTGAATTGAGTTCCATTTAAGATGGCTGCATAAATAGATGCAAAGGACTTCTTCAGCACTATACTCAAGTAATGCTATACAGAGGGCATCAGATCAAGATATCCAAAGAGAAACATTTGTAAGCATTTTCAGCCAAAGGCTGACTCACTATTTACACACATACAAGAAAACTGGCATTAACTCAGATGAACAAGCTAGAAGATTAGAGTAATGCCCTCATTACCCTAGAGAAGGCCCAGACAAGATGAAAGACTGTGGCACTACCTCATCCAGAGATAGCCTGTGAACATTCTAAACCTAAAATGTATAGTCTTTGGGATATAAAGGCAGGAGCAAAGATTCAGGAAACTGAAGTTAAGACTAAACAGGACCTAACTACCCCCCCAAGAAAGAGTAAAGAAGGGGCAGCACTTAACCCTGATCCAAAGTCCCAAATGAGGAACTGAGTCTGGAGGTATTAATAACAGAAGAAGACACTAAACACTACAAAAAAGTAGTATGGCTCATGAGACACCCAAAAGGAAAAGCTATAAGAAAATAGTTACTCTGTAAGTCAAGAGAAAATGGAACTGAACTGCTTGACTGGGAAGACTACAAGATTTCAAAGAAAAGAAGCAAGAAATTTAAAATGGAGTGAGTTCTAGAGTACCAATTCTATACTATTTTTGTTCCATGGACTCCTTTGCATCTGTTGAAGCCTATGAATCCTTTCTCAGAATATTCTTGCTTGTATTTGTAACTAAAGGAAATACCAAGTTTCAATTAGAGATGAGGGAAAATAAAGATGTGATGTTTTTTCATAGCCACGTATACAGATACCTTCCCCCTCCCAAATCTATTCACAAGCCTATTGGGGGAAGGTATTTCCCTGTTCTAGAAAGGAAAGTTAAATAGCCTAGCACAGAAGGAAAGCCTTCCCGAAGTGTAGCAGAATCCCTGAAAAGTACAATAGACCTATCTAGCAGAAAAGACATAGTAGAACAACATGGAGGAAGAGGTGAGAGGAGTAGTCATTAAATAAGCCTCACTCTTACATGAAATGGATCAAAGAGGATTGAACACAGAATTTATTATAGAAATACATGAGACTTCACAGGGAACCAGGAGGATGATTTAGGAGGGTGGAGAGTACTTAGGATGATAAAGAAGAAGGAAATTCACAAGCAGACTGAGCTTCCTGAACCTGAAGGGAAAATTAAAATAAATAGGAGTGATCAAAACAATTTGGTGCTGGTTTGAAAAATAGACAAGTTGTTCAGTCTTGTCCTACTCTTCATGCCACGAATTTTATTGGCAAAGATACAGGAGTTGTTTACCATTTTCTTCTCCAAGTCGTTGTACAGGTGAAGAAACTGAGGCACACGGGGTTAAGTGACTTGCTCAGGGTCACAGAGCAGCTAAGTATCTGAAGCAAGATTTGAACCCAAGAAGATGAGTCTTCTTGCATTCAGGCCCAGCGTTCTCTCCACTGTGCCACCTACCAGCCTGTCTATGAAACAGCATGCAGAAACAAATGAAGATACTTAGCATGTTTGATAAAGTTCCAAACCCCAGCTCTTGGATAAGGATTCATTGTTCTATAAGAACTGTAAAGTAATCAGAAATCTGATTTAGATCAATATCTCATATGTAGCACAATAAGCTCTAAATGGATACATGACCATATATAGTAACATATATAGAGGGACAGGGAAGGAGATAGCTTTCACAAGTATAGCTAGAGGAAGACTTCTTTTTTTAAAAAAAAAATTATTTTTAGTTTTCAAATTTACTTTTTTAAGATTTTGAGTTCTAATTTTTCCCCTCCCCAAGATAGTATGCAATCTGAAATAGGTTATGCATGTATAATCATATTAAACATATTTCCACATTAGCCATGTTGTGAAAGAAGAATCAGAATAAAAGAGGGTACCACAAGGAAGAGAAGAGTGTAAGAGTAGAAAATATTGTATGCATTTCAGATTCCATCATTCTTTCTATGGGTGTGGATAGTATTTTCCATCATGCTTCTTTTGGAATTATTTTAGATCATTGCCTTGCTGAGAAGAACTAAGTCTCTCAAAGTTGGTCATTGCAAAATGTTGTTGCTACTGTGTACAATGTTCTCCTGGTTCTGCTCACTTCACTCAGCATCAGTTCATGTAAGTTTCTCCAGGTTTTTCTGAAATCTTCCTGCTCATCATTTCTTATGAAACAATAGTATTCCATTACATTAATATATTACTTGTTCATCCATTCTAGGGGCGGAATTCTTGAATAAAGGATGAGAGAATCATGGGAAATAAGATGGACAGTTCTGATTACATAAGATTGAAAAGTCTCAGCATAATATCAGTGCAGTTAAAATTAAAAGGAAAACAGCTTAAGGGAAAAACGTCTTCGCAGCATCTTTCTCTGTTACAGAATCAATATGCAAGATATGTAGACTTTTTTTATATATTTGAACTGACTCAAATATGTTTTTTAAAAAAGCCATTCCTCAGTAGATAAATGTTCAAAGGATCTCACAGAGAAGAAATCCAAGCTATGAACAGCCGTATTTTTAAAAATTCTTCAAAATAATAATAATGAATGAAATGTAAATTATGCCAATTCTGAGGTTCTGCTTCATGCACATCAGATTAGCAAAGATGACAAAGGAAAGTAACCATTGTTGCAGAGGTTGTGGGAAGATAGGTTCACTGATGTACATGATAGAGCTGTGAACTAGTCCAGTGGTTCTAGAAAGGCTACTCAACTTTCCATAGTCTTTTGATCAGTGATTAGACTTATACCTCAGAGCAATCAAAGAATGAAGAAAAGGGCTCATCTATACATGTCAGTGTGTTTCTGTTATCTCTTTTTCTGTTAGCAGAGAATTAGAAATTAAGGGAATAACCATCACTTGGGAATGGTTGAATAAGTAGACAATATGAATGTAATGGAATATTAATTCACCCTAAGGAATGACAAAAGGGTAGCATCAGTGGAATCTGGGATGAAATTCTGATTAGTGCAAAGACCACATTTTTGGAGGTCCTGTGATGAAACATGCTATCCACCTCCTTTAAAAGAGCTGCAGCACTCAGAATGAAGATTGAGGTTTTTTTGGATATGGCCAATTCCAGAATTTTGCTTGACAATGCATATTTATAGAGTGTAGGCCCTTGGGTTGGGGAAACCTGAGTTCAAATACAGCCCCAGACACTATGAGCTGGAGAAGGAAATGCAAACCGCTCTAGTATCTTTGCAAAAGAAGCCTCAAATGGGGTCATAAAGAGTCAGACACGGCAAACCAAAAACAAAAAAAAAGCCTGCATATTTTGCAAGGTTTTTGTTTTCCTTTTTTTAAAATGAGAACAATTGGGAGGGAGAGAAAATAGATTTTTATTTAGTAAAAAAGAAAAATCAATACTTAACAGCTCTGATCAAATGTAATGACCAACAGTTCAGAGGACTAGTGATAAAGCATGTTGCCCACTTCCTGTTACTGAGGTTTTAGGGTAGAAGAAAGAAATGAAGTTCACTGAAACCTTGAAGGGGGCAGGGGGGATGGTCCATAGAAGAGAACAGAAGGGACACAGTTTATACTTTTTTAAAAAATAAACAGCCTGTACTAATCTATTGCTATAAGGCAGTAGTATTAACCAGTGTTCCATACTTGATGTCTGGTGAAAGTAATCAGTGATTTATCTCAGTGAGCTTAATTAATTTTCTGGTGCTCAGATGAAGCATTCAGTGACAGGTCTTCAAAGGGAGGAGAGAGTGTTGCAGACTATGTGCTGCTGTCTGCATTATTTGAACATATATGTGACTTGAAATGGTAGTTATAAAATGCAACAAAGTATAAGAGCATAAAATATTTCTAAACTTCATCAAAACTGAAAGATTAAAAAAGAAAAGTTAAAGATAGAGAGGAAGAAAGAATGAGAGAACTGAAGGAGTTGACCTCTAGTTGGATTACATGTTTTCCCTGAGGCAGCCAGGCAGTCCAGTGGATAGAGTACTGGGCATGTAGTCAGAGTTTAAATGTGGCTATTTGTGTGACCCTGGGCACGTCACTTAACCTCTGCCACAGTGTCACTTGGAGGTGATAATAATAGTATCTACCTCGCAGGGGTGGTTGTGAAGATCAAATTGAGTTAAACTTAGCACAGTGCCTGGCACATAGTAAGTGCATAGTAAATGCTTGCTTCCTTCCTTCTGTCTTATTTAAGGGTAAAGCCATATCTTCTCTAAGTTATTTCTAATGGTTATTTTTTTTAATGTTCTTTTAATTTTACTTACATATATTGGGAAAGGGAATGAAAATGCAACATGGAAAACAGATTGTAAGCTTTCATCAGCACTTAATACACTTTTGAAAGGACGGAAGTGAATGAAACATAATTTAAAAAGCACAAGCAGATAATGTTATAAAATGATGCCTCATTCCACGATAAATTCACAATGGATGTTTCCTTAACACTAAAGCTCATAATATAAAGAAAAAGTGAAGAGAAACAGATCATTTGCTCTTCATGGGTATATGGGTAGAAGAGATGTATTCTTAACCAAACAAGGGATAGAGGCAATTGTAAAAGATAAAACAGATAATTTTGGTTACATGAAATTGAAAAGCTTATGCACAAACAGGATTATTCCATCTAGGATAAGAAGAGAAACTTTAAGATAGGAAAAGTTCTTTGTATTAAATTGTATGGATTGGTTAAGTAGTGATGTCTTAATGATAGTATTCCAAAGTGATGTTGGGCAGTTTTACATGGTGCCTGTCTTTTTTAGACCCAGAATAAATACTCAAAGTTCCACAGCTGGAACTTACGTTGCTTCATTAGTGTTAGTATTTTTGCAGTAGCCTCCTAATGATTGCAACAACCTCCTAGTTAGTCTCCCATTCTCCGTCTCCCATCTATCCTCTACATAGGCAGCTGCCAAAGTGATATTCCTAAAACACAGATCCCTTATTATCTAGTTTTTAGATTGCATATATTTTGAATTTACTTAAATGTGTGCATGTTATTTGCTCCCATAGAATATAACCTGGTTTCCCCAGGATCTGGCTTAAAGCAGGTATTATAATATGTGCTTTTTTAATGATGAGATTTCTGATCTCTTTGTGGAAGTTTTCTATTCACTTGGGATTCTCATCCATATGTTCTCTAGTGATTTTCCACGGAAGGTACATCAGGTGAGTGGAGGCCTTCCCCTAGGTCTCTTAATAGTAAGTAGGTACTAGTAGCAGATGCACTATCCATTATTCCCTCTACATGAATGATCCATACACTTAACAATCATGTATCACTCTGATATTTTCATTTTAATTGTTTTTTACACAGTTTGTCATTGGTAATATGATGGTTATACTCACAGTATATCTTTCTTTTGCTCTTTAGATAACCTGAGATTTTAATTTTCCAAAGGTTGTATTCTGCAGTTTGCAGCCATATAGTATCATTGGGGAAAATGTAGGCTTTTTTTTTTTTTTTTTTTTGCAAGGCAATCAGGGTTAATTAAGTGACTTGCCCAGGGTCACACAGCTATAAGTATCAAGTGTTAGGGGTCACAATTGAACTCAGGTCCTCCTCACTATCCACTGTGCCACCTAGCTGCCCCCAAAATGTAGGTTCTTAAGAGGTGAAGTTTTGGTTCAGGAAGAAATTTGAAATTGTTTAAAATGTTAAACATTTTCCCAGTTATAAGTGTGAGACATGGAACCTTAATTGCCTGCTTATACGTTTATGACTGTTATCAGTGATGTATGTATAATATACTGTCTAGTAGATTTGTAGTCTAATACCTCTAAGTATGAGAAACACTAATGAAGTAACTATTTAATACTTATTTGTTGAATTAGAAGGAAAACTATTAATTCTAGTGTTCTCTGCTGTGTATCTTGGTATGTTCTTTTAAACTTAATGTGTTTTTGATAGCTAGTTTTTATACTGTATAGAAATTTAAAGTTTGTAGAGCATTTTATATGTGTTATCTCATTCTATCCTTATAATAACCCTGTGAAGTTGATAGTATTATTATCCTTGTTTTACAGGTAATAAAACTGAGACAGAAAGGTTAAGTGACTTGCCCAGGGTTACACAGCTAATCTTAGGCAGGATTTGAATTCATATCTTCCTGTCTTCTGTGCTTTATCCACCTCACCACTTCATTGCCTCTGTTTTTGGAATAATTATAAAAATTGATCATTGTACTTATTAACTGGTGCTTCTTACACTTTTGTTGTAATGCTATTTTTCTCATCTTTTTACTGTTCCACTTATTATATACTAGCACCTCCCTCCCTCCATTGAACCTCATAAAAGGTGAGACAACCTTATAATGGAGTCATTTTGGTGATTAAGTTATTAATCTTCCCTGGATGGTAGTTAAATAGGGGCCTATACCAAATTCTGCTCCATTTCAGATAATAATATTAAGTGTTTTGTGTTGGGTGCCTTCTGAGATATATACCATATGCAAATAATTTTTTAAAATAGTCATGAGAAGTTTGTGACATCTGTTCACTCGCTGTTTTTCTTCATCCAGCTTAGTTATATAAATGCTTTTTTTCTTGCTCTTAGTGGAATAATGCCATGCTTTTAATTTTACTTCAACTTAATACTGATTTCTTAGTAATTCCTTCTTGATTTATTGTTAACAAGATCATCTCATTGTAACAATTTGCTTTAGTGGACAGTCAAATTATTTTTATTAGTCTAATGAATTTGTGAAATTATCTGCCACTGATTGCAACATGAAGAAACATAATGGCTTTTTTCCCCTTCTATAGGATCTGCTCTTAATATCTTTGTTGACTTCCATTTTGTTCACCACAAAGGAGTTATAACTTTGGAAAAATACTAAATATAAATGACTAGGATTTTTTAATCTAATTATATCAGCTTTTTAAAATTTTTCAAACCAGTGATTTCATTCATATAGGGAACTCCCAGTAAGGATCATTTTTCTACCAACGCTAATTAGCAACTACTCTGCAACTTAAGAGTTGCCTGAGAAATTGATTGTCTTGCCCATAGTCAAATGGTCAATATGTGTCTGAAGAAGGACTTAACCCAGATCTTCCTGACAAGATAGTTTTTACTTAAGCTCTTTTATATTTAGTCAATTTTAGCATTTTATAGCAGGATAAAATTGATATCAAAGATGCTTCTCTTTTCTCCACATTCTATAAATTTAGCTAGAGTAACAAATGTGTTTCTGAGTTTAGGATGGTTGTTTGCGTATAAGAGTAGATAAAATTTGGCTGGGGCAGCTAGGTGACACAGTAGAGAACATGCCAGACTTGGAGTCAGGAAGACTCATCTTCCTGAGTGCAGATCTGGCTTCAGACACTAGCTTTGTGACCCTGGGCAAGTCATTTAACCCTATCTGCCTCAAATTCCTCATCTGTAAAATGAGCTGGAGAAGAAAATGACAAACCACTCCAGTATCTTGGTCAAGAAAACCCCAAATGGGGTCAGACATGACTGAACAAAAATCTTCACTGAATGTACATCTTGCCTATAAAAATGAAATCCATCTCTTAGTATCATGGATTTGGTTATATGACAATCAGGAAAAAAGGAGATTGTTAAAAGTTCATTCCAATCACAATTTTTCCTTTATTGCATAGATTGGTTTTCAATTCATTTTCAAGTCCATTATTCCAAATACTAAGTTGTGTAAAAGTCACTGAACTTGGCACCGGAGGTATAAAAAAGAAATGACTGCCTAACCTCATGGAGTTTAAGCCCAGAAGGAGATGAGACCAATGTAGAGGTAATTATAATATAAAATGAAGTGTGGTAAGTGCAGGAAAAGGTACATAGTGCAGTGGGAGACATGAGAGGGGAGAGATTTGACATGCAGCTGACTAGAGTAGAAGAAACAGAACTGAGATACAAAATGCCTTGGCTTAAAGTTTTGTCTCCACCACTAATAAGCAACTTATTCTGAATAATTAATTTCTCCTCTCTGAAACTAGATTTTATTTATCTGTAAAATTAAGAATTTGGGATGTTATGCCCTTGAAGTTTTCTTCTGTAAAAATTATAGATTTATGGAGTCTAGAAAGAGTCTTTGTGAAATATTTACATTTACCCCCAAAATGGAGTTGTGAAGGATGCTGAAACATTCAGCAGAACAATTTAAATATGAATCTTGGTAGCATTTTTCTTTCATTTATTTATTTTTAGTTTTCATCATTTGCTTCCATAAGATTTTGAGTTCCATATTTTCTCCCTATCTCTTCCTTCCCCACATCCCAAGATAGCATGTAATTTGAAGTAGGCTCTACGTATAGATTCATTTAATAGTAATTTATTAGCAACTAACAACTAATAACACTCAAAGTTCAATTAACAACTATTTTTTTTAAAAGAAAAATATGACTGTAACAAAATCCCTTTTAGAAAAAGGGATTAGAAAACAAAATATTTTGTGTACTATCCTCTACTAACTAATCTTTTTAAAATTTGATTTTACCTGCTTTGGGTATTAACCATTGAAACTTCTTGGTTTAATATGTTTGAGGGCCACAGTTGTCTCTTTTTTTTTCAAACATTTTAGTGATGATTTTACTAAATTCTTGTAGAACTACAGAAATAGAATTGATTGCCTCTACTTTGAAAAGTTTGTGGTAATTTATTGGGAGACTTAACAAATCTGTAATCAGAGAGTGCACAGAAGAGGAGAGCCAGTGAAAATGCAACTTGCTCGCTGGTTTATATACATTTTAATGAGGGGAAGAATAGTATCTCAGAATTGGTTGGCCTTGAATTGTGTCTTAAAAGATGATTTGACTTTTAGAAGGAAAAAGTCATTCTTCTTGCAGGAGGGATCCTTAACCTTTTTTTTATTAGTAGTTTGCATTTTCTTCAAGCCTTGAAATCTTTAGGGAAGGGAAGAATTCTAACAGTCAAATCCCTGAACCTACCAGCAGAGAAGGTTCTGTTACTGTTTCCATTAGCTACACTACTGCCCTTTCCCTTTCCTACCTCTTGAGACGCCTAGCTCACCAGAGGTTGAAGATAGGTGGGGGAGGGGAACATCATAAGAATAACTAACCTAGAAATCTACCAGGAAAATATTCACATTCTAGTAAGAACTCTATAGTACCTCAAAGTAGTAGTTGCCTTACATAGTAGTTGCTAAGGATGATTAAGAAGAATCTTCTCACTGTTGGTTATAAGACAGTTCTCAGTGTGAGGAATTTCAAACTTTTTCTTGCTTTAGGACTGTTGGGGGTTTCTATATTTGTTTTTTGACTCTAATAACAAAACACTTTTAAACATATTTAAGGTTAATTTTTTCAAATATATTTAATCCCATCTTTTTTATATCACCTACATTTCCCAGTGTTACAGTCCTCTGCCATCCCCACCTAGAGAGCCATCCTTTATAACAGAGAATAAAAGGGAGAAGAACAGTTCATCAGAACTAACCAACACGTTGAAAAAGTCTGATGTTATATACTGTAATATTCCTGCAAAGAAAAGAGAGTACATTCTCATTTATCTTCTTTGGAATCAAGCTTAATCATTACAATTTCACAGCATTCAGTTTAAGTTATTTTGTTGTCATTGTGTAAATGTTCTTGATTTATGTATTTTACTTTGCATCAGTTTATCTAAATCTTTCATATCTTCTCTGAATCATATTCCACATTTCTTATAAAATATTAATATTTCACTATAGTCCCTCAGGACTATACCTTTACTCAGGAGCCTCTTTTCTTTTGAATCTTGGTAGTATTTAATTTAATCCATATTTTTCACCCAATCAGGCATATGGTAACTAACATCCACCTGTCCCAGGACATTCTCCTTCCTTTCTCAGTGAGTTCAGTGCCTGGCTCGTAGTCTATCTCTACCCAAACTCCTACACTCAGACTAAGGGACTTCCCTTCAGACTCCCTCAAGTATCCAGACTTCATAGTTCCTCGGTCTACTGAATTTCCAAGACCTATTCCTCCACATCACCTTAGCTGCTGTCAGAGAGGGTTATACCCTTGATCTTGTCACTGCCTACAGTTGTAGGTTTCATGTTCATGAACTCCATATTGTTTTATTTAATCACAATTTTATCTAACTACAAACTATTCTTTGCCTTTTTTTTTCTTCTTTCCCAAGCCCTCATAATTCCACTAGCCACATTCCTCCCCACCATATCTTGGTAAATCAGTTCAATTCTATACTTGAGTTCCTTGTCTACTTGTCCTATCACTAATTGTGCCTTACCAATACCCCTCCTCACACCATCCATCCCCTTTGCTCCTAGTCATATGATTCTGAACAGAACTGGAAGAAGTCATAAAACCATGCTCATGGGGTCTATTACAAATTTATCACAGAAACAAATTTATCACATAATCTCAACTGGGCCTTTACTACAACAAGGCATTTCTTTTACATCTCCCTGATTAATTATCCCATTCACCACAGTGACTGTTCCAGATCTTTTCATTTCCTCTTATACAATGTTCACTTGCTTCTTCCTCTCACCAGAAAGTCTTTCCTCACATTTCACCAAATTGAGACTTTGTTCTAATAATATCATGCAGAATTTTTCCTTCATTATCTCTTCCTTTACTACTGTCTCATTAACAAATGGCCCCTTCTCCTTGACAATGCGTATTCTTCCACATACATCCTTAATCCCATTCCATTCTGTATTCTTGAATAGATTATACCCTCTATCATTGCCCATTTTACTAATCTCTGTGGGTCTGAGTGTGTCCCATCAATTCTACCTGTACAATGTATCTCCTCTCTTTTTGCACAGCTCCCACAGAGGTTTTCATAACCTCTTGTCTGGGCTGTTGAACCTCCTAATTGGACTCTCTGCCTCTTGTCTCTCCCAACTCCAATCTGTCCTCCATTCAGCTGCCAAAGCACCTTTCTGAATACACAAGTCTGACCTTGTCACTCCCTATTCAGTCAACTCCAGTGGTTTCCCTGTTGCTTCCAGGATGAAATATGAAATCCTGTTTGGTTCTTAAAGCACTTCACAGCTGGGCCCCTTCCTACCTTTCCTGTATCCTTATTCTTTAGTCCACTTCACATAGTCTTTGATCCATTGGCACTGGTCTTTTTATTGTTCCTCACTCCCTTCACTGGAGTTTCCCAACTCTAACTTTTCACTGGCTGTCTACCTTCCCAGAATGCCATTCCAGCTAATGACTTCCCTCCGAGAGTTCTCTTCCATCTAGTCCGAATAATATCTCATATGTACATAGTTCATTGCATGTTTTCTCCTTCATTAAAATGTGAACTCCTTGATGGCAAGGGACCATGTTGCTGTTGTCCTTCGTTGTATCTTTAGTGCTTGCATAGCACAGTGTCTGGCACCATAGTAGTGCTTTATAAACGCTTGTTGAGTACTATTCTTGTACCTCAACTTGTTTAGCCATTTTCCAATTGATGGACTTTGTTTCTGGTTATTTCCTACAAAAAGTGCTGCTATAAGTAGTTTGGCCTTCAAAGAAGCATTTTTATAATGAAAATTTGTTTCAGGATTGTGCAGAGTATTCAAGCAGAGCCTGGGAGATTCATTGTCAGAGATGTTGTAAAGGGAATTGCACCACTGAGCAAAGTAATATATCACCTCTAAGATACCTTATAACTTTAAATTCTCCAAAAGGTTGCAAATTAAACCCAGGTATAAAGCCTGGGTTTGGTGAACTCTCATGCTCATTTTCAGGATATTCCAAAAGGCTTATATAGCAGGGTAAGCAGCACTTTATTTCTATCAATTTTCACTGCCCTACGAGGTGGGAAGATCAATGAATCCAGGGCCAAAAATAGTAAAAAGTATTTTTTAAATTAAAGAAATAGAAAAGACTCATCTCACAATTAAGGCTATTCACAAGGTTGTTTAACAAATGCTTTGAAATACACTCATTTCTTCACATATGCAGTCAAAGGAAATAGGAGACAGGGAAAGAAGTAAGGAAGAAACAAGGCAACAAAGGGGAGAGAATAGAAGGTGTTCAAGACTCACATATGCAAGGAGAAATAGATTTTTCATAAAAAAAATTATGAGGTTTAAAAGTGATTACAGAGAGGTACGAGTTTTTATTAAGAATTACATAAAGCCTAGAGGTTCTGGGTGGTGGGTGAAATCAATCAAAGGAATGAAAATTGCCTTCCTATCTTGCTTTCTGCTAATTGATTAATTCATTTAAGAAAAATTAATGACCATATACAATGTGCTGTGCTAGGTTGAGGAGAGGGAGAATACAAAAGTAAATAAGAAAAGCAGCTCAGTGGTACAGTGGATAGAACATTGGTTCTGGAGTTGGAAGGACCTGAGTTCAAATTCAGCCTTAGACACTTATTAGCTGCATGACCCTGAGCAAGTCACTTAACCCCAATTGCTTACACAGGTCTGTGTGCACACAAATAAAATCATCCCTACCTTCAAGGAGTTTGCAAACTAGTAAGGAGAATAAAACCATACACTAATAAAGAAAGACTTAATTTTGTCCCCCCAAGACTGAGAGAGGAGAAGTCTCAAGGCTGGAAAGATGAAGGAAGATTGTTCTGTAAGACAGCTAATAAATCATTTTGGTCATGGAATTCCATAGACTCAGGTTACTCAGAGAAGGAGAAAGACTTGGCTAGTAGTTCCAGAGAGAGCTGCTTGGTTCCATAGCCAGTTGACATTAGCTAGGGAAATTTGCCCTTACTGTTTTTTGCCTGTTAATAATAGTAGTAATAGTAATAATAATTACAGACATTTATATAGTGTTTTAAAATTTACAGAACACTATTCATTATCTCATTTGAGCTTCACAGCATCCAGTGAGATAGGTATTATGGGTATTTTTGCCCCTATTTTACACTATGAGAAAACTGAGGCTCAAAGAGAAATGATTTACAAATTTAGAAATAATCACAAAGTTACTAAGAATCAGTGGTAGGATTTGAATTCCAGTCTTTCTGACTCCATATACATCATTCTTTTCTATTAGATTATACTATATAAAGTATTTCTCATCTAACTTGCTTATTTACCCTGGGCAAAAAATGGCTAAGGGACACATCTGCTCATCCTTATCAAGTTCCTCTTTGGAATGGGAGTAAATCTTTTCTGTATAGGAGAAAAGCCTGATTTTTTTTTTTTTTTTTTTTTTTTTTGAGGTTAGAGTTCGGTTTTATTGAAAACTATTATCTCTCCTCTCACTCATTTGGCTATATGCATAGCAGAGAGATACCATTTTTTAAAAAAGTAAATATTTGAAGATATCATTTAACATGACTTATTTGATAAATTCATCTGATACCCTAGATCCAAAGCAGATTCGTTGAGCTCAGCATCATCTTAACTTAAGTTGATCCTCTATCAGTAAGGTAATAAGGGTTGTATAGGGAGGGGTGAGTTTCTGCCCTGTGTTTGTAATTTTTTTCTTCTGTCTTTTTAAAATATGTTTTGTTTATTTATTTTGGTCATTCTTTTTTTGTTGTTCTACATTCTCTCCCTTTTTCTATTCCCCCCCGTAACCGCTGAGAAGGCAAGCAATATGATATCCGTTTTACATGTGAAATCATGCAGAATATATTTCCATATGTTAGCCTTGTCACAAAAAAGCAAGAAAAATAAAGTGAGAAAATTATACTTGAATTTGCACATCAGTTCTCTCTGAAAGTAGATAGCATTTTTCATCATGAGTTCTTTGTTATGATATTGGATCATTGTATTGATCATAGTGGCTAAGTCTTTTACAGTTGATCATTATAATATTGCAGTTACTATGTACATTAATCTCCTAGTTCTGCTCACTTCACTTTATGTCAGTTCATATAGGTCTTCCCGTGTTTCTATGAAACCACCCTGCTCTTCACTTTTTACAGCACAGTAGTGCAACATCACAGTTATATACCACAACTTGTTTAGCCATTCCCCAATTACTGGGCATCTGCTCAGTTTCCAATTCTTTGCCACCACAAAAAGAGCTGCTATAAATATTTCTGAACATGACATGAAGGCCTTTTTTCTTTGATTTCTTTGAGATACAAACTGAATAGTGGTATTACTATGTCAAAGGGTATTCACAGTTTTATGGCCTTTGGGCATGGTTCCAAATTATTCTCGAGAATGTTTAGACCAGTTCACAACTCCACCACAGTTCATTAGTATACCTATTTTCCCACATTCCTTCCAACATTTGTCATTTCTGATAGGTGTTAGTTGTACCTCGCAATTGTTTCAATTCACATTTCTCTAATCCATAGTGATTTAAAGCATTTTTCTAATCCATAGCATTTAAAGCATGTAACTATAGATAGCTTTGACTTCATGTCCTTTGACTGTCAGTTGGGGAATAGGCCTTATTTTTATAAATTTGACTCAGTTCCCTATATATTTGAGAAATGAGGCCTTTATCAGAGAAACATGCTGAAAATTTTTTGATATTCATTATCTATGGTACTTCTTAGGAAAATATAGTTTCCTGGTTTATCTATTTTAATTAGGTTTATTTTTACTTTTGCTTTTGTCTGAGATCATGATTTTGTTACCCTTGCTTTTTTTACTTCTACTGAAGCATAACAAATTCTACTCTAGCTCCTTATTTAAACTCCCAAGTGTCTTTCTGTTTCAAGCATGTCTCTTGTATGTAACATATTGTTGGATTCTGGTTTCTAATCCATTCTATTATTCACCCCTTTTATGGGTGAGCTCATCCTATTCACATTCGCAGTTATAATTACTGTGTATTTCCCCCTATACTATTTTCTTTTGTTTATCTTTCTGTTTCTTTTTACCCTGTCCCTCCTCGAAAGTCTGTTTTGCTTCTGACCACTTCCTTAATTGGCCCTTTCTTTTATCACACCCCTTTCTCTTATCCCTTTCCCTTCCTGTCTCCCTGTTGGGTAAGAAAAATTTCTATACAAATTAATATGCATGTGTGTGTACACATACTTATGTTTTCTTACATCTTTGAACCAATTCCAAGGAGAGTAAAGTTCAAGCCTTGCCTGCCACCCCTCATTTTACCTTCCATTGTAAAAGTTCTTCCTTCAGCCTTCTTGAGTCTTACATTTGAATGTCAGATTTTCTATTCAGTTCTGGTCTTTACTCCAGGAAAGCTTGGCAGTTCTCTATTTCATTAAATGTCCATTCTCCCCTCCCACCCTAAAAAAAAGAAACACAGAAGCAAAGAACAGAAGCACGTAATACTATTTGGCTGTATGGGCTGTAAACCAGGAAGGCTTGAGCCTGCACTGGAATGCACCCAGGGAGAAATTAACTAGACAAAGAGAACTAGCCCTATTGGACTGGTACTTTTTGAATGCATCACAGTTTGGACTAAACTGCCAATCAAAGGCTCGTCTTCCCAATATGGTTATAACAGACTGGAATCAGCTATGCATGCTATGTATTTCTCCAAGGCACTTCTATTGCACATCATAACTCTTCATAAACAGACTCCCCAGTCTCTTCTATGTGATGGATTACATTAGTCAAAGTTGCTGATACCTGTTCACCACCCACCTATTGTATTTTCCCCCATTCTAAAAAATTATCATCCTTAGCAAATTGGCCAGGGTGTGCTTTGATCACGTTGTCCGTGTCTTCAATCCAAAATAGCTCTCTAGGGTCCTGGGAGGCATAAGCATTGTCTCTCCAGTTGCCTCTCCAGTGCCATACAGGAAAGTCTCAAAACAATTAATGCGACACAATCTGATATAGTCCCCCATGTACATGCAAAAAACACTGTTTTCCCAAATACAGAATTATACAGATACAAGTAAAGAACATTTTATAGAATTTACCAAAGATTATTGCCTGTTGAATACTAAACAAGGCCTGTCTTAATGTTTAAATGACTTCCAACTCAAATGCAATAAAGAAAAGAAAATCAGCTTCCTACCTCAAAAGGATGCCTGGTATTTATAGAGCTTCCCAGACTATGTGGCTCTCTCCTCAAAGGGATTTAGGGCCTGGAGTTCACTAATTACTTTCTCCCTGGGTCAGCTCCAGGCCCCCTCACTCTTAAGTGACAAAGTAACCCAGTTTGGCTTGGTGCCTACAAACTGGATCTGGATCTCAGGGGCCTGGTACACTTCACCCTTTCCGTTTTCTACTAGCTCCTCATTCCCAACCCCCAACCCTTCAATTTACATAATGGGTTCAATTGTTGAGTAACTGTAAAGGAAAAGAAAATCAAGCTCATCTGAGAGGAAAGGCTGAGTTCCTACAACAACTCCAGAGCATATAGGTCTTTCTTTCCACAAGAAAGACCAGCTGTCCTGGGTAAAAACTCATGATTCCAATTACCTGGGGTCTGGACAAAATTTTCTAAGGGTCATCTGTAAAATGAGCTGGAAAAGGAAATGGCAAATCACTCTAGTATCTATGCCATGAAAACCCCAAATGGAGTCATGTGGAGGCAGATACGATTGAAAAGCAACTGAAATTCTGAATGAGCTAAAGAAAAATTGGAAATTTTTTCCTCTCTGTCTTGGGTTGCAATTATATGGGGAAAAAAATACTGGGTAATGTTCTATACAGGATACTCCAAAATTTCTGTAGGAGTCCTTGTATCATAGGTGATTCCCTTAGAAATCTAGGCACATTTTATCTGGATCTTTATTCCAAGGAGCCCCTAAGATTTCCCTCAGAGGATCCCTGCCACTGAAGGACACTTCTGGAATTCCAAATTCATCCAATAACAGGACAAGTAGGCTCAGATCAACTGAGTCCTGAATGAGGGTAAATTTCCCAAGAAAGAGGATTAAGCACTAAGTCGATTACTTGAGGTTTCTAGACAAGCAAATAAACCTTACCCTTTGGACTTAGAGGGCATTGTCATAATAAGGCAAGCAATCTAGGTCTATTTAAAATGTAACAACAATAAAAAAATACAGAACCTTTTTTTTCCTATCCAACCTATATACCACTCAGTGTTGCCAAGTTCAAATTTCTTATTAACCTCATTGTAAATACTTATATAGGATATGATCATAGAACAAGTATACCAGATTTCAAAATTCATCTCAAAAGGAACTGAATCGTGTGGGGTATACACAGCAAATTAAGTTTTTCCATTCAACTATACAACCTGAAACAGAGAAAGAAAATTGCCAATTTTTTTTCAGTAGGTTCAGAATTTCTGTCATTTTTCAGTTGTGTTCAACTCTTCATGACCCCATTTGAGATTTTCTCAGCATAGATACTGGAGTGGTTTACCATTTTCTTCAGCTAATTTTACAGATGAGGAAACTGAGGCAAACAAGTAAGTGACTTGCCTAGGGTCACAGAGCTAACAAGTGTCTGAGGCCAAATTTGAATTGAGGAAGATGAGTCTTAACTGTCCAGAGTTATGAGTCTGGGTCTGGCATTCTAACTACTGTGCCCACCTAGCAACCCAGATTCAGAATAGAGTATCCAATAATAAATGACCTGGGTGGAGAATCCAGTAGTAGTCACTCTCTGGCCTTACTCTCCCCCTAGGAATTCTAGGGGAACTCATAAAGAGTAAGGGAAGTTTTTTCTAATGCTGTCAGTTCAGGATTCTTCCCCTGCCCGCAAGTTTCATTGAACTAGTTAACATTCATCAACAAATCTGTAATTTCTTCAAAGTTGCAGCAAGAATGGAAGTAAAAATGTTTCTTCTCAGTTCCATGAGACTCACTCTTCCTGTGCCATCTCTATCCTTGAGAATAGACTTAGACTAAACTTAGTTTTTCTACATAGCATTAGTCTCACCAAGTTCGCATCCAAATGTAGCCTTGCCTATTGGATGAATCTCTGTCTTAGCAAAAGATAGGCTGGTTCCCAAAATCATTCCTCTTCTAGATACTGGACTCTTTGGCCAAACAGCCTGGTATGGACTCCCCTTCCTCCTCCCTAGAGCTCATTCAGACAGGAAGGAGTTAGAACCTTCCTGCTTATTGTCTTTTTTTGTATATTTGATTGCCTTTTCCTAAACTGATGCCAAGAAAAGGCCATTTTGTGGCTTCTAATCATACAAAACCTGTCTGTGTGTGTTTTCCTGTGTTCATTTCAGGTCAGTTTTAAATCTACCTCCCAGAGTTGTCTTGAGAATCAAATGAGATAATATTTGTAAAGTGTTTTGCAAATCTTAAAATTGTTAGCTATTATTATTATCATTATTATGATTCATTATTTATTGAACATTTACTTTGTGGTAGGCAATGAGGATATAAAGAATGGTAAAACTATGGTCTGTGTACTCGAGGAGTTCACATTATAATGGGGGAGACCCAACATGTAAATGACTAGATATATAGAAGATAGATACAGAATAGAGGGTTGGTAATCACAGAGGTCAAGGCTAAAAGACCTGGGAAAGGCCTCCAGTAGAAAGTTGAATTTGGCGGGGCGGAGCCAAGATGTCAAAGTGAGAGCACGATCTCCCATGAGATCTACCACAAATTCCTTCAGATACCTCTAAAAAGAGAATCTGAACAAATTTTAGAGTGGCAGAATTCACTAGGAGACAGAGTGTGGCAGATTTCCAGCCCAGGACAGCCTAAAAGGTCAACAGGAAGGATCTGTTACATGAGACTGGGGAAGTACAGAGCACACAGGCTGCACCAGCGCAGGCTCTGTCATAGTGGAGCCAAGCAGGAACCACCAGGGCAGACTGAATTAGACGTAGCACTGCAGATTCTCAAACATATCAGCAGAGGAGTGGAGTCCAGCAGAACTGAGTTAGAGAGAAGCGCAGGGCCCACGGCAGCATTTGCAGCCACTCCTGAGATTGTCAACCCACAGATTAAATGTTTGAAAGTCACCTGCTTGAACTTCTGGAAGCCAAAATGACGGAGTGAACTGTAAGTGCTCTCACTCTTCCTTTGTTGACCTTGAAAAACCCAGGGAATATTTCCCCAGGAAAACTCTTAGAATAGTGGGATCAACAGAAGGGGAACAGTGGTATCTCAGCTCAGGAGACTGGGATGATTTTCAAGGAGAGTTCCTCTTGCTGTGACTGAAGGAGATCAATGCAGGACTGGAGGTGTTCCAGACAGACCCACTTCAGCGAACTAGGAGGAGATCCTGAGCCCCAGGAGGGGTGGAACCCATAAGCGCCAACATCAGGACCCCAGGCGTGCCTTAGCACAACCAGGGAAATTGGATGGACACCAGCTTAGATGGGAATTCACCAACCACTGCCTGTGTTCTAGCTTAGGGGTAGGATACCGCTTGAGTCCAGACAACCTCTCCCCCACACCAGGAGCTTCAGTGTAACCCTGGGGAAACTCAGAAAGACTTCACCTGGCCTCAGCCTTGGCACATACCACACCAGCTCAGTATCAGGTAAACTGCACCTTTCCAGCTTCTAGCTGAAAGAACCAGAGGCCACAACACAAAGCCTTCAGTTCTCGACACAAGAAACGTGGGACAGAGCCCCCTGTACCCCAGAAACAGAGATCATCTTTAAAAGGCAATTATCATGAGCAAGAAGCAAACCAGAAAAGCAAAGACCATAGAAACTTACTATGGGGACAAAGACCAAAGTACTAATTCAAAAGATGGCAGCATTGACACTGTGCTCACATCTGAAACTTCAAAAGGGAATATGAACTAGTCTCAAGCCCAAAGAGGATTCTTGGAAGAGCTCAGGAAGGATTTTAAAAGCCAAATTAGAGAGGTAGAAGAAAAATTGACCAATGATTTTAAAGATACAGTTGACAAAATGAAAAAAATTCTCTGAAGAGAACAGCTCATTAAAGAGGAAAACTGGGCACATGGATAAGGAGGTACAGAACCTAACTGTTGAAAGTAACTGCTTAAAAGGAGCAAGTGAATAAATGGAAAAGGAGGTACAACAGTTAACTGAAGAAAACAATTTATTAAAAATTAGAATAGGGCAAGTAGAAGCTAAGGACTCCATGAGACATCAAGAATCAAACAAAATCTAAAGAATGAAAAAATAGAAAAAAATGTAAAATGCCTCATTTTTAAAAAAAAAAATTGACCTGGAAAATAGATCCAGGAGAGAAAATTTAAGAAGTATTGGTCTACCAGAAAGCCATGATGAAAAAAAAAGAACCTGGACAATATCTTCCAAGAAATCATCAAGGAAAACTGCCCTGAGGTATTAGATCCATAGGGCAAAATAGTCATCAAAAGAATCCATCGATCACCTCCTGATATCCCAAATTGAATATGCCAAAGAATATTGTCATGAAATTCTAGAACTATCAAATTAAGGAGAAAATACTGCAAGCAGCCAGAAAGGAACAATTCAGATATCGAGGAACTACAGACAGGATCACACAGTACCTTGTAGCTTCTACATTAAAAGATAGGAGGGATTGGAGTATAATATTCTGTAAGGCAAAGGAGCTTGGACTCCATGGATCAAAATCAAGCATAGTATTTCAGGCAAGGAGATGAATATTCAGTGAAATAATGGATTTCCAGGCCTTCCTAAAGAAAAGACCAGAGCTCAATAGAAAATTTGATCTTCAAATATAAGACTGAAGAGAGGCATAAAAAAAGGTAAACGGAGAAAAAAAGAGAATTGTGTTTTTATTATGACATTTAAAAGGGATATAGATAGATAGAAGGAGTGGGTATAAATTTAACTGATGTGATGATGAAAATGTGATGTAAGTATGTGAAGGGATTGTAGTGGGAGAAGAGAAAAGGAGGAAGCAGAAAAGGTAAATTAAATCACAGGAAGAGGCATAAAAATATAGTAGAGGGAAAGAGGGGAGGGAGATGAACACTGAGATTCACTCTCCTGATTTGGTTCAAGGAGGGAACAACATACTCAGTTAAGTATAGAAATCTAACTTGCCCTATAGAACAAGAAGGATGGAAAAGGGGAGGGGAGTTAAAAGGGAGGGAAGAAGTAGTAAGAGAAAAGAGAAATAAGTGAAATGAATGACTATTTTTTAAAAAATATAAATTACCCAGATTAACAGAAGAGGAAATAAAATGCTTAAGTAACCCTCTCTCAGAAAAAGAAATTAAACAAGCCATCAATGAGTTCCCTAGGAAAAAATCTCCAGGGCCAGCTGAATTTACAAGTGAATTCTATCAAACATTTAAGAAACAGTTAATTCCAATACTATATAGAGTGTTTGGGAAAATTGGCAAAGAAAGAGTCCTACCAAATTCTCTTTATGATACAAATATGGTTCTGACCTATACAGGGAAGAGCCAAAACAGAAAAAGAAAATTATAGGCCAATTTCCCTAATGAATATAGATGCAAAAATTTTAAATAAGATATTAGGAAAAAGCAACTGATCAGATAGGATTTATATCAGGAATGCAGGGCTGGTTCAATATTAGGAAAACTATCAGCATTATTGATCATATCAACAACAACTAACAGAAACCATATGATTATCTCAGTAGATGCAGAAAAAGCTTTTGACAAAATACACCACCCATTCCTATTGAAAGCCCTGGAAAGCATAGGAATAAATGAAGCCTTCCATAAAATAATAAGCAGTATCTACCTAAAACCATCAGCAAGCATTATATGTAATGTGGATAAGCTAGATGCATTTCCAGTAAGATCAGGGGTGAAACAAGGATGTCCAGTATCACCACTGTCACTCAGTATGGTACTAGAAATGTTAGCTTTAGCAATAAGAGAAGAAAAAGAAATTGAAGGAAGAAGAATAGGCAAAGAAGAAACTAAGTTATCACTCTGCAGATGATATGATAATATACTTAGAGTATCCCAGAGAATCAAGTAAAAAACTGCTTGAAATAATAAACAACTTTGGCAAAGTTGCAGGTTACAAAATAAACCCACATAAATCATCTACATTTCTACATATTACTAACAAAGCCCAACAGCAAGAAATAAAAAGAGAAATCCCGTTTAAAGCTACGGTAGACACTATAAAATATCTGGGAGTCTACCTACCAAAAACAAACCCAGCGACTATATGAACACATCAGTTACTCATGGTTAGGCAAGCCAATATAATAAAAATGATAATTCTACCTAAATTAATGTACTTATTCAGTGCCAATCAAACTAGAGCTAGAAAAAATAATATCAGAATTCACCTGGAAGAACAAAAGGTCCAGAATATCAAGGGAACTAATGAAAAGAAATGCTAGGGAAGATGGTCTAGCCCTACCAGATCTCAAATTGTATTATAAAGCAGCAGTCATCAAAATCACTTGGTATTGGCTAAGAAACAGAAGGATAGATCAGTGGAATAGGTTAGGTACTCAAGACACAGTAGTTAATGAATATAGCAATCTACTGTTTTGATAAACCCAAGGACCCCAGCTTCTGGGATAAGAACTCACTGTTGGACAAAAATTGCTGGGAAAACTGGATGACTCTGGCAGAAACTGAGCATAGACCAATGCCTGACACCATACACAAGAATAAAGTCCAAATGGATACATGATGTAGGTATAAAGATTGATACTATAAACAAATTAGGGGAGCAAGGAATAGTGTATTTGTGTGATTTATGGAGAATGGAGAAATTTATGACCCAACAAGAGATAGAGAACATTATGAAGTGCAAAATAGATAATTTTGATTACATTAAATTGAAAAGTTTTTACACAAACAAACTCAATGCAACCAAGATTAGGAGGGAAGCAGAAAACTAGGAAAGAATTTTTGCAACTAATGTCTGTGATAAAGGCCTCATTTCTAAAATATATAGAGAACTGAGTCAAAGGTACAAGAATACAAGTCATTCCCCAACTGATAAATGGTCGAAGGATATAAATGGAATTTTCAGAGGAAGAAGTTAAAGCTATCTATAATCATATGAAAAAATGCTCTAAATCACTATTAATTAAAGAGATGCCAATCAAAACAACTCTGGGGTACCACATAACACCTATCAGATTGGCCAACATGACAAAACAGGAAAATGATAAATGTTGAAGAAGATGTGGGAGAGTTGGAACACTAATTCATTGTTGGTGGAGCTGTGAACTGATCAGCCATTCTGCAGAGCAGTTTGGAACTATGTCCAAAAATGTGCATACCCTTTCACCCAGCAATATCACTTCTAGGACTGTATCCCAAAAAGATCATAAAAATGGGAAAGGGTCCCACATGTACAGAAATATTTATAGCAGCTCTCTTTGTGGTGACCAAGAACTGGAAATCAAGAGGATGCCCATCAATTGGGGAATGGCTGAACAAGTTGTGGTATGTGAATGTAATGGAATACTATTGTGCTGTAACAGATGAACAGGAAAACTCTAGAGAAAGACTGGAAAGACTTATATGAACTGATGCTGAGTGAAAGGAGCAGAACCAGAAGAACTTTGTACCCAACAACAACCACAGTGTGCGAAGAATTTTTCTGGTAGGCTTAGTCCTTCACAGCAATGCAAGGACCTAAAAAATTCCCAAAGGACTCAAGGCAAAATGCCCTCCACATCCAGAGAAAGAATTGAATTAGAATTCAGAATGAAGCAGATTGTATTTTCTCTTGTGTTGTGTTGTGTTCTGGTTTGGTTTGGTTTGGTTTGGTTTTTCTCATTCTTTCTTCCATTCATTTTAATTCATCTCTGCAACATGACTAATGTGAAAATGTGTTTAATAAAAATGTGTGTGTAGAAACCCATATAAGATTGCATGCCATTTCAGGGAGGCAGAAGGGAAAAATTTAAAACTTATGGAAGTGATTGTTGACAACTGAGAACAATTAAATAAAAATAAAAGAAAGATGAATTTGAGCTAAGACTTGGAAGAAGCTCAGAGAAGGCAGAGGGGAGAAGAGAGCATTCCAGGCATGACAGATAGCCAGGGCAAATAGATTGTTGTCTTCAGTGACCTAGGAAATGGACCTCTGTAGCTGGATTATTGCAGAATATGTGGAGGAGCAGTAAAGGGGGTTTTTTTGTGGTTTTTTTTTTTTTTTTTTACTGAAAAAGCAGGAGACTATGTAAAGAAGACCTGTATATGCCAAACAGAGAACTTTATATTTGAAACTGGAGATATTAAGAGAGACATTAGAGTTTATTGAGTAGGGAGATGATGTGATCAGACTCCCACTTTAGGAAAATCACTCTGACAGCTGAGGGGAAGATGGAGTAATGAATTTAGCCATTGAGTGAGGTTTTTCTGTTCACATGTGTATTTTTTCCAGTCATACATTTTTAGAATCAAATTTTCCTTTTTGTTAATCAGATACTTAGGGGAAGAGATGTTTGGGCTGTGAAATGCAAATGAGGATTTCCTCATCACTTTCAAACTGTGAAGAAGAGACAGAAAAAAGCTATTAGGAGGGACAACAAACCAATCATATGGTGAAATAAAGCACTGAACTTGGAACCTAGGGACTTGATTTTGAATCCTAGGTGTGCCGTTTTCTATGCTACCTTATTTACTTGACTTATCTAGGACTTAGTTTCCTTGCCTGTAAAGTGAGGGAGCTGGCATACAAGGTTCTTGCTAGCTACAAATACTATACACAGTACTCCTACAAATAATAATTTTGTGCCAATTATGTGCTTGACACAGTATAAGTAGAAGAAGTCATTGGGTTGAAGTCTTTATTACTCCTTGGAAAAGTATCACAGCTCTTCCACTACTCCAGTCCTTAAATCTGTCCCATGTTGTAGAATCAGGCATCCAGAACAGCCTCATTCATGAGAAGCTATTTTCTGAGCTTTGTCAGAGATGGTCAGAACAATATTACTTCTTAGTCATAAGAAAACCAAGCAGATTGTATCTGTTCAACTAGAGTTTCTCTAGTCTTATTACACAGGATCAAAGTATTATCTAAGGACAGTCAGAAGAAAGAAGTTGAAGTAGAAAATGAGTTAGAAAGTTTAGCCTTCCTGATCTTTGACATGACCCAGGCAGTCTCATCCTCCCTACTTGGATTCCTTATTGACTCCTTGATTATCTAAGGGACATTAGATATTTCTGTAGGCTTATAGCACAGCACTGAGGCATCAACCTCACTTTTCTATCACTTAATGAACCACATTAGTCCAAAGAGAAGGGGAAAAAAACAGACCAAATAAAGAGATTGGGGAAGTGGGTAGGGAGAGAAAAGAAAAAGAGCTAAAGCTGACTATAGAATTAGTGTTAATTATACCAGCTGTGCATTAATCTCAATTTCTGTATTAGGAATCATGACAACCTCAAAAATATAGCATTTTCCCTTTCTAAACTTTGTTGAATAAGTAAATGTTAGCCACTTGTGTCTTCCTTAACTTCCTTCCTCTTTTAGTCTCTCAGCCTGTGAAACTGAGGCAATAAATTGGGAGGCCATGGGGTACAAGGGAATGACACTGGAGTCAGATCCAGAATCCTGGTTTCAAATCCCACCTCTCCAGCTATAGGCCATCTATCGTGCTAATTGTATTAGCATAGGACAAAAAAAAAGAAAGAAGCCTTCTTATAAATATAGAATCAGGAGGTGTAATTTTTCAAATCCTTACTTGATGAAAATTCTCTCTTTAGACTTAACAGTTGGCCCAGATTGATAAGAAAAACTTAAATGAAATAATTACTCCACTAGAACTTAGGCCTCTCTATTATAGGATGATCATTTCTCATTAATCTTTCTACAGACCAAAATCCTAATTATAAATGCTGAAGAATCAAATAGCTCCATGTTTGTTTTGCCTGATTTGCATGAAAGACATTTCTAAAATACCATTTGAGGGATTTTTCAGGCAGCTAACTAAACATTCTCTTTAGAAGTGAAGAACTGAAAATAGACCTATCATTCTTTTTTTAAAAAGCAGTTTTCCCTTGCTTTCTCTTAAATTTACAAAGACTAAGATTTTCGTGCTCTTATATGAGCTGGACTTTTGCTGAAAACAGCTCTTGAAATGGAAAACAGATCTGCTGATAGAAGGTGAAATGAAAGCCTGTTAAGTTTGGCTCAAGTAATTTTTTTTCGCAGTTGTATATAATGAGCAAATGCTTTTTGTTTAGGATCTACATCACTCCATACCCCTCATATTTCATTCTCCCTCTCCCTACTCCCTACTCCCCCCCATATATATACAGACATATGTATGCTTGTCTACATATATACATATATGTGTATGTACAAACTGTATGTATGGCTACATTCTTGCTACAGTCTTCCTTCACCTGGATCTGATCACCTAGGCTGATCCTTCGCCTGGAAGATGGTCATATATCTTAGAGCCAGTGTGGCTTCAGAAAGGGCTGAGGAACAGTCAGTATGGTGTTTGCTGCCTAGCCACTCCAGAAGAAATGCCAGGAGCAGAACATTTGTAGATCTGACCGAGGCCTCTGACACTGTTAGTCATGAGGGCTTACGGAAAATTACGTCAAAATTGTGGTTGCCCAGATTACTTCATCGATATTGTACGTCAGTTTCATGATGGCATGTTTGCCCCGGTTTTGGATAGTGGACAATGCTCTTGTACCTTCCCAGTCACCAATACAGTGAAACAGGGCTGTGTACTTGCTCCCATGCTTTTTAGCATGATGTTTTCAGCCATGTTGTAAAATGCTTTCAATGAGGATGAACACAGCATCAACGTCAACCTTAACTGTACTGATGGAAGTTCTTCAATTTGAAAAGGTTACAAGCCAAGACTAAAGTGGAGGGAGTATTGGTGCATGATTTTCTGTTTGAAGATGATTGTGCACTCAATGCAGCCTCTGAAGCTGAGATGCAACAAAGTATGGATCAATTCTCTACTGCCTGTGATAATTTTGGTCTAATTATTAACACCAAGAAAATACATGTGCTCCACCAGCCACCACTACACCATCCATATGTGGAACCATCAGTTACAACAAATGGAGAAGTTTTGAATGCTGTGGATAAGTTCACTTACCTTGGTAGTATACTTTCCAGGGATGTACACATTGACAACGAGGTTGATGCATGCATGCATTGCCAGAGCTAGCTCAGTGTTTGGGAGGCTCAGAAGAAAAGTTTGGGAGAGAAGAGGTATTAGACTGACTACCCAACTGAAGGTCTACAGAGTCGTTGTGCTGACCTCATTGTATGCCTGTGAAACATGGACAGTCTACCAGCACCATGCCAGGAAACTGAATCGTTTCCATTTAAACTGTCTTAGAAGGATTCTGAGGATCACCTGGCAACATAAGGTACCAAACACTGAAGTCCTTGCTTGAACTGAACTGCCAAGCCTTCAGACTGTGCTTCAGAGAGCGCAACTCTGATGGGCTGGACATGTTTTTTGAATGCAAAATATACATTTGCCAAAAAGACAATTTTATAGAAGACTCACATTGGGCAGGAGATCACATAGAGGTTAGAAGAAGTGATACAGGGACACTCTCAAGGTCTCTCCCAAGAACTTTGGATTTGACTGTGCAACATGAGAGACACTGGCGCAGGACCGCTCAGCATGGCATGCCCACATCAGAAAAGGTGCTGTGCTCTATGAGCAAAGCAGAATTGAGATAGCACAAAGTAAACGTAGAATGAACAGATTTGGAGTACCCTCCCCAAATATTCATGCGGACTATCTATGCCCAATCTGTGGTAGAGCATTCCAAGCTCATATTGGTCTGATCAACCACAGTTGGACACACTGAAACTTCACATTATCATGGCAATGTCATTTTGGTCCTCTTGGAGAACGAAGGACAACTACCATGTATATACATACATATACCCAATTTATATTAAAATTCATTTTGGGATATGTACCCAATTTACATTTATAATTCATTTGGGAGTCTATCAGATATTCTTACTGAAATTTTCAATTTATTTTTCTCTTTTCCACTCAGTTCTGAATTTTTCACAGTATTTTTGTGCCCTAATGTTGAAATTATTTATTGAAAGAATTAATATGTTTACTAATGATCTTTTTTGTTAGAATCTTAGGAGAATAAGTTTTTCATTAAATCTCTAAAATTAGCTATGAAATTTGTATCTAAACTGAGATAAACATGAAACTTTTAACCCAATTTAGACCAGTGTGATTGTAATTGACCCCTGTAGATAAAGATGCTGATTTTTTAAACACTAATAATGAGTTATTATAGAATGTAATCTTCAAGCAGTAGGGTCTGCAAATGTAGGAACTTGTGTTAGGAAGGTATAAAAACCATAAAGAAAAATTACTTCTCATTGTCCTATATATCCCTCAACTATAAATGCATTTTATCAGTACCCTAAGAAAATAAGCATTTCTGTTAGAATTTTAATACTTCTGTTAGAATTTTAGTTAGAAGGGAGTTCAAAAGTCTTCTAGTCCAAGCCATAATTGTACAGGAATCATCTCACTAGCATTATTGTTTTATTCATTCAACAAATTAATATAAAATGTCTGCTGGATGGACAATTATAGGTATATAACCTAAGGTAATAGGTTGGCTAAATATCTATAGTAAGGCTGACCAAAGAGCTTAAGAACAGAAGCTATATTGGAGGGAACTTTTTCTTCCCTGAAATAAAGTGAAATTTTCCCCTGTTCTCTTCAGCTACATGAAGGCCACATCTGAAGAGTAATATGAAGTTAAAGAGTAAAACCGGTTTTAACCCCTTGAGAATCTATTAGGCGTAACCACTTAGCCATCAGCCTTATCTAAGTAATAGTTGTTAAATTGTAGAAACCAGAATCAACAGAACTGAAGTAGTATGA
This sequence comes from Notamacropus eugenii, assembly GCF_028372415.1. NCBI lineage: Eukaryota > Metazoa > Chordata > Mammalia > Diprotodontia > Macropodidae > Notamacropus > Notamacropus eugenii. The sequence continues at coordinate 452,785,518 of NC_092872.1, read as the reverse complement.
AGATGGGATAGTCAAAATAATGGAGGCTTAATTATGACATTGAGGTATCCAGCCTAGGTGACAAAGAAAAATGGAGAATTTAAGGCAAATTATCATTTGTTTTTCGTTTTATTCTAGGGCATCCTTATTTTTCTAAGTGATAGTGTAGATATGTAGTTATCTTGTGAGTCTTGAATGTGTTCTCCACAATGAAACCATAACCATATATCCTTAAATTTTTATCTTATTTTTATACATTGATAACCATTGTGTACTTTGGAGATTACTGATCATGTATTGTTGGGAATACTATTAATAATCTTTAATACAACAAAAATCTGTTACCTAACACAGTTAGGTATCAGGTTGGGGGGATTCAAAGTAAGAGAGCCTTTGCCTTCATGGAGTTTACAAACCAACAGTTATATAGGTCACATATACAAATAAACATAACACAAAAACGTAAAAGTGCATTGGAAAGGGGTAAGGAATTTGTTTTTGTCTGAAGTCTTTAATGGAAAAAAGTCATTCATTATAAGCTGTGAGGTAGGGATTAGGGAAGGCATTCTGAATAAGTCTTGGAGCAGTGTAAAGGATGAATTGGAAAGGTGTAAAGAGTATTGAGTATTTCATTATTCTGGGCATCTTCCCTCAAACTATAAAGTGGCAGTGCAAATAGAAAGGAGGGAATGAATTTAGGAGATGTCACAGCTGTGACAGTTTGACTGAAATAAATTGATCCATAATTATAGAATGCTAACTAAAACAATTCCCATCTGCTATATGCTTGGCATTATACTAAGACCACCTCCATTTAATTCAATATGATATTTATTTCTTAGGTGGGATGTACACCTGTGATTTCATTGGCAAAGGGATCTCCACTGTGGAAATGCTTTTTGGTTCATGCAGATCAGCCACTCCTTTGTGTTGCCTGGGGTGCTGGGAGTAATTTGTCCATGATTACATAGCCATTTACTTGAAGCAGGACTTTTGAAGTCTTTTCATTCTGTGGTTCTCTTTTTAACCACTATACCATTTCTCTCTTAAATTTTCATATTTTGAACTGGTGTGTACTTAGTCATTACTAGTAAGGTCTTTAAATTTTTAAGAAAGCCATGCTTTTCTTGTTATTGATTCTCCAGAAATGGTTTAGTTTTATTTCAGGTCACAAACATAATAATATTCTATTCAACTTCTACAAGTTCTTTGCTAGTAGAGATTATTTCATTTGTATTTGTATCTCCACTATCTTGCACAACTTCTGAGGAGTGAAGGACCTAGAACTTGAAAAATAGGCCTAGCAGTGGGGAAACTTTGCTAACTTTATTCTGAAATTTTCCAATTAACACATGAACACAATGTACAATTCTGGTGATCTAAATTACATCTTATACTTGTTTTCTTCTCTTGCTAGTTCGTTCCTTTGGTACAGAAGACAGACCAACAGATCGACCAATACCACCTCGTGATGAAGTTTTTGAATACATTATCTTCCGTGGTAGTGACATTAAAGACCTCACTGTTTGTGAACCACCAAAACCACAGTGCTCTTTGCCTCAGGACCCAGCTATTGTTCAGGTAAGATTTGTGACAGTTAAAGCAATTAATGATACATACTGAAGCATAGTTAGTACCTTTAAAATTAGAGAATATTTTAAAGGTAATGAAGTTTTATTTTTAAGTACCTACTATAAATTAAGATTATCATGAATATTAAGTAAAATTATGTAAGGCAATGAAAAAATTATAGTCCCAATAAGTTATAATATATCATAAAACATAAAAGCATACAAACAATATATTCACAATATATTTCTTGTTTTTCATATGTTCTTACTATAAGTAAGGGGAATCCATTTTAAAATTAGTAATTTTCTCAAACTAAGAACTCAGAGAATTAAGGTTTTTAAACATATCCTTTATTTTAGGAATCCACAAGTCACATATTAAATCCAAATGATCACAAGTTCTAAATTAGTACATAGTCATTTTACATTTACGTTCTATATGACTGCAAACTAGAGGTTACCAGAAATATGTAGAAAATTGCTGAATCCTAGGACCATAACATAGCAGCAGAACCAGTTACTTAAACAGGATATTCACTTAGCATAAAAAAGGCATTTTGTTTCTTGATCTATATCTGTAATGCATAACTCTTTTTTCTTTAAAATTCACCATTCTGTACTATGAACTAACATTTCCCTACTCTTTATCTTTCATCAATTTGATCATTTTACATTATTTATAATAGAAATATTTCTTTGTTTATCTATAAGTGGTGAAAAAGCATTGGACACCTGGATTCTATTGTTAACATCACTGTGACGTAGGACAAATGACCTTTCTGAGCTCTGTGAAGTTTTTCAAAGTAATTATAATATAGAATATAAAGTTAATTTTTCTAAAAGAAGAGAAGGGAATTTTTTAAAAGTTCTTAGGTTTTTCCAACCAGTTCAGTCACTTTCAAGTGAGAAGAAAATTGCTATAGTTTTAAGTGTTATTCTTTTAGAGATATGCTGATTATCTCCATGTGAGTTGAGAACAATCTGACAAAATCTGTTTATTGGGGAAAAGGAAATGGATATCCTACTAGAGCTATCTCCCATTTCCCCTCAATAAAACCTATATGCACATGCCATCTTTTGTGTATACTTTGAGCTATAAAATTTTTTTTTGCTTTATTTAGTGAGGAAATAATCAACCAAAGTGATGTCATATAAGTCAGTCTTTCAGGAACAAACAAGCAGCATTTATTAAGCACTCAGTTTGTGCCAGGCACTGTGCTAACCTCTCATGATGAAAAGAATGCAAAATTGTGCCTGCCCTTTAATATTCTGATGGGGAATAAAACTAATGTTAGTCAATAATATTGTTACCTAAAAACCCTAATCCTGGATTTGTGGGTGTCTGTCAACATTAGGCATACTATAAATAATTGTTGAATAAAGTATGTGAAAATGCTAAGTAATTCTTGAATTTTTGACAGTGAAATTTAAAAAGTGCTAAGTTCAAACATATAAATAAGTTTTAACTGCATGATATATTTTGGGATGGGATACTAAAGAGGGTTAACTCAGAAAACTTTTTTTTTCACTATGATTATTGAAAGTCTTAACCTTTGTTGCCTAATTCACTATAATAAGGTTTTAAATTATCTCTCATTTAGTCCCATAATAGAGATGCCAGTGCTCTAAAGTAGGTCATTCTAAAGTATAGAGATTTTGCATAAGGTACCTACCTAACTCAATCAATACTTTTTCTTTTAATTCATTGCCCTATAAACTAGACATTGTGCTTAGTGTGTGCCACTCAAAATGGGTATTGTTGCACAAAAATCTTTGTAAATTACGTGTACTATTACTGAAATGAGAAGATTGCTTAAAGGTTCACCATTTTTATATTAAATGTGGGTTCTGGCCTTTTCGTTGCATTATTAAGATTTTTAACAGTTGCCAATTTTTTTAAATTGCAGAGAACAAAGTATTCCTTTCTAACAGTGATAATTATGAAATAAAAGAGTAACATTTTTTTTTCTTCAGTCTTCACTAGGATCATCTACTTCTTCATTCCAGTCAGTGGGTTCCTATGGTCCTTTTGGTAGGATGCCAGCATATAGTCAGTTCAGCCCAAGTCCATTAGTCGGGCAGCAGTTTGGTGCTGTTGGTGTTGGTATGTCGTATGTTTTTTTGTTTTTGTTTTGTTTTAATTTTCTCTTTCCTATGAAGATAAAAAATACAATTAATTAGATATTTTGTCTAAAATCTACATTCAAAAACCATGCTTGTTTTTTTATGTTAATATGTTTACCTTCCCCTAGATTCATGATGCAATTACATAATCATTTTAACTGCATTGTACATGATTTCTAAGAAATATTTTATTTCATTTTACATTCCTATCACATACATGCTAAACTTCTAAGTTAACTAGAGGCTCCTGAATAGTGTAAACCTTACTTAGTACAGTTACATATTTTTTATACCCAAATTCCAGATTTATTTGAATATATGTTAATCAGATGAAGAAAGAAGGTATGGTAGTTTGAATACTTAAACAGGCACTTTTTTGTTTCGTGATAGCACAACACAGTTGACTGAAAGTATAAACTTTTCAAATCTTATAATCATTATTTTGGAACTCTTGATTTCATAAGAAGATTGAAAAACAAATCATATTAATAACAATTGACTCATTGCAAAACAATGCTAGTCTTTTGATAGTCTTTTAGGAAAAAAAGTCTCGCTGAACAGAATTTATTTACAATATCTTATTCTATTCCAAAATAAGACCATAACAGTAAAATGGTACGAGGCTTGCAAAGCAGATAAAAACAAAACTTCTTGTTTTCATCCTTTCAGCTATTAAGTGAAATTTTATAAAAGAGGCAAAAAAAAAAATATATAGTCTGCTAGCTCTAAAAGTTTAACTACCAAAATATTTTACATACTTATTTTATAGTAGTATACATTTAGAGAATTGTTTTCCCTAATTTTGCCTTGTTTAAACATTTTATTATGCTTAAATGTGACAGGAAAGAAAGGTTAAGGTGATTTTTGCTATTTTAATTTTGGTAGATAAATGAGAGAGGTGGCAAGTTATTATCATCCTGAAATATTAGAGAGAAAAGAACTATATATCCTGAGAGCAAAGAACTATAAAAAGTCTCAGTTGTTAAATAAGGAGAAAAACCATAGCTTTCTCTGAACTCATGATAGCAGCACTTTTTGGAAAGCGAGGTGGGAACAAACTGAAATATTGTTTGATATTATTTGTATTATTCAAATTGGCTAAGCCAGGTTATAAACCTGAACTCCCTTTTTATTTTTGCTCCTTTGTGACCCAAGTTTTTTTTAATGTGAGGCAGAGAACTAGGTAAGCCAGGAATAAATATCTGTAGTTACTGTAATAAAAGAAACATCAGCTAATTCTGTAGTTTCGTAGGCTATTCTTGTAACTTCAAAATTAAGCCACAGGGACTATTTTTCGAACTTGTCATTGCCTAGTTTGGGGCATTTTATTTGAGTTAAAGAATCCTTTTGCAGATGAAAAAAAGTAAAGAAAGAAATTTTTCAAGATAGTCAACTGTGATTTCCCTGAACATTCTGTGACAAGCTATATATCCAACCAAATCCTTAGTAATTTGACTATCATTACTAACCTCAAAGGATGTTAAAAATCACTTTTTCTTTTTTTTAAAAAAAAATGCTGTGGAAATATGTGTGAAGGGTGCTGAATAAGTTCATCCTTGGAACTGAAAATAAATTTTTTAAAATTTCAGTAGGTTTTTAAACTTTATATGCTTCTTAGGGAAGATCTTTAGGCCTGAGAGTTTTTTGAATCTTCTGCATTCCTCACTTGGTGAGATGTGTGTACAAGTGGAGGCAACCCATGAAAGAGAATTTTCAACACTAAATAAGGAGTTTATGTATTTTGATAGTGAAGGCTCTTTTTGTTTTAAAATTATTTATAAATCTTTTTCATATTAGTTAAGATTGAATGCTTAGTATATACCTGGCACTGTGCTAATAATAAACACTGGGAATACAGGAAAGATAAAAACAGTTCCTGCCATCAAAGACCTTACATTCTAATAGGAGAGACAATATGCAAGTAACTATATACATACAAGAAGTAAAGAAAGAAGAGCAGGTGTTGGGACATCTCAGAGGGAAAAGAAAGCATTAGCAGTAGGAGACCCAGGAAAAACCTCCTTCAGAAGGTAGGATTTGAAGGAAGCCAGTGAAACCACGATGCAGGAGAACAGGAAGAGCATTCCAGGCAATAGCCAATGAAAATGTATTTAGTTGGGATGTTCAGTGTTGTGTGTAAGAAAATCAAGTGTTATAACCTGTGTGGAGGGTAGTGAAGTATAAGACTAGAAAGATAGGAAGTGCCCTGGTCATGAAGGGCTTTAAATGCCAAACAAGTAGGATTTCAAATTTGAATCTGGAAGGAATAGGGAGACATGATCAGACCTGCACTTTAGGAAGGTTGCTTTGGCAGCTAGGAGGCGGATGCAGTAGGGAATGACTTGAAGCAGGGAGACTAATTAGAAGGCTGTTAAAATAGTCCAGGTAAGAAACAGTGATGGCATCTATTAGGGAGGTGGCCATATGAGTGAAGAGAAAGGGGCATATATATGAAATGCTATGAAGATGGAAAAATTAGACTTGATAAAGAATTGCGTAAGTTAGTTAAATGTGAGTAAAAAAATTGAGGATGACACCAAAGTTTTAAGCCTAGGTGACTGGGAAAATGTGGGACTTCAACAGTAATAAGGAAATGAGAATAGGAGAGTTTGGAGGGGAGGGGAGATAATGAATCATTTCTTTTTTTGAATATGTTGAGTTTGAAGTACATACAAGGCATCCAATTCAATTATCTAAAAGACATGGCGATTCAGGACTGGAGTTGCAGGAGAGAGACTAAGGTGATATATGTGTAGAAAGACAGAGAGAGAGAACATCTATGTAGAGATAGAGCCTTAGAGCAGGCCTGCACAATATACAATGGGCACTTGTGGCATGCCAAAGCAGCAATATGTCGTACAAGCCTGCCTTTGAGGGACACCCATGTGTCCTAAATGAAGATTCTCCAAAGCATGAGGAGAACTAGGGGAGAACAGTGTCACAAAATCCTAGAGAGGTGAGAGAGGTGTTTGTTTTTATATTCTTACCTCTTTGTTTAGCACTGGCCTGTATATATAGTAAGCATTTAATAAATACTTGAAATAATATTATCATCATCATCATCATCATCATTTTTATTGTATTTTTTTAAGCTTTTTTCTTTCACTTCTCATCTTTGAATTTCTGGTTAAGTGTAAGTTCTGTAATCATGTTACATGAAGCTACTTTTCAAATTTTTCATCCACAGAAAAAAAATTGAAGCTCCAAATATATCAGTTAAGGATAACGAAACAGACAAAGCTTAAGAAGTATTTCTCCCATCTACAATTAATAGCTTGATGTGTAATGACTTCTGGCTAATTGACTAGTAAAAGTAAAACATAGCGTGAACTACCTAGCCATATGATTTGGGGCCTTATTAGCTTGCAATCAAGATGGTTATCGTGTATAAGACTAGCTCTGTTTTGCTCACATTGACTGATTAATAAGGAACTTGCTGTTCAAATTTGTATTTTGCAAAGTTTTGAACCCATTTAATCCTCAAACTGAATTCAGACAGGGAAAAGGTGATTGTTTCTAGCAGCACAAGGTGAATTAGTGTTTCCTAGTTATAGAAGCTTACTTTTATGCTATACCAGAAAAAGAAGATTAAGGGAGACAGATTTCGACAGATTTCTTATTAGAAAATTAATAGGCCATCTTCAAAGGTGGTGAGTATCCCTATCACTGCAAATGTTCAAGTAAGTTTGATGACTGCTTCTTGGTTGTAGTGTAGTAAGGACTCCTTTATAATATAGGAAGTTGGACAGGATGACTGTAGAGGTATCTTCCAACAATATGTGATTAAATTATTACAGCTGAAATTTATATAACACTTAAAGGTTTGCAAAGTACTTTATCTCATTTGATCCTTATAACAACCTTGTGAAGTATGTGCTGTCTTTGGTCTCCATTTTGCTAACAAGAGAACTTGGATCTGTAAATGTTAAGTGACTTGCCTAGGGTCATACAGCTAGTATGGTCTGAGGTGCAATTCAGATCCAGATCTTTTTGATCCCAGGTCTAGCAGTGTACCTACTACAGTGTAATAAGGAATGCCAACTTAGATGTAGACATCTTGAAGTGAATGGATACCTTATATTTATTCATTTCAAGAAGTAATTTTTTTTTAGCACCTAATATGTGGATAACATTGTGGGATAAAGGTGGTATGAAAGGCAATGTAAGGTACCATTCCTTTAGTAGTTTATTGTCTAACGGAGGGGCCAAGATATAGGAAAGTTAAATAACAATGAAGTATAATATAAGATTATGCACCAAAATGAATGATACAATTGATGCTTATAGGAATTCAGAGAAGTGGAATATTATTAGCATGACTTGCCAGAGATCCTTTGTGAATTCTGTCTAAGGCCCCAAAACTTCTACCCAAAATCTCAGCATGGACCCTTAGGACATTGTTATAACTGAGGCCAGCATTCATCTAACTAGAAATTTTCATGTAGAACGTTAGTATACAGATTAGTGTAGGTACATGCAAAATCCTTATTAAAATAGTTCTACCAGTAGTGTTAATATTTAATAAACTTATTCTGGTGTCCTCCCCTTTAGTCACTGACTATTACTTTATTTTATCTCTTCCTCCTTTTGGCCCTTCCCGATCTCCATGACCCCCAGCCCTAGTCAGCTTAATCTCAGCTATTTTGTCAGAAAAACTACAAGTGGGAAATACTATTTACATTCTTTTAATCGTAACAGTCATTGATTTTTCCAAGTATTTACACAAAAGAATCATCTAACAGCCTGAGTTGAATGATTGTGTAAAAATGGGAAGGTTGCTACTAAATTACCTTTAAAAGATGTTCATTTTGCTTCCTCTTTTAGCTGGTAGCTCCCTGACATCTTTTGGGACAGAAACAACAGCCAGTGCTGCCTTATCCCAGAGCAGTGCAGTCGGGTCTGCCTTTACACAAGATGCAAGGTCTTCAAAAACACAGCCATCTCAAGGTACTCTTCTTTACTCCACAAGTGTGTCTTTTTTTTTTTTTTAAATCCACAGTAATTTTTTGCCTTTCTCTGAGAGGTAGGAAAAAAATTTTTCATAAATTTCAACACACAGATTTTGTAATATAAAAATTCTGGATACTCTGAAACTTGCTCTGTTGAATTTTGCAAAAGCTTTCTCAAATAGGAATCACTATTCTAATTTTTATAATACTCAGAAAGCGAAAGGAAAAGGAAGCATGAGGTCCCTGATATTGTAAAATTTGCTAGATGATTTTTACAACACAAAAGTGTTTTTTTAAGTATCAGATTTTTCATTGAAGGGAAAAACATTACTAATAAACCCTGATTTATTTACCACCTTAAGCACATTTGATTAAGTAATGTGATTTTAAGTCACTTTTAATTTTTCTTGGACCTAAGTTTCCTCATTGTACCCCTTCTTACTCTGAATCTATAATCAGTTAGTTCCATTGTTGTTTATCGTACTACTTTTTCCCTAGTATCCTCACAGTGCTTAGAAAAGCACCTTGTATATATAGGCACTAGTAAATATTTATTGATTGGTTCCCTCTAGCCTTTTAAAACTGGGCATTTTTCCAAATATATACATAATCTTTTAATACTATTTACTAAATATTACATTAATACTAAATATTATGCAGTACTACCATGCTACATGATCTGCAAAAATATCTTAACAGTTTTGTCTCATTTTACCCAGTTTTATTATGGATTCAGTATGTGCTCATTCCCTGTTTTCATGAAAATATTGAGGATTAGATTTTAAAACTAAAATCTACTGAACGCTATGAAGTTCTCTCCAATTTTGATTACTAATTTAAGTTCTATAAATATAGTGAAAATGACAATATGGTATGATAGAAATTACCTTAGACTTAGAGTCAGAAGAATTGGATTCAAATACTGTTTATGGAATTATTAGCTGAATAACTTGGGTGCAACAATAAAAAAAACTAAAATCTATGAATTAATTAATACGTTTTGACCTCAGAGAAAGGTATCATATGGATATGATTTTTAAATATTGCTTTAAAAATTGTTTAAGATATGACAAGGCAAGAAAAATGGAATTCTCATCTTTTAACAGTTCCCATTTGGTAATTTTATAGTAGCTGTAAACACTGTCATCCATACAAAATCGAATTTTTTTCCAAATTTTATCACTGTGGAAGTTGAACTGGTTACCAACTGAAAACAAGTTTTCATTTAAGCAAATTAGATTCAATTTGACTGCTTTCAGCACAACTGCTTTTAATGTAAGCCTACATTTGGATGAAAATGAGGGTGCAAGTGAATATCCAGCCTATTTTTCCTATTAAATTAAAAGCCTATTTTCTATTAAATGTGAAGAAGATATGAAGGTAGCCAACGAAGTAGCCTTTTAAATAGAATTATGTCGCATTATATTGTTTATCTCTAATTTCACTGACTTGTGGACTTTCAGTGAAAAAAATTTTGTTTTTAATCTTTAAGTTATTAACTCTTACTGCAGTATCGCTTTTTGTTGAAGGAAAAGAACTTATAAAAAAGTTTAAAAGATCATTTCTTAAAAGTAGGGAAAACATTAAGATCATCTGTAACAATAACTCCATCACAGTAGTTACATATTAAAGATGTTTCATTGAGTTTTTAGTTAGCTTTCCACAGGGTTAATTTAACAATTATTTAAATAAAAATGTACCTTTCAGAATTGAAGGTACACATTTGTGTACAATCTTCCAGAGGTAAAGTAAAATGCTTAATAACATTGTAAATTTACTCAAACATCTTTTTCAAGTTTGCCTCAACAAGAATAGGTGAATTGACCACCAGATTTTGATTTAGGATCGTAGAGAAATGCATTTTGTGTAGATTTTTTAATGAATATATATTTTATTATGTAAGTAATGGTATTGGCAGCATTTGGGAGGTTTTTTGGGGGTGTGGGAAATGTAATACAGGTAAAAGAGAATTGTATTTGGAGTCTGGGTTCAAATCTAGCTCTGCCATTTACTCTACTTAAATGAGTTTTGGCAAGTCATGTGACTTATCTGGGCCTCAATTTTTTCATATGTAAAATAAGGGGGTGGACTAGTCAATCTTATAGTTCTTTCCAGCTATAAATCTATGATTTTATGGTTATGTGGTAATTAACTGATAAGAATTCCATTCCAGCCAAAGAACTTTTATAAAGTAGTCTGTTGCTCAGTTTTTAAGTCTTAAGTTTTACACAACAATACTAAAAGACTGTATAAAACAGTTATTTTTCCAGGTCAGATTTTTATGTGATGTCATCCTCAATTGAAATGCACTAATATTCAACAGCTGGCCAGTTTTCAGGTTTGGTCTGAGTAAGACGTAATTGTCCCGCCCAACCCTTTCTATAAAAAGAATTAATGCTATCTCCCTTCGGTCTGGATAAGTGGAGCTGAGAATGCAAATATTTTTCTTTTAGGGTCTGGATTGATAAATTTGAAATCCACAAGAGTAGGGTAGTTTCTTATCTTTTGGTTACATTTTAGGTCGTTCAAGCCCTCAGTTAGACCCTTTGAGAAAAAGCCCAACCATGGAACAAGCAGTACAGACCGCCTCGGCTCACTTACCTGCTCCAGCACCTGTTGGGAGAAGGAGCCCTGTATCAGCCAGACCTTTGCCATCTACCAGCCAAAAAGCAATAGAGAATCAAGAGCACAGGCGAGGTAGAACTTTAGATATTTATTCCTTTAATTGACTGACCAAGCATTTTCCATTAGCCCTCTTTTCACCCAAGGGATTTGTTTTGTGAGTGATCTTAGCAAACTTAAACTTGAACTTTATAACGTTCAGTCTCTCAAATTTGACCCTTAAAGTGGGTGGGGGAAATGGAAGATCAATATGAGCATGACCATGACGTGAGGGTTTTTTCATATTCCTGTTCACAATCCAAGGCTTTCAGTTATTTATCATCTAACAGTTGATTTGTTGATCTGTATATTTTTTGTTCTATAGCTGAAGCACACAAAATTTCCAGACCAGAAAATGAACAAATCAGAAATGAAAACAAGAGACAAGCAGGTAAGTTATTCAGAGCTGAATCTCACTGCCACTATTAAAGATCATAGGAATTAGAGCTGGATGGAACCTTAATCCAACACCTTTTTCATTGGCTCAGAGACATTAAGTACGTTGCCCATGGACTCAGACACTTATTAATTGGCAGGACCGGTATTTGAACTTGAGACAATAAATTCAGTGCTCTTTCTACTGCAGTTTATTATGAGTTCATTTGAAATTAGGTTATTTGGATATATAAAGATGTACAACAAACTCACCAAAGATAACTGATTAAATGAAATGTGATTTTTTTAAAGTGTTACTTTTTCTGGTATTCTTTTATATAACTCTATGTTAGCTATGAAACTGTGTGTCTTTGTATCTTATGTTCTTGCAGAGGTTTTTAAGTGAGTTTTATTTTTCTTAAAATACAGAGTTCAGTGCCTCTAAAGATCTATGATTTAATCAGTGTGGGGACTCTCTCCTTCATTGCAGATCAAGCCCTTCCACACATTAGTAGTTGAAGATTGAATGAGTTGCAGTTGCACAAAAATTACATTACCTATTACTGTGTTCGTCCTTCATTGCCGAAGAAGACCATGCCATCAGACAACTGATGACATGACTTGCACTTGACTTTGTTTTGAGTGAGGGAGGGCTGTGTAGGTCACCAGCCTCACTTCTCCATCAGAACCATCTGAATCCAGGATGATTGGAGATGACCCAGGATGCACTGTCTATTTTATGACGTGCTCTTCTGAACTTAGCTAAGCTTAGCCTCAGAAAACTGAAGTGTGCAGTCTGTTGACAGGCCCAAACTCAAAGCCTTCCCAACTTAGGAAGCCCTGCCAGAACTTATTCTAGCCTTAACTTCAATCATCAAAGGTAATTTCCATAAGGCATCAAAATAGAACTTTAGTAAAAGTTGGAATTATATAAAGACTAAAAGAGTAACATACCTTCTGTACAATAAGGTCAGTTGGATGAATATAGTCTTGTCCATTATATTTGCATAGTTCCAGGTGGCCCGTCAGCACCTCGAAGAGGACGGGGAGGTCATCGCGGTGGCAGGGGAAGATTTGGGATTCGGCGGGATGGCCCAATGAAGTTTGAGAAAGACTTTGACTTTGAAAGTGCTAATGCACAATTCAACAAAGAGGAAATTGACAGAGAATTTCATAATAAGCTTAAATTAAAAGGTAAGTCTTCTTTTTTCCCCAGAAATCATCTTGTATGACTGATGAGTTAACAGTGGTTTGCTTGGGTTGTTTTTGTTTTTTTTTAATCCAGTGTTAAGTTTTGTTAATAGGAATTTATAAATTTTTATTTCTTCAGTATGTGATCATTTTGTTGTTGTTGTTGTTGTTTTATTAGAAGATAAGCTTGAGAAACAGGAGAAGCCTGTAAATGGTGAAGATAAAGGTGATTCAGGGGTGGACACCCAAAACAGTGAAGGAAATGCTGATGAAGAGGATCCACTTGGACCTAATTGCTATTATGACAAAACTAAATCCTTCTTCGATAACATCTCCTGTGATGATAATAGGTATAGCTTTTTGGGTGGATATTATCCTGAAGTTTGCTTAGTTTAAGAAAAAAATTGTGTGTACTAGCACTATTACATGAAAAAAACTAGAATTATCTAATAAACAGAATTAGCTTTTCTAAATATTTAATTTTGTAGGAGGTTTTTTTAGGGCATTTTAACATTAAAAAGAATTGAGTGTGAATGTTGTAGCATGTTCTTGTTCAGGTACAAGTTTAATTAAGATTTCTTCCAAAGGTGTAGTCTAGCTATAAGGTTCCATGGGGTGGGGGACACACATATACATAGATGTATATATACCAAGTATATGTTATATGCTTGTTAAATCAATTTTACTATGATAATTTTGTGAAATTATTTTTCATATCTATAATACTTTTTTCTTTTCAAAGTAAATTTTTGCTTGGAGTTGTTTTCACATTTAAAAATTAATAGCTATAAATTAGAATTATTCAATTGGGATCCAAAAAACTTTTTCTGTCCCTTGGTTTTGTCATCCATGGTAAATCTCAATTTTAAATTGTGTTCTAAAATTAGGGCATTTTTGTTGTGAAGTTTGTCAGCATTTTTGCATAATTAGATTAATATTATGCACATTTTCACGTGGTTGTCTTTATATAAGAACAGTATACTGAATATTTCTATACTTTAGTGGCTTATAGTGACCTTAGACAATGTATTTTTATTTTCTTTTTAGAACTCACTTTTGAATTAAATTAGAAGTTTACTGATTCAGTTTGTAACCTAACATAATAAAATGTAGACTAGATTTGAAGGTCTGCTATTGTCACCACTATAGAGAAAGAAGACCAACTTGGGCAGAGGAAAGAAGACTAAATGCTGAAACATTTGGAATTCCCCTCCGTCCAAATCGTGGCCGTGGAGGCTACCGAGGTAGAGGAGGAATTGGTTTCCGTGGTGGCAGAGGACGTGGGGGTGGAAGAGGTGGTAGCTTTGCCACTCCTCGAGGATTTCGTGGTGGATTCAGAGGTGGCCGAGGGGGCAGGGAGTTTGCAGATTTTGAATATAGGGTGAGTAGTGTATAAATGCTTTGATTCTTTTTTTTTTCTTTTTTTGTTACATTATAAAACAACTAATAGATCTGTTGTGTGTTTATTAGTGCATGCACAAATTAGGTATTACTTTAAAAAAGAGTCTGTGAATTGTATTCATATTATTGTCCTACTTTGTCACTAAAACTGAGGGAATCACCTTTAATAGCCCAGTACAGTAGAAAGAGCTATGTGCCTGGATGGGTCACTTAATCTCTAGGTTTCAGATAAATTTCCTTATCTATAACATGAGAAGGTTAGACTAGATGACATCTGAGGTACCCTTTAAATCTATAACCCAGACATGTCCTCCAGGAGAAAGGGGGAAACCCCATTTAAAAGGTCTCCTGGATACAATAAAGAGGGTAGCTGAAAGCAGAGACATACTGACAGCAATTCTAAATACTCAAGAGTTAAGAACATGGTGGTTTTCATCCCAAGTTTTTACCAGAGATCTCTCAATCAAGCAAAGTAATCAGGGTTAGCAATCTTAAGATTTGAAATCTGCCTTCTACAGTTCTCTCCTTTGACCCATACTTCTACTTAATCAGATTCTATGGCCTTTTCTCAGTCTTGATCTTAGCTGATTTCTTTGATATTCTTCCCACCCTCTCTTTCTCCTCCCTTCATTTCCATGACACTATACTCCACTATCTACTTTGATGGCTTATCTTCTTCCTCTTACCCTATTAATATGTATTGCTAGTGTCTCCCACCTTATATACTATACTCTCAACTCCCTTAACAACCTCATCCATTCCCATTGTTTAATTCTTCAGATTTAACCTTTCACTTGGAGACCCGGATGTTTGGCTTCCCAAAGAAGGACGTCTCTACTTAGATACCCAGCCATCATCTGTAGAGACAGTTTCCTGTAGCAGAAAAAATGCTGGACTCAGACTTTCAAAAGAATTTTAGTTCTGAAATCATAAATGTAACCATTAGCAATAAGTAACCAAACCATTCTTAGCCTTAGTTTCTTCATCTATAAAACGAGGTTACTTGTATTACCAGCCTCACAGAATTGTTTTAAGGCAAGTGTATTGTAACACTTAAAGCTCTTAAGTAAATATGAGTAGTTGTCATCATCACATACTGACATCACATCCATATCACAAACTGAAATCCTAAATCTTTCCCTTCCACTTGACTCTTCTTCCCAACTATACATTTGTGATGAAGTCCCCCAGACTAAATACCAAACATATCTTTGTTTCTTCACTAAGTCCTGTTCTTTCTTCTGAATTGTTACTGTTTCACACCTAGTCACCTTCCAAGTTCAAGCCCTCCCAATTTCATGCCCAGATTCCTATAACAACCTCAAAAAGTTTGAGAATTGTTAGTATAGAGAAAAGGATAGTAGAATAAGAATCAAAAGACCTGAGTTTGTATCCTAGCCCTGTGATCTTCAGCAGTGTCCTTCACTTCCCTGAGCCTCACTGTTCTCATCTGTAACACAAAGGAGTTAACTCTAATTTATCTCAAACATTTCCTCTAGTTTTAATATATTAAGAATTTTCTTTCTGACTTGTGCAATTCTCTTTCCTATACATCTACGAATATCTCTCACTGTTTTCTAACATTCTTGTTCCACTCTGGTTAGATAGGTCTTCTTTCTGTCCTACAAAATGTATATCTCTGTGCCATACCTCATTGCCTGGCTTGGAAAGTTGTACCTACTGTCCCTTCCATCCAGCCCTATCCAAATCCAATTTATTCTTCAAAGTCCACCTCAAGTTCTCTTCCTATAAAGGCTCTTCCTATATTCTAGCCAACACCAATGGATGTCTCCTTTTTCTAGCCTCCTGTTGTGCTAATAACATATAATTGTTCTGTGTTTGTATTGTCAACCCAATTACACTGTAATCTTCTTGAGAGTTTTTTGTATACTTCCATACTATAACACTTTTCATACTCTTGGGGACATAATAGGTTTTGAGTAAACAGTTTCAGATTGACTATAAGATTAAAAATTCTTAGGCCTTTTCAGTCATTTCAAAGACTAGAAGCATAGCATAGCAGAATATTTGGATCTGCTCCTGAATTTGGTAACCATCCTGCCTTATATTACAGTGGTATCCTACTTGTAGCATCATGACATCTTTGAATGTTTGAAATAGTCACCAGTGGGTATCTTAACTTAAAATGTTCAGGAGGCTTTTTTTAGTGTGTGCTGTTGTTCCTTATTGAACAATTTATAATACAAACTAATGTTATATTTTTTTCCAAAAAATAAATTATTAAATATTCATCTACAGCAGTTGTTCACATCTGAAAAGGGAGTTCCTTAGGACCAGGTCCCTATATTATACAACAGAGATATCCATGTGGACTATAGGACTATTATCCAAATGTATTCACCCTTAGTGAATTGTAAAATGCATTTAGCTAGAAGATTCTGCTCTCTATCTGTGCCATATAATTTAGGGATTGCTAAATGTAAAAAAAAGATACAGAACGTTATAATGGAAGCCATTAAACAGAATGGGAAGAGGGGATGAATGTAGGCTATAAGTAAAGAAAATTATACTGCAGCAAAAGGTGAAATAACAAGAAGCTCTTCGTAAGACTATTATTTGAAGCATAAGGTAACTTTTTTTCCCTTTGCTTTTTAGAAAGACAACAAAGTTGCTGCATAGTCTGCGGAAAAGTCTTGGAAGTAGGTGATGTCTATCTAGGTCTTCATGGTCCAGAGAATTAGCTTCAGTCCTTGAAAAGAATGAAGAAGTGAATTTGCTGTATACTTGTCACCAGCACTGGGGTTTCACTGCTTAAATTTCAAAGGGTATAATGCAGTTACTTTTTGAAAAATGGCCATCTTCAGAAATGTTGAGCATTAAATATATTTGAGATAGCAGAAGGATAAGTAATTTCTTATGTATAGTTAAATACAAACTAAAACAGTACTTGGATGGAACTTAAAAGTATTTTTTCATCACTGAGAGGATTTTTCTTATCACTAAATTGTATTTGATAATTACTGCAAGTTACCTGCAGATGGGGCCGTGATACTGTGAGTGTTTTGAGCCACAGAAGGTTGTTTTTTGGGAAATCCTGTAATATCCCTTTTGAGGTAGCTTATTTCGTCAACTAATTAGGGTGCTGGATGGTAGAGCATTTTCTTTGTCAGTCAACTATGTACACACAGTAAATACTGTTTCTTAGGCAAAGGTACCTTTTTTATATAGTTGTAAAATTCCATTATATCCCATTGCCAAAGAAACATTAAGAACTTTGTATAGCTGTATAAAAAGCAACTAATTTTTTAAAGAATAAACATTTTTAAGTCAGCAAACATACTGTGTTATTGCAAAAGTTGATATGCTAAGGAACAGAGTTAATAGTTGGTTTTTTTCTTAGCTTTTCAGGCTTTAAATTTGTTTGATTTTTATATTTGGAATATAAATGAAGATTTGGTATGTTCTTCCATTATATAAAAGAGGATAAATTCTTCATTTTCACTTGCAAGTACTTCATTTTGTAGCTTATGGCATATCACAGGATTTGTCCAAATAAAGAAGATCTTTAAGTATAAGGACATGAATAATCATAGATCAGAATGCACTTAGCTTTACTTGCTGATAAATAATAACTTTTTTAGAAAATACTAGGCATCAGTTAATATGTTCTTTCTGATATGCCTGGGCTTAAAAAAAAGTCTGTCAGTCCTTAAAATTGTCTTTGTTGTGATACTTGTAGACCCATTCCATTGGATTGAAAGAACATTCTGAGTGTTGAAAGTTGCTGCATTTTGATAGCCCTTAAGACATTACAGTACTGGTCCCTTGACCAGTGAACCTCAAGCAACTCAGTATGGAGTTCATTGCCAATTAAAAATTACTAGTAAATCTTTTTGATATAAGTTATAATGGAAAAAATGAAATCTGGCCATTCAGATGCTTTTAATGGAGGCCACAGGAATAAAGGGATCCAAAGATTAAAATGTTTTTATCTAATTTGCTGATTTTGTTAACTTTATCCTCAAAATGTTCAGTAGTGATAAAGAAGTGGAGAACTGCACTGTAGGAAAGAAAATGGGAGTATTTAAAAGTGGTTGATATTCTTATTTTAATTTTATATCTTTTGTATAGCACTACAAAGGAAGTATTTTGTAATTTGGTTTCCTTATTAAAGGTCCAGTATTTGGCAGCCATAGTTGAGATAATATTGTTTAGTACTGTTTGTTTGCATGTTACCAACACAACCTTTTTGAGGACCCATAAATCATGACACTGAACAACTTTTTGAGGTTTTTGAACATAAAAGACAAGTGCTGTACTGTTGCAATAACTATGTAGACTGTCTGAGACGTCCCAGGCTTATTTAAACAAGAAAATTGTAAATAATACCAGTGATACATGCTGTGAAGGTATGAATTGGTGCGTCTCCCTAGCCTTTGGGTTAACAAGTGGGGTATTTTGTGCCCTAATAACTGGCAGCATGGCATACCTGCAGTGTACCTTGCAACATTAAAGCAAGGTTTTTATTCTAAGGCAGAATAAAACTGTTCAATAAAAAAAAATGTGAAAGTTGTTTCTCCTTTCAACATTATTACCTTCTAAACAGCACAATGTAAAGTGAAACACAGAAAATAATTTCATTATCACTTTATTGATATTTGTCCTTTCACATATCTGGATTCTCTCATATAAGCTTGATTTCCAGCAGTATTGCTAAATCTTATTGTTTGTTTATCTTGTATATTACCAAGTGCATATAGATGTGGCCTTAAAAACCAAGGTTTTGATGGCTTTTTACTCCATTTTCCACACACATTTCTGAAATCTAATTGGTTCCCTAAATCATAAATTATATTCATAAAATCATAGGATTTTTGAGCTGGAAGACATCAGTTTACAGAGTACATATCTGATCTACCCCTCCCCTTCGACAGATTCTGGTGAGTTTCTGTACTGTCTTATGGTCCACTTCTCAATCATTGTGGCCCTATTTGATATCCAGGCAATTCAGTGTCTAGAGGTCATGGAAGAAAGCACTAAAAACCAGGGTGGGGTCCACACTGTGTTATCTTTTATTAGAATCACAGGGAATAAGTGACCTTAAACTTGACCCTAGGGTACAGCTATTTCAGTTTCTTTTTCTAGTCTGGGCTCTATTGGATTCCTTAACTTCTTTTTGACAAATGTCCTGTTTTTAATAGGTTATTAAATGAAGAAACCAGAGAGATGGAACTGCCTCTCCAGCCTGTTTGTCAAGTGCCCTGAGAGGTTCCTGAAGGGTGGTTGCTTGACTGCCACTGCTGTACCCCCAATCATAGTTACATAGACAGTGTGTAAAATGCAGGTTGCACTCAGAAAGCTTTTTCCTTTGTGCATGATTCATATTCCCTTAGTCGCTTCATTTTCATGTTTGAATTTAGCTTTAGAATTTGATGAGAAAAACTGGCATATCACACACATGTACTGTTGAAAGTTTGATGTTTGTCTCATAAAAAGAGGGAGTGGGGATGGGAAAAATGTAAAAAGATTTTTAGTCTTTTGTGGATTATTAGAGGATAGTATAATAGTAAGGTGAATTGTGCTCTTATCCTAGAATAAATTTAGCTATCATTCTCTTTAGTGTTTCCAGCTTATTTAAAATACCATGACTAGGGCAGCTAGGTGGCGCAGTGAAGAGAGCACAGGCTCTGGAGTCAGGAGGACCTAAGTTCAAATCTGGCCTCAGACACTTGACACTTACTAGCTGGGTGATCTTGGACAAATCACTTAACCCCAATTGCCTTGCCTACTCACCTCCAAAAACAAAAACCCCATTACTGTAGGAGCATACAATCAGGGCAGTTGGGTGAAGTCAGAAAAAACAAATAGTACTAATGGCCTGAAAATATAAGCACTTTTAATATCTACCTAGACTTAAGATTTACCCGGAGTTGAACATATTTGTGTGTGTATGCTTACACATATGTATTTATGTGTATTTATATATGTGTATATGTATACTAATGCCAATGGAATCACCTTCTTTTCTAGAAACACCCAATATTAGCCTACACGGAAGCAGTAATTCTTAGTTACATGAAACCTACATGGGGTATCAGCCCTACTCAGAATGAAGGAGGGTGGTTGCTATTCTTTGGCATTTCAATATGAAAACATTTTTACCTGGACACTGATTTGTGTGCAAGGCAAATATTTGACTCCTCTGTACCTTTAAATACCATTTTATGTTAGCAGCACCCACGGGATTTGGATTATGGATGAAAATAGAAGTCCATCAGAAACTTTTTGATAAAGTTATTTTGCTGGTGAAGGGAAATCTACTTCATTTGTGTTTTATTATTTGTAGATAAGATATTTATCCCTCTGACCCCACCCCATTATTATAGCACAAGAGTTTACAAATGACAATAAACTTATCCTAAATTTTTATAGTCACTAATTAGTATTTTCTGAGAGGAGAAACTAGGATCAGGACAGAGAGCACAAAAGTTTCTTAGACTACTGGATGAGAGCAACTGGTACCACTAGAGACCTTTCATTGGAAAGAGCACCAGTGTAGGAGTCATAAAGCCTGGATCTGAATACCAGATCTCCAATTAAACAATTATTTGATCATAGGCAGGTTCCTTAGTCTTAGGACCTTAATTTTTTTAAATGAGAAGGCTAAACTCTGTTGTCTTCCAGCTAAAGGTACCTTCCTATTCTTGTCATTCTGTCAATAATTGAGTGGTCCTCTGATCTCTTTAATGCCAGTTTTCCTTTTTGAACATTAAGGTTCTTTGAGCCTCACTATGACTCAGGTTAAAAGTAAATCTTGATTACATAATTCCAGTTTGAGGATTCTGGAATGTGAAAGTGTCTTGGAATCAACAGCTGAGAGAACATCTGGGATAAGTGGTGGTTGTCTGAACGGCATATACTAATTTTAAGAAATGATTGATGACCCTAAGAACTATTTGAAGACTACAAATTATACTAGAAACACTTTTGCTTTCTAAGGTACCCCATCATGCTTGTTTATGTTGAACTAGACATGGGCACGTGATAAGCATTCAGTTCAATTGAACAACATTGTAAACACCCACCGTATACAATGAAGACTTACTGTTATTTTTGTTCACTCATATCTCACTCTTTGTGACCCTGTGGACTGTAGCACACCAATACTGTCCATGAGGTTTTCTTGGCAAAGACACTGAAGTGATTTGCCATTTCCTTCTCCAGTAGATTAAGGCAAACAGAGGTTAAGTAATTCACCCAGCATCATATACCTAGTAAATGTCTGAGGCCAGATTTGAACTCAATTCTTGCTGGCTCCGGGCCCAGTGCTCTATCCACTGAGCCACCTAAACTGCCTCCAAAAGATATTAAAAGTACTCATTTAAAGCTTGATTGACTCAGCTACAGAATTTCAGAGCTAGAAAGAACTTTACAAATATAATCCAACCCCATTTATTTTACAGATGAGGAAACTGAAGGCTCCAGAAAGGGAAATGACTTGTCAGGACTAGAACCCAGGTCTCCTGGCTCCTGTTATAATGTCTCCCAGTACTGGAGGCTCCTTGAGGGAGAATGTATCAATAAGTAAGATAATCTCTTGGTCCTCAAGGATCTTGTATTATACGGGGGATGCAACATATACACATCTAAGTAAATACAAAATAAAAGCTAGGTAAGTTAAAAGTCATTGGTGGGTGAGAGAGGTTTTAATTGCTGGAAGGATGGCAAAACATCTCATGTAAGAGATAGCACATGAAATGAGCACAGAAGGAAACCAGGGATTCTAAGAAGAAAGTCAGGAGGGAATGCATCTTAGATATGGAGTGTATTGTGTGACTGTCACTGTAGTTGGCCTGTAGGGGGTGGTGAAAGGAAATAATCCACAATAAGTTTAGAATGGTAGACCTGAGGAATTGAAATGCCAAATACTAGAGATTGTATTTTATTGAAGAAGCACAGGGTAGCCTCTGGGAATTTGAAATGGGAGTGATCCTATTTGACCTGAGCTTTAGAAATATATCTAGTATGGTGTGTGAAACAGATGAGAGAGGGGCGAGATGTGAGGCCACTCAGAAAGCTATCATGATAGTTCAGGGAAGGGATTCCTAGAGCCGGTACCAAGCTAGGCACTGAAAGGAGGTCAGGAGGAAGAGAACAAAGATGTTGACAATTGATTGGCTGTAAGGATGGAGGGAAGGAAGAGTAGCCACCGATCCAGCAGAGCTTGTAAACCTCATTGAGCAGTAGAAAAGTAGTACCCTCAACAGAAATCGGGGATTTCCATTCAGAAGAGGGGTAGATTTGGGATGTCATCTTCTTGATTTCATGGTCCTCTTTGAGAATGAAGGACAAACAAATGAGATTTGGGAGAAAAGTTCTGTTTTGCACATGTTAAAGGCTGAGATGACTATAGGCCACCCAGTTGGAAATGGCTAATAAGCAGTCAGTCCTATGGATTTGTAGCTCTTAGGACTGGATATGTAGATCTGAGAGTCTTCAGATGATATTTGAATCAATAGGAACTGAGGAGATCACTGAGAGAGCCTTGGTAACCCATGAGGGGTAGGTAGAAAGGAAAAAACAAAGGTGTCAGAAGAAAATGGAGACCAAGCTTAGCCCCAAAGACAAGAGAAGACCCAAACACCACCCCTGCCCCAACTCTGCCTCTGAGTAGCTTTTTTATGTACATTAGGGAGATTTTTTCTTTTGTTAAATTCATTATCATGATAATTAGTGGCTCAAGGGAGAGAAAAGTATACAATGGGAAACGTAGATGAGGCAACAGAATAATTTTTTTCTTCATTTAAAAAACCCAAAGGAGGAACCAGAAGCTAAGTAAAATCAAGTTCAACATCCACTGTAGGAAAGATCTGGGAGAACTGACGAAAGACTTTCCTTATTTGGAGATTAAAAACTCTTCCAAAACCTGGAGAGAACCCTTTGGGGACGAAAGCCAAATTGCAAATATTAAGGGAAGAGAGTTGGTGGTGTGGAGGTGGAGAATATAAACCATTCTTTCTAGAAATTGGATTGAGTTCCTTTCTAGGCTAAAAAGGACAATTAAAATTAGCATCTGAATCACTGGAATGTTAAAAATCTGATTTGAAGTTACTTCTTGATACGGCTAGAGATGTAGCTGTCATACTCCTCCATACCTATGCAACTGCGCCTCCCAGTGGAGAAATGAGACTTTTCTACGTCTCCCCAATATTGGAAGTTCCAGTAAAGATGAGTTTAACATTACTACATCGAGAATAACCACCTGGTCTGCAACCTGATTGCTGAAAAATGTCATTCATTCTGATTGTCTCTGGAAATTTGAGGAGTTTCATTTGTTGTTTTGTTTTTTTGCTCTCCCAACAACTGTTTTAGCACATGATTTTGAAATCTATCTTCTTCCTCTTGTTCTCTCATCCATCCAAGGATATGACCAGTAGAAATGTGAGGTCAGTGAAAGCTTTTAGTTTCTAGTTATAGGACAGGAGGTCAAAGCAAACACTGGCACCTTTCACTGAGTCAATTTTATTGCACTTTATTAATGGAAGATCAAGGGGAAGAGAAGTTAAAATGGAAATGGTACAGCATATGTTTCTCGAAATGGTACAGCAGATGTTTCTCCTGGACACCTGCCCTTTTCCACATTAGCCATCAGACCAAACTTCAGAAATCTCCCAGAGATGAACTCCACCCTGAAGTGTGCCCTGATAGTCCTGCTGTTCCCATCCAGCGCTCTGGAAAAATGACCCCATTAAATAATTTTTCCATGGTATATTTCTTTAATAGTTAATTTTATATAGTGCCTACTCTGTGCCAGGCACTTAAGAAGTGCTTTACAATTATCTCGTAGGATCTTCACAGCATTCTTGGGAGGTAGGTGCTATTATTATCCCCATTTTACAGATGAGTAAACTGAGTCAAATAGAGTTTTTTTTTTTTTTTTAAGTGACCTGCCCAGAGTCACAGAGCTAATAGGTGTCTGCCCAGATTTAAACTCAGCTCTTCCTGACCCCAGGCTAGGAGCTCTATGCACCAGAGGGACCTTTGACAGATAACTACTTTAGTCCTTCCAAATCACATTATAAGGATGTATAGTCAGACATGTAGTGGTTTTAAAAGGGAAAATTGATGACTGGCTGCCAATCTACCCAACAATCACTTTGTCCTTGTTGGTGTCAGTTACCATTACCTTCCAACTCTCCCATTGCCACATTGTATTCACTAGTAAATTATTACAAGAATAAAAATAATTCTCAGTTGGGGAATGGAAGATGATTGCACTCCTAATAAAACTTTTTTTTTACTGTACTTTGAAGCTAGTTTATGTAATTTTTGTATTTGTTCCTCAGTGTGTATTACTGATATGATCTTTGCCCTAGAGGTCACCTGATAAGGATTGGTCAGCTCTCAGAAGAGACTTGAATGAGTGACCAGGTGCAAAGGGTGCCTGGTGCCTCTGAAAAGGAACACTGTAGGGAGGACGGTGGGGCTAAATCGTCCTCTCTTCCTTCTCTCTCTCCTTTGGCCCAGACTGTTTCCTGCTTTACCTCCTGGAACCCTATCAGCCACTATGCATAGAGCAAACAATGCACTAGCAAAGGAAGATCTAGTGAGTCTTAAGACTTCATTTGAAGGGACTGAATGTCCCTACAGCTTGAATACCTGATGATTTCTGATGTCAAAAACATATACCTTGAGCCAAAAGGGAATCCGCTTTCAACATTTTGAGCTTCGCACCTACAGTCATAGCCCCCTATCCTTGAGAGCCTTTCTAAATCTTGTCCCTGAGGCACTCCCTCTCTGAGATTTCTTTGTCTACCAGGTTCCTCCCCTCAGAGACCTCTGCACCGGTTAGGTTAGCTCAGAACCTTTTGTGTCTGATGGGCCCTCTGTCTGCAGTCAATTTGAGTTCATGATAAAGATTGGGCATCTGAACTCAGGAGCCAGTCCATTCTAGGTTTGCCAAATTCTTTCTCCAACTGGGCAAACACGTTAACCAAGAGAAGAAGAACTATATGGGCTGGCATTCTCAAACTTTGATTAGGACCTGGTGCTATTCCCTTCCTGAACACTTCTCTTTCCACATTTTGTATGATGATGTTGACTCTTGGGCCCTGCTTGGACCTCTTGGTTCTCAGGCCTGCTCTCAAAGTTCCCATCCATTTAGTGTAATATCCCTTACGAGTCTTCTACCTGATGCTGAGGTGGTTGTGGGTAGTAGGTATCACCTTATGTGACCTAACCTTCCACCAAAAACCTAATGAAGCATGTCACTGGAGAGTTCAGGAGCCTGGGTCCCTTCCCTACCTCAAGGCCAGGCCCACTCTTATCTGCAGCCAGGCTGACATAAAGAGCAAAGGTAGGTTTCAAAGAAAAAGCGGGGAGAGGGGAGCGGGAAACATAAACTGACTGACAGAATGGAAAGAGTGCTGAATTGGGAGTCATTGGACTTGAGTCCAAATCCTAGTCTTAACTACTTGTTACATGTATGATTTTAGGAAAGTCACTTAACAGGTATGTGCCTCAATTTCAACATTTGTTAAATGAAAGGTTTTGATTAATGAGCACCACACTTTGGCTCCATCACTTCTTGGGTATGTTTGAAAGGGGAAAAGAAATAGCCTAAAGCACTGCAAGGAAAATTATTTCACCTGATATCCATAATGGTACACATGTATAGAATGGTTTGGGTTTTGTATTTTTCATTTGCATGCAGGTCCTCAGACTGACAGTAGGCTTTCTACAGCATAGAAAGAAAGCCAAATCCCAGGCTTTCAGGTGGAGGCTGAAGCTAAAAGAAGTTGGATCCCTATAAATAACCCCCTTCTTTCATGGTGTGGAACACTGTAATGTTAATGGAATGGGAAGATCTTTCCCTTCCTTTAATAGCCCTATGGGACCTGCTTTGAGCTGACCCAGCTGACTACTGTGATGGAGCCTGAGTCACATGGAGATTTGAGTTCACATGGAGCCTACAGTAGGAGGAGCTTGCCAAACAGGTGGAGCAGGAAGTGAGAGTGTAGCAAAGCTGAAGCAAAGCAACTAGCATGAGTGGGAGAGGGGAGAATTTTGCCTAGGGGAGCTTGTTTGTGGGAAAGCCTAAAGCAGGGAAGGCTTGGGGATGTCAATGCTCCCTAGATTGGTGATGTGTATAAACTTCTGTTACATGGTGGAATTGGCTTTCTGGTATCTGAATAAATACCTCTCTTTGAGGAAGAGAGTTATGTATACTTTGTGAATTTACTCTGGAAATATGCATGCATATTCATAGTGCCTGTTATGGGTATGGATGTGTTACAAAGACTTAGAGTGCCAGGTCACAGCAAGAACTCCTCTCCCCCTCCATGAGAAAAGGAATTATTGGTCATCAGAGAGGTCGTTAGGCCTTTAGGAGAGTGAAGGGACAAAGATCTGAGGGCCACATTCTCTGCTCTACTGATGTCCCTGGGACCTACTTCTTTTACATGAATGAATAAATGATTGAATTATTAATTAAGCACTTACAGTATAAAGCACTGTGCTAAGAGCGGGGGATACAAATAGAAAAGAGAGTCCTTGTTCCCAAGAAGCTCAT
The DNA here is from genome assembly GCF_028372415.1 of Notamacropus eugenii. Taxonomy (NCBI): domain Eukaryota; kingdom Metazoa; phylum Chordata; class Mammalia; order Diprotodontia; family Macropodidae; genus Notamacropus; species Notamacropus eugenii. The sequence goes on along the minus strand of NC_092872.1, from coordinate 452,758,735 downwards.
GTTCTAGTTAAAGATATAAATAAATATAGGAAATTTCAACTGCCAGTCAGATGGAAAGGTCCCATGGTCTTTAGGCTACCAGGGTAAAGCAGCCTCTTCTTTAATGTCATAACCACTGATAAAATCATCAGTTTCTGATGTTGAACCATTTGACAGTGCCAAGGACTGATGGTAGGAACTTTTTTTTGGATCTTCAATAGAGATGACTGTAGCTTCTGCAGGAACAGTAGTCAGATTTCATCTCTACAGGTATCCCTTCCCAGGATGATGGCTGAAAGCATTAGTGTTCCAAAGACTCCAAAGTTTAAGATCCTGGGTAGTCTCCATCAGGATCCAAAAGGAGATGGTGGTAGTGGTGGTGGTTTGACTTGCTGCCCCCTGTCTCTTTCAGAGTGCCTTGTTGCCTCAGTTTTGGCAGTGGCCATCCTGATTAGGCAACCCCCCCAACTCCCAGACATCCCTGCCTACCCAGAGAAAGGGGATCAGGAGAGAGCTTCAATTAAGCTGAGAAAAGCCCATGTTTACTTAGTCAATAGGATTATGGTTGGACCTTAGCTCCTACTGTATTCAGATGGGGTAAGGGGGCTAGGGGTAGGGTTAGGGATAATGAAAGGATCTTTCCCCCTCTTGGCCTGTTGGATAGGTCCACACTCCTGTCTAGTCAGCATTTTTTCTCTCTAGGAGCATAACTTTATAGGGTATAGTTTGCATTAAGATGTCATGACACTGACCTGATAGTAGTGAAGACTCAGGTTCTAGTCATGAGTAGTCTCTTCAGAAGCCTAGATTTATGTTCAGATTCCACGTAAGAAAAAGAATATCAAAACTATGTTCTATGTTTGACATAGATATTTGACCAATTTGATGGCTTAAGTAAAGGGAAAGAGGCAGCATGGTATGGTCAGGGGTGAGGAGCCTGCAGCCTGGAGTGCCTTTTAGGTCCTTAGGTGTGGCCTTTTGACTGGAGTCCAAGTTTTACAGAACAAATCCTTTAATTAAGGGGATTTGTTCTGTGAAGTTTGGATTCAATTAAAGGGCCACACTTGAGGACCTTGAGGCCACAAGTTCCCCACCCCAGTATAGAAGATAGAGAGCTGGCCTTGGAGCCAGGAGAAGCTGAGTTCAAGCCCCACCTCTGACACATAACTGCCTGTGTGACCCTGGGCAAGCCAATTTATTTCTGATTGTTCTAATCTAAAGAATTCTCTAAAGCTCTTTCAGCTGCACAGAAGCTGCCATCCTGCATTGGCTGAAAGTTTTTCCATTCAAGAGTTTTCCCATATCATTGAAATGACAGGTCCAGTCCCTATCTCCAAATACAGGAAACAGATACCCACATGTTATGCCCAATATCCTGGTCAGCCTCACCTGACCAGCAGTTATATTTTTTGTTTCATTTTTATCTCGCACTCTATATGCACCTAACTTTCTGGATGCCTTTTATTTGTACATATCACATTCACTCTCTATCTAGCCTCCCATCCAAAGTGCCTTTCCTTTTACCAAAGTTTAGAAAAGGTTGAGAGTATATAGAACAGTTCAGGAAAACTACCAACATAACAACATCTAACTGTAAATGTGGTATTCCACCACCTCAGAAATGAAAGGAGAGAGGGGCATTTTCACAACTTTCTGGAACCAAGTTTGATCATTACCAATTACAGTGTTCAATTTTATCTTAATATTATTTTCTTTTACATTAATCTCACGTTTCTCTAAATTCTTTGTCTTCCTCATTTCTTATGGGCTTCCTTGTTAACAATATGCTCTTTTCACAGACCAGAAAAGAGGCTGTCTATGAATGGATGCTTTTTGCTGTTTAGTGTTACAAGAGCTAATAGTCTGTAGTATGGGCAACAGGACAAGGCAGAGGAGGACTTTAGACACTTGATCTTAACCTGAGTGAGTAGGCCAAGAAGGCCATGATGACTTTATACAGATTTTTTTAGCTCTTCAGTGCACAGTGGTTCCCACCCCTTATTGTAGATGGGGAATCAGGTTTCATCCATCTGAGCTGTCTCCTAAATGGTGGTGAGGAACCCTTTCAGAAGACCCAGGATTTGAGATTACAGGCTTGGGTTGTGGGGGAAGTGAGTGGGAGTTTCAGCTCCTGGTGTAGCCACAGGCTTTGTTTCTGTTCCAATAAACCATATCTTAATCTCTCACTGTTAGCCCAACAATGGTTCTTTTTTCCATGAAGGTCTCATTTGCAGCCATGGGATAGTTGTAGCATTATTTGTTTTTTGTGCCCAAGGTCCATTTTAGTTGAGAAAATGGCATTTGGATGAGGAAAGGAGCCAAGGAGTACTTTAGTATTCAATATTTTTCTGAATAACTTAGCCACATAATGTCCTGTAAACTGTATGCAGTTTTTTTATAAATGCAAATTGGGGCTAAATATTCAAACAACAGAACATCCAGTTACTGGGAACCATGTTGCTCATAAATTTATTAATGATTGTAAAGTTCAGAATTACTTCCCCATGATCCTCTTTGCAGATGCAGGCCTATTATGGATTCTTCCACAGACACAGACATCTCTGTCTGCCTTACAGATTTCCTGAGCACATAATAGGATTTCCTCCTTTCCCCCCCTCCCTCTCTTGTAGACTCCTATATTCGCTTATAAAGATACCTAGACTTGCTACAGACCTTTGAACCTCTTGCATGCCCCCCTTTAGAGATCCCTTGGCCCCTTATAGATCCCTACATGACAATGTGATATTTGAGGAAATTTAAATGCAGAAAAAGATGTGTATATAATACATGTTGAAAAAACTGGAAGTAATTCACATGCCCCATACTGTAGTATGCATTTAAGCAACGGTAGTGCATATATGTCCTGGAGCACTTAAGAACCATGGGAAATGGTTGGTATCTCTCATCAGAGATGCCATCCAGACATGAAAGGCCCAGATAAATATCTGGGACCTTCTACTTCTCTGGTCCATTATCCCTATGCAGGTGGATACCTGGGAATGCCAGTTATCTGGTACTCACCAAGTACCCTTACAAGGCTCCCATGGTTTCACAACATAAAACAGGTTCATTATAAAAGGACAGAGAAAGGACTCAACCTAGTGCATAGAGATTTAAGAAATAGCACACCTCTCACTCCACAAGGCCACGTTTCTCCCTCAAATACCTGCATTACTATAGTGACTTAGAGTCTTGCCCTGAGTTAGACCCCAGTAAGAGACTGGGAAACTGAGGCTGACTCCCCTGTGCTTGTGCTCTGTATCACATTCCTCTCACCAAAGTACTCCTCTACCTGTTGGCACTCTTGGTCCTCTCTCATCAGAAGGCCACCTCACTGCTGCTGCTGTATTCAGTTTTGCTTTGCTACTCCCTACTCCTGAGCTTTCCTCTTTAGATGGTGCTAATTACCTCCTCTCTAAGTACCATCCCATCCTGCCCCCCACTACACACACATACACATACATACACACACACACACACACACGCAACATATTTCTTTAGCTAACTGTGAAAGTGCCTCTTCAACATTAAAACAGGCTGTTTAAATTCTGTTTCTCTTTAAATCCTACCAGCAGTCTCTGGTTCCCACTTGTGTTAGCATCTCTCACTGAGTTTGAGGGGAAGTCACTGAAATACCCTCATTCTCTTTCCCTTTGTCTTTCCATTTCCCAGTTTCCACTGAAGCAGTTGGTTGGGTTATGCAAATTAGCCCAGGCCATCTCAGAAATCTCCAAATGGAAGTAAGGAAAAGCAGCTCCTGACCACTGGAACAAACTACTGTGATTCAAAGAGGGAGGATAATTTCTTGCTACGTATGGATCTGTATCTATCCCAGGACCACACAAAGTCAGTCAGCTAGTATTCATTAAGCACCTATATACCAGGTACCATACGTAAGTGCTATTCAGAAGTAGAAGAGACCTTGGAAACTATCTTTTCCAGCTCCTCATTTTAAAGATGAAAAAACTGAAGACCCAAGAGAGGAAGTTAGTTGTAAACCACTGACTTGAACTTGGATTTCTGGACTCCCAGTACAATGAATAGAACGGAAATAATGATCACAACAACCACATACACACTGACACAGGCACCTCACCACAGTAATGAAGAAAGCTGGAGGCTAGAAGTAGATTCAATTCCATGTGTACTTGGTCTCCTTTTTATTGGGGGTGAGTGGGGTTGGAGAAGTAGTTCATAAGAAAGGGACCCAAACTGTTAGCAATAAAACAAAAAAAAAGCAATGATTGAAACTAATCCTTTCTCATGTCTAAAGATCATTCTTTGGGGAGGCCAATACTACTAAGCAGAACAAAGTAGTGTTGCCCAGTGGGCAGAACTGAGTCCATGGGTATGAACAGATGATTTTATTTTTGTCTTTGCTTTTATGTGATTCTTCTAAACAACACTGAGAAGCCAGCCCTCAGCTGGGTCTGCCAGCCCACTGGCTCTTAGGGCCCTTTGAGGCCAGAGTCTCAAGGTCTTTGTGGAGGAGAAAAGTTGCTGAGGTTTGTGCCTAATAACCACCATCTTACTGCCACAGTGCATGGATGTGGATGAACTGGCTCCATCAGAGCTGATGAGGAAGAGGACATTACACGCTGCTGCTTTTAATCTGGGATATAAATAGGAATGGATAAGCTTATCTGAACTACTCAGTGTACAGTTTTTTAACCTTTTTTATTTTATGGATTCCTTTGGGAGTCTGGTAAAGCCTATGGATCCATGCACAGAATAATATTTTTAAATACACAAAATAAAATATAGAATTATAATGGAAACCAATATTATTGAAATAGAGTTATCAACATATATATAATTTTAAATTTAATTCACAGATCCCAAGTTAAGAACTTCTGTCCCAGTGCCAGGAGAGAGCCTATAAGAAAAGAAAAAGACTATCCAGGCTTTGGAACGAAATATATTGAATTGTTGACTCTTTCCTCCCTTCAGAAAAGTACATAGCTGGGCCTGTACATGTAGTCATACACAGGTATAGCCAAATCTGTTTTGCGTATCAAAAAACTATAGAACTACAGATCAACAACAAGACCCTGAAATGCCTTATTAAAAGCTTATAGAGAGGAGCTCTGGGTTATGTGAGCAACAAGATGGAGGGCTAGACATTTATTTTGTTCCCCTTGACCTTTCAAATCTCCCCAAAATAGAAATTGTGTGCCAAAGATGAAATAACTAAAGCTCTCTCTGTGGTCCAGGACACCCAGAATCCAAAAGAATGCTACAACAGTAGTAACAACAACCTATGACTCTCACTGACCTGTGTTTCTTCAGCATTCCTCCCCCATTCTCCATGCTTCCAGCAAAAAGGTTGCACCAGCAGACCCAAGGATACAACACAAGCTCACAGAGTTTTCTTAAACCCTCCCCACACCTGTGCCCCACCTCCCTCTTTCTAGTACCATTGAAGCTCTGCCTCCAGGCTGTAGAAGTCTGCCATGACCAAGGCAGATAGCCAGGTGGCTGTAGTCCCTCGGGAGCCAAAGCTTCCTTGGAGCCCGTGCCTTGTGGCACCAGCAATACAAAGCTCCAAACTGCCAGGGCACAGCCAAAGAATTAAGGAACAGAGGGAGTAGGAGAAGAGACCAGGACAAGACACTCAAAGGCAATTGCTGTGTAGCACTCCACTAAGCCTGAGGGAAAAAGAGGCATTTAACAGGGTCCAGTCCTGACCACTCAAAAATCAGCTGGGGCAGAGATTAAGGCTGGACTGTTTGACTTGCCTAAGCAGGGAAGGAGAGTCACATACTTTCAATACACTCGAACCACACAATGATCTCAATAGATTTAGAAAAGTCTTTGACAAAGAACAACACATTTGTGCTAAAGACCCTACAAAGAATAGGTAGGACCGTTTTTGTAGCATAAAAAGCATGTATATAAAACCAAAAATAAGCATCATATGCATTGAAGGTTGAATAAAATCTTTTTCAACAAATACAGGAGTGAAACAAGGATGCCAAATCTCCCCCCTTTTATTTGATATTGTTGTGGATATGCTAGCAACATCAGTAAGACAAGAGAAAGAAATTAAAGGAATAAAGATAAGTGGTGAGGAGCTAAAAGTGTCCCTGTTTACTGAGGATATGATTAAGAACAACCTAAATAGCTGGAGAAATTATTCAGTGTTATTGGCTAGGCTGTGCCAATATAATAAAAATGATGATACTATCACAACTAATTTATGTTTTCAGTGCTATAACAATCAAATTACAAAAGGGGTACTTTAAAGAATTTTATTGAAATAATCACAAAATTCATTTGGAAAATCAGAAAATTTAAAATGTCAAGGGAAATTATTAAAAGAAGTAGATTGTAGGGGGAATACTACTTCCAGATCTCAAACTACACTATAAGGCAGCAGTCATCTAAACCATTTAGTATTAATTAAAGATTAAAGAAACAGATCAATGGAATGGACTAGACAAGGAAAATTAAGAAACAACAGAACTCAATAATTCAGTGTTTGATAAAATGGAAAATGTAAATTACCCAGGGAAAAGCTCCCTATTTGATTAAAAATTGCTGGAAAACTGGGAAGCAGACTGATAGAAATTAGATTTAGACCAACACCTTACACCATATTCCATAATACATTATAAATGGATATATAACCTTAATGGTAAAGATCATACTATAAAAAAATTAGAAGAGAAACAGATCACATACCTCTCACACCTATGGGTAGGAGGTATATTCTTAACCAAACAAGAGATAGAGGCAATAAGAAAAGATAAAATAGATCATCTTGATTACTTGAAACTGAAAAACTTCTGCATGGGCAAAATCTAGATAAGAAGGGAAATGTTCAAATAGGAAATTTTTTTGTATCAAATTTCTCTGTTAAGGGTTTGGTATCCAAGATATAAAAATAATTAGTTGATACATGTCAGACTGATAGCCATTCCCCAACAGATAAATAGTCAAAATATGCAAATAGTTCTCAAAAGAACTGCAGAGTATTCACATCTAAATGAAAAAATGCTTCAAATTACTAATAACAAGAGAAATACAAATCAAAACGACTCTGCAAATTGGCAAAAATAACTCCAAAATGGCAGAAATCAATATTAGAGGGGTTGTGGAGGAATGTGCACACTACTGCATTGTTAGTGGAATTGTGAAATTGCACAACCATTTTGGAAAGCAATCTGGAATTATGCAAATAAAATGATGAAAATGTCCATGCCCTTTGAACCAGAGACTCCATTATACTTAGACTCCAAAGAAGCCATGGATAAGAATATACTCCAAAATATTTATAGAGGCATGTTTTGTAATAACTAAGAATTGAAAGCAAATGTCCATCAATTGAAGAATGGCTAAATAAATGTTAGTACATAAAGGTAATGGAATTATCTGTGTGAATGACAGAAGTATGCAAAGATCTATATGAACTGTTGCAGTGAGGTAAGCAGAGCCAAGAAAACAATATGCACAATAACTACAACCATGTAAATGAAAAGAATAGCTTTTTACCAAAAACATCAAAATTAAATGTAACAAAATTATAAAGATCAAACAGGACTCAAATGAAGAAATATGAAAATATATCCCTAACCTAAGCCTCCATGAAGGTGGGAGGTCCACAAGTGTTACATATGGCACACGTTTTTGGTCTTTGCAGCATGTTGATCAGTTGTACTGAATATTTTTTCCTCTCTAAAATAAACAAAACTGATACTGAGTTGGCTCTCTGAGAGGGGGAGAGGGAGGGAGAAGGATACCTGGAATAACTGTGGTGATATAAAAACCAAAAAATATCAATAAAAACTTTTTTTAAAAAATAACTTATAGACTCCAGAAATATCTCCGAAGTCATATGTAGCAAGGGATGTCCCCACACACACACAAGTAGCATAGAGGTGTCATATGGGAGGTAGAATAGGGAGGTAGGGAGGTAGAATAGACATTTCGAGCCTCTTTCTACCACTACCAGCCACACTTTTCCAAGGCAGACTTTAATTCCTGCCAGAAGGAGATGCAAAAGTTGGGTCATTCTGCTCTCATCAGAGAGAGGGAGTACCAGGCTAGAATTATATCTATCAGCTCCCTTAAATATTAGTACTCTAGGAAATATAGTTTTCAGGTTTGAGACAAACCTCTAATCTCTGTTTCTTAATGGGGAAAGAAGGACCCAATCTTTATATTCAAGGTTTGATTCCTTTCCCACCAAAGACCAGTTCCACAATGAATACACATAATAAGTAACAAAGAAATCCATTAATCCAAGTTGACAACAAAATAGAAATTTTTAAAAAACTACACACAGGAAAATATGGACCAGATAATGAAAAGTGATTTAGTTCATCCATTAGGAGCAAGGTAACTCAACTCAATCAAGAGGGTTCTAGATCTCACCAAGGGGAAGTTCCTCAAAGTCTGTAGTGTAGCAAACTGGAGATGGTGATACAATGGAGACTGCCAACTCCTTTCATGCCAGCTTCTTTCTAGCAATCTGAAGTGGGGCATCTTCTCACTTTAAACTGGAAGCCAGAAGTCCTCAAAGACACTGCAGAACCCAAAGAGACTTACGAACCCAAAGAAACTGAAGACACTCAAAAATCCTGGTGCTCCCCTCTCTTATGCTCTCACAAAACAGTCTCTCACAAAGGCACAGTGCAATTATCTTCACCAGTGAGGATCACGTCCCATACCAAAGGGCTTTGGGACTCATGTTACACACATAAATAGCTTGATTTTTTTCCATGCCTGATTTCTGGATTCAAACATGTCTAAGTTTCCACCCTAATTCCTTTCTTCATTTCCTTGAAAACAGATCCCAGACTCAAATCACCAGCTGCTGAAATGATCTGATGTGCTGTGGAAGTTATTTCCTTTTAGTTGTCTATGTGTAGGATGTGTTTCTACATGATCTTGACTTCTTGAAAGATGATAATAAAAGTTCATAACCAGCTATACCCAGGCCAGAGATACTGGCCCTTAGGAGCATAGTTTTTAGAGCTGGAAGTTACCTTAGCAGTTATATAGTGCAATCTCCTCATTTTATAAGTGAGCTAAACTAAGAGAAATTAAGTGACTTAACCCAGGTCACATGGGAAGTAAGGGACAAAGAGGGGATTTAAGTCCATGTACTCTGATTTCCAAATCAGTGTTCTTCCCACTATACTGTACTGCCTCCTACATCTCAGGCAGCCTTCTCAGGTAAAAGAAGAGCCAGATGAAATGCCTCTTATCCATCAATTACTATGGGACAGTTTGGTACACAGCAGATCAGAAAAAAAGCCCCTGAAAATTAATAGAATCTAAGCTCCTTGTAGGCAGGGATTGTTTCATTTTTGTGTTTGTACCACCAGCACCTACCACAGGACCTGGAAAATAATTGGTACTTGATAAATGCTTGTTGATTAATGGGTTGATGATGGTACCACTAGTGCAGGGCTTTCTCCACATAGAAAGAGATCTTGTGTTTGCTGTTACTCAAGGTCATCACATCACAGCTTCAGTCCAGTTTTCTTTGAAGACTCTGAGACTCACAAATGCTCTGGCTCAGCCCCTGGACCTTATACATGGACTCCTCTCTTTTTCTTCCATGATTTAGTTGGACTAAACTGTCTACTCTTCCTGTGTCATATCCATACCTACTTCTGTAGAGAATTCAGGCAGAAGGGCTATGGAGAAAAGAGGACTCTAGGATCTTTAAACTGTTTGTTACAAAAGCCCTGACTCATCCTCCTGGAGCAAATTACAGTCTCTTCTTTTAGCTCCACCAAGAGAAGTTGTTCAAGGAAGTACCAGTCTAACCAGGGCCCTTTCTCCTAAGCCAGGACTTTGCTCATCTTCAGGCAGGAAAGTAAGGATGTCAGTGATTCCAGTAGAAGTGGAATGTCCCAAGGCTGCATCATAAACTTTCTGCCTTCTAAATGTGCTCTGCTTATTTGAACGTAGACCATTCTTTCCCCGAAACTCTGGCTTATTGCCTGAGTGCAACAACCTATAATCACATTTAATATCACAGCATAGTAAAGCCAAGACTCAAGATCACCTGTCCTTCTCTTTAGAGAGATGGCACCTGTTATCATTCATTATGAGGTGAGGGCAGAAACTGTCCAAGTGGTTTTTTTCTAATATAAAATGCAAATTCTAATGCAAACTTCTTCAGTCAGAGGTTGCAACTCAATTCCAACTGAAATTTTAAAGCAACTATTGAAAGCACACAATAGAGAAATAGGAACAATAATAACAGTTGATATTTATATAGCACTTGAAGGGTTGCAAGGTGCTTCACATATATTATCTCAAGAAGGTGCTGTAGAAAGGTCAAGATTGAGATGAACAGCACTATCCAATGGGAAAAGTACTAGCTCTTGAGTCTGGAGTCAGAGAGCCTGGGCTCAAATCTCACCTCTCTGCAAATTCCTTATCCTCCTGGGTCTCGATTTTCTCATTTGTAAAATAAGAGGGTTGGTTGAAAGACTTAAGAACTTTTATCAGTACATTGACCAGCCATGATTCCATGATGAAGTACATCAAAAGATACTAGAGGATGTGCCTTTGGACATGGCCAATATGTGAATTTTTTTGACTTATATTAACTTTTTACAAATGATATATTTTTATTGGGGGGGAGGGTGGGGAAGGGGAGATGAAGTTTCATGAGAGAGGTGCCAAAAAGAAAAATAAAAGTAAAGAATGCCTGTGAGGGTTTTTTTTTTCATTCAGAGGACAGAAATACAAGACAAGATGTGCTGATGTTAGTATATGCTTTTAAAAAACAACCCAAGCTATACTTAATGGAGATTCAGTTTCATATAAAAATCCTCTTTTTCTGTTGTCTACAGGCAGAAATGTTCTTGTTTGTTGGTATTCATCAAGGTCAAAATAACAACGTCAACAAAACCTTTAAGTGAGAAGAGTTGTTCTAGATGGCCTCTGAAGTCTTTGTCAGTTCTATCTCTATAATCCCAAGAGAAGAATAACCAAGAGGATTGAGGTGGAAAGAGCTGGGTGGTTTGGTTTTGTTTGTTAAAAAAAAAAAAAAAAAAGAATAAAACATTTGAACAAAAAGAAATGTAAAAAAATACCAAAAATGTATTTTATATGATATTTCATTGGATGCCTTTATGCATTTTTTTTCCTTTTAAAGATATTTCATTTAGAACAAAAGTCTAAATCAGGATCAACATAAAACAGGGTCAATATAATCATCCATATTCAGTATAACAGAAGGCACTGCTATCTTCAGAAGACCATTCACCTGTGTGATACCCTGGGGTACTTACTAGAGAGAAAAAGAGCTATAATTCTCCAGTTGCCTGCTCATAAGCCAACAGCCTTGCCTTTAGAAATAGCTCCCTCTCTGTAAACACAATCAAAACCTATATTCCACCCCCACAGGGTAGGGTCTAGTCAGTCTGTCCTCTTCTACCTCCCTCCCCATCCCTGAGCCAAGATAATTCCTGCCTCCTATGGCTGTGTGATTTTCATGCAAAGACCTGGCCAGCTTTCTCCTCTCACCTCAGGCTAGCCCTCCCAGCCCCATCACTGAAATTACAAGAGTCATCAAAGGATCTTGAGCTATATGTCATCTCTCCCCCACACATAAGGAGAAGCCAAAGACTGTCAAAGAGCACACTTTACAGGGAAATCTGCTCTCAAGCATCTCATAGACCACTGAAAGTAGAATAGATCATTTAGTTCAACCCCTTATTGTACACAGAAGAAAACTGAGGCTCAGAGATGGGAAGTGACTTGGTTTGATATGTATATGTATATATATATATATATATATATACATATATATGTGTATATATATATACGTATATGTATCGTGTGTGTATGTATATATATGTATATGTGTGTATGTGTGTGTGTGTGTATATATATATATATATATATATATAAAACAAGTCAGTGTGGGACTCAAGAATACAGAACAGTTCTCCTGATTGCCAGTTAGGAGCTCTTTTCACTGTTCTGTGATGCCTTCTTGAATCTTAATTTTCACCCAACCGTGATGCCATCAACTTTTCTTCAAGCCACCAGCCACAACCTCCTAGCCTCATGCTATCACTATAGTTGTTATTAGGGCAGATTGAGCAGTGCAATGGAGAGAACCCTCCATGAAGACCTAGATCAGAATCCCTGCACCACCCCAAATCTGGTAGATGAGTCAGGTGAAGTCACCTCACTTCTCAGAGCCTCAGTGACTTCTATAAAAAGGAAATAATACAAATAGATAACCACTTCAAAGACACGTTATAGAGGAGATTCCTCACATATCTGGGCTGAACTAGATGGTCACTAACATCCTTTCAAATCTGTTTCGGTGATTCTGCAACTTGCTCTATCGCCCTTCTGGGTTTATTGTTAGTACCAAGTAACACGACGCCTGATGACCAATGCCTGACAGACCAACGCCTGACACAGGATACCAGAATTAAGTCCAAATGGGTACACAATCTAGGTATAGAGATACTATAAACAAACCAGGGGAGCAAGGAATAGTTTATTTGTCAGATTTACGGAGAATGGAGAAATTTGATGACCACACAAGAGATAGAGAACATTATGAGATGCAAAACGAATAACTTTGATTACGTTAAATTGAAAAATTTTTGCACAAACAAAAGCAAGATTAGGAAGGAAGAAGAAAACTGGGAAAGAATTTTTACAACTAGTATGCGTGATAAAGGCCTCATTTCTAAAATATATAGAGAATTGAGTCAAATTTACAAGAATATAAGTCATTCCCTAATTGATAAATGGTCAGAGGATACGAACAGGCAGTTTTCAGAGGAAGAAATTAAAGCTATCTATAGTCATATGAAAAAATGCTGTAAATCACATTAGAGAGATGCAAATCAAAACAACTCTGAAGTTCCACATTACACCTATCAGATTGGCTAACATGACAAAACAGGAAAATGATAAATGTTGGAAAAGATGTGGGAGAGTTGGAACACTAATTCATTGTTGGTGGAGCTGTGAGCTGATCTAACCATTCTGCAGAGCAGTTTGGCACTATGCCCAAAGGGTTATAAAAATGTGCATACCCTTTGACCCAGCAATACTGTTTCTAGTACCGTATCCCAAAGAGCTCATAAAAGTGGGAAAAGGACCTACATGTACAAAAATATTCATAGCAGCTCTTTTTGTGGTGGCCGGAAATTGAGGGGATGCCCATCAATTGGGGAATAGCTGAACAAGTTGTGGTATATGAATATAATGGAATACTATTGTGCTGTAAGAAATGACGGACAGGCAGACTTCAGAAAAACCTGGAAAGACTTATATGAACTGATGCTGAGTGAAGTGAGCAAAACCAGAACATTATACACAGTAACAGCCACAGTGTGTGAGAACTGCTTTTGCTAGACTTAGTCTGTCACAGCAATGTAAGGACCTAAAACATCTCCAAAGCACTCATGATACAAAAGCCATCCACATCCAGAGAAAGAACTATGGAGTCGAAATGCAGAATGAAGCAGACTATTTTCTCTTTTGTTATGTTTTGTTTTGTTTTTCTCATAATTTCCCCCATTTGTTTTAAATCTTCCGTGCAACATGATTAATGTGAAAATGTGTTTAATAAGAACGTATGTGTAGAGCCCATATAAAATTGCATGCCATCTTGGTGAGGGAGTGGGGAGGGAAGGGGAGAAAATTCAGAACTTAAGGAAATGATTGTTGAAAATGAAAACAAATAAATTAATAAATGGGGAGGCAATAATAGCAGCAACAATTAAAAAATGCCTGGAATGTACATCCTTCCCACCTTTGCCAATTGACATCCTTCTCTTCTTTCTAGTCCCAGTTCAGGAGGGAACTCCATTAATTATTTCCTGTTACCCCCCCCAATTGAAAGTGATCTTTCTCTCTTCAAGTCAGCATTTTGCTTGTATTTTTCTTTTGTCCTTATCAATTCAGCCATCAAGAAGGATTTATTAAACAACTAACATGTGCCAAGCATAATACCAGGCTATGGCGCTACAAAGACAAAATTTAAATAGTCCCTGCTCTCAAGGAGCTTACAATTATCAGTGACATCTATATACACACACACACACACACACACACACACTATATATAATATATGTATGTGCATAGGTGTATACATACACCTATACACGCACACATCCATACATATAGAATAAATACAATGTAGTTTGGTAAAGGGGCACTAGCCTTTAGAGGGCTCAAGAAAGGCTTCATGTAGAAGATGGTACTTGAGCTGAGTCTTAAAGGAAGTAAGAGATTCTACAAGGCAGAGGCAAAGAGCGGGTGGATTCTAGGCACAGGGGATGGCAAATTTAAAGGCACAGAGGAAGGAGATGAAGTATTATATTTCAGGAACAGCAAAGAAGTCAGTTTGGCTGGATCATGGAATATAAAGGTAATATACAGTGAGACTGGAAATATAGATTGAGGCTTAAGCTGAAAATGACTTCAAAAGCCAAAAAGAGGAGTTTATTTTTTATCCTAGAGGGAAGTCTTTTGTTTATTAGTGGTTGTATATTAAAATAAAAGTACAACTGGACCTTTGAAAACCAAATATTTTTTGATTACCCAAACCAGTCATCTCCAAAGAAGTAAGGAGTCATTGATAATATTTTGGGGAGAAGATTGAGAAAGTGAAATTGTTAGATCTTCATTTTAGGAATATCAATTTGGTAGCTATGTAGGGGTTGAAGTGAAGAGGGGAGAGACTGAAGGCAAGGAGACTAATTAATAGGCTATTGTAATAGCAAGAGCTAATGAGTGTGTAAACTAGGATAATGATTATATGATTGGAGAGAAGGGAATATTGTTGATATTATGAGGGATATCGTAGATGTAGAGATAACAAGATTTGGCAATAGATTAGATATGGGATATGAGGGAGATAGAGTCCCTGGGAGCTGATGAAATCACCTAGAGACAGTTTTTAAGAAAGAAGGGAAGAAGGCCTAGGACAGAGCCTTGAGAAGCATAAGCCCTTGGATACAGGATGGCATAGTGGATAGAGTGTTGGATATGGAGCCAGGAGTATCCAGGCTCAAGTCCTACCTATCATACTAACTAGATATCTATCCCAGGTCCCCCTGAGCTTCCATTTTCTCATTGGTAAAATGAAGAGACTGGACCAGATGGCTCTCTAAGGTCCTTGCCAGCTCTAACCCTATGACATCAGCCCAGGGAAGTGGGGAGGAGATGCTTTAGAATAGCTGCCATGGGGATTGTGATAAAGAGTCAGTCAGGAAATATGGGGTTGCTGTACAAAAGCAAGGCTGGGACTTCCAGTGCCAAGATGGCAGAGTGAGGAAGGAATCCTCTGAAGCCCTCCCAAATTCCCCTCCAAACAACTAGAAAACCACTTCAGAATCAATCAAAGAGCTAAGAAGCAGTTAACCAGCACTACAGGAAAGGCTGATCTCATTGGGATTGGAGGGGAGAAAGGTTCAAGAGCAACAGCAGCAAGGTTCCAAGCATGGAGCAATCCACTAGCAAGGCCCCACCCTCCTGCAGACCAGCAGTTCTTTAGGCAAGTGAGCAGTCTGTGAAGTACAACAAGGCTCCACCCCAGTGACCCCACCCCCAGTACAAGCCACCATAGAGGCCTTGACTCCATTGCTGACCAGTATTAGTCCCACCCCAGGGCTGGCCAACAGCAGGACCCTGTCCCTGGGGACCTACCGGCAAAGAGACCCTGTTTCCATAGCAACCCAGTAGCAGGGCCCCTGGAGCAGGTGAGCAACTAAACCCCAAGCTCAAGGAAAACCAACAAGGAGACACCAGCCCTCCAATATTAGTCAAAAGGGAAGTTTGTTCTCCAGAGAAAGCAAGCAGAAAGACCCAGAGCTCCAGCACAAAAAGCTTGGGACAGCGCAGGACCAGAGCCTAACATTCACATATAAACCACAAGTCACCAAAAACAGGCAGAGAAAATGAGCAAAAAGCAAAAAAAAAAAAAAGATCTTGACTATAGAAAGATACTATGGTAACAGGGAGAATCAAGGCATAGACTTAGAAGAGGACAATAGTGTCAATAGGTGAAGTCTCAAAGAAAAATGTAATTTGATCTGAAGCTCAAAAAGAATTGTGAAGAGCTTTAAAAAATAATTTTTTAAAGCAAATTAGAGAAGTAGAAGAAAAATTGGGAAAAGACATGAGAGCAATGCAAGAGAATCATGAAAAAAGAGTCAATAGCATAGGGAAAGCTATACAAAAATTTATTGAGGAAAATAATTCCCTAAAAAAAGAATTGGCCAAATGGAAAATGAAATACAAAAGCTCAGTGAATTTCTTTAAGAAAATAATAATTGAACAAGTGGAAACTAAAGACTCTGTGAGACATCAAGATACGATAAAACAAAATCAAAAAAGTTAAAAAAAAAAATAGAAGAAAATGTGAAATTTCTCTTGGGAAAAACAACTGACCTAGAAAATAGATCCAGAAGAGTTATTATAAGAATTATTGGACTACCTGAAAGTCTTGATTTTAAAAAAAAAGCCTGGACATCTTTAAACAAATTATCAAATTGCCCTGATATGTTAGAACCAGCAGGCAAAATAGAAACTGAAAGAATCCACCAATCACTACCTGAAAGACATCCCAAAATGAAAACTTCCAGGAATATCATAGCCAAATTCCAGAGCTCACAGATCAAGGAAAAAGTATTGCAAGCAGTCAAAAAGAAACAATTCAAATATCATGGAGCTACAGTCAGGCTTGCACAGGATTTGGCAGCTTTCACATTAAAGAACTGGAGGGCTTAGAATATGATATACCACAAGGCAAAGGAGTTAGGATTACAACAAAGAATCACCTAGCCAGGAAAATTGAATATAATCTTTTTGTTGGGGCTGGGGAGGAGGGGGGGGGGGGGGGCGCAGAGAGAATGGACCTTTAATGAAATAGAGGACTTTCAAGCATTTCTAGTTAAAAAACCAGAGTTGTAAAAAAGTTCAACCTCCAGTACCACATCACACCTATCAGACTGGCTAACATGACAAAACAGGAAGATGACAAATATTGGAGAAGATATGAGGGAGTCGGAACACTAATTCGTTGCTGGTGGAGCTGTGAGCTGATCCAACCATTCTGGAGAGCAATTTGGAACTATGCCCAAAGGGCTATAAAAATGTGCGTACCCTTTGATCCAGCAATATTGCTTCTAGGACTGTATCCCCAAGAGATCATAAAAATGGAAAAGGGTCCCACATGTACAAAAAGATTTATAGCAGCTCTCTATGTGGTAGCCAAAACTTGGAAATCAAGAGGATGCCCATCAATTGAGGAATGACTGAACAAGTTGTGGTATATGAATGTAATGGAATGAATACTATTGTGCTATACGAAATGATGAACAGAAAGACTTCAGAGAGGCCTGGAAAGACTTATATGAACTGATACTGAGTGAAAGGAACAGAACCAGAAGAATTTTGTACACACCAACAACCACAGTGTGCAAGGAATTTTTCCAGTAGACTTAGTCCTTCACAGCAATGCAAGGACCTAAAAAAATTCCCAAAGGACTCTTGAGGCAAAATGCCTTCCACATCCAGAGAAAGAACTATGGAATTGGATCGCAGAATGAAGCAGACCATTTTCTCTTGTGTTATGTTTTGGTTTTTTTTCATGATTTCTCCCATTCATTTTAATTCTTCTATGCAACATGAGTAAGGTGAAAATGTATTTAATATGAATGTATGTATAGAACTTTTTAAGGTTTTGGGAGAGGACAGGGAAAGGAAAGGAAAGGAAAGGAAAGGGGAAAGGAAAAAGGAAAGGAGAGGAGAGAAAAGGAAAGGAAAGGAAAGGAAAGGAAAGGAAAGGAAAGGAAAGGAAAGGAAAGGAAAGGAAAGGAAAGGAAAGGAAAGGAAAGGAAAGGAAAGGAAAGGAAAGGAAAGGAAAGGAGGCAGTAAAAGCCAGGTCAACTGGGCAAATTTTGCCCATCCAAATTTATCTTCCTTTACATAGGAGAAGGAAGGGTAAGGAGAGGCAGACAGGAGAGGAGGAGGTGAGGTACCCACCTAGCATTCAGCCAGCTGTATCTACTCACAGGATCGTGTTTGTCCTTCGTTGCCGAAGAAGACCATGCCATCAGAGAAATGATGGCATGACTTGCCCTTGACTTTGTTTTGAGTGAGGGAGGGCTGTGCAGGTCACCAGTGAGTGGGATAGACTTAGTAAAGACTCCTCAGATTGTAATTTTTCTCCCAGGGGTGAGGTAAGGCCTAAAGGCTCAAGGTTACAATATTTTTAGAATAGAATAGTTCCATATAAGGATATAAAACTGTGTAGTGTATTAGGGTCTCAATGATTGGACAAAACTTACATAATTCCTTGATGTCTTCATTTCAAAAGGGATTGGTTAGATTTCGTGTCTAGAATGTAAGACCATATTCTCAGCTAATGAGGATAATGGTCAGTGGGGGGAGGAGGGACTTGTGTTAGGGTCTATATAAATCACTGTCCTGTTCTTTGTCTTTGGCTTTCCTACTCCTACAGGTGAGCCCCGCTTGTGGAGAATCGAATAAATCACTCTTCTGTCATCACTTTGAGAGGCCTCTGAGTAATTGATTTATGTAGGGGCCTGAGCCATCCCACACAGTTTGGGGGCTCGTCCGGGATCTGTGACCTTTCTGAGAGATGGCTGACAGATCAGTTCAAAGACTGGGCGCCTGTGGGGAGATTTCCCCATCGTCCTTGAAAAGGGCTGCCAGGCCTCCCTCTCTGCAAGGTAACGACCCGAAGCAGAGGAACTCAGTGAAGACAGAAAAGAATAGAGATAGGGACTCCAAAGACTCCGAAGCTGTGAAGTGTGTAAAAATGCCAACCGGTTGGTGTTGAAGTTTGCAGTCAGGCAACTTGTACGTGTATACGACCCAGCGGTAAGTGCGGGGGGGGCCTGGGGGTCAATTCGTTGAGTCTTAGATAGACTTGGGGAGAAGGTGACGACTCCCAACCAAATTAGTGGACTGCGGGACCCCAGGGTGAAGGGCCCCCCCAAAAACGTTTGCTGGGTGACTGTTGGTGATGGGCGACCCTCACCTGAGAGCTGGCAAGAGAGCTAGCAGGAGAGCTAGCAAGGGAGCTAGCACAATTCGTTGAGTCTCAGACTCGAGGTGTTGGCGACAACCCTCGACCAAAGAAGCTAGCAGGAGAGCTAGCAAGGGAGCTAGCACAATTCGTTGAGTCTCAGACTCGGAGGTGTTGGCGACAACCCTTGACCAAAATGAGACAAAAGCAGTCCAAAAATAGAGCTTCAGAGTGGAGTCAGGAAGAAATACCGGTAAATAGTCCCTTGGGAAACTGATTACAAAATTGGCATGAATTACCAAATTATAGAGAAAAGAATGTAGAAGAAGATGATTAAGTACTGTTGTTTCGTATGGGGTGAAAAGACATTGGAGGAGGAGGCACAATCTGGCCCAAATATGGTTCCTCTGAGGATTGGGTTTGCCAAAAATTTAAACCTATATGTACTATTCTATTCTGTTAAATGTTTTGTCTGTATATGTTGTGTTGGTATTTCTGTATGAATGAAAGTCTGTGTGTCTCTGTTTTTATCTGATAAGGTTGTAAATTTAGCCAGCCAGCCAGCAAGAGCAGAAAGGCTGAGCTGAACTGTCCTTGAAATTCCTGTTACTCCCTTTCTTCAACCCCTCCAGACTAGTTTCAGAGGGGCGGAGGGACAAGGAGGGAGAGAAAGGAAAAAAAAAAAAATCTTTTTCCCTCAGACCTAAGAGGCACACTGGCAACCATTTAACCATTTCCTGCCTCACCCAAAAGAAGAAATTTTAGTGTAATGGGAAATAACAGAAAGTTAAGTGAATTCATTCTGGTCGTATTTGGAATTGTGAATAGGTGAAATGTGTCATTCTTAATTTAATGTTTCAGATAGGTTAGAATTTATTAAAGTTTGGTGGAAGTAAGCAGAAGATTAAAAAAAAAAATCTCAAGTAAGCAACTTAGAGCTGAGAGTTTTGGATTTAGGTTTAATTAGATCAATATATTTGATGCCAGACAATGTATTTAAAGTAAAAAGATAATAAGTTTAGGTTTTTCTTTTTCTTTGCAGGGTGGGAGGGCCAGAAAGGGGTGGCCTTGGGAATCCTGGCACAAATAAGAGGAGGGCAGAGACACTCAGGAGCATTTCTGCCAAAAATGTTAGATCCATTAACAAAAGATAGGTATTTCTTAGATGCAACATTAATCTAATGTAACTGTTACACGATTTTAAATTTTGTAATTTATTACATATAGATTGGGGTTTTAAAAAGATGTAATAGAAATTTGATAATTTGAAACTTACATTTGGTTATAAAAAAAAAAGAGCTGAATAGGTTAATGGCTTCTTTTTAAGTTTTAAGTAAACTTAAATAAGTTTAAATTTTTAGGTAATCCATCTAAATATTGTATTAGAAATTGCATTGTTAAGCTAATTAGTGAATTGGTTAAAAAGAGTTGTTATGAATTGTTTTTTTGTAAGAGTTTTCTTGTTGTAGCATTCTTATTAAGAAAATGAGAATGCTTTAAAAATGTACATGTATATATATATATATACATATATATATATAGGTGTGATTTTCAAGCCTGTTTCATCTGAGCATGTATTATGTTAAAAGTTTATTTCTGTTGTTGAAAAGGAAATTTTAGCTAAAATTGTTTTTGCCATGAATCAAGCATTTACTCTAAAGTTAATTTATGGGCAAATGTGAAAAGGCTTTGGGTTTAGGTCTTTTCTTGTGATTTCTGTCAATTAGTTTCAAGGGGATTGTGATAAATTGCAAACTGTACATAAGAGAGGAAATATTTGTTGTATTAAGAAATACTTTGTAAAATCTTTCGTATGGGTTTTTGAAAGGCCTACCTATCCAATTTGTATTTGTAAGTTACAAAAGTGGGAAGAATTTAGTTTCTCTAATAGGATATGAAAATGCAATTGGTGTCATCTGAAATTTATTGTTCGGGTTCATAGCTAAAACAATTTGTTATCACTTATGAAAATTATGTTTGCCATTTGTAATTCTAATGCTAAAACCTAAAGCTGGTACACTGTGTGTATATGTGGGAAAAGAAGCAGTCCTCAGGCTAGTAACAAGTACAGACCCAGCAGCTGAGAAGATTGTATATAGAACTTGCTTTGGTGAGAATTTGAAAATGTATAAGAAATGATCTTCAGTGATTGGCTCTTTAGGGGAAATTTAGGATCTAAGAAATAAGTAAAATCCCTGGGGACATTCTTTCTAAATCTAATGGGAATAAATAGATATTGTATCATTGTTACATAGAACAAAATTGGGATTCAAAGTTAGCTGTAATTGTATTTTATTTACAGGGGGATTCAAGGAAAGGAATCCCTTACAAAAAAAAGGGGGGGGGGGCAGGTGGTCTGGGAGCTCCAGGAATGGTCTTGATGGGAGTGGCCAGTAAACTGGAGATTTGGACTGATAGAATTAAGAGTGGGAAGTAGAATAGACTTGGGCATAGTGAAAGAGTGGACCTTAGAAGAGCCAGTTCACGTGGAAAAAAAAAAACAAGGAGTTTTCAAGGTGAGGTTTTCCAGGGCCTTTAGACAAATAGGACTAAAACTCTTTTGGGGTAATAGACAAAGGTCCCAACTTGGAATGAGATCTTTACATGTTACAAAATGATGTAAAAGCAATTAGTATTAAAACAATTAACTGAATTAATTACTGAGACTAAATCAGAGACAACAGTTTGGGAAAAAGAATTTCAGTCTAATTTTCTTAGAGGTAGGAAGCCTCTGGTAATATTTGGCATTGAAAGTTAAATGATTGTTTTGATTTGAATTCATTACATGAACATAAAAAAATTCAAGTTAGTGTTTGAACTTATCACATGTGTAGCTCATTCTTTTAGATTGAGCAGGGTTAGAAAGAGATAAAGTAGTTTGGGAAACAGACATAAATCTACTAGAGCAATGACTTATGATTGTTATTCAATCAGGAACTAGAACATGTATAGAAAGGCATGTAGGCTACTTAGACCTGCTTCAAAGATGTTCCTTGGCCAATGTGAAATTAGTCATGTCTGAAACTGATTATTGGAGCTTGCTATTTTAAGATTTTTGTGGGACTATTAACTGACTGTTCTTCTGAGTCTAACTCCAGGTGTGGATAGCAAGAGAGGTGGTCTGAGCCACTGATCCATGATGCCAATAAGCCTGTGAGATGCTGGTATGAACTGCAAAAAGGTGATCTCATGGGAAGGTCGGGAGAGCGACTGTTCAGTCTGGGCTGAGGTAGGATTCTCCTGACTCAATTTCCCCACTGACACCTGGTAGACTTTAAGCCTGGCTGAATGCCAGTTGACAATCTACTCCTGCCTGGAACTGACATAAAGTAAGGGAGATGTTTCCCTGCAATGTCCCTACTCTTAGTGACAAATTCCTAAAATCAGAAGTTTTGTAAGTAATAATACCAGATCTGTTGAATAATAGATTGTTGGTAGGGGAACATCTGAGGTTAAGTCTAAAATTGAGCTAACAGGTTTAGGACTTTAGAACAACAACAATAAGTTAGGGTCCTCTAATTCTTAGTAATAGTGTGGAGATGATTAGGTCAAGGGCTTGTGAGACTAGCATGCACAGTTATTATTTTGTCTTGGTTAATGTTAAATGAAAAATGGTTTGTGGACTATATTGTAAATGCTTTAAAAGAAGCATCACATGATCAGAAGTTGGAATTGTTTTATGATGTGATATGCACTGTGTTAAAAATGATTATTTCTTGTATTTATATAAGTACTGGAGCCTGGTATTGACTCCTTAGTGAAATCTCATCTTCCTAATGAGGGAATGAATAATGACTTACTGTGAAATGTAGAAGCTGCATTTTAATGTGAATTTTCTTTTTTTGTTAAATGACAATTTGTCAAAGTTTCAATTTTGATTTTTGTAAGAATGATAGGAGTGGTAATCTAAGATGGTATTAAGTTCGGTTCTGTAGGAGAGTGGACATCTGGATTTCTACAAGAAGATAAAGAAAAGAAGATGCTGAGATGCTGTGCTGACGACTGTTTGAAGGAGCATCCAGATCAGAAAATTGCATAAGATGATATTTCTCCCCAGACTGCTGTATGAGATGGAACCTCTAAATGGACAGTTCATTAATTTAAATCTCTGTATCTGTACTTATGACAAGGGGACTGCCCCCTGTAATTTGCTAATGTGTCAATTAACTTTGCTTCCTTCCCATATTCATAAAAAAAAAAAAAAAGGGAAGATAGATGAAGGGAAGGATTCATAAGAGAAAGAATGTGAAGAGGTATTTATTGATTGGATTTAGGTATGGAAAAAGGAAAAATAAGAGGAGGGGAGGAATATGGGTAAGTTGAACCTTGAACTATCTATTCCCCCATCCCAATTCAGAAAATGTTTAGCATGATTGGGAAGCCAGTAGACAAAGTTATGGAAGGTTATTGCATTTAAAAATTTTAAAGTTGTTTACTTTCATTTATAATTATTGCTATTAGTTATTAAACTCTCAAGCTTCATGCTTGGAGACACACTTTGTCAGTATTTAAAAGCTCCGTTTGAAGCGTGTGTGAGGACACACAGAATTTGGAAAGGGATAGCCAATGAGGTATATATATATATATTCATTATAAGTTTTGTTATTTGGGGAACTATACTAGGATTATTATTGTTTGTTCTTAACAGGATTCTCTGTTCAGCAATTGTCCTAAGTCATTAATCACAATATCCAAACAGGACTCTTCTATTAAGACTGTGTGGACTTGACAAACAGTGGGAACAATGCAACCAAATTGTAATACTCTGGGAATGTCCCTTTTAGGCATGATCCTGTTCCCACTGCTGGGACACCAGGCCCCAGTTATCAACCACCCCCCCTCTTAAAAATAGTTTCCTGGCCCTAATTCAGACCATTGCGGACACCTTTGAGGTATCCAACTGTTGGATTTGTAGGGGGACCTCAGCAGTTAAGCCAATGGCCATGGGTAGCAGTACCGCTGAGTCCAATCTGGATCTTAAGTAATAGATCTGTAGTACATGATGGAACAAGATTTTGGACAAGCCAGAAGAAACACCAGTGGTCTTTGTCCGAATCAGTTCCAGGTGAACATTGTTTAAACCAAACAGGACCTGAATTGCAGAAGACATGGCTGGGAGAAAGTAATTGTAAATGGACATTCACACAAAGGCCAGAAACCCTGGCTCGTATTGATTGTGCCCAGTATGCAAACAGACGGGATCAGAACGGTATTACCTGTTCAGATGGTAGGGTGATTCCCTGTACCCATTCATTTTTCCCATCCTCTTCATATGAAGAGAGCAAAAGGGGAATATCATGAAAGTTGTGGGTATAAGTTTTACAACCCCTCTGATCCCAGAAAACCATGTGAAGGGTGTCACGACCATGACTATTTGTGGAGTTGTATATATATGAATAGTATTAAGAATAACACAGAATATAAAGAATGGGTATGGAAGTGGGAGAATGGAACACATAGGATGATGTTTGATACTTTCTAGACTGTAATCAATAGAACTGGGGAGAATTATCCACATTGTAGATGGAAGAGGAAACAACAACTATGGAAGGGTAAGTCAGAGATCATGAAAGGGGGACCATTAGGCCCGGATGATGTGAAGTACTTTCCGGCTGTGGATTATAGAGTAAGACTGTTTCTAGAGGAAAATCCTGCTTTGAGAGGGCATTATTGGATATGTGGACAGACAACCTATACTCACCTTCCGCTAAACTGAAGAGGTGTTTGTTACATTGGATTGGTGAGACCTAAATTCTTTTTCTTGCCTGAATCATGGAAACAGCATCTAGGGGTCCCTCTATATGATGATCTAGCAAAAAGAAAGAGGAACATCGACACCTCCCTCACTCAGACTGGAAATGCAAATGGGTGGGGCTATACTTGGCCTCCTGAGAGGATAATCAGAGAGTATGGGCCTGCAACTTGGGCTCAAGATGAGAGTTGGGGTTATCGAACCCCTATATATCTATTAAATAGACTAATCAGACT
Source organism: Notamacropus eugenii (assembly GCF_028372415.1). NCBI lineage: Eukaryota > Metazoa > Chordata > Mammalia > Diprotodontia > Macropodidae > Notamacropus > Notamacropus eugenii. The sequence goes on along the minus strand of NC_092872.1, from coordinate 452,733,768 downwards.
CCAAGCAGTAGTTGAAATTATTACCAATCAAACAGCAAAGGCTTTGGACTTATTGGCTGATCAAGCCACACAAGCTAGGGAAGCAGTACTGCAACATAGATTAATCTTAGATTATTTATTTGCAGAAGAAGGAGGAGTTTGTGGGAAACTCAATTTATCTACATGTTGCTTAAAAATTGATGATAATGGAAGGATAGTGACAGAGATCACCAAGAATATCAGGAAAGTTGCTCATGTTCCCATACAAACTTGGGGCTCCCCTTTCAATACATCCTGGTGGTCCTGGTTTGAGGGGAGCTGGTGGAAGAGGTTACTGTGGTTTGGCCTTATAGCAATTAGTGGCATTGTATTACTTCCTATTTGTTTACCTTGTTTGATCTCACTAATTACTAAAATAGTTAGAAATTCTTTACTAAAACTTGCTAGAGTAGAAGAAAGGACTGAAGGAGCCATTCGATTGATGATATTAAAGAAGGAAGGTTGGGCACCTGTGGAGACAAGAGACATGAATGATCCTGATTGGGATGAGGAGATTAATAGACAGTGTGAGATTATGTTACAGAACTTCGGTTGAAACATCCGTGAGAAGTCTTCAGGCTGATAAAATAAGAGGAGGGATTGAGTGGGATAGACTTAGTAAAGACTCCTCAGATTGTAATTTTTCTCCCAGGGGTGAGGTAAGGCCTAAAGGCTCAAGGTTACAATATTTTTAGAATAGAATAGTTCCATATAAGGATATAAAACTGTGTAGTGTATTAGGGTCTCAATGATTGGACAAAACTTACATAATTCCTTGATGTCTTCATTTCAAAAGGGATTGGTTAGATTTCGTGTCTAGAATGTAAGACCATATTCTCAGCTAATGAGGATAATGGTCAGTGGGGGGAGGAGGGACTTGTGTTAGGGTCTATATAAATCACTGTCCTGTTCTTTGTCTTCGGCTTTCCTACTCCTACAGGTGAGCCCCGCTTCTCGAGAATCGAATAAATCACTTTTCTGTCATCACTTTGAGAGGCCTCTGAGTAATTGATTTATGTAGGGACCTGAGCCATCCCACACACCAGCCTCACTTCTGCTCCAGTGCCATCTGAATCCAGTAACCAGATATTCCTCATTATGACTGGAGATGGCCCAGGATGCACTGGGAGACCGTGGGGCCTTTAGGCCAAGGTCTTTGCAGGTACTCACTTAGGGTGAGGCAACCCTAAATCTAAATCTAAAACTCTAAATCACTCTAAAGTCCCACTCTGAAACTGCAACTCCAAGGGGCCCCTGCCAAGGGCTCCTGAACCCCGCTAGCTTTAGAGTGATTATCAGTAGTAACTGTTGCTGTTTCCCACCCAGCCTGATGTCTTTGTTTTCTTGACCTCATTAAAGGGGCCATGCCATGGCTATTTCTTAAACAGGCCTATTTAATGAATGAGTGTTGCCCCACCCTAAGTGAGTACCTGCAAAGACCTTGGCCTAAAGGCCCCAAGGTCTCCCAGTGCATCCTGGGCCATCTCCAGTCATAATGAGGAATATCTGGTTACTGGATTCAGATGGCTCTGGAGGAGAGGTAAGACTGGTGACCTGCACAGCCCTCCTTCACTCAAAACAAAGTCAAGTACAAGTCATGTCATCATTGCTATGATGGCATGGTCTTCTTTGGCAACGAAGGACAAACACGATGTGTAGAACTTATATAAGACTGCATGCCATCTCGGGGAGGGAGGGAGGAAGGAGGGGAAAAAAATCTAAGATAATATGGAAATGATTGTAGAAAACTGAAAACAAATTAATTAATTAATTTTAAAAAAGTTTAACCTCCAAATAGAAGAGTTAAAGGTAACATAAAAAGGTAAAAAAAAAAACAAGAAAGAGAAAACACGAGAAATTCAATAAGATTAAACTATTTATATTTCTAGGTGACAAGGCAATATTTATAACTCTTAACTTTATTACTATAAGAGCAATTAGAAGGAGTATATATAGATAGAGGGTATGATTATAAGGTGACTTTCATAGGATGATACCCAAAAAACCAAAATAAAGTGGTGAGAAAGAAAATTCCACTGGAAGAAGAAGGGGGGAGATTGAATGGGGTGAATTATCTCACATAAAAGAGGCATGAAAGAGATATTATAATGGAGGAGAAGATAGGGGGGAGTGCCTGGCAAAACTTAAACCTTACTCTCATCAAAATTGGCTCAAAGAGAGAATAACATACATAACTGAATATAGAAATCTATCTTACTCTACAAGAATGTAAAAAGGGATGGAGATAATAGAAGGGGGGACTGATAAAAAGAAGGGTATATTGGGGAAGGCAGTGATCAGAAACAGAACACTTGTGGAGAGGGAAGGATGGGGAATAAGAGAGAAAGAGGGAATAAACAAGTGAAAAATAGAGTAGAGGGAAATACACAGTTTGTCTGGCCTAACTGCCGTGGGCTGCCAGGTCCTTCTTACCTATCTCCAGGTCTTCGGTGGCCAGCTGGATAAACGAATGAGAGAAGAGACCTCCAGAGTCAAACAGAAGTTGTAGGCTTTATTCCGGATACAAGCTACATATCAACATGCAGGGCTAGTTCTTCCCAAGGAGAAAGGAACCATGTCCCCCAGTATGCAGGGCTAGTGCTCCCTGTGGGAGCCCCCTGCGGGAGCCCCCTTCTCCTCCTGAGGAGCAAGGAAAAGAGAGAGGAACTCTCAGGCTTTCCTGTCCCCATTTAAGCTCTCCCTCTGCTAGTTCGCTCGTGGACACCACGCATGCTCTCATCCCCTTAGCCAATTAACAACAGGTGTGCTCAGACCACGAACCAATCTCAAGGGTGGGATGCTCTCCCCAGCAAGTTTCCACTGAGAAGAGACGGAAAAACAAGATAGCTCGTGTCTTACTCCTCAATTCCCAACTGTTCCCTGGGGGGCCTCGTGAGAGCTCTGCAGTTTAGAAGCCCTCACCTTTACCTGACCCGAGACTGTTCACGTGAGAACCGAGTTTACATCCCAACAACAGTTATCATAACTATAAATGCGAATGGGATGAGCTCACCCATAAAATGGAAGCAGATGGCAGAATGGATTAAGAACCAGAATCCTGTAATATGTTGTTTACAAGAAACACATCTGAAGCAGAGAGATACACATAGGATAAAGATAAGGAACTGGAGCAGAATCTATTATGCTTCAGCTGAAGCAAAAAAAGCAGGGGTAGCAATCATGATCTCATATAAAGCAAAAGAAAAGCAGACGTAATTAGAAGAGATAAAGAAGGAAACTATCTTGCTGAAAGGTACCATAGACAATGAAGTCATATCAACACAAAACATATATGCATCTAATGGTATAGCATCTAAATTTTTGAAGAAGTTGAATGAGTTACATGTGGAAATAGAAAATAAAACTATATAAGTGGGGAACATCAATTCTCTCCTCTCAGAACTAGATAAATCTAACCAAAAAATAAACAAGAAAAAACTTAAGGAGGTGAATAAAATTCTGGAAATTTTAGATATGATAGATCTCTGGAGAAAACTGAATGGAAATAGAAAGGAATATGCCTTTTTCTCAGCAGTATATGGCAGCTACACAAAAACTGACCATGTATTAGGGCATAAAAACCCCACAACCAAATGCAGAAAAGCAGAAAAAGTAAACATATCCTTTTCAGATCATAATGCAATAAAAATTAAATTCAATAATTGACAATGGAGAGATAAAAAATTAGGTGGAAATTAAATAATCTAATCCTAAAAAACAAGTGGGTTAAATAACAAATCATAGAAACAACTGATGTCATTAAAGAAATTGACAACAATGAGACAACATGACAAAATTTTTTTTAATTTAACTTTTAACATTCATTTTCACAAAATTTTGGGTTACAAATTTTCTCCCCTTTTGTCCCCTGCCCCCACCCCAAAACACCGAGCATTCTAATTGCCCCTATCACCAATCTGCCCTCTCTTCTATCATCCCTCTCTCCCCTTGTCTCCATCTTCTCTTTTGTCCCGTAGGGCCAAATAACTTTCTATATCCCTTTACCTATATGTCTTATTTCCTAGTGGCAAGAACAGTACTCGACAGTTGTTCCTAAAACTTTGAGTTCCAACTTCTTTTCCTCCCTCCCTCCCCACCCCTTCCTTTTGGAAGGCAAGCAATTCAATATAGGCCAAATCTGTGTAGTTTTGCAAATGACTTCCATAATAGTCGTGTTGTATAGGACTAACTATATTTCCCTCCATCCTATCCTGTCCCCCATTACTTCTATTCTCTCTTTTGATCCTGTCCCTCCCCATGAGTGTCGACCTCAAATTGCTCCCTCCTCCCATTGCCCTCCTTTCCATCATCCCCCCCACCCTGCTTATCCCTTTATCCCCCACTTTCCTGTATTGTAAGATAGGTTTTCATACCAAAATGAGTGTGCATTTTATTCCTTCCTTTAGTGGAATGTGATGAGAGTAAACTTCATGTTTTTCTCTCACCTCCCCTCTTTTTCCCTTCACTAAAAAGTCTTTTGCTTGCCTCTTTTATGAGAGATAATTTGCCCCATTCCATTTCTCCCTTTCTCCTCCCAATATATTTCTCTCTCACTGCTTGATTTCATTTTTTTAAGATATGATCCCATCCTCTTCAGTTCACTCTGTGCACTCTGTCTCTATGTGTGTGTGCATGTGCGTGTGCATGTGTGTGTGTGTAATCCCACCCAGTACCCAGATACTGAATAGTTTCAAGAGTTACAAATATTGTCTTTCCATGTAGGAATGTAAACAGTTCAACTTTAGTAAGTCCCTTAGGACTTCTCTTTCCTGTTTACCTTTTCATGCTTCTCTTCCTTCTTGTGTTTGAAAGTCAGATTTTCTTTTCAGCTCTGGTCTTTTCATCAAGAATGCTTGAAAGTCCTCTATTTCATTGAAAGACCAATTTTTCCCCTGAAGTATTATACTCAGTTTTGCTGGGTAGGTGATTCTTGGTTTTAGTCCTAGTTCCTCTGACTTCTGGAATATCCTATTCCACACCCTTCGATCCCTTAATGTAGAAGCTGCTAGATCTTGTGTTATCCTGATTGTATTTCCACAATACTTGAATTGTTTCTTTCTAGCTGCTTGCAATATTTTCTCCTTGACCAGGGAACTCTGGAATTTGGCCACAATGTTCCTAGGAGTTTCTCTTTTTGAATCTCTTTCAGGCAGCGATCAGTGGATTCCTTGAATACTTATTTTTCCCTCTGGTTCTAGAATCTCAGGGCAGTTTTCCTTGATAATTTCATGAAAGATGATGTCTAGGCTCTTTTTTTCATCATGGCTTTCAGGTAGTTCCATAATTTTTAAATTGTCTCTCCTGGATCTATTTTCCAGGTCAGTTATTTTTCCAATGAGATATTTCACATTATCTTCCATTTCTTCATTCTTTTGGTTTTGTTTTGTGATTTCTTGATTTCTCATAAAGTCGTTAGCCTCCATCTGTTCCATTCTAATTTTGAAAGAACTATTTTCTTCAGTGAGCTTTTGAATCTCCTTTTCCATTTGGCTAATTCTGCTTTTGAAAGCATTCTTCTCATTGGCTTTTTGAACCTCTTTTGCCAATTGAGTTAGACTATTTTTCAAGGTGTTATTTTCTTCAGCATTTTTTTGGGTCTCCTTTAGCAGGGTGTTTACTTGTTTTTCATGCTTTGCTTACATGTCTGTCATTTCTCTTCCCAGTTTTTCCTCCACCTCTCTAACTTGATTTTCAAAATCCTTTTTGAGCTCTTCCATGGCCTGAGCCCATTGAGTGGGCTGGGATACAGAAGCCTTGACTTCTGTGTCTTTCCCTGATGGTAAGCATTGTTCTTCCTCATCAGAAAGGAAGGGAGGAAATACCTGTTCACCAAGAAAGTAACCTTCTATAGTCTTATTTTTTTCCCCTTTTCTGGGCATTTTCCCAGCCAGTGACTTGACTTCTGAATATTCTCTTCACACCCACTTTGCCTCCAGATCTGCCCAGCCAGTGCTTGGGGTCTGAGATTCAAATGCTGCTTCCCAGCCTCAGAGCTTCGTTGGGGGCGGGGCTGCTATTCAGTGTGAGATCAAGTTCAGGTGATCGGGTTGGGGCAGGGCCGCCTCTTGGGCTCAGTTCTCTCAAGGGGTTTATGCAGAGACCTTCAACAATGGATCTGGGCTCCTGCCTGCTTGGGGAGCCCCGGTCTGCTCCCGTCTCTGCTGCTGCCTCCCAAGGGGACCTGAGTTAGGGGGGCACCCCACTTCCCTCTAGGCAAGCCAAGAAGACCCTCTCACCAACCTTTGGGACCTACGTGGCCGCTGGAGATTCTGTCCTTGAAGCCTGCTCGGATCTGCTCCTCTTGGTGCCGAGCTGCCAAGGCAGGGCTGGGCTCGGCTCCAGGTCCGCAGTGTGAAGGACCTTTTGTGAGAGGTTTTCAGGTCCCTCTGGAACAGAAATGTCGTCTGCTCCGTTGTTCTGTGGCGTCTGCTACTCCAGAATTTGTTGGGAGTTCTTTTTTACAGATATTTTATGGGCTGTGGGTTCGGAGCTAGCGTATATGTGTCTTTCTACTCCGCCATCTTCGCTCCGCCCCCCCAACATGACAAAATTTTAGGGATACAACCAAAGTGGTACTTAAGGTAAAATTTGTATCTCTAATTACTTACATCAGTAAAATACATAAAGAGCAGATCAATAACGTGGGCATGTAACTGAAAAAAAAACTTGAAAAAGAACAAATTGAAAATGCCCAATTAAACACCAAATTGGAAATCCTGAAAATCAAAGGAGAAATTAATAAAATTAAAAGTAAGAAAACTATTGAACTAATAAATAAAACTGGAAGTTGGTTTTTATGAAAAAAACCCAACAAAATAGATAAACCATGGTTAATTTGATTTTAAAAGGGAAAGAAGAAAACCAAATTGCTAGTATCAAAAATAAAAGGGATGAATTCACCACCAATGAAGAAGAAATTAAGAAAATTGTTAGGAGTTATTTTGCCCAATCATATGTCTATAAATTTGACAATATAAATAAAATGGATGAATGCCTATAAAAATACAAATTACCCAGATTAACAGAAGAAGAAACGAAATACTTAAATAACCCAGTCTTAGGAAAGAAATTGAATAAACTATCAATGAACTTCCTAAGAAAAAATCCCCAGAACCAGATGGATTCACAAGCAAATACTAAACATTTAAAGAACAAATAATTCTAATACTATATAAACTATTTGGAAAAATAGGAAAAGAAGGAGTACTACTAAATTCCTTTTACAACACAAATATGGTGCTGATACCCAAAACAGAGAAAGAAAATTATAGGCCAATTTTCCTAGTAAATATTGATACAAAAATTTTAAATAAAATACTAGCAAAGAGATTATAGCAATATATCACAAGGATCATACACTATGACCAGGTGGGATTTATACCAGTACTACAGGGGTGGTTCAATATTAGGAAAACTATCAGCATAATTGACCATATCAATAACAAAACAATTTCTTTTTCTTTCTTCCTTCCTTTCTTTCTTTCTTTCTTTCTCTCTTTCTTTTTCTTCTTCTTTCTTTCTTTCTTTCTTTCTTCTTCCTTCCTTTCTTGTACTTCTTGTACAAAATGAATAACAACACCCAAAATCCTCCCCCCTGAATCAGGAAGATCTAGCACAAGCAGAAACCTTTGACATTCATCTGCCCAGATCCTGAAAGCCAGCACCACAAGGCCCTGGTGCCATAATCGTAATAGAATGCTTGCAATTTTAAATTGCTACTGAGAACACTAAGGCTATCTGACAAGAACTCTTTCCTACAGCTTCCCCCTTACTCTTCAAAATTGCTTAGCATCATCCTTCTCTCTATCTTCCATACCTCTATCCTAGGAGAAGATATATCCCTCCCATTTCCTAAGGCTTATGCCTCTGTCTGTTCCCTAGATCTCAATAGCCCTGCCTCCTCCAAGATCTTGATCCAACAGCTATCCTCCCTTTCTCTTATGTATCTTAAATCTCTTTCTCACCACTTTCAATCTCTTGTATGTCTACAAAACTGTTTCGCTCTCCCCAGTCCTTTCCTTTATCATTCTAATCTGTCCAGATTCTGTCTTATCTCTGTCCTCCCTTTCACTTCTAAAACCTCTTGAAAAACATTTGTAAACCTAATCCTTCCATATCCACACCATTCATTAGCTTTTCTACTTCTTACAACTCAGGAGTTATCCCCACCACTCTATGGAAATTATTCTCTCTCAAATCAACAATGTCCAAATCATCATATCCAAAGGATTTTCTTTTGTCCTCATCTCCTTGATTTGTCTATGGCTTTAAATACCATTAACTATCTTCCCCTCAAAGGATATACTCTCCCTCCTCAATAATAGAGACACCATATTCTCTTGGTTGTTCTACTTCTCTATCCATTTTTTCTTTGTCTCTTTGACTAGACCTTCATTCTCTGGACACATAATGTGAGTATTCCCCCAAGGGTTTATTCTTGGCCTTCTGAACTTCTCTCATTATTCTTTCTCCCTTGTCAATCTCATTAACTCCCAGGGTTCAATGAGTATTTTTTTACAGATCAATCCTACATCTATTTTTCCAATACTGAGCTCCATACTCTAATCTCTAGTTATCTATAGGACTTCCCCTAGATGTTCCCATCAGCAACTAAAATTCAACATGTCTAAAACCAAGCTCATTTTTACCCCTTAAATCAGCTCAAAAATCCTCAGTGGTTCCCATTAACTCCTAAAGAGAGTTTAAACTCCTCTGCTTGGCATTCAAGGCTCTTTATAATATGGGATCACCCTACTTTTTCAGCTTTATCTTCTATTATGCCTTTCAATATGCTCTGTGCTTCAGCCAAACTGGCTAACTCTCTGCTCCTGGAACATAATCTTTGCTCTGACATTTCTATGCCTTTCTTCAGGCTATTTCCAACCTGAAATTCCCTTATGCTCTTTACCTGTTAAATCCCTCAGCTCAAATATCACCTCTTTCATGAAATCTCCCTGACTTCTCCCATTTGACAACAATTTTTTTTCTCCCTTTTACCTTAGGTAGCATGAAACTAATAAAATTGAAGGTAACTAAAGAGAACCTGTCATGAACATTTGCCTGATAGTAACAGGTATTGGGGTAAATTCCTTTAGGGCAGGAACTGTATCCCATCTAAATGTTGTATCTCCTCAGTGCCTAACACAAAAATTCTACACAAAGGAGGTGATTAATAAATGCTTGTAGTGTATCAGGCTATAAACTTCTAGAGGGCAGGAACTATGTCATTTTCCTTCCATCTTTGTATCTACAGCACTACTCATGTTTATTGAATTGTTCAATTTTTGTTTAAAGTCTATAAAAGCACTACATAAAATTATATACCCAGAGTGAGCTAATAATTTTAAAACATCTCCAGGATTGGTCTCATGTTCCCCATTAGGACTAAGGGGGGAGAGAAGTAGTACTTTGGCCTAGAGGTTAGAGTCCATGGGTCAAATCTAATAAGACATATTAGTGATGAATGTACTATATGGCCCCTGACTTCAAAAAGTCAACCATATAAATATAGGATGGTGCAACAAAAGTTCCCAGAGAAAAGATCTGAGGGTTTTACAGGATTGTAAGCTCAGTATTCAACAGTGACACTTCATCCCCTACACACACACACAGTCTCATATCACAACTAGATCACAGTATTCTATTCAGTTTGGGGTGCCATAGTTTAGGAATGTATTCTGCACTGGGTCTGATTCAGGCAGGCCCCCGGTAAATTAGGTAAGATACTGGAATAAATGGGCGCTAGGTGGCGCAGTAGATAGAGCACTGGACCTAGAGTAAAGAAGAATCATCTTGAATTCAAATCTGGCCTCGGATACCTACTTGCTATGTGATTCTGGGCACGGGTTAACTCTTTGCCTCAGTTTCCTTCTCTGTAAAATGAGCTGGAGAAGGAAATGGCAAACCTCTTCAGAATCTTTGCCAAGAAAATCTCAAATGGTGTCACAAAGAGTAGGACACAATGGAAAAGTGGCTGAACAACAACATTGAGAACCAAATGAAGCATGCGTAAGTTGGTGTCAGGCATTAATAAAAAAGAAATGAAAAAAGTTTTAGAAAGAAGTTTATTCAGTTGCTAGGAAGAAGAGTGAGCTGAAATAGACGGTTCCCTCTCCCCGAGCCTCTGTAATCTTTGCAATATAGAGAGAGTTCAAACAAAGACAGAAGGAAATGAGCTGATTGGCCAGCACACAGGCAGTTTCCAGATAAGACACATAGGTAACGAGATACACAACAGGAAGAAACTCCTTACACTCCATGCATCAATCTTTGGATCCTCTGGAAGCTTTTTTGGAGTCAGTGTGACCTGGAAATGCTGAGTTAAGCATTAAACAAAGCAACAAGTCTGGTCTCTCATCCATTTGGGGTGAGGTTCAAACAAGGCAATAAAGTTTTCTCACAAAATATATTCAATAGGGATAGGCATTGAGGATACCTCAAGTTGATTTAGCTGAATGAAGCTCCCTTGCCATCTAGAACCACCAGTCAAACCTCCAACCCAGCGGTAAGCTTCTTGTGGCTGATTTGTACTAGATCGAAAGTGATATCAACAATCTGAGCCCTTAGTGCCTTCAGGCAACTGAGTCTAGAGCCTTAATATCTTTTAATGAAACTTTCCCTCCCCCTGCCCCCCCCCACCTCTCCCACTCAACTTGCATAGGGATTAGGGTTAAGCTATGTCTCCTACCACAAAACAACACTGACAAACTGGACTTTGTCCAAAGGAAAGTGATTGGGATGGTAAAAAGAGTGGAGACGTATAAGAACTGGTTAAACAAAAAAAAAGAAAGGAACTGAGAGTGTTTGTTATATAGATGAAAAAACTTAAAGGGGAACATAGGACCAGTTTTCAAGTATTCAAGGAGATGTTATAGAAAAGAGGGATTAATCTCTGCTTGACCCCAGGGTGCAGAACGAAGAACATTGGGATGGGAAATCCAGTGGCTTCCTATTTTTCCTAATGTAAAATGCAAATTCCTCTGTCTGACATTTGAAGCCCTTCAAAATGTAGTCAATAGTCATTCATTAAGGGCCTACTGTGTGCTTGGCACTGTACTAAGTGCTGGGTATACAAATATGAAAAAAGAAAGACAGTTCCTATCCTCAAAAACCTTACATTCTAATGGGGAAAGGCAATACCCAAGAAGCTGAAAAGTAGGAATGGGGGTGGAAAGGGAGTGAGGGGAAGAAGGTAGATGAATGGGGTGGGAAAGAGCAGGTGGACAAGTCCATCAAAGAAGTCCTAAAGTGGTTCAGCCAGCAGAGTGATGAGGAGATATGTGAACTGAGTAATCTCTCCTCTTACATGGACATTTGGAGTTCATCCCCGCCCCCTGCCCCCCACTCCAATCAGAGAGGCAAAGGCTAGGAATGAGGTAGAGTGCCAAGGCAGATAAGATCTTACAGCTGATTTTCCAGGTTTGTTACCCTTTATTCTTGTTTCACAGAAAACACACCAGAGGCACTGAAGGTTTGGGGTGGGGGGTGGAGGAAGGACTGCCTATATACATTTCCAGACTCTCCAGGCTCCTGCCTCCATCCAGGCACAGCAGGTTCCAGTAGCCCCTACCCCCTGCTTCTCTGGCCCACACCACCCCAACTCTGGAGCAGCTTGTTTTCCTCCAACTTCACACGGAGAGCCCCACTCTGACCTGGGCTCTGGGCACAACACAATTCCAGGGTCTTCACCCCTCGGGCACAGACTAGGGAGGGGCTACTCTGACCAGGGCTCTCTTTAACTCCCTCTCACTGCCCAGGCTCTGACCATAGCCTTGGCTCCTCTGGCTCCATTATCTCTATAGGAGTATTAACTCTTTCCCACACTTTGGGTTTTTCCTTTAGTGTAGGGAAATTCAAAAGGGGCTTCTGCTCCCACTTCTCAAAGGACTCTGCCTCTGAGGCAGTCTCTAACAATTCTGGGAGATTTAAGAGGGTCTTCCCCCATGCACCTTTCCCCTTCACAATAACACATCCAAAGTCCTCCTCTAGCTCATCAGATAACTCTGCCTCTTGAAGCAGAGGGAAAAATAAACATCTGAGCCCTAAGAATTTGGGTCTCATTTTCTAACATTTCTTGGGCTTTCTCACATGCCTCTTTTCCTTCCCATTCTTAGGGTAAGTCAATCTGAACCTCCCATAACTGAACTTCCACTGACAGCTTGTCAATATTTTTTTCTCATAATAGTTAACTTTAACCAAACTACAATACAAAAAATTGAATTGCCTGTTCTACTCCCCCTCTCCCTAAGGTCATCTTTTTCTCTCTGAGCCGATGCTCTGGTCTATCTTTTCAGGAGTGCTGGTGGGGTAGGGAGATAGAAAGAGGAGTTATCTCCTAGGGGCCCTACTCTGGGTACCAGAGAAATGACTCCCGATGTTTTTGCCAACCCTGGTTTGGCTCCTCTCAGGCTATGGCTTTCTGCTTCACAGTGACAACCTCTGCTGGTATTCCTGAGTCTCTCTGGGTTGGTCCACGGTGCCGTTGCCTCTGCCAATGAACACTGACACTCCCACTCCTCCAGGGTTAAGTCAGTCTGGGTCTCCCACAGCATTTCTACAATCCCTGCAGCCTTTCTAGCTCTCTTCTTATCAAGGATACCCACAACTATCAACAAAATTTTCTCAAAGTCTATAGCAGTAAGGGGTTCATCCTCCCACTCCCAGGAAGGGGTCAATACTTCATCCTCCCATCCCTGGGGAGGATTCCATAGAACCATAGCTACAAAAAATAACACAGTAACTGCGAAACATCCAACAACTATCCCAGTCCCAATAAACCCCATTTTCTCCTTGCCTTTAAGTCTGCGCAGATCCCATCCAACTACACCAATTGTTTCACAAATAACATACAGGAGACCCTCAAGTTTTCAGTCTCCAGCCTCTAACAGGTTCACTCTTGATCTGATCAGACAGGCAGACAGCTTCAGAAGGGTTAATAATCAACTTTATTCTAGTCTAGTCTTCTCAAATGGTTTCTGGGAGAACCACCTCCAACAGCACTCCCTAATCACCCTTCTTACAGGGGCCAGAGCGAACGAGGGCAACTACCCTTGAGTCTCTATGGGGTCAATCAAGACAGGCATACTTGTGTACTCCCCTAAATCCCCTCAAGCCTCAATGGGGGCCAGTTGAGGCACACACAGATTCCTTGTGTTTTTTTCCCCATGTATTCCCTCATGGATTCCCCCCACTCACTGACCAATGCCCATTTGCTTTTATAGGTCAACAGACAAAGGGTTAACTTTAGCAATATCATCATTCTGTGCAATCTAGTAAATATTACATTATGTTACCCCTTATCTCATACTGCAGCCTTAGTAGGATTGTCTGTCACTACGATTCTAAGAACTACTATCTAGAATCCTTGGAACTATTCTGGGAGTTATTATCTAACACCTGGAAATTAGACATTCCCATGGCCTTGGATCCTGAGAAACTAGACTAAAAAGGATAACAGAATCCTCCTTACATACAATTCCTCTTGCTGCAATGTACCATTATGGTCCAGCTGGCCTACTTGCCTTTCCCCATAAGTAACATCCACCTCCTTCTCCATGCCTTTGCACAGTCTGTTCCCCCATGTCTGGAATCTACTCCCTCCCCAATGTCTAAGAATTTCTGGCTTCTACTTGAGCCCAGCCAAAGTGCCATCTCCTGGTAAAGTCTTTCCTGATCCCTGCCCTTCATCCTTCCCTCACATGCTAGAGTCAAAGCCTACTCCTCAGCCAAACTACTTAGTGGTGGTTTTGGCAGTAGGTAGAGAATTGACCTTGAAGCTAGGAAGACTTAGATTCAAATCCTACCTCTGATGGAAGGGCAGTGTGACCCTTAGCCTGTCTATCATTTAACCTCTCAGTGTTTCATCTAGGCAGTTCTAAGACCTGAAGAAAAGGTAAAGACCTGCATTAATTGGGGGAGTTTCCCTATACTAGTGAAATCAAGTGTCCAATTCCTATATTGATATATATACATATATATGTATATATGTATTACCATATTGGTATATATCAGTATACATATTATTTTCCTCTGGTAGAATATAAGCTCTTCAAGGACAGAGACTGTTTCCTTTTTATTTGTTTTTTTTTATCCTCAGTACATAGCAGAGTGCCTTGCAAAGAGGAGATGAATAATAAGTTAGTGTTGATTAACTGATTGAAGTCATAGTGAGAAAGATTACAGGAAGGAAATACTTGTTAACAAATTGAGCTGTCTGCTAAGAAAAGAAGGGAAACAGTCAACTGGGAAAAAAATCTTTGCATCACATATCTCTGATACAGATCTGATATCCAAAATATAGACAGTTAACAGAAGTATGTTAAGTCCAAGAACAGGGTAAGGAATCTGTGGCCTTCTAGGTCCTTGGATATGACCTTTCGACTGAGTTCAAGTTTTACAGAACAAATCATTTTATTAAGGGGATTTATTCTGTGAGGTTAGGATTCAGTCAAAGGGCGGTACTTAAGGACCTAGAGGGCCACATGTCATTTTGAGGCCCCTGAAGAACTATTCCTCAATCAATATATGATCAAAGAATATTAAAAATGCAGCTAAAGAACTGCAAACTATTAACAGTCAAGAACTGCAAACTGTGAACAGTCATGTGAAAGATCGTTCCAAATATATAATAATCAGAGAAATGAAGATCAAAACAACTGCAGTTTCATTTTATATCTGGCTAACTGGAAAAGAATGGGAAGAGTTAATGCTGAAAGACTATGAAAAGACAGGCCCAAACTTATACACATATATTATTCACACACATGTATATAACATAAGCATATATGTGTAAGTATAACACATACTTACATATGATGGTGAAGCTTTGAGATAGATGGTCAAACCATTTTAGAAAGCAATCTGGAATTACGGTACAAATATCCTTTGACTCAGAAACTTTGGTCCTAGGAAAATTCTCCAAAGAGGTCCAAGACAGAAAGATAAGTCCAATATATAGCAAAATATTATTAGCAGCATTTTTTTTGTGGTAGTAAAGTATATTTTTGTAGTAGTAAAGTATATGTGGAAACAAAGTATATTCCCAGTGAATGAAAAAATGGTTGAACAAATTGTGGTATTAGGAAGATCATTATACTATAAGAAATCATAAGTGTCCATACAAGTAGCATGCAAGAGTAGCCACAGAAGTGGCAGCTTTGAGAGCTCTCAGCCCAGAGACTATACAGGGTCAAGAGGTCAGAAAGAGATTACAGGGGATTCTTGGTTAGCACTAGGTACAGCATCTCTGATTGGCAGCATCTCTGTCACAATCCCAATGCAAAGAGGAACACTAGCTTGTGAGGCAGGGAACTAGGGGCCCCTCCTAAATAAAGACAGGAGCTTAGACCAGGAGAGCAGTGACCATACCTTTCCCAAGATCACATCATCTTGGAAGCACCAATTACTTACAGATCCCCAGAACTAGTTCTGAAAAGAGTAGTACTAGAAAGTCTGAAACTTGGGACAGTGCCTCCCCACTGCCAGGTAAGCAAAGTCTAACTCTAACATAAAGTTCAAAGTTAAGAAATAGGTTGGGAAAAATGATTAAACAACAACAACAACAAAAAAAAATTGACCACAAAAAACTACTATGGTGACTAGGAAAACCAAGACATAAACTCAGAAGAAGACAAAATGTGATAATAGCTACAAGAAAAAAAAAGCCTCAGAAAAATGTTAATTGGACCCAAGCCAATAAGAATTTCTGAAAATGATAAGAGTAGTAGAGGGAAAAATTGGAAAAATAAATGAGAGTGATGAAAGAAAATTATGAAAAGAAAATTAACAGCTTGGTAAAAAAGGCACAAAAAATACTGAAGAAAATAACACCTTAAAAAACAAAGCTGGCTAAATGATAAAAGAGGCACAAAAATTCACTGAAGAGAATAAGTCCTTAAAAAGCAGATTTGATGAAATGGAAAAAGATATACAAAAATTCACTGAGGAAAAGAACTCTAAAAGCAGAATTGGCTAAATGGAAAAAGATACAAAATCTCACCAAAGAACATAATTCCTTAAAAATTAGAATTGAACAAGTGGAAGCTAATGATGACTCCATGTGACATCAAGAAATAATAAAAGAAAGGCAAAAGAATGAAAAAGAAGAAGAAAGTATGAAACATCTCATTGGAAAAATAACTGACCTGGAAAATAGATCAAGAAGAGAAAATTTAAGAATTATTGTTCTACTTGAAAAACATAATAAGGGAAATATCCTACATATCATATTTCAAGAAAATATCAAGGAAAATTGTTCTGCTAGCTTAAATCCAAATGGTAAAATAGAAATTGAAAGAATGCACTGATCACCTCCTAATAGAGATCCCAAAATGAAAACTTCCAGGAATATTATAGCCAAATTTCAGAGCTCCCAAGTCAAAGAGAAAGTACTTCAAGCAGCCAGAAAGAAACAATTTAAATACTGTGGAAGCACAGTTAGGATCATATAAGATTTAGTGGCTTCCTTGTTAAAGGAGTGGAGGGCTTAGATAGGCAACATTCTGGAAAGCAAAGTAGCTATGGTTACAACCAAGAATAACCTACCCAACAAAACTAAGTGCAATCCTTCAGAGGAAAAAAATGATTATTTAATGAAACAGAAGATTTTCAAGCATTCCTGATGAAATGACCAGAGTTGAATAGAAAACCTGGGATTTAAACAGAATACTCAAGAGAAGCAAAAAAAAAAGTAAACATGAAAGACTAATCATAAAAGACTCAATGAAATGTTTACATTCTTATATAGGAACATGATATGCATAATTCCTAAGAACTTTATCATTGTTAGGGCAGTTTAAAAGGAGTTTATATAGACAGAGGACATAAGTGTGAATTGATTATATTGGAGTGATCTAAAAAAAATTAAAGGATGAGAGAGGAGAAGAGGGAAAGGAGAGGTAGAAGGGGGAAAATTTTTTCACATAAACGAGACACAAGAAAAAGGCTTTACAAAGGAGGGGTAAATAGGTGGGGGCATGGTGGGCAATGCTTGAAACTCACTTTCATCAGAATTGGTTCAAAGAGGAAAGAATGTATACACAGACAGTTGTGTATAAAAATGTAACTTAGGCAATTGGGAAATAGGAGGAGAAGGAGACAAAATAAAGGAAGGAATGATAGAAGGGAGAATAGATTAAGGGAGGCAGTGGTTATAAGTAAAACAGACATTTGAAGAGGAACGTGAGAAAAAGGAGAAGGAAGAAAATGAGATGAAGAGAAATACATAGTAATGATAACTGTGAATGGGAATGGGATGAGCTCATTCACAAAATGGAAGCAGATAGCAGAATAGATTAGAAACCAGAATTTACCAATATGTTGTTTATAAGAGACACCCTTGAAACAAAAAGAAACACACAGAGTTAAAATAAAGGCTGGAACAGAATCTAATATGCTTCCGCTGAAGTAAAAAAGTCAGGGGTAGTGATCATGATCTCAAACAAAGCAAAAATTAAAATTAAAAGAGATAATCAGGAAAACTGCATTTTGTTAAAAGTTACTATAGACAATGAAGTAATATCAAAAAAAATTTACAACAAATTTCTTTGATAAAGGCTTCATTTCCAAATATATTCTGAGTATATATAAATTTATAAAAGGAGGAACTATTCCCCAGTTGATAAATAGTCAAAGGGTATAAACAGACAGTTTTCAGAAGAAGAAATCAAAGATATCTACAGTCACAGGAAAAAATGCTCAAAATCACTACTGATTAGAAAAAATGCAAATTAAAACAACTCTGAGGTACCACCTCATACCTATCAGAATTGACAAATGCTGGAGGGGATGACGGAAAAATAGGTACTACCTGTGGATAGTGAATGAATCTAACTATTCTGGAGAACAATTTGGAACTATGCCCAAAGGGCTATAAAATTGTGAATACCCTTTAACATAGTAATATCACTACTAGCTCTGTATCCCAAAAAGAACAAAGAAAAACGAAAAGACATATATGTACAGAAACATTTATAACAACTCTTTTTGTGGTGGCAAAGAATTGGAAATTGAGAAGATGTTCATCAGTGGAGGAATAGCTAAACAAAATATGGTATATAATTGTGATGGAGTATTAATGTGCTTTAAGAATTGACAAGGGAGGTTGTTTCAGACAACGTGGTGAGAACTGATGCAAAGTAAAAGAAGAAGAACCCAGAGATCATTATGTACAGTAACAGTAATGTTATAATGATGATGAACTTTGAAAGACTGGGCTAATTTAATCAATATGAGACAATTCCAAAAGACTCCTAATGAAAAAATGCTTTCCACCACCAGAGAGAGAACTGATGAACTCTGAGTGCAAACTGAAGTATAATTTTCTCACTATCTTTATTTTTCTTGATTTTTTAAAAATATGGCTAATATAGAAATGTTTTGCATGATTTCACACATACAATTAATATTATATTACTTGCCTTCCTGGTGGTTGTGAGAGGGTTTGGAGGAGAGAAAGAATTTGGAATTCAACATCTAAAAAGAAAAGAATTTTAAATATAAATAATAAAATTTAAGAAATAATAATTTAAAAAAAGAAATAATGTCTGTGAAGACATCAGAAATGTAAAGGCTCCTATGAACTGATGCACAGCAAGTTAAACAAAATCAAGAAAACAACACAAAAAGTGTCCGTAGCTTTGTAAATGAAAGAACTAAAGACTGAAAGTAGTGTTATGTCCAAATGTAACTCTGGAGAAGAGTTGAAAAAATGCATCTTCCTCTATTCTTTGCAGAGGTAGGGGACTGCAAGGGAAGAACACTGCTTACACTGTCAGGCTCAATTGATACATTGCTTAGTTTTGCTAAATTTATCTTTTTCTTTTTTCTTTGTTAACAGGGATGGTACACCAAGTAAGGATGAAAGGAGTGATATGTTTGGAAATGAAAGTAACATAAAAACAAAAATCCCAATAGACATTTTCATTTTAAAGAGTTAGAATTGTGCAAAGTACAATGCACTGCCTTCAAGGTAGTGGTTCCATCTCATTTGGGATCTTCAAGAAGATGCTTACCAGGGAATTTGTAGAGGGAATTTTATTCAGATAGAGATTACACTACTTGCCCTGAGATCCCTCTTCTAACTTAAAATTCTATGATTCTGAACTTAAGGCTAAAAGCCCAAATAACATCTGAGGAGGTGCTTAGAGCAGAACAGGGTTGTGGTGGGCCAGTAGGCCATAGCAGGCAGAATCTTTCAGTTCTGACTAGTAACTGTACCAGGTATAAAGTCCAGGACCCAAAGAAGGAAGCACATAGCCTGTTAGGTGGGCCTCTGCCTCTGTTGGGCAGAAAGGAGAGAACAGTTAACTGGGAAGAAGAAGATATTGGGGGAAGAGGGAAAGGAGGACACCACTGTAGGAAGGATAGCACTCTAGTGGGAGAGGTCCACACTAATGGATAGTAAGAAGACACTGATGATGAGTATGCAATGCATAGTGCATTGCACAGAGTAGAAGCTTAATAAATGTTTGTTGAATTGAATTGGAAACTTCTGGCAGGTAGATGGAATAAGATAGCTGTTGGATGGAACCGATAGCAGGAAGGCTAGAAGGTTGATAGAGGACCAAAAAAAAGAAGGTAAATATGAAAGGGTTGCTGAGAGATTTTAAAAAAGAGAGTAATGAAAGCAGGGAGGGAGGCTTTAGAGGGATGCTGCAAGACTCACAGTGGGTGGCAAAGGCAGCGTCAGAGCTCCACCTGCTTGGCCCCAGATAATTACTGGGGAGTGCTGGAGGCCCAGCCCGAATATGGAGGGTTGGAAAAGGTGAGGGGAGAAAAAAGAACAAACTCAGAAAAAGATGGAAAAGGAGAATAAAGGTTCATTTGCTGATAGCTCTTCCCTTCCCAGTGGGCAAAGTCTCCTGACTCACCTTGTTGCTCCTTTCCATCACTACCCCAAGTTTTAATTTCTGGGCCTCTCCCTACTTCCGTCCTTCAGCCCTGTTGGCCCATGACTCTGGGCTCTGGCCTCTGTTTGCACCCACAGACACAAGTTGTCTGGCCAGAAAGTCTGGCCAACCCTTTTCCAGATCAGCTCCCAGACCATGAGGTAGGTAGGAATGTGATGCTTTAAGCCAGCTTCCACCTCCCGTCCTGAGGCTCACAGCCATCTTAGTCCCTTCTACAAATAATCCTCAGGAGGCACAGCCAAGACTATTTGTTCAGACTGAACCCCATTACCCTGAAGAGGAATAGATTGCTGTTTTTCTTACATTGTAGCAGCCCCTTTTTAATCTTTTTATTTCCTTCATCTATAAAAAGACTGGATTAGATTAGGCAAAAATAAATTCCCTTCAAATTCAAATTCTACTCCCTTCCCTTTTCCTTCTCCCTTTTCCCCTCCCCTTTAGTCCCTTCAGCCTCTCCCTTTCCTCTCCTACTCAAAAAACAAACACCAGACATTCCACCCCCAAGATGTTGCCTTAGGGGCCCTTCCCAGAAAAACCTAGGATCTGAGGCAGAATAGGCTCTTTGCACCACTCCCCCACTCCCACTCCCACCCCAGGATGTTTTCTAATCCCTTTCAAATGTTCCTTAATATGATGTTTACTGGCCTTTCCAAATGAAGGTGAAAATAAGTTCCTACAATCTATCTCCTCATAAACCCTAGGAAGGTTTCTATTTTCCAGAATCTGCTGTCGTTGTGTCAGAGAGTACAATGTATTTTGTTCACTCTCTCCTTCCACTCCAGCTTGGATTTTTGCCTGGGACCTCTACAGATCTGCTCCTTCATTCCAACACCTTTTTCATTCACAGCCTTTCAGAAGAGAAGGTCCATCCTCAGTGTACAAAAAAGCCACCTCTCCTTTTTTTCTTGTTCAAATACTTTCACCACTCATGGAACCTTGGAAGAGAAGTCTCTGCCTGCTGGGGGCACTGAAAAAGTTCTCCCTCCTGCAGAAGGTGGCATTTGAGTTCATTCTTGAAGGAAGGCAGGGATTCTAAGAGGCAGAGGTGAGGGGGGAGAGCATTCCAGAAATCAGAGACAGCCAGTACAAAGGCATGGGGATAGGATACAGCATGTCATACGTGAGGATGAAAATATCAGCATCCTCTAGATAATTTCTCATAATGAGGTGTGCTCCCTGGCGGGAAGGAATGAAAAGGACCAAAGGCTCAGCCAAACCAGTATCAATCCTCTGACCCACTCCTCAGAGGTCTCTTTTATTTAATGAGGACTAAATGAGATAATTATAAAATACTTAGGACAGTGCCTGACACACAGTAGATGTTTAATAAATGCTTATTCTCTTCTGAGGTCTTTTTACCAGAACCATAATCTTGGAATCCAAAAGAGCCTTAAGAAACAGATGCCAATGTTTTTCTGATAATAAAACCCCACATTTGCATTCTGTATTTACCTGTTCATCTATGGAGTCTGTTTGGCTGTTAAGTCAGGGACAAATCAGTGAAGTTAATTTCAGAGATAGTATAGGTTCAATGTTAAGAGCTCAGGAATTGGAGTCAGAGGCCTTGGGTTTGGATACTAGCTCTACTACTTACAACTTGTATAACTCTTGGCAGGTTATTTAACCTTTATGGTCCTCTCAGTTTCTTCATCTGTTTAATGTACAGATGAACTAGCTAACGTCTAAGGTCCTATTTAGCACATTTATACCTAGAGATATGGCTAAATTAGCCAATTTGTTGTGTCAGGAAGGGTTTATTCTGTGTGGAAAAGCAGAGATCATGTCCCAGTACTATTCACAGGCTAGAAGAGGAAGAGAAAAGGATTACCAGTTACTCCAAGGCTCCCAGGAAAATAAGTTAAGATCAGTTTTTCTGATATTGGGTAGGGTCTGATTCTGGGAAATGTTGGCCTATATTTCAAAAGGCTCTGTTCTGCTAGGCTCCCCATTCTTCCCTCTCTACATTCTTGGTGACCTCATTGGCTATCACAGTTTACTTATCATATTTATGATAACAGACAGATATTTTTGTATTATATACAGAAATAACCAATCTTGCACCATTAACTGCCTGTTGGACATTTCAAACTGAATGTCTCAGATCTATCTAGAACTTAATATGTCCAAAAACTGATCTCAGTCTTCTTCTTCTTCCTCCCTTCACACTCACTCCCAAACTTTCTATGGATGGAACCACCTCCAATTGCTCATATATTATCCTCAAATCTTCAATCCTCCTCAGCCCATGTATACAATTAGCTGCCAAATTTTGCCATTTCCACCACTCCAATATCACAGCTGATAGAGGCTCCTCTGTGCTCACATAGCTACTACCTTAATTCAGGTCCTCATCTCTTGCCTAGATTATTACAATAATCTCTGAATTGATTTCCCTGCCTCAAATCTGTCCTCATTTCAATTCATTCTTCACATTACTACCAAAGTGGTTTTTTCTTAAAGATAGATATCACTCCCCAACTCGTTGAACTCCAATGGCTTCCCATTGCCTCTAGAATAAACTTGTGCAATTCATATCACCTCCATTCTGCTCATCATCCTCTTCTCCCTCCTGGAAGCTTGTACTCTATTCCTAGAACCTACGCCTATTTCCAGTTCACTTCTTGTGTTATACAGAGTGGACAAAGAGCTAGACCTGGATTCAGGAAGACCTGAGTTCAAATCCAGCCTGAGAAACTTACTAGCTGTGCGACTCTGGACAAGTATTTAACTTCTGCTTGCCTCAATTTCTTCATTTGTACAGTTGGAATGATAGCACCTATCCCTCAGGGTTATTGTAAGGATAAAATAATATTTGTAAAGCACTTTGTAAACCTTAAAGAATTATATAAATACTAGCTGTATATTATTATTATTTTCTTATTAGATGTAAGTTCCTTGAGGGCAGGAACTGCATCCCAGACAAGCTTCCACTTATAGCCTGTATAAGCTCCTTATCCCAACTCCAATTCTTACAGATGAGTCTTGGTTCCCTTATCCCCCTCCGAATTCTAGAGGTACCTCAGAGTCTCCAGGGAGTCATAGAGTATTAGGTTCACAGATAAGCCCAGTTCTTATACAGCACAGTTCCTCCAAGTTTCAAGACCAAATCTCCCCTTGAGATTGGGTCTCAGGTACCTCTGCTTCTCAGGGCTTCTTTGATGGCAGTAATATATGGTCTGCAATCTGTCCTACAAGGTCAGGTCACCATGGCTGGATTCTAGACCTGGAGATTCCACTGTCTGTGCTTAGAACTGCACCTTTCCTGGCTTTTTACACCTTACTCCCCTTCATGTACCCTTTGATCCAATGATACTAGCCTCTTTGTTGTTCCCTGAACAAAACTCTATCTCTTGGCTCTGGACATTTTTACTAGTTGTTGCCACTGTCTAAAATGCTTTTCCTCCTCATCTCCACCTCCTAGACGCCCTAGTTCACTTCAAGTCCTGACTAAAAGCCAACTTTCTGTAGCAGGCCTGCACAATATATGGCCTGAAGGTCGTTTTTGGCCACTAAAGGAATTCAGGTGGCTTGTGAAAAATGTAGAGGATGTAAAAGAAAGTAAAGATGTAATGAGCTTTGTCTGGGTCCCATTTAACCTGCCTTCCACTAGTGTGTGACTCATGTAACTTAGTGGATGTGATGGGGTGCTTGGGTGCATGTGCTTGGGCCCCAATTCTAAAATCACATTTCTCTTTAAAAATCACATTTCTCCCTAGCCTCAAAAAATTATCCCAGGCAGTTTTTCCCCAGCCCAAGGACACAGCCTGCTCCAGCAACAACTGTTATCTCCTTTCCTGCTAAGTAGCCCGCTGCACCCATAGAACTTCTTAGTCTGAACCAGCTGTGTACTGGCTGAACTATGTACTGGGTCATAACAACATCTACTACTCACTGATCAATTATATGTATCCTAGACTTAGACATGTGTATACTTACTCCCTTACATTTATCTTGTCTAACAAGACATTAATGAGAGCAGCCTGGTATTCCTTAGTCCTGACTGCTAGTTGACTTAGTGACATTTCAGGCCTAAAACCACACTTCCAGGTAGCCCCACCTTGGGCTATTTCCCAATGAACTCTAGGGAAAATACCTCAGCAGTAGGTACTAAAAGTGCATGTTCCTTAAAGAACCACTCCTTAACCACTCCCTAATCCCACCCTAAAACACCTAGTTAGTATATTTGGCATATGTTTACTACAGAATATTCTATATAAACTTTACCTGTTCCCCTCTAGAGTTGCAGGTTCCCTAAGACCTCTTGACTTTGACCTCAACAATGTTTGAGGCTTTGAATTCTTCTCCACATAGCCACTCAGGGAATTCTAGTCTTGGAGTTTCTGTTCCCACCCCCCACGCCCCCAGCCCTCATCATATTGGTTGGCACCTAGCCCTCATTCCTGTTTGTCATATGACCAGAAGTAACCAATCATCAGTCTGTCTCTAGTCTGAGATGAGACAGAATCATATCTTTTCACTATGTTTTTGGTTGTCACTAAATGTAAACAGTAAGAAAACCTGAAAAATGTATTAAAACTTGTACCACTTAGCAATTCTTTTAAAATATGATTTCATGGTAAATAAAAATCTTAAGTAATCAGTGTAATGAATTGATATTAATTGAAATTTTCCTTTTTAAAAATATGGTTTATTTGTAATCTAGTTGAATCATTAATCATACTTTTACTTGGAAAGTGAGCAGCTAAAAACCTATCTGTGGCTGAAGAAATTTAGCTTATTTTAATTTTGGCCCCTACCTACTGCCAAGTTGTATAGGTTTATTCTATAGGAGGGCTTTCCCAATCCCTCTTAATTTTAGTTAGCTCCTAGATAGAACAGGAGATAGAGTGCCTGGAGTCAGGAAGACTCTTCCTGGGTTCAAATTTGGCCTCAGATACTTAGGAGCTGTGTGACCTTAAGCAAGTCACTTAACCCTGTTTGCCTCAGTTTACTCATACATAAAATGAGCTGGAGAAGGAAAGGGCAAACCACTCCAATATCTTTGCCAAGAAAATCCAAGATGGGGTCATGAAGAGCTAGACATAACTGAACAATAACCAAACTTAACTCTAGTGTTTTTCTTCCATTATTTTATTTAATCCTGTATATAAGTTATTTGTACATATTTTTATTTCTCTCCATTCAATTGTGAGCTCCTCCAGCACAGGGACTGTCTTTTACTTCCTTTTGTATTCCCAGTGCTTAAGACAGAATAGGCATATATTAGGTGCTTATTGACTGACTATGGATAAATAGGACTTTCACCCTTTCTGGATACAATTAGAAATAGAGAGTGAGATTGTTCCAGTCTGGTGGTGTTTAAAGATGCTGCCTATTCCAACTATGTAGCCACCTGAAAGAATCTGTTCCCACCTACTTGGCAGGTGGAAACAGAATGTCTTCCCCCAGAAGATGGTCCCTTTCCTCTCCCATATGGGTACCATCATATTAGATGATCTGACCAAGAACAAAGTAAAGTCCTATTACACTGGACCCAGTGGGCACCTGGAACAGATTTCCCATTGGTGTTATTTTACTTTACTCAGTAGCTTTCAAAGACTTGTCATACTCTAAAACCTATGATTGATATTGAGAACCTTTTCACTTAAAACTGGGGTGACAATTAATTTACACAATCGCCCACCCTTACATTGCTTGCTTGTATTTTCATTCACATTGCTTAGCATACTAGATATAGTAAATTCCCATTAAATGCTCTATCTATTTATCTATCTAGATATCTTTTAAAGCTCTTTACAACCTTGCCTTATTTTTCCAGGGTCACTATACATTACTCCCATCCTACACTTTAGGTCTTTCTGTTCTTCAAATTTGTTGCTGTTCAGTCATGTCCTACTCTTTTGTGACCCCACTTGGGGTTTTCTTGGCAAAGACACTGGAGTGGTTTGCCCTTTCCTTCTTCAGCTCATTTTACAGATGAGGAAATTGAGCCAAGCAGGGTTAAGTGACTTACCCAGGGTCACGTGACTTACCCAGGGTCACACAGCTAGTAAGTGTCTGAGGACACATTTGAACTCAGGAAGATGAGTCTTCCTGACTCCAGGCCCAGTGCTCTATTCACCGTGCCACCTGCTGCTCATATTCTTCATATAGAATACTCTATTGCTTATTTACTTGCCTTTGCACTGAACATCTCCTTTACTTAGAACATACTCCTTTCTCACCTGTGCATCATAGGTTCCATCTCTTCCTTCAAATCATAGTTCATGTATCACCTTCTACATGAGACCCCTCCTGATCCCCTCAATTGTTAGTGTCCTCCTTTTTTAAACTATGGTGTATTTATTCTATATATTATGTATGTGTGTATGTGTATATACATACACACATGCATACATACATACATTCATATCTATATGTCCTTGTTTTCTCCCATTAGAATGTAAGCTTCTTACCAATAGGGGTTATTTCATTTATTGTATTTGTACAATGCACACAGTAGATGTTTAAAAATGCTTTTTGGTTGATAGAAGTCACTTCATTGTAATGTGTCTCTGCTTTTATTAATCTAAAACCTGAGGGTGTTCAAACAAGTAGGAATGCTCTTTCCTCAGAGAGAATATCCTGAAATCACTTTTACTTCCTTTTCAGAAAGATTTGGCATTACTAGCACTAAAGCGCCAAGAGCTCGGGTCATGATTACATTGTGTGTTCCTGTTTTCTACTATGTACTTATCCAACCACAGCTGTTTTTGAGGGCAATGGGAACAGGCAAGTATATGAGCCGGTTATACTGGTTGATCTAGAATGAGTGGCATCATTTGATTCAGTAAGCACCTATGTGGATAAAATTCACAAATGAAACAGTATCTTCCCTCACGGAGCCTACATTCTACTGGGGGGAACAAAATGTACACAGAATTAATTATTCAATATATATAAAATAAATAGCAATTTCTGAAGATAGGGAGGAGTTCCAAGGTATCCAAGAGATAGAGATGAAGAGGCAGTGGAGGGTTGGGGAGGTAGGAGCTATTGTTTAAACTTTGCAGGGCAGCAGCTTCTGAAAATGTGGTGACCTTTGAGCTCAGCGTTCCAGGAATCTCCCATGCTGAGAATGCAGCCCTAAGGATTACAAAACCAGTACTCATAAGAATGGCTCTGAATGAGGACAATACACTGGACCTGGCATTGCACAGCAGAAAGGATGACTCCAGAGCAAAAGGACTAACCCCTGTCAGAGAAGACACATTTACTTTAAGAGTGCAGACTTGGGGAGCAAGCACATGACTGACTAAGTGCAAATCAGGTTACACGCATACCCATCATGATGAAACCAATGGTATTGTTCCAGCCCTGGCCACCCAACACCCAATCATATCATACCTAGCCTTCTTTCACCTGTTGATTTCATACTCAGTAGTTTATCCTGATGGGCATTCCTCCTTAGAAACAGAGGGCTAGGCCAGTTGATCCCTGAAGGTGTAATGTAAATGATTTAGTGGTTTTCTATATTGTACCTTTTCTATGTTGGCCAGTTCATCTCTGAAGGTATAATATGAAGGATTTAGTGGTTTTCTATGTTGTACCTATGTTGTCCTATCCATCAGTGTCCCCTGTTTTCTTTGGGCAGGAGAGTCAATTGTTTCATGGCTGTCTGACTGGTGAGATAGAGTTAGGAAAATAACTCCAGCAATACCAGACTAGAGGCACTTGATGGCTTTTGTGGAGCCCATTAAAGTTCCAAGGTGGGAATATCTTTTCCTCTGAAACTCTGAGCCTCCTCTTCCTTCTCCTCCTTGCTTGTTGTTATTAATGACACAAGTTTAACAGTTTACCCTTCCTTTCCAGCTCATTAACTTTGTTTGAATTATATACCATGGGATTCAACATTGTTAACCTGTTTGCCCTTCAGCTATATGATGTGATGAACAGAGTCCGGAAGATCTGAATTAAAATCCTGCCCCTGACACTTCCTTAGGTATGTGACCCTGGGCAAGTCACTTAACCTTTCTGCCTCAGTTTCCTCACCTACAAAATCGGGATAATAATAGGATTTCACAGGGTTGTTTTGAGGAGCAAAGGAGGTAGCTAGGTGGCTAAATGAAAACTAGACCTGAAGTGAGGAAGATCTGAGTTCAAATGCAGTCTCAAACACTCACTAGCTGTGTGTTCTTTGGCAGGTCACTTAACTTCTGCTTGCCTAATCCACCGAAGATGGAAAGGGCAAACTATATCTTTGCCAAAAAAAAAAAAAACTTCATATGGGATCATGAAAAGTCAGACATGACTGAACAAAAGAACAGTACGCAAACCTTAAAGTGCTATTTAAATGCTACTGTTTTTCAATTGGTCTTCATATATTATGGACTCCAGTCCTGAGAACATCTTAATTATTCTCCATTGAATGAGTTCCAGATTCTCATTGTTCTTCCTCAAAATGTCGTGATGCCCAGAACCGGATTCAAAACTCCACAGGTGGCTCACTCCACACGTGGCATGCCCAGGAAAGCAGGTAGTATTTTGGGCATTCTGTTCTGATTTCAACTCTTCCTCTGGACAAAGTGAAGAGAACGATAACAGCACTGCTTCAGGAAAGATTGTCAATTGACTGTTCTAAGCCTAAATCCACGATCCCTGTGATTCCCCAAACCAAAACTTTCTTCCCTTTCTTCCATGCCTTTTACTATTAGAATGCAAGCTCTCTATTTGTATTTGTATCACAGTGTCTGATACACAGTATGGGCTTAATACATGTTCATTCATTCGTCTTCACTATCTCCCATTGGTCCTTTGCAGCCATCTTGCACCTTCCCCTCTGTGGTCATCTTGCTTAGCCACCGCGGGCTCAGGCCCTCATCGTCACTGCTGCCTTTTGCCACAGCCTCTTAATTGGTTTCCCTGACTCATCTTTCCACTCCAATCCAACCTCTTTATACAGCTGCCAAAGTGATTTTGCTAAAGTACGGTTCTGATCGTGTCACTCTGTAAACTCCAGCAGCACCCTATTATTTCTAGAACCCCACAGAAATCTCTTTCTTTGGCATTTAAACCCCTTTCACAACCTGGTCCAAACCCATTTTTCCAGCCTTATCACGCGTTACTGCCTTTGGTGCACCCTATGACACAACCAAACTGGCTCTCCCGGAGATCCTCCCACACGGTTATGTGCTACCTCCAGCGCCTGTAGCCCCCACGCCCTGCCCAGGGCCTCTTAAAATACCCATTTTCCTTCAAGGGTCATCCAAACACCACCTCCACGTAAAGCCTCTCCTGTTTCCCCAGGCTTTCCTCCTTCCTCCGAGATTACCTGGTAGCTATTCTGTGTATGCCACTGACGCTCAGGTTGTGTATGTACATGTGCACACGCAGTCTGCTCGGGATCTAAAGCAGAGTGTCCACTTCTGTCTTAGCAGGCTGCAGTGTGCGGCAGGCTGAGCCCAGGGCTGGGAATCAGGCCCGGGCCTCCAGGCGTGAACCCTCCCCTTTCCTAGGCTCAGTTTCCACTTCGGTATGATGGGGGGAGGGGGGAGGTTTGATTGGTTAAATCTCAGGCTCCAGAGTCTGACAGCTCCGGGTTCGAGCATTTCGAGGTGAGAGGGGAATCCTCCAAGCGGACCCGGGGTGGGGGTGGGGGGTTTCCGCTTTCTCCAGACCAGTCCATAATCTGCAATTCCAGCCTGATACCCCAGAGGCACTCTCCTGGAGTGTCCCTCCCACCTCGGGGCACCGCCTCCAGGCAGCCGCTCCTCCTCGCCGGCGCCCCCCTCCGCCCGGCCCCACCCCCCCTCCGCCCGGCTCCCCCTCCCCCGCGGTCCTGGCCTCTGTCCCGCCCCTTCTAGCGCTTCGGTCAGCCAGCCAGTCTGTCAGTCAGTCGGCCTCAGGGCCGCCAGCAGCCGCAAGGTGGGGCGGGACCGGGCGCGTGACGTCATTTCCGGTGTACACAGACTGGCCGTCGCGGGCGCGGGGGGCGAGGACGCGTCGCAGGTGAGGAGCTGAATCTCTGGGCAGGGTGGAGAGCCGGGTAGGGGTCGGGCTTTGGGTTTCGGTAGGGCAGGACGTGTTTCCTTCGGTCGGTCCGTTCCTGCCTTCGGAGAGGAGAGATCCGGGGCGGCGGTAGGCGCTACGCTGCGCTCTTGTCTCCTCCGCGGGGCCGGGGCCGCGGGGGGCGGCGGGAAAGGACGGAAGCCGGGAGGGGCTGTGCGGCCCCGGCGGTGTGCCGATCTCGGGGCTGCTGCGAGCTGGTCCACCCCCTCCCCCCTAGAGGTACTGGGGTGTGGGAGCCGAGAGCTGCAGCGCGGGGCCGAGAGGGACCCGAGGCGACTAAGCCTCCCGCTGACACCTGTCACTGCGCTCGCCTGGCGAGCGGAGGGGCAGGGGTGGGGGCGCGCGGCCACCGGGCGCCCCTGGAAGCTGGGCGTGGAGGGTGCTTTGGGGACGGGGCGGGCTGGGGTAGGGGCCCAGGAGTGATTGGCCTTGCGTTTCCTGAGAGCTTCTCCGAGGAACATCTCCCATTTCTTCCTTAGCTCGATCTGCCCTCAGACTCCCTCCTGTCTATCCGGGACCAGGGCGCCTGCGGGTTGTTGGGCGGCTTCACCCCTGTGTAGACATGGGGGATCACCGGGGCACCGCGTCAGAAACGTGTGCATATCTTGCTTACGTAGGGGGACTCTTCCCCGCTCCAGCCTGAGTGTCACACACAAGTCTGAGTCTCCCCTCCCCCAGAAGAGAAGCCCCCCCCCTTCGGAAGTAGCTAGAGTGCTCCTGGAGCCCGAGGCCGAGCTTTGAGGGCTGTCTGCGGCTCAGTATCCCTTCACTCGCACTAGGTAAAGGGCACGTTCCCCAGGGAGCCCCAGGGAGCTGTGCTGCCCCTGTGCTTGACCCATGGTTTGGAGAACTCCGTGTCCCCGAAGAAGAGAAGCTGCTTTTCTTCTGTTTGGTGGTTTGGGGCCCTCCCTTCCCCCCTAAAAAGAAAACAAAGCGAAGCAAAACAAAAAACTTTCTGCTTGAGGAGTGGCCATCTTTTAAAATGGTTTCGCTGGTCAAAATAGGAATGATGCCAATTGGGGGATGGGTAGGATTTTAAGAGCCCTCCTGCCCTGTTTTTCTTCCTTCTCTCTGCAGTGTTTAGATTGTTTCCTTAAACAGTCAGCTTTTTATTTCCACTTTGCCATCTATACCTTTCAACCTATCTCACCTTTGTGTTTATCCTTTTCTAGTTCACATCCTGACACTTTTGCTTTTGCATAGCAAAGGGAACGTGCTTTTCCTGTTCCAGTTAGGCGTGTTCAGACGTGTCATGTGCTGGTCCATGTAGTGATTGCATTTTTTTATACTGCCCTTTATGTGGTGGCTGAGAGCACCAGCATCCCCTGTAGGAAGGCTGACCTGCCAGTGTTTAAGTGTGTGCTCGTGTGTAGGCCCTTCCCCGTGCATGAATCAGAAAGCCTGATTATAACCTTCAGAGTTTTAGTAGTGAGGAGTCTTGAAAACGGCCCGGCTGTGCAATGAATGACTGTACTAAGATCAGGGTGACTGAATGCGCATCTTTTCCCCTGCTCCTAATACTGCCTGCTGGAGGTACTCTCTGAGTAAACTAAACATTTTTTGCTTGGCATGATAAGAATTTTGTGTATACCCACTCTAGAATTTGCCAGATGCAGACTTAAAGTTCCAAAGCAGTTACTAATTTTGTGTGTGTGGGTGTGTTTGTGGGATAATACCTTTGTATTTTGTTGCTTTCATATATATATATATATATATATATATATAAATAAAGATAGTTCCAGGTTTGACTGGATGTAGTCTGTACTTCTTCTTTATGGTTTTTCTAAGAAAAGTTACCCCAAATATCCAGGGGAATCTTTAAACAAATGTTTCTTAAGATTGTTTTTTTTTATTTTCTTAGGTAGTTTGTTGATATTTTCATTGGTTGATTTTATTTTCTTGAAGACTTAATGAGTAAACTGCCTTTCCATATGAGGTGTTCAGGTTTGCAGTAGTCACTTTTCACTGTAGCATTTGAGATACTAATCTACCTCTATTTTTGCACACAAATACGTAGGTTAACATTGGAGACAAAGATAGAAAAGTCTTCTCAGATTCCCTTGGCAGGCTTAGAGTTTTTCAATCTAAAATTATCCCCATATTTGTGGAAGACGGACCATGTTTCAGCCATTATCCTTTTTAACCAGTTAAATGTTTAAACTGAATAATTTTGTAAGTGGTTCTTCTGATTAAGCGTGTTTTAAGTCAGGTTTAGTGTAGTGGAGCTTCTGAGTTCTTGCGAAAATAGCTTTGGTTTGAATGGGGCAATGATTCGTCTTGCTGTGCCAAAGTACACTTTTTTTTCTTGATTAAAATCCTTTTTGGTTGATGTTAACACAGAGAGCCTGATCTCCTTTATCAAATTTGACAACATAGACTAAATGACTTATCTAGGGGTAATGTAGCAAGTCAACGGTAGAGTGAGGATTTGAGTCCAGATTGGCTGTACTTTGCTCTTGCCATGTTACCATGCTGTTTCTGTTTGTTGACTTCAATTCAAAGTCATTTATCATAATAATACATTACATTTAAGGTTCACAGGGCACTTTACATACTTTTTTTTAGTAGATTCTTATGACAGTTTTGTAATATAAAAGTATTCCCTTTTTTATAAAGAAGGAAAATGAAAGAGTTTGTGGCTTATCCAAGATCACATAGCATTTTTCTTATGGTGAAGCAAAATGTGGTAGATGTATGAGTGGTATAAACAAAGTACTGCCAACATTCAGAGGAAGCAGAGATCATTTCAGTTTGGAGTGATCATGGAAGGTGTCCTAGAAGGGGTGATACTTGAGCGAGACTGTGAATGACAGGATTTCAAAAGCCAGAGATTGAGATTTGAGGTGATAAACAGAGGGCATGATGGCATGAGCAAAGGCATAAGGAAAGGAAAGAGGAAGTATCTTCAGGGAACATGAGTAATCTTTTTTTACCTTAAGTAGAAAAACTTGAGAACCATCTGGGAAAGGTAGTTTAGAGCCAAATTGTAGAAGGTCTTGAATGATAATACAGAAGCATTGAAGGTTTTCTGAGTGACTAGTAAGATGTGACTGCTTGCTGTGACTAGTTGGAAGAAGGAAAAGCTAATCTTGAGAGGGTGTGGAACAGAACAAAATATTTTGTGATTATAATTATAAGTAGCACCTTAACTGGAGTCAAGAATTTTTTGGTTTCCCAGTGCATATAAAAGTTATGTTTAAGCTATACTGTAGTTTATTAAGTGTGTAATAATATGTCTAAAAAAACCCAATGTACATGCTTTAATTAAAAAATACTTCATTGCTAAAAAAAAAAAAAAATGTTAACCATCATCTGAACCTACTGGGAGTGGTGATCTTTTTGCTGATGGAGGGTCTTGCCTCAATGTTGATGACTGCTTACTGATCAGGGTGGTAGTTGGTAAAGGTTGAGGTGGTAGTGGCAATTTTAAAATAAGATAGCTATAAAATTTATCTATTGACTTTTCCTTTCACTTGAACACTTAGGGCCCATTGTTAATTGGCCTAATTTCAGTAGGGGAATAGGGAGACCCAAAGAGACAGGGAATGGCCAGTCAATGACCAGTTTGTGGAGCAGTCAAACACATACCATAGTTATCTGAGGCATCCCAAAACCATTAATGAAAAAGTTTGAAAGATTGCGAGAGTTACCAAAATGTGCCATGGATATACATCGTGAGCACATGCTGTTAGAAAAATGGTACTGATAGATGTAAACTTCTCTATTTGGCAAAGTCTTTCACTACCTGGCTCCAACCTATTTTTACAGCCTCATTATATGTACTCAATCAGTACTTCCCTTCCAACAAACTGTTCCTCACACGTTGAACTAGTCTCCAGTTTTTGACCTTGTACTTGTCCAAACTCCATATCTATCCTTACCTCTCCCTCAGAGAATCCCTCACTTCCTTCAAGACTCAGTTTAAGCACTAAATTCAACATCCGCATCTTCACCACTCTCCTGCTAGTACCCATCCTTTCTAGCTGCCTTGAATATGTTTTATATTCTGTATGTACTGAAATATATACCTTTTATTTCCTATGATAGAATGTAAGTTGCTTGAGAGGAAGGGTTGTTTCATTTTTTTGTCTTTGTATCCCAACTAGCTTGTGTATATTAGGCACTTAATAATGCTTGTTGATTGATTGATTACATTATTATTTATTAAGCCTTCAGGGTTTAAGCTGATTGGCTAGCCTTCCTCAGCTTTTGATTTTGCCCTTTCTTCCCCCCAATCCTTAATTCTATCTTTTCCTGGGGCCTAATAGGAAGCTCATAAAGAAGTCTAGTATTTAGAAACCAGGAACCTCACAGATTCTCCAGTAGACAAAGAATAAAAAACTTTTGGTATATTGCACATGTCTAATCATTTCATATGATGTTCTTACCTAAGATGTCCAAACCATCTTCAGCGTATTCTGGATTGATGTTTATAAATGCTTATATAAAGACAAATAATGGTAAGAGATATTTTTGTCTGCATTTGAAAGACACCGAAAAAGGAAAGTTAATGTTTGAACTGTGCAGTAACCTGTTCTATACTAGTGAATGTGAGTGTGGATGGACATCTTCTGTGAATTTTAAATAAGCATATGAAGTTGTTATTGGAAATCTTTTTGTCTGATCCAGTTACTACTATCCTAGAAAATATTTAATATCATATTGAATCAAAAATAGTGTAAAAATGTTAATCATAATATACAATATATATACATGATATACAATATATATATACAATTATATATACATAATATATAATATATAGTCATAATAGTAATTTGGTTTGCAGTTTCAGATGAAATAAATAGATCAAATATTCTTTCAGAGAGCAGTTTAAAATATAACTATATTGGAATAGAAATCTTTTCCTAAAAATGGACTTCTTATAGACTGAAGTATATTTCTGGTAGATGGGTGGCTTCTAGTAATGGTTTTTTACTGGCTTGGTAGTGAGAATTGATCAAAGTGGGGAAGGTTTTAGATTTGGGACTGGTGATGATATTATCTTGAAAATTATCTCATTCTACTTGATAATGAAATAGGTTAGAAGAAATATATTGTAATGAAAAGAGCATTGGAATTGGAGGCAGGGAGACTTCAAATTCTGCCCTCTGACATTTCTTAGCCATGTAATCATTAAAAAATCATAGCCTCTCTGAGCCTTAATTTTCCCATCTGTAAAATGAGGATAATTTTACTTTTAGTTTCTACCGTATAAGTTAAACTTTTATGAAGTTTAAATGAGTTACAGAGGATGTACATAAAGTACTATACAAATCTTTTTTTAAGATTTAAATTATTTATTTATTTTTAATTTTCAACATTCATTTCCACAAGATTTTGAGTTCTAAATTTTCTCCCATCTTTCCCATTTCCCCATCCCAAGATGGCATACATTCTGATTACACCTTCCCCCAGTCTGCCCTTCCTTTTATCATCCCCCCCCCCATTCCCTTCCCTTTTACTTTCTTGAAGGACAAGATAGATTTCTACACCCCATTGCATGTCTATCTTATTTCCCAGTTTCACGTAAAAACAATTTTTTAACATTTGTTTTTAAAACTTTAAGTTCCACATTCTCTCCCTTCTTTCCTCCCCACCCACCCCCATTGAGAAGGCAAGCAATTCAATATAGGTTATACATGGGTAGTTATGCAAAACACCTCAATAATAGTCATGTTGTGAAAGACTGTTATTTTCCTCCATCTTATCCCACTGCCTCAAATAATTTTATTTTCTCCTTTGACCCTATCCCTTTTCTAAAGTGTTTCCTTCTGACTACCCCCTCCCCGGATTTGCCCTCCTTTTCTTTCATTTCCCCCCACTTTTATCCTCTTTCCCCTTACTTTCTGGTAAGGTAAAATACCCAATTGAGTATATATGTTATTCCCACCTTAAGCCACATTCCTTCTCACTTTTGGACCTCTTTTTCCATTTAGCCAATTCTATTTTTTAAGGTGTTCTTCTCCTCATTGACTTTTTGGACTTCTTTTACCACTTGGGTTAGTCTATTTTTTAAGGTATTATTTTCTTCAGTATTTTTTGGAGCCGTCTTTAGCAAGCTGTTGACTCATTTTTCATTATTTTCTTGCATCACTCTCATTTCTCTTCCCAATTTTTTCTCCTCTTCTCTTACTTGATTTTCAGAATCCTTTTTGACCTCCTCCATGGCCTTGGACTGATTCATATTCCTCTTGGAGACTTTTGATGTAGGAGCTTTCACTTTGCTCTCATCCTCTGGTTGTCTGCCCTGATCTTCCTTGTCACCAAAGTAAGGTTCTGTAGTCTGAGTTATTTTATGATGTTCACTCATCTTCCCAGCCAAATATTTGACTTTCTAACTTTTTTTTCAAGGTAGACCTCTGCTTCCAGTGGGGGTGGGAGTGGGGGTAGGGGTGGGTATATTGTCCAGGCTTTAGGGATTTTGTATCAGCCACTTGATCCCCCATTGTCTGTGGACTCAGAGCTCTGGAAGCAGCTTCTGCTGTTGATACCACCATTACTGCCACATACCCCCAGCCCCTGGGACTGGCAGGACTGGGCCAGATTGTGTGCTCCTCTTTCACCTAGGTCCCACAGAGTTTTCCCACTGACTTTTTGGTGTTTGTGGGTTGAGGAGTTTGGAAACTGCCACAGCTGCCAATGATTCCTGAGACCTACTCTGGCCTATCTGTGCTGGTGGGGCCCAGGCTCCCTGCCTAGTGGGAAAGACCCTTTCTGTAGACTTTCCAGGTTGACTCAGACTGGGAATTTCTTTCACTCAGTCATTTTTTGGGTTTTGTAGCTCTAGAATTTGTTTAGAGTCATTTTTTACAGGGCTTTGGAGGAGAGCTCAGGAGAGTCCCTGCTTTTATATTGCAATCTTGACTCCACCCCCCACCCAGTTCCTTTCTATAAAAATCTTCAAGTGCTATATAATCAGTCATCAGCTATGGTCATTCTGTTATGTCTAGATTGGTTTGTTTTGGTTAGGTATTTTTGTTTTTTGCTTTGCAAAGATAGGGTTGAAGGAGGGACTAAAAACATTTAATAAAAAGAAAAAAGTAGTCTGCTTGTGACCAGTACTATGTTGGAATAAAGAATTTCAAAAGTATTTAGATAGTATCCTATGGGGAAATGACCTGAACTTTCTTTGCCCCTTTCATGTAGAAAAACTTAAACTAACATATAGCTATTATATTGGAAGAATTTAAACAGGTCTTTAGGACTAAGGAGCATTCTTAAGTAGTTAGCCAAGTAGATTCATCTTTACTGTTAGTGTGCCTTTGTGAATTTCTGAGTTGATTCTGGACTTTAAAATGTTTAATTTATTTAATTTGCAATGCCATGTGTTAATTGTTACCATGGATATTTGAACCTAGATTTTCTGCTATGGACATTTTACCTTTAGTTAATAATGCTGTGGAAGCAAGTTGGGTGGCTCGATGGATAAAGGGTCAAGTCTGGAGTTAGGAAGACCTGAGTTAAATTATGGACTCAGATATTATCTGTGTGCCCCTGCTCAAGTCTCTTAACCTCTGTTTGCCTTAATACACTGGAGAAGAAAATAGCAAACCACTCCAGTATCTTTGCCAAGAAAACTATTGAGGATATTGGTGTGCTATGGTCCACAGGGTCACAAAGAATGAAACAGGATTAAAGCATTGAACAACAAATATTGCTCTAGCAAGGCTTTATGGAGGAATAGATAGAGAGGAAGCTTAGAAACTAAGAAGAGTAGAAATTCTGATTCATACTGGTTGTGTGCCGGGGCAAGTCATTTAACTCTGTGCTCTAGGCAACTTTCTAACACTATAAATTGCAGAGAAGTTGTTGACTTGTCTAGATAGAGGAAGTTTTTCTTACCTGGGAGTTCCATGTACTAATGAAATCATGGGTCAGTCCCTTTGCCTGTCCTAATCTTGTTCATTCAAATAAATGTAGATGCAGTTATGTGAATATCAAATAATTTCAGGCCTCTGATTAGTTCCAAAGTAGGAAATAGTTATTTTGGAATAGCTCACATTTATTTGAATATTTTAAGGTGAGAAAATGCTTCTTTCACTCACAGTGACACTTTAAAGTGGGTAGTACAAATATTATTACCCCCCTTTTACAGAGGAGGAAATTTAAGCTCAGAAAGATTACATGACTTGCCAATGTCAAATGGCTAATAAGTATAGGAACTAAGACTAGAATCCATGTATTCTTACTTCATTGTTAGTGCACTTAATATTACGATATGCAGCCTTTTCACATTTGGTAAGTATTCCTTTTTTCCTATATACAGTAATACTTACCTGTTACTTTCTGGGAGCAAAGGGTTCTCCGCACATGGTTTCCAGATAATAGAAACTAATCTCTTCAGGTGCTCAAATCTTAATCATTTTTGTCAGAAATAGTTTGAAAATGGTTGTGCATCTCAACTTTCTGATGCTGTGTCCTTTGACAGATAATTTTATGTATGCTTATCCTCACCTGGTCCATAATGTGACCCATGCATTCCTTTTTATCATTGTGATTTTTTTCCACGCAATTCCATCATTATTCTCAAGAGGAGCTACCCAATTCTTTGGAAACCTTAATTTCCTTTAACATTTCATGGATCTATATGGTTGTATGAAAAAATGTTCTAAATAATTATTTATGAGAGAGATGCATATTAAAACAATTTTGATAATCTCATACCTATCAGATTGGCTAAAATGATAGAAGGGAATGTTGGAAGTGATATGGAAAAATTGGGACACTGTTATTGTTGCAACTGTGAACTGATCCAGCCATTTTGGAGAGAAGTCTGGAGTTATGCCCAAAGAGTTATAACTGTTTATACCCTTTGACACAACAATACTACTATTTGGTCTCTTTCCCAAGGTGATTAGGAAAAAAGAAAAGAACTTATATGTTCTGAAATATTTATTGCAGCTCATTGTGGTGGCAAAGAATTAGAAATTGAGGGGATGCTCATCAGTTGGGGATGTGGTACGTGATTGTGATGGAATGCTGCTGTGCTGTAAGCAGTGATGAGTAGAACCAAGGGAACATTGTTTACAGTAACTGCAATATTGTTTGAAGAACAACTGTGAGGGACCAAGTTATTCTGAGTATTGAAAATACTCATCAACTATGAAAGAACTTCTATATGGAGGTATGCACAGTAGGTATGGTATTCTGTGTGTGTGCGTGTGTGTGTGTGCGTGTGTGTGTGTGTGTGTGTGTGTGTGTGTGTGTGTGAAATGGTGGCCTTCTCTTGTGAGGGGCAGGGAATAGAGATGGTTTGAAACTTAAAATGTACCAGAAAAAAATGAAAAAAATTTGTGGATACTAGTATATCAGCATCGTACTGTTAGCTCTCGCTTGGTAACTAGCCCACTTCTTTTTCAATTTTTATTGCACATATATGTCATGCATGGAGTCAACTGATGGCAAGTGGATAGAGTGGTGGGCCTGGAGTCAGGAAGGCCTGAGGTCAAATCTGGCCTTGTGACTCTGGGCAAGTCACCATCTGTTAGTCTCAATATTTTCCTCAGCTGTAAAATGGGGATAATAATAGTATCTATCTTGCAGGGAATTTGTGAGGATCAAATGAGATAATACTTGTAAAAAGCTCTTAGCAGTGCCTGGCACGTAATAGGCACTTTATAAATGCTTATTTTCTTCCCTTTTGTGTGCAAATCATCATGTACTGTAGCTAACTGAAACACAGTATTTCCATTGCCCTTTGGATTACCCACAATTTTGGTTCTTCTGAATTGTAGTATTTTGTTATTTATGGGCTATATAACATCAGCAAGAAAGTAGCTGTTAAAAAAATGTATGTCTGCATCTATCTTCTAGAGGAAACATATCCTGATCTGCTTAAATGTTAGTACTTCACTTCTGTTGTTTATCTCTAACTTCTTCTGTATATATCTTGTTTATACATAGATTTTTATCTTTCTTTGTGTTCCCAGTGCTTAGATGCTTGTTGTTCAGCTATGTCCAAATCTTTGTGACCCTATGGATAATAACGTCCATAGGATTTTCTTGGCAAAGAAAGTGGTTTACCATTTCTTCCTCTGGTAGATTAAGGCATTCAGAGATTAATTGACTTGCCCAAAATCACACACCTAGTAAGAGTCTGAGGCACGGTTTTAACTTAGGTCTTTCTGACTCCAGTCTCAGTACACTATTCACTGAGTCATCTAGCTGCCTAGCTTAGGTTCTTAATGCAATGATTGACTGACTGACTGATAGGCTGGCAGGTCATTCAACAGTTAAGAAAAAATTTGCTTAATCATATCAAGAGGAAGATATTCAATAAGGATAGACATTGAGTATACCCTCATTCGATTCATCTGGTTTAAGTTTTTTTTCCCCCGAGTTGCCCATTGGGAAAATAAAAATTGAATTTTTTTCCCCTGAAGGAACATTTCCCTTGGTCCTCATTGAGAAAGCAAGAAAAGCAAAATCCCCTGCTACAGACATGTATAGTACAGTTAAACAAAGCAAATACCAGCTTTGTCCATGTTCTCCTTCCCCCCCTACCCCCCAAACTCCAACAGTCTGTATACTCTCTCACCTCTGTATTAGGGGATGGGTAGCCTCTTTCATCAAGAAGAACTTTTTGGAATCATGATTGGTCATTGCATTGATCAGAGTTCCTAATTTTTTTTTTAATTTTTTGATATTAATTTTATTTGTTTTCAGTGTTCTCCAATCACTACCATATAACTTAGATTCTTTTTTTCCTCTCCCTCCCCCCTCTTTCCCTCCCTGCCCTGTGATACCATACAATTTTATATAGGTTCTGTACATACATTCCTATTAAGTACATTTTCACTATAATCATGTTGTGTAGAAGAATTAAAATGAATGAGAGAAGTCATATAACAAACCAAAACGTAATACAAAAGGAAATGATCTGCTGCATTCTGTGATTGAGTTC
Organism: Notamacropus eugenii; assembly: GCF_028372415.1. Lineage (NCBI taxonomy): Eukaryota > Metazoa > Chordata > Mammalia > Diprotodontia > Macropodidae > Notamacropus > Notamacropus eugenii. The sequence continues at coordinate 452,692,929 of NC_092872.1, read as the reverse complement.
CAAAGTTCTTTCTCTGGGCGTGGAAGGCATTTTGCCTTAAAAGACCATTGGGAATTTTTTTAAGTCCTTGCATTGCAGCAAAGTTCCAAGTCTACCAGAAAAAACTCTTGCACACCGTGGTTGTTGCTGTGCACAAAGTTCTCCTGGTTCTGCCCCTTTCACTCAACATCAGATCATATAAGTCTTTTCCAGGCCTCTCTGAAGTCTTCCTGTTCATCATTTCTTATAGCACAATAGTATTCCTTTACATTCATATACCGTGATTTGCTCAGCCATTCCCCAATTGATGGGCATCCCCTTGATTTCCAGTTTTTGGCCACCACAAAGAGAGCTGCTATAAATATTTTTGTACATGTGGGACCCTTTCCCGTTTTTATGATCTCTTGGGGATACAGTCCTAGAAGCAATATTGCTGGGTCAAAGGGTATGCACATTTTTGTAGCCCTTTGGGCATAGTTCCAAATTGCTCTTCAGAATGGTTGAATCAGCTCACAGCTCTACCAGCAATGAATTGTGTTCCAACTCTCCCACATCTTTTCCAACATTTATCATCATCCTGTTTTGTCTTGTTAGCCAATCTAATAGGTGTAATATGGTATCTCAGAGTTGTTTTGATTTGCATCTCTCTAATGAATAGTGATTTAGAGCATTTTTTTTGTATGATTATAGATATCTTTAATTTCTTCCTCTGAAAACTGCCTGTTCATATCCTTTGGCCATTTATCAGTTGAGGAATGATTTGTATTATAAATTTGATGCAGTTCTCTGTATATTTTAGAAATGAAGCTGTTATCACTGATACTAGTTATAAAAATTCTGTCCCAGTTTTCTGCTTCCCTCACACAAATAAAGTCAGATCTAAGTAAGTGGGAAAACATCAGTTGCTTGTGGGTAGTCTGAGCCAGTATAATTACATGATGATTCTACCTAAATTAATTTACTTGTTTAGCGCCATACCATCAAACTATCTGATAATTATTTTCTAGAACTGGAAAAAATATCAAAATTCATCTGGAAGAACAAAAGATCCAGAATAGCAAGGGAACTAATGAAAAGAAATGCTAGGGAAGGTGGCCTAGCTCTATCAGATCTCAAATTGTATTATAAAGCAGCAATTATCAAAACCATTTGGTACTGGCTAAGAAACAAGTGGAATAGGCTAGGTACTCAAGACACAGTAGTCAATGAATATAGTAATCTACTGTTTGATAAACCCAAGGACCCCAGCTTCTGGGATAAGAACTCACTGTTAGACAAAAATTGCTGGGAAAACTGGATAACAGTGCATAGACCAATGCCTGACACTGTACACAAGAATAAAGTCCAAATGAGTACATGATCTAAGTATAAAGACTGATACTATAAACAAATTATTCGAGCAAGGATTAGTGTATTTATCAGATTTATGGAGAAGGGAAGAATTTTTGACTAAAGAAGAGATAGAAAGCATTATGAAGTGCAAAATGGATAATTTTGATTACATTAAACTGAAAAGTTTTTGCACAATCAAATCTAATGCAACCAAGATTAGGAGGGAAGCAGAAAACTGGGAAAGAATTTTTGCAACTAGTGTCTGTAATAAAGAGTTCCTAATATTTTAAAAGTAGATTGTCTTTATAGTTTTGTTTTTGTATAAATTTATCTTCTGGTTCTGATCACTTCACTCTAAATCTCCTTCATAATTTCTTATAGCATAGTACTATTCAATTAAATTCACATATCATAACTTTTTCAGTCATTTCCCCGGTAATGGGTATTCCCTCAGTTTCCAATTCTTTGTCACCACAAAAGGAGCTGCTATAAATATTTTTATCATATAGGTCCTTTTCCTTATTCTTTGATCTCTTTGGAATATAGACCTAGTAGCGGTATTGCTGACATAAAAGGTATTGCACAGTTTAATATCTTTCTTGGCATAGTTCCAAATTGCTTTGCAGAATGGTTGAATTAATTTACAGCTCCACCAGCAGTTTACTTGTTTTCCTGCATCCCCTCCAGCAATTGTGATTTTCTATTTTTGTCATTTTAACCAATCTAATGGGGGTGAAATGGTACCTCAGAATTGCTTTAATTTGTATTGCTTTAATTATTAATAGTTTAGAGCATTTTATATGTGTCATTATATGCCTGTTTGATTTCTTCCTCTGAAAACTCACTGTTCATATCCTTTGACCATTTGTCAACTGGAGAATGACTTTTATTCTTATAAATTTGAATCAGATACCTATATATGTTGCCTTTATCAGAGAAATTTACTGCAGATTTTTTCCTATTTGCCTGCTTCTCTTCTAATTTTAGCTAAATTGATTTTGTTTGTGCAAAGTCTTTTTAATTTTACACAATCAGAATTTTCCATTTCACCATCCATGACTCTATCTTTTTTTTTTTTTTTGTCGTGAACTCTTCCTTAATCCATAGATCTGGCAGGCAATTTCTTTCATGCTTCTCTATTATATTTATATCACCTTTTATGTTTAAATCATGTACCCATTTGGAGCTTATCTTGCTATATTGTATGAGATTTTGATTTATGTTTAGTCTTTGCCAGACTGCTTTCTGGTTTTCCCAGCAGTTTTTGTTGGCTAGTGAATTCTTGTTCCAAGAGCTGTGATCTTTGCCTATATATGTTAAACATTAGGCTGCTGTGCTCATTTGCTTCTGTATGTTGTATACCTAACATGTGGAGTGTAGGGTGTGTTTAGGGAGGACCAGTACCTTGGTGTGATGGCTGCTGAGCCCTTTTGGGGGCTCTTTCCACCTTTGATATTCCCTTGTTTCACCCAACTCTCACCTGTGACTCTAAGAAGCTGCAGCATGCGCAGCAGCCACACCCCAGTAAACCGTTTCAGCAGATGGGCCAAACCAGGTTGATGATAACCAAGGGGACTCAAAACTATTGGTGAGTTAGGGGAGTGAATGTGCGCACACTTAAAGACAACACAAAATCCAGTAGACCTGAAAGACGTACTGCTCTTCTTGCAAGAGAACTCAACAGGTATCGCATCCAAATAGCAACCCTGAGTGAAACAAGGTTGGCAAATGAAGACCAGATGACTGAAGTTAGAGCTGGATACACATTTTTCTGGAGTGGATGCAGTGAAGGGGAGTGCCGTGAAGCTGGCGTGGGTTTTGCAATCAAAATTAATCTAGTCAGCAAGCTCATGACAGGCTCGTGACAGTGGGATTGCCACTCATAGGAAAATGCCATACCACCATCATCAGTGCCTATGCTCCCACTATGGTGAACCCTGATGAGGTCAAAGAAAAATTTTATGAAGACCTAGAGACCCTTATCATTAATGTGCCAAAAGAGGAGAAGCTTATAATTCTGGGTGACTTTAGTGATAGAGTAGACTTAGACTGCCAGACTTGGCAGAGAGTCCTGGGGGAGGAATGGAGTTGGAAACAGCAACAGCAATGGTCAGTTTTGCTGCTGAAGACTTGTGCATCGCATGACCTCCTTTTCACCAATACAGTTTTTTGCTTACCTAAACAAAATAATACTTCATGGATGCAGCCTCACAGCAAACATTGGCATCTAGTAGACTGTGTGATCGTAAGGAGAAGAGACAGACAAGATGTGAGAGTGACAAAGGCAGTGTGTGGTACAGAGTGCTGGACTGATCATAGACTTATACTTTCCAAGCTAAATATTTGCATTCATCAAAAGTGCCACCCCCGAAGGCAAAATGACTACCAGAAGAATCAGTGTCAACAAATTAGAGCTCTTCTCTGAGCATGAACAGCTTGTTGGTAACTTGGAGGGAAACTTGAACCAACACTAAGGTGGCAACAGTGGGGTAGAAAAGGAGTGGACAGCTTTCAGATATTTGGTGTGTACAGCACTACATTTGCTCATCTGGGTCAGAACACTCACAAACACTAAGACTGGTTGGATAAAAATTATGAGGAAATTCAGAAGCTGATAAATGAAAAATGAGAACTCTATAGGATATACCAGCAGGATAGTTCATCCACTTCTGAGAAGTCAGCATTTAATTCCATCAAAAGCAAAGTACAAGCAAAGCTTAGAGAGATGCAAGATTCCTGGTGCAGTAAGAAGGCATATGAAATTCAATTTTATGCTGATAGTAACAATCTAAAGTGCTTTTATGATTCCCTGAAAGCTATTTATGAACCAAAAATCTATGGTGCATCACAACTAGTCAGTGCTGATGGAGCCACATTGATTAGTGATAAGGACATGATCCTAGAGAGATGGGCTGAACACTTCCGTAGTGTTCTCAACGTTGTCATCATCAGTTAATGCTAAGGCCATTGATTGTTTACCTCAGGTTGAAGTCAGTCCCTCCTTAGCTGAACTTCCAACTGAAGAAGAAGTTTTGAGGGCCATTAGACTCCTTTCATGTGACAAAGCACCTGGTGCTGATTCTATTCCAGCTGGGATTTACAAGGTAGGGGGACCATTGCTCATACAAAAGCTGACTGAAATTTTCCAGGTTATATGACAAGAGGAAGTTATTCCCCAGGAGTTCAAGGATGCCTCCATTGTCCATCTCTATAAAGGTAAAGGGAATAGATTGTCCTGCCACAATCACAAGGGGGTTTCTCTCTTAGTCATTGCTGGCAAAATTCTTGCTAAAGTCTTCCTTAATAGGTTGATCCTTCACCTGGAAGATGGTCATATAACTGAGAGCCAGTGTAGTTTTAGAAAGGGCCGAGGAACAGTAAATATGGTGTTTGTTGCCCAACAACTCCAGGAGAAATGCCAGCAGCAGAACAGAGGTCTGTACACAATGTTTGTAGATGTAACCAAGGCCTTTGACACTGTTGGTCGTGAGAGTTTATGGAAAATTATGTCAAAATTTGGCTGCCTAGAGAAGTTCATCAGTATTGTACGTCAATTTCATGATGTTTGCCCAGGTTTTGGATAGTGGACAATGCTCTTGTGCCTTCCCAGTCACTAATGGAGTTAAACAGGGCTGTGTGCTTGCTCTCATGCTTTTTAGCATGATGTTTTCAGCCATGTTGTCAAAGGCTTTCAAAGAGGATCAACATGGCATCAAAGTCAACTACTGTACTGATGGCAAGTTCTTCCATTTGAAAAGGCTACAAGCCAAGACCAAAGTGGAGGGAGTGTTGGTGCATGATTTTCTGTTTGCAGATGATTATGCACTCAATGCAGCCTCTGAAGCTGAGATGCAACAAAGTATGGATCAGTTCTCTGCTGCCTGTGATAATTTTGGTCTAATAATTAACACCAAGAAAATACATGTGCTCCATCAGCCACCACCACACCATCCATATGTAGAACCATCAGTTACAACAAATGGAGAAGTTTTGAATGCTGTGGATAAGTTCACTTACCTTGGTAGTGTACTTTCCAGGGATGTACACATTGACAATGAGGTTGACGCACACATTGCCAGAGCTAACTCAGTGTTTGGGAGGCTCAGAAGAAAAGTTTGGGAGAGAAGAGGTATTAGACTGACTACCCAGCTGAAGATCTACAGAGTCGTTGTGTTGACCTCATTGTATGCTTGTGAAACATGGACAGTCTACCAGCACCATGCCAGGAAACTGAATCGTTTCCATTTAAACTGTCTTAGAAAGATTCTGAGGATCACCTGGCAGGATAAGGTACCAGACACTGAAGTCCTTGCTTGAGCTGAACTGGCAAGCATTCAGACTATGCTTCTGATGGGCTGGACATGTTTTTTGAATGCAAAATATACATTTGCCAAAAAGACAATTTTATAGAAGACTCACATGGGGCAGGAGATCACATAGAAGTCAGAAGAAGCGATACAAGGACACTCTCAAGGTCTCTCTCAAGAACTTTGAATTTGACTGTGCATCATGGGAGACACTGACACAGGACAGCTCAGCATGGTGTACCATCATCAAAAAGGGTACTGTCCTCTATGAAGTAGAATTGAGACAGTACAAAGTAAATGTAGGATGTGCAAATTTGGAGTCTTCACCCCAAATATTCATGCAGACTATCTGTGCCTAACCTGTGGTAGAGCATTCTGAGCTCATATTGGTCTGATCAGTCACAGTCAGACACACTGAAACGTCACTTTATCATGATGCTGTCATTTTGGTTCTCTTCAAAAATGAAGGACAACAACCAACCTAACATGTTCAGCTGTTCCATCCTCAACTACTCTGTTTCTTAACTACTACCAAATTGTCTTTTTTTTTTTTTTGATGATTATGGCTTTGTGATATAGTTTGAGACATGGTACTATCAGGCCCCTATCTTCCCACTTTTTTTCACTAATTCTCATGAGATTCTTCACCTTTCATTTCTCTAAATGAATCGTTAAATTTTTTTTAGTTTCTAATACTTTTATAGGAAGAACTAGTCTAATTTGCATGGGGGCAGGATTTAGTATACTGTTCCTATTGTGGATTATCTTTAATCATTTTCTGAATCAGGAAAACCTGAGTTTGAATCTAGCCTTGACCACTTATTAGTTGTGAGTCTGGGAAAGATCATTAAGTATCAGTTTTCTCATTTGTAAAATAAAGATAGTAATAACATCTTATAGGCTTTTTGTAAGAATCAAATGAGGTAATAGATGCAGAATACTTTGCAAATTACTAAAGTGATATACAAGGTTAGTTATTATTATGACTTGTTAATTAACCTCATTTTCATAAAAACAGTGTGATGTGACCTTGATTTTCTTAGTAAAATAGGAAGCAAGGACATCTCTAGGGGGAAGAGTGAAGCTTGAGGAGGGTAAAAGAGGCCTAAAACAGTCACTGAGGGTAGTAAGGTAAAAATCAAGAAGGTAGTCAAGAATTGGAAAAAAACTATGGTGTGTGTATGAATATAATGGGATATTAATTGTGATGTAAGAAATGACAGTTATGATGAATACTGAGAAGCATGAAAAGATCTATGTGAAAATGATGCAGAATGACGTAAGCAGAGCCAAAAATCATGTATAGTAACTACAACAATGCAAGTGGAAAGAATCACAAAAAAAATCAAAAGTGAATGCTTTCAAGTTATAAAGAACAAAAATAACTTGAAAAGAAGGCTTATGACAAGACACTCTCATCCTATGCTTTTGCAGAGTTTGTTATATGGTATCTTCTCTGGGAAGTGGAGAGAACTGCTGAGGAAATTATGATATAAAAAAAAAACAATAAAAACCTATTTTTTAAAAAGTCAGTCAAGCAATAAAAGGGTTTTTTTTCATTTTCTTTTTGTTTTTGTTTTGCAAACACTGAGGATACAATTGAGATTACATCAAATGATTCATAATGTACCCAGTTGGCACAGTACTGTGAACTTCCTCCATCAGTGTTTAGTATTTGAGTACATATAGATAAGGCAAATCAGCAGTAGGGGTGATCTAGGAGTGAAGACTGGTGGGACAGATTGCAATGGAACAAGAGAATCATAGATAGAAGTGACAGCATATAACTAGATGGATTACAGTGTCAAAGCTGAAGGCGGGGAGTGAAGCCAGAGTAGGGGTGATAGACTTAAGAAACTAGGGAAGGCTAAAATGAGTAGAGGATCTGGTGAGGATGAATATCAGGTTTAGGAAGAATGAGGTAGAGGGTGAAATAGCACAATGTCAATTATGATGAAAGAAGAGAATTTCAGAGTTCAAAATTATAGAGGTGGTAATTATGGGCAATAATGAAATCTTAGGTAGTACTATCTTTGTAAATGGCTGTGATAGTGACGCTGTAGAGGTCATAGGGTCATCAGTTCAAGTGACAGTATTTGAGGGGACATATATATAATCACATACATATATGCATAAACACACAGACATATATATAGTTTTCAGATACGAGGTCAGAGGTGAATAGAGTGCTAATCTTGGAATCTGGAAGATAGTAGTTTAAATCCTGCCTCAGAAATGTATAGTTATATGACAACAGGCAAATCACTTACTCCCTCTCAGCCTTAGTTTCCTCTTTGGTAACATGGAGGTGATAATAGTACCTGCCTCACAGGATTGTTGTGAGGTTAAAATGAAATGTATATTAAGTGCTTTGTAAACCTTATAGTACTGTATTAATGTCACATATTGCTATCATATAGAGGATATTTGTCATGCTGACAATAGGCTTTATGCAGGAAGGGATTATGTGTTATCCAAAGTGTCTAATAAATGTTTGTTGAAGTTTGAAGTTGAACAAGTCAAAAAATGTTTAGTGATGCTGGATTGCTTTTTCACATTATTTTGAAACAGAAAAATTGGTCTCTCCACTCCCAAAATAATGTATAAATTTGAAAACTCTATAGCTTTCAGGGTACTGGATAATTTAACAGGAAAGCCACTGCTTTTTCAGATGGCTGTACTTCTCAATTTGAATAGTAAGGATCTTTAAAGGTACAAAACCTTTCCATTTTTCTTAGTTCCAAAATCACTTTTTAAAAGAAAGTATGTTGGGGTAAGTTGAGTTGACCCTTTAGTGAATTAGGCAGGTTGTTTTTTAGAAGAATTTTTCCTTGGTAAATAATTTTATGTATTCTCTTTGCTTTATTTAACAAGTCATTTAAAAGTACTTTCTTCTCCCTTAGATAAAACTCTATTAGATGTATAGTTCTTTTACAAAGATAATGTAGCAGATAGTGAGGGTATCCTACCTCTCCCTTGACCTCAGCAGAAGGGACAGTGCCTCCTCATTGCTCTTCTTTGGAACCAAGATTGTCATAGCATTCAGTTTCAGTTTTGTTATTGAAGTTTTTTTTCAATTTGCATTGTTGCAGTCATTTTTCTGGTTTTATCTACTTCTTTTTGGATCAGTTCATCTAAGTCTTTCCATGCTTCTGTGTTGATTATACACATGGTTTCTTAAAAGTGCGGTAATATTTTATTACATTCATATACCATAGCTTCTTTAGCCATTTCTCAATTGATAGCCATCTACTTTGTTTCCAATTCTTTGTTATTACAAAAAGTGTTGCTGTAAATATTTTTATATAGGACCTTTCTTTTTAAAAGTCAGTGACCTTCTTCCAGTATTGGGGGTAGGGGTAGGGGGGGAATCTCAGGGTCAAAGGGTATTGGACATTTTAGTCACTTTGCATAATTCCAAATTGGTTTTCAGAATTTGTCTGGACTCTATTCCAACAATTTCCTAATTGCATTACTGTCTAAAAGCCTCTCCCCTCTCCATCCATCTTCCATATATAACTGCTAAAATAATCTTCCTAAAGCACAAGACTGACAATGTTACTCCTTTGCTCAAGAAGCTTTAGTGCCTCCTTATTTAGCCTTTAGGATAAAATACTAATTTTTCTTGGCATTTAAATTCCTTTGTAGTTTGGCTTCCACTGATCTTTCCTGAGTTTTATTTACTTTCTCCTCTCACTCCACATTCCAGCCAAATTGACCAACTTGTTTCCTGAACTAGGCACTCCATCTCTGGTTTTGAATCTTTGCATGGAATGTATTTCTCCACACCTCCATACTTCTACCTCATCAGTCATCTACTATCCCTTACTGCAAGCCTTTTTGTTCTTTATAGTTGATAGTGCTCTCTCCATTCACCTAAAATTATCATACGTATATGTATTTGTTGACTTGTTGGATCCCTCTGATAAAATGTAAACTCCCTGAAGGCAGGGATACAAAATGAAAAGCAGTACTTGTCAAAATAAAACTATAAAAGGTGATTACCAGATGTCCTGAAAGTCTTTTTAAGCCTTATTAGCTTTTCAAGACTTAAAACTTCACCAGGACTTTTGGGGCATCCTGTACAATAATCACCTCTACAGTTTTTATAGATGTACTTTTGGTAAATCTACAAAGAAAATGGTGATTTCAGTTTAACCAGATAATGAATATTCTTGACCACAGAACCAACTAAACTAATTCAAAACATCTCTGGGCCAGGTATGATAACTAGTGACGTGAATTCTTTCCTTCTTTATTTCCTTCCTTCCTCCCTTTCCCTTTCCCTTTCCTTTCTTTCTCTTTTCTTATTTGTTTTTGTTTGTTTTTACAGCAAAGGGTCTCTGCACAAGTACTAGAGGTAGAAGTCAAATTTAGAATGCACCAAAAGTCTTGGTGCAGTTTGAAGCTTTAATAGCTTTTTTTTTTTTTTTTTAAAAAAAGCAACTTGATTTAAACAGCTTTTTAATAGCTTTTTAAAAAGCTATTGAGCCTTAATTTTTCATGTGACTAGTTAGCATATTTGGTCCAGAGATGTTTTGAAAGTATACATTAGTTTAGTTAGTTTTGTGGTCAAAATGAATTTTTAACTTGTTAAATTGAAATCACCATTTTGTTTGTGGATGTACCAGATGTAAAATCTGTCCTAAACCACTAATGATAGGTGCTTTGTTTTTGTAGAGAAATGTCACATTTATGTGGTGGCAGGTTGAAATAGAAAAGTAAATATATCATCACTATAAAGATTTAGTAAGTTATTTAGGGTAGAGGCAGTGTATGTTTCCTTAGAATATGAGCAAAATTCACTTGTTCTGCTTGTCTTTTTTAATTTTAAACTTAACTGCAAAAGATATTATTGTTAATCAAAATGTTTGTCTACATTTTTATGTTCCCTCCCCCACATGTTTTTTTCCACTACTGACAAAACAATAAAATTGAAATTGTATTGTAACTGCATTTTGATTCATTGTTGTATGAGACTAATTTAAGATATTTCAGTCAGTAAAATTAAAATCTTTTTTAAAAAAGACCTGGAAAAATGTGAGTTTTTGCTGCTTGTTTTCAAATAACTTTGTTTATTATCATTATTGCATTCCTAGGTATTGTCTGGCTGTTTTTCTAGAACTTGAAAAAATAAATTGAATTTAATCCTCATCAACTTGTTTTCTTTATGAGACTTCTGTACAGCTTAATGCAGCTTAAATATGCATTCATTCTTTGTCTGGGTCCTACAATCAGCACACTTTCTGAATCTTGGGAAGTTGTTCTTGTATAATAGAATGGTGGAAAATTTTATTAGAGCTTTTCTTTGGTGGTAATCTACGCAGGAGCAACAAAGCTTATCTACAGTTTAAATTAGGTTTTTTCTACTTACATATGTGACTTCCTTTTCCATTGTCTTCTCTCTCCACCCTAGCCTTTCCTTTTTGATCTTTTAAAGATACACTGCTTAGTGATTTGTATTATGGAGGCTGGGAAATGGTTATTTTTGCTGCCATAGAGCCAACTTCCTCTTCTGCTTCCTTTTCTTGCATGGAAACTGCAGGAAAATGTGAAGCTGTCTGGCTGCAGCTGGCTACATTGTGAAGGAGTCTGCAAAGGAGAGCACCGCACAGCTATGGCTATTTATGAAGGTGGGAAGGGGTTCTTCTAAATGTACTTTTTTACTACATTCCTAAAGACTAGTCATAAAAGGAGCAGAGGAACAGAATTATTTGTGGTGGTGGTTATAGCATGTTTTCAACCCATCAATAAGTAAAAAAAAAAATTATTAAGCACCTATGATTTTTTCAAGATATTTTGCTAGAGAGATAACATGGCATAATGGAATAGATATGCTGGACTTGGAATCAAGAGAAAACTGATTTGGGATCTTGGTTCATACATTTACTATTTCTGTGATGTTGAGCAGGCTACTTAATCCCTCTGAGCCTCGTTTCCTCATTCTAAGGTGGGTATGATAGCAGTTGGCAATACCTGGTTCGAAGTGTTATTAGGAAAGCATGAGAGACTCATCAGATCAGAGATCTAGAGTTGGAAGGGGCCTAAGAGGCCATTTAGCGTAAGCTTCGCATTTTACAGTGAAGGAAACTGAGGCCTGGGGAAAGTTAAATAATTGCTTACTGTAATATGGGTAGTAAAACAGCAGAGGCAGTATTTGAACTTTAGTCCTCTGACTCCAAAGCCAATCTTTCCACTGTCCCATTCTGGCTCCCACTTTGCAAACTTTAAAGCACTCTAAAGGTTAATTATTATTAGAAGCTGAGGGAGTTACAGAAAGGAATAAAACATCTCTTTGCTCTAATGGAATTTGTTATAGTTGGGGAGATGTTATTCATGTTCTCATGAAAATTAACTCTAGAAGAAAATAAAGGATGACCAAGGCAGTTAGAAGATTGAGAGGGGGCGAGGGGTAGGTGTATTTAAAAATATTGTGCTGATTGAAAACTTTGTCTTATTAAGAAAAACTTTTTTTTAAATTAAGTTTTTAATTAAGGATTTATTTTTTTCTCTCCAGCTCCCCTCTCACTCTGATGGAAAGAAATAAAAAGAACTATTTTGAACAAGTATAGTAAAACAAACTGCCTCATTGGCCATGTCTCAAAAATACATATCTCTTTTGTACCCAGAGTGTATCGCCTATTAGGAATGGGGTAGCGTATTTCATCATCAGTTCTCAGGAAACATGGTTGATCTTTGGGGTTGATTAGAGTTCTTAAGTCTTTCCAAGTTGTTTTTGTAGTTTTGTTATTGTATCAATTCTTCCCCTTATTACTGAAACTATACCTTTTGTTATTTTTTATGGCACAGTTGTATTACATTATATTAAAATACCATAATTTGTTCAGCCATTCTTCACTTGATGGATTTCCTCTTAATTTCCAGTTATTTGCTTATATAAAAAGAGCTACTATATTTTTGTTCATATAGTTCCTTTTTTTTCTTCGATTTATTTTGTGTATAGAAGTGGTATCATTTCAAAGGGTGTACACAGTTTAGTAACTTGGGGCATAGGTCCAAATTATTTTCCAGAATCACTATACCAGTTCAGGAAAACAGGCCTATTAATGTGAGAGGAATACTCTTGAACCAGCATCTGAGTATCATTTTTAGTTTCTGGTTTCTGAAGTCTTCTAGGAGAAGTCATAGAACCATGCTGACCATATACTGTACATTTCTGTGAGTTAATATCAATCCTTTTGTTCTTCTCTCTGAATCTTTATCAGATTAATCTCTGTTCTAAATCTTTCCTCAAGCCACCTAAATCTCTTCAACCTTCCTCAATAGAGGATCTCACTTCATATTTTACTAAGAAAATTGAGACACTTTGTTATGTGTTCTCTCATCTTTCCAGTTCCATAGTCAAATTCCCCTCAATATTATTTCCTATTTTCTACTCTTTTGTTCCAGTCTTGAGCAGAAGGGCCTATCTTCTCTCCAAAAGAACCTTTCTACTTGTGCCCTTGATTTCATCCCCTGCTATGTCCTCTGAGAGCCTGTACCTTTCATCCTCTCCTCTTTACCACTAATCTTCAATCTTTCTTTATTCATTGACTTCTTACAAATATGTTCATATCTACCTATCCTGTAAAAAAAAAAACCAAACAACCCTTCATTTGACCCTACTATTATATCAGGCTGTCATTAGTCCTATACCTCCCCTCTCTTTCCCAACCAAGGGATATAGTGAGTAGAATCATATTGTATTGGTAGGAGTTCTCAGATAAGAAAGTTCCCTCTGTCCATGATGCTTAGCACATTCACTGTAGCACAGTTTTTAAGAGAAGCCCAGAGCCCTGGGAGCTTGTTAAGTGACTTACCCAGTGAGATACAGGCAGTATGTGTCAGAGGAAGGAAGTCCTAGAACCCAGGCCTTCCTGGGTTTATACCCTGCTGTCTTTATAACTAAATTCCAAAAAAAATCTGCTTACACCAATTGCCTCTTTTTTTTTTAAGCCTCGCACTTATTAGCTTTGTATAATGTCACTTCTTATCTTCTCATTTGATTGCTATGGTTCTCTCAAGCTTATGGACCATCTCAGATTTTCTATATCAAAGGATCTTTGTTCTCATACCTTTTTTAAAACCTCTCTGCGACATTTGATTATTGACCAACACTCTTTTCTCCCTGGCCCTCCATCATTTGACATTGATTTTGCTTTGTTTTCCTCATGTTTGTAGGAACATTTCTTCTCACTATATATTTTTTAGATTATCAGCCATTTTGAGACCACTTTACCCCTTAGCAAGTGTATACCCTTACTTTTCTCACTCAAGGAGATTTCACCAGCTTTCTTGGGTTCAACTATGATTTCTGTGCAGATAACTCAGAAATCTGCTTATCTAACCCTCTTCTTTTTACTGACCACCAATTTTGGATCTCTGTCTGTCATATATCTCCATCTGGATATCATATATATGTTTTAAACTCACCATTTCCAAAATATAACTTGTTATCTTTCCTCTTAAGCCATTCCTGGCTTCTAAATTCCTCATTTTTATTTGAGAGTACTATCATTCTTCCTGTCACTTAGGTTTGCAACCTCAGTCATCTTCAACTCCTCACACTCCTTGTCCTGTGTCTGATCTGATCTTGCCAGTTATGTCTTGTCAGTTCTGTTTCCACAACATAACAGTTCCTATAAATGTTCTCTTCTTTCCACTCAAATCATGATTACCCTAATTCAGATCCTCATAACCTTTCACCTAGACTCCTGTAATAGTCACCCAGTTGTTTTTCCTGCCTGTGGTTTCCTCTTCCCAGACCATCTCCCACACAGCTGCCAGAATAATATTCTTAGTACAGTTGTGGCTGTGCCATTCCTCTACTCAAGAAGCCTCAGCGGTTACCTATTGTTCTTGGGATGAAATAAACAATCTCCTGTTTAACATCTAATCATGCAATTCAGCTCCAGGTTCTCAAATTTATTTCATGCCATTCTTCTTCACACACTGTATATTCCAGTTAGGCTGTTTGATGTTTCTAGTACAGGGTATTCTGTTGCCTGCTTGGAGTAGGGACAACCTTCATTCAAGATTTCCTTCGTGTCCTTGGGCAAATCATTTAACTTCTTAGTACCCCAGGGAAATTCCTAAGACTGAGTCACAGAGGAATTTTATACTTTCGTTGGTAGAAGACATTTTCACCCTGGGAGTTCTCTACACTAACTCACAGGTCTGAACAAAAATTTAAAAAAACTTTTAAAAGTGTAATTAATCTCTATAAATGTTTCTGCCTAGTAGAATATAAGCTTGAGGGCAGGTACTTAATTTTTTTTTTTTTTTTGTCTTTGTATCCTCAGTGCCTGAGAGACAGCTGTGTTGGCATAGGTATAAACCTGACCTTGGAGTTAGGAAGCCCTAGGTTAAAGTCCTATTCTGGCCTTCACTGGTTGTTTGACTGTGAATGGGCAAGTCCCTTCACTGTTCAGCTCTCTCAGCAACTCTCATAGTATAAGCTGAAGACTAGTTGCAGATTTGCTATTGAAGAGAGTTTCAATACTGGGAAGTTATGGGTCTGGAACACATTTCCCCATTACCTTCCTACCTAAACAGATCCCCAGCACCATGCACAGTGCCTGGTACAAAATAAGTATTTAATAATTCCTTGTTGACTTGAATTTTAGAGTTTATGATTCATTGCCAAATGAATGGTTTAGATGGTGTTACAAGTGACTGTACAAGTTATTTAGATTGTGACTTTTTTTATTTTGTTATTTGACTTTTTTGGGGTGTATTTTTTTGTCTCTGACTAACTTATATGATCTTTGAGGTTGAGAACTATGTATCAGTTTCCCCATCTGTAAAATAAAGGTGTTAAATTAGATAAACACAAGTACCTTCCATCTCTAAATATATGATCCTTTTACTGAATTGTAAGCTTCATGAACGGTGCAGGGACCCTGTCTTCTCTAAACTTTCTCTTTCCCTTTTGTTGATTTAGCCACAGTGCTCCACATACAATAGATCATAAATATTTTTAGAATGAATGAATGAGTGTCTTCTACTGCTTCCTGCAGTTCAGATTCGTCTAGTGGAGTGACCTGGAATAGTGGAAGAATATAAAATGTAGGATGGCCCCAAGGAAGTGCCAGTTTTAAACTGATGTTGGTATAGATCAGGAGGGTACTGCACTCTCAAGTTTATAAGCACTTTCTTCACAACTCTTTAAGGAAGTTTGTGTTACTATCTACTTTTCTGATAAAGAAATGGAAGCTCAGAGAAATTCAGTGATTTTTCCTGGTTACACAGTAAGTGTCATAGATGGAACTGTAAGTTATGAGATCTCTGTTCTTTTCCTGGCATTGTGACTTGTTTGTTAATATCTGAGACTTATTTCTTCTATCTTCAAAATGAGAAGGCTAGATAGCTAAGGTAATTTCCAATTGTGAAATTTGGGTTCTGTATTGACATAATCCTAGTCTATTGTTATGATTTCAAGAAGCTGCAGTTTTGTTTTATATGCCATATATGATTTACATAGTGTTCTCAGGTTTGTTATATTTTGATTGTACTTGTGTATATAGAAGGGGAGACAATTATAGTATGCCTTTTTCAGTGTCACTGGACTCCCCCTTTGACTTTGCCATGAAAGTATACATCTAGTGGAATCGTAGTGAAAGTGACTGGAATAGATACCTACACAAAGTTCTTTGTACCTGAACTACATTTGGATTCATTATTTGTAGGCTTTCTTCTGGCATGCTCTTTACCTTAATTATTAATTGTTTTGTCACTTGACATGTTGATGTTATACTTAGTAACGTCTGGATTGGAATTTTATAGAATTGCATAATTTTAGAGTTGGAAGGGACCTTTGGACCTGTGATCCAACCCACACTAAAACTAGTGGTTTTGCAAATGAACTTATTTAATATTGTTGCTTTAGTTAAATCGTTATAGTTTTTCTCATCTTCCTTAATTGTTATATGGCTACTTTCTCTCAAATACAGCTTTACTCTTTTATTTTAAGCCTTACTACTGGGGATGTACCTTGATATAGTGGAAAGATTGTTGAATTTGGAACCAGAGGACCTGATGTCAAATTTAGATCTGTGCGTCTTTGGGAAAATCACTTAAACCTGTTCACCCTCATTTTCTTCATCTGTTAAAAGACAGGGTAGGATTAGATGAATTTTGAGGTCCTTTCTATTTCTAAAGTGATGATTCTATGAACCTGTTGATGATACTGTATGGTGAAGAAAAAATTCATTGCTGTCAGTCATTCAGTTAAAAAGTTAAGTACTTTTGTGTCAGACATTGTGCTAGGCCCTGGGAATACAAGTTAAAAAAAAAATGAAAGGGATTTCAAACACTTGACCCTCACTAGCTATGTGACCTTGGGCAAGTCACTTAAGCTCAATTGCCTCATCCTGGGTTATCTCCAGTCATCCTGATGAATATCTGGTCACTGGATTCAGATGGCTCTGGAGAAGAAGTGAGGCTGGTGACCTGCATGGCCCTCCTTCACTCAAAACAAAGTCAAGTGCAAGTCATGTCATCATTGCTCTGATGGCATGTTCTTCTTCAGCAATGAAGGACAAACACACACACACACATTCTAACATGTCAGACAAATACATATATTTTAAAATGTAGTATAAATATAAAATGAGTAAATAAAAATATTTACAAAATAAATACAAGGTAGTTTGGGAGGCAGAACATTACTAGTTGGGGAGATCAGGAAAGTTTAGTGCAGAAAATGGTGTTTGATATACCTCTTAAGGAAGATAGAGACTCTGTGAGGAAGAGGTAAGGAGGGAAAGTATTCCAGAAATGGGAAACTGCCAGAGCAGTGTCTTGTGTAAAGAACAGACAGATATTTGGATTATCACAATGTAATCATAATTTTGATAGATCACATCTTAAGGATAGGAGTAAGGGGAAAGAAGGAATAATGTTGAAAGAGAATTGAAAGACAGTTTGGGACCAGGTTGTGAAGAGCTTTAGAAGCTAAATAAAGGAGATTGTAATTTACCTTAGAGATATTAGGACCACTGGAATTGATTAAGGAGGGTAGTCACGTTACATCTGCATTTAAGGAAAAATACTTTGGTGGCTGTGTGTAGGATGGACTGGAATGGGGAAAGATTTGAGACCAATCAGGAGTCTGTTGCCATAATCCAGATAATAATATATGATGAGAGCTTGAACCAAGGTGGTAGCTACTTGAATAGGAAAAATGGGATTATAGGTCAATGGTCACATTGTTTCGTTGATGCTTTTGAAATATCATAAGAAAATGAGGAAGACCTTCAGTGTATTGAGGATCTCCTGAGGTGAACTTTTAGGGAGGTTATGAACATGTATAGGATGGGCAGGCATGAATAAGTTGTGATTTACATGTTGATAGGAATTCTTGAAACAGTGATTACAGAGCAATTTCAATGCATATAAAGACATTTTAAAAATGGGATGTACATATTTCAGTATTCCAATAACTAACATTTTATATAGCATTTTCAGTTTACAAAGTACTTTAAGTGCATCTTATTTATTTTCACAACAAACCTGGGAGGTGAGTGCTATTATTATTTTTATTCCCATTTTACAATTGAGGAAACTGGGTCAATCAGAGGTTTAAGTGTCTTACCCAAAGTCAAACAAATAGTATATGAAACTGAATTTGAAGTCAGGTCTTACTGACTGCATTGTATCTCTGGACAGCAGAAAAAATATTCTAAAAACATCAAGGAAAACATTTTGTTTTGTCTGGATCTGTGATTTCATCAGGGTAGGGAGCTTCTGGTGATGAAATTCCCTCTACCAGAACAGGTAACAGATGTTTTTCAACTTAAAAGTCTTAGAGAATTGAACAAATTAGTGGCAGAATTTTATTCTCCATACAATGGTTTATTTAAATATTTCATGGCTTTGGATCTCATTGATATGGTTACTTATAGGATGGTACCTATTGCAAACCACTCATATCTTCTCACCCTGTACAACTGCTTTATGTGTTCATGTATATACTCTACCAGAGACCCATCAAAAACAGTTTGGAGACATTCTTCTAGATCTCTTGATATCTTAAGCATATCAGCAGAGTATGGGGCTGTCTTATCAGTTATTTCTTATTCTACTATATGACAGGATTGCTTCCTTTTCTGTTCATACATATCTTTGATAATACAGTTTTGTTGCTTTTCTTGTATGTTAATTCAAAGGGAAGAAAATTGGTATTTTTGTATATATTGATATTTTTAATATTAAACTCATTGTAACAGAAGCAACATGTCTTCCTTAAGAAAAAAATAATTTTAAAAAGTGAGAATTTCGTTATGACAATAGCTGACATTTATAAAGGTCTTTCAAGCTTAAAAAGTACTGTGCATACTTCATTTTTATTTTATTTTTTAATAATTATTTTTTTTTTTTCAGTGTTCTTTAATCACTTCCATATAGCTTAGATTTTTTCCCCCTCCCTCCCTGAGATGGCTTGCAATCTTATATAGGTTCTACACTTACATTCTTATTAAATACAATTTCACCATAGTCATGTTGAATAGAAGAATTTAAAATGGATGGGAGAAACCACAAAAGAAGATGGTCTGCTTCATTCTGCGATCCAATTCCATAGTTCTTTCTCTGGATGTGGAAGGCATTTTGCCTCAAAAGTCCATTGGGAATTTTTTGGGTCCTTGCATTGCTATGAAGGACTAAGTCTACTGGAAAAATTCCTTGCACACTGTGGTTTTTGGTGTGTACAGAATTCTTCTGGTTCTGTTCCTTTCACTCAGTATCAGTTCATATAAGTCTTTCCAGGCCTCTCTGAAGTCTTCCTGTTCATCATTTCTTACAGCACAACAGAATTCCATTACATTCATATATCACATCTTGTTCAGCCATTCCTCATTGATGGGCATCCTCTTGATTTCCAGTTTTTGGCCACCACATAGAGAGCTGCTATAAATATTTTTGTACATGTGGAACCCTTTCCCATTTTTATGATCTCTTGGGGACACAGTCCTAGAAGCAATATTGCTGGGTCAAGGGGTATGCACATTTTTGTAGCCCTTTGGGCATAGTTCTAAATTGCTCTCCAGAACGGCTAGATCAGTTCACAGCTCCACCAACAATGAATTAGTGTTCCAACCCTCCCACGTCTTTTCCAACATTTATCATCTTCCTGTTTTATCGTGTTAGCCAATGTGATAGGTGTGATGTGGTACCTCAGAGTTGTTTTGATTTGCATCTCTCTAATCAATAGTGATTTAGAGCATTTTTTCATATGACTATAGATAGCTTTAATTTCTTCCTCTGAAAACTGCTGTTCATATCCTTTGACGATTTATCAATTGAGGAATGACTTGTATTCTTGTACATTTGACTCAGTTCTCTATATATTTTAGAAATGAGGCCTTTATTACAGATGCTAGTTACAAAAATTCTTTCCCAGTTTTCTGCTTCCCTCCTAATCTTGGTTGCATTGGGTTTGTTTGTGGAAAACCTTTTCAATTTAATGAAATCAAAATGATCCATTTTGTACTTCATAATATTTTCTATCTCTCATTTAGTCAAAGATTTCTCCATTCTCCATAAATCTGACAAATACACTATTCCTTGCTCTACTAATTTGTTTATAGTATCAATCTTTATACCTAGATCACATATCCATTTGGACTTTATTCTTGTGTATGGTGTCAGGCATTAGTCTATGCCCAGTTTCTGCCATACTGTTATCTAGAAAATTGGTATTTTCAAAAAAAAATGGGTCTTTGTTTCAGGGAGAAACTTGAGATCATTAATAGTATTGAGTTTTACAAACGTAAAGCCCAATTTCTTCTTCAAGTCTGAACCGTTTTCTTTGTGAAATTTCAGTACTTGTCCAAGATATCTCTAATTGTGGCTCTGTGACCTATCCATCCAGTTGTATACTGGACAAAATCTAGACAGTAGTCAATCTGAAGGTATGTGAAATTTATTGTTTTTCTTGCCAGATAATATACCCTTAGTTCACATATAAGTTTATACTATTTTGGTCAAATTGTTTAAAAAAATGCATTCAGGTGAATGTATGACATGAATTTATTCCTGTATTCAAGAAGGGTCAGAGGATTATAGCTCTAGAGCTGAAAGAGATCCCAGTGGCCATCTAGTTCAGCTTCCTCATTTTGTAGATTAGATTAAGAAACTGATGCCCAGGACTGTTGAGATTTGTCCAAGGGTACACAGGTAATTTTGGGTGGAATTTGAGCCCAGGTTCTCTGACTCCACAGCCAGCATTTCTGCTATTTATTTCCAAGTAGTAGTTTGAAAGTCATAGCTTATTTTAATAATTGAAGTAAAAATGAGCTTTGAAAATACAAGGTAAAAAATGTTACTTATGCATAACTAACCTGATGTTTATCAACTAATCAATCAGCAAACATTTATTATTATGATAAAATTATTTTACAGTTTACTTTTGCATAACTCTCAGGAAGGATATGTAAAGGACCAAATAAAGTTCTTTTTGAAACATACCAATTTAATACTGTATCCAGAACCAACACTAGGCAAAGTTGGTAAGCTATCCAAATTTGACTTGTGAAGCTTTAGGTTCAGTATCTTCAAGACTTTTGGAGGTCACCCAGTTGTGAGGAGCTCCCTCCTCCATAGATCAAAACTTTTAACAACTAGAGTCTAGTTGGTTCTTTAGGGGCCTTTCTGATACTAATCCAAGGTGATGTGATCATTGGTGTGGGTATCTGGCTCTCTCCTTAGTAATATTTCATTATTATTTCATTGAGGCCTTATTCCCAAAGAATACACTAATAGAATTTCTAATACTCAGATCCCATTGGAGCATAATTTGTGGGTCTCCCATGCAGTCCTAAAACATCTCCCCAAAATTAGGCCTTTATTGTGATTGACCACCTGGCAAAATGCCTATTTTTCTCCCACTGCAATTCAGGAAATGGTCTGAGATATGGAAAAATTGTGATCTAAATTAGTAGAAAATATGTCTACACCTAGGAAATTATAAATCTTTGAATTGAAGGCAACAAAGTGATGGGGAAAAGATAAAAATAGTTCATATATAGTATTTTATCCCCTCTTAAAAAACAATGAAAGGAAAATGGCCATGGCTTTTCCTTAAGTCATTTGTGTAACAGCCTTTTTCACATTTGCTGCAAATAAAATAGAGCTTAGTAATTTAAAACTTTTTTGTTTTATATGAAACCTAAAGTAAAATCAGTTTTGAACTAGGGATGTTAAATAACTTCTTAAGAAATCAGTATCCTACCTGCTACTTTTGAATTACTTTTGGCTTTACTTTTTTTTTTTTTTTTTTTTACCATTTTACATTGCTAGTTTTCTCTTACTCTAGATCTCTGATTCCCTAAATTGAGAGAGAAAGAGAGAGAGAGAGAGAGAGAGAAAGAGAGAGAGAGAGAGAGTAATGTGGATTTGCCACTTCTAACCATCTTATCACATACTCATTTTTCAATACCCTGCAGTCTTACTTACAGTCTTAGTGTGCTACTGAAACTGATCTCTCTTTGGGGTCACAAATTGCTTCTTAATTGCTAAATTAAATCTTTTTTTCGGTCTTTGTCTTGTTTGACATCTCAGTAGTATTTAACTACCTGCTACTCCTTCCTTTTTTTAAAAAAAAAAACAAGCTCATTTACTTTTAGTTTTCAACATTCACTTCTATAACATTTTGAGTTCTAAATTTTTCCCCCTTCACCTCTCCCCAAGGCATGCAGTCTGATAAAGGCTATACATATACATTCATATCAGACATTTTCACATTAGTCATGTTGTAAAGAAGAATTAGAACCAATGGGAAGAAAGCATGAAAAAGAAGAAACAAAAAAAAGACAACAAATAGTATGCTTCAGTCTGCCTTCAGACTCCACAGCTCTTTTTCTGGATGTGGAGAGCATTTTACATCATGAGTCTTTTGGAGCTGTCTGAGATCTTTGCTTTGCTAGGATGAGCCAAGTCTTATCAAAGTCCTCACACAATGTTGCTGTTCCTGTTCCTGTGTACAGTGTTCTCTTGGTTCTGCTTACTTTGTTCAGCATCAGTTAATGCAAGTCTTTCCAGGTTTTTCTGAAGTCTGCCTGCTCATCATTTCTTATGGAATAAGAGTATTCTATTACATTCATATACCATAACTTTACTCCTTCCTTTTTGATACTTTTTTCTCCTTTGCTTTTTTGGAACAGTATACTGTCAGGATTCTCTTCTCTCTGACTTTTTTTCATGTCATTCTTTTTATTTCTCATCCTCTTCTCAAGCATGAGCATATGGTCCCTTTTTTCTTTTCTCTCTACAATTTTTACTTCCGTGGCTTCATTTATTATCATTTATCAAGATAACTCCCCAAATTGCCTACATCTTCAACTTCCTCCAGCTATCTAGCCTTGTATTTCCGACTGCTGGCTGAATATCTTCTCTTAGTTTTCTTGGTGATTACTTTAAACTTAACTGTTCAAGGCAGTTTTCAGAGGAAGAAGTTAAAGCTATCTATGGTCATATGAAAAAATGCTCTAAATCACTGCTGATTAGAGAGATGCAAATCAAAACAGCTCTGAGATACCACATCATACCTGTCAGATTGGCTAACATGACAAAATAGGAAGATGATAAATGTGGGAGATGTGGGAGGGTTGGAACACAAATTCATTATTGTGTGGAGCTCTGAGCTGATCCAGCCCTTCTGGAAAAAAATTTGGAACTATGCCCAAAGGGCTTCAAAAATGTGTATATTTTTTGACCCAGTATACTTCCAGGACTGTATCCCAAGGAGATCATAGAAATGGGAAGGGGTCCCACATGTACAAAAATATTTATAGCAGCTCTCTATGTGGTGGCCAAGAACTGAAAATTGAGGGAATGTCTATCAGTTGAGGAATGGCTGAACAAGTTATGGTATATGAATGTAATGGAATACTATTGTGCTATAAGAAATGATGAACAGGAAGACTTCAGAGAGGCCTGGAAAGACTTGTATGAACTGATGCGGAGTGAAATGAGCAGAACCAGGAGAACATTGTATGTAGTAACAGCCACAGTGTGCGAGGACTGTTTCTGATAGACTTAACCCTTCGCAGGTTAAGAGTCCCAAAGGACTCGAGGCAAAATGCCTTCCACATCCAGAGAAAGAACTATGGAATTGGAATGCAGAATGAAACAGACTATTTTCTGTTGTGTTATGTTTTGTTTTGGTTTTTCTCATGGTTTTTCCCATTCATTTTAAGTCTTCTATGCGACATGACTAATGTTTGAAAATGTGTTTAATAAGAATGTGTATGTGTAGAACCTATGTAAGATTGCATGCCATCCCAGGGAGGGAGGGGGTAGCAAGGAGGAAAAAATTTAAGACTTATGGAAGTGATTATTGAAAACTGAAAATGAATAAAATTAACTTAAAAAAAGAAACTTGTCTGTTCAAAACTGGACTCAGTTATTTCTTTCAAATTTGCTCTTCCTCCTAACTACCTTCTTTTTTATTAAAGCCTTAAAGCTATCTGACTCCTCCTCCCTTTTCTTTTACCCTCTCTAAACCAAGTTAAGTTCTATTTTTCCTACCTAAAAATAAAAAAAAAATCCCACAGATGAACATTATCTACCTTCTGTTGTATTTTCATTTATTTTGTTAAATATTTCCCAGTTACATTTTAATCTGGTTTGTACATGCTGCTGGTGTTTTTGACACTTCTGCTCCATGATCTTCCTAATGGAAGACACTCCTTTATTCTTTATCCTTTATTTACTGGATCATGACACTCCTTTATTCAAAAATCTTCACCAGTTTTCCTTTGCATGATGAATAACAGATAAACTCCTTTTTCTAGCATTAAAGTTAGTCTACAATCTGGCTTTAACCTACATGACCATTCTTGTAGCAGATGATTCTTTTTAACATATTTGTGCTTACACAGGTGAATTCTACATTACAGTGAAACTGGACCACTCTGTCCTACAGTTTCATCTTGCCCTCTTCTGCCTCTCTGCCTCTGCCCGTGCAGTGCTACCTCACCTGTAAAGCTGCCTTCCCTGATTTTCCATCTTTTGGATGAAAATCTTTATCTGCACAAACTTTCCTTGGATCTTTATTTGATTCTCAGCCCTGTGTGACTCTGGCCAAGTCACTTAACCTCCCTGAGCTTCAGTTGCCTAATCTATAAAATGGGGATAATGTTATAAAGCTCAAATAAGAAAGCATATGAAATGCGTTGTAAATAAAATGTATTATATGAATGTTATTTTTATTATTACTACTACTACACATTCATTATTTATGATTTAGTGTCTTATGTACGAAGTGTTGGAAACACTTGGGATACCTGTTAAGTAGACATTTCTCTCACTGGTTTAGATCACAACCCATCCATGGTCTTTCATGCTATATAATTTTTATTTCTGAACTTTCAAAAATTGAGCTTCTACCCAAAGTGCTGGAAGGACTTTTAGGTCTTTTAATATTTTGTGGATGCTAGTATTTCCTTGGACTAGCATTCTGTTATCCCTTTTTGTTGCCTTCTAATATATAACTTGCCCTCCTCCATTTCTGATTGCGTATTTCTTTTTCTTCTTTTCATTTATTTTTAGCTTCTATTTTTAAAATTTTTGAATTCTAGATTGTCCCTCTCCCATTGAAGAGGCAAGAAATATATCAATTATAGATATGAAGTCATGCAAAACATTATCATATTAGCCATGTTTGCCTGTTTCTTTGACAATGCCTTTTACACCATCTCCTGCACACAAATGATACTTCTAGGTTTTGTTGTTTTAGTCATTTTCAGTCATGTTTGACTCTGGGACTCCTTTTGGGGTTTTCTTGGCACAGGTGCTGGAGTGGTTTTCCATTTCCTTCTCTAGCTTGCTGTATCCTAATTACGCTTGCTTCGCATCTTTCCAGTGCCACTTACTTACACTAATTTTGATTCCTTTGAGATTGTGGTATTCCATATTTCTTACACTAATACTAAGGGAGAATATTGATGTTTAAAATATTGATTGTCTTTTTCGTGTGTACAAGAAGTAGCTTGTAATCATTGAAAACCACTATGCAGTTTACTCAAAATAATCCAGATATCTCTTTCCCTATTAATTCTGGATCCTGATCATTGTCCTTTGGTTGTGCCTGTTGAAAATGTATTTAGTGATAGATTAACTTAAAGACTTTCCACTTTTAAGTCATGGAATGCTTTGATGCCATTATCTGCTTGATTTTTTTCAATGCATATTGCTAGGTCAAACTATTTAAGGACTTGTAGTACAATGATAACGAATGATAGATTACTTCTTGTTTTGCTTTTGCTATTTTCTTTATCAAGAAGAATTTTGGATTAGAAATTCCAGAACAAAAATATCTGCCAGGGAGTTGAATCCAAAGGTAAATAGGGTGAGAGAAAAAGAGCTCCTACTTGTCCTTCGTGAGTTTCAGTCACCAGGCCCAGACAAACTACATTCCAGAATATTGAAAGAACTAGCAAATTGATTGTTGAACTGCGGTCAGTAGTGGGAGGTCTAGAGAAGGGCAAACATCCTAATTGAGAAAATATAAGAGAGAGAGACAGGCTGGTAGGCTTGACTTTGATTAGGGTCAAAATTCTAGATTGTATTATTAAAGGGATAATTGATCACAAAGAGCCTGTATGTCTTCATCTAGAACAGGTCAAGCCAGACTAACCTCAATTCCTTTCTGACAGGATTTATTAAACTAGGAGGTCAGGGAAATACTGTAGCTGCAGTTTACCTAGTTTTTAGCAAAGCATTTCATAGAATAGCTCAAGCTATTCTTGTAGACTAGACAGAGAGATGAGGGTTAGATAATAATATTGTTAGGTGAAATTCAAACTAATCAAGTGGCTGAAGGTATAGAGTAATTACTAATATCATCTCAGCTTGAAAGATCACTTAGTGGAATGCCCCAGAAATCTTCTCCCTGGCCTTGTACTATCTCAAATTTTTATCAGTGGGAGACATAATCATCAAGGGAAGAGTATCAGGGAGAAGTATAGTTTACCCTTCCCTCCCCTACAACCAAACCTCCATGAAAATCTACAAAAATCTACCAGACTGAATTCAGAATGGGAAATCCAAGAAAAAGTCAAAGTGAGTCATTTTTCCAGTAGCTTAAGAAGACAGACTGATCTAGGAACACTGGAGACATGATTTGACCAGGAGTGTACTATGCATAGAGCATTATAGCACCCAGGAACTACTGCAGAGTGAAGTGGGCAGAACCAGGAAAAGAGTTTATGCAATAGCAACGTCATTGTAAAGACAAACAACTTTGAAAGACTTAGGAATTCTGATCAACACAATGACTAACCACAGTTTCAGGGGTGTCTACCTCTCTATAGGATATGGTTAATGCAGGAATTTGCTTTGTTGACTGTACATTTTTAAATAGGTTTTGTATTTCTGACTTTCTCAAATGATTGGAGTAGAGTGCAGTGGAATAGATGGTGGGGGAGAGAATTTGGAACTGAAAATAAAAATCAAATTAAAAAAGAGAAAATAAAAACTTTTTATCAATGACTTGTCAAAAAAGCCCAGATGACATATTGTAGGAGCAATATTTGCTATGTAGGCCAGGCTAGTTTTTCCTTAAAAGGAACTGAAATTTTCCTCGAGAATTAAATGTTTTAAAGCACTAAGTTTCTGCCTGTACTGAAACCAGACCAAAAGAAGGCAGGAGTATTCCTTCATTAGGCTAATCCACAATTCATTAGCCTGGCCAGTTCAGAGAAGAGAAAGCTGTGCTGAACTGAAGTAATGTTTCATTCTTGCTCAGTATCCTTTCTATGCTATGGCTAAGAAACCTCGTTTTGTTAATTTTTGGATGTTCTATATGTATCTTATTTTGTTTCAGTTCCAGTACTGAAACACGAGTCATGCATCAAACCAGTCCTCCAATAACATGTTTATTAATATTGCATATGGCACAAAGCTGGAGGAATAGTTAACAAATACATTGTGTGAGAATCAATATCAGAAAAAAGTTTCAGTAGGCCAAATTGTTGGGCAAAATCTAATAATAGATACTTGTTGAATTTAAAATGCAATTTAACTAGAGGGAAAAGCTGATGCTTATTCTTTCCAAGACCAGTCCTTCTAGTTGTCTTCTTTATCCCACCCCTTCCTGCTTCTTCCAGATTTCTGCTATCATTGTATTATCCACTGTCCCCTCTCTCATTTTCAAATTCTCTTTATCTATGGGTTCCTTCTTTGCCAGCATACTTTACAAACATACTCAGATTTCCCCTTTCCTTTAAAACTTTTACTTGACTGTGGGTGTTTAATCTATATCTCTCTTCCCTTTCACAGCCAAATTATCTGCAATAGGGGTAAAAAGAGCCATATTTGGAGTCAGAGAATCTGAATTCAGAACATGCCTGTTTCACTTATTAGATGTGGGAACTTGAGGGCAAGTCACATCATCTCTATGGGACTTCAATTTTGTAATCTGTAAAATGTGAGGATTAGACTGGATATTTTTATAAGGCCCCTTCCAGCTCTAAATCAGTGATCCTATGATCCTAGAAAAAACTGTTTACACTCTTTCCTCTGTTTTCTCATCTCACATTTACTATTCAGCCTCTTTCGAGTGCCTGTGTTCTGACCTTCCTACTCAACTTTACTCTCTCCAAGAATTCTAGTGATCTCTTAATTGTTAAGTACAATCATTTTTTCTCACTCCTCCTCTTTCTTACTTAACCTCTGTGCTGCATTTGATACTTTACTGTTAACTAACCCTTCTTTCTGGATATTCTCTCCTTTATGGGTTTTCATAACACTGTTTTTATATGGTATTCTTTTTATCTAATTGCTCCTTTGCAGAATTGTCATGATCCATGACCTGCCTTCTATTTGTGAATGTATCTCAAGGCTCTGTCCTGAGCTATTGTATCATCTGGCTCTACAATTTCACTTTAAGTGATTTTTCCAGCTCCCATGGGTTCAGCTATATGGTTCCCAAAAACACATTTAGCCCTCATCTCTTTATTGTGTTCTAGTTCTGAGTCACCAACGGCCTGCTGTTCCTCTGCACTTCCATGCCTAATCATAATCTAAAACTCACCATATCTAAAACAGAATTCATCATCCTTGCCTCCTAACTTTACTATTTCTTTTGAGGACACTACCATCTTTGTAGTATCTCAGGTTTGTACTTTATTGTATAATATATGTTGCACATATAGTATATATGTATATATATAGTATATATATGTATGTATACACACATAGTATAGTATATTGCAAGTATACCAAAGTACTTTATCCTTGACTCTAATAGTTCTTCATTCTCTCTCTACCACCAACCTCCTTACCAGCTCCATGTATAATCTGTTACCAAGTCTTGGCAATTCTCATTTCACACCATCCTTTTTTCTCTGTTCACACTGTAGCCACCCTACTTCAGACTACCATTTCTCTCCAAACCCATCAAAATCTAACTCCAACCCATCTTCCTGGATTGATTTCACCACCCCTCCCATCTTTTCTTATGCTAAGTTCCAACTAACCTGATCTGCAGGCTGCTTTTTACATCTCTGCTTCTGTTTCTTTGTGTAGGCTGCACCTCATGCCTGGAACTTTCTCCCTCTTCATATTTGCTTCTTGGAATCCCTGAATCTTTCAGGCCTCAGTTCAACTATTACCTCCTACAAGATAGTTTTCCCCTACCCGAAAATTACTTTTATTGTCTTTGTGTACCTGGCACCTGACATAGTGCTTGGCATATAGAGCGGTCACTTAATAAATGCTTTTTGATTTTAATTGAAAGGCCTACACTTAATATAGTTCTTCTGAAAAAGATCTACTAGATTGTCATGAGTCAACAGCATGATATGGCAGCCTGAAAAGCTAATGAGATCTAGCTGTATTAAAAGAGAAGTAGAGACGTCATAGCACCACGGTACCCTACCTAGCCAGGCCACATTTATAGTATTGTGTTTAGTTCTGGGAGCTGTATTTTAGGAAGAATGTTATTAAACAAGAGAGTCACATCCAGAAAATGGCAAGTAGAACTATGAAGGGCCTTAAAATCATGCCATTTGCAATTCCAGTGAAGAAACTGGGAATGTTTAAATTAGAGAATAGAACAGTTAGGGGAGTAATGGTAGCTGTGTTAAAATATTTGAAGGTCTGTCATCCAGAGGAAGGGTTAGACTTATTCTGTTTGGCCATAGAGGGCAGATCCAGGAGACATGAATTAAAGATGTAAAAGCAGATTTTGGTTGTATTTTAGGGAAAAACTTCATAACCTTTAGAACTATACAAATCAGTAGAGGTCTTCAAGCAAAATTTGATTTACTACTTTGTCAGTTTTGTTACTGATGGATTCTAACTCAGTCATGGATTGAACTGGATGGCCTTTCCAAATGTAAGATTCAATCAGTCTATGAATTGATATTCAGTAGTAAAATAAACAGAGTAAAATCTTGTATTATTCATACCATTTAGTCAATTATAACTACAAATGTAGCCTACTTGGGGGAAAAAATCTCTTCTATGAACTCCTGATTCCCTTCCCATAGTTTTTTAAAGAATATATTCAGTCTGTGCATAGATTATATGCTTGTAGATTTGGAGCTGAATCCAGAAGACTTCCTGGCTGGATTCCATTATTGCTTTCCTGGGTAATTTTCCTCTGCCACTAGCCAGGATAGAAGAAGGATTTCTTCTCCAAAGACTGTGCCCTTAGGATTCTGAGCCTTCTCCTTTTAACATCTCCTTTCATATTCCTCTCCTGTAATGTTCATTGTATCAGCACAGATAGTCTGTAGTTTTAAAGTTCATAAATTATCTTATTAATGTGCTGGGGAATCTTGGGATATGAATTGCATACAGAATAGCTGAACCCAAAGAATATATTCTTTCCCCCTCATCAGTCTGAATTGATTTAGTAGCTTATTACCTATCTTATTACTCTTCCTATTTCACTCAATACAATTCAGCAAACATTTATTAAGCATCTTGTGCAAGGCACCAATAAGTGGTAATGATGACCTTAAGGTTAGAAAGTGCTTCCCTCACAACAGCCCCATGAGGGAGCACTTGGTAATATTTTTCTGCTTATTTTACAGCTGAATCAAGCAAGCAACTTGCCTATTAACACACATTAGATTCTGGGTCAGTGCTTTCTCAACAATATCACATTGCATTTATGATAA
Source organism: Notamacropus eugenii (assembly GCF_028372415.1). Taxonomy (NCBI): domain Eukaryota; kingdom Metazoa; phylum Chordata; class Mammalia; order Diprotodontia; family Macropodidae; genus Notamacropus; species Notamacropus eugenii. The sequence continues at coordinate 452,662,181 of NC_092872.1, read as the reverse complement.
AGACAGTTTTAAATTTTTCTTTCTTAAAAAAAATAAATTTCAGGTGATAATCCTAATACCAGAGCATTGAGGAAATATCTGTTTCAAAGAGTGTACAAGTTCTATTTGGTATAAAATTATTTCGGCTTCAGATAAGAAAAACATAATTATTTTAGATGGCTCTCAGAATCTTGAACTAAAATGAAATATTTATTTGGAAAAATGAGAGTACCTCTTTATGAAACTAAGATACTCCGCCTACTGTGTTAAGATTTTTTTTACTGCTAAGAGCAACAGGAATTACCAAGTCTTTTGTTAGTAAAGAAAGACTAACATTTTATCTTAAATATTTTCAGGGGCGTTTTTATTTGTCTAGGGACTAAAATGCCTTCCAGCCAAATATGTGACATTTCAGATATCTGAAGGCTACATTGCATTTTTCATGTTGCTCATTAGTAATATGAGTTCATTCTTGGGGAGGAAGGGCCAAATGAGGAACTTGGTAGAACTCATTTGGTAATAGGGTATACAGGATATATATGCTATTAAAGCTTTTTTTTTCTTGGATGTATTATATTCTGTGAAGGGAAGATGTATGCTAGGTAAGATTTTTCAGCTCACAGATCCACAAATTATTACATCATTTATAGAAAAATGCTAGAAATCAAGTAGTAGCAATATTCTGTTATAGCACACATCCGTAGATAGTGGGCCAGCCTTCTTTTTGTGTAAATTGGCCTTTTTCTTTTCTATGTAATTATGGATATTCATGTTATTAAAATAGAAGAATGTAGAAGTTTGGAGCTGTTGAGTCCTGATTTTTTATCTGAGCTGACAAAGGAAAGGTAAAATAGGAAAGAGAAAGGATAACCATAAAACTAAATTTGGTTGTTTTAGGTAATGGAAGAATAAACCAGGTTCAAATTAGTGTAAACAAATAAATCATCTAACTACTAACTTAATAGAAAAGGAAAATGTAAATATGCACACACGTTTATTTAAAGGTTGAAAACAGCCATTATAGACGTAAATGTGAATGAATTCCCTAATTGAAAGGGCATGGAAAATTAGATTTTTAAAAATTTCTCCATCTAAGATAGACATATAAAACATACAGTGTGAAAATTCTGGAATAGCTCATTAAAGACATGGTTGGTGAACATCTTGTAAAGGGAAGTGCTTATTAGAGAGAATGACCATGGCTTCAGCAAGAGCAGAGCACTCCTGGTCAACCTAATTCTTTTTCTTTATTCTCTTCTCCCTCCCTCCCTCCCTTTCCATCTCTCTTTTCTTCTTCTTCCCCTCCCTCTTCTTTCCTCTCGTTTCCTTTTTTTCCCCTAAGTTGAATTACTCACATAGTACTTTAAGGTCATCAAAGTACTTTACATATATTATTTCATCTGACCCTCATAAAATTATCCCCATTTTTTGTAGGTGAAGATAGTTATCCTGACAGAAGTTAAATGACTTGCCTAGAGGTTCACACAGCTAGGTTTGAGAAGAAGGATTCCAATTCAGGTCTTCCTGATTCTAAGTTTATCAATTATGCCAATTAACCTAATAGAGGAGAATTCTATTAACATGGTTTATGTAGATATTAGTAAAGCTTTTGATAAAATGTCTCTTGTGGAGAAGATGGAGAATTGTAGGCTAGCTAATAGAATTTGGTGGATTCAGAAGTAGTTGTATTGATGTATACTAAGAGTAGGTGTTAATGTTCAATGCCCATGTGGCAAGAGATCTCTGATGTGAGTATCCCAGGAAGCTGTGCTTGGCTCTCTATTTAAGTTTTTATCAGGGGCTTGGATAGATATTCATCAAATTTGTAGATGACACTAAGCTGGGAGGAATAGTTATTTAGCACAGTGGATTATAGTCAGAATGAGAAAGGATCTTGACAGGTTTAGAGCTTGAGGCTGAATTTAATAAGATGAAATTCAATAAAGGTAAATGTAAAGTCTTAATTTGAGTATAAAAAATTAATTTTGCAAGTATAAGATGATGGAGGCATGGATAAACAGCAAATATTCTGAAAAAGATTGGTGATTTTAATGAACTATAATATGAGTTAGTCATATAAGTTTCCAGGCAAAAAGGCTAATACAATGTTGGGTTGCATTAAGACATGCATAGCTTCCAGGAATATGGAGGTGATAGTCCCATTGTATTCCATCCTGGACACCACTGTTCAAGAAGAACATTAATATGGTAGTGTTCCACGGAGTACAACCAAGAGAAGGAAAGGCCTTGAGTCTGTGTCTTATGAAGATCAATGGAAGGAAACTGGGAAGTTTAGCCTAGAGAAAAGAAGACTTTGGGGGAAACCTGGTAGCTGGATTTAAGTGCTTGAAGGACTGTTGTATGGATGTGGGGTTAGACTTGTTCTGTTTGGCCCTAGAGTGCAGAACCGGGAACAATGAGGCAAAGTTGGAGTGAGGCAAATTTAGGCTTGACAGCAAGCTTCTGAACAATTAGGACTATTGAAAAATAAAACAGGTTGCTTTGAGAGGTAGTGGGTTTCCTCCTCTTGGAAGTCTTCAGGCAAAGAGTGAATGACCATTTATTGTTATTTAGTAGGATTTCTTTGCATATCCAGATTGGACTAGATGTCTACTGAGGCCCCTTCAAACTCTCAAATTTTGGAATTCTGTGAAAATGAAGGAATAGAACCAAATCTCTTTCCAGTAACTCTTAATGCATGATTTGCAATTGTAATCTTAGGTTACACAATAATAAAAATATGATACCATCAAAAGAGACAAGCCAAACTACATTTGCATTAAGGATCTATAGACAACAAAAGATAACAGTGTTGAATGTATATGTGCTGAAGCACTAGAAAATAAATGGCACAGTGCTTAAGTTCTTTAAAAGAAAAAATTATCACAGTGCTTGACACATAATAGAAAGTTAATAAATATTGATTGAAAAAATCTAGGAAAATTACAAAAAGACATTGATAGTAACACAAGTAGTAGGAGACATTAATATACCCCTCTTATAAACCCAATAGAAAAATAAGTAAGGAAAATATAGAGAGATAAATTATTGGAAAAACTAGATTTGGCTGCCTTGCATTAATTTCTGAATGGAAATATTAGCAGTATACATTTCTTAGCATTTGATTATACATTTACAAAAATTGTTAATGTGCTAGAGCATAAAGTAATCATAAATACAAAAAAAGCTTAACAATAAATATCCTCTAGCAATGGTAATGTTAATGAAAATAGTAGCAAATTGAAGAAATATGAACATACTGATTTATGAGAACAAATCATAGAAGCAATAAATAATTATGTTAAAGATGATGGCAATAATAAAACCATAAAATGTATGGAATGCAGCTAAGCTAGTTGTCTGGGGTATATTTATATTTCAGAAACGTTATTACCAAAATAGAGAATCAATGTTCTTATACAGTTAGATTAGAAAATATTTCAGCAACTCTGAAACAAGTACAAAAGTAAACATTTTAAAAGAGAAATAGAGAAATTTAAAGTATAGAACTTATAACACTGAAGAATTGTTTTGAGAAGACTAACAAAATTGATGAACCAGTTATTAGTCTGATCAACAAAAGATGTGAAAATAAAATTACAAAAAATGGCACAAAATGAATTCACAACAGAGAGGAAATAAAGAAAATTATTAGCAACTACCATATACAGTTACATGCCAGCAAAACTGAACATTCAAAAGTGATTGGTGAATACTGAAATATAAAATACCTAAACTAATAAAACAAGGAGAGATCTTAACTGAACCTCAGGGAGAAAAAAAAATCAGACATATAGAATTATAGAACCATAAGGTTAGTAGAGACCCCCAGGTCATAGGATCATAGACTTTACAGCAGGAAGGGACTACTTTAGTCCACCCTCTTATTTTACAGATGAAGAGACAGGTGCAAAATTGGTCAGATGACTACTTTAAGGTCCCCTAGGTATAGGAAGTAACAGGTGGAATTTGAATTGAATTCATGTCCTCTGACTTGACATCAAATCCTGCACACTTTCTACTGTAGCTAGCTGTCTTCTTGTTTAGTATTTGCTATTATGAGTCGTTTCTCAATCTTGTCTGACACTTTGTTGACTCCATTGTTTAGTGTAGTTGTTCATAATTAAAACGCAGCACATTTCAAACCATCTTTCATTTGTCCTCCGAAAAATAGTTAAGACCTATTCAGACTTAGTACAGTTTCAAATCATGTGGGTTAATGTAGTTCTTCATTAAAGATAGGTTTTAACCAGTCATTTTTTTGACTCAATCAGCCAAGTGGTATTAAAGCGATATCTGAATGAAAGCCTTGAGTTGATAAGCTCTATTTTCTCTATTCTTATAATGTTATTCCCATCAGTCATTGTTTCAAATATGAAACACAGACATTATGCTGTTGTTTGAGTTTCACTTAAAGAATTTTTCTCACTTATCTGTGTGGTGTTCCTAAGTCAGTTCTTTTTTTGGGCAGAGGGGGAGAGACTTGTGCAGGGTCATATAACTAGTAAGTATCTGAAGCTAATTTTGAACTCAGGCCTTCTTGAGTTGGTGCTAAGTCAGTTCATTGGAGGGAAAATCAATTTAACTTGTTATTTGGCTTCTTCAAGGAAATAGAAAGGTAGTTACTGAATTTTTTACTCTTAAACCAATGCTATTTAACATGTAGTTACAGTAAGAGTAAGCTGAAAGCTCTGCAGCATCTTTCTGGTACACAGAACTTAATATGTTTGTGTATATTTTTCAAGTATTTATTCTTTGAGATGCTTCTTTCAAATGGTTTGTGTTAATTTTAATTTGGGATTTAGTGGTATAAACCGCTATCATGTTAATATGGACTAGAACTTAGAAAACATTAATAGTTGCAAATTTGTAGATTCAGCTTTGCCAAATTATTACTTCTTTGAATGTTGTAAGGCAGTCTTTGTATCTGATTTTTTGTTGACAGATTGTGTAGAAAAAACAGCATAGTAGGAGTTAAAATTTGAACAGCAACTCTTCATTGTTCTATAACCTTCTTAACTTTTTTTCCCCTTGCAGGAAATGACCTAAAGGCCTTACAAATACATTTGTGCATTCTTGCCTCCGACTTTACAATTAAGCATAAACTCAATCTGGAAGCAACACTTATTAATGTTACAAAGGAAACAACTACCTCAGAAAACAGATGGAAAGGAAGAGGCAGCTTGGCGACTTGAAATAACAAACGTTCCAATTTTTAGTAACTTGACTTAAGAAAAAAGAAGATATTTTATTTTTTTCCTGCAGCGTTAAGAAGAAACACTACAGGTAAATGGATTTGGCAGACAGGTTCTGTCAAAATAATGCAGAGATTTGATCTTTCAAAAGAACTTAGTTGAAAATAAAGATTCTCTGCACTGCTTTCGTAATCACTGTTGATCAGTGTATGGGTTTTTTGTTTTGTTTTACTTTTCTGATATATTAATGGAAAATATTAAGATAACTACATTTTAAAAATTAAGGTTATTTTCTGCCAGTATAAAAAGTATCAGGTGTCAAAATATTCTGGCAAAATAATTATAAGTAAAAGATTTTCTCTTTTTTGACAATTGCATCTTCTTATAGAGAGACTAGCATACTAAACAAGAAAGACTTTCAGTTTTCACTTTTGTGAATTGTACCTGCAGCAGGGCTGCATTGAAAACGTTGACACCACAAACCTGCCACTCTTCTTGTTGCTGAGACACACTGTGGAGGTGTCTGACTATTGGAAATGCCTTTTATGGAACTTTTGTTTGCAGTCCTCTACTATTATTATACATAACCATAATTCTCAAGGAAGAGAATTGGAAAGCTGATTAATTCAAGGACTTTTGGACAATTTCTTACTTATGTATTGTTGTAGTGCCCAGGAAAGTAAAATGGACTATAAGCGGCGCTTTTTGCTTGGCGGGTCCAAGCAGAAAGTGCAGCAACACCAGCAGTATCCAATGCCTGAGTTAGGCAGGACCCTGAGTGCCCCCTTGGCATCAGCTGCCTCAGCATCCCCTTTGGTCTCTGCAGCTGCTGCAAATAGCTGCAACCATGCTGTAGCCCACACTACTCCAATTGCAGACATCCAGCAGGGAATCTCCAAATATCTGGATGCACTCAATGTGTTTTGCCGTGCAAGTACTTTTCTTACAGACCTTTTCAGCAGTGTATTTAGGAACTCTCCCTATTCAAAGGCAGCTATGCAACTGAAGGATGTGCAGGAACATGTCATGGAAGCAGCCAGTAGACTCACAGCTGCTATAAAACCAGAAATAGCAAAAATGCTGATGGAATTGAGCTCTGGAGCTGCTAACTTTAAAGATCAAAAGGAATTCAGTCTCCAGGATATTGAGGTAGAGTACCTTTTTATGTGCTACATTAATAGTTAAATTTATTTGGTAGAATTAATTATAAAGGCAAGTAAATTAATATTTGTGTTTTGCTAAATAAATACACCCTGCTTTGCTAGATCAGCTTAATGGTTTTTATAATTTTTTTTTATAATATGAAGTGCTGTCTTACTATGTTGATTCTTAATTAATATTTCATTAAATTTCATGTTAAATGCAAGATTTATGTCTACTAGGTCAATGTTTTTATTTTGAATTGAGTATGTTGATAAAGGTTTAAAAAAGTTATAACTGTTCTACAATGTTACCTTTTACCTTTCCAAATTTTAAATCAGTTTCTGAAAGAAAAATTATTTATCTCAGATTGTTTGCATTCTGAGAGTATCTTGAAACAATGGGTAGAGAATTAATCATGGAATCAGAAAGAACTGAATTCAAATCCTACCTCTGATATCTATTGGTTGTGTGACCATAAGCAAGTTACCTAATTACTCAGTGACTGAAGCAACTCTCTAAGACTGTAAGAGTTGCTACAAAGGAGTTGTCTGTGATCAGTGAAGGGAGTTTTTACACTAGGATTTTTTTTACTCAGAAAGCACTGGTCTGCAGGCAGAAAAAACATTTTGTATTGTATTATGTAGCTAGAACAGTGACTGTTATATTGTAAGCACTCAAATATTTTTTGCTTATGTGTCTCACTTGTGAATTGTGAGGCTATTTTGAATGAATAATGCTAATAGTTAACAGTAGACTCTTAAGTAACAACTTAAAGAACTTTCCATGTTCTTTCATTTGATCTTGAGAGAAATAACGTGATATATGTAGCTATTATTGTCTTCATTTTACTTTCACACCAAAATGTATAGAAAAAGCATCAGACAACAAAGCTCAGCAAGAATAGTTAGAGAAATTTCATTCAAAATAATTATAGAAGCTATAAAATATTAAGAAAATTCATGGGAGTTACAGAAGGTCTAGAATCTCAAGGGCAGTAATGAAAAAATGTGGGAAGGGGGTCTGTCAGTACCTGATATCAAATAATACTACAAAACAATGATCATAAAAACAGTTTGGTACAAGTTAAAAAAAGAGATCGATCAAGGAAGAAGATAAAATCAAAACATACAGAAGCAAATACATATAGTAACATAGTGTTTGATAAACTCAGAGAACCCACTTAATGAGGGAAAGACTCATTATTTGAAAAAATTCCTTAGAAAACTGAACAATAGTCTGATAGAATTTAGATTTAGATGGACATCTCACAACATATATGAAGATAAATTCCCAAAGGATACATGGTAAGTATAAAATACCGTACTGTAAACAAATTAAATGAGTAAGGAAGAAATTACATTTTGCATCCATGGATAAAGAAAGAGTTCATGACTAAAAAAGTAATAAAAAAGAACACAAAAGATAAAAAGAACAATTTTTATTATATAAAATTAAAAAATTTTTGCACAAACAATTCTAATGTAGAAATAGATGAGAACTGAGAAAAATCTTTACAACAGATTTCTCTGATAAAGGCCTCTTTTCTAAGATATAGCAAGAAACGATTCAAATTTCTAAGACTGAGAATTGTTCACTTATAGATAAATGGTCAGAGGATATGAACAGGCAATTTTCAAAAGAAGAATTCCAAGCTATAAACAATCGTAGAAAAATGCCTTTAATCACTAATAAAGAAATACAAATTAAAGCAACTTTCAAGTTCCAGTTCATACCTATCTGATTGACCAAGATTACAAAAGAAGAGAATGACAAATGCTGAAGGACTTGTGGAAAAAGCATACACACTAGTTTATTGTTGGTGGGGTTGTAAATTGATGTAGCCACTCTGAAAAACAATTCGGAACTATGCAGAAAGTCACCAAAGTGTGTCTACTCTTTGACCCAACTAATACCATTACTAGGCCAATAATTCCAATTAAAGAAAGGGAAATCTATATGTGCAAAAATATTGTAACAAAAATTGGCATCTAGGGGTGGTATCCTATGAAAAAATTTCAGTATATGAATTAACATAATGGAATATTTTGCCATAAGAAATGATTAAATTGACAATTTCAGAGAAAACTAGGAAGATCTTTATGAACTATTACTGTAAAGCAAACTGGCAGAACTCAGAGAACCATGTATGTAGTGATATCATAGAGAAAAGCAACTTTGAAAGACTTTAGAACTCTGATCAATGCAGTGATAAATCATGAGTCCAAAAGGATGAAGATAAAACATATCAGTTAACCTGAGTAATTCTTAACTTGATAGCTTTCATGAATATAGGCAGCACAAAGAAATGAATGACGTGCTGGGTTTTGGAATTAGGAGGAACTGGGTTCAAATCCAACCTCTGACAGTAACTGTTATCATGGACAAGTAACTTAACTTCTTTCTTCTTCAAGCAACTCGGGCTTCTAAACTGTTGGTGGAAGGATTTCCTGTACTTGGAGTTACCTGCACGGAAGCAATCACAGATCCTTTCTCTATTTGGTAGTTTGCCTGAGGGTTAAAAAGGTTTTGAGCAGTGGTGGGGCGTTTATACCTGTAATCCACATCGTAGGACTAACTAACTTTTAAGTGGCCAGTCTACTGGGAAGGTTGAGTACTAGGCATTGTTTTTTGGCTATAACAATTCTGTGAAGTAGCCTGGTATGGTAGCTAACTGGCTTCCATCAGAGTCAGGTGATCTGGATGGATTTGAGACCCACTAAGGACATCCTGGCTGCATGTCCTTAGGCAAATCTATTTAACCTCTCAAATTTTCCTGACTATTTTCTGTGACTGTAATTGGCAAAAGTTGCTCATGTTCACTGATAAAGGGAGTTTTTCTCACTGGGACTTACATATACTCATGAAATCACAGATATGGTAAAAAAATAACTTATAAAGACTGGCAGGACATTGGAACTGCATTGTAGATTATATAAAGCTATCAGTAAAGAGAGTGGGGCAGCTAGGTTACCCAGTGATTAAAATGCTGGGCCTGGAGTCAGAAAGACTCCTCTTTCTTAGTTCAAATCTGGCCTCATATGCTCACTGTAAGTCACTTAACCCTATTTTGACTCAATTCCTCATTTGTAAAATAAGCTGGAGAAGGAGATGGCAAACCACTCCAGTGTCTTTGCCAGGAGAACCCCAAATGGGGTCATAGAGAGTCAGACCCAACTGAAAATGACCAGACAACAACAGAAGGGAATACCCATGTTGCTGAAGTCATACGATTTTGTTATGTCTTAATTTTGAGAAAAGCTATAAAAATAAAATGTAAAACAATAGGTTTCAAAGGGAAGAACCTTACCAGGATGGAAGAAGAGATTTTTATATAAACTATAGTGTTGTATTTTCTAATAAAAATCTTGAATTTGAGAAATATTAGTGATCCCTAACTATTGCTAGAATAATTCTTAAATGAATTGAGTATTAATTTTTAAGGAGATGGTGTTTATTTGAATAGTATTTATTGAGTAGGGTATATTTTAAAAATATGTGAATTCTCTTACCTTTTATTTCTCTTAGTTTCCTGTTAAATTAATTTTTAAGAACTATAAGCCTAGATTATAGAAACAGATAGAGTTTCTAACTACATGACATCATTTTAAAGAATGGTTTTGGTTCAGTACCAAAAGAGAGAGGTAGTATGGCATAGTAGTAGTATGGTAGTATGAGGTAGTATGGCCTACCTCAAAGTCAGAAAGACCTGAGCTCAAATCCTGCCTATGATACATACTGACTGTGTGATCCTGGGCAGGCCTCAGTAGCCCAAGTAGCTAACTGCAAGGCTCTGAAGTTTCAGAGCAATTGTAGATATGCATTGGTAGGAGGAACTTTCCTGCTAAAAGTTGTCTGTATCATTGAAGTCACTGAGGCAGTCAGAAAACAAGCAAAACATTCATCATACAGAGCTGTTATTCTTAGATGTGATTGGATATTAAAATGTAGTAAAGAGAGGGGAATATACAATTTTTGTTTAAGGTATAGTTACAGATTTTTAAAACCTTTTAAAAAGCTGATTTTTAAAAACAAATCAGTGAAAACTTGAATGTTGTCCGTCAGTAAACATTTATTAAGCACCTACTGTGTGCTAGGCATCCTATCTAATGCTGGAGATACAAAGAAAGGCAGAAGACAATTCCTACTCTCAGAGAGCTCAGTCTAATAGGGGAGAAAACATGCAACCAACTATGCACAAGCAAGCTTTATATAGAATAACTTGGAAATCATCAACAGAAGAAGGGCATTTGGATTAAGAGGGATCTGGAAAGGCTTCCTATAGAAGGTAGGATTTTAGTTAGGACTTGAAAGAAACCATGACACAGAGATGAAGAAGGAGCACATTACAGGCATTGGTAATAGCTAGTGAAAATTCCTGGAGTCAGGAGATGGAGTGTCTTGTAGGAGTAACATCAAGGAAGCCAGTGTCACTGAATGTCAGAGTATGTAATGGATTGTGAAGTATAAGATGATTGGAAAAAGGGTTGGGGAGGGACAAGTTTTTAATGCACTGAGTTTTACATAGTACTTTCTAGCGTGATCGAACCTACCAAAATTTGTGTTCTCTTGCTTAGGCTCCAAGGCCTTAGAAACACCTCTAATTCTTGGAGAAGTGTCAGAAAAGAACTTGATACTAAATAATAATAGCTAGCATCTGTAATACTTTGTAAGACATTTTACATGTTTTCTCAGTTGTCCCTCTTTAACAACTCATTAATCTGTGAAGAAGGTTCTGTTAATATCCTCATTTTATATATAGATGATGAAACTGAGACTGAGACTTTTCCAGGGTCCCAGAGCTACTAAATATTTGAGGCAAGATTTGACACAGGTCTTCCTAACACAAAGTCCAGCACTCTATGCAATCTTCTACCTAGTTGTGTGAATAAAGATCCAGTTACTTAGAGCCATGGTAGAGGGGAAAGATGTGGAGTAATGAGAGGTCTGAGTTCGAATTCAGCAACTACAACTTATTGGCTGTGTAATCAAGGACAAGTCATACAGTAGTAGTCAGTCAGCTAGCATTTTTTAAGCACTTAGTATGTGCCAGGCACAGTGCTAAGCACTAGCGATATAAAGAAAGGCAAAAACAAGGAGCTTACATTCACATAAGGGAGACAACAGTGGAATACCAACCTCATAAAGTTATTGTAAATAAAGTATTTTGTAAATGTTATTGCTTATTTTTTCCTGGGCTTACCTTTCTGGCTTTCATTGTTTCTCTTCACCTACTCAATGATGTAGCCACATGGAGCTACCCGTGTTTTTTCCAGCTCATATAGTTCTTATCTACCTCATTTTGAAGTATCTTTTGGTAGAACTCTCCCAACACTTTTCTTTGTATCTCTCTTATGTGTTTATAATATTCCACCTTCTGTTAGAGCTCTTTGTGTACATGGTTTATCTTCTCTATTGTGTTATAAATTCTCCAAGAGTAAGAACTCTTTTATCTGTCTTCATATTCCTTAACATTGGACATATTTGAATGTAGCAGGTTCTTTCTTAATGTCTGTTGAATTGAATTTATCAAATGGCTAAAAATGCCAAACTAGCTCATTGGATTTTGTTTCATAAATTCTCAAGTTAAGTTTCTTTATTATCAATACCTACTGTACTGAATGAACTTGAAATACTGGATCACTTAAGCCACAGTGGGGAGGAGCTTTGCAGACAGTGACTCAAAGCAGCAGTGGCGGCAGCAGCCTACCTTAGATTTTCTCCCAAAGATTTGTGTGAACCATATTTCTTACATGTACTCCTAAACTATAATTAACTGTAATTAAAACAGCTACTGTATGTTTAAGATTATAATATGAAATAATCCTCTAGAGCTCACTAATCACTTTTAGTTTATAAATCTCAGTATGCCTATTAACCTCCTCTTCTCACCAACCTGTTTAAAGAAGATAACTCTTGTTAGTATGCTCTTTTCACTAGTGTACTCTACTTGGAATTAGGAAGACCAGAATGTGAATCCTGCCCTTGGCACTTACTGGCTTTGTGACCCTGGCTGGGCAAGTTACTTTGCTTCTTTAAGCTTCCATTTCCTTATCTGTGAAGTGAGGATAAAAACTGTCATTTTTCTCACGGAGTTCTTGTGACACTCCATTTTAGTTTATACAGAATGTGCAAAAATTCTTAGGCCAACTGTAAACTATTAAAACTTAAAACTGCACTAAGACTTTTGGGACACCATGTGCACATAAAGCAATTTGCAAGCTTTAAAGTGTGATAAATGTCAGGTCAAGCTAGACCTGTAGTGAAGGCAAATATCTTTCTGCAGATGTATAGAGAAACATGTCACCCTGCCCTTTGCTCAGTGATACCATAGCCTTCTAATACAGCAGTTTAAAAAAAAATGAAGAAGTAATTTGGATCCCAAAGCTGAGGATAAACTTTGGACTACATGCCATTCTGGTCTTTCCTTGCTCTCAGGCCTCCTAGGACTCACAAAAACAAACAAAAAATCCTGGCCACCTGCCTGCTCCTGAACTTCTGTTCAGATTATTTTTATCCTTGAGAGATGGGAGCAGAGTTAGTCAGGCCCCTTGGGTCAGATTCACCTTTGCCAGATCTCCAACTCCTTCCAATCTATAAATATCAGGCCTACTGCCTTAGAACTGGCCTCCTGCCAAAGGAAAGGCAACTAGAAGAATTTTTTAGGTCTGGAAAAGAGGTGAGAGCAGAGAGGAAGGGAAAAGTAAGGGTCTTCACTAGTGTCCTTTCCTATTCTCTTTTACTATGTTCATCTTAAAGGCTGACTCTTTCCTCACATGTGATATATTAGTTTTCAAGTGTACTTGTGAATATTTTATGGGGATCCTTGCAATGCAAATAGTTAGCCTTTGTCAGTGCTTTGTTTTTCTAAATATGGCCAGTCTAGGGTAGACTGCCAAGGAGATCAGTGCTAGTAAATTTATGTTTTCTCTTTATTAAATAGAGGAGTTTTATGTTCTTATGGTAATGCATTTGCTTACTTCCAGTGATTTTAGTGATTTACTCTCTAGTTTGTATCTTCTAGTATCTCTATATTGTGAACAGACACATTTTTTTAAAGCTTGTTAATTTAATTTTGATCTTCATTTTAGTGATAATTAACATTTTTGCTTTTTAATATATTGCATATTTTATTTTTACCCCAATAACATGTAAAAACAATTTTTTAATATTTAATATTCATTATTTAAAATTTTGAATTCAAAATTCTCTTCTTCCCCTCTCCCTTCATTGGGAAGTCAAGTAGTTTGATATAGGTTATACATCTGCAGTCATGGAAAACATTTTTCTATATTAGTCATGTTGCGAAAGAAAACACAGACAAAAAAGTTCTGAGATATATAAAGGAAGTTTTAACAAATTCTTTGATCTGTACTCAGACTTTATGAGTTCTTTCTCTGGAAATGGAAAGCATTTTTCATCTGAAGTCCTTCAAAATTGTCTTGGATCATTGTATTTCTGAGAATAGCCAAGTCATTCATAATTGATCATTGTACAGTATTGTTACTGTGTATAACGTTCTCCTGGCTCTGCCCATTTCCCTTTGCATCAGTTCATGTAACTCTTTCCAGGTTTTTCTCAGAGCACATTGCTTATCATTTCTTATAGCACAATAGTATTCCATCACACATACACCACAGCTTTTTCAGCTAGCCCTTAATTGATGGGCATTCCCTTAATTCCCAGTTCTTTGAGGCCATAAAAAGAACTACTACTAATATTTTTGTACACATAAGTCCTTTTCCTTTTTGGTTTTTTATCTCTTTGGGTTACAAACCCAGCATCCGTGTCAAAGGATATGCATCATTTTGTAGCCCTTTGTGCATAGTTCTCAGTTTCTCTCCGGAATGGTTGAATCAATTCACAGCTTCACCAACAGGTGCATTAGGGTCTCAATTTTCCAATATCTCTTCCAGCATTTGTTATTTTCCTTTTTTGTCATATAAACTGATCTGATAGGTGTGAGGTGGTACCTCAGAGTTGTTTTAATTTTCATTTCTCTAATCAATAGTGATTTAGAGCATTTTTTCACGACCGCAGATTGTTTTGATTATCTTTTCTGAAAACTACTTGTTCATATCCTTTGACCATTATCATTTGAGTAATGGCTCTTATTTTTATAAATTAAACTCAGTTTGATATATTGGATTGCTCTAATTTTTTTCCCCTTAATTTTTCCTCAATCTCTCTTATGTGATTTTTAAAGTCCTGTTTAAATTCTTCCAAATGCTTGGAACCATTTGACATTTCTCATTGAAAAAGGAGTGACTTTTTTAGCTCCATTATCTTCCTTTGAATATGAACCCAGATCTTCTCTATCCCCAAAGTAGCTATCTCTGGTTGGGTTCTTTCTCCTTTGCTTTCTCATTTTTATTTAATTTTTGCTTTTAGCAGCTATTAGTGTAATCAAGTTTTAGTCCCTAGGTATGGGGAATAATGTCCCAATCTTCAGGTGCCTCTTACAGTTATTTTCTGAAATCTGTCCTGGGGCTCAACCTTGGACTCTCCTTTCCATTCCTAAGCCAACTGTCCCTCCAGTGGCTACAAACTACATCTATCCTCTCTGCCCTGGAACTGAAACCACGGATTCTGCTCTCCTGCAAGTGTCCATGGCCAGCAGGGACCCTGCTCATGTGCTACTGCACTCAGCAGGTGTATGCTAGCTTCTTCCCCACAGTGGCAGTCTAACCTGGGACATGTCTGGTCAGCACAGCTGTGTTTGACATTCCTTGATGCTAGAAGGTCCTTCAGTCTTCTACTCAGCAGTCAGACCTTGACAGTGTCATTGAGATGTAAGTTTTTAAGACTGAGGTTTCCTCTCTACCTAGCTGCCCTCAGGGCTTGTTTGTTGATCCCACAAAGTTGGCCTGGAGGTGTTTGCACTTCATGTAAGCTAAACCTAGAGGTCAGGTCTTTCCATTTTTGATTTTTAAAGTCATTTTTGAGCACTTCCAGAAATTTTTGTTGAGCCTGAGACCAATTCATGTTTTTCTTTGAGGCTTTGGACATAGCCGTTTTGACTTTGTTTTCTTCTTCTCACTTTGTGTTTTGATCTTCCCTTTCATTGTAGTAACTTTCTATGGTCAGGTTCTTTTTTGGTTGTTTACTTATTTTTCTAGCCTATTTCTTGATTTTTAACTTGCTGTTAAAGTTGGACTCTGTTCCTGGGTTGGTAGAAGCCCTGTCCCAAGCTTCAAGGTTTTTGTGCAGCTGTTGTCAGAGCTAGTTCTGGGAATTTGTAAGTTTTCAGTTATTCCGAGGTGGTATAATCTAGGGAGAGGTGTGTTTACTACTCTCCTGGCCTGTGTTCTGGTCTGTGAGTGACCACTAGCACACCTTTCTGCGTGGGAACTGTGACCAAGGTCCTCGCTTCCCTATCGCGACAAGTTCTGGTATGCCATTGCTCTCCTCACCCTATTGCAGAGACTCAAATCCTTGTGCAGGTAATACAACGGAGTCCTTCCCCCAGTGCCAACAAAGGGATCTCTATAGTAATTTTCTGACCAATTGTCTGACACCCTTACCATCTGTGGGTTGAGAGCTCCATAAGCTGGAAGCAATTGCTGTTGTCCCTTCTAATTCAGTCACCTCTAAGGCCTGCTGATAGTTTGCTGGGGTGCAGCCTGTGTTAAACTGTGCTCCACTCCAGTGCAACAGACTTTTTCTGCCAACTCAAATTCATACCTCCTTCATCACACTGTGAGATGTTACATTGAGTTTTCTAACATCAGCCCAACAATGAACTCTCTATCAAGCTATCTGAGGACCAGCCTAGATAAGTTTGTCAAAGCTCATCACTAGAGGATGTAACTAAGTTAGAAATGTCTAGAGAACACTTGCACCAATAAAACCACAGATCCTTGGAGAATTAAAACATTTTACTCTTTGACCCACCAATATCACTTCCAGGACTTTATCCCAAAGAGATCATAAAAATGGGAAAAGGTCCCCGATGTACAAAAATATTTATAGCAGCTCTCTTTGTGGTGGCCAAGAACTGGAAATCAAGGAGATGCTCATCAGTAGGGGAATGGCTGAACAAGTTGTGGTATATGAATGTAATGGAATACTATTGTGCTGTAAGAAATGATGGACAGGAGGACTTCAGAGAGGCCTGGAAGGACATATGAACTAATGCTGAGTGAAATGAGCAGAACCAGGAGAACTTTGTACACAGTGACAACCACAGTGTGTGAGGAATTTCTCTGGTAGGCTTAGTAATTGCAATGCAAGGATTTAAATAATTCCCAGTGGTCTCTTAAGGCAAAATGCCTTCCACATCCAGGGAAAGAACTGTGGAATTAGAATGCATAATGAAGCAGATCATTTGCTTTTGTATTATGTTTTAGTTTATTTTATGATTTCTCCCATTCATTTTAATTCTTCTATACAACACGACTAAGGTGAAAATGTGTTTAATAGGAATGTATGTGTAGAACCTACATAAAACTGTATGCCATCTCAGGGAGGAAGAGGGGAAGTAGGGGTAAAGAAGGGGGGGAGGGGAAAAATCAAAGATATATGGAAATAATTGTAGAACACTGAAAACCAATAAAATAATTTAAAAAAAAATGAGCAGAACCAGGAGAACATTTTACACAGTAACAACAATGTGCAAGGACTATTTCTGGTAGACTTAGCCCTTCATAGCAATGCAAGGACCTAAAACATTCCCAAAGGACTCTTGAGACAAAATGTCATCCACATCAGGAGAAAGAAGTATGGAATCAGAACACAGAATAAAGCAGAGTATTTTCTCTTGTATTTTGTTTTTTCTCATGGTTTCTCCCGTTCATTTTAATTCTTCTATGCAACATGACTAATGAAATGAATGACAGTTTTTTTCTGCTAGAGAAAAATGGAGTAAATATTTCTAGTCTATATATTACAGATAACATTCTGAAACTTCAGAGTGTTTCTTACTACTTCCTCATCCTATTAATGTTTCACTTAGCATTATATTTTTGGCATTGTATTTTGTCTGCCTGATATATGTAGATTACTTCCAAATCTATTCTGATCTTCCATATAATGTCTGTAAAGCCTTTTGTAAATTTTGAAATGTAAAAATAATAATAGCTAATATTTATATAGCACTTACTGTGTGCTAGGCATTTTACAATTATTATTTCATCCTCACAACAACCCTGAGAGGCAGGTGCTGTTATTTTCTGCATTTTTATGGATGAGGAAACTGAGGTAGACAGGTTAAGTGACTTGTCCAGGATCACAAACCTATGTAAGATGCTATTAAAATTATTAATAATATTAAAATTATTCTGAACTCTAGACTGGCATCTCACATTACCTGAGAAAACATCATCTGACTTGAACTAGCACCTCATATTTACTATGTCCAAACATAAGCTTTTCCCCTAAAACTGTCCTTTTTCTGAACTTTACTTTTTCTCTGTGTTAACATGATTCATTCAGACTCCTTATTTATAATCTTGAAGTAATCTACAATGCTTCTTTTCTCCCCTACCTCTCATATTTGTTAGTTACTAAATGCTGTAGATTGTACCTTTGCAACATTTCTCACATCCTCGTCATCTATTTCCACCATCTCCACCTTCTTACTGGAAATTCCTGAACAGTACTTTGCACATAGTAAGCAATAAATGTTTGTTTCAAAGTAAATTGGCCAGATCTGTGCAAGCATTTAACAGCTGTTGCAGTGTCCTCCTTGCAGACCCTCCTTTTACTTAGTTAAATGGCATGGTGGGTTAAGTATTGCATTTGAAGACATCCACAGCTGTTTGTCATTTCAAAAAATCTGAATGAAAAGTGTAAGGGTGTAGAAAGGAGACCTCTTATTTGAGATGCTTTTTTCCCCTTTAAATGATATATAATAAACTTAGTGTAAAATTTTTTTTAATTGAACAAATAAATTGTATTAAATGTCTTAAGAAAGAAAAAACACTTAGTAGCTCTTTATCCCTGGACAAATGGCTTTACCTCCTCTCTGTTTCAGTTTCTTCTACTATAATTGGGCTAATAATAGCACAGAAGCCTTGTGAAAATCAAATCAGATTTTGTGTATGTGTGTATGTATACACACACACACACACACATACACACTCTGCTTTTGAATGCCTTAAAGTCCCATGTAAATAAATGACTGATACTATTTTTGCTTTTTCCCATAATCTTTTCTTTATATCACTGTCTGAAGAGCCTTCTGAAATCACAGGCACAAAGTAAAGCAGTGAGTCAGAAGGCATAAAACTTGCAGTCAGGAAGATGTGAGATCAAATCCTGCTTTACTTACTAGCTGTGTGACCCTGGGCAAGTCACTTGAAGTCTCTCAGCCTATTTCCTTAAGTGTAAAATGAGGACGATAAAAGCAATTATTTTACATAGTTGTGGTGGGGACCAAATGAGATTAGCATATATACAGTGGTTTGCAAACCTAAAAGTACCATGTAAATGCTAACTGCTAAACAGTAACATAAATCATCCCAATTCACTTCAAAACAAGCATTTATTATCCACTGTGTGCAAAGTACTATTCTAGATGTTTGGAATGCAGGGTTAAAGTATTAAAATTATTTATGTATATTTATATACATATACACATATACACACACACTAATAAGTATAATATATGGTATAATGTCATAAGGGCAAAAGAGAAATCAAAATGGTCAAGGGAAATTTGAGAAGGGGAAAAAAACTTCAGCTGAGGAGTACTCATGCTTACAAATCTTAAGTTGCTTTCTGTTGTTTCACAGCTAAATTCCAAATTCTTCCTGGGATTCAAGGCCCTTCTTAATCAGATACCACTGTGATTTTAGGCTCTTCTCATATCATTCCCCTTTTTGTATTTGTTGTTCTCTTTCTATCAAAGTCTTTACTTCACTCTTATATTGCACTGATGCTACATCCTCTCCTGCCTCCATGCTTTTGCTCAAGCTGTCCTTGTGGCTAGAGTCTCATTGTTCCATCTTCACCTTCTGAACCCAGGCTTTAAAGTCCATGCCACATCTTCATTGCCCTGAACACCTTCTCCACTTCATAATGACTTTCCATTCTTCTCATACCTCACATAGCACTTTGTATTATAATTCTATAATATGTTTGTCTGGTAAAACTGTATATTATAATTGTATATTTTATCTTCTCTCCTAGGTTGTAAGTTCCATGTCAGGAGGGACTGTGTCTTATCAAACTTGTTATTTCATCATTCAACAAATAATTCTGTACATAAGTGTTTATGAGATGTTTATCTTTTTTATTTCTTGCATCTACTGACAGGTAGAAGGCCTGTTTTAATGTTAAATATGTAGACTATATTCAAAAGTAGATTACTACCCAATTCTAGTCATATCTAGACCTATATTCTTTTACTGTGAAGTAGCTCTTACACACTCTTGCTGGGGCAGCTAGGTGGTGCAGTGGATAAAGCACCAGTGCTGGAGTCAGGAGGACCTGAGTTCAAATCTCACCTCAGACACTTGACACTCACTAGCTGTGTGACCTTGGGCAAGTCACTTAACCTCAATTGCCTCATCCTGGGTCATTGCCAGTCATCCTGATGAATATTTGATCACTGGATTCAGATGGCTCTGGAGGAGAAGTGAGGCTGGTGACCTGCACAGCCCTCCCTCACTCAAAACAAAGTCAAGTGCGAATCATGTCATCATTTCTCTGATGGCATGGTCTTCCTTGGCCACAGAGGATGAACACACTCTTGCACACACTATAAATGCCTAGTAAACGTTTTTTTGAATTCAGTTGTCTAACTGGTATTGTACATGTACCTTTTGAATAGATTTCTAGACATGTTCGCCTCTAAAATCCCTTCCAACTTTGATTTCTTATTTGTAGGCTAGTGTTTGCCAAGGATAGAAGTTGTTGACTAAGAAACATTTTAGTATCATAGTGGGCCAAAAACTATCCTTTTTGTATATGAGGAAGAGGTTAATCTCTTTTGCCTTTGATTAATTGGAAAATTTTCATATATATATTAGGAATAATACTCTCACAACGCTTCATCATATTTGTAAATTTAAAAAGTATGTGGAGAAAGGGGAAAAGGGGAGAGGAAAGGCTATTGGGAAGAAATATAAGGAAGCAAAATGAAGAAAATAAAATACATTTTCCTGGTCAGTAAATAGAATAAAATAAAAGAGTTGGAGAAAATGATAGCCAACAAAAGGAAACACTTTTCAGACCTTTGGAACCAAGAGCAGTGTGAATTTGATCCTAATAATAAGAGGAAAATTAAGTAACAAGAGGAAAAAGAAACTTTTTTAGTTTCTGTTGATTTTTCACACAACAATAGGTGATTAAATCTCCTTGGATCTTTTATGATTTTAATTTTCACTTGTAACTCTGTGAGTGCTGTTAGTGTGATTATAAAATGTGAGGACATTGTAATTGATCAGAGAAAATGGAAGAAAACAAAGAATTAAAGTCCTGGAATATAGACTTAGATGAAACTGACTTCCTAAATTATTGTACTTCCTAAGCTCTCCTAAGTAGGGTTGCTGTAGAATTTCTTCATGCATTTTTTAAATAGAAAAGGACTCATTTAATTATTATATAACTCTAATACCTTGTAGCTCAATTTTAAGACCTGGTTAAAGGATGTTTAGGTTTTATATATTAGAATTTATGGAATAGTCCAGGCCCTCATGTAAGAATTCATCCAGTAGTTATATTTAGCAGCACTACATGTTCTCTTAAGTCAACATAGTAATAAATGATAATGTTTACTTTAGTGGGAATACTACCATTTTCTAAATAAAAGGGATCCCCTTATTTCAATAAAGACTATTTTTATATTAGTATTATATGATCTATGTCTTCCAAAGCAGTTTGGTCAGTAAATTTTCAGAGAATCTCAGCATCTGAACAAGAATCCCTTCTAAAACACACCCAACAAATGATCATCTGACTTTTGTTTAAAGATTTTTAGATATGTTTAATTCTTTGGCAGTTTTTCCTAAAGTCAAACTTAAATTTCTCTCATAGTAACTACCAGCCACTGCTTTTCATTTTGTCTTTTGATGCCAAAAAGAGGCCTAATCTGTCTTCCACATAGCACATCTCTTTAGATACTTGAACACACTTATCACAGCACCCACAGATTTTGGGATGATTTTGAGGCCTCTCATCATACCAGATGCCCACTGAATGTTCTGTTGCAGAGCAATGTCCTTCCTGAACTG
Organism: Notamacropus eugenii; assembly: GCF_028372415.1. Classification (NCBI taxonomy): domain Eukaryota; kingdom Metazoa; phylum Chordata; class Mammalia; order Diprotodontia; family Macropodidae; genus Notamacropus; species Notamacropus eugenii. The sequence continues at coordinate 452,640,691 of NC_092872.1, read as the reverse complement.
AACTGAACACGGTGTTCTAGATGTGATCTGACGAGGGCAGAATTCAACAGGACATCACCTCTAGTCTTGGACACTGTGTTTCTCTTCGTGTGTCCTAAGATTGCTTTAACTTTTTTGGCTGCCATTTCCCATTGTTAAGTCGTATTAAGTTTCCAGTAGATTAACACCATTAGATCTTTTTCAGGGAAACCATTACTTCTCCTATCTTGTGCTTGACAAGTTTATTTTCTTCAGCCCAAGTGTAAGGCATTACCAGTGTGATGTAGTGCAAAAAAAGACTAGACTTGGACACAGGAAAACTAGGTTTAAATCCTACCTCTACCACTAGTTCTGTGGCCATAGGCAAATCACTTAAGCTGTCTGAAGCTCAAGTTTGTTTGGTGTGAGATGTTGATCTGTGCCTAGTTTCTGCCAGATTACTTTTCAGGTTTTTCCTGAATTTTCGTCAAATGCTGAATTCTTGCCCAAAGATCTTCAGATTTTTTCAGATACTACTTAACTGTGCTCATTAGCTTCTGTATGTTATATACTTAATCTGTTTCACTAATCAACATCTCTGTTTCTTACCTACTACCTAATTGTTTTGGTGAATACAGCTTTGTAGTATAGTTTGAGATCTTATATTACCAGTTCCCCCTCTCATTTTTTTCATTGATTCCTTTGATATTCTTACACTTTGGTTGTTGATTAATTTTGGGACTTTTTTCTAGCTCTATAAAGTCATTGTTTGGTAATTTGATTGGAATGGCATTGAATATATATATTAATGTAGGTAATATTATCATTAATATTTTCCTAATTATTTAGATCTGATTTTTTATGTGTGAAGAATGCTTTGTAATTGTGTTCATATGCTGATGTTTTCTATAGACATATTTGATATCCCACAATTTTACTGAAGTTGTTTCAATTAATTTTGTAATTGACTCTCTAGGACTCTCTAAGTGCACCATCATATTACCTACAAAGAGATAGTTTTATTTCCTCATTGCCTAAGCTTATTCCTTTCTTATTTCTTTTTTCTTATTTCTATAGCTAATATTTCTAGTACAGTATTAAATAGTAATGGTAATAATGGACATTCTTGCTTTCTCTCTGATTTTATTGGAAAAGCTTCTAGCTTATTCCTTTTTTAGACAATGCTTGCTAGTAATTTAGATATATACTCCATACCTCATTTTAAGAAAAGCTCTATTTATTCCTCTGCTTTCCAGTATTGTTGTTGTTTTAATAACAATGGGTGTTCTACTTTGTCAGAAGCTTTTTCTGAACCTAATGAAGTAATTGTGATTTTTGTTGGTTTTGTTATTAATATGGCCACTTATATTGACAATTTTTCTTTTGTTGAAGCAGCCCTGCATTCTAACTATGAATCCTGCCTGGTCACAATGTGTGATCTTTATGATATATTGCTGTAATCTCTTTGCAGGTATTTTATTTAAAATTTTACATCAATATTCATTAGGGAAATTGGTCTACAGTTTTTTTTCTTCTGTTTTAACTCTCCCTGTTTTAAGTATCAGTATCCTACTTGTGTCATAGAAGGACACTGAAGGATTCAGTCTGTATCATTTTTTGAAGCAGATTATGTAGTATTAGAATTAATTATTCTCTAACTGATTAGTCGAGTCCATCTGATACTGGTATGTTTTTGTTTGCCATAGGGAGCTCATTTTTGCTTTTTCAACTTCTTTTTCTAAGACAGGATTATTTAAATATTGTTTCCTTTTTCATTAATCTGGGCAATTTATATTTTTGAAAATATTCATCCATTTCATTAAGATTGTCAGTTTTACTGGCATGTAATTGGACAAAGTAGTTTCTAATAATTGCTTTTATTTCTTCTTCATTGGTTGTGAATTTACCTTGGTTTTTTTTTTGATACTGGTAATTTAGTGTTCTCTTTTTCCCATCCTAAAAATTTTCTCTTTTTCTCCCATCAAATTAATCAGTGGTTTATCTGTTTTATTGTTTGTTAATTCTTTTCCAAAAACCAGTTCCAAGTTTTATTTATTAATTCTGGTTTTTTTTAAGTTTCAGTTTTGTTAATAGCGCCTTTGAGTTTCAGAATTTCTGTTTTGGTGTTTAATTCAGGGTTTTAAATTTGTTGCTTTTCTATTTGACTCATTTTTTATATGCCTTTTTAAAATTTATCACCTTTCTAAAAATTTAAGTGTTTAGAAATATTAATTTCCCCCTAAATACTACTTTAACTATATCCCACAAATTTAAGTACATTGTCTTATTGTTGTCATTATCTTGCATGAAACTATTAATTATTTCGGATTTGTTCTTCAATACACCCATTTAGTCTTCAAGATTAAGTTATTTCATTTCCAATTGATTTTTAATCTATCCTTCAAAGGCTCTTTATTGCGTGAACCTTTTATGCATTAAGCTTGGTAAAATATGCATTAGGCATCTAGGTGGCACAGTGAATGGAGTACTGGCCTGAAGTCAGAGTAACTCCTCTTCTTGAGTTCAAATCCAGGCTTCAGACACTAACTAGCTGTGTGACTCTGGACAAGTCACTTAATCCTTAGTTCCATCTTTGTAAAAACAGTTGGAGAAGGAAATGGCAAACCACTTCACAATCTTTGCCAAGAAAAGCCCAAATGAAGTCATGAAAAGTTGAATGTGACTGAAAAATGACTCAACAGCAACAAAAAGATACATTTAATAGTTATGCTTTTCTCTATTTGTTCTTTTTTTATTTTATATTTTTATGGTATTTTTTTAACCTTCTAATTTTATTTCATTATTTCTTGATGTCTTAAGTTGTCATTAACTTCTGTTTGACCAGTTCTAATTATTAAGGCATTATATTCTTCAGTAAGGTTTTGTACCTTTTTAACCAAGCTGTTAATTTTGTTTTCATAATGTGTGGGATGGCTCAGATCCCTACATAAATCAATTACTCAGAGGCCTCTCAAAGTGATGACAGAAAGTTTATTTACTAGATTCTCGAGAATCGGGACAATCCTATACCAGTTCACCTGGAGTAGGAAAGCCGAAGACAAAGAAAAGGCAGTGATTTATGTAGACCCTAATGCAAGTCCCTCCCCCTCCACTGACCATTATTCTCATTAGCTGAGAATATGATCTTACATTCTAGACACAAAATCTAACCAATCCCTTTTGAAATTAAGACATCAAGGAATTATGTAAGTTTTATCCAATCATTGAGACCCTAATATGCTACACAGTTTTATATCCTTATATGGAACTATTCTATTCTAAAAATATTGTAATCTTGAGCCTCTAGGTCTTACCTCACCCCTGAGAGAAGAATTACAATCTGAGAAGTCTTCACTAAACCTATCCCACTCAATAACTTTCTTGGATAGCTTTCTTTTCTTTTCTCATTTTTTCTTTTACTACTCATAGTCTGTTTTTGAAATCAGATTTTTGTTCTTTTTTATCTTTTTCATTAGCCCTTGCATTAATTCTTATAGGAATTCTTGTTGAGCTTGTTCAGTCTGCATTTTTCTTTGAAGCTTTCCATCTAGATGTTTTCAAGTCACTGTTTTCTGTGTTTGTGTCTTGAGCTTCCCTGTCACCATAGTAGCTCTTTATTGTTGGATCCTTTTTTGTTCATTTATTTGCTAATTCTTCTAGCCTGCATCTTTACTTTGGACTTTATGGTAGTGTTGGGCTTTGCTCACTTCTGGGGAATATGGCTGGCCTGAGTTTCTGCTCAGTCTGAGGCTCTGCAGGTTTTCAGTGCTTCCGGAGTGGTGTGATCTGGGATGAGATCTGATTACTGTCCTCCTAAACTCTGCAAGTTTCTGCCCCAAATTTGATTCTTTTGGCTTGTGTGTGGTTGAGTTTCAGTAGGCTCTAGCTGAACTCAGTCAGTGTTAGTCCACTGAGAGGTTCTTTATATTCAGAGCAACTGAATTGTTGGTTTCCCTTTGATCTTGATCTGATGCCTTTTTTTTTTTTTCACTGCAATCTTATGGGCTAAAGGTTAGAGCTGATTTGCTGCTCTGCATCTGGCCTCAGTCACACAAGTAAGTTTCTGGTATTTGTCTTAGTACTGTTGCCCTCTGCTGCATTAGATTTGCTTCTCTTCATCCTGGATCTATGAACTTAAGCCATTTGATGGGTGGCAGAATTACCAAAGGGTACCTATTCCTTTTCCCAGTAGCTTGTCCATGGTCCTCTAGGATCTATTTCTGTACCAGAGCTTCCTATCCTGGTGCTCTGTCTTGTTTCCCTTTCCATCTCTTAGTGCTGGAATGCTTCCAGTTCTGCCACCACCACTGCCAGTGCTGCCTTCCTGGTGTGCTTCTGACTAACCTCCACACCATTGTCTGCAGACTTCTCTCTCTCTGCTGTCCTAATTTGCTCTAGGCTAGAAAAATGACTTACTGTGACTTTTTCTTGTCTTTCCTAATTAGGGTTTGATCTGTCATGTTTTGGAGGCTGTTGCGAAAGAGATGTGTTAGGAGACCTAGACAAAACCATCATGACTCCTTCTTATACTTTCCTCCCCATCACATAGTCTTTGGTCCAGGGACACTGTTATCCTTGTCATACTTCAAACGGGACACTCCATCTCAAGTCCAGGAATTTCTTCTGACTGTTCCACATTCCTGAAGTGCTTTCCTTTCTCAACTGCTTCCTGGCTTCTCTGGTTTCCTCTAAGTTCCAACTAAAATCCTGTCTTCTATAAGAAGCCTTTCCCAATCCCTCTTAATTCTAGTGCTCTTCATTTAGTTATTTTCTTTTTTCCTATATTTAGCTTTTTTGTACACATTTACCTCCCCACAGGATAGACTCTGCTTTCAGGGAACTCACAATCTTTTGCCTCTTTTTATATCCCCAGTCCTTAGCATGGTATTTGGCACACAGTAGGCACTTAATAAGTGTTTGTTGACTGTTCTCTTAGTTGTTCCCTATGCCTGGAAGGTACTTCTTTACCTCTTGCCTCAATAAATATTTGCTGACAACTATCTGAGTTCAAGTTCTGGTTCTGACACTCATTGAAGTGCTGAACTTCATTTTCTTCATCTGTAAAAAGTGAATAATAATTCTAATACAACCCATTTCATAAGGCTGTTCAGTTAACAGGCATTTATTAAGCATTCACTATGTACCAGATGTAGTGCCATACATACCAGTGCTTGGTATATAAAGACAAAAACAAGTCTGTGCTCTCAGTAGCATAATTCAGACATATTAGTAAATGTAAAATCTAGATAAAGTAAATAAAAAGTGATTTTGGGGTAACATTAGCAATTAGGAGATCAGGGAAGGCCTTAAATGGGAGGAGGCGTTTTGGCTGATAGGAATTAGGGTTCTACAGTCTGGAGTTAAGTAGGATGGATATGCTTTCTAACCTTGGGGCTCAGTGGGGATAACTGTGCACAGGCACTATGATAAGAGGTGGAATGAGGTGTGTGAGGAGCAACTAGGGGAACAGTTTGGCTAGAACATAAAGTCTTTACAAGGGAATAGTATATTGCTCCTGGAAAGGTAGGTTTTAAGTCACAGTGTGGTTGGCTTTAAATGCAAATGTAGGAATTTGAATTTTATTCTAGGGACATTAGGGAAACTCTGGAAATTTTATTTGTCTTGCACTTTATTGTAAGGAAAACATTTTGCTTTCTTTTGAATTAAGGCTTGTAGAAATATGAACTGCAATCATTATTATTTATGTTTATTAGAGAAACTTAAATATCATGAGTATCAAGGAATATTTAAACTGATTATTTCTTATGTAAGCAGATTAATTTTGGAAGATAATTTCAGTATGAAAATCAATCCAATCTGAATATTTGAGTTAAAAACTATCTAGTTTAGAACTTTGACATTCTGTTAAAGAAAAAAGGGGCTTTTGGATTTAGAATCTTCATTTAGAATGTTCATTTTTTGGGGGGGCAGAGTGAATGAAAGAGAACAAGCTTACTACGAGTGAGGGAATGGAAAAAACAGGATAGAAATTTTTGCTTAATGAATGGAACATCTGAGTTCAGGATTTTGGAAGTAATGCAGTTCCTTAGTAACTGTAACGGCTAAAATATGGTATGTGACAGTAATGGGATGGAAGTTGGGGTTGACAAATTGTACACTGGGAATATTTGAGGGGTCATCAGAGTTGTCTCTCTGCTAAATTCCATTCTCACATCTCCAACTGCCTAGCGGACACCTCAAACAGGATGTCCTGTAGACATGTTAATTTCAACATGTCCCAAAATGAACACTTCATCTTTACCTTCCAAACCTTCCCTTTTCCTGACTTTCCTATTATGTTGAAGGGACTGCCATTGTCCTTGTTATCCAAGTTCCTGTCATAGGTGTCATGATTAACTCCACGTGCTTTCACCTGTTGACAAGGCCTGTTGATTTCCCCTTCATGACATCTCTTGTATATGCCCTTCTGTCCTTTGACATTGTGATCCAGTGACACTGGCCTCCTTACTCTTCTTGACATGAGATGCTCCTTCTGTTGTTTTTCAGTTGTTTTCAGTTTGTGTCTGATTCTTTGTGACCCCATTTGGGGTTTTCTTGGCAAAGATATTGGTATGGTTTGTCATTTACTTTGCCAGCTCATTTTACAGATGAGGAAATTGAGACAAACAGGGTTAAGTGACTTGATTTGCTCAGGGTGACAGTTAGGAAGTGTCTAAGACCAGATTTGAACTCAGGAAGATGAGTTTTCCTGACTCCATGCCCAGCATTCTATCCACTGTATTACCTAACTGCCCTTTATCCTGACTCCATTTCCTTACCCTAGGCATTTTCACCATCTGTCCTTTATCCCTGAATGCTTTCTTTTCTCATCTCTGCCTCCTGGCAGTTCCAATTAAAATTCTATCTTCTGTAAGAAGCCTTTCCCAACCCTCCTTAATTGTGGTCCCTTCCTGCTGTTGATTATTTCTTGTTTGTCCTGTTTCTACCATTTGTTTGTTCATTTGTTTATTTATTTATTCTCCCCTTTTAGACTATGAATTCCTTGAAAGCAGAGACTGTCTTTTGCCATGCTTTGTGATCCCTAGCACTTAGCACAGTACCTGGCACATAATAAATGTTCATTGACTGAATATAAACTCCTGGTTGTTCCCTATGCCTAGAATGCAGTTCTTCGTCATTTCCTTTTCAGAATATTTATCTTCAAAAGTTAGTTCAGGCCCCTGCTTCTTCATAAAATTCTCCTTTTACTTCATTTGTTAATGCTTTCTTCTTTCAAATTGCCCTGTATTTATTTAATGTTGTATTTCTGTTGCCCCCCATTTTCCTCTAGCCTCATGTAGCTCTTTGAGATCAGAGACTGTTTTGTTCTTGTTTTAGCGTTCCCCTATGGCTTTTTGTATTCCTCTTTGCCTTGCATAGAGTAGACACTTAGTGAATGTTTATGGAATCAAGTTGAATTGACCAACATCATACAGTTAATAAGTAGCAGAGTCAGAAGAATAGAAATCTAAACTCAGATACCCTCATTTCTGACTTGAAATTTCTTTTTTTTAAAAATTTATTTATTTAGCTTTTAACATTCATTTTCACAAAATTTTGGGTTCCAAATTTTCTCCCCATTTCCCTCCCCCTCCCCCAAAATGCTGAGCATTCTCATTATCCCTATCACCAGTCTGCCCTCTCTTCTAATATCCCTCCCTTCCCTTGTCCCCATTTTCTCTTTTGTCCTGTAGGGCCAGATAACTTTCTATACCCCATTACCTGTATTTCTTGTTTCCTAGTTGCAAGAACAATACTCATCATCTGTTCCTAATACTTTGAATTCCAACTTCTCTTCCTCCCTCCCTCCCTCCCTCCCCACCCATTCCCTTTGGGAAGGCAAGCAATTCAATATCTGTGTAGTTTTGCAAATGACTTCCATGATAGTCGCGTTGTGTAAGACTAACTATATTTCCCTCCATCCTATCCTGCCCCCCATTGCTTCTGTTCTCTTTTGATCCTGTCCCTCCCCAAGAATGTTGACTTTAAATTGCTCCCTCCTCCTATTGCCCTCCCTTCCCTCATCCCCCCCCACCCTGCTTCTCCCCTTCTCCCCCACTTTCCTGAATTGTAAGATAAGTTCTCATACCAAAATGAGGGTGCATTTTATTCCTTTCTTTAGTCGAATGTGATGAGAGTAAGCTTCATGTTTTTGTCTCACCTCCCCTCTTTTTCCCTCCACTGAAAAGTCTTTTGCTTACCTCTTTTATGAGAGATAAGTTGCCCCATTCTATTTCTCCCTTTCTCCTCCCAATATATTTCTCTCTCACTGCTTGATTTCATTTTTTTTTTTAAGATATGATCCCATCCTCTTCAATTCACTCTGTGCACTCTGTCTCTATGTATGTGTGTGTGTGTGTGTGTGTGTGTATGTGTGTGTGTAATCCCACCAACTACCCAGATACTGAAAAGTTTCAAGAGTTACAAATATTGTCTTTCCATGTAGGAATGTAAACAGTTCAACTTTAATAAGTCCCTTATGATTTCTCTTTCCTGGTTACCTTTTCATGCTTCTCTGGATTCTTGTGATTGAACATCAAATTTTCTATTCAGCTCTGGTCTTTTCATCAAGAATGCTTGAAAGTCCTCTATTTCATTGAAAGACTTTTTTTTTCCCTGAAGTATTATACTTAGTTTTGCTGGGTAGGTGATTCTTGGTTTTAGTCCTAGTTCTTTTGACTTCAGGAATATCCTATTCCACACCCTTCGATCCCTTAATGTAGAAGCTGCTAGATCTTGTGTTATCCTGATTGTATTCCCACAATACTTGAATTGTTTCTTTCCAGCTGCTTGTAATATTTTCTCCTTGACCAGGGAACTCTGGAATTTGGCCACAATGTTCCTAGGAGTTTCTCTTTTTGGATCTCTTTCAGGCGGTGATCGGTGGATTCCTTGAATACTTATTTTGCCCTCTGGTTCTAGAATCTCAGGGCAGTTTTCCTTGATAATTTCATGAAAGATGATGTCTAGGCTCTTTTTTTCATCATGGCTTTCAGGTAGTTCCATAATTTTTAAATTGTCTCTCCTGGATCTATTTTCCAGGTCAGTTGTTTTTCCAATGAGATATTTCACATTATCTTCCATTTTTTCATTCTTTTGTTGAAATTTCTTTTAAGAATTATTTATCTAAATTATCAAGCAATTTTTTTATCTTCCCTTCCCGTCATCTCCCACTCTACCCCTCAGAACATAAAGAATAAACAACAGAGGAGTAAAACATTAACTGTGTCAAGAAATGTGTCTCATTCTTCATATTCGTTCATCACCTCTCCATGATGCTCTGCTGCTTCTACTTCAAAGTCTCCAGACCTTGATACTATGTCCCAGCTGCCTTTGAAGTTCCCTGTATTTTTGTAGTGTTCTCACCTTCGAATATTCCTCTGTCCAGAAACCTCCTTCTTCTGATGGTTTCATTTTGAGGAGGGGCTCAGGCCAGCCATCATTACTTTCTCTTTGCTTTTGAGTCATTAGACTACATATACCACTATGTACTGTTCTGTGTTATCCCCTCCCTTCCAACCTCAGCTCACCTTTATATTATATACCCTTATTAGAATGCAATGTCCTTGAGGTCAGGGACCATCTTTCTAGTTCTTGTATTTGTATCATCATCACTTAGTGCTGTGCTTGGCACATAGTGTACACTTAATAAATGTTTATTGACTGGAATGAACAGTCCTCTGGAATCATAGTTGATCACTGCATTGATTAGAGTTCTTAAGCTTTCCAGAATTGTTCATTTTTATAGCACATTGAGGTTGTAGTATAATTTATTCTCCTGGTTCTGCTCACTTCATTTTATATCAGTTCATAAAAAGTTATCTTAGGTTTCTCTGACTCCCTTTATAATTTTTTACACTCCAATAATATTGTATTACATTCTTATACTATAATTTGTTCAGTCATACTCTAGTTGATAGGTACCCCTTAGTTTTCCATTGTTACCCCTATAAAACGATACACTATAAATGCTTTTGTGTACATAAGAACTGTACTTTGATCTTTTTAGAGTATGGGACTACCTGTGGAATCACTCGGTCAAAGAGCATGTACATTTTAGTTCCTTTTTTGTGTCTACTTCCAAATTATTTTCTAGAATGTACCCTTTCTATTATACTGTTACTCTATAATTCATAGGGTTTTATATATTTGTGGGCAGGGATTTATCAGTTTGTTATTAATCAATAATGAACTTTTAATAAAATGTATTAACAAATAGCTATATTGAAAATATAGTTTTAATTCATTTTAATTTTAAATATTTTTGTAACAAATAATTATTTTCTCCCACCCATTTCCTTCCATCATTATTATCCCTTCATCACTGTTTTTGTATGTATATTTTCTTTGTATACTGACTTTTTCTTTCTGAATTCTTTATCTGCATTATTTTAGGCATTTCAAGCATATGTCTTCCTTCCTCCCTTAGTATTCTGTTACATTGATATATTGGTTTGTCCAGCCATTTTCCAGTTGTTAGGATGTATTTGGCTTTTTGCAATTTCAAGTAATATTGCTAGAAATTTCTTTGAAAATAACTTTCTTCCTTTTTATACTAGTCTTAGGTTATAGTGCTAATAATAGGCTTACTGTCAAAGACTGTGAATCAATGATAAATGAATGAAAAAGGTGTTTATTAAGCGCTTTCTGCATTTTAGTTACTGTTATAGGTGCTAGGGATATAAATATAAAAGAAACAGTACCTGTATTCAAGAGGTTTGATTCTAACAGGAAGAGACAACATGTATGGAGGGAATGTGACCAACGGATGAAGTCACAGAGATTTTGAATGGAGCTATAGGGCGATGGAGTGATACACCTTTTCCAGAAACAGTAGAATAGTGGTATTGATTTGATTATTGTTTACAAAGCAAGATGATCAAGTGGCCTGGACAATAGTTTATGTGTAGTGTCTTCCTGATCAACAACACAGCCCTAGGGCAAGAAAGGGATATTTACTCTGGATTAATGGAAAACAATATACGTATTGTATCAGTTTCTCCACAACCAAATAATTTTTTAATTTTGTCCCTTTGTTTGAGGTTGGGGAGAGTTTTACAACTTGGGACTTTCAATTCAGAGATTCTCAGCTCCAAAGTGTTTCTGTGACCAGTCATTTTTGTGACTCTTTAGGTAGATGTGTAATATACATATTTGTTGAGAAAACTTTTTCTGTGTTGGGAAGAAAAATATAGTTCAGTGGATCGCAACTTTTTCCTGTAGTAGTAAATGTAGATATAAGTATCTTAGTGACTTTTTAACCTTATTGGATAACATTTTATAATTCTGATTCTTAAAAAAGAAGCTAAGATTTATAACAGTAAATATAGTTTAAAAACAAAATCTCTGCACTTCTGTTCATCTTGGCCTCTTGAACTGGATGTAGGACACCCAGTTCCCACATACCTACTTTAATGAAACCCTTAAAATTGTACCAGATCAAATAATGATCAAGAATTCAATGAAAAATTATGATAACTTCTTCCAGAACTTCACAAAAAGTCAGCTAAGCCTCCAACCCCACCCCTAGCAAAGCTAATGCTAGTACTACCTTGCAAAAGCAGAGACTTTCAGGGACTATGTGCTAAAGCAACAAGAGTAAAGAATTTCCCTAAGAAAGTCCTGAATTGGGAACCTTGAAAGCAGAGGAGCAGTAGCAGCAAGCAACCTATATGATACTGACCTTCAGTGCCACAGTGCTCAGACTGGGATACCTCATGTCCAGAGCCACTGAAGTTCTTAAAACTTTTTTGAGGAACCACAAGGGGGTCCTAAAAATCTAAACCATAGAGGTAGAGGCCAAGACAAGAATCCTGAAGGTTCAGTGCCAGACCACCCTATGTAAGAATGTAGCAAGTGTAGACTTTTCCCTTGGTACAAAGTGCCAGTTCAGGAAATAAAGATGAAGATATGAGTCAATCAAATAAAACAATATCTAGCACACAAAAAAAAATGGCAAATCTGTAACAACTACAAATATAGACTTAAAGGAAAAATGCATTTTCTACAAGGACTATAATGAATACCTAGCATAAATGAAACATGATATATGAAATAAAAGTTCTCGAGAAAAGGGTTGGAATTTGAATAAATAGCTTAGGAGAAATAAACAGTAGTAAGTCTTATTTAGAAAATGGAATCCCTGAAAACTTGAATAAGCTAAATAGGAATTACTAATTCTGCAAGAAATATCTGATCCACGGAGTGGAGCCAAGGTGGTGGAGTAAAAGCAGGGAGAATTGCATGAGCTCTCCCACAAACTCCATTAAATACCTGTAAAAAATGACTCTAAACAAATTCTAGAGGTACAGAACCCACAAAATGACAGAGTGAAACAAATCTGCAGCCCAAGACAACCTGGAAGGTTGAGAGGAAGGGTATATTACACCAAGCTGGAAGTGGAGTGTGATCTGGTGACAGCACAGACCAGACAGGAATAGGCCTCAGGGGACTGAATCACTGGCAGCTGTGGCAGTTTCCAGACTTCTCAACCTACAAACACCGAAGACAATATAGAAGGTGAGTGAGAAAATTCTGTGGGACATGGGTGAAAGAGGAGTGCAGTCTGACTGAGATCCAGCCACAGCCTCAGAGTGATGGAGGTGGGTGGCAGCAATAGCAGCAGTGATTGCTTCCAGAACTCTGGGCCCACAGAGAGTGGGGGATCTAGCTGCTGATAGAAAACCCTTGAAACCTGGGATAGTACACCTACACCAACACCCACCACTCCTGGAGGCAGAGTCCTACTTTGACAAAGAGTTAGAAAGTCAAATATTTGGCTGGGAAGATGAGCAGTGTAAAAAAATTCAGACCATAGAATCTTACTTTGGTGACAAAGAAGATCAAAATGTACAACTAGAAGAAGACAACAAAGTCAAAGCTGTTACAGCAAAAATATGTAGTGAGAAAAATATGAATTGGTCACAGGCCATAGAAGAGCTCAAAAAGGGTTTTGAAAATCAAGTAAGTGAAGTGGAGGAAAAATTGGGAAGAGAAATAAGAGTGATGCAAGAAAATAATGAAAAATGAGTCAACAGCTTGCTAAAAGAGACCCCCCCCCCCAATACTGAAGAAAATAACGTCTTAAAAAATAGACTAATCCAAATGGCAAAAGAGGTACAAAAAGCCAATAAGGATAATGCCTTAAAAAGCAGAATTGGCCAGATGGAAAAGGAGGTCCAAAAGCTTACTGAAGAGAATAATTCCTTCAAAATTAGAATGGAGTAAATGGAAGTAACTTTATGAAAAATCAAAAAATTATAAAACAGAACCAAAAGAATGAAAAAATAGAAGATAGCACGAAAATCTCATTGGAAAAACCACTGAACTGGAAAATAGATCCAGGACAGATAATTTGAAACTTATCATGCTACCTGAAAACCATGATAAAAACAAAGAGCCCAAACTTCATCTTTCAAGAAATGATCAAGGAAAACTGCCCTGATATTCTAGAACCAGAGAGTAAAATAGATATTGAAAGAATCTACTGATCAACTCTTGAAAGTGATCCCAAAAGGAAAACTCCTAGGAATATTTTAGTCAAATTCCAGAGTTCCCAGGTCAAGAAGAAAATATCACAAGGAGCTAAAAAGAAACAATTCGTATATTGTGGAAATACAAATAGGATAACACAAGATACAGCAGCTTCTACATTAAGGTAACAAAGGACTTAGAATATGATATTTGGTAGGTCAGAGGAGCTAGGATTAAAACCAAGAGTCATCTACCCAGGAAAACTGAGTAAAAATGGTCATTCTGTCAAAGAGAGGGCTTTCAAACATTCTTGCTGAAAAGACCAGAGCTGAAAAGTCTAGAAAATTTGACTTTCAAACACAAGAATCAAGAGAAGTATAAAAAGGTAAACAGGAAAGAGAAATCACAAGATTCTTATTAAAGTTAAATTGTTTACATTACTCCATGGAAAGATGGTGTTTGTAACTCATGAGACCTTTCTCAGTATTAGAGTAGTTGGAGGAAAGATAGATAGACAGACAGATGGTACATAGTGAGTTGAATATGAATGATATGGATGATATCTAAAAAATAAAATTAAGGGGTGAGAGAGGAATATATTGGGAAAAGGAGAGAGATAGAATGGGGTAAATTATCTCACATAAAAGAGGCAAGAAAAAGTTTCACAATAGAAGGGAAGATGGGGGAGGTGAGAGGGAATGAGTGAACTTTACTCTCATTGGATTTGGGTTAAGGAGGGAATAACATGCACACTCAATTGGATATCTTACTCTACTGGAAAGTAAAGGGCAAGGGGATCGGGGGGGGGGGGGGGGGGTAACCAGAGGCAAACACTTTTGAAAAAGGACAGAGTCAAGAAAGAAAAGAAAGAAATATTAGATCAAATAAAAAGATTGAAAAAAATAGAAGAAAATATAAAACATCTGGTATCAAAAACAACTGATCTGGAAAACAGGTCAAGGAGAGATTTTTGGAATCCCTGAAAATAATTTTTTTAAACTTACAAACTTTTGTCAGGAAATCATAAATGAAAAGTGCCCAGGTTTATTAAACCCAGTGTGCAAAGTAAAGAAAGCAACAATCATTTACTAAAAGATGTCCCAAGAATGTCATAGCCAAAATTCAGAACTTCCATGTCAAAGAAAAAATAAATTAAGCATCCAGAAAGGAGTTTAGGTACTTTAGGCACTAAAGTCAGGATCACATAAGATCTAGAGCTTTTCCTAAAAACCAGAGAGACCATAGACTACAACAGACTTGTACAACTTGGTAGCAGCTAGAGGCCAAAATTAAAATAAGCTAAACTTCTTGGTGCTGAATATAGGTTAGACAAGAAACAGACTGATGATGGTTGGTTGCCGTGAGTCATGTGACAGAGCATACACAGTGGCAAACCTACATTTTTTATTGGCCACCTGAAATCCTTTGGTGGACCACAAGTGACCCGTGGGCTATATATTGTGCAGGTCTAAAGTACAATATACCAGAAGGTTTACAACTCAGAATAACTTACCCTGCATAGTTGAGTGTAATCCTGTAGAGATGAAAATGTATCTTTAATGGACTTCCAAGTATTTCTGATGAAAAGACTGGATTTGAGTAGGAATTGTGAAATGCAAATACAGGAGTCTAGAGAAACCTTGCAAGGTAAACTTATCTGAGCAATTGGAAGGGACAGTATGATTATGTAGTGCTAACATTCCAGTAGGTAGGGAAAGAAAATTCATTTTCAGAAAACTTTGTATCATCAGAAGGTATTAGACTAGTTAAAAAAAAAGAAAAACAGGTCCTGGGAGTGGATTGATTCTGTTCAGAGGATCAGAAGAGGAGAAAGAGAATTAGGAATAAAAAAGTAAATTTTATTGTAGAAAGTAGGAATAGAGTGGAACTTACTACTTCCCATATCTGATGTACATGACAGGAAGAATATACAAGTGTCGAAGGACTGGGAGCATTAGACGAAGATGAAGCTCACTCTGTCTGAAACAAATGAGGGTTGAACTTACACACACATATAAACATCAGACTCTCAGGGAAGCAAGTGGGGATAGGGAGGGAATGTTAAGAGGGAGGATAATTCCAAGGAGAGAATTATCAAAATAATAAGAAGTAAAATAAACTTCCTAATCCTGAAGAGAAAATTAAAAGGGTTGGGGAGAATAGAATTAAAGGGGTGGCATTAGGTTTCCTCTTAGATAATTGGGGAATAACTGAGCAAAATATGGGACATGAATATAATAGATTACTGTGCCATAAGATATAGTGAATGAGGCTATTTCAGAGAATTCTGAGTAATATGAACTGAATGAAGCAAAATAAACAATGAGAATCCATTTATATACGGACAGTACAATTGTAAAGAAAAACTTGGAAAGAATTAAGAAATTTGATCAAAGCATTGACCAATCAGGTCTTCAGAGGACCTCTAATGAAGCGTGTTGGTTACCTCCTTGACAAAGCAAGATATAGAAAGAAACACATTTTTTGATATGGCCACTATAGGGATTATTCATTTTGCTTGACTATGCTTATTTATAACAAGAATACCCGTACCCCTTCTTATTTTTTTATTTTGGGGAGGTGAAGTAGGGGAGGGAAGAAGTATTAGCAATAAAAACAGAAGCATTCTAATTTTTTGTAAATTCGCAGAAGAAAACACCAACAAGAACAATTTTGAATGGAACATGTAGAATTTATTACATACTTTTAAAACAGCAAGTGATCTGCATAGATGTGCTCATTTTTTGATGTTTTAAGTTAAAAAAAATCTTAAAAAGAAATAGATCAGTACACAAATGCTGCCAAAAACAACCCATCAACCAACAGTTATATTTAAAGGAACACCCCCCCCCCCATTAGCATTGTTTGGATAAGGAAAAAAATAATAATATTTTCTTAGACTACTTTCATTAACAGGAAGTCAGATTGTTCTAATGTAAAGTACACAAATATTTGAACTGTTAGGTTAGGGTCATCAGAGTAGCCTTAATCAGTACTTGTCCTTTGTAATCTAATGTTCATAAAGCATTTCCTTAATGCAGACAGAAGTTATGTTCTTCATTTGTCTAGGACAAATATTCAAGAATTTTTATAAACTATCTTGTCAAAAAGAGCTGTAATGTGTTAGAAAGAAGCAGTTAATTGTATAATACTAAAGTAATAAAGTAATTTTCATGGGATTTTAATAAAAAATCTTTCACTGGTGCAAAGTTTAAGTAGCTACTGTGAGGAAACCCAATTTTGAAGTTTTGTAAGCAAAAACTGAAGAAAAGGAAATGATTTAATTACATTGGAATTTTCAGTGAAAGCAGCCCGTCTGAATTTGTATCATTCCAATGGTTTAACCCCTTAGAATGCTCCCCTCCTCAACAAAACAAAACAAGGCAGGGCATCCAGAGAGTTTCCTAAAACATTTGGTAAATGCTATATGTAAAACTGTTTACTTACTTGAAAAAAATCTTCACAAAAGAATACCTACATCTTGTGAAGAGTAGAGAATATTATATTTACACTTTCAAATATGTTTGGGGCTGACAAAAATTATAACTGACACATGGTTTTAAGGGTTGCAAAACATAATTATCTCATTTGAGCCTTACAAATCACCTTATGAAGTGCGTTGTATGCACATGTAATTTTAAGAAAAGCATCCATTTTAGGTATTAGGTTGCTTTCGTTTTTTTTTTTTCCCTAGGAAGTACTTTGATTTATATTATTGATATCTTTGCTCCCTCCAGTGATTCAGATTCCAACTCCTTCTTTTCAAAATATATACTCAAATGTTCCGATGGATCTATGATCTACTATTGATGTGGATATTTCCACTAACAACTCAGATCCCAATCTAGCCTGTTAACTCTTCTTTGTTCTCTCTCATAAATTCTCCATAGGGGCAATCCAACATATTAGGGGAATGTTTCTAGCTTTCTTTTAACATCATAAATATACCAGTGTAATACATATACTGTCCATCTCTTATCTCTTGCTCTCTGTCAGGAGGCATTTCAAGATGAATCCTTTGAAATTATGGTTGGTCATTGTGATGATCAGTCACTAAGTCCTTGAAAGTTGATTATCTTTACAATATTGCTGTTACTGCATAAATTGTTCTCTTGGTTCTGCTCATTTCACTTTGTTTCAGTTCTTCCTAGGCTTTTCTGAAACCCCTTCATCATTTCTTACAGTATAGTATTCTATCCTATTCATATGCTAGTTTCCAATTTTTTGCCGCTACAGAAAAGGGCAGCTATAAATATTTTTGTATGTGGGATCCCTTTTTTCTTTCTTTGATTTCTTTATGACATAGGTTTGGTAAGCAGTATTGCCAGGTCAAAAAGTATGCACAATTTAATAACTTGTTGGGGGTGGGTCATAGTTACAATAACTTTCCAAAACGACTAGTTAGATTAGCTCACAGCTCTACCAGTTGTGCTTTATTGTACCTGTTTTCCCACATCCTCTTCAGCATTTGTCATTTTCCTATTTTTTAATCTTAGTTAATCTAATGGATATGATTTGGAACCTCAGGATTGTTTTAATTTACATTTCTCTAATTGTTAGTAATTTAGAGCATTTTTTCATATGACTTTCAAGAGCTTTAATTTCTTCCTCTAAAAGCTGCCTAGTCATCTCATCTGTCAATTGGGGGGTGGTTTTTATTCCTGTAAATTTGACTTAGTTCCCTATATATTTTAAAAATAAAACCTTTATCAGAGAAACCTGCAGTAAGCTCCCCTATCCCAGTTTCCTGTTTTCTTATAATTTTAGATGCATTTGCTTTTGTGTAAAATCTTTTTAATTTTATGTAATCAAAATTGTCCATTTTACTTTCTTTGAACACTTCTTCCTCTTGTTTGGTCATGAGCTCTTCCTGATATGATTGATTATTTTTTCCATGCTCCTATCTTGCTTATGAGGTCTAAATCATGTAGCCATTTTGAGCTTATCTTGGCATATGGTTAGATGTACCTCATTTGGCATATAGTCTGTACCTCATTTCTGCTAGTTTCCAGTTTTCCAACAATTTTTGTTAATTAGTTTTCTTGCTCCAGTAGTTAGGATGTTTGCTTATACCAAACACTAGGCTACTGTGCTCTTCTGCTTCTATGTATTATATCCCTGATCTCTTCTACTGATTAACCTGTTTCTTACTCAGTACCAAGTTGTTTTGGAGATTATGGCTTTGTAATGTAATTCAACATATGGTGCTGGTGGGACCCCTTCCTTCCTGTTTTTTAAATTAGTATTCCTTGATACTCTTGACCTTTTATTCCTCTTGATGAATTTTATTATTATTTTTCTATAAAGAAAAATAAATCTATAATCATCTGATAATTTGATTGGTATGACATTGACTGCAATAATTTTAGTAGTATTGTCATTTTTATTGTCTTGGCCTACCTATAAGCAATTAATATTTCTTCAGTTATTTAGATCTTTATTTGTGTGAACAGTGTTTTGTAATTGTGTTCATATAGTTTCTGTGTGTGTCCTGGCAGATAGATTCCCAAATATTTTATACCATCCATAGTTATTTAAAATGGAATTTCTCTATCTCTTCCTGCTGGATTTCATTGGTAATACATAGAAATGCTGATGATTTATTTGTATGAGTTTATTTTATGTTATAACTTCATTGTAAAGTTGTTAGTTATTTCAATTAGTTTTTCAGTTAGCCCTGTTGTTCTCTTAAGTAAAACATCGTATCGCCTGCACTGAGTAATAGTTTGTTTCCTTATTGCCCATGCTTATTCAAATAACTTCTGTTAAACCCCCTTCACACTTCATTTTCTTTTTCTTGTACTACTACTATAGCTAGTATATCTAGTACAGTATTGAATAGTAATGGTGATATGGACATCCTTGCTTTTCCCCTGATTTTATTGGAAAAGCTTCTGACTTATCCCTATTACAGAGAATGCTTACTGTTGATGATAGATAGATAGATAGATAGATAGATAGATAGATAGATAGATAGATAGATAAAACTTATCTCATTTTAAGGAAAGCGCTGTTTATTCCTGTGTTGTTATTATTGTTTTAATAGGAATGGTTATTGTATTTTATCAAAAGTTTTTCTGCATGTAATCATATGATTTTTGTTGGTTTTGTTATTAATGTGACCAATAATGCTTATAATTTTCCTAATATTGAACCAGCTCTGTATTCTAGGTATAAATCTAGTCTGGTCATGTCGTATGTCCTTTGTGATATTGCTACAGTCTCTTTGCTAGCATTGTGTTTAAAATTTTTGCATCAATATTCATTAGGGAAATTAGGCTATAGTTTTATTTTTCTGCTTAGCTTCTTCCTGGTTTAGATATCAAGACCAATATTAATGGCAGAGAAAGAATTTGATAGGATTCCTTCATTTCCATTCTTTCAAACAGTTTATGTAGTATTGTTATGTCTCATTTTTGTCATTTGTCTAGTAAGATTACTGATTGTTTCAGTGATTTGTTATTTAATCCACCAATTCTTTAGTATTAAGTTATTAGTTTCCAATTAATTTTAATCAATATTTCAAAGTCCCTTTATGGAATATAATTTTAATGCATTGTTTTTGGTAAAGGTACCTTTAATATTTCTCCTTCTGTGTATTTATTGTGAGATTTTTATGCTTAACATGTGGTCAGTTTTTGTGAATGTGGCATATAGAACTGAGAAATTGCTATACTATTTTCTAATCCCATTCAATATTCTCTAAAGGTCCATCATAGCTAACTTTTTCTTGGTTTATATTTTGGTTTGATGTACCTAGGTTCTGTTTCTTACTCACTTAATTTTACCTTTATGAATGTAGATGCTATGCCATTTGATCTGCATTGTGTTTAGTGTTGCTATCCATTCATTGTCTTTGATACTTTTTAACAAAATGCATTTTTCCTGTTGATCTTTTTTAATTAGGTCTGTTTTTGCCATTGCTTTGTTTAGGATCATAATTGCTATCTCTATCTTTTTTACTTTAGTTGAATAATAGATTCTATTCTAGCCCTTTATTTTAACTGTGTATACCTTTCTGTTTTAAATGTGTTTCTTATATACAGCCTATTCTTGGATTCTTGGTCTCTCTCTCTCTTTTTTAAATTATTTGTTTATTTTTAGTTTTCAACATTCACTTACACAAGATTTTGAGTTCCAAATTTTCTCCCCATCTCTCCTCACCACCCATCCCAAGATAGCATGCATTCTGATTATCCCTTCCCCAAATCTGACCTTCCTTCTGTCACACCCCTCTCTTCTCTTGTCCCCATCCCCTCTATTTTCTTGTAGGGCAAGATATACCCCATTACCTATATATCTTATTTCCCAGTTGCATGTAAAAACAATTTTTAACATTTGTTTCAAAAACTTTGAGTTCCAACTTCTCTCCCATCTTTCCCTCCCCACCCATCCCCACTGAGAAGGCAAGCTATTCAATATAAGTTGTACATGTGTAGTTATGCAAAACACTTCCATAATAGTCATGTTGTGAAAGATTAACTATATTTCCCTCCATCCTATCCTGTCCCCCATATATTCTCTCATTTGACCCTATCTCTCCTCAGAAGTGTTTACTTCTGATTACCTCTTCCTCCCATTTGCCCTTTTATCATCCCTCCACACCCAGCAAATCCCTTCCCCCTCTACTTTCCTGTAGTATACAAAATTGAGTGTGCATGTTATTCCCTCCCTAAGCCAGAAGTGATGACAGTAAGGTTCCCCCTTTCCCTCTCAACTCTGCTCCATTGAAAAAGCTTTTTCTTGCCTCTTTTATGTGACAATTTGCCCCACTCTATTTCTCCCTTTCTCCTCCCAATGTATTCCTCTCTCACCCCTTAATTTTATTTTTTTAGATATCATCCCTTCCTATTCAACTCACCCTGTGCCCTCTGTCTATATGTATGTAATCCCTCCAACTACCCTAATACTGAGAAAAATCTTAAGAGTTACAGATATGATCTTTTGAAGGAGGAATGTAAAACAGTTCAACTATTATAAGTCCCTTATGATTTCTCCTTCTTTACTTTTTCATGCTTCTCTTGACTCTTGTGTTTGAAAGTTGTATTTTTCTCTATTCCACTCTAGTCTTTTCATCAAGAATGCTTGAAAGTCCTCTATTTCATTGAATTACCTTTTTTTCCCCTGAAGTATTATATTCAGTTTTGTTGGGTAGGCAGTTCTTGGTTTTAGTCCTAGCTCCTTTGACTTCTGGAATATCATGTTCCAAGCCCTTTAATCCCTTAATGTAGAAGCTGCTAGATCTTGTGTTATCCTGATTGTATTTCCACAATATTCAAGTTGTTTCTTTATGGCTGCTTGCAATATTTTCTCCTTGAACTGGGAGTTCTGGAATTTGGCTACGATATTCCTAGTAGTTTTCCTTTTGGGATGTCTTTCAGGAGGCAATCGGTGGATTCTTTCAATATCTATTTTACCCTCTGGTTCTAGAATATCAGGGCAGTTTTCCTTGATCATTTCTTGAAAGATGAAGTTTGGGCTCTTTTTTTTTTTTATCACGGTTTTCAGGTAATTCAGTAATTTTTGAATTGTCTCTCCTGGATCTAACTTTCAGGTCAGTGGTCTTTCTAGTGAGATATTTCACAGTGTCTGCTATTTTTCATTCCTTTGATTTTGCTTTATAATTTCTTGATTTCTCATAAAGTCGTTAGCTTCCATTTGCTCCATTCTAATCTTTAAAGAATTATTTTCTTCATTGAGCTTTTGGAATTCTTTTTCCCTCTGGCCAATTCTGCTTTTTAAGGCATTTTTCTCCTCATTGGCTTTTTGGATCTCTTTTGCCATTTGGGTTAGTCTACCTTTTTAAGTGTTATTTTCTTAAGCATCTTGGGGAATCTCCTTTAGCAAGCAGTTGACTCATTTGTCATGATTTTCTTGTATCACTCTCATTTCTTTTCCCAATTTTTCCTCTACTTCTCTTACTTGATTTTCAAAATTCTTTTTGAGTTCTTTCATGGCCTGAGACCAATTCATATTATTTCTTGGAGACTTTGGATATAGGAGCTTTGACTTTGTTGTCTTCTGTTTGTATATTTTAAACTTCCTTTTCACCAAAGTAAGAATGTGTAGTCTGATTCTTTTTCCAGTTTTTGCTCATTTCCCCAGCCAAGGTAGTTCTCTGCTTACTGTGTTGAGGCGGGCGGTGGGGGAGTGTGCTGTCAGCTGCTTGGTCCCCCCACAATCTGCGGGCCCAGAGCTCCATATACAACTTTAGTTGCCCCTGTTCCTGCTGCCTCAGGCTCCTTAGACTCCTCCACCCCCTCTATTGCCTTGGGACTGGGGCTGGACCACTCTACTTTCTCATACAGGTCCCACAGGTTTTTTTCACTGACCTTACATTTTGTCCTCAGCATTTTGGAGTCTTGAAGTCTGGAAACCACCACAGGTACCAGAGATTCAGTCTCCCCGAGACCTGCTCAAGTCCTGTCTGTGCCGGCATGGCCCACACTGGACTATACTCTGCTGCCAACATGGCGTGATAGTCACTTACCATCAACCTTCTAGGCTGTCTTAGTCTGGAGATTTGCTTCACTCCGTCATTCTGTGGTTTCTGCAGCTCCAAAATTTGTTTACAGTCATTTTTTTATAGGTATTTGGTTGGGCTTGGGGGGAGAGCTCTAGCAAGTCAGTGCTTTTACTCCGCTATCTTGGCTCCACCTCCAGATTCTTGTTTTTAATTTATTCTACTGTCTTCTTTTTTATGGATAAGTTCATCTCATTCACATTTATGATTGCTAACTGTCTTGCTCTCCATCCTATTTTCTTAGCTATCCTTGTTTTTCCTCTGTCTTCTCTTTAAGAGTCAGTTTTGCTTTTAATTAATCCCTTCCTTTAATTTACCTCCCCTTATATCACCTTTGTCCTTTAACCCTTTTCCTTCCTGCTTGCCTGTTGCATAAGATATATTTCTGTATGTGTATCTTTCCTTCTTTTAACCAGTTCATATGACAATAAAATTCATGTCATCTGTTCTTTCCCCATTGCCCGTCCTTGTAAAAACTCCTTTTTGTGCCCTCTGTTTATGTGAGAAAATTTTGCCCATTCTTCCCCTCCCTTCTCCCATCTTCCAGTACATTCCTGTTCCCCATCCATTTCATTCTTTTGCAGTCATCTCAACAAAACAGAATTCTATTTAGGCCCTCTATCTAGTTAAGATTTTCTCTATGATAATAACTGATGTTAAAGTTTTGGGGGCCTACATGTATTAATTCCCTGTATAAGAATATAAACACTTTTCCTCACTCATGTTAAAATTTGTATGCTTCTCTTGAATTCTGTCCTTTGTATGTTACACTTTCTACTCAGCTTTGGTCTTTTTTCTCAGGAATGCTTAGAAAACCTTTATTTTGTTAAAGGTTCATTTTCTACCTCTCATTGGGGTAGGTTATTTTTGGTTATGACCTAGATCCTTTGCCTTCTGCAATATCATTCTATGCCCTCTCCTTCTTTGTGGTGGTGGCTCCTAAATATTGTGGGATCCTGATTGTGGCTCCTTGATTTTTGAATTCTTTCTTTATGATTGCCTTCTTTTTTGTTTGGTTAATATTTATTTTGTTTATTTACTTTTTTTGTTATATTTTGAGTTAAAAGCTATATCCCTTCCTTCCCCCCAAACCTATACTAAAGAAGGCCAACATTTGACGTAGATATACCTGTGAAACCATGGAATATATGTTTCCATATATCAGTTCTTCTCTGGAAGTGGATAGCATCTTTGCTGTCCTTTGTAGTTAATAAGAATACTCATATCCCTCTACCCTTTAGCTTGGACTTCTTTCTGCTAGGCTTTTTTCCTCTTATTTCCCTTTATAATCATCACCCTAAGTAGGTACCCATCAGTTGTAGAATGAATGAACAGTTACAGTACATAATGTCAATGTAACATTGTGTAAAAAAGAAATTATAAAAGGGATGAATTGAGAGAAACCTGGGAGGACCTGTATGAACTGAAATGCCCACAACAAGGAAAATAATTTATACAATGACTGCATTGTTAAGGAAAATGAATGTGAAAGACTTACTAGTAACTATGATCAGTGTACTGATCAATCATGATTCTAGACAGTGAATGATGATTCGTGCTTCTCAGTTCCTGACAGAGAAGTGATATACTAGAAATGCAGAAGATGACATACATTTTCAAACACAGCCAATGTGTGAACTTGTTTTATTTAACTATACTTATTTGTTTTAAGAAAGGGCCTTATTGGGAGCTAGGGAGTATGGAATATATAGGTGGTAGTGATAATGATCTAAAAATAATGTAAAAAAAGAAAAGATCAGCTATGAAATATTTTTTAAAAAAATATACAGAGTAGAGGCATTTTTAAAGATGTATTAAATAATTTTGACTATATGAAAGGGACAGGGAAGGAGAAATGAATAAATAAGTGTAAAGCATCTACCATGTGCCAGGTATTGTAAATTGGTAAATTTTTTAAATTTGTAAAGCTCTTTATTTGTCCTAAAGAAGCTTACAATTGAATGAGGGAAAAACACAGAAGAAATCTGAAAAGTATGTGAAAGAGGAGAAGTAGAGCTGAGGAAGAAGGTACCTAGAGGTTTGGGGTCTTAGTGGTACCTAATCCAAGGAGTACAAACTTGTGGGACATGCAGAGATGACTTGCTTGGGAGTTCTCTTTACACTGAGGCATTGAGAAGGGTTCTTTGCTCAGCCTTCTGGTCGTCCAGTCAGAAGGGCAGGGGCTACTGAGGTTACTGATAAGATGGAAATAAAGAAACTGAAACCAAAAAATTACTAAAAACGAGCTTGGGTCCAAAGAAGAGGCATGACAAGATATCTCAGTCTCATGCTGTGAAGATATTGGAAGTCTGTGAGTCTGGAACATTGTATATAATATCACATTTTTTCCCCATATAGTGATCAAAATTTTGCTAAATTTTTTTCTCAGTTTTTTCTTTCTCCCGCCTCCCACCCAATTTTATATTTTATAGGATATTTCTCTGGGAGAGGAAAAGAAAGGGTTCCAAGGAGAAATTGAGGCAATAGAGAGACAAATAAAATAATTTTGTGCATAAGACAGCAAAGGGAAGTTCAGAAGGGGATACAGACAAGTAGGGCCATGTTAGAACTGCTGAATTAAAATATACATACACACATAAATACACACATATCTAGGATAGACACTATAGATGGACCATGAACTAGACCCAGAATTGAAGAATGGGCTAAATTATCTTCGGGAAATTGTGCGGTACTTTTAATTATCCCCAGCTTTTCACTAAAACATAAACCCATCTTTTTACATCTTGTATAGTGGAGTAACAGAATGATGGAAAAGTGGGTGGAGGATTATAAAAACACACAGTTTTTAGACCATTTGTTAATTTGGTAGTAATCTGAATGTGAGATCTTTGCCCAGTGACAAGTGGACAGGCTGTTTAATGAACTGAATCATACCTTGACATTCCCAATATGAACAAAACAAAAAGAAGGAAGCCACATTTCAATGGAAAGATTGCTAACAGATACTGTTTGAAAAGGCAAGTAAAAAGAATTTGCAGAGCTAGTTTTATTGTATGCTAAAAGCAACAAGAAAAGTCATTTTGTGGGTTGTTTGATCATCTTGTATTGCAGTGTTAATGATAATCATGTGCCAAAAGACTTCCATGAGAATAATTACAGCTTCTATACCAGCATCGGTTGCAGAGGATAAAGAGGTAGAAAAATCCTATAAAGAACTCAAGATCTTCCAAATTTGACTTTAACACTTGTTGACTTCACTGTAAAGGTAGGGAATAAATGAGGATGGCAAGAAAAACATAGGATAGGATGGGCCAGAAATATGGAATAAAAGCAGCCAAAGATTTGTAGATTATCAAGAAATATGAGCCTTTACATCATTAATGTTTTCTTTGGGGGATAAATAGACAGGCATTAGACATGGCAAGCATTGAATAACATCCAATAAAATTGATTATATTTTAACAGACAAGAAGGACTCATTCATGATATGAGTTATTCCTGAATCAGCTGTCTGTATAAGTCAGATTATTTAAATATTAGTACAGATCACAATTACTAAAAGCTAGAAGAATAATGAGAAAAATATGTGGCATGCAATTGAACCAACTAAATCCTGACTTCTTCAAATAAGATATTGATAATTGTGAATGGAAAATTAACCGTAGAAAGAATGATGCCTATTATAATTTCATTCAGAAGTTTAACAGATATAAATCAGTTGCCCTAACAAGCAGACAAAAAAGAGCCTAAAAATCACCTTAGTCATCTTCTATGAGGTGAAGTCCTCCAAAATACTCCTCTTTGCAGAAGACTTTGTGCTGGTTACATAAAGTCCCAGAACTTTATAGACCATCCTTGAAGAGATCTTTAGCCATTCAGAAGAGCTTGGTCACTTGGAAAAACCAAATAGATAAAGAATGTTTGTTTCTTTATTGTGACCTGCAGTTGGTTCAACAACCAACCTGAGGAATTTGTACATCAGTAAAGAGGTCTGCAGCATACATGTAGGTATGAGCTAGGCCCAGAATTAAGCAGAAGAATGTATTAGATTGACTTCAGAAAATTTCAGAGCTCTTTTAATGACAGCGACTTCTTCTAGAAACAAAAGACCATTTTTAAAAAATACTAATCTATTATTGTAATCTTATGGCTTTGAGACAGGGAATACAACATTCTGCAGAGAATTGAAAATGAGTATCATACAGAGAACAGTAAAGAGCTGCATGATGGGTTTGAACAGACAGCAAAGTAAAATAAATTTGGAATTTAGCACAGGAATAAAGCCTATCACTGGCCAAAAGATAATAAGGATTGGTCTTTATGGTCAGGGTAACAGATAACAGTTTCATAGCCAGAGGGCTTAATTGATTTCTGTACAGTGATAGGAGGAAGGGAGGATGACTTTCAGAATGTTGGGTGGACCCCCAGTGTCAAATTTGTAGAAACACATGGAAAAAAGTTGAATGTGAAAAGTAGATATGGATGGATAGCTTTCAATCTGCATCATCATACTGAAATATCAAATTGATAAGATCACAGATCTATTTAAGTATTCTAACTCTAATTCTGTATGCCATTTATGGAATACCAATTTGACATTTGTGGTACATTGGAAAGAATGTTGGATCTGGAGTTGAACCTGATTTTAAGTCCTATTTCTGCCTCTTACAGCCTGGCAAAGAAGAACCAGTTTCTGAACTCTTCTAGTCCTCATTTTCTTCTGTGAAATGAAAGGGTTTGACTTATAAGTCCTGTTCTGCCTCTGAATATGTGATTCTGTGATCCTGTTGCCTCAGAGGCCATCAAATATCCTCTCTAAAGCAAATTTCATAAGTAGTTCTTTAGCCTCTGAAGACTCTTAATGAGGGAAAACTCACTAATTTTTGAGACATTCTTAAATACTCCACTTTTAAACATTTCACTCTTAAATAGTTCTAAATTTTTAGGAAATTTTTATTTTCTTCATCCCTAAATCTGTCTTTACAACTTTTACGCCTTTTTTCTACTCCTCCTCTCTGGAACTGAGCAGAAAATCTAATCCCTATTTCCAGAGACAGTTTGAAGTACTTTAAGACAGCTGTCTTATTGCCTATGTGACCTTGGGGAACTACCCTTCTGTTTTCTAAGCCTCAGTTTCTGCATCTGTAAAATGAGAAAATTCTTACACATGACACTTCATCTCCTGCTTCCAGTCATTTTCACTGACTGTTTCCCATGCTTAGAATTCCCACTCTCCTTTTCTCCATCTGTAAACTTCTTTCAAACCTCAGCTCAAGTCCTTCTGCTAGAAGCATTTCCCAGTCCTCTTTAATCTTAGAGTTTTTCCTCCGTTGATTATCTCCAGTTAATCCTGTATACATTTTGTTCATACACAAGTTTTTTTCATTTTGTCTTCCCCATTAGACTGTGAGCTCTTTGAAAACACAGACTAGTTTGTGCCTTTCTTTGTATCTCTAGTGCTTATCATAGTGCCTGACACATACTAGTCACTTAAATACTTGTTGCCTGAATGGTATATTTAAAAAGAGTACCGGATCTGGAGTCAGAGAAGTTAGGTTTAAATTTCAGATATGCTATTTATTAGTTTTATGATTTTGATCATGACACTTTCCCCCTATCTCCCCCAAAATTGTTTTTTTTCCAGATGAAAATATTCCTACATATGAAAAACATTTTCCAAAATGAAAAATGGACAGTTTTCTGAGCATGTGTCAGTTTGGTTATCTAGTCCACTAATATCCCATGTTTGTGTGAGAATAAACAAAAATGAACTATACTGATTCTGAAACCAAGAACTAAAAGTGTACTTTTCTTTTTTCACAGGTACTGGGCCGATGTTTCTTGACAGTGATGCAAGTTCATTTCCAGTTTTTGTCCCAGGCATTACAGAAGGTTCAGCCAGTGGCTCATTCCTGCTTTGCTGAAACAGTAGTGCAAGAAAGAAAGAATGTTAGTGGCAATGGGAAAGCTTGCTTAAGTCCTACAACTGAACTGGAAGATGCTTTAAGATCTTGGAGAGGGGCTGCAGAGGTAAAGCTGCCATTTGAAGGGAATTATTTTACTTCTTACGGCCTGACTATGCTAAGCATGAAGTGTTCTGATGCTCTGGGATATTTATCACTTTACCTTGTAAAAGAGCTTTTATAAGTCACCACTCCAAGAAAGAGCTATTTATTTTGTTTGGACCTCATTTTTTCAGCATTTAAATTGTGACCTCCAGTAACTTCAATTTAGGGTTTCTTGATGAGTTCTTTTGTATTGGAATAAAAAGTACTCATTTAGGAAATCAGTTATAACTACAAGGTAATTAGATGGATTTTTTTGCACATTCCTCCTTTCACATTTAGATCACATATACTTTCTATTTAGGTCTTTAGCTATGTATTTTCAAGCAAGAAAGTCAGCAGACACATACTGAATTATAATTCCAAGTATTATTCATCTTGACATCTATATACTTTGACTTGTGAATGAGAAGCAGACTAGAAAAGATATGTAGGGAAATGAGTTGACAGCCTATGACCTAATATGATCCCTCACCCTGAGGGCTCTCATGGCTTTCATCCTCAGCAATGCTTAGTGGAAACAACTTTTGCTGAAATGAGAGTCAGAAGACCAAATTCCAGTTCTGCTACGAAGTAGTTTTATGACCTTGAATTAAATTGCCTCTTTTCTTTGGGTCTTAGTTTCTCTGTCTAGAAAATGAGAAGGTTATACTAGATGATCTCTAAAGTTTTTTCAGACCCTGACTTTCTTTGGTTCTATAATTTTTATGACTATAATAGAATGTGGACTTCTTTATTTAACCATGCTTCTGTTACCCACAATAAACCTCACCTAATTTGAGGTAGTATTAGTTGATTCTCATTTGGCTATAGGATTTTTGATGTTCTTTTCAAAGGATTAAATACTCATTAACAAACTTAAAGGAGAAAGTGAGGGGATCATAACACATCTGCCCCTTTGATTAGTACTTCATAATCATTTATTGCTTGAGTATGGAAGTAAGAGGGCACAAAAAATGGACATTTTCCAACTACAAGTAAAAAATTTTATTCTCTGTTGATAAGGTTTTCTGTCATAGTAAGATATATGGTGGAGGAAGCTCTGAGTTTACTTAGTACTAGTTCTCCGGCTCAGCCAGTAAATTAATAGGACTTTTGGCAAATCGCTGGATCTCTAATGCTTCAGTTTGCTTTTTGTAAAATGAAGGGGTTGTTCTAGATAGTGAGGCCCCTTTTCACTTTTAGCATTTTTCAACTTTATTATATCATATTAGCTCTACCAGATTATACTATATTTAGGGATAAACAGGGAAAAACACCACAGGAAGTGTATGTGTGTAACTTGGACTATCATTGTGTGACCTTGGACTAAAGTTTCCTCTTTTGTAAAATGAGTTTGCACTAGATACACTAAAGTTGTAAAACATTTGCTCAGTGCACAAGGACTAGAGCTCTTTTGGTGCCAATTCTACAGGAAATTAACTTGTCCTGTATACTGCATATGCTTCAAACAGTCAGCATCCATACAGTATTTCCTCTTAAATGACTCTTAAGCTTATTTGATTTTATGTTATTCGTTTTTGTTTCCTGTATGGAAAAAATAATTTTTCCAATGCCAGTTTATGCTCGTAGAATTTGCTACTTATTTTCCTAGTATACATTTGACAATTTTATATACTACTATATATCTTGAATTATACGCTAATGAATTTGCGGCAGGTAATTTAATCTTTTTGTAGCAAACTACCTCTGACATTTTATAATTGACTGAGAAACCTTTCTTTCTATCTGCTACTTTGGTACTTTTGCTTGCCAGCATGTTAGTCATTTAACAGGAAATCCTGTCTGGATGCTAGCTGATACCAGCATCTGTAGTGTATAGGACAATAAGTTAACTTCCTGTGGAATTAAAAGTTCAAGAAGAAACTTCTGGCTTTGTTTATTGAGTTAGTATTTTATAAAAGGAAAGTAAGTACTAAACCTTTGCCATGTTGTTGTCCTTCCTTAGATCTGTGCCATGAGACCACCCTCTGTGACTTGTGTAAACATTCCTGTGCAAAGGACCTTTGGATACTCCCTAATTTGCATGATTACCCTTATTTATGGCCAAAGATAATTAATTTCTTTGAGTACTTTGTTCTGAATTTAGAAATCGTTGTCAATATATTTAACAGAAATTGTTTCTTTTCATTAAAGCTGCTTGTTTTATCTCCACACTTCCATTTTAAATGGTATCTAGTGATTTCCAATAATAGTAATAGTCTCTCCAGATGGAGACCTCTAAGTTACTGATGTCCAGGAAATTGTTTAGGTTACCAATTTACTAAAAATCAGCTAAGCAAAGATCAACTAAGTTCAGTGTGTTTTATTTCTTATGGAGTCTCTGGAATATGAGTGGGTTTTTTAACTCCCACTGATTCTTAGAGAAATGAGAATTAACTTTTGATGAAGATCTATATGTGAAATCTTCTGTTTTTGCTTTAACATTCATTCTTTCCTGTTTCTGTGATAGGGTGATTAGAATGTTGAGTTCCTCTGCAGGAACACTCAACCCATACCCACTTGCTTATGGCATAATTCTAGATTGTCTCTTTAAAGCAGGGGGGAAAAAGATTCCTTGCTTAAACTGTGCTTCATATAAGCCTATATTTGCACAAAAAACTAGCATTTCAAAACGGACGCTAAAAGGTGTTTCATTCCCTTCAGAATTGTTTCATTGATGCAGCAGTCTAAAAGTTTAGCTGGGGACATATTAGCAAATAAAAAAGTCACTCCCTACTATTTTGTGTTACTGCTTCTTTCAGTGTTTCTTGCTTAATTTTAGTTTGATTGTTGATATTGCTTGGTAATTACAAAACTGTACCTTTTTACTTACCACTTGCTATTTTTCTTAAGGCAACATCTAGACTGAGAGAGAGAGGCTGTGACGGCTGTTTGGCTGGAATCGAAGTGCAGCAGCTCTTCTGTTCACAGAGTGTGGCAATCCCTGAACACCAGCTTAAAGAACTGAACATGAAAATTGACAGTGCTTTGCAAGTTAGTTGTTTGTTTTCTTTTTTGAGGACTTAAAATCTCAGTTAAAAGTTGTCATCCGTAACCAGCTGAACTGTCTTAATATGAAATTGTAATAGAGTATAACTCAAATCGATTACTATATTCCTATTAATTAATATCCATATTTCATTTGACTTTGTTATATCATTCCCTATTATATCGTAATTTGTTAGCAAATCATGATACATGAAAAAAATTTTTTTTTAGGCATATAAAATAGCCCTGGAGAGCTTAGGCCACTGTGAATATGCAATGAAAGCTGGTTTCCACTTGAATCCAAAAGCAATTGAAGCAAGTTTGCAGGTATCCATTTTTTTCTTTATGTGACTTCTTAACTCTGCCATGAAGGGATTTCAAATGATTGTGGCATCTTACTTGGTCCTGCTTGTATTGACTACATCTCCTCATTCATGGTATCTGTTTGAAGGGCTGTTGCAGTGAAGCTGAGGCTCAACAGACAGGGCGGAGACAAACACCACCACAGCCAATCCAGTGTGAGCTCCCCACGGTCCCTGTCCAGATAGGATCACACTTTTTGAGAGGGATATCTTTTAATGAATCTGCAGCTGACAACCTGAAGTTAAAAACGGTAACTTTAATTTAAATCCAAACAGCTTGAGTACAAGTTTTTAAATATATTTGATAGCAGTTTTTGTTCAGGAAATGAATAGAGGTTCAAGAAAGAAAAAATATGGGAAGAAAGTCCAAGTTTTACTAGGCATAGTTCAATCTTATTAGTGTCTAACACTAGGTGAGCTTTAAATAAGTAAAATAATAATAAGTAAATAAACAAAAGCATGCTCTGTGACCTAGCTATGCCACTACTAGGCTTATAACCAAAGAAAAGCAAAAAAAAATAGGAAAATTTTCTATATATACAAAAACATTTATAGCAGCTCTTTTTGTGGTGGCAAAAAAAAAAAAAGGAAATTAACAGGATGCCCATCAGTTGAGGAATGGCTAAACAAATTTTGGTGTATGGATGTGATGGAATCCTGTTGTTCTGTAGGAAAGGAGGTAACTTATTATTTCAAAGAGACATGGAAAGACTTGCATGATGCAGAGTGAAGTGAGCAGAACCAAGAGAATAATTTATACTGTGATACTGATAATATAGAAGTGAATAACTTGGAGACCTTTTAGTGATGAAAGATGAAACGAGCAAAACCAGGAGAACAATTTATACAATAACGACTTGGTAGACAAACAACTCTGAAGGTTGTATGAACTATGATTGATGCAATGATTATCCATGATTATAGAGGACTGGTGATAAAACATACTGTCTGCCTCCTCTTAGAGAGGTGATGGATTTAGGATGCAGAATGAAACATATATTTTTGTATATAGCCAGTCAAGGAATTTGTTTTGCTTAACTATGCATATTTCTTACAGGGATTTTCTTTTCTTTTCCTTTTTATTCAATGGGGTGGGAGATGGGGGGGAGGGAGAGAAGTAGATTTCTGTTTATTAAAAACTACTTAAATGAAGAGATTGGGGGAGCTATATAGATTTAAAATATTGCTTATACTTTCAGTTGAGGTCCCTGTATTATTAATTTTGCTTAATTGTTTTATTTCATTACAAGAGAGTTCTCACAGGATGGGGATGATATCAAAATGTTTGTAATATAAAAACAAAATGTGTCAGTAAAAAGTTTTTAAAATATAAGTATACACACATTTTAATAACTTCATAAATGTAACATAACACTGTTATTATAAACTTTCATTTAAACCTTCCAGTTGCCTCATCAGAATTTGGAAGTAACTTTGGATTCTTGCTGGCTTTTCCAGCAATTTCTACCAAGCTGGAAAGTCTTCAAATTGGGGTTGTGTAATAGAATTTGTATCTGTCATCTAAGGACCAACCTATTAGGAAGGGACTTTATTTTACTAAGTGATCAGTTTTTCGGGCAGAGAGGTAGAAGGAGGGAGGGAGGAGAAAAAGTAACACAAGAAGTGTCAAAAAATGGTTACAATTTTTTCTTTCTTTTTAACTAACAAATCTATAAGTCCTTACATGTCACTGCTTTAAAGGGAGAGGGAAATTTAGGTATCATCTCAAAGATTGGTTTTCATGTTTCCCAACAAATTTTGTTTCCTTTTTAGTAAAATTCAGAATTTTAAAGTATCTCAACAAAGGGAAGATTATTGAGTAGGTGATATGTTTTATGTATAGATCTCTAGGATTGAAATTCTTAATTTGTAAGTCTGAAATTTTAGATCACTAGTACAATGTAAATGTCCAGTGATTCTATATAAGTGATTGAGTAGAATAATAATGAATTGAATATATCTTTCTTAAGAAATTAAAAGCATAAGATAAAGCAAATCTGTTGCTCCTAATAATGATTGTACAAATAAATGCAAAAAAAAACCAAAACCCTTCCTGCAGATTTTTCACTCATAGCATAGCTTCTGTTTTATGTATTATGTGATTTTCTTCCTATCAATACACAGCACACGATGCTACAACTGATTAAAGAAGCTGGCTGTCATAATGGAATTACAGCAAGGGATGATTCTCCTGTAACTGAAGTTTTGAACCAGGTTTGCCCTTCTACTTGGCGAGGGGCCTGTAAGACTGCTGTGCAACTGCTGTTTGGTCAAGCTGGACTAGTAAGTAAATGTGGTCACAAATGTGACCTTGAGTCAGTTAATTTCTCAGTGCCTCATTTTCCACATATGTAAAGTGAAAGAATTGTACTAGAAGATCTCTGAGATTGCTTTCATCTCAGTGAATTACTAATATGAGTATGTGTGTATATGAATATATGTGCTGATTTCAGAAGCAAACAAAACTATTACAGTTTGAAGAATTTCAAATGTTAAAGGTTACTTAAAAAGATCAGCAATAGATATTTTATGTAGAGATTTTTTTTCTCTATATGGATTAGCTAATACTAAAAATTTTAACTTGAATTTGCAAACTTACATCAAGTCTCTAAGTTCAGCTGTTAGTGCTTAATTTTCTCAAGTTTTGGAAAGATTGTAAATTCAGTTCTGTAGAACTGCATGGAGCAGAGGAATTACAAGTACATTGCAATTATTATTGTTACTTGTTTTGTTATTGTTAAGTCAATTGCATCTGACTCTTTGTGTACCTATTTGGGGTTTTCTTAGCAAAGATACTGGAGTGGTTTGCCATTGCCATCTCCAGTACATTTTATAGATGAGGAAACTGAAGCCAACAGGGTCAAGTGAATTGCCCAGGGTAATACAGCTGGTAAGCATCTGAAGCCAGATCTGAACTGAGAAAGATGGGTCTTCCTGACTTTAGGCCTGGCACTCTAGCCACTGTGCCATTTAGCTGCCCAGATTATCGTTACTAACAATAACAATACAAAACAACTCAAAATTACATAATACTTTAAGGCTTACAGAGTATTTTCTTAATTATCTATGTGGTAAATAATATAAACATTTCCCCCATTTTTCAGATGAATAAACTGAGTCTCAGAGAAGTTAAGTCAATTAATCAACAAACATTTATTAAGCTATTACCATGTCTCAGCACTGTGCTGAACAAAAACAATCCCTGCCTTCAGGTTGTTGCGTGTTGATCCAGGGCTCAAACTTATTGTGCCCTTTCCACTGTCCTTTTTAGTAATTGGAGAGCAGATTTTTCCCATCTTGTTAATGAAAACATTTTCCTGCCCTCTATATGCCATGGAAGTCATGCTTTTTGTTTAGTCTGTTTCACAATACAATCTCTTCTAAAAAAGTACTAATAAGATGTAAATTCTAACTTAATTATTAAATAACACACAGTTTACTATTGGAGATCAACATAGATTTCTAAAGACCATTTTAGATTAAAAAAGGAGGAAATAATGAGATCAAAACTATAGCTGTGACTTTCTTTAGATTAACATTGTGAAAATTAGGAGAAAAAGGCTTAATAAGGAAACAAGTGAATTCTACAAAAAAAATTGTTAATATTACTTGAATAGCATAACATACATCCAAGCTAAAATATGATATTCTTCACATATGACGTTTTGTGTGATGACGTATCATGTTTTTAAAATTATCATTCAGTGGGTGGAGATAAAGAGGAAACACCTGTACAACATGAACAATAGTCGCTCATGGTACAGGAAACTATTTTCCAAGGACCCACCAGACTGGGTGGAGAAATGTGGTGACCATATTTTACATTTAGGATACTCAGAGGCTAGATTTCTAAATCATGAAAAAATAAGCAATTATATACCTTTTGTCTTACTATTTTAAAAAATGGTTTTTCACTATAAGTGGTGTGATAGTTTAGTTAAATTGCCATGTAGATGGTCAAAAAAGTATGTTGAACGTTTAATAAAAGACATGATGATGATGATAAAAGAGAGCTGGATATAAGAAATGTTCAAAACTTAGATTTGTTCTTTCCTTCTCTTCCAAAATTATTAAAATTTTGAGTTAGGAAACTTCATTTGTGGTTTTAAGCCAAATAGGTTAATATGGTACATTATTTGTTTATATTGGGCCTACAAGTAGACATCTTATTATGTTACAGTTTCATAAATGATAAATAGTAAGAGAACAGGCATTTATTAAACAGCCACTATGTGCCAGGCACTGTGGTAAGTGAAAAAACCTGACAACTATACTTAACACTAGTTTGCTTTATGTTGACTGTTGAAGATGCTTTATGATTGTATTTCCTGCTGATTTTGTCAATTGTTCCAAATGGGTTGTCTTTGGACAGTGGTTTGAGATGAAGTAGGTATATAGAAAATAAAGTTATAAAAATTCAGTGACTAGTGTAAATTTTCATCAGTGCACAAAAGCCTTGTGGCAAGTGAGGCAAACAAAGATGTGCAACGTGATTTGTTTCCAGGGAAATTTGAGGCATAGAAGGAGTCATTTGAAAGCATCAGCAAAGTTTTTATTTTAAAGTTTATAATAAAAATACAGTATACTGTAGATTGAAATATCAGTTACAGAACAACCTTGCTTGACTGAGTGAAGTTTGAATCACTTGACAGTTTCAGAATTGCTTCTTTACTGTTTTCAAGTGCACATAGTAAAGTTGCTTATGGAAAGCAACAATTATTACAATTATTTTTCCACAAATAATGTAAAACTTTAGCTCAGTATGTTAGTGTCATTGCAGATGAAAAATTAGTGGAGTTTGAATTAATGAAATTTTCCCATGTGTCTCCAACTGCTTTGAATCCTATAAGAAAACAATGAATATCACTGTACAACAGTTTGGCAAAAGGCACAGAAAGTGTTTAAAATGTATTTGTTTTGTTTTCCTAAAGTTATAAACAAAGGATTTTATTTCAGCCCTATTCAACACATATTAAGTAGGGACTTAACCCCCTGCAGGGCATTGTACTAGGTGTTTATTAATTATTAAGGACACAAAGGGTTGGTTATAACACTAACCCTGCTATCAAACTTCCTGTCAGTTCATTATGCAGGAGGGGGATTGAGCTAAGGCATGTGCACAGGTAAATGTGATCATTGTAAGGGAAAGTAAAGGAAGCACCAAAAAGTGCTTCATTATATTTGACAAAAGAGAGCAAATACTTCAGGCTGGAAGAAAAGAAGGCTTAGCAATTTTTAAAAATATTTATTTTAAGCATTCTTTTTAAATTTTGAGTTGCAAATTATTTCCTTCTCATCTACCTCCTCCCTCCCAAAGCAATATGATATGAAGAAAACGCTTAAAGAAAGACAGTAAATAGTACCTGAAAATTGAGTTGTTTTCTAAGTATTAGGGTTCAACAGTAGCTCATAAATCTCTTAGATTCTTATATTTCCCTGGTTTAAAGTTGTGCCAAAAGTAATGTATCATTTTTTGGATGGTAGAGGACTTTTGAAATAGAGTACATTTGATGAGTTTGGATCATGACAGTTAATGAAAGTGATGAATTCCATCTGAACCTCAAGAATGTTGAGGTGCCACCTGAAATGATGAAGAATAGACTGCTAGTCCTGTTGTCCTGAAAGAAATTCATTTGGACAGTCTCCAAGTTAAAGAAAAACATTTACTGGAGTGATGCACCCAAGTGGGCCTGCTTCCCATGGGAGAGATGGAACATAGGCAGCAGGCCTTGCACCCCTGGGGTGGCCCCTGAGCATGGGCCTTTCTCCACTAAAGAAACAGAGCATGGCCCTACTTCCTGTAGGAGATCAAGGCCGTTATTGGGGTTAGGTGTCTAGTTTAAATACAATTTTATGGAATAGAGGAAAAGAGGACAAAGGAATGGGAGGAGCAAGCACAGCTCCAAAATGCCTGGATATCAGGTAGTCTGCAGGTGCCTTTATCATCCAGTTGAGCAAAAAGAATAGCAGAGGGGAGGGGAAGAGTTGTTCTGTAATTGAAGGTGCTTTGCAAAAGCACACAGGTAAGTCCACAGTGGGGGTCTTCAATTCAGGGTTTTCTTTGGTCACTTTTCTGCTGGTCACACACTGCATCTTATCTCATATCTCACATCCTGCATCCTGCTTGCTCTATCTTCCTCAAGTACTCTTCTACCTCATCAGAAAGCATGATGAATTTCTGGCATTGTGTACTTCTGCTAACTTGGAAAAAGAGTCAGAAATGAATTGACGAATACTATCAGAAATGAATTGACGAATACTATTTGATCAGTAATTGATTACAACTATGTCATTTTACAGTTAATTTTTTTAAGTAAGCAAATATAGTAGAAATTTTTTTCATAGAGTTTCACAGTTAAATGTACCTCAGTGACTATCTAATCCAATCCATATTTGACCAAGGATCCTCTCTACCACATAACCCAAAAAGTGGTTATCCACTCTTGGCTAAAAGACCTCTAGTGAGGAAAGACTCACTGCGTCTTGGCACCGTACATTCTCCTTTTGTGTTGCTGTAATTGTTGAAAAGATTTTCCTTTCATCAAGACTATATTTCCCTCTTTGGAGTTTCCATGCATTGCTTCTACTTCTTTTCTACGGAGCCAGACATAACAAATCTAATCCTTCTTTTATATGACAGCTTTCTAGACATTTGAACAAATCTTTTGTGCCTACTATGTCTTCTCTTCTCTTGGCACAATCCATGCTATCTGTATCATAGTTCCTTCAGTTAGTACTCACATGATATGAACTCATTAGCCTTTCACTATCCCAGTTGCCTTTCTCCAGACACTGAAGGAATTGTCCTTAGAACTGAAATGCCTAGAACATAACACAAAATCCCAGGAAGATGTCTCACCAGGGCAGGGCAGAGGACTGCCTTTCACCTCCTAGACTTAGACACCATGTTTTTCAGTGTAGCTTAAGACTGCATTAGTTTTCTTGGGTATTATACTGTTTACTCATACCAGACTTGCAGTCCTCTCAGACAGTCAGACATTTTTCAGATGAATTTTTATCTAGCCAGTTCTCCAAATCTTGAACTTGTGAAGTTGATTTTTTGAGCTTAAATAGAATACTTTAAGTTTATCCCTATTACATCTTATTTGATCCCTCCCAGGTGCTTAACAAGATCTTTTTTAATCTGAAGGGCACTATCTTCCCATGTGTTAGATTCTCCCTCCTTATTTTTGTATCATATTCTCTTTTGATGAGTATGCTATCCATAACTTTATCCATTCAAATCATTAACAAAAATGTTAAACAGTATAGGCCAAGCATAATTAATGAGGACCCTTCACTCAAGACCTTCCAGGTTGTTACTAGAACATTAGGAACTTCTCTTTGGGCCTGGTTATTCAGCTGGTTTCCAGTCCACCTGAATACCTTGTTGTCTAGCCTACATCCCTCCAAGCTTCTCCACAAGACTTTCTCAGATGCTTTGTTGAAATCTAACTAAGTTACATTTGGTAGCATTCCTGTGATATATCAGTTTAGTAATTCTCTTTTTTAAAAAAAACTGAGATTAATGTTACGTG
The DNA here is from genome assembly GCF_028372415.1 of Notamacropus eugenii. Lineage (NCBI taxonomy): Eukaryota > Metazoa > Chordata > Mammalia > Diprotodontia > Macropodidae > Notamacropus > Notamacropus eugenii. Next base: position 452,600,838 of record NC_092872.1, on the reverse strand, counting down.
ATCTGTCTTTGATATCACCATTTTGACTCTTTGTTATCACTACTTCCTTTTCCATATGTTCACTAATGATTCCTTTAATAATAGGTTCTAGAATTTTCCCAGAAATCAAAAGTTAAGCCCAGTAGCCTATAGTTTATTCATCTCATCTCTCTTTAGAAAGTCAGGACAATTTTCATTACATACCTTGAATCACAGCTTTCTCATAGCTATTTTTGTTGTATCCTTTGCAGTCCAAAGATCATTCTCCTTGGCACAATCCAGTTCTAGGGAGTATGGAAAGAGTGTGGATTTGGAAGTCTGAGACCTTGTGCTTGAGTCATTAAATCTTTGAACTTATGAAGACAGAGGCAAAATAAGGCTAGAACAAGGTCTATCTTTTTACTCTTTCTACTTAGAACCCAGTCTATATCGAGCTGTGGTCTCCCCTCTTTGAGCTGCTTTTCCATTCCAGTGTAATTTTAAAATAACAAACTCTTCTTACTGTCTTTAGCTTTCTCTTATAATCTTAGGCTTTTGTACTTTAGCACTTCTGATACTGTAGGACTGAGCCATTCGTTTCTGTTTATCCTCTTTTACTTGACTCCAGTTTCTACATATGTCTTTCAAAAATCTAAATTGGGTGGGGATTTCCTCTTGAATACATATTGTACTTTTTAGGCAACTCTCCTTTTTTGTCATCATCTTTGTTTTTCTTTATGCCTTCAAAATGTCATTCTTAGAGCCCATGCCTCATCCCATGCCTCTCATGCAGACTTTCTCTGTAGAATTTTAGTCTTTTGAATACTTTTATTCTTTTCTCTGAATGTTTCGAAATATGTTCTCCTCATATCTGAGGTGTATGTCAGACTATTACCAGTTTTCTTCTCTTTCTATATCACAAATTCAAAGATTGAGTGGTCACTTCCTCCTAAGGCTCCCAAAATTTTGAGCCCCAACAGCTAGTTCCTTATTTTAATGAAAATTTGATCCGGAATAGTATTTCCTTTTGTTGGTTCGTCTAAGTTTTGTGAAATTATCATTAAAGCAAGTCAAGAAATTATTAGTCACTTTGCTTTTGGAAAAGAGGAAGGGTTTCTTTCCTCTCTTGCTTCCCTCCAAGTGTTTGGTTGTGCTGTAAATGATAAGAGTGCTGGGCCTACAGTCAGAAAGACTTGAATTCATATCTCAGCTTCAGTTTCCTCAGCTGTAGAATGAAGATTATAATAGCACCTAACTTGCATGGTTGTTGTGACAATTACGTTAATATTTGTAAAAAGCACGGTAGCTGGCACATAGTAGGCCCTGTATAAATGCTTATTCCCTTCCCTCTCCCACCCCCCAATTTCCAGATAATTGAAGGTACTCCCTTCCATCATGTGTCTGTGCTAGACTTGTTTTGGAAACAGAAAACCTAGTTTTAAATCTGCATCTGTATGACCTTGAGTAAGTCACTTGACCTCTCTGGGTCTCGGTCTCCTTATGTATATGAAATGAGTGATTTGGACTAGATTTGGTACCCTCTCTGCTCCCAATATAATTTGTGTCATAAAACAAGGAGCCATGTTTGTCAAAGGTGCTTGGCACTGTATGACTCCTACCCATTGCTTTTCTTTTTGTGCCCTGGAGCCCAGCAGAACAAGTCTTAATGCTTCCATTTTGTGACCCATCAGATATTTGAATACAGATTTCAAATTCCCCTCCCCCCAGCTTTCCCCTTAATGGGTAAATCACTTCATATATGCAAGCTTCAGTTTCATTATCTATAAAATGAGGATAATAATGCCTATAGAAGGGCAATGAGTTTAACTGTGAACCCAACTAACTTTTATCTAGTTTCTGAATAATCACAACTACCATTATTAGCTGAGTAATCATATTTTCTAACAATGTTTACCTGAAGAGGCATCTTGTACCTTTTATCTTGTTCCCACAGATACTCCCTGTCAACCATTTTTCCTTCTCCAATTGATATTTATTTGCTACTGTTAGCTGGCTATAAGTTATATCATATAGATCCTGTTTTTTACAGATGTCTCATTAAGTATGGTTAATTGTCTCTACCGTGTATCATTTTATATCTTCTTTTAAAGCAGATGTTTTTAAATTTCAAGTTTATTTTTCTATAATCTTATGTATTCCCCACTTTGTTAATTTAGCAAATCAGAATAGAGTAAGCTTTTCCTTTTATTGTGCTGCTTTTTCAGTATAAAAGAAGCTTGGCAGAAAAAATCTAGTTGAATTAGTACCCAGAGCTATTATCTCTGTGGTTGTTACTCTTTAGAAAAGAAAGTATCCCAACTTAGCCATAGTGTCTCAGAGTTTTCTTCTGGGGTTCACTCTAATAGCTTCTTCCTAGGCTTTCATGACTATCAAATGAGGTAATGTATGTGCAGTGCTTTGTGAACACTGAAATGCTATAATAAAATACATGGTAATGATAGTAGTGCTTATACCATGCCCACTGCTGCTGCTGCCCTGCCCTCCACCTGTTGGATGATTTGAATGGTAACAGGCCTAACATTCTTTTTTTCAGGTCTTTAAGTCAGTATTCACCTGGCCACCCCAGTGTCACCTTTCATTTCCTAGAAGATAAATGTCTTCATTTTGTTTTTTGATAGGTGGTGGTTGATACAGCACAAATTGAAAATAAAGAAGCCTATGCTCCCCAGATTAGTTTAGAAGGTTCCAGAATTGTGGTTCAAGTCCCATCAACATGGTAAAGTTACATACAATTTAATATCTTGATTTTAGGAGAGTTTTATTATCTGTGTACCCGTCATCAAAATGATTGTTCCGTATGCACCTTTGTCAGCTTGTGCCTATGAATCTGAGGCACAGGAAATGCAGACTTGTTGGTACCCCACATTATGTGGACATAGTCACAGTACTGTAATGTTTGCAAAGCACTTTGTCTTTCAGAATAGTTAGAATTTCATATCGCTTTTCAGCCAAATGCTTCAAGTGTGTTTTCAGCTTTTGAATTTAAGGGACACAGCATCTGGGTACTAATTGACTCTTAGTTTATAATAGTGATATTATTCCCTTTCTCTTGTTTTATTATGTTATGATCCCAGTTCTCCTTTCTTTTGTTCAAGAAAACAACCAACAATATAGAGAATTTTTCAGAAAGGTTTATTTTATTTTATTTTTAATTAAAAGGGGTCATTTGGAATGCTAAGTTACAAGGCACAATTAGTGCAAATGATAATTTTACTTTAGCTTTTAAGACTGAAAATGAGTTGAGGCTCATGCACATAGATTATGTTAAACTGTTTTGAAAATTTCTCATTGAAATTTGAGTGTGTGCTAGGAACTACTACCAGGCAATGATGCTGAGGAATATTTATAGATTGCTAATAAATTGCCATCTTTCCTACGTCCAAAAGCTTCCCATCTCAAAAAATTTATACAGGAAGGGATCAAAAAAGAAAATAAGGGAATCCATCTTGGTTGAATTAATTTTTAAAATTATAATATTTGCTAATTTGTTCCCACCATGTATTAAAAGTTCTTCATTTTTTCTTAGGCCATTTGTGTTCCTTAATCTTCAGAATTTGTCTTTTTAATGTCTCCAACTTATTGAAAAGTCAGCACACTTGCCTCACAGTCTCCACTTTGAAGAAAATAACTAATCTGTATCTTATGAGGGAAAGATTTGTTTGGTTATCTGAATTATCATTTCTTGCCTAGAAAAAACATGCATCTTGATAAGATGTTTTTGGAGATGCTCCCCCTACTGATTATTTTTGGTAAAGCAGAGTTCTGTCTTCTAATGATCGATGTATTTCTGTGTTCTATACGTTATGACAGACTTGGTTTAAAAGATATAATCTCTTGTTCCCTGAGCTTTCTGGTAAGCTAAAGATGGTATAGGTTAAATGGATAGTCAGCATATAGTAGTGTTTGGTAAAAGTCCAATCATGTTTACAGATTTTACTCAAACCATCAATTCTTAAAACAAGAAGTAGTCTTTAAATATTCTTCTTCTCTTTGACCTTGTAGAAACTAGTCAGTTCCCGTATTTTCCCTATGTTTAAATGATTTCTGCTTAGTCTGTCATGATACTTAGAGAAAACAAGTTGCCATTTCTCTTAAGATATAACTGGCAATTGAAGGCTAGTATTCAATTAAATTCAATCCAACAAGCATTACTAAGCTTCTGACACATACAAGGTACTGGTTAGATATTGAAGATACAAAGACAGCTGTTACTAAAAGTTAACATGCAGCCTAAAGGTATGTGAAATGGGGAGAAAAGTGTTATTCCCTGATATCCAGTATCAATCCCTGGTTACCAGGGTAGGCAGGAGATGAAAATGAAGTTTACAGTTCAGTTTACATCATGTATAATAGTGAGGTACCTTCTGTTATTTACTAGGGATTGAAGGGTATCCTGTTTGCCTTTTAGTCTATCTTACTTTGGGTCTTGTAGCCTTGTGTTTACTTACAGCCTTTTTTGTGGAAGGAAACCTAAGTTAAGATCATTTTCTGTAATGTGTGTTCTCTTACACAGGTACTTAGGTGAGACCTAAGCTGTTGGTCATAGAGGTATAGGCTTATTGGGTAGTATAATATTTCATCTCTTTATTTAGACCTCATATGTATCTCTTCATTACTTTGTGAACTTTGTCTTCATGAATTAAAGTAAAATCCTATCAAAGCCATGAGGTATCTTTTTTCCTTTATATTTTGCTGCTATTACCAGTACCTTCTTTAGAAGAATTAGAATATCGAATTGCTTGCCTTAAGGGTAGGATGGGGAGGAAGGAAGGGAGATAATTTGGAATTAAAAGTTTAAAAAAAGAATGTTAATTATTTTTACATGTAACTGGGGAAAAATAAAATACTAAATAAGAATTTTTTAAAAGAAGTAAAAAAATAATTAGAGCATTAACCAATATAGCGAGGTTTTGTTTTTTTTTTTCATTTTCTTGTTACATTAATGTAGTTCAGGGGTGAGGAACCTGAAACCTTGAGGCCACAAGTAGCCCTTTAGGTCTTCAAATGCAGCCCTAATTTATAAAAGGATTTGTTCTGTGAAGTTTGGATTCAGTCTGAGGGTTGCACTTGAGGACCTGGAGGGCCACATGTGGCCTTGAGGCCACAGATTCCCCACCCCTGGTGTAGTTTCTTCTTATAAGCATATTTTAATTTTTAGTCTAAACGTTTGATTGTATTGGTGGAAGTTCTCCCGTTCTCCCTTCTTCCTCCCTCCTCCCTCCCTCCCGGTTCATTTAAGTGAATTTAGAATAACTTATCTGTGACCTAAGGTCCTAGAGAATTGCCTGGGGGCCCTAAGAGGTTAATTGACTTACCTGTGATCACACAGATGGCTTGTGTTGGAGGCAGGACCTGAACCCAGCTCTTCCTAACTATATCTACCACACCATACTGCCTCTGTTGATATTGTTATTAAATTTTTGTTAAATACTAATAGTTCCTAAAAGTAATGGCCCTTTTGATGAGAGAACTTAAGAATATGGAAGGCAAACATACACTTTTTAAAAAAATCATCTTTTTGTTTGTACAGTGCACAATACTGGTGCCAAATTATTGAAATTTAATCATATCTTCTTCCTGATAACAAATGATAAAATGCAAAAATGGAGTATGTCCTGTACTATCTATATTGACATTTACATTTGCTTGACTGTTTTGGGGGGATTGGGATTAGAGTTGGAATATATATGGATGTTAATTGCATTCTTGCTATGTCAATTCAAAACATCAATAAAAAGTTTTTATTAGGGATTAAGCAAAGCTACAAATTCTTGCAGTCTTAAGCTAAATAACCTGATACTAATATAAATTCTTTTTATTGATAGGTGCCTGAAGGAAGACCCTGCAACCATGTCTTTGCTCCAGAGAAGTCTGGACCCAGAGAAGACTTTGGGTTTAGTAGATGTACTTTATACAGCTGTGTGGGACTTAAATCGGTGGAAGGAAGGAAGGTATATGTGCCCAGGGACCAAACCACAAGAAACTATTTACCTCTTTCCTTTAAAACTCTCTAGAACTATTTAGATGTCCACATCCATTGTTATCACAGTGTTACAAAATCTCCTGTCGCCTCATAGGGCTTAGAATATATTTGAATACAGAACAAAGGATGTGAGAAAGACTGGTGTTTAAGTAACATCCCATTGGTTGATAAAGAAGAGTAGTCTTAGGTGGCCTGTATGCCCAAGCAATGCAAGTACCAAATACGACAGCATCTTTTAGTTACAGATTTCTCTGTCAGGAGTTATGTGATCTAACGCTTCTATACTTTAAGGACTTATGACTTCATTGCTGTGGACATTCCCTCTACCACTGCCAGAGTGAGTGGGGCTAGAAAAATCCCTCACTCTGCACCATATCTAGAGATGCACCTCTGTACTTAGCTAGGTTAGTCCACAGACAGCAGACACACCTTCTCACACATTCTATTACTAGGCCTACGTTGCCGACTTTATGGCTTGGTAGGCCCAAAACTTACACTACTGCTGACATAGTCTTTAAGAATCCAGGATCACCTCCATAAGTTAATTGGGCATTAAAGAATAGCTTTAGTGAATGTACTCTCTTAGTGCTGTTTATTTAAGTGAATTTAGAATAACTTAGGGGAGAAAACTGTAGATCCAAAGTCCATTTGTAAATCATACTAAAGAGCTTATTAGACTTTATTATATGTTTTTCTCATGTTCATTGTATGTTTTTCTTATGCTTTCATGTCATCTTCCAATTCTTTCTTCTTCCCATCTCTCTCCTTTATTCATTTTGCATTCATTTGAATTTGATTAGCTTTCATTTTTGGAATAATCTCTGACATCTGATCCCTCAGCATTTTCTTCCTTTCTTTGTGGCCTCATTTAACTTCTTCTTCTGTGGAAGTTTTTATTAGCTTCATTTCTTGTCCTTTGATGAGACATTTTACTTAGAGGGGTAGAAAATTATTAGTGTAATTTTTTGAGGCTCTTTTTATAGACAGTAGCTCTTTTAAGAACATTGAATATAGATTGTATTTAAATAGTGTGCACTTTAAAAAATCTTCTACGATCATTTGTTCATTTGTAAAAAAAAAAAGTTAAACTATGGAATTGAGATTAGAGTTGGAATACATATGGATGTTAATTACATTCTTGCTATGTCAGTTCAACAACTTGAGAAAAACTAGTATTTCCTACAAAAATTTTAAGAAAACTTTTTTAAAAGGAAAATTTTAAATTTCATTGTTGAAATGTACTATTTTTTCAGATTAAAAAAAAATTGATATATTTCCATTTAAACAGGGAGCAAGCTTTGCCTTCTATTCAGATTCAGCTTCAACGTGAGATCTCTGACTTTGGCAATCAGGTTGATATGCCTCCTGGAAATGGAAATAAATCATCAGGAGGTTTGCAAAAGACATTCTCCAAACTGACTTCACGGTTTACAAAGAAAACTTCATGTGCCAGTTCCAGCAGCAGTGCAAGTTATTCTATCCCAAATACCCCTTCCAAAAATGTTTTCATATCTGGAAGTTCTGAAGAGAAAGCTAAAATGCCAAGTAATATTGATACAAGATTACAAAGCATTTTGAATATTGGTAATTTTCCAAGGACTTCAGACCTATCAGCCCAAAGTGCCAGTAATCAGATGGTTAATGGCTTCCTAATTGAACATAGAGAAAATTTCTTCAAAGTAGATGATGGTAATGATGACAAAGGTATGAATCTTCCAAGTGATCAGGAAATGCAGGAGGTTATCGATTTTCTATCTGGCTTTAATATGGGCAAGTCCCAGCAGGCTTCACCAATGGTGAAAAGGCGGAACTCTGTTGCTTCTACCACAACAACTGAGACAAAATCAGGGACACTGCAGCCCCCACAGCCACAGCCACAATCGGTGGCACATGTAACTTTGCATCCTTCTCAGCGAGGGTTGTCACAGCAGCAGCCACCATCCCCTAAACAGCAGCATCCACAGATGCAATATTACCAGCATCTGCTTCAACCTCTAGGTCCGCAGCAGCCACAGCCGCAGGCACGGACACCTGGAAAGTGGCTTAATAGCTCTTCACAGCAGCCTGCCCAGGCAATTGGAACTGGATTGTCTCCTCTTGGTCAGTGGAATAGCCCTGGCCTTTCAGATCTGAGTCCTGATTTATATAGCTTGGGACTCGTGAGTAGCTACATGGACAACATGATGTCTGAGATGTTAGGACAAAAGCCACAAGGACCTAGAAATAACACATGGCCAAATCGTGACCAAAGTGAAGGAGTCTTTGGGATGCTGGGAGAAATTCTGCCTTTTGATCCTGCAGGTATGTGTGTATATGTGTGTTTTAATTTCTTTTTTAACACAAGGTTTTTGACCTACAGGGTCAAGAGATTGATTGATTCTACTCCCATAGTAATCCCAGCAAGGTACAATAGAACCCCACAAAACCCAAACTAAAAGAATTTTGTTTCTGTCTTTGTCAGTACTCCTTTAAGGACAGCAGAGCAAGGAATAGTTGTTTCATTTCATGTACAGAGGGAACCACATCCCCATTCTCTGGTGACTGGGCTAGATAGCTCATACAGTGTGTGTTACTGGAGTATTCAGGCATATGATATACCAAGCAACTTGAGATGAGAGTTAGTACTGGTTGCCTTTTTGTCCTGATCATTTTCCAGCTACTTGATTCTTAAATATAGTTTGCTATTAATGTTTTTAAAAACCTTAAGGTAAAAAGGCATATATAATGATCAATGCTAGATAATAAAGAAATTTTTACTGACATTGAAAAAGCATCATAGTAAAAGAACATTCTTTCTTTTCCTCACATTTCCACATAGAGTTGAATGTATACTCAAATTGATTATGTACTGTTTCTCTAATATCTAGCTAGGCAGTGGTGAATAATCCACTTGGAAGATAGTGGGAGAATTGACTCTGCTGTGTAATATTGCACCTTTGAGGGTTAATACCTCCTGAATGCTTTTTGTTTGTTTTGTGCTGGGCAGACAACCAAGCTTAAGGGCTTAAAAGACCATGATTAATTAGAGTGGATCTATAACAATTGGCTGTTCTTTTTGTGTCCAGTTGGCTCAGACCCAGAGTTTGCTCGGTATGTAGCTGGGGTAAGCCAGGCTTTGCAGCAGAAAAGGCAAGCCCAGCATGTGCGTCGCCCAGGCAATGCACGGAACAACTGGCCTCTTCTGGACGATGCCCATCGTACCTGGCCCTTTCCTGAGTATTTCACAGAAGGGTGAGTACTGACAAACATTAGGTAGCACTGCAAAACCTACAGAGTAAAAATTGTATGTTCGTAGGGCAAGCCAAAGATCATTGTTCGGAAGAGGCACTTTTTTGGAGGGATATCCCTTAACCTGTTCTTTGGGTTTTTTTCTTTTTGATTTTGAGAGAAATAGAGAATTTCTTTTGTTTATAAATCCAGATGTTATAGGTTTTGTCCATTTCATGATATTCAGTGTTGTGACATATCCCTTATACATATATGTTAAATATGAATTAACGATTTTAAAACAGAGCAGGTTTTTTCTTGAGTTTAATTATCCTAGGTAACGACTACATTTGATTCACTTTCTTAAATGTGAAGGTGCTTCACATTACAAGGTGATTATGTTATGAATCAGATGTGTGAAATGTAGCACGTTACCAGTTTTACTTGCTAAGAACAAAGATAAGAATTTACCTGGATTGTCTTCAAAGAATTGTAGCTCATATTTAATCATAGGCCAAGATTACAAAGTTTTTCTTATACATCATTTCTTTTGAGCTCACTATGATCCTATAAGTTGGCAGTTCCAGCAGTATCACCCCCATATTATAGGTAAAATAATTGAAGTTCAAAGTGGTTGTGAATTGTCCAGTGCCACTTTTAGTGAGCATATGATTGACTTTTAACTTCTTTGATCTGTTACATGAATAGTTGCTCCCAAGACCTCCACATTATCTTCAGAGAAACCATAATGTCTTAGAATATTTCCTAGCACTTCTGAGTTTGAAAATGTATATTATAGAGAGTGTTAGAAAGTAAAACACCAAAGAGACATGTTATTTTGAAATGTAATTGAAGAAATACGTTGTTTTCATACATGAATCTTCCAAACATTTAATGGAATATGCAATGTATATAGGTCAGAATCTTGTATTTTCCTTGACTGTGAAACAAAAAACAAGGAAAGGAATCTTGCTACTATTATATATAGTCTTCAGATATGGAATGAGGGTTTTGACTAATTTCTTTTTATTTGTCTTTCAGTGACATGATAAATAATAGCTGGTCAGGCACTCAGGGAGACTCTGCCAGCTCAAGTGATGAAACATCCTCTGCTAATGGTGACAGTTTGTTTTCCATGTTTTCGGGGCCAGATCTTGTTGCTGCTGTTAAGCAGAGGAGGTAAGAATAGTTTTCTAAAGCTAATAAGAGGACAGAAAGCCGTTTGAACTTGTTAATTCATTGTTGATAAAATTCAAAAAAGTAGGAAGCATCATAGTTAAATTGATTTCCTGTGGTAATTGTTATTCCTGTTTATCCTATAGAAGTAACTATGGCCCCTGTTTGTGCTCTCTTTTCATTCAGGCTAGAAGACTTATTTTGAGAAGGGCTCTTTCTCTAGTTCTTTCTCCAACTAAAGCAGCTGTATCTTTGTTATAAAGTCTACACAGAAAGCTTTTGTAGAGCAGAAGTTCCCGGTCTATATGGCATGGCTATGGAACATGTTGAGGGGCTCAGCATATAACAGCATGCTCTGTTATGTAGGGAACCTGATTTGAAATGGAGTGGAGGCAAATACATAAAGTGTTATTATTACTCACTACATAACTCCACGTGATGATAAAGTAGTAGTGACCCTGACAAAAAACAGACTTTGGATAAGTACCTTTGAAGATATTAAGTCCCTTCCAGAAAAATATTAGAAGGATCCAGTGACCTATTAAAGTAGTTAGGTTTCAATTTTAGTTGGCATCATATTGTCTTGCAAATCTCGTTCTCTCACTAATTAATTGTGTGACTTTGGGCAAATTATTTAAAATCTTAGGGTCTCCTTTTCCCAATTTGTAGAATGAATTAATTAGACTAGGTGATCTATAAGCCCCCTTCCAGTTCTAATATTCTGTTGTTATGTGACTGATATTTAGTAGTCATCCATTATAAACATACTGCATACAATACATGGTATTTGTACTTGGTAGTAGGAGAAATTCAAAGATAGATAAGGTTTGGTACCTGTCCTCCAGGAATTAATATTTTAATAGGGAGAGAAATATGATACATTCACAGATAAATACACAAATTACATTATAGTTAAGTTAGGGTATTAAAGGAACATAAAGTGCTGTGAGATTTGATGAGGGAGAAATCCCTTAGGGTTTTGGGAGTCAGGAAAGCTTCATTTTAACTGAATCTTAAAAGATGAATGGATAGAATGTCAAAAGATGGCGATATGGGGTCACATATTTATTATGAATAACCGTAGAAAAAAAGTGTAGTGGTGTTAGTGTGCAGAGGATGTTCAGGGGTTATTGAATTATATGAAGTATCTAAAGAAGGATAGTGTGAGTTTAGGGTAGAAAAGTAGGATGGAGACAGATTGTTAAGGGCCTTCAACATTAGCTTCAGGAGTTTAGAATTTATTCAGTTAGCAGTAAGAAGCCACTGAAGATTCTTGAGTTGCGGAGTGATCTTTACTAAAAAGACCAGTCTTGTAACAGTGGGAGAGGTGGATTGGCAGAGGCATATCAGGGATCCATACCTGGAAGAGACCTCAGAAGTCACCTAATCTGATCCCTCTATTTTGCAGATAAGCACATTGAGGCCCAGGGAGACTGTGACTTGCCCAGGTCATTCATAAGTAGTAAATATCAGAGGTGGTACTTGAACCCAGCTCCTTTGATTCCAGAGCCTGGCTCTAAGACATAGACTGGAAGGGGAAGACAGTGAAAGGAAGGAGGAAGTTAGGAAGCCAGAAGGCAATAGAAAGCATTGTGGATTTGGAGGCAGAAAACTTGAGTGTAAATTCTGACTCTGCCATTTATTAGCCATGTGACCCCAAACAAGTCACTTAACCTTTCTTGTCCTTAGTTACCTCATCAGTAAAAATAGAAGTGGGGCTAGTGGGAGGGAGGGGGGAACAAACTAAGAAGTCCTTTGCAGCTCTGAATCTCTGATCCTATAGCCATAGCTTTGGTATGTAGCATTCAGAAGAGACTAAAGTATTTGTTGGTAGATTATCAAAATAATACATATATCCTAGTGTCACCCATATAGTAGGCACCCAATAAATATTTTTTTGATTTGAAAATAGGCACTAAGTACATCTTTCAGGTGAAACTGGTACTCCTTGATGTTAGATTAAAATATATTACATTTTTTTGAAAATTTAAATCTCAAAAAAAATCTATTTGATAGAAGTAAGATGACTATCTTTTTGCATGTATAGTTTAGATGTAAAATGCTTGTATTTTTACATTGTGAGGAAGGTATTGTGGAAACTGTAATTCATTATTTAAATGTGAACTATTATTATGTTGTCTTTTGCAATCCAAAAATTCCTCTGAATAGGAGGAAGTCCTTTTTGTGGCTTGAGTAAGAGACCCTTAGACCATTTGGTACAGCCTGCAGCATTTATTGCCTGCTTTACTAACTGAGTAAGCTTTGATGGAATTACAGTATCCATTTCTGTTTAAAAAGCCAAAAAAAACTAGAAAGCATAGTAGTTAATGGAGTTTTTCTTAAAATGCTAAGCAGTGTGTATCTAAAACCAAAAGCAAGCATTATCTGTAATGGGAGTAAACCAAAAGTCTTTCCAGTAAGATTGAGGTGAAGCAAAGATGTTCATTATCAGCATTATTCAGTATTGTACTAGAAATGTTAGCTATAGCAATAATGCAAGAAAAAGAAATTGAAGGAATAAGCATAGGCAATGAGGAAAGAAAACTCACTTTTTTCATTTGATAAAATAGTATACTTAGACAACCCTAGAGAATCAGCTAAAAAACTAGTTGAAACACGTAATACATTAGCAAACTTGCAGGATATAAAAGAAACTCACACAAATCATCAACATTTCTATGTAGTACCAACAGAACCAAGTAAGAAGAGATAGAAAAATTTCATTTAAAATAACCACAGACAATATAAAGGACTTGGGAATCTGCCTGCCAAGACACACACAGGAACTATATGAACCCAATTACTAATTGAATCAGCTTTGATTGGGCAAAACTTGTAGGTAAAAAATGTATTATGACCCTTGGAAAAAAATGCCTTTGTGTGCATCATCTGATGGTGACCAAAGAACGTTGGAGTCATGAGGATAAAGTTTACAATATTTGCAAACAGAATTAGCATACAACTTTATATTTTTGTAACGAGTCAGTTAAAAATGTTTTAAGGCTTTTCTTTCATGAAGATTGAAATTCTATCCATGCTACACAAGTTGTAAGTCTCTAGAGTCAATCATCTATCATTATTCTAGGGGGGCAGAAATGGAGTAACAAGTAACTACCACAAGCACTTTCTTCCCTTTCAGACAGTATAATTGAATTCTTAAAATTCAAAGTTCTCTGGTACTAATAATGATTCTAATTGAATGTTATCTTTATTGAACATCAAGACCACATGCACATTGCTCAGCTAAAAAGTTGAAGGGATACCGCTTAGTGTATTCCATTTCTGTGATAGGCCTTTGGTTGGGTGTAAAGTAATAATTGAGTTGAATTTTCTTGGAAGATGTTGTGTACAAATAATGGCTCCTTCAGTCTTGTTTAACATAAAAAAGTGTGAGGACCTTACAATAGCTGCTTGAAGATGTCACTCTTGAGCAGATGGGAATGGATACATGAAATAGCATAATAAATAGTTGAGTAATTACAACATGCCTTTTGTTCTTTCAGGAAACATAGCAGTGGTGAACGGGAGACTACCACATTACCATCACCACCTCTTCTGTCCACAGTGGATGACCTTAATCAGGTATAAACTGCGACAGTTCCCTCTCAGTCATTCAATAGCAGGATGGGATGGGCAGGAATCTGAATGTAGAACGCAGATTTAAGCACTGGGATGTCTCTATATTAAAATGTCTATTAAATATATTCTAAGATAATATCAACATGGCAAATTATGTTGCCAGCCCAGAAATTATAGCTTCTTGCTCTGATCAGATATAATGAAAAGTGAAACTTGGTTATACACAAGTTGTACAAACTTTAGAAATCCTATTTAAAAGAAAACGTGTGAGTTTCAACATATGTATTTAAATTACAACTTTCTTTTATCTTTTTTTTAAACAATCAAGAAGCATTTATTAAACTCCTACTGTGTACCAGGTATTGTGCTAGGAACTGGGAGGTATAAACAGAAATTAAATAGTCCCTATGCTTAGGAATTTACATTCTAATGGAAGATAGCATACACACATAGAAGTAGAAGTACACAATATATACCAAGTAATGGAGGTGGGGAAGTAATAATTGGTCCAGGCATGAAGAGGATCAGGAAAAGCTTTTATAGAGAAGATGATTCTTGAGGGAACTTTAAAGGAAACTAAGGATTCTAAAAGGTAGAAGGCAGTATGGAATAAGTGCATTCTAGACATGTGGAGCAGCTGAGAGATGAAATGTCATGTTTGCAGAACAGTAGGAAGGCCATTTTGACTACTGTGGAGAGTGTGAAGAGTAGTGTATAACAAGCAGGAGTAATTAGGGTCAAGTTAAGAATTTTAAATGCCAGTCAAGAGTTTATATTGTTTCCTGCAGCTAATAAGGGGCCATTGTGTTTGTCGAGTGAGAGAGTAACATGGTCAGAACTACGGTTTGGACAATACTCTTTGGCAGGAGTATGGAAGATGAATTAGAGAGTAGAGAGACTTGAGGCAGGAAGACCAATTAGGAGTTATTTTAATAGGTAATGAAAGGCAACTAGATGGCACAGTGGGTAATAGTACCTACTTCCCAGGGTTGTTGTGAGGATCCAGTGAGATAGAAATTGTGAAGTGCTTAGCACAGTGTCTGGCGCAAGCACTATATATTGTTGTTACTGTTATTCCTATCAGCTGTTAGGCCAGGCAAGATTCTAAGAGCCTAAACCAGTGTAGTAGCCATGTGAGAAAGTGAATGGGACGGAGGCAAGAGACATAGAATAGGAAGAATAGACAGAACTTGGCAAACTGAGTAATGTGTGAAGTGAGAGAGTGAGTCACTGTGGACTCTGAGCTTGAGAACCCTGAGTAGATGAAAAGATTTACAGAAATTGATTTACATGATCTGAATAGAAATGGAAAAATTCAGAAGAGGGCTCAGCTCAAGGGGAAAGAAGAAAGAGTTTTATTTTGGATGTGTCGAGTTTAAGGTACTTTTGGAAAATCCAGTAAGCGGTAGGATCAGATATATAACTCTAGGAATCATTTGCTTAAATATAAATGAACCATGGGACTAGGTGACACTGAAAGAGAGTGTTGAGAAAGAAAATGAATAAATGTATATATTATTTCTATTTCACCATTTTATAGTTTTCTAAAATTTACAATAATAATAGCTAATATTACTTGAAGTTTTGGAAGGCATTTGCCAGATATGTCATGATAATGTGATCCTTCTAGTCCTTTTATTAAGCTATCACAATATACTGGAGATGCCTTCTTAGTCAGAAGTAGGAAAAACTTGATGATTCATATGGATAAGAGAAAAGACCTGCATCAGGAAGAATAAGGTAGAGAGGGGTGACATGGGTGCTATTATTGTTTTTTAATGTGTTGTATTTACATAGCCAAGACCAGACATTTCCAAGTGATGATGAGTTTGTTGGCCATTGCAGAGGAAGAAAACATACATGAAGCCACATTATTGTTTTGCACTCAGAAAGTTACGGTCAGCCAGACACTTGAGAATTTCTCATGTTTCTACTGCACAGAATGGCATCCAAATCCTGGCATAAGTAGCTGTCACTTATTATAGCCAGAAGAAGGTAATCCCCAAATGCTTATCAAGAGAGCTTTTTTTTTTTTTTAAAGAATCAAAAGGGTACTGGGGTTCTGATACATGTGAGCATGTAAATAGGTGGAAGCTTGAGTGGTATATAAAAAAAAATCCTCCAGAGAACAGTTCAAGGAATGAATTCTGCTGAGCCTTGACTAGCATTAGCCTAGTTACTTTCCCCTCATTTGACAGATTCTCTTCTTGAATAAATTTGTTCCGAAAACCAAGTTTTAATTTGCTTTTTTCTTGGCAGGATAATAAAACCAAAACGTGGCCTCCAAAGGCCCCCTGGCAGCATCCTTCACCTCTAACCAACACACTGCCCAGTCAGAGCCCGTCTTTGTATCATATTACCAATCCTGTCAGCCAGTGGAATGACACGATGCAAATTTTACAGTCACCAGTTTGGTCTACAGCTGGTGACTGTGCTCCGTCAACAGGGATTTCCTCTACATTTGCCTATGGGCAGCAAGCCCAGGCCCAGGCCCAGGCGCAGGCGCAGCAGGCAGCAGCCCAGCACAAATCCATGAACAAGGGCTTTAAGTCTTTTCCAGTGAAGCAAGAGCGCAGACCATCCTACCTACATCAGTACTAATGGCTTCACACAACGGAAGGATACTGGTTGTTTCATCATTAGTGACGGGTGGCCATGAATGGGCCTTCACAGTTCTATGAAAAGATAAAAGCTATTTTGTGGACATTCTATTTGATAAAATATGGCATTATGTCTGGTTACTTCTACAGAGGAAGATCCCATTGAAATTAACATACACAGGCTCAGTTGTTGAGCAAATGAGGCCACTATTTTTGTTAGGCACACAAAGCAGTTCAGACTGTAACGTAGAAGAGCTTTTAAAATGTGTATACTTTACTTTATAAACCTTTTTTTAAAAATATTGCTAAAAAATACTACCATACCAAACACTATTTTATAGCTATTTTTTCATATAGATTTGTAGTTAAAACATCTCTTGCCTAAAATGCATTTAATATTTTAAAATAACAAATGTAGTGGTCAGTTTTGCTCAACATTGTCCTTACTTAAGTTTATATATAAAATGAGCAAATGATAAAACCTTTTTACCCTAAGATGGGGAACTTGGGCCCTGTGGATTTTCCATAGGAGTGACAACCAGCACCTTTTCAGATTACACCCCTGGAAGTATGTAGTTTCAGCTGTTTGCAAAGCATCATCAGTTTGAAGATTGCATTATTGCCCTTCCGTAAGCACAGATCAATGAGGACCTCTGAATGAGGATCACAAGTAGCAGTAGCTTACCTATCCAAGGTAGGCATGTTTCACTTAGTAAGAGGGGAAGTTGATCTTGATTCGTAATTCGATACTTCTCCGTTTGGCTAAAGGCCTTGTCACCTTTGTCTTCCTTTGACATGATGAAGTATAGCAGTTAAAAGGCAACTTCACTAATTAGGTCTTTTTTCAGACACTGTATTTACAGTAACATTTATGAGCTGGCTCAGAAAAATAAATTGAAATTTGGGAAGGAATTAGTTGAAGACAGTGCTGCTTTCAAAGTAAGAGGAAAGAGAACTGAGTTCAGTTAATATGTGCCATTAAATAGATATTACCTGTGGAATTAGAAATATTTTCCAACCAAAGTGGATTTAGAAGAGTTGAATGGTGCTTACATTGAGAAACAATGATAAATATATGTATAGTTACCCATTGTACATTAAGTGAGGTTACAGAAGATTCTTTATATAAAGCTTATTTAAATTTTCATATTTCATTTTTGAAAGAGTCTAACTGATTAAAATCCACAATATTTTCTGGTATGAAAGTTTTGACAGTATTAATCTTATTTTTATATTTTCTTAAATCATTATACCATTCTAATATGTGTTAACTACCAGTAAATGGGATATTAGTTTTAATGCCATATAAACTTTTTTCAACGAAAATAGTAACAGCACATTTATGTTCTCATTTTTATAGACATAAATGAATCTTATATTTAAAGATACCAAAAAAAAAGGATATATATACAACACTAATATAGAGAGATTCAGGGTGTCTCAGCCCAACCTCCACCTTTTCTGTTGAATGATGCTGGGTCAAATTTTTAGCCCCAGAATGTGATTTTGTGTGTTGTTCGAAGATGCCAATGTTGCCTGTATTTATGATATTGTCACCATGTTATCTGAAAATTCACACTCACCATGTTTACAGAGAATTGTTTGCTGTACATAGACTTTTTACAGGAATGTGCTTCGCACAGTCAGTGTGGCTTTTGTCTGTGTATATTGTCATGGTGTCCGCATTTGTTTTACTTTGGATGTCCTTCTGCTGCAATTGTTTTGTGACTGTTTTGCTTGACAGATGGTGTTTGGTTTCCCAAAGTAACATGTCCACAGTGCCCTGAATCCAAAGTTCTATTACACTGAAATACTATGATTCATCAATGTCTGCCCAAAGGTCTCACTGCTGAATGGGTAGTTCTTTCTGCTCTGACATATTGCTCAGCACAGGTGCCATCCCTATCTTCCTTTTTCCAGTTTGTTTATATTTTGAATTAAGGCATTTTCTACCCGGAGTCAGAGTGAGCTGTGGAGACTGTGAGGTGAAACCATTGGTATGTCTCTGCATGGGTGCTATGTCCCTGGAATCCGAGTGAG
Organism: Notamacropus eugenii; assembly: GCF_028372415.1. Taxonomy (NCBI): domain Eukaryota; kingdom Metazoa; phylum Chordata; class Mammalia; order Diprotodontia; family Macropodidae; genus Notamacropus; species Notamacropus eugenii. Next base: position 452,582,274 of record NC_092872.1, on the reverse strand, counting down.
CCGTGCAGGCTGTGTGAGGTGAAGCTGTTCGTTTGTGTCTCTGCATCGGTGCTATGTCCCCGGCGTCCAGTCCTTTTGAGCCCTGGTGCTTCCAGGTGTGTTTGTGGCAGATGAGACCTGCCACAAAGGGGCTTGTCACCCACTGCTGAGTTCAAAGGCTCAGTGCTTTCTGTTACGTTAACTTGCCCTTACTGCAGTGTGTTATGTGAATTGTTCAGTGCTTCTGAACTGGAACTGTATATTTTGTATTTTACTTCTAATGCTCCTGTAAGTAAAATAACTATTTGCTTTATTAAAGATATACATTTAATAATATGCTGTAGCTTGCTTTAATGCGAACTCTGACTCTCTAACAAGCCTTATGTTTATTTGTTCTTTGCTTTGAAAGCCACGTCCAGTCCTTTGAACTTGCCAGTATTTGAGTTTTTCCTCTGAAGTCAAACCTTGCTCTTCAGATGACTGTTTTAAATCATACCAAACAAAAATGTACTTATGAACCAAAAATCAGAAACCTAATACGAATTACAGGGAGTTCTCTTCATTTCGGTAAGAATCCTGGTAGACTTCCTTAGCAGCCTTGCAGGGCATGTGAAGTCTAGAACCTCACCAGGTTGTGCATTTTGTTGAGGAAGGGAAGATCAGAATTCTGCAGCACCAGTCCCATTACCTGCTCAGGTCTTTGATCATATCTTCCTTAGATCACTTTTTCCTTCCTTCTGACTTCAGTGAGGCTCTCTAAATGTCTGATCAGATGGCATGTTCTCATAATCTGAGAATCCCCAAGAAAACTGGAGTATTTATGCCTTTGATCCTATCATTCCACCTTTCTGACTAGTGCCTACTACCCCCCAGTGAGAAACCTTCCTGCTTTGTGTAGAGAATTCTAAGAAATAAAATTTCCTGTATAGCTTGAGCAACTCCAGGGGTTGTTGTCCACAAGATGAATGATGTATTCCATAGTATATGTTTTCAGCAACAGTATTTGCTTCCATTTAAAGGTGGTAAGTAATAAGATGTGAAAACAGGCATATTAGCTAGAACTTGATTGATAGTATAGAGGAAATGACACTGGCTTTGGAGGCAGAAGAAATGGATTCTATAGAGCCCCCTTTCTTTGAAGAAGTACTTGTATGACTTTGCCATTTAACTTCTCTGACCCTGTTTTTTCACCTATAAAATGATGGGTTAGGCCACATGTTCTTTAAGCTCCTTCCCAACTTTAATTTTTCCAGTTGTAATACTTTAAGCAGAAAATATAGCACTAAAAGTTTCTAAAGAAACCTAATATTTGAACAAAGAGCAAAATCAAAGAGTTTGGATATCAGAAGGAGATTCTTAAAGGCCATCCTGGAATGCATCATTACTTTGTAAAGTAAGTGAATTCCCCTTCATTGGAAAATTCCCAGCAGGTACAGATATAGACAAATATAGAGCCGTTAAAACCCCTTCACCTCTAAGTACTTAGCACAGTGCCTGCACATAGGTGCCTACTAAATGTTTTTTCACTGGTTTATTGATAAGAACTCTGGATCTCTAATCCATGAAGATTCGGATCATTAGAGTTTGAGGATGAGCTAAAATACTTTTACCTGACATGGTGGTACTATAACAGAATACTGGAAGTTACTTGCTAATTCTGTTTCCCATTCATATTCCTAAAATTGCACAGCATAGGAGATAGAAAACTGACCTCAGATTCAGGAAGAGCTAGGTTCAGGTCCTTCCACTGACATACTTTGTGATCCTTTATAAGTTACTCAACCGCCTAGAAAATTAAGATCCTAAGTTATAGAGCAATTAATTTGCATTGCAGTTGTGAAAGAAGTTTCCTCTTTGGATGCTCTTTATATCAATGTAATCACAGGTCCAGTTTAAAAAAAAAAAAAAGTCCTAACTCACTTTGAGACCCTGGTCAAATACAGGCCTCAGTATTCCTATGTGGGGACAGCTAAGTGGCACAATGGTTATAGCAACTGGACCTGGCGTCAGGAACACTCATCCGACAGAGTTTAAATCTGGCCTCAGACACATAGCAGATGTGAGCAGACCCTGAATAAGTCACTTAACCTGGTTTGTCTCAATTTCTTCATCTGTAAAATGAGCTGGAAAAGGAAATGGTAAACCACTCCAGTATCTCTGCCAAGAAATCCCCAAATGGGGTCATGAAGAGTCAGACAACTGAAAAACGACAGAACAGCTTTCCTATCTGATAAAATTTGGGAATTAGTCTCAATTTCTAAGATTCCTTCCACCTCTGACAGTTTGTGATTTTTAATTTGTATTTTAATGTCTCAATTTTAATAATATTTTATAGGAAGAAATAGTACTTCCAGTTCCACACAGTGATTTTTAAACCTTACTAACTCCTTTTACCCTACAGTCACTGAAGACAGGTGTCACACAAGTAGTATGGCAATACTTTAGTTAAGGTCGCATTTTATTATAGTTTCTATTACCTCCTCCCCCCACCCCCACTGCCTCCGCCCCAGCCTATAACTTGTGCCAAATGTAAAAATTAGAATGTACTGTTACTTAATCTTTGTGTGCTTTGACAATATAAATATTCCATCAAAGTATGCAAATGCTTTTCTTTTCATTAGATATTTGCATTTAAATACTTAACATTTTTATTAAATACAGCAAAGGCTATGATTTAAAAAAAAAGGAAAAATCTGTACAGCTGCTCCAGATGATATTAAAGGCTTTAAATTGCTCCATACTCGCCAGAATGCAGGGCAAGGGCAGAAATCAAATCATACGTTCTGGGCCTTTGACACCAAAAAAGACCGTTCAGGTCACTACTAGAGCAAAGCACATAATAAATCTCCCATCTTTTATATTTTTCAGTACCAGTAGTTGATAGCTGCTTAGTTGGGTTTTGTTTGTTTTGTTTAAATAATCCCAGAATGTCAGGAGTTGGAAAGAACCTTAGATGTCAGTTAATCTTGTGCAAATTATGGAAACTCTTCTACAACAGTCCTAAATATTCATTATCCAGCCTACACCAGCAGTGGAGACTCACTGCCTGCCAAGGCAGCGTTTTCTCTGTCGTTGTAACTGCACATAGTAGTGCCTACTAAATGTTTATTCCCTGGTTTATTGATAAGAACTCTGGATCTCTGATCCGTGAAGATTTGGATCATTGTTAACTGGGAAGTTCTCTATGTTTGTCTCCATGGAGATGATACCCAAATCCTTTTATTCCATCCTAACCTCTTCTGAACTATTGTCCTATATCGCCAACATGCTAGACATTTTCACTTGGATATCTTCTGAGCATTTCAAACTCGAGGTCCAAAACAGACTTTATTTCCCCTCTTCCCCCAACCTGCCCCTTTTACAAAATCCTATATTTCCATTAAGTGCCTCAACATCCAGTCATTCAGGTTTTATCCACAATATTGGAGTCATCCTTGACTTTTCCGTCTCCTTCACCTTCCATATCTAATCAGTTGTCAAATCTTCTCAGTTCTACCTCTACAGCATCTTTCAAATTAGTTCCCTTTTCTCTACATGGGTTCACTACCTGAGTTGAAGCTTTAATCTGATCTGGACAATGCAATCATTGTATGATTATTTTCTCAGATCAAGTTTCCCCTCCATTGTATTTTCTACATAGCTTGCAAAATAATCCTAAAGCCAGGTCTGATGATGGCACTTCCTTATTCAGGAATCTTCAGTGGCTCCCTAATGCCTACAGGATAAAATGCAAATTCCCTACCTTGAAATTTAACGCCTTTATGGTTTGTTTACAACCTGCTTTTTCATGTTGACTGCACGTTGGTCTTCTTCACTGACTCTATACTTAGCCATACTGGTCTACTTACTGTTCCCTGAATTCATTATTTCGTCTTCCATCTCCTTGTCTGGAATACATATTCTCCTTTCCACTTTTTAGAATCCTTGGCTTCCTTTAAGACTCAGTTCAGGTGCTACCTCCCAGGTGGAACCTTTCCTCATCCCTCCCTCCTTCAGGAGTTCTTAATCTAGGAATTGAGTTTGTTTTTTAATTAATAACATAATTGGCTTTCTTTTGTAATCCTATATATTTTATTTTATGCATGTAAAAACATACTGGTCAGGGGTTCAGGCTTCCACAGAAAAGGGTCTATCACAGAAAAAAGGTTAAGAAACCTCTCCCTAATTAGTATTCTTAACTATTCTCAAATTTTTCTATATTATTTATATAAGCGTATCCCTCTGTAGAAAGCAGATTTCTTGGAATTTTATATCCCCAGCATCGAACACAGTGGCTTGCCCATGTACTAGGCACTTGATAAATACTTGTTGAATTGAATATTATTGACCCTAAATATTTCATTATAACTTTCCATATTTATCCTAGTTCTGCCTTCTGAGACTGCACAAATAAGTCTAAACCCTCCCCCATGTGATAACCTTTTAAGTATTTGAAGATAGCAATCATGCCCCTGTTCTTTTGTTTTTCCTTCTCCAGGCTAATTTTACCAATAACTTCAGTTGATTCTTGCCTTACAAAGTTTCAACCTTCTCATCCTCCTCTCAACCCACACACTAACTTGAAAATGTGCTTCCTAGAATGTCATGTCCCAGGCTGATTGCAGTGCTCTTCACAGAGTATGACTGGGGTAGTACTCTCACCTCCTCTGTTTGGACCTTATACTTCTGTTCATGCCATATTAATAAACATTTTTTGGCTGCCATACCAAACTGTTGACATATTGAGCTTGAAGTCAACCAAAACTTTCTGGTTTATTTTTTTTTTTATTTGAACTGCTTTCTTGCTATGTATGCTCCATATTATTCTAATGTGATTACCTTGCTTAAATACAAATTTTTAATTTGTCCTTATCAAATTTCAATGTGCCATCCAACTTGTCAGAATCTTTTAAAATCTTAGTTCTATCAATCATCTGGTACATTTATTTCTTCTCCTCTCTCTCATCCCCCAATTTTCTAAACATGCCATCTGTGCTTTATTCAAGTCATTGTTAAAAATGTAAATGAAAGTAGAACCTAGAACAATATGCTGCCACACACTATGAGAGACTTCTTTCAAGGTTGAAACCAATCATTAATCAGACTTTTTTTTTTTAATTAATTTATTTAACTTTTAACATTCATTTTCACAAAATTTTGGGTTCCACATTTTCTCCCCTTTTGTCCCCTCCCCCCATCCCAAAACACCGAGCATTCTAATTGCCCCTGTCTGCCAATCTGTCCTCCCTCCCTCCCCACCCCTTCCCTTTGGAAGGCAAGCACTTCAATATAGGCCAGATCTGTGTAGTTTTGCAAATGACTTCCATAATAGTAGTGTTGTGTAAGAACTAATTATATTTCCCTCCATCCTATCCTGTCCCCCATTACTTCTGTTCTCTCTTTTGATCCTGACCCTCCCCATGAGTGTTGACCTCAAATTGCTCCCTCCTCCCATTGCCCTCCCTTCCATCATCCCCCCCACCCTGCTTATCCCCTTCTCCCCCACTTTCCTGTATTGTAAGATAGGTTTTCATACCAAAGTGAGTGTGCATTTTATTCCTTCCTTTAGTGGAATGTGATGAGAGTAAACTTCATGTTTTTCTCTCACCTCCCCTCTTTTTCCCTTCACTAAAAAGTCTTTTGCTTGCCTCTTTTATGAGAGATAATTTGCCCCATTCCATTTCTCCCTTTCTCCTCCCAATATATTTCTCTCTCACTGCTTGATTTCATTTTTTTTTTAAGATATGATCCCCTCCTCTTCAGTTCACTCTGTGCACTCTGTCTCTATGTGTATGTGCGTGTGCATGTGCATGTGTGTGTGTGTTATCCCACCCTGTACCCAGAAGCTGAATAGTTTCAAGAGTTACAAATATTGTCTTTCCATGTAGGAATGTAAACAGTTCAACTTTTGTAAAGTCCCTTATGACTTCTCTTTGCTATTTACTTTTTCATGCTTCTCTTCATTCTTGTGTTTGAAAGTCACATTTTCTTTTCAGCTCTGGTCTTTTCATCAAGAATGCTTGAAAGTCCTCTATTTCATTGAAAGACCAATTTTTCCCCTGAAGAATTATATTCAGTTTTGCTGGGTAGGTGATTCTTGCTTTTAGTCCTAGTTCTTTTGACTTCTGGAATATCCTATTCCACGCCCTTCGATCCCTTAATGTGGAAGCTGCTAGATCTTGTGTTATCCTGATTGTATTTCCACAATACTTGAATTGTTTCTTTCTAGCTGCTTGCAATATTTTCTCCTTGATCTGGGAACTCTGAAATTTGGCCACAATGTTCCTAGGAGTTTCTGTTTTTGGATCTCTTTCAGGTGGTGATCTGTGGATTCCTTGAATACTTATTTTGCCCTCTGGTTCTAGAATCTCAGGGCAGTTTTCCTTGATAATTTCATGAAAGATGATGTCTAGGCTCTTTTTTTGATCCTGGCTTTCAGGTAGCCCCATAATTTTTAAATTGTCTCTCCTGGATCTATTTTCCAGGTCAGTTGTTTTTCCAATGAGATATTTCACATTATCTTCCATTTTTTCATTCTTTTGGTTTTGTTTTGTGATTTCTTGATTTCTCATAAAGTCATTAGCCTCCATCTGTTCCATTCTAATTTTGAAAGAATTATTTTCTTCAGTGAGCTTTTGAATCTCCTTTTCCATCTGGCTAATTCTGCTTTTGAAAGCATTCTTCTCCTCATTGGCTTCTTGAACCTCTTTTGCCAATTGAGTTAGCCTATTTTTCAAGGTGTTATTTTCTTCAGCATTTTTTTGGGTCTCCTTTAGCAGGGAGCTGATCTGCTGTTCAGGCTTTGACTGCATGTCTCTCATTTCTCTTCCCAGCTTTTCTTCCACCTCTCTAACAATTTTCTATGAGCCCTTCTATGGCCTGAGCCCATTGAGTGGGCTGGGATATAGAAGCCTTGACTTCTGTGTCTTTGCCTGATGGTAAGCATTGTTCTTCCTCATCAGAAAGGAAGGGAGGAAATGCCTGTTCCCCAAGAAAGTAACTTTCTATAGTCTTATTTCTTTTCCCTTTTCTGGGCATTTTCCCAGTCAGTGATTTGACTTCTGAATATTCTCTTCACACCCACTTCGCCTCCGGATCCTCCCAGCCAGTGCTTGGGGTTTGAGATTCAAATGCTGCTCCCCAGCGTCAGTGCTTTGGGCGGGGGCAGGACTGCTATTCAGAGTGAGATTAAGTTCAGGTGCTCAGGTTGGGCAGGGCTACCTCTTGGGCTCAGTTCCCTCAGGGGGTTTATGCAGAGACCTTCAACAATGGATCTGGGCTCCTGCCTGCTTGGGGAGCCCCAGTCTGCTCCTGTCTCCGCTGTTACCTCCCGAGGGGGCCTGAGTTATGGGGGCACCCCACTCCCCTCTCGACCTGCCAAAGAGACCTTCTCACCACCCCTGTCACCTGTGGGTGGAGGGACCCGTGTGGCCGCTGGAGATTCCGTCCCTGAAGCCCGCTTGCATCTGTTCCTCTCGGTGCCGCGGCTGCGGCAGGGCTGTACTCAGCTCCCCGTCCCGGCGCCCAGTCCACGGCGCGAAGGACCTTTTGCGAGAGGTTTACAGGTCTCTCTGGAACAGAAATCTCCCTCGCTCCAATGTTCTGTGGCCTCTGGGTGCAGAATTCACCGTGAGTTACTTTTTTGTAGATGTTCTATGGGTTGTGGGTTCGGAGCTATTTGTATGTGCGTCTTTCTACTCCGCCATCTTCGGGATGTGCCCTAATCAGACTTTTTTTGTTCATATCATTAAATTAGTCTTTAATGTACCTAGTCACCCAATTGTCTGCTCTACATCTCTATTTTTTATTTGACAAAATTGTAGGGATTTTGTTAAAATTCTTTCTAGAAATTTAGAAAACACCATGTCTTTTTAATCATTACCTCTTCACTTTCTAAGTTTTAAGGAATCATTTATTAATTACAAAGCATTCTTAACTATTCATTAAAGAAGCTATCCTACTTTAGAGAAGTTATACTCTCTTAAATAGCACTTCATCCTTGAATCCTTAGCCTGTGTATGTTTGAAAGCAATAATGTTGAATATATTTTCTTTTTAAAAGTTTTAATAAAACCTTTCATTTTTAAATTACAGTAATTTCTGAATATTGAGCTCTTATTGACCTCTCCCTTATAAGGGAAAAAAAGTTAAGCAAAACCTATTGACACTGTAAATGTGTTGTTCATTTGTTTCAGTTACATCTGACTCTCCATGACCCCATTTGGGGTTTTCTTGCAAAGATACAAGAGTGCTTTGCCATTTCCTTCTGCAGCACATGTGACAGAAGTGTGAGGCAAGCAGCGTTTAATGACTTATCCAGGGTTCCATAGCTAGTAAGTTGTCTGAGTCCAGATTTCAACTCAGGAAGGTGTATCTTCCTGACTCCATGCCCAGCACCACCTAGCTGTCAAAAATGTTATGACTCTTGTTTAGTCATTTCAGACTCTTGGTCACCCCATTTGAGGTTTTCTTGGCAAAGGTAGTAGAGTGGTTTGCCATTTTCTTCTCCAGCTCATTCTATAGATGAGGAAACTGAGGCAAATAGTTAAGTGACTTGCCCAGGGTGATACAGCAAGTGTCTGAGGTTAGATTTGAATTCAGGAAGGTGTCTTCCCAACTCTAGACCTGGCACTCTATCCACTGTGCCACCTAGCTGCCCAAACTGTAAATGCAACCAACAGTATGTATAGTACCCCTTCTTACATATCTACCAAAAGGAGGAGTGTTTATAAAACATTAAAATATAAAAATATATTTTATATAGTATATAATTACATATGTTTATATACTATATACAATATAGTATATAATAGAAAATTTTATATATCATAAAATATAATATAAAAATATATTAAAAATTAGAAATAGCTCAAGCTTCATATATTTATTTTTCTCCCTCTATTGGTGTGAATTAAAAGTTTAACTATACTAACAATATTTGGGATTTTTATTTATCAAGGGACAGTTGGACTTTAGGAATTAAGAGCTCAGTTACTGTCAGTCATTTATAGGCTATGAGTGAATAAATGAAGCATTTATTAAATACTTACTGTGGGCACAGACTGTACTAACCTGACTTCTGAGAATACAAATAATCCCTGCTCTCAAGGAGCTGACGTTCTAATGGCGGAGATGATACATCTGGAAGATTCAGCTGCAAATCAGATGGAAAAGTCCAATGGTCCTTAGGGTGTAGAATCAAAACCAATTTTCATGCTTCTTTAATGTGATTTCCATTGACAAAAACATAGTTCCTAATGGTGAACTATTTATTTGACAATACCAAGGACTTTGGTGGTAAGACCTTTCCTTACTGTGTCTTCAGTAGCTGTGGTTTTTGAACTGGCAGGAATCATTGCCAGGATGCCTATTTTGCATAAAGGCAAAAAAAGATCTTCCATGTTTTGGTAGTACTGAACATATACATGGATGGGTATGTGAAAGTGGCATTGAACATGTACACAGACATGTTGGAAGTAGAGGCACAAATATTTTGATAATGAAAATTATGGGGTTTTTTCCCCATTTATACCACTATAGCGATGTGTCTGTTCATGGGATCTTCATGTTTTTGAAAGAAAAAAAAGAGAAGGGCTGAGCTCATACTGGAGGTGATGAATGGTAGGAGCTATACAAATTCCCTCTCCATGGATGATCTCCACTGTGGTTTTGGTTGGTTTAGTTAGTTCAGCCTCAGCATAAAGACTCTTATCTTTGCCTCCCCATGATGCTCAGCACAGAACCCTGCAGTAGTGTTCAATAAATGCTTCTTGAGTGACTGAATGCTGAATAAAATCCAATGCTGACCCTGTGCTCTTCCATCCTTCCTCTTCAGGATCTGGGCTGGACTGGTCGAGTTCAGGGAATGGGTTTGGAGAAGAGCCTAATCATAAAAGGATCTATCCTCAGGGCTGTCCCACTCAGTCCTTGTACCCAAATGTCATACTTTGGTTTCAACTACATTCTCCCTCCCTTATTAATTTTTCCTCTACCTCTTGCCCCAACTTCCATAATGGCCTTAAAAAGGTCTTTCTTTCTTTTCTCTTTACCTCCTTACCCTTACCTTTCTCTTGCTTGTAGAATATGTGCTAGTTTGGACTGGTTCCTGAACCAGGAGGACGTCTAGGAGCTCCCAGCTCTTTCTCAGGTACAAAGATATCCTTCTTGATAGTCCCTCAGCCCAGATCTCTGACCCCTTACCTATAATATCTTTTGACTTCTGAGGACCTCCTGTCACATATCTGACTGACCAGGCATCCAATCATCTGGTCATGCCCTGGTATAATGGATAGAGACCTGGACTTGGAGTCAGGAAGTTCAAGTTTTAAATCTTTCCTCAGATACTTATTAGCTGTGTGACCTTGGGCAAAACACAACCTTCCAGAACTTTAGTTTCCTCATCTTTAAAATTAGAGGTTTGGACTCAATCTCTGGTCTTTTTTATCTTTAAATCTATAATGTTATGATCTTCCTCTTGATTCTCTGATTGGTACCTGTCCAGTTCTGTATTATCACCATGGTTCCCACCTTTCAGAGTCTGTTCCTGTACTCTATGTGTCACTTCAGCCCTACCTGATTCCTTTATCCCACTTCCAAATTCCTTAAGAGTTATGATTGCTTGTTTCCCCCATGTGTGTACTCCAGCTTTACAGTGATATAATGAGGTCAAAGATCAAAGCTTCTATCTACAGACCCATTTTTAAAAAGACTATTAGGAAATAATTTTAACTAAATTTATTATTTTGGTTTTCCCAATTACATGTAAAAACCATTTTTATAATTTTTTTTTTAATTTTGAGTTCTACATTCTCCCTCCCACCATCCCCTCCTTGAGAAGGCAAGTAATTTGATATGTTATACATGTGCAGTCATGCGAAAGATTTCCATATTAATCATGTAGAGGGAAAAACCCTAAAAAACAAGAAAAATAAAGTAAAAAAGTATTCTTTAATCCTGCAGACCCATTTAAGGCATTTCTTAATAAGAGTTCTGATTAGAGTTTTCTTATGATCACAGCGTTTTGTTTATTTAGCTGTGAACTTGTTACCAAAGTCCTGGAATGTATTGTTCAGGGCACTGATGTCCCAAGAAAAACACTTATATGCATCCCCTGGCAAGTGAAAGCTGATTGGAAGGCTCCTCTGCTGATCAGGTATTCCTTATGTCATTATCTGGACCACATCATCGGGTCACGTGTTTTGCACCAAGGGACTAGCTTCTGGTCCATCACTCAAAAAAACATTTATTCACTTATTAAGCATCTTCTCTGTGCCAGGCACTGCACAAAACACCGGGGATACAAAGAAAGGTAAAAAACAAGTCTGTCATCAATAGGCACGGAAAAGAATGAGAGAGAGAGAGAGAGAGAGAGTGAGAGAGAGAGAGAGAGAGAGAGAGACAGAGACAGAGACAGAGACAGAGACAGAGACAGAGAGAGAGACAGAGAGAGAGAGACAGAGAGAGAGAAGATGAATTGGAGATAAGGGGCATCAGGAAAGACTTCTCATAGAAGATAGAATTGTAGTTGGAACTTGAAGGAGCCATGAGGTGAAGATTGAAGAGGAAGGGCATTCTAGACCTGGGGGACAACCAGTGAAAATACATGGAGTCAAGAGATGGGAGTGTCTTGTTCGAGGAACCCCAAGGAGGTCAATGCCACTGGATCAGTGATTACATGGGAAGGAAGGGTAAGGCTGCCAAGGTAGAAGAAGACTGGAAAGGTAGGAGGGGGTTAGGTTAAAAAGGACTTTGAATGCCAGAGAATTTTGTCATTGACCTTGGAGTTAATGGGGAGCCACTGGAGTTTATTTATTGAATAGATGGTCTAGAAATGGAGCCAGTCAGCCACCCAGGCTAAAAACATCAGTATGCCTTTGACTTCTTTCCCTCTCACCCCCCCATAACCAATCATCAGGTCCCAACTCTTTAGTCTTGTGTTCAAGATTCTCCACACTCTGACCTAGTCTACCTTTCTAGTGTTATTCCCCTGACCCATTTTTGCTTCAGCCAGGTCAGGGCAAGGCAGGATTAAGGCTGATAGTGGGGTGGCCCTGCTCCATTGCTCTGTGATATTAAGGGCTTCCTGAGCCCATTGTCGTTTGGTGGGGGCTGAGGATTGACCCACAGCACTCCTCACCCCATCTCTAAACTAAAATACGATCATTCAATGCCATGTGATGATCTATGTGTGTTTTAGAAACAAAATTTAGATTTAGATTCAGAAGGGATCTTTGAGCAAAACCAGATCATTTGATTCTAAATTCTGCAGTTTTCCCACCATACCACACTGCCTCCTCTATTTTACATATGGGGAAACTGAGGCCCAGAAGGGTTGTGTCTTCACTGTCATCAGATCATAGGCTCATATATCTACACCCAGAAGGTGCCTCAGAGGCTTTCTCGTACAGCTGACTTGTAGTAGTCCCGGCCTCTCTAAGGCTGTTCTGTTAGCTCAGGTTCAAGACCAGAATGAAATGAAACTCCCAAAGATCATTTAAGAGTTCATTAATGGAGGCTTACTTAGCCACATTAAAGAAAGGACAGAAAGGTTACAGCTTTGATTCAGCTGGGTGTCTCTCTGTTTGCCATGCTGGTTTGCCAGTTGGAAGCCTGAGGGAGGTAAGGCCTCCTCTTGAAGGAGCTTCTTAGTATTTAAGCCACCAATAAGTTGTATCAGTGGCCTGTGTTCCCCTGATCCCCAATTAAGTTTTGAGGATATTTCATTTAAATTTTGAGATTGTTTCAATATCTCCTAAGGAAAAATAGCCTAGCCTTCATAGAGTAGGTCTCTAGGCTATTGCTCCTACCACAGAATTAATATCATTTTACAAATAAGGAAACTGAAGATGAGAGTTCCTGCCTTGCCCAGAATCACATAGGTAATGTTAGAACTGGAATCTGAACATAGGATCTCTCATTCCAGAGCCAGGGTGTTTCCACCATGCCTCCCTTTCTCCTTTATTGTACAGATGGGGAAACTAAGGCACTGAGAACAAGCAACTCCATGTCTCCTTAACTAGATGATGAATTCCCAAAAGGCAGGGACCATTTCTTCTCCTCCAGTCACCTGCTCTGATCCCTGTCCGAGCTTGGCACAGAGCGTGGCACAAGGAGAGATGGTTCCTAAGTTGGTTCATCAGTCAAAGAGGATTTGTTAAATTCTTACCATGTTCCAGGCACCATGTTAAGCACTGGAATACAAAGTAAGGCAAAAACATTCTGTGCTCTCAGGGAACTCACCTAATGGGTGAGAAAACAAGCAAACAACTATGTACCTACAAGATATATGCAGCATAAATGGGAGGTGATTTCCAAGGGAAGGTACTAACAGTGGAGGGGGACCAAGAAGGCCTCCTGCAGAAGATGGGGTTTGAACTGAATCTTGAAGAAAGTCAGTGAAGCCAAGAAATTAAGGAGGGAGAGCATTCTAGGTATAGCGTTGAGAGATGGCGTATCCTGTTCAAAGAACAGTGAGGAGATCAAATGAAAAAGATCCTAAAAGTTGTAAATGCCCTTTGTGAATTTTGGGGTTAATCTATCTGTCAAGTTAAATTATTCTGGTCATGAGGATACTACACTTACAGGTTTCTATTTCTTTGTCTTTTGGTAGGGGTTAGTGAAATATACTACCTGGTAAAAGAATGATGTAATACTTAAGGAGGAGATTCCACTCAAATCCTTTGATGACTCATCCCTTTGTTGAAGTGACCTGGGGTTCTTGAAGGCTATTGAAAGCATAGCAGAAGCTATGGCAAGCTCTACCAAGCTGGGAAGCCTTCCAGGACAGGCATGATACAGGCCATGTTAAGGCCCAAGGCCCTAAGAAGACTTCACCCTGAATCCAAACTCCTGTGGACAATGAAAATCTAATTGCACTCCTTCCTCAGTAATTAACAAACCTCCCTACCAGTTATACTCTTCCCATCCTGGTGATTCTAACCTCTAGAGGTCATCATTCAACCCTTATTACTTGTTCCCAACTGCCTAATCCCCTTATTCCTTTTTCCCTTAACTAAACCCTCTCCTCCCCGCAATGTCCCACTCTAAAGCTACTCATTGCTTCTCCTGTGTTCTCTGGAATGCCTTCTCCGTAGGCAACAATCTTAATTCTCCTTCCCTCTTGTCTGTCATTGAAACTTAGCTCCCTCCTAGTGACACAACCTCTCTGGCTGCCTTTTCCAGATTTGGCTGAATGTTCACTCATTCCCTGACTCACTGGTCAAGATAGAGGAGTTAGAGCACTCCTTGCTTCCCACTGGCACTTCCAGGTTGTCCCTCTCCCGCCATCACTCAAGTGACCTCTCCTTTGACATTCTTTCAATCCATATATACCACTCAATCAAAATTCTAGTAGTTGGTTGCTACTGTTATTGGACATTCCTCATCTTTCCCCAATGAGTTCAGTGCCTGGCTTACAGTCTTTCTCTCTGAAATAACTCCTGCCCTGATATTAAGGGACATCAACATGCATATTGATGGTCCCTCAAATAATCTAACCTCACAATTCCTCATCTTATTCATTTCCCAAGACCTACTCCTTAATATCCACCTGAGGCACACAAAAAGCTGGTTATATCTTGATCTTGCCATCACCCCCAAATGTACCACTTCTATATTCATGAACTCTGAAATTCTCTTATATATTCAAAATCTATTCTCGTTACACTTTTACCTTCACCTTTCATCCCCAAACACTATATTTTGTCCATTCCATGACCTCCAATTCCTCAATTCCTCCATTCTTTCCCAGGCCAACCCCCCTGCATTGGCTACAATCTCCTCCTTTTCCCATCTTGATTAGCCAATTCCACTCTACATCATCCTCTTCTTGAGTCCCTTACCCTTTTATCATTTCACCAAACTTCCCCTGAAAAGCTTCAGTTTTGGATTACTCCCACTATTTGCTGCCTTTCCTCTTACCCATGTGCAGAAGGTACAGAAAATCATGAAACCATGCTGACTGACACTACAACTTTCTGTTACATAATCTCAACTGGGCCCTCACTGTTAAAAGGCAATCCTTTTATATCTCCCTAATTAACTTACCCGCCTTCACTACAATAGTGCCTCCAAACCTTTTTATCTATCCCTCCTCAAACTTCTCAAGGCCATTTCTCCCTCCACTTTCTCAAATGAGAACTATGTCTCATATTTCACTGAAAAAATCAGGCTCCTTCTCCTGTCCACATCATCCAGATACCTTCTGCCACTGTCTCCTCCTTCACCCCTTTCTTACGCAATGAGGTGGCCCTTTTTTGCCAAGGCAAACTCTTCTACATACACAAGTGATCACATTCCATCCTGTCTTCTCCAGTAGATTACCCCCATATCATCCTCACTCTCACAACTTCAATCTCTCCCTGTGTACTGACTGCTTCCCTACTATCTATAAACATCCCTATGTCTCCCCCATCCCCCAAAAACTCTTACTTGATCCCCCTATCCCCACTAGCTATCATCTCATGTCTGTCCTATTTTGTACCTAAATTCCTTGAGAAAGTCATCTATAATAGGTGCCTCCACTTCCTTGCCTAGCACTTTCTTCTTATCTCTCTCTAGTCTAGCTTCTGACGTTACCATTCAACCAATGTATTTTAGTAACTTTCTTCAAAGTTACTAAAGATCTGAGTGACAAATTTCATAGCCTTTTCTCAATCCTAATCCTGCTTGACCTCTCTGTAGCCTTTGACACCATTGATTAACCTTTTCTCCTCAATACTCTCTTCTCTCTAGGTTTTTGTAACACTAATCCCTCCTGGTTCTCCTCCTACTTATCTGACCACTCTTTCTTAGTTTTTTTTGGATGGATGTTCATCTAGATTAAGTTCTCTAAACTGTCTCCCTCTATACTATTTCACTCAAATACTCATCAACTTCTCATGGATTCAGTTATTATCTTTATGCTGATGCTTCCCAAATCTATTTAGCCAGCTCGAACCTTTTTGCTGACTTCTAGACTCACATTCCCAACTGCCTATTGGACATCTTGAACTGGATGTCCTGTAGACATCTTAAACTGAACATATCCAAAACTGAATTTATTTTCCTTCCTCCCAGCCCCAAAAGCCTCCCCTTTCCCTAATTTCCCTAGTTCTATTGCGGGTACCACCATCAGGAATCACTGAGGCTTACAACCTAGGTGCCATCCTTCACTCTTCATTCTCTCACACCACCCCTCACCCCATTTCCAATCTGTTGCCAAAGATTATTGATTTTACCTTTGCAACATCTCTTGCTTACTTCTTCCTTCCTCTAACACTGCCACCACCTGTAAATTTCAACTAAAATTCTACCTCCAAAAAGTCTTTCCTGTGCTTTGTTGATTATTTCTAATTTATCCTGTATTTAGCTTGTTTTTACATAGTTGTTTGCCTATTGTCTCCCCCATTAGACTGTGAGCCAATCAAGAACTGTCTTTTGCCTTTCTTTGTATTCCTAGTACATAGCATGACAGCACATAGTAGGAGCTTAATGCATGTTCACTGATTGACAGTATATGAAATTATAGATGCTTGAATTATTGAGGAGTGAGGACCTCTTGTGGTAGCAAACTGGCCATGCCATCAGAAGGTATTTTAATTTTCTGAGAGAGCCTGGAAATGGAAGACTCATAGGTTCATAGATTTAGAGCTGGATGTTATTTAATGGCTATGTAATCCAACCGACTCACTTAAAAATTTTTTTCAAGCAGCAAGAGTTTCCCTTCCATGCTCCCCCCCCCATTCAAAAGAAGAAAAACAAAACCTTTGTAACAAATATGCACAGGCAAGCAAACTAGATTCTCACATTTACTGTGTTCTAAAACACATATCTCATTCTACACACTGAGTCCATCACCTCAATATCAGGAGATGGATAGCATGCTTCATCATCGGTTCTCTGAAATCATGAATAACCATTGCATTGAACAGAGTTCCAAATCTTTCAAAGCTGTTTTTCTCTACAATGTTGTTTTTATGTATTGTATAAATTGTTCTGGTTCTGCTTATTTCACTACAAACCTTCCCAGGTTTCTCCGAAACCATCCCTTTCATAATTTCTTATGGGACAATAGTATTACATTACAGTCATATATCATACATTCTTATACTATTACATTCATCTATCATAATTTATTCAGCCATTTCCCTTTCTGATTGGCCCCTCCAGTTCTTTGCCACCACAAAAAGAGCTGCTATAAATATTTTGTTTATATGTGCCCTTCTCTTTCTTTGATATTTTTGGGACATAGACCTATCTGGGTCAATGCACACTCTAGTAACTTTTGGGGAATGGTTTCAAATTGCATTCCCAAATGACTAGACCAATTCATTTATAGCTCCACCAACAATGAACTAGTGTACCTGTTTTCCCTCAATCTCTCCAACTTGTTATTTTCCTTTTTTGTCCAACCATGTCACTTTACAGAGGAGGAGACTATGGTCCAGATAGAGAAAGTGAGTTGTTCAAAATCAAGCTGTGGCAGGATCAGGATTTGAACTCAAGTCCTCAGATGCCAAATCTAACTCTGTACCAAACTACATTACCACCCAGTGCATCTGAGAACTTGGTCTAGAACAACAGTTATTAAACTTTTTGGTCTCAGGAGCCCTTTACATTCTTAAAAATGTGTGTTATATCTATTTGTTATTCAGTCATGTCTGACTCTTCATGATACCATTTGGGATTTTCTTGGCAAAGATACTAGAATGGTTTGCCGTTTCCTTCTTCAGTTCTTTTAACAGATGAGAAAACTGAGACAAAAAGGGTTAAGTAACTTGCTGAAGGTGACATAGTTAGTAAATGTCTGAGGCCAGATTTGAACTTAGGAAGCTGAGTCTTCCTGACTGTAGGCCCAGCACTCCATCCACTTCACTACCTAGCTTCCCATCTATCTATTTACCCTATTAGAAATTAAAATGCCTTAGTATTATTATAAATATATTTTTTCCTCACCCATTTAAAAGGTCTCAAGGACTCACAGGGGTCCCTGGATCATACTTTGAGAAGCCCAGGTCTAGAGAACCCAGGTTAGGCAAATCCCAAATTCAGCTTATGGATATTCTGAAGGAAAAATGCCATTTTCATTTGAGGCCATATAGGGAGAGTGGAATGGAGGCAATGTTGCCTTCCCCAGCCTACTTGGAATCTAGATGTACAGACTAAGGCTATGAACACTTTAGAAAGCATAGGACCAGTTAACCTAAGACTAGGCAGATTTTTAAAATATATTCTTATTTCCAGTTACCTCAATCAGTTATATTATTTTTTAATTTGTAGATTCTCTTTCCACTTGCGAATAAGTCCTGGAAAATGTATTCTTGTGGGCTAGAGTATGAGATGGGTTGGGGGTTGGGATATTAAAAAAAGTTTTTATGGTTGAAGAATTCTAGCAGAAGACAAACAATTGTGTCCTCTGCAGCCATCTATAATTACTAATTACATAAAAGGCATTCAAATTTTTTTTTGAGGCTGGTTATCTTTGAGATGATGGGTGACTAGTCCTCAAGTATATATGAGATGGTATTGAGAATGTGAAGCAGTCTGAGTGAGTCAAGTAGAAGAGAGAGCCTAGAGCACAGAGAAGTTACTGAGTGCCTATGACAAATGGGCTTAGAAGGAAGGTGTCCATGTATGGACACCCAGCAGGTTCTTCAGTGAGTCCCGAGTTGTGAGTTTGCAAGGAGACACGAATACCAGGGCAACATCCTACCTGAGTAACTGCCTGACAAGGTTATGCAGACTTAGGTCTTAGTGCCATATTGTCACAGAATGACATCAGTATTCTATGAGCTATGAAGATATGCCCTGGCATATGTTATATATCTCAGTGGGACAGTTCTGAGACCCAGTGGTTTTCACAAAAGGAAAGAACGTGCTCAAGGAAGTTCCAGTGAACCTAGAGCTTGGATTAATAAAAGTTAGTGAAGTGCTTGGGAAAATGTGTAAGTGATTCTATAAAAAAGAAGGAAGTAGGTAGGTTTGAAAAAAAGACACCCAGCAGTCACAGAAGAAGGCATTTACCTGCAATTAAAGTTTAGGCACTACAAATCTCTGAAATCGAGAAGCCAAGCCTCTTAAAGGGCCAGCAGGGTCCAGGAACCTCATGGCCTCAAGTTGTGATTCTGGAATCAAGGAAATTTAATAAGGAATGAAAAATGAGAAAAAGAGCACTGGTAAACTGATAAAGAGTTGCTGAGACCTAAGGCTTGGGTCAAGATCAGAGACATCAAGATTAGATTTTTTTTAAAATTAAATTTTACTCTTTTTCAATAATTGAGTATTCCTTTTTTCTTCCTTTCCCCCGGAACAAAAAAAAAGAAAAATTAAATACTTGTGACTAGCATGCATGGTCAAAACAAATTCTCATATTGGACTTGTCCATAAATATATATCTCATTCTGCATCACCTCTCTACCAAGAGAGGACTAGCTAGCATTCTTCATCATTAGGCCTCTTATTAATCAATCAGAATTCTGAAATCTTAGGCATTCTTTAGAAAGGTAATCTAGTTCAATATTGGGCAAACTTGTGCTTAATACAAGGATCCCCTTTTGAGGTCTTGGAAGAATGGTGTTTCAGCTTTTTCTTGGATGTGACCAATAGTAGGTAGCTTAGTATCTGTCAAGGCCTCCCAGTACGTTGTTCAACAGTTCTACTTGCCAGTAAATTCATTATAGTGAGCTGCAATCTGCCTTTCTATTCCTCTCCCCCTCCCTACCCTTTGTTTTGCTGCTAGTTTAACCTTCTGTGGATAAAACAAATCAAATCTCTCTTCCGTATGACTACCCTTTAGATAGATGATAATAGCTATCTTCCATATCCCCTCAGTCTTCTCGTGGCTAAACAGGAGATCATAGATGTAGAGCTGGAAGGAACCTCAGAGAACATATAAGGCACCACCCTGGGACATTTTTACAGATGAGGAAACTGAGACCCAAACGGATTAAGTGATTTTCCAAAGAACAAACAGGTAAAGCTGGAATTTAAACCTAGATTTCCTCTGATTCCAGATCCAGGAGATCTTTCCACTGTGCTATGATGTCTCTCTTAGTTCCTTCAACTAATACTCAATGAGTGGAGATGTATGTACATTCTTCCAGGACTACTTCTTATTTTACCTGTAAAGGTCTATTTGGTCTAGGTTCACAAAGTTCTACTTTGCCTCAGGCCTTACTCACTGAAATCTTTATAGATACAGCCATAATAAAAAAAATCACTTCTGCTTCATATTGTGGCAAAAGCAAAACATTTTCCTTAAGTAAGCAAAAGCAAAACATAGTAATGTAAAAAAATGTGGCAGAAACAGGCTAAAATGAAGCAAACACAATCTAGTGTATCGAGTCTAGGACTAGATCCTCTGTTCACGCTACTCTCTCAAAGTTCTCATCCTCAATGAAATAGATAAAGAATGGGTAGAACTTACTATACATAGCCATTAGCCACTGGCACTCCATTTCAAATGTGGATTGCCAATGCCTTTTTTGCTGAAGCACTATGTGGTCTAGTAGCTGCTGTGTTTGTATACGTGCAGGCAAGGAATAAGGCACGGCTGGACGTGTGAGATGTTCTCTCTAGCTTCTCCCTGTCTGTCCTGCCACAGTCCCAGAGGAGGAATTGCTGCTCTAGTACACTTGGTGGCAGTTACATTTTTTGTTTGTCTTTTTCTGTCCACTCTTTCCTTTCTTCCTGAGTCTCTCTCATTACTTTCTGTTCTCAGCTCAACTGCCCCATCTGGTCCCTGACTCCTGGACACCAAACCTCCTGGGAAGAAGGGGCAAGCAAGGCTATAATGGAGCATAAAGGTTCTGGCAAAGGATCAGAAAATGTTCTTTTATTCTTCCTCAGTTAAAAAAAAATTGTAGTTGCTGCAACCTGCTCTAAGCACAAAAGGATGTCTGTAAATATGTGTTATAATCAAAATTAACAAATAATCATATATTATTCATCTAATCATATATAATTACAATTAACATTTAATGCAATCACAAGTATTGAAATGCAATACCCAAGCAGGCAATGAGCACCCAATACTCATACCAGGATTATATGCTACATGCATAAGCATATGTAGAAACTGTATAATTGATACACACAACAAAAGTACATAGAGTAGGTCTCATAAAAATATAACATATGATGCCACATAACAGAGTGGTATACAAAAGGGTTACACAAAGGTCACATTCCGAAGCATATGTAGCAACAGAATGTATAATGAAGAAGCATACTGTAGACCAAACTCATAAGCCATAGGTAAAACATAGAAGGGATATTTTTTACATTGTCCAACAATGGCATCATATGACTATGGGCATAAGCTCTTTAGCCATTGCACCTTGAGTTTCATAAAGTCACTTGGTCACCAAGTAGGTGCAGTGGATAGATTGCTAGGCTTTGAGTCAATGAAGACTTGAGTTCAAATTCTGCCTCAGGCACTTGGTAGCTATGTTACCCCAGGCAAGTCATTTCACCTGTCTGTCTCACTTTCCTCCTCTGTAAAATGAGGATAATAATAGCACCTATCTCTCAGATTTGTGAGAACCAAATGACATAACAATTGTGAAGCACTAAGCACAGTGCCTAACAGATAGTCAGCACTATATAAATGTTAATTGTTATTATTATTGCTGACTGGATAGTCCTTGCACTTCTACTGTGATTTGTTCAGGCAGCTCTAGACTGTTGCTTTCCTCAGACATAGTGCTCTGTGTTTCTACACCTGAGCTTGTGGCTAGCCTAGGCTAACTGTATCCTCAGGCCAACCAGTCTGTGATCCTGTCCCCAAGGTTATAGATGGCCCAGATATACTATCATTGTCTACCTTTTCTAGGTGACCTCTTTTCACTCTGAAACTCCACAAGCTGGAGTATCAGGCAGGAAAGGGGCATACTCTGAATTAAGTGCCCTTTTCCCCTGCTGTGTAGGTAAGGATCCCCACACTAAGACGTTGTTCCTGGTTTTCCTGTCTCTTTCCAGAGATTGGGGGAAAAAAATCTATCCATACTAGCTCCAAAGGCTTGCTGATAGTTATATTCACCAAGAGAGATAAATTGGGCTTAGCTTCCTCATCTGTAAAATGAAAGGTTGGACTAGATGGCCTCTGAGGTCCCTTCCAACTCCAGATCACTGATCCTATATACACATCGAGAGATTTCCTTTGGACCAGGGCAGCCTTGTCCAATTTCCCTCATCCTTCAGAGCAGTGGTATCAAACACTTGACCTGCAGAGACACCTCTGTCCAAAACTTTCCCAATGAGGCCCAACCAGATTGAAAAATAATTAGGAACTATTTAACATAATACATAAAAATGCAATAGAACAGATAATGTTCATGTGTGGTTTTCTAAGTCAATATTTTCCTGTAGGGATTCTTATGCTAGGTTTAGTGACCAATTTCTGTTTGAGTTTTGATAACACTGCTTCAGAGGGCCCTAAAATTCAGTTTCTTGTTCATCTCTATCTCCACAGAAGTCATTGTCTAGCTAGCTCTAACAATCCATTTGCAAGTTGTAGGTGGGCCCTGCCTACTCTTTTCCTGCTGATCACTAAGATCAGTTAACTCCCTATGGGTAATAAATGCTTGTAATATATTGTCTTTTCTGGGCCACAACTATGATCTGGTACTATTTTGTAGATTGTTAGGATGTCCAATCTTTCAATTATTTGGTATGGGGTAGCTCTCCATCAGGATTTTTATCTTATGGTTTCCCTGAAAGTCAGACTTCATTAATAGGTTCTTTCCACTACTGGATTTCCTGGGAAAGAAATCAAGTGCCACAATGTTGCTTGTTTGTTTCTCAGTTCCTCTGGATTGAAATCATGTATAGCTAGGTAGTAAATCTCCATAGTGGGTCTCTCAGTTGAGAGATGTGTTTCTTCATCTTCTCTGTCTTTGGAAATTCCAAAGCACAAATCAAAAAGTAAATATGACTCTCAACTACATAGCGGGCATTGGAGTAAGGTCTGTGGCATCATTCTTGCCACAGAATTACATGTATATTCTGATGAAGCCTCAGGGTTCTCAACATGTTCAATATGTAGTTAAAATGCTCAGGCTGTGGGTCTTCCTATGGTGAGATACACTTCTAGATTTCTTGATTCTTGCCAAAAGTAACACCTCCTTGTGTAACTCATTCTCAAAGTCTTTAACTTGATCAGGATGGTTCTAACAGGAAAGCCAGCCAGACAGAATCTCTTTCACATTAACAACTGTAGAAGTCTTCAGGTTCCA
Organism: Notamacropus eugenii; assembly: GCF_028372415.1. Classification (NCBI taxonomy): domain Eukaryota; kingdom Metazoa; phylum Chordata; class Mammalia; order Diprotodontia; family Macropodidae; genus Notamacropus; species Notamacropus eugenii. Next base: position 452,559,104 of record NC_092872.1, on the reverse strand, counting down.
GTTTTGGCATGCCCAATGTACTGAGTGAAATGATCACCACACTAGGATGTCATTCCTGGCTTTCCTATCTCCTTCCAGAGATTGGAAAAAAAAAATCTATCCATACTAGCTCCAAAGGCTTGCTCGTAGTTACACTCACCGAAGGAGATAGATTGTATCTGTAAAATGAGAGATTGGACTAGTTGGCCTCTGAGGTTCCTTCCAACTCTAGATCAATGATTCTATATGCACATTGAGATTTCCTACAACCGCCTGCTGCCTTTCTGAGCCAGTAGAATCTATTTCTTACTATCTCCAGGGTTTTCTCTTAATCTAAGTGTCCAAAGTCATTATGTAGAGATTTCAAAGACATAGAATGGAATTCCTTCAACTTCATGAACTGTTTTCATGTACCTTGGGTTGGATCAATTTTTGTCTGATGTAGTATTTATGGGACATAGCTCTAGAGCTGGAAGGGACCTTATAGGTCATTCTAGTCCAAATCCCATTATTTTGCAGATGAGAAAACTGAGCCAGAAAGGCTAAAATGACTTGCCCAGTGGCACATGTTTTCATGTACCTTGGGTTGGATCAATTTTTTTTTTATTTAATTTTTAACATTCATTTTCACAAAATTTTGGGTTACAAATTTTCTCCCCTTTTATCCCCTCCCCCCTCCAAACCCAAGCATTCTAATTGCCCCTGTGACCAATCTACTCTTTCTTCTATCATCCCTCCCTGCCCTTGTCTCCGTCTTCTCTTTTGTCCTGTAGGGCCAGATAGCTTTCTTTACCCCTTTACCTGTATTTCTTATTTCCTAGTGGTAAGAACATTACAGTTGATCCTAACACTTTGAGTTCCAACTTCTTTACCTCCCTCCCTCTCCATCCCTTCCCTTTGGAAGGCAAGCAATTCAATATAGGCCAAATCTGTGTAGTTTTGCAAATGACTTCCATAATAGTTGTGTTGTATAGGACTAACTATATTTCCTTCCATCCTATCCTGTCCCCCATTACTTCTATTCTCTTTTGATCCTATCCCTCCCCATGAGTGTCAACCTCGAATTGCACTCTCCTCCCCATGCCCTCCCTTCTATCATCCCCCCCACCCTGCTTGTCCCCTTGTCCCCCACTTTCCTGTATTGTGAGATAGGTTTTCCTACCAAAATGAGTGTGCATTTTATTCTTTCCTTTAGTGGAATGTGATGAGAGCAGACTTCATGTTTTTCTCTCACCTTCCCTCTTTATCCCTCCACTAATGAGTCTTTTGCTTGCCTCTTTTATGAGAGATAATTTGCCCCATTCAATTTCTCCCTTTCTCCTCCCAATATATTTCTCTCTCACTGCTTGATTTCATTTTTTTTTTAAGATATGATCCCATCCTCTTCAATTCACTCTGTGCACTCTGTCTCTATGTATGTGTGCGTGTGTGCGTGTATATGTGTGTACTCCCACCCAGTTCCCAGATACTGAAATGTTTCAAGAGTTACAAATATTGTCTTTCCATGTAGGAATGTAAACAGTTCAACTTTAGTAAGTCCCTTATGACTTCTCTTTGCTGTTCACCTTTTCATGGTTCTCTTCATTCTTGTGTTTGAAAGTCAAATTTTCTTTTCAGCTCTGGTCTTTTCATCAAGAAAATTTGAAAATCCTCTATTTCATTGAAAGACCAATTTTTCCCCTGAAGTATTATACTCAGTTTTGCTGGGTAGGTGATTCTTGGTTTCAGTCCTAGTTCCTTTGACTTCTGGAATATCCTATTCCATGCCCTTCGATCCCTTAATGTAGAGGCTGCTAGATCTTGTGTTATCCTGATTGTATTTCCACAATACTTGAATTGTTTCTTTCTAGCTGCTTGCAATATTTTCTCCTTGACCTGGGAACTCTGGAATTTGGCCACAATGTTCCTAGGAGTTTCTCTTTTTGGATCTCTTTCCTGTGGTGTTCTGTGGATTCCTTGAATATTTATTTTGCCCTCTGGTTCTAGAATCTCAGGGCAGTTTTCCTTGATAATTTCATGGAAGATGATGTCTAGGATCTTCTTTTGATCATGGCTTTCAGGTAGTCCCAAAATTTTTAAATTGTCTCTCCTGAATCTATTTTCCAGGTCAGTTGTTATTCCAATGAGATATTTCACATTATCTTCCATTTTTCCATTCTTCTCTCTTTGTTCTGTGATATCATACTTTCTCGCAAAGTCCTTAGCCTCCATCTGTGCCATTCTAGTTTTGAAAGAACTATTTTCTTCAGTGAGCTTTTGAGTCTCCTCTTCCATTTGGCTAATTCTGCTTTTGAAAGCATTCTTCTCCTCATTGGCTTTTTGAACCTCTTTTGCCAATTGAGTTAGGCTAGTTTTCAAGGTGTTAATTTCTTCAACATTTTTTTGGTTCTCCTTTAGCAGGGAGCTGATCTGCTTTTCATGCCTTTCTTTCATCTCTCTTATTTCTCTTCCCAGTTTTTCCTCCACCTCTCTAACTTGATTTTCAAAATTCCTTTTGAGCTCTTCCATGGCCTGAGCCCATTGGGTGGGCTGGGACACAGAAGCCTTGATTTCTGTGTCTTTGCCTGATGGTAAACATTGTTCTTCCTCATCAGAAAGGAAGGGAGGAAATGTCTGTTCTCCAAGAAAGTAGCCTTCAATAGTCTTATTTCTTTTCCCTTTTCTGGGCATTTTTCCAGCCAGTGACTTGACCTCTGAATATTCTCCTCACACCCACCTCGACTCCTGGTCCTCCCAGCCAGTGTTTGGGGTCTGAGATTCAAATGCTGCTTTCCAGCCTTAGGGCTTTTGGCGGGGGCAGGGCTGCTATTCAGTGTGAGAATTAAGTTCAGGTGGTCAGGTTGTGGCAGGGCCACCTCTCAGGCTCAGTTCCCTCAGGGGGTTTATACACAGACCTTCCACAATGGATCCAGGCTCCCGCCTGCTTGGGGAGTCCCTGTCTGCAGCCGCCTCTCAGCTTCTACCTCCCGGGGGGGCCTGAATCATGGGGGCACCCCACTCCCCTCTCGACCCGCCAAAGAGACTCTCTCACCGACCCCCGTCACCTGTGGGCGGAGGGACTTGTGCGGCTGCTGGAGATCCTGTCCCTGAAGCCTGCTCGGGTCTGTTTCTCTTGGTGCCGTGGCCGCAGCAGGTCTCGGCTGGGCTGGGCTCCGCGTCTGTAGCGCGACAGACCTTTTGCGAGAGATTTGCAGGTCCCTCTGTGGGTGGAGGGACCTGCGTGGCCGCTAGAGATCCCGTCCCCGAAGCCCGCTTGGATCTTTTCCTCTCGGTGCCGCGGCCGCTGCAGGGCTGCCCTCAGCTCCCAGTCCCAGCACCCAGTCCGCAGCGGGAAGGACCCCCCGCGAGAGGTTTGCAGGTCCCTCCGGAACAGAAATCTCCCTCGCTCCAATATTCTGTGGCCTCTGGGTGCAGAATTCGCCGTGAGTTTCTCCCCTGTAGCTGTTCTGTGGGTTGTGGGTTCGGAGCTATGTGTATGTACGTCTTTCTACTCCCCCATCTTGGCTCCGCCCCCTGGATCAATTTTTGTCTGATGTAGTATTTATGGGATCATAGCTCTAGAGCTGGAAGGGACCTTATAGGTCATTCTAGTCCAAATCCCATTATTTTGCAGATGAGAAAACTGAGGCTCAGAAAGGCTAAAATGACTTGACCAGTGGCACACAGTGGCTGAACAGGGATTCAAACTAAGGTCCTAAAATGCTCTCCACTGTGCCATGTAACTACCCCTACTGCATAGCTCTAACTTCTGCTATTCTTTCAGCAGTAGAGGCACTCTGATGTACATCCTCACTTGTGGGCCTGTATCAATTCTCTTCAATTCTCATCATGCAGTTGGTCCCATTGCCAGTCATTCAAAGAGGTTTGGTTCACTGCAACAACACTGACCTCCACTCATGGCACAGTCTCCAAATGAACCAGACTCTCAGCTCTCTGAATGTAACAGATTGCCTTACTGCTTCCAATGGACATCAACCTGGCCTTGAGCATACAACCTACAGGATCCAGGTTATTTCTGTTCTGTTCCTTCTCTGGCAGTAAACATCTAGCTGGTCAAGAGACTTGAAAGTGAGTCTCATAGTGCAGTCTCAGAACTTAGCAGTGACATGAAATACAGAGAAGAATGGAAAAGGCTTATATGAACAGATCTGAAGTAAGCTAGCAGAACCAGGAAAACTGTGTGTACGATGACTACAACAATGTAATATAAACAGAAAAAACTACAGTCAAATAATTGATCTGAATGCTATTAAGTTTTAATGACCAAGCCTGGCCCCAGAGAAGAGATATGAAAAGGTACCTCTCCCTGCTTATTTGTGGAGATCTGGGCCAGGGAGTGTGGGGGTGATCATGGGTGTGGAGTATTGCATATAACATCGGGATTTTTAAAAAAATGTTGGTTAGCTTTGTGAAACTTTAGTCTTCTTTCTCTCTCTTTTTTTTTTAACCATAAGAGATGACTCTATAAGAAAGAGTAGAGGAAAAGATTCAGTGGGAAATGCAGATGATACAAAATCAAAATATATTAATAAAATTTACTTTTTAAAAGAACTTATTGGTGAAGTTTATTTCAAATCCAAAACCAATTTACCTGTGGGATAAAATGTGTCATCGTTGGAATAGTCTCTACTGGCAATTGTAATAAATTTCTGGTGATTATTGATCTCCTAGAGTATGAATTCTTCCAAATCAAAGTTCTGTAAACTACCATCAGTATGAAACATGAAGGGCCTGCTTGGATCTGTGTAAGCCATTTTTCATTTCAAAAATCTCCAAACTGTGACTTAGAGTTCATGACAGATTGCCCTTTCTTGCCCTTCTTATAGTTCTTCTCAAACTTATATTTGTAGCTGAGATCATTGAGACAGTGAAGACAGCATAGTTCTTCAGAAACTTTTGGTGGCATCCTCAAATCTTAGAAAAGTTATTAGCTCTCAATGATTCTTCAGATATGGTCAGCTGACAAGTACCACTATCTTCTCCAGGGAAGTACTTATTTTGCTGATGGGATACTATATCTCATCTTGAGGGAGGCCATACAGGACTGGCACTCTTCTGATTCTATTAAGAACAAGGCTATAGGAAGAACATCAAATTAAGAACCTAGAATTCACCTGGAACTTCAGAGAATTTCAGTTTTTACATACCACTTGTTTTTATCTTTATCTATACCACATGGTTGATATGGATACTACCATCAACAGGCCAAAGGAAGTATCTTGAAAAAAATATCCATGAGGGACTGACTTGGAAAATAAACCCTTCTGTCTCTTAAAATGATCAGAGTCTTTGAAATAGAAAAATAAGTTCACTTTCTTTACAGATGTCAATGCAATTTTATATGTAAAATTCTTATTCCAATTTTGAAAACTTGCATGTTCAAGGCCTATATATCCTATTTGGAAACCAATTTTATACACACACACACACACACACATTTGCATGCATGCATGTGTGTGTGTACCCTAGTTCTTAGAGAAAAGTCTATTGCTGTTATCTCAAGATTTACTGTTGTTGTTGCTGAGTTGTTTAGTTGTGTCCGACGGATCCCATGGATCATAGTATATCAGGTCCTTGTATCCTCCACTATTTTTTGAAATTTGTCCAAATTAATGTTCATTTTTTTCATGACACTATCTCTCCTCATCTTCTGCCATCCCCTTCTTCTTTTACCTTTAATCTTTCCCAATATCAATGTCTTTTCCAATGAGTCCTATCTTCTCTCTATATGGCCAAAGTGTTTAAGCGTCAGCTTTAGCCTTTGTCCTAATGACTGGTCCATCTCTAGTCATCCTGATCTATATCTGACCACAGATGGCTCTGGAGGAGAAAGTGAGGTTGGTGACTTTACATAGCAATTCCCTCACTCAAATCCAATTCAACTGCAAATCATGTCGTCGTCCTGATGTCATGGTCCTCCTTAAGAACAAAGGATAAACCACACAATGTCCTAATTAACAGTCTGAACTAATTTTTTTAAGTATTGACTGATTTGATCTTGCTGTCCAAGGGACTCTCAAGAGTCTTCTCCAGCCCCACAATTCAAAAGTATCAGTTCTGTGGTGTTTAGCTTTCCTTATAGTCTAGCTCTCACAGCCATACATTACTACTGGAAAAACCATAGTTTTGACTATGTGGTCTTTTGTCAGCAAGGTGATGTCTCTGCTTTTTAGTATGCTGTCCAGATTTGCTATAGCTTTCCTTCCAACTAACAAGTGTCTTAATTTCATGGCTGCTGTTACCATCTGCAGCAATCTTTGAGCCCAAGAACATAAGGTTTAAGACTGCTTCCATTTCTTCTTTCTCTGTTTTCCAGAAGGTTATGAAACCAGTTGCCATGATCTTGGTTTTCTTTTTAATGTTAAGCTTCAAGCCAAGTTTTACACTATCTTCTTTCACCTTAAAGAGAGTTCTTAATTCTTCTTCACTTTCTGCCATCAGAGTAATATCATATGCGTATCTGATATTGTTGATATTTCTCCAAGCAACCCTAATTGCAACTTTTGATTCATCTAACCTGGCATTTCACATGATATAATCTGCATATAGCTTGGCTATCTCCAGTCATCCTGACTGGACCCAGATGTCTCTGGAGGAGAAAGTGAGGCTGATGACTTTGCACAGGTTTCCATCACTCAAATCTAGTTCCATTGCAAGTTATGTCATCATCTCCCTGATATAATGTTCCTTTTCAAGAATGAAGGACAAATCACACAACCACATACACAACACAAATGTGCATATAAATTAAACAAATAAGGTTACAATATACAGCCCTGTTATGCTCCTTTCCCAATTGTAACCCAGTCAGTTGTTCCATATTCAATTCTAACTGTTGCTTCTTGACCTGCATGCAGGTTCCTCAGGAGACAAGTAAGATGGTTAGATACTCCCATCTCTTTGAGAACGTGAAATATTTTGTTGTGCTCCACACACTCAGAAACTTTAGTGTAGTCAAGGAGGTAGAAGTAGTTGCTTTTCTGGAACTCCCTTGCTTTCTCCATAATCCAGCAAATGTTGCCAGTTCTTTTGCCTCTTTGAAAACCAGTTTACACTTCTAGCAATTCTCAGTTCACTTATTGCTGAAGCCTAGCTTGCAGAATCTTAAGCAAAACCTTGAGGGCATGTGAAATAAGTGCAATTGTTAGGTACTTTGGACATTCTTTGGCATTGTCCTTCTTTAGGACTGGGACATAAACTGATCTTTTCCAATTAAGTGGCGGCTGTTAAGTTTTCCAAATTTGGTGGCATATTGAATGTCCCACTTTAACAGCATCATCTTTGAGGATTTTAAATAGCTCAGCTGGGATTCCATCGCCTCTGTTAGCCTTATTGTTAGCAATGCTTCCTAAGGCCCACTTGACTTCATTCTCTAGGATGCTGGGCTCTAGATGATTAACCATATCATTGTGATTATTGATGATGTTAAGGTCTTTCTTGTATAGTACTTCTATTTATTCTTGACACCTTTTCTTAATCTCTTCTACTTCTGTTAAATTCTTACCATTTTTTACCTCTTATCTCACCCATTTTTGCCTGAAACATGCCCTTGGTATCTCTAATTTTCTTGAAAAGATTTCATGTATTTCCCATCCTATTGTTTTATTCTATTTCTTTGCGTTGCTCATTTAAGAAAATCTTCTTATCTCTCCTAGCTATTCTCTGGAAATCTGCATTCATTTGGATATATCTTCCCATTTCTCCTTTCCCCTTCCTTCTTTCCTAGCTATTTGTAAAATCTCATTAGACAGTTATTTTGCTTTCTTGCTCCTTTTCTTTTTTTTATTGTCTCCTGTACAATATTGTGAACCTCTATTGATGGTTCTTCAGGCACTCTATCTACCAGATCTAATCCCTTAAATCTCTTCATCACCTCCACTTCATACACATAAGGGACATTATTTAGGTTATACCTATACAGTCTGATGGTTTTCCCTGTTTTCTTCAATTTAAGTCTGAATTTTGCAATAAGAAGCTCATGATCTTTGATCTTAGCCACAGTCAGCTCCCGGTCTTGTACTACTAGCTGTACAGAGATTCTTCATCTTTGGTTACAAAGTATATCATCAATATGATTTTGATATTGACGGTCTAGTAATGTACATGTGTAGAGTTGTTTTTTGGATTGTTGAAAAAGTGCTTGCTATGACCAATGAGTTACCTTGACAAGACTTTATTAGTCTTTGCCCTGCTTCATTTTGTACGCCAAGGACAAACTTGCCTGCTATTTCAATTATCTTTTGATCTCCTCCTTTAGAATTCCAATCCCTTATGATGAATGTGACATCTTTTTTGGTGTTATTTCTAGAAGATGTTGTAGGCCTTCATAGAATTGAACAACTTTGGCCTCTTTGGCACTAGTGGTGGAAGCATAGACTTATATTACTGCGATGTTGAATGGTTTGCCTTGGATTCAAATAGATATCATTCTGTCATTTCTGAGATTATACCCCAGTGCTGCTTTTCTCACCCTTTCATTGACCATGAGGATACTTTATTTCTTCTAAAGGATTCTTGCCCACATTAGTGTATATGTAAAGGTGGCTTGAATTAAATTCCCCATTCCCATCCATTTAAGTTCACTGCTACCTCAATGTTTAAACTTTCCATCTTCATTTTGACCACATCTAGCTTACCTTGGTTCATAGATGTTACAGTCAAAGTTCCAATGAATGCACTATTGATCTTTGCAGCATTGGACTTTCCTTTCATCACCAGACTCATCAATAGCTGAGCAGCTTTGGACCAGCTGCTTCATTCTTTCTGGATATACATGTAGTTGGCTTTTTGTTCTTCTCCACTAACATATTCATACTTTCTGACCTGAGGTGCTCATCTTCTGATGCCATATATTATCTTTGAATACTGTCCATTCCTGTTCCATTTACTTAGGGAACTTTTGCATCTTTGTCCTATCCCTCCCATATTCCCATATCACTCTGAAAGAATGAGATACTTCAAGGACCTTATCTCATACATGAGTATATAACTATTAGCAAGTGGATAATAAGTCCAAGAACTCACTTACTTGGTTGCTTAGGGTATGAAATTGACTATAAATTCATATAGAAAACAATAAGATCATTCCCACTTGCATCTTATTATAATAACTCAGGTATTTCTATATTAATCTATTAATTAATAGATTTAGTATTGCAACAACAAAATCTTCTACAATATACCTGGCCTTATTATAGAAATTTGCTATGAAAGGTAAAGGAAGGATATGGTTATGATGATATCAAGACTGTCTCCTCAGGAGTACAGACTGCCTTGACATAATTATGGTCCCTAGAGATTTTATCTCAAATAGTAAAATTTCATTGATCAGCTTAGGGCTAGGTTATTATTATTATTTTTCCCATGTTGTGATAACAGTTAACAATGAACACATACAAGGATATCTTATTTACCCTTCATTTGTAGTTTAAGAATAATTACATTCTAGAGTTTCACTGACACAGTTAATATATAATATTTGACTCCAAACCCTGGAAAATATGCTGACTATAGTAAGTCTCTAATCTGTGTTGCCTCTTGACTCCTAAGGTGAGATGGGAAATCTTTAAATCTAAGGTCTGTTGTTACTAAGTTGGCTAAGAGATGTAACTTCAACACAATTAATTAACAGGTACAATTTTATAATTTTCATAAGTGATAGTCAAATAATTTATTGATAAAAATCACTCTTTACTGTAAGCAAAACAGTAAGTTTCCCCTCTTTGTCTGGGTATGGTCCCAGATTCTCAAACTTCAGTACTTTAGAATTTAACAACTCAGCAGGGCTTATAAAATTTTTATGACTTTGCCCAAGGACAAAGTCTCAAGGAAACTCACAAACAAATACAATTAAGAGATCTTTACTATATATTTTTTCCCTTCAACAGTAAGTTATTATTATTATCCATTTTAAAATATGCCCAATTAAATATTTAACAGTTTTAAAATATTTTGACCACATTCTTTAACAATTAAATTCATATCTAACAGTATCCAAATTAAAAGAGAAGTCTCTTTTCCCAAATTTTACAACATAAGAAACGTTTAGAAACATAATAATGGCATACATGATATTATGTATTTAAAACATGAAACAAACTTATTACCAGGTAGGTGACATCAATTCAATTGCACACATTTCCAAATTATCTTACACAGAAAATCATTCATTTTGATCACTTTTGGCATTCTCTATATATTATGTCTAGAACCCAGTATAGAATAATCCAATATGGAGTCATTAATATGCAATTAAAGAAATAATAATTTAATATTATATAATGTGTACCACATGCTAGGCACTGTGTTAAGCACTTCACAATTATGTGATCTTCACAACAACCTAGGAGGTGGGTGCAAGTATTATTATTCTCTTTGTAGATTAGGAAACTGAGGTAAATAGAGGTGAAATAACTTGCATAAGGGCAGTTAGATGGTGCAGGGGCTAGAGTGTTCACCCTGGAGTTTGACTTGACTTCAAATCTGACACTTACTAGCTATGTGACCCTGGGTTAAGTCACTTAACCTTGCTTGCCTCAGTTTCTTCATCTGTAAAATAAGCTGGAGAAGGAAATGGAAAATCACTCTAATATCTTTGCTGAGAAAACCCCAAATGGGCTCTCAAAGAGTCAAACACAACTGAAATGACTGAACAATAACAAACTTAAGGTCACACAGCTAATAAATTTCTGAAATGAGATTTTTATCTCAGGTCTTCCTGATCCATGCATTTTCCAACATATAGCAAATGTGATTCATAGCAAGCTCTGATTCACCACAATTATCATAATAGGAGCATGTATCTTGGTGTAAATTAGACCACATAATCGTTAGTTTCAGAACAAAATTTTGAACAAATCAAATCTGGATTTATAATCACTAATGGTAACATTTAAATCTCAGTTTTCTCAAGGGCCCACTGTTTTCAGTTTGTTCATCTTCAAAAAATTTCTAGTGGCACTCCCAGTTCCCCAGAATTTTTCTTTATTTTCTTTTAAGTCACACAAAGAGCCAAATCAATTCTTATGTGTTTTTAATCCAGCTCCACCTTCCCCCCCACCCCGCCTCGCTTCTTCCCCCTTCTACCCTGTCCTCAGACTTTTCCATCATAACTCCAGGAATGTCAAAGAAGGCAAGGCAGGAAAAGCTACTTATTGAAAAAGAAAGATGGTGCTATCCTCAAATAATTCAATGCTGTGAACATTCTTCTATATTTTCCATATCATATAGAATAACTAAATAAAGTTCTCATATCCTTCTTATCTCAATGAGATTAAAACTTCCCTCAAACCTCTCTTTCCAAAATTCTAAGATGTCTTTACTTTCACACCCTCCATTCACACTGGAATGTGTCAGTGTAAATAGACTCCAATTTTCTTTTACTTTCTACCCATTCTTCTCTCATCCCTACTTAACATTTCTTTCTTCCCATCTTTATATATCCCTCCAAAGGACTTTGATTAAAGCCCTTCAAAATTGGACCTTCCTTTTTTTTCTTTTCAGATTTGGATCTAATACCTCTCTTTCTTTATTTGCTTAATTCCTCTAGTCTTTATTACCCAACCATATCCCAGACTATATATAGAACTTCTCTTCAATGAATTTTTCCCTCATAATTTACCACAAGTTTTTTTTTTTTGTTTTGCTTTTTTTTTTTTTTACTACATAAAACCAATTAATTGCAATATTGGTGCTTTTGGGATTCCTAAAAGCTTACAAATGCATTATCTCTTCCAATACTTTTTGATGATTTTGCCAATAGTTTACCTAAACAATTGAGTTCTGTTACATCATCCACAGAAGAAATACAGTGGTAACACAAAGCATTTTTTTCCAAATTAAATTTTACTTACTTTTAACTTGACTCCTGATTTAAACAAGCTTCTAGAAAAAAGTTAATAGGTAATTCTTAAGTACTAGATAAATTTAAATTGCAAACTGCAAATCCTTTTTTTTCACTTTTGAACTTCACGAAAACTGCTTTCAAACAAGCTTCAATTCTTTTTCTCTAATCAGTGAAATTACCTTTCCCCCTTGCACAGAAACGATAAATTGGTCACTCTCTGGGGATAATGATAAAAGGTCTAAGTATGATTTCCATGTAATTTTCACAAGGTCTTATTCCTATTTTTCCTTAAAACAAATTCTATAGAATGGTTTCTATAGAAACACCCAAACCACAATTTGGAAGTTTATAGTAAACAAATTTGTCTCTCATTAGTTTTACAATTCCATAAATACCTGCAGACTGGGAACAAAGATTCTCTTCCTTCTTATCTGTCTCGTCTCTCTCAACTTGGTCAGAGTTAAGAAGGCAGAGAGACTTTCTTTCTGTGAACTCTGAAAAGTTCCTCAGAAAGGTTTTCACTTTTTACATTCTTTTTCAAGCTACAGCCCGACAATATGACAAGAGAGACACACAGAAGAAAGTTGTCATCAAAATGTCAGTGTACACAATTTTCTCAAAGTAATCTCAAAGCCTCGAATTTGGAGTAATTGAAAGCCCCTTTTTCAGGTCAAATATGGTACCCATCAAGATTTTTATATATTTTAGACCAATCTTTGCATAATTTGAGACCTCTATTCTTAGTTCCCCTTTCTAAATAGGACATTTATGCTGTTTCCAGGCCAAACTTCTCTAAGAGGATATCCATCAGCCAGTTTCCATGGCTTCCTGATTAGGGACCACTTACTTAACCATCTGGATGTTGGTTCAGGAATATGTGGAGGTCTGGGGACAGTCAGTCCTTTGATGATGGAGTCCATTAGTATAAATCTTACTCAGATATTTAGGTTTTTCCTTTCTCAAAGGTCTGGTAACATGGTATCTCACAGTCTCAATCATTTTGTGGTCACCAAAACTGTTACAGTGGATAAAAAGAAACCAAGTAATTACATTTAGGCAATGTACATGGCTGCAAATCATATCAGGTCCTTGGCTACTAAGACTTGGATCTGGATTGTTTTTCAACTGCATGCAGTCAAATAAATGATTGCCTGAACATAATTCCTTGGTTTCTTTATTCCACTGTAACAAAACTGAGACATTTATATTTTACTCTGGAGGCAATAGGGAGCCACAGAACACCTTTAAGCAGGGAAGTGACGCAGTCAGATAAGAATATAGTATTTTGGGATTAAATTTCACCTTACGAGTTTTGGCCCATTGTCTTGACATAATCATGTTTTCCAGAATGGTAGGAATCCTCTGCCTCAGTATAAATAACCCTACTATAGATACCTTCATCCAAGTATCGATAAGAATATTGAACATTCTGAAGCACTCAGACCAATCCCTGCCCCATTACACTCCCTCCCTCTCCTTCTTCTTTGAGGTTGAAATCAATTGTTTTGTTTTGCATGGAGTTTAGAGGTATGTTGGACTCTGAAATGAGAATGGAAACTCAGGCATAAATCTGCCATTGATAGTCAATGAGAGCTGAAGTAAATTATGGGCAGAGAGTCAGATGGGGGGGGAAATTCTGGTTCCTGCAAGAGACCATGCTATACCATCTTTTAGATTATCAACAAATGACTAAAGAGTCACAGAGGCTATGTACCTGCTGTTAACTCTGAAAATACTGTTAGAAACACACTTGACACATAAAAAGGTATCAAGGAAATTTATTATAGCAGAGTTCAGAGGAATGGAACACAAATTCAAGGAATTTGCCTTGGCCAAAGCATATTCCAACCCCTTTTCAGGAGGAGGGAGTGCTGGATACAGAAGCAAAAGCATTCTTATACTGTTAGTTCAGGACAGATCCTCCTATCAGGAAACAGATTGGTCCATTCTCCATTAGGTCACTCATGACCTTCTCTACATGCCCATTATATAACCACCCTTGGTGTGATCCTCCCTCCCAAACATGCTTCAACATAGTACCCATGATCAGAAAATGGAGGGATAATTTTATGTGGGGTGAGTTTGCTTATATACATGAGGTTCATTAAGCAAGCGCAGTGAAGAAAAGCTTTCTCCTGACTAGTTTAAGCTAGTTTTAGATTTGATCCCCTTCACAAAGAACCTTGTAATTTTTTGAAGGCCACTGTCTGTGTCCTGATTGGTTGAGTCCACCTGCAGTCTGCTAGCTTTCTTATTATCTGACATTCTCAGTGACTTCATTAACTAGTAACTCTGTGGAAACAACTTTTTGCTGTCTCTCACAATACCAAAGAGCTCATACAGGTTATCACTCTAAGAAATAAAATAAAATCTAAACAAAATAAAATCAAAGTCTAAAGTAGTTATAAGCAAAAAATCTTTCTTTATTTTGTTGGAAGAGGGAAACTAGACACATGTGCCAAGGCATCCTCTAGGAGGAGACCAGGTTTCCTGAGGCCAAACCTTGATACATATAGCAGTGGCTACTTGGTGAGCTGCAGCCATGACAATGAGGGGTAACAGCAACAATGAGACAAGCTTGGTTCGTAGCAGGGTTTCATGACCAGAACGTGGTTCCTGCCGGTGTTTATGCAAGCTCGGGGACCACTGAGTGCAAAACAGTTCTAGGATTTTGCTATGACAGAGTTCATTCAGAGAGTGAGCACCAAGGATTGTTATGCTAAGCTCAGGGCACAACTTGCTTACTGAGCCTTACCTATGAAAAACAGGATGTCTCCTAATAGTAAAAAGAGAGGAATGAAAAGAAAGGGGTTGTCTTGGCCTGGAGATTCTGACAGAATGAAGTACTGTGGTACAGTGATACCTCTAGGGAGCTGAGGATTGATTCTAAAGGGTATATGATCAACCCATTGCAAGGAAGAAGGGTTATATTCACCTTCTTGTGATAGCCAATGTGGAATTTGTTCTCCTACCTACCCCTATTTCCCTGTATTTTCCCCATTCTGTCTCTTTTCTCCATAACTCTTCAAGTTCCCAATCTCCCCATTTTGTGCAGCACCAGATGTGGACTCCTTGGGCTATAGATGTGGACTATAACCTGTCTGGGAACCCAGAACAGGGGCTACTGAGTGCCATTGGGAAAATCACTCTAGCATATACACACCCCATCTCTCATTGTGCTTCAGGGTAGCTGTAGGGACCCCTCAGGGGCTAGGCTTTGGTACCTGTGGGTCAATCTTTTTGATTTTGATAGGACAGAATGAGTTGCACAGAATGAATAGGAATACATGAGTTTCAATAGGCATCACAGACCTTATTGTATTATCTTGCCTCCAAAAACACATCCTATTTCTGAACTTCCCCATTTCTATCCAGGTTGAGAATACCAACATCTTTCCATTTATCTAGGTTTGCAGTCTCAGTCATCCTGGATGCCTCACTTGCCTTCATTCCATACATTCACACATACATTCCATACAGTTTGCTGAATGTGTTGGCAGACCAACCTTGATATCTCTAGCGTGCCTCCACTCAGAGCCATCACCCTAGTTCAGGCTCTCAACACCTTTCCACTATTGCAATAACTTTCTAATTTGTCTTGATGCCTCATGTCTCTCCCCTCTCCAATCTATGCACCACACAGCTGCCAAAAACTCTTAAAATATAGGTCTGACCATGTTATTCCTATTCAATAAATTCTAGTGGGTCCTTGTTGATGCCTAGGATCAAATATTATTTTCCATTTATCTCATCCTTTTTAATTTTGATTTTCATGCCTTTTATAATTTGCATAATTACAGTATAATAGTACATGTATATAACTTATAGATAAATACATACGTCTTGGGGGTATATGCCCCCCAAACCTTTTACTGATAGAGGTGCATGATCAAAAAAGTGTAGGACCCTGGTGGTGTTGATAACCCTTCATCCTGGCTAGGGCTGAAGTACATTGAGGCTAGGCTGATGCAAATTCACCTCTTACAAGAGGAAAGAGGATGCAGCTGCGCCTGATGCCCTAGGGTCCTTTTAGGGTGGAATTTCAGGAGGAGGGTGAGACCTTCTTTCCTCAATTCAATTGCACTTAGTAGCTATAAGGCATCTACTGCACGCTGGGGGTAGGCAATGGGCAAAGCACCGGCGGAGGAACCTTGTCGGAGGAGACACCTTTTCCCTTCTCTACCTCGGAGGGGACGCGGCAGAGAGGGGAGGGGCGGGACGAGGGCGGGGCGAGGGCGGGGCTTCGGGGGGAGGGCGGGGACGGCCTTTTCCATAAAAGTCGGAGCCCGGGGCCGCTGGGGCCATTTGCACGGTACCCAGGGTTTCGTCCTCGCGCCGACTCTTCCCCGGCAGTCCGTGTACCCGTCATGGCCGCGCTCAGCAAGGACCCGAACTTCCAGAAGCTAGTCCAGTGGCACCGCCAGCACGCGGCCGAGCTCAACCTCCGGCGCCTTTTCGAGGCTGACCACGACCGCTTCAACCGCTTCAGGTGGGCCCAGGATCGGGGGCTCGGGGGCTCGGGGTGGGTGGCAGGGCGTGGGCACCCTGGGCGGGTGCCGGATGGGAGGCTCCCTGCGGGCGTTGGTCCCCTGGGGTGTGTGGGGAGGGGGATGCGGCATGAGTGTGTGTGTGTGTGTGGGGGGGGTGCAATCACGGTGATCCCCTCTGGAAGCAGCGGCCCCGGGGCTCCCCTCCCTGCCTGGAAGCCGAGGAGAGCGGGGAAGGAGGACGCGGGGGCCGCCTCCTTTTGCCCTTGACTCCTCCTTGCCGCGGGTACGTGCGGGGAGGCACACAGGGAAGGAGGCTAACTCGGTGATATGCACACACCGGGAGGGCCGTGCGTGCAGAGCGGAAGTGGAGGGGGGACCTGCAGTGAAAGAGACACCCTCCGTGCTGCTTGCACGGCTAGAGAGGTGTACGTGCGGAGGGACACGCGCCGAAGTGACACTGACACGCCGGGAGAGACGTGCACAGACTCACCCGCGGTGGAGGGCGGGGGTGGGCAGTCACGAACCGAGACACCCAGAGGGGCGAGGGCTGGGGAGGGCTTATCACCGGCGATGATACTGTGGGAACTAATGGGGGGAGGGGAGGAATAATTACCATGGGGAACCCCTCTGCACCGACATGGGAGTAGGGGAGATAAAAACGTACCCACGGAGAGAGACACACACTGTGTGATGCATGTACATGTGGAACGATCGTCTGGAGCAGTGATGTACAGGGTGTGGGGTTCAGTCATGAACGGGGAAGGGAGATGGCCACGAGTCACATTCTCTGTGACTCGCCCGAAGGAGCAAACAGAAACATTTACCCAACAGTCTTGCTCTGTTCTAGTTCCTGTCTTACCCACCCAATAGATGTGCTTAGTCATGATGAGAAGCAGCCTAGAAACCCACTCCCATCTCTTCCCACTTTTATCCCTCACTTTAACTCCCTCCCATTTTATTTTCAGTTTTGAATTCTCCCCTCCCTGGCCCCCAACCATTCAGAAGGCAAGAAATATTCCTCACTTGCCCATTAGCACCAGAGCTTTCATTCCTTTTATTGGGGGAAAGGGGTGTAAAAGGGAGGAGTTATCCCAGATTTCTCTGCCTTATTACCTTTACTCAGTAGTGTCACAGGGTTCTGATGTGACACAAACCAAAAATCTTGCAAGTGGTCTGATCAAGTCCAGTCATCAAGAATTTAGTAAGCACTTAACTGGGACTGGCCCAGTGCTAAATGCTGGGAATGTGAAGAGAGGCAAAAAATAGTATCTACCATTAAGGAGCACACATTTTAATGAGAGAAAACAACCAAATACCTATACACATGCAAGATATAATGCAGAATATAAAATATAAATGGAAAATAATCATTAGAAGGAAGGCACTAGAATTAAGAAAGATTTGGAAACTCTTCCTATAGGAGATGGAATTTTAGTTAGGATTTGAACAAAGAAGTCAGAAGGTGGAGATGTGGAGGGAGAGCATTCCAAGCATGTAATGCTAGAAGGCATGGGGCACAGCCAGAAAAAATGCCTGGAGCAGAGAGGTGGGAGTGAGATTGAGGGGACTAGTGTAGCTGGATTGCAGACTGTGGTGAGGAGTAAGGTGTAAAAAGATTGAGAAGGTCGGGGTGGGGGTTGGCCACGGCATTGGAGGGGGTGTTTAAATTATGAAGGGCTTGGAACATCAAACAGGATTTTAGGTTTGATCCTTGAGTTATAGGAAGCCACTGGAATTTATTGAATATGGGGGGGTTGGTGACATGGTTAGATCTGCATTTCAGAAAATCACTGACATAGCTGATTGGAGGATAGATTGGAATGGGGAGAGACTTGAGGGGGCAGATCCACCAGCAGGCTATTGCATTAGTCCAAGTGTGAGGTGATCAGGGCCTGTACCAGGGTAGTGACAGTCTTAGAGGACAGTATATCGTAGAGAGATTGCAAAGGTGAAATGGACAGGCATTAGCAACAGATTAGATGTGGCCGTTTCATACCTGGAATGCTTTCCCTCCTTATTTCCAGCACATATCTTCCTTTAAGACAAAGCTTAAGCACTGCGGTTGCTGGTCCCTTCCCTTCCAACTTGCCTTGTATTTGTCTACTTTGTATTTTATTCTCTAACATTTATATATTTATATATATATGGACTTGTTTTCTTCGTGCTGGGGCTGAATTCAGGAGGACTCAACTTTCTGAGTTTAAATCTGACATCAGACATTTATTAGATGTGTCACTCTGGGCAAGTCACTTGATCTTGTTTGCCTCAGTTCCCTCATCTGTAAAGTGAGCTGGAAAAGGAAATGGCAAACCACTCTAGTACCTCTGCCAAGAAAACTCCAAGTGGGGTCACAAAGACTTGAAACAACAACAAATAAGTACCATAAGGGCAAAGACCATAACTTATCTAAATTGCATATACCTCAAACAAGACCACACAGATGTTTCATAAATATTTGAATGAGGGAGATAGAAAGAAGAGATGGGTTAATAATAGAACTTAGGGGTAGAGATTGTCCTTATTTACTGGGTGAATGGAGGAGGAAGAACCAGTGAAAGAAAAAAGGAGTGGTCAAATAGAATGAGAAGTAGGAGAGAGCAAGGTCCCCGCTATGGAAACTGATGGAGTGTCTAGAATTGGCAGTTGGGGGAGGTTAATTGAAGACTCGATCATCAACAACCAAAGACTTGGATCTGATGATAAAAAGATCAACAGTGACTTTACAGAGGACAGTTTTAGTGGACTGGTAGGAATACCAACCAGCTTACCAGAAGCTGAGAAGTAGGTGATGGAATAGGGTCAGCAGGTATAAACTACCCTTTAGTGGAAGGAGAAGAGATGGGAATATAGCTTCAGTGTCTGACAGAGTCAGTTGATTTTTTTTTTCTAAAGGCTAGAGAGATGATAATTTTTTTATAGGCATTGGGAAAGGAGCCCAGAGAGAAGGAGAAATAGCCAAAGAAATAGTGGGTGATCAATAGAGCATGTAGTCTTGGACTGGATAAAGGGTATCACAGAACAGCAGGTTCATGTAGGCAAGTGGGGGAGGCTATCTCTTCTTCTAAGACCAGGAGAACCTATGTCACCAGCATGGATATGACTGATGCTGGTGGGGCCAAAGTTTGGTGACCTGAATTTAGTTCTTGCCATACCTTCCACCAACCGCCTCAGAAAGTTTTGTGTCCGCCTGTTCTATTTCATGCTTGTCGATGAATATTGACCACAGAAATCTTGTGTCTGGCTTTAGATGTTGGGTGGTTACAGTGCCTAGCAATAAATTTGGCACTATATACTAAATGCTGGGGATATAAAGAAAGGCAGAACAGTCCCTTTCCTTACAAAGTTTACATTCTAATGGACTGTAGTACCCCACTACCCATGTGGAGATGATATATGGTAGTAAAGAATTGAAGGTGGGAGGCAGGTGGGATTTGAAAGGTGGGCAGGCCATTCTGGAATTGATGAGAATTAAAGACTTAGAGGCATTGGAAAAGGGAAGTTTTTAAGAGGAATGCTAGTGAGTCTGTGGAAGGGTAGCTGGCAAACAAGGAGTCTGATAGGCTGATTGAATTTCTTAAGGCTAGGGAGAAGGGAGGGATCCCTGTTCTTGCACCTGTTTCTTTGGTGCAAGTTTCCAACTCTTGTGAATCATATCTGCACCCTCAGAGTGGAAATTCCACTGAATTTTTCCCCAGGGTACAAGTTTCCTATGGGGCTCATTTTTATAGCTGTACCTGGTCCCAGGGATGATTTCATTTCTAAGAGGTTTGCCCAGAATATCAGGAATGAATGGGTAAAGATGGGTGCTTGGGAGGAGCAGGAGGGAAGAGAGTTTGATTGCTAGGTTAATTTTTTCTATGGTCACTTTCTTTTGGCGTATTGTACCAAGTTTGCACCGCTGTTCACTGCAATGAGGTTCCTTTTATGACATTGCTTAGAATTGGATTTATGTCTTAGCAACGTAATAACTTCCCATGTGATTTGGCATCCAATTCTAAGCAATTGTCATTGTGGGAAGGTGATCTGATACTGATTGACTTTATGGGAATTTACCTGAAGATGCTTATTTTCCCTTTATTCATCAGGTACTCAGTCAATGTATGTTCTCGGTAGTTTCCTGCATGACTTTAGCCAGTATGCTTAACCTCTCTGGGCTTTAGTTTCTTCATCTATAAAATAAAGTGGTTAAACTAAATAAACTCTTGAAGTCCCTTCCAGCTCTAAATCTCTGTTCTTTTGATCTTAATGAGAGGAAAGACATAGTTGTTGGTCAAAGGAAGTATTCATTGATAATGGAGATGTGTTCTACTTATAGTCACTTTACTATTGGGTGTGGGGAGGAATTTGGTTTCCTCAGTGTAAGTATAGGCCCCCGTTCCCTTCTGCTGGTTGAGATGGAACCTCATCACCGGTTTCTTTTCATAGCCTGAATCTCGACACCAAAAATGGACACATCCTTGTGGATTATTCCAAGAACCTCATTACCGAAGATGTGATGAAGATGCTTATTGAGCTGGTAATTTCACTTAAGAAGGCTTGGTTTTGGGCAGTGCTGTGCTTTATGTTTTGAGGATTAATGTTATTAGTTTAGAAACTCCTTCCCCAGGTACAGATCAGTAACTCTCTATAACTTACAATCTTAGAGAGTTGCCTGGGGCAGAGAGGTTGAGTAGATTGTACATCCAAGGTCATGTATGTGCCAGAGGAAGGACCTGAAGCCAGTTCTTTCTGACTAAAAGTTTGGCCCTCTAATCACCACTGTACCACTGTTTTTCTCAGGAGTTGGTAACTACTTGTGAAAATTTTAGCATAACTAGCAAGCAGAGGGCTGTTAATTCCTAAAATTCATTGTTTCCCCAGATTCCTTGTTTTTTTATAAGTAGATTTGGCTATGTTTAATCTCTTCTGGCAATGAATTGTGGACCCAGAGAGAGTTGCTTATTTCTCCAGGCCCCTCAGGAGCAGGTTCTTCAGCTCCTGTTCTTTCTGGGCTTATGAATCCAGTTGAGATTTTAGGAGAACTTGTTTAGTGACAGTGACCCATAGATCTAGCAAGGATGGGGGACCAACTCATGGGAGGATAGACCTTGGGCACCTTCAACAAATTAGTTTGGTTTCTCTCTTCTCAGGCTAAGTCTCGAGGGGTGGAAGATGCTCGGGCACAAATGTTCAAGGGAACGAAGATCAATTTCACTGAGGTGAGTGTGGGTGTGGGGTGTTGACACCACAGCTCAGGCTGATGGTTTGAAATTTTCTGCCTGTTGGTAATAATTACTTGGACCTTCCTGTACTTTAAAACACTGAGCTTTGTGGTCACTTAGTGGGGAAGAGAAGTTTTAGGTAGGCCAGACACTGTAAAAGGTGAGCACAGCTGAATTTGTGCTTGAAGTAGTAGAGATTTTCAGGGCCAGTTGTAGGATCATAAAAATGGGTGGTAGAGTAGAGGAAAGAGCAGCAGCTCTGGAATCAGAGGACTTGAATTTGAATATGATCTCTGGCACCTGTTCCCTGTGTGATCTTAGGTGAGTCACTTCATCACTTAACTTTCCTGGGCCTCAGTTACTTCACCTATAAAATAGATTTGGACTTGGTAGCCTATAAGGTTCCTTCCAGCTCAAATTCTATGGTTCTGTGATAAAGATTTAGAAATAGAAGGGCCCTTAAAAACTTATGTAGCCTATGCACTCAGGAGGAAACAGACTTGGAGAGGGGAAGTGGATTGCCCAGGGTTGCAGAAGGTAGTTAGTGTCAGAGCCCAGGGATTTAGATCCAAGTTCTCTTGGATTCGTGTTTTCCCTGACCTTGTGTTGTCTCCCATCCTTTAGGGCATACTTGGTTTTCTGCCCTGTCACTGTGCGGTTTTGCTGAGGGAGGCCCCAGCTGTTAAGTAATACTCTTAGCAACACCAGTATGGTGGCAGATGTTTCAACATGCTCATTGCAGGACCTGTTCCATCAAAGGCAACTGTTGTTGGTGCAGAGGCCTCTCACTGTTATGGAGTTAGAAGGTTGCCTTCAATGGGGGAAAAAGACCAGAACTCTTTATAATGTTACAGGAGATAATAGTGCCTTTGCATTTTAGGAGTAACAAAATGCTATTTCAGAAAACAAATTACTGTAGTTCTCCCCTCCACCCCTTTTCCCCATGGAAGTTTTTCTTCTGAACTTAACTGTTAACTCCAAGGATCCCCTTGAGTTTATTTAGTAAGAAGGAGAATTTTGAATAAATAGTGTGAAAAAGTACTGTCTTGGGAGTTAAAGAGTCTGGGTTTTGAACCCTTCCTATACATGCTAGTTGTTTGACTTTGGGCAAGTTATGTAGCCTCCTTGGGTCTCAGTTTTCTCGTTTGTAAAATGAGGCCATTAAGGTCCTTTCCAGTTTTAGGGCTGTGATCCTATGACCTTTTTCTTCCCACTTAGAATTAAGTTGTATTGACAGAATTTCTTCGGGTCTTGGTAATGCAATTCAGCAAACAATTTTTTTTTGTAAATAGTATTTTATTTTTTCCAATTACATGTGAATATAGTTTTCAACATTCATTTTTCTTGTAAGAGTCTGAGTTTCAGATTTTTTCTCCCTCTCTCCCATTCCACCACCCTCAAGATGACAAGCAATCTTATACAGATTATACATGTACAGTCATGTAAATATATTTCCACGTTAGTCGTATTGTGAAAGAAGAAACATAACAAAAGGTAAAAGCCACCAAAAAAAAAACACCTGCAAAACAAAAAAACTGAAAATAGTATTCTTCAATCTGCATTCATACTCCCTAGTTCTTTCTCTGAATATGTATAGCGTTTTCCATCATGAGGTGCAATTGTCTTGGATCGTTGTTTTGCTGAGAAGTGTTGTCAGTCATAGTTGATCGTTCACAATATTTCTGTGACTGTGTACAATATTCTCTACTCACTTCACTCAGCATCAGTTCATTTAAGTCTTTCCAGGTTTTTCTGAAATCTGCCTGCTCATCATATACCCTGACTTGTTCAGCCATTCTCCAGTTGATGGGCATCCCCTCAGTTTCCAATTCTTTGCCACCACAAAAAGATCTGCTATAAATATTTTTGTACATATAAGTCCTTTTCCCTTTTTCATGATCTCTTTGGGATACAGATCTAGAAGTAATATTGCTGAATCAAAAGATATATATAGTTTGATTGCCCTTTGGGGTGTATGAGCAAACAATTCTTAAGAACCTTCTCTGTAAGGGACTGGGGGATATGAAGAGAAAACTGAAACAGTCTTTTCTCTCAAGGAACTTAAAGTCTACTGGGGAGGTAAAGCATTTACATAGATAAGTGTACTCTGAGGTAATCTGAGGAAGGAACAGAGCATTAATACTCAGGTAGATCAGGAGGAGGGGGGTAGCCTTTGAGTTGACCTTTTTTTTGAAGGAAAATCTGAATCTTGAATGAAGGTCAAAGATGAAAAAAGGAGTTAGGAAGACATTCAATGTATAGGTTGAAGTTTGTAAAAATGTTTGGAGATGGGGGTGGGAGTTTGGGTATTCCCATTCAACTGTAACACAGAGGGTATGAAAAGGAATGCTATTTTTTAAAGGCAGTAAAAGTAGGTTGGAACCTAATTGTGAAATCATGTTTTAAATGCCAGGTGGAGGCGTATGTATTTTATTTTAGCGGTCATAGGGAGCCATTGGAGGTTTTGAGCAGGGATTTGACATGATCAGACCTGTGGCTTAGGAAGATTATTTTGGGAGCTTCATGGAGGGATGGATTGGCATAGGGAAAGACTAGAAGCTGAGGGAACAGTTAAGGAGGCTCTTCTTACAAAAGTCTGGTCAACAGGTGATGAAGATCTGAACTGGAATGGTGGTTTGGTGGTTCTAGGAGTGTGGGGAGCCAGGTTCCAGGAATGGGGAGGTAGGATTGAATCAACTGGCAGGGCGATGTTAGCCTCATCCTTTCTAGTCCCTGAGACTAGTTTAAAACATGGAGCACTTGTGAGTCAGTGTCAGTGGACAGTGACCCCAAGAATAAAACTAAGTTTGCCTTGCAGGTGGTTTTTATGGAATCATTTGAGATCAGTAGAAGGAATAAATTCTCATCTGTCTTCTGGACTGATGATGGTTGTTGATTGACCTAAGCAAGGAAGACTTTCTGAGGAGGTAGATTTTTGAAGGTTTGCAAGAACTGGAGTGATTGAGAGGGCCAGGGGTCAGGTTACTAGAGGACTAGGAAGAGCCACTTCTGTGCCTTTGTCCCTATTGTTTTCTCCTTGCCTGGAATGCCTTTTCTCCCTTCTACCTGTATCTCTAACCTAACCATTCTTTAGCATCTAGCTCAAATATCACTTCCTCCATAAAGTCTTTCCTGATTATTCCAACTCACAGTGTCTCCCTCTTTGATAGAGTTTGCACTAAACCCTTACTACCAAATTAGGAAACCTTTAAGTGATCTGATACTCATTGGTCTTCCCCTTTCCTGAGTACCCAGCCCTGAGGTGCTGGGGAAATATCCCTGCCCCTAGGGAGCTCGGAGTTTATATTAATTTTGTCCTAGGCTGGCCCAAGATAGGCATACAAACATTCACTAAGTTCTTATGAAAGTTGACTGCTACTGTTAACTTTTTAAAGGTGTGTCCAGCATTTTTTTCATGGTTAGTCAATCTACTTTCTGGTTTCTGTTGTTTGTTCTGACATGCCTGTTGGGTCATGTAGACTGTGCTTCCTCGAACAGGCTTAATCAGTCCTAGCTCTTCTTACCTGGCTCTTACTTTGGTACTGATTTCAACTTATGTGATCTGAGGAACCCAGATCTGTATTGCCATCAGACATGGAGATCAGTGGTGTGCATCAGACCACTTTGGATGTAGGGTCAAAAGTTTCACAGCCAGCATCTGCCCTGTTTTGACTCTTCCTCTTCTTACAGGATCGGGCTGTGCTCCACGTGGCACTGCGGAATCGCTCTAACACCCCCATGCTAGTGGACGGCAAGGACGTGGTACCAGAGGTGAACAAAGTGCTGGAGAAAATGAAGGCATTCTGTCAGGTATCAGCTGCACTGAATGTATTGCATGGGTTATCAGGGAAGTTAATGCATGTGTGCGTATGTATGAATGTCTTTCCTTTTGAGTATGTGGGTGTGTGCTGTACATCTCTCTGCACTGATGATTGGGGTGAGGAGGAAGAGGTATAATTGTGTAGGTGTATTGGATGCCTCTCATTGAATATATGGGAAGGGCTGTTAGGTGTGTGTTGATGTCTGTGCAGCAACTGTGTATGTGTGTATCACATGTGAGGTATGCTTGTGAAGTGAGACAATGGGAGAAGTGAGGTATCATTTGGGTGGTAGACAAGATTCTCTTGTTGCTTTCCTGGCTTTTCTTCCCAGGATATCCTCTATTTTGTTTGGAGTCTGGGTACAGAGATTTTTATGGGACTTGGAGGGTGAGCCTGAGCCCTAGGCTCAGGATGGGAAGTTTGCTCTGTTAGGATTTCCCTGGGCCATTGATTGATTGGGATATCTTTTTTCTTTAGTGGAGGGGCCTTTCAATAAATTCTTGCTCTGGAGAGGAGCAGTACCTTCTGACCAACTGACTCTCCCATCCTTTATTGTTGGTCAAGACCAATTTCTTCCTTTTATACAGGCCACTCACATGGATCATTACTTAATGCTTCTTTCTGTGTTGGTGTGTGGAAATCATTTGAGACTGCTGTTTCCTTTGCTTTTTTATTTAATTTTGAAAGTATCTGGAGGATGTGTCTGTGACGCTAGCTTACTAAATATGCTTTTCCCTTCCCTTTGTTCTCTCTGCTCAGCCTAGCCCTAGGCATTCTTCAGAAAAACACTGACTCTTCTGTTTTCTGACTGCAATTAGTCTGGGCCTGGAATTAGGCCTGGAAATCTTCAGCTTCAGTTTGTATTCTGGTCAATTGCATTAACATTAGTTCTGTTTGAGGCCTGATCCAGGGCCATATTGAGAGTGAATGGGCATTGGCCTTAACTGTTATTAAATCTCTCCTGTCCAGAGTAAGGGAAAGGAAGGGTGGTGGCCCTTGCCATAGTCGTGGTTCTGGTGGTCAGAGATACAACATAGGCTGGGATGAAGAGGGGCCAAAGTTAGCATTAGAACAAAAGCAGATACTCAGGGACTAATGACATGGGGCTGGGGGATGGGGAATGTGTGGCAGGTTATTGCTTTACGGGTAAGTTGGTCAGGTCAGAATTTTAGTACTTTTGACTTTTGCAAGACTTAGAAAGTAGCTTATATGCAAAAGTAATCTTTAAAATAAATGTACAAATGTGCAAATATAAAAACAGAACAGAGTGAGTCTGAGTACATAACTATGTAACATCTCAGTGGTCATTAAAGGAGTCACACAAGCAGGTTTTTGTGTCATTTTGGCATTGTGCTCTAAAATAATGTTAGCTTTGGATTTTGGATCAGGAAGATCTGAACTGAAATTGTGCCTCAGACACTTCCTAGCTGTGTGATCCTGGGCAAGTCATTTAACTTCTCTGTACTTTACCTCACTTGCCTCATTTGTAAAATGGGATAATAATAGCACCCATTTTAGAGGAGGTTGTATTGGTAGGCTCAAATGAGATGACATATATAAAGATGCTTAAAATGCTACATAAATGTTAGCTATCAGCCATTATTAGTTATTAGCTATGAGCTATTAGACCATGAAGTTATGTATAAGACAGCAAGAAAGTAACTTTCCTTTTATGGCAATGTTTTGGAGACTAGTTAAGTGGCACCCAAGAAACTTTGAGGGAGAGTTCCCCTACTCTGTAGCACCAGAGACCTCTTTGAAGGACACACATGCTCTGGCTATGACTGTAGCTGCTGGGACTGGGGACCTAGGAATGGAAGAAGCCAGCTCATTCAACTCCCTCATTTAAAGTAAAATCTCTCAAAGCGGGTAAGTGATTTGTCCCAGGTCACAGAGGTAGTGAGCCCCAGAGGAAGGATGTGCACCCAAGTCCTCTGATTTCAGATTCAATATGATTTCTGCTGTGCCACACTAAATGTATAATTTCTTTAGGAGAGATTATCTTGTGTGGATACCATGTATGTAATCTGTACCATTGTGGGTTTCTCCCACACCTCTTTTGCATAGCAAATGTGTTTGTGTAGCATGGTTCTGTGTTGCGCTAGTGTAGAAGGAGGGAATGGAAGAAAGGAAACAAATATTTCTGGTTTTTTTAATTTTAATTTTTTTGCACTTAATGGTATTTTATTTTTTTCCAATTACATGTAAAGATAGTTTTCAACATTCATTTTTGTAAGATTGTGAGTTCCAAATTTTTTTACCTCCTTTCATTTCCTCCCCCTCCCCAAGATAGCAGGCAAACTGATAGAGATTATACATGTACAATCATGTTAAACATAGGAAAAAACCCTTTGTTAAGTACCTACTATGTTCCAGGCCTTGTGCTAAAGTGTTTTTACAATTATTATCTTATTTGATCCTCTCAACTCTGGGAGGCAAGTGCTGTTATTATCCCTACCTTATAGATAAGGAAACTGAGGCAGGTAGAGGTTAAATGACTTGCACAGTGTTAACACAGCTAGTAAGTGTCTGAGGCCTGATTTGAACTGAGGTCTTCCTGACTCCAAATTCAGTACTCCATCCATCTCGCTTTAGAAAGTAGTAAAGTAGTAGACTTGGAATCAGAAAGATATGGATTCAGATCCTCCCTCAGACCTATTTGTTTGAACATGGGTAAGTCACAAATTCTGTACCTCAGTTTCCTCCTCTGTAAAATGAGAGAATTGGACTTAGTGGCTTCTAGGGTCCTTTCTAGCTCTAAATCTGATCTTGTGATCTGTGGTTTAAGTGACTATGGACTTTACAGTTTGGGCTGAGATTTCCAGGAAAATGTTTTAATGAAATGAGTGCTGAGAACTCCCAAGAGACCTGTGAAAAAGTGTGTGTGTGTGTGTGTGCGTGTGTGTGTGTGCAAGCCTCTGTGTATGTGTGGGCTAAGTTATATGACAAAATAATCATCTAACCTTGGCCAGTCCATTGATTACATGTAGCTTAGTGAAAATTACCATTCTTCTCCAAAGTTAGAGGAGGAATGGTTAAGGAGCCAAAAGCCTGAAGTGAATTCTCCTTTGGGAGTAGCACAGTATTGTGTGCTGGGGCAGCTAGGTGGTGCAGTGGATAGAGCACCAGTGCAGGAGTCAGGAGGACTTGAGTTCAAATCTTACTCACTAGCTGTGTTGTGACCTTGGGCAAATCACTTAACCCCAGTTGCCTTATCCTGGGTCATCTCCGGTCATCTCCAGTCATCCTGATGAATATCTGGTCACTGGATTCAGATGGCTCTGAAGGAGAAGTGAGTCTGGTGACTTGTACAGCCCTCACGCACTCAAAACAAAGTCAAGTGCAAGTCATGTCATTATTTCTCTGATGGCATGGTCTTCTTTTGCAATGAAGGATGAACACACACAGTATTGTGTGCTAGAAACCTGAGTCTGAATGCGCTTGATGTGGACTTCTTGGTTTGGTTACAGCGTGTCCGTGGTGGAGAATGGAAGGGCTACACAGGAAAGACGATTACAGATGTGATCAACATTGGCATTGGAGGTTCTGACTTGGTAAGTTAGTTTCAGAGGGGTTCAAGCCTTCTTTCCCTTCGTTGACTCTGATCGAACCTGACCCCTGTCCTTGGTGGTTCTATTTGCAGGGTCCTCTGATGGTGACAGAAGCCCTGAAGCCCTACTCCAAAGGAGGTCCTCGTGTCTGGTTTGTCTCCAATATTGATGGTACACATATTGCCAAGACCCTTGCTGAACTTAACCCGGAAACCTCCCTCTTCATCATTGCTTCAAAGGTATGGAGTAGATAGCTTTTCAGGTTGTTTTTGAAAAATGACTGGAAAGGGGCTGGCAAAAGTTTGGATTTGACTGAAATAGAGTGAGCACCTAAATAGCTCTGAATACCAAAATGTAAATGTCCCTTGATTTACTGTGCTCTTGAAAACTTGAGCATAAAACACTGCTAATAAATCTAGTTGTGTTTAAATGCATCAGGAAAGCTCTCTGATCAAAGGAACCCTGCAGTGGATTATTTTGTAAAGTGACAGAATGTTTTGGAAATAAACTGGCTTTTATTTATTTCTCTGGCATAAGATTGTAAGTGTTGACTTTTTTCTCTTATATCTGTCTAGGGAGTTCTCAGTTATTTCTGAGTGGATTTATTTGCCATAGACAGTCTTAGGCAAATTTCTTGGAGCAAGTAAATGGCTTCTTAGAAAGGTAGCTTTCATCCTGACCTTTGCCTGTGGGAAGAGCATAAACGTGCCTTATTTCCAGAATGAAATGAGGCTTGTTGCCCGGGCTGGACTCTGCATGACTGGGCCTCTGGGGGAAGCTAGGTCTGAGGCTCAGTGTATGAGGCCATTTGCAGGGGTCCTGTTCTCTGGCCTACCTAGTGGAGTGAGTAATGGGCAGGGCAGGGGCTCTTGGTATGGATAGTAGAGTATGAATTTGTTCATGAACCAGGAGCTGCACTGTTCCTGATGCCACCTCTCCTATCCATAGCTTGTCAGGTACTTGTTTTCAAAGGGACAGAGAGGTCTCTGCCTACTTC
The DNA here is from genome assembly GCF_028372415.1 of Notamacropus eugenii. NCBI lineage: Eukaryota > Metazoa > Chordata > Mammalia > Diprotodontia > Macropodidae > Notamacropus > Notamacropus eugenii. The sequence continues at coordinate 452,529,220 of NC_092872.1, read as the reverse complement.
TAGAATTCAGGCTGGTCTTGCTGATGCAGGTTTTGGCTATATTTGAAGGGCCACTGGTCGGAATTGTCCTACTTGGGAAGAGTCCATGGCTTTTGAATTACCAGTGAAATATATGACTATGTATTTGAGGGGCTGTGAGAACACAGAATGAACCTTTTCTGTTTTTTGCCCCAGAATAACATTTCTAAATGGGTCCCCAATTCTCCTTTCTACTTTTAACTGGTCTCTTTTTCTCTTTAAATACTCTCTTTCATGGCTTAACCTCCTTCTAGGCTATAACCATAGACATACTGTAACATGCAATTTAGTGTATGGGTGATAGCTATGGATGCTGTGGATACTGTGAATAGGGCATTTATCACGGCATGTGTGAAAAGCTGACAGCTGTGGGCTTGACATGAATCATGACACTTGTATGTGATTCTGACAGCTTTGTTTTCTGACCTACAGACATTTACCACCCAGGAGACCATCACCAATGCAGAGACAGCCAAGGAGTGGTTCCTTCATTCAGCAAAGGATGTAAGTGAGGCACACTCGGGATCACGGCTTGGTTCCTATGATTATTTGACTTGAGTAACTACTTTTGAGTCTAGAGTAAATTCTAGAGTCCCCAAAAGTTGTTGGCATGGAAGTACCCCCCTGGGAAACCATGTATACAGCTAGGGAATGTAGATATACTTGTCACTAAATGGGGCCCTGAGGGTCTTCCTGACTTACCTGCTTAGGCTTGGGAGAGTCAAGGTGGGAATGTGAAGGCTATGGTAGGGGAATAGTAAATACTTGTTGAATTTCATGGAATTGATATTGCTGTGGAGGAAAGGGAATTAGGAAGAAAGGATAGGTGAGGCAGGGTGGGAGGGGGGCAGATGGTTCTGGGAAGATGCCAGGGAAACACAGGATGGGAAAAGAAGCTGAAATGACTATCAGGTTAGAGGAGGGGGACTGCTACAAGGTCTGTTTGGGATGAGTACCCTGACAGGTTTCCAAATCTGAAGTTTGAAGAGCAATTAGAAGTGGCCCTTCCCCCTTAAGCAGGGTTGGGGAACCTGCAAATCCAAACAAATATTTGTTCTGTGAAGTTTGGATTCAGTCAGAGGGCCGCACTTGAGGATCTAGAGGGTCACATGTTTCCTCAAGGCTGCAAGTTCCCCATCTGTGCCCTTGATTTTAAAGTTTAATGTGTCTGTTAATTAAATTTCAACATTTTCTCATGCCCTGCCTCCTGCTGAGTGTCCTCAGTGACTGTTGAACAACAGATACTTTTGATATTTAAAAGACACTTCACTTTAAATGTCTGAGGTAAAACATGTTGTATATATTTCCTACAATGTTTCTCTGTGTTGAAAGACCCTGGCCTCAATGGCCCTGATTTAATGAGAGGAATCATTATGTTTGATCTTCCCAAATTGTATTCACACACAGTTTCATCCTTTCCTTACAACTGGAAAAATAGATGATAGAAGTAAGGCAGCAGTTTGTTACCACCATTTTCCAGGTGAGGATACTGAGGCTCAGGGAGGTGAATTTCTTTTTGTACAGTCATGCAATCACTGGCAGAACAAGAACAAGAACCCAGGTCTTTTTACCTTCATCCAGGGTTCTTTCCATTGCAGTGTACCAAAAAGAAATATTTGGAAGAACTTAGGGAAATTCTTTTGTTAACTTTTGCTGATATCTTTGCCAACTCTGGACTGAGAATCATTCAAGATGGAGAGAGTCTCACTGAACTCTTGTGCCTTTCCAGCAGCAGTCACACCAGATCTTTAACTCATGGGTAGGGAGTGGGCTTTTGCAAGATTTCACAATAGCTGCTAGTGGAGTTGGGTTATTTTTGGACTCTGCCCCCAGCACTGTGAACAAGCTGACTGCATGAGAGATGAAAACAGGAGGGCCTTGAAAAGGAGAGTGTGATCTGGGACTCGGTGTTTCTGGTCATTATGGGAGAACAAGAGTGGGGAAGTGATTATGGTAGAGGGTTTGGGGTCTAGAGACGTGGGTTCAAGGCCTGACTCTTCGCAGAGCGCTAAGTTATGGGATTCTGTGCGCCTCATCTCTCAAGGGCTCATTTTCCTTTCCTGTAAATCAAGTAGTGTGGCAAGCTCTAAACATAATTTCCTGGATGTTTACTGATATTTAATTGCAGATACCGTTTGGCAGACTACCTTACATAACCCTGCCACATCTTCTTTACAGCCATGTTGGGAAGATAGTGGTGAGATCACTGACTTAGAAGTGCCCTTTTTTGGGGTAGGGAGAGGAGGAAAGGAGGCAGTCAAGGTTAAGTGACTTGCTTGGGTCACGAAGTTACTATGTGTCTGAGGCTGGATTTGAACTTAGGTCCTCCTAACTTCAGGGCTGGTGTTCTATCCACTGTGCCAGCTAGCTGCCCCAAAAGTGCCTTTTAATCCCAAAGAGATGTGTATATGTGAATTATTATCGTTATTATCTGCATTCTAGACTTAACCTAATTCTCTCTTTCAGCCTTCAGCTGTGGCAAAGCACTTTGTGGCCTTGTCTACCAATGCAGTAAGTATGTTAATTTACACAGCATTTATGTTTGCCTTGGTCTTACACTCCCCTGGCTTCAGATTCACACCTGCTGTCAGACAGGGAGAACCTTCACTCCCTTCAAGGCCGTTTCCTCCTCCTGGAGTTGTTAACCACGTCCAAAGATGGATCCTCAAATGTCTACCAACCCCCAAGACTAAGTTATATAATGTCAGAACTGAGGGACCTTAGAAACTGTGGGCCTCAACCCCCTTATCTTACGTATGGGAAACTAAGGCCCAGAGAGAGCAAGTGACACGCTCAAGGTCATACTTTGGAGTCAGTGGCAAAGCTGGGGCTTCAACTTTTTACAGTTATTCTAAGGCTCTTCCATTTGGACCATGCTTCTCCTTTCTGTCTTTCTCATGTAGTCCGAGGGTTTTTATTGTTTCATTATGAGAACATAAAAATGTTCTCTGAGAGACAAGTTATTGTGGATAAACAGGTGTCCTCAGAGTTTGGAAGGTCTGGTTTCATGTTCTGCCTTGGACAATCTTTATGACCCTGGGCAGTCTATTCACTTCTTAGTGCCCCAGGCAATTCCTTGAGACTAAAATATGTATAAAAAGGGCTATGGTGTCAGAGAGTTTCCTCACTAGGATTTCCCTGTGCCAGTAAAATGACAAGTTTAATCAGGGGAAAAAAGTTTGCTCTTGAGAAATTTAACCTCTAAACAGACTTAGTGGACAGAAATGAGAAATATAATTCCCAAGACGTTATATCTTCCTTGTGTCTTTGCTCCCTCTCCCAACAGTTCTGATAAGTGCCTCACATCCACGAAGGAATCACCATTGTGCAATTTTTAACTTGGTAATAACTCCCTGGCCCCTCTCTCACCACCCCAATGTTGATATGGCACTATACTTTGCAAAGTGTTTCACAGACATAATCTCATTTGAACTGACAAAATGCATATGAGGTTGGTTGAGAAAAATGGTAGTATCCTCAGTTTGTAGAGGAGGAAATTTGAGCTGCATTCCTGACTGCTCAGCTTGGGTTCCTTCCATATTACATTACCTTTGGAAGACAGTTTTGTCATATACTATTGGCCAGCTGGTGGTGGATGATGATTGCAGTGGGAGAATTTCTGAACCTATTTTTCTTCTCTTCTATCTGTTTTCCCATTTTGTGATTTTCAGACTTTGCCCTTCTCTGTTTTGTCACAAGCCTTTACTTTTCTGGACTGAATGTAGGGGGTAGTGTGGCAAGCCCTAGAATCACAATTACCTGAAAGTTTAATAACATTTAGTTTCAGGTGCCCTTTGGCAGATGGCCTATCTCAGGGAAACTCATGAGTATATGTGTGTTTCTGCATGGAGTAATTGCTGATCGCACTCATATAATTAAAATGTCTGATTTTTTTTTCTCACACTATTTAGCCGAAAGTTCAAGATTTTGGAATCGACACTCAAAATATGTTTGAATTCTGGGATGTAAGTAAAACTTTCTCTGTGCTATCTCTTGCAGTTTCTTAGCTACTGTAAATCACTGAATTTTAAGCAGCCACTGGTGGAGGGAGGAGTGAGGCATGTGCGTGAAGTAGGTTTTGGAAGTCATTCTTTTCACAAATGTTTATTAAATATTATTCCTGTATGTAAAGAGCACACTGTGCTAGACACTGGAAAAGATATGGTTTATGGTCATAGAATACTAACTTTAGAACTGAGATGGCCTTAAGAAGTCATCTAGAAGTTGTCTGTCATTTTGTGGAGAGCAGATTGAGGCCCAGAGTGAGTTGTCCAGGGTCACACACAAGTGTTTAAGAGGCAAAGCTAAACTCAGGCTCCTTTGACTTTTGAGTTGAGTGTGTTTTCCATTGTGCTGTATGGTTCTGGGTAAGATTGTCCATGTCTTTATGGTACTTATAGTTATTTCACTAGGGGAGTCAGGAACCACTGCAGCAGAACAACATGGAAAGAGTGGGCTGACTGTGCGGCTAGAGGACTTCACATCAGCTTCTGTCTCTTCAGCATATGACGATCTGTATGAACTTGGTCAAATCCCTTAACTTTATTCTTTCAGCCACAGTGTCTTCAGGCATAAAATGAGGGGTGTAGACTAGGTGATGTCTGAGGTCCAGTTTCAGTTCTAGATCAGTAAATCAGGAAGCATTTAATAAGTGCTTACTGTGTGCCAGGCACTGTGCTAGGCACTGGGAGGATACAAAGACAAAACTGAAACATTGCCTGCTTTCAAGGAACTTAGATTGCAATGGGGAGACAACATGCATATGTGTGTTGATGTTTATGTGTGTGTACATATGCATATAAACCACATACAGAAAGAGGCAACCATAGGGAAGGCACTAGCAGCTAGAGGTGACCAGGAAAGACCTCATTGGCTTGAATTGAATGCTGAAGGAAATTAGGAATTTCGAGAGGGGAGGGTAAGAAGGGAGAGTTTTCGAAGTTTGGGGGAACAGCATGTGCAGAGGCACAAAGAGGAGATGAAATGTTCTGTTTGAGGAACAGCAAGATGGTCAGTATGACTGGACTGTAGAGTCAGTGGAGGGGAGTAATGTCATAAGGCTGGAAACACAGAATGGCACCAAGTTGTGAAAAGCTTTAAGTGCCAAACACAGCAGGATTTGATATTTTATCTTAGAGGTGGTAGAGAGCCTAACATTAGGGCAGGAGAGTAACATGGTTAGCCTTCTGTTTAAGAAAAATCACTTTGCCAGCTATGGAGCATGGATTGGAGTAGGGCATGATTTGAGCCTAGGAGCCCAGTTACAAGGTGATCATAACAACTGGTGAGAGGTGGTGAGGATTTGAACTAGTAAAGGTAGAAATGACAAAATATGGCAACCGATTGGAGTGTGGTATGTGAAAATGAGGATTCAGGGATGACACTGTGGTTGTGAACCTGATTGATTGGGTGGATGAACAGAGATTGGGAAGTTTGGAAGAGAGAAGAGTTTTGGGAGGAAAACTTGTTTTGGACATGTTACCCTTGAGATTCCTCGAGCATATCCAGTTTGAAGTGTCTAATAGGCAGCTGGTGAAGTGAGACTGGAACTCAGAGAGAGACTAGGTCCTTATATAGAAGTCATTCTGCATAGAGAGGTTAAGTGAACCCAGGGAACCAATGGGATCCATTGAGGTCACCAAGAGTATAGCTCAAACATGACAAAACAGGAAGGTGATAAATGTTGGAGAAGATGTGGGAGAGTTGGAGCACCAGTTCATTATTGGTGGAGCTGTGAGCTGATTTAACCATTCTGGAGAGCAGTTTGGAACTGTGCCTCCAACGGGCAACAAAAATGTGCATATTCTTTGACCCAGCAATATCGCTTCTAAAACTGTATCCCAAAAAGATCACAAAAGTGGGAAAGGGTCCCACCATGTACAAAAATATATGTAGCAGCACTCTTTGTGGTGGCCAAAAGCTGGAAATCAAGGGGATCCCTATCAATCGGGGAATGACTGAACAAGTTGTGGCATATGAATGTAATGGAATAAAGGAATACTATTGTGCCATAAGAAATGATGAACAGGAAGACTTCAGAGAGGCCTGGAAGGACTTATATGAATTGATGCTGAGTGAAAGGTGCAGAACCAGGAGATACACAGTAACAACCACAGTGTGCAAGGCATTTTTGTGGTAGACTTAGCTCTTCACAGCAATGCAAGGACCTAAAACGTTCCCAAAAGACTCTTGAGGCAAAATGCCATCTACATCCAGAGAAAGAACTATGGAATTGGAAAGCAGAATGAAACAGAATATTTTCTCTTGTGTTATGTTTTGTTTTGTTTGGGTTTTTCTCATGGTTTCTCTCATACATTTTAATTCTTCCATGCAACATGACTAATGTGAAAATGTATTTAATAAGAATATATGTGTAGAACCTATATAAGATTGCGTGCTGTCTTGGGGAGGGAGGGGGAGAAAATCTAAGACTTATGGAAAAAAATAAATAAAAATCATTGAATCATTAAAAAAAGAGTGAGTATTGCTTAAAAAGAGAAGAAAGCCTGGGAACAAAGCTTTGGGTGGGGTATGCCCATAGTTAGTAGGCATGGTATGGATGAATATGCAGCTAAGAAATCTGAGAAGGATCCATCAGGAGAACTAAGAGGGAGCAAGGCAGCAAGAAAAGAGCCATTCAGAGATAGAAGGGAAGTGACGGTGGGAGTAACTAGAGAAACCAGAGGGAATGGGATCTGTGATCAGAAAACTGTGATAAGTGCATTAGAGAGGGGTCAACAAAACTGTGTGATGTTCAAGGGGGGGAGCGGTCGTTACCAATAGTCTGGAGGAAATCCTTACTGTGATCTGTCAGTGTGATAGTACAGGCTAGAGAAGGTTCCTCACTCTAAGACCAGCAAATTGGGGTAGCCTGTAAAGGCCCAGAAATGCAGAAAGCTGCCAACAGTCTTTTGTAAAAGGTCAGAAGTCAAAACTTGCCCTGGAGTCACTGGTGGCAGCTGCCCTGTAATTAGAGCTCCTCCTCTCCTTGCTTCCTATCACTATCCCCTTGCTGGGAGCAAGCACTGGCTCAGTTATTCTCAGCACTGACATTTCTTTTCAGGTTGTATGAGCCTTAGAGGGAAAAGTCAGCAGGGTGGGAGGCTTGGATCAAGGGCTGGAGTAGCTTTGGGGAGCTTTGAGCAGACCCTTGGCTGATTGTGCCCACATTTGGATGTGAAGCCACAGGACTGGCCAGTGCTTTAGTTTATCTGACATTGGCTTGGCATTGGGGAACTGGCTGCTATAGCCTTCCCTGCCTTGCCAGCTTGACCCTTTGAAGCGACATACGTTTGTTCATAACTCCAAGGAAATTATTCTGCATTTCGGTCATGCTCACCTAACTCTGCTTGCTCCCTATATGTGTAACGTGACTTTGGGGAGGTGTTCACAGGCACTCTTTGAAGATGTGCTTGAGGCTAGTTTGGAAACATTGTCTAGAACTGCTCTGACAAAGAATACAGAGCCCAAGTAGGTGCAGTCATGACATCTTGGTTCCATCCCTAAGAGACTTGTGTATTTGTGTATTTGATACTGTCCCAAGATGGGAAAGATGGCAGATAACTTGTTTCCAGATCTGACAGATGTAGAATAACTTTCTTGTAGGTTCCTACAAAGTATGTACCCTTCAGAAGGCTAGCGAATTTTGGCTATAGTCCACAGTACCTCACATTTTGTATAGTCTTTTACACAAAGGCTTTCCTTCCAACAGCCCCCAGGAGGTAGGAGGTAGGTATTTATAAATCCCCATTTTGCCAGTGAGGAAGCTAAGACTCAGAAGATTAGTGCAGCTGGCATGTGGTTGGACTGGGACTTAAGTCCCGTTCTTCTTACCTTGTGCAGAGTATGTTCAGTACTCTTTAGAAAAGACAGACAAAACCCCCTGAGAAAGGCAAAGCAGATGAGGTTTCTTTGTCCTGTTTTTTTGCTAACATTGATCCTGTTTTTCCTAGTGGGTTGGTGGACGTTACTCGTTGTGGTCAGCTATTGGTCTCTCCATTGCCCTGCATGTTGGTATGTATTGAGTCTGGGACAGGCCCCTGGCATTATTGCCCCATGTTAAGGATGGTCATGGTATTCCTGTTTGGGGCCTGGGTTGGTTTTCTTTTTTCCCCACATAGTGTACAAAACTTCCCAACTTCATAGTTAGGAGCTCTAGCTTCACCTCTGGCATGTGCTAGACTTGAACAATGTATCGAAAGTAATAATATTGCTTGTCTCCCTGCGCAGTTCCTCAATTAAATGCATTAAATTAGTTTTTTGTTGCTGGGTGTAGCTGGCAAGGGGAATGATCCCTGGGGTGGGGGTGGGGGGCAGTTATTCACCAATGTTACTTGGATATTTCTGGGTTCCTTTTATCCTAAGAATTCAAAAAGGCATCTCATCTTTTGTTTCGTTCCAGCTCCCTTTCATAATGCCACGAGACCCAACTATATCCCCAAGGGTTTGGATTAACTCTGAATCAATTATTTCTCAGAAGCCTAAAGGGTTGCTTTTGGCTTTGATTTCCTGGGAGGGATAAAAGCCAGGACCCTCCTCCTGCTTCTTGAGAGAGATGGGGAGGTGGGAACACCCCTTACTTAGGAAGTTTTTATATCTTAGGTTTTGATAACTTTGAGCAGCTGTTATCGGGGGCTCACTGGATGGTAAGTGGCACCATTCATGTTTTTATCTAAAGTGGGTATTTTATGATGAGTAGGGGAGTTCTAATAGCCTGCAGTGATAAAGTGTTTGCTTGATCTCCCTTCCCTAAATGGGTATAGGCTTCTCTTACTAAGGTCACAGGCTTTGCTCTTAAGACCAGCCCTCCCTGGCCATATTGTGTTTCCCTATGTATTTGCAGTTGATTGGCTTATTGACTAAATGAACTGTGATCCCTGTACTTCATTGTTTTGTCAAAGGAGGGGGAGGAACTAAGTGACAGCGGGGAGGTCATGCTTGTTTTTGGGGGGAGACAGGGTAAGAGATCATGCTTCTTTTTGTCTTGTGTCTTACATCTTATTAAAGGACAATCACTTCCTCACCACCCCACTGGAGAAGAATGCCCCTGTGCTTCTTGCCATGCTAGGCATCTGGTACATTAACTGTTTTGGATGTGAGACTCAGGCCCTGCTGCCATATGACCAGTATATGCACCGCTTTGCTGCCTACTTCCAGCAGGTACAGAGACTGATTGCCTTGGATTCCACTGTAACTGTCTCATGAGTTCACAGGGCAAAGTGGCTAAGCCTAGCTTAAAGGTAAGGACAGATAGCTTGAGGTTTCTTTCATACCCTTTCTTCCATCCTATCCTTTGGGGACCTTTTGCTATCAGCAGAAGGGGAAATTTCTCATCCAGAGATGACCCTCCAGGTGCTGCCTTTTCCTGTTTCCATATGGGCTACCCTCTCAGCTGAGAAGGTACCAGCTGAGCTCTGTTCTGGTGATGGTGATCCTTAAATGCTATCAGTAGAAGTGCTGCTGTTGTTTAGTTGGGATTCTAAATGGGACACTGCTTGCCTCAATTCAGCTTTTCCCTATTGCTGGGAATGTAGTTCAAAGCCAGGGTTATGTTCTTACAGACAGTAGAGGTTTGGGGGTTGGGGGGACAGTGTGTGTGTGTGGGGGTTGTCTATGCCTATGCATAGATGTATATGTGTATATATACATGTGCATTTATGAGGCTAATGGGAGAGATGTTATTTTTGTGTGATGTGAAGTCTTCATTAGCATGGCCTTGGAGACTTCGGCCATAGCTTCAGTGGAGGCTGAGCATAGCTGGGCAATCAGTTTGTTTCTTACTTTCTATTATAGGGTGACATGGAGTCTAATGGGAAGTACATCACCAAGTCAGGAGCTCGGGTTGACTACAGTACAGGCCCCATTGTTTGGGGAGAGCCAGGGACCAATGGACAACATGCTTTCTATCAGCTTATTCACCAGGGTATGGCATGTTTGGGGGGCTGTGTTGTAAGGCTAGGTGGTTGTAGAACTGAAATTGCAGATGGGCTGGGGCTTGGGGGGCATTCTCCTTATAGGTAGAAAGTTGCAAAGAAGCACATTTAGGCTTGATGTGTGGAGAAGCTTGATAGTAGTAAGTTATCCAAAAGAGTCTATCAAGCTTCTCTAGAGGTTCCCTTTTGTTTCTATAAAAAGGTATTTATTCCTTTGGCATTAAAGCCCTTTATACAAACTCTTACTCCAGCCTTGCCTTCTAGACTGGTTTCATATTTCTCCTCCTCATACAGTCTACTTTCTGGTTATTCTTGCTTCTTTCTCTGTTCCTTATCTTTGGCACTCCTTTTCCTCATGGTGTCCCTTTGTTCAAGCTATCTGTTTCTCTATGCCTGGAGGATTCTCTCTCTTCATCTTTGTCTCTTGGCATCCCTAGGTCTTTTCAAGACTCTGCTTATGTTCCAATTCTCCATGGCGTCTTTTCCTGCTCTCCTTCCCTCCCCCACCTTGAAATTACTTTGTATTTAATTTGTCTTTTACCTATTTGTATACTTGTACTTGTTTTCTCCCTCTGGGCTAATAGTAACATAAGATTCTGGAGGCTAGAGATAGCCCAGCATGCAACATCCTGTAGGCACTTTATAAATGCTTGCTGAATTGAATTGAAAGTAGAAAGGGTAGAAAGTAAAAAGGGTAGAAAGAAAGTAGAAAGGAGATATATTGGGCTCCCTTCCACTTCATCTTTTTAAGCAAAGCTGGGATAACCACTTTGCAGGGATCAGGTGGAGTGGAGTATTGTTTAGATCCTTTGAGATATATGGTTCTTGGCTTTCTTACTCTGTTTTGGAGGAAGGGAATGTCTCTCCTTGAGAGTGGAGTATGTGAAACTGAATCACCCTCACCTATGCTTCCTTTCTGTCTCTCTAGGTACCCGGATGATCCCTTGCGATTTTCTCATCCCTGTTCAGACGCAGAATCCAATCCGGAATGGCCTTCATCACAAGGTATGGTGCACAAAAGCAAACCCACATCCAGTGGAACTCAAGTGGGCCAAACTGGGTTGGGAATTTGGCATCAAATTAAACTCGTTAAGGGAAGAGATTGTCTCATTTTCATTGTCATGTCATATTTTATCTTCCTGGTGCCTAATAGTGTGTGTGTGTGTGTGTCTGTGTGTCTGTGTGTGTGTCTGTGTGTGTGTCTCTGTGTGTCTGTGTGTGTGTGACAGAGACTGTGAGTCTCTCCTGTTTCAGTCTGTACATTTCCTAATTTCTTGGGGAGGAAGTTGCATTGTGGCCTCCCTTCCTCCTCCCCCTAGATTCTTCTAGCCAACTTCCTGGCTCAGACTGAGGCCCTGATGAAAGGAAAGACAGTAGAGGAGGCACGCAAGGAGCTGGAGGCTGCAGGCAAGAGTGGTGATGCCCTGAAGAAGCTGCTGCCTCATAAGGTTTGGGGATGAGGGACTGGTAGGATGGGCTTTGGGAATGAGACCAGTCTGGGTTATATCAGGGCTAATGGTGCAGTCGGCACCCCTGACTGAGACCTCATCTCTTAAGTTGGGAGGCTCTGTTCTCTCTCACCATTCATGTAGCCTTCATGACCAATGTCTGGGTCCTTAGCTGACCACTTCTTGTCCAAATGGGCTATGGCTTAGCACTTCTATTTTTGTGGTAGCTGCAGGGATAATGCTTTTGTTTTATTAACTCAGAGATTCATAGGCAGCGAGGTGGGTTAAGCTGGTGATGCTGCTCTTATGGCTTTGGGTTATCATGAACATCTTTGGGTCAGAACCTGAATCAGTCTGAGCGTTAGATCATGTGATTATTTTACTTTGTTCTTTTCCTTGGGAATGTTTCAGAATTCATCAGTGTTGTGTTTTTTTTCAGGTCTTTGAGGGAAATCGTCCTACTAATTCCATTGTCTTCACAAAGCTCACTCCTTTCATTCTTGGAGCCTTGATTGGTGAGGAAAGGCAAGAGGGGCATGTGACCTTGGGCTGAGTGGGACTGGTGCGCAGTCTTGACTCACTTTTCTGCTCTCTCCACAGCCATGTATGAGCACAAGATCTTCGTTCAGGGTGTTGTCTGGGATGTCAACAGTTATGATCAGTGGGGGTGAGTGTCTCTGAGTGGTTTTTGGCCTGCAAAGTGGTGGGATATGTGTTTGGGGGTCCCATGACAGGATTTCTTCATTAAACTTACTGGGAAGTCATTTCTAATACTTACTGGGTGGTCATTCTTTGACACAATATCATTTTAAGAAATTCTTTTGTGTCTTCCACTTGAGCCTTTATAGGAAACAGGAATTTCCTTCCATTTAAAGTAACAGTCTCCAGCTGATAGTGTGAACTAGGAACATCATGCCCTTATACCTATCTTCCCTCTACCCCAAGTGAGGGACAGGACTAGAGATTTCATTGGTTGCCAAGTTTCTATGATGGGTGGAACTTAGTTACCTCTTTTTTAGTGTTAATATTTTAAAAAATATCTACTTCTTGCCCTCAATGTTTGACCTACAGAGTGGAACTGGGAAAGCAGTTGGCCAAGAAAATTGAGCCTGAGTTGGACTCTGATAAACCTGTGACTTCTCATGATGCCTCTACCAATGGGCTGATCAGCTTTATCAAGCAGCACCGGGCCTAAGTCATGAAGCAGATGCCTGTTCCTACTGTGACCTAGTCTATTGTATTGTGATCTGGTCTGTGTTGTAGTGACCACTTGGTTCTTTCCTGCCCTGTCACAAAGAGATCTACTTGTCATCCCTTAAGGCAGGCTCCTTCCTCCTTGTCAGGAAAACAAGTCCCACCACATGAGGCCAGTTCAGTCTGGCAGATTTTTGTTTTTTTGGTCCTAAATGTCACATGCAAGCTCACACTATCCTTCCTTTGCAACTGATAGAAGTGTTCAGCCTTTCCACAATTTTCAGGGCTGATCTGAAAAAATAAAGATAGCTAGCAAAACTGTGGTTGCTTTCTTGCTCTGCTTTGGGGGTGGCGTCATTACATTTTACTTTTTTCCACTTGTTCTAGTCCCACAAAGATGAACAGCTGGTGCCTGTTGTTGAGTAATTTTGCCAAGAAAGAGACAAAGATATTCCTATTTCTGTAGCTCTTATCCTTTCCTTTGTCCTAATTGGATCATTCTTGGCCCACCTGACCTCTGCCGTTGCTTCTGCCTGAGGAAGATAACTATCTTCATCGTGTTAGCTTCTGCTTCCATTCCTTAAAGTTTATAAATTTTGGGTCAGGTTTTCCCCAGACACTGGGAGTTCAAAGACAAAAAAGTCCCCGCCTTCTAGGACCTCACACTGGGTTGGGTTTGGGGTGGGGGGCTGGTAGAAGCACAGATATGTATCCTAAGTAGTGGAGGGGTGGTGGTGGTGGTAAGCCCTCATACAGTCAAGGCACCTTAGAAGAGAGCGCTTGATCTGGGTTGGAGTGGCTCAGCCTTTAAGTGCCTACCATAGCCCTTCAGAAAGGGAACACTACAGAAGCAGAAGTCAGAGAAGCACCAACTTGTCCATTCCAGGCCTGGAGGGGGGCAGTTGTTGCAAAGGCGCGGAGGACAGATGAATGCACTGTAAGATCAGTCAGATGCAGACTGGAATGGATTGTAAACGTGTAAGAAGCCAAACACGGATGGGTCTGACCCGTGGCCACAGCGAGCCCCGGGGGCTCGGCTTGGGCAGACGTGCGGCAGGAATGCTACCTTAGGCAGGTACGTAGAACGCGGACTGCAAAGTGCGGAGCCTGAGGCAACTGAGCCGCGGCAGTAGTGCGGGGGAGCGGAGGCGGTGCGCGAGGGGCGGCAGAGCGGGGTGGGGCGCGGCGGGGACTCCTCGGAGGGCGCCCCTTGGTGCCCACTTCAGGAAGTGCAGCAGCCTCGGCACGAGAACATCCCGCCCCACCGCCCGCCCAGGAAGGGGGGAGGTGAGTGGAGGCTTCGCCCAGGGCGCGGCACTAATGTCTCCGGGACAGCAGCAGGTCCGGCCCGGCTAGGGTTACGACCCCCTTCCATCTCCTGGAGGCTCCGACTGCAAGGGAAGGGGGCAGGAAACCGTGGCGATCACGCCATGCCGGCCTCTTATTTCATTGGCTCTCCGGGACTGGCCCAGACCCGGAAAAGTTTGTCCCTTACCGGAGTCGGTAGTTGGCGCGTGCGCAAAAAGCATCCCAGTCGTCATGGCGGCTTCTGCCGCTCCAGTGCTCCTGGGTCTTCGAGACGCCGAGATGAGGGGCAGCTCTGAGGGGCCCCAGGACGGAACCTGGGCTGTCAATAAAATGGGCGGCATCCCGGTGAGGGGGGTCGGGTTTGCGGAGAGGCCCTGCGAGACCGGGGCCTGTGGGGACACGGGGACGGGCCCGGCCCGTGGGCGGCGGGCGCCGCTCACCTCGACCGGGGCCTAACCGCGGGGCCGCGGCTCTCTTCCCCAGGACAGCCTGCCCGCCGTCCCCGCCCCCCGGCCGGCCTGCGGGCGGTGCGGGGCTGCGATGGCGCACGTCGTCCAGGTCTACTGCCCCCTGGAAGGCTCGCCTTACCACCGCCTGCTGCACGTGTTCGCCTGTGTGCACTCGGATTGCGTGGGCCAGCCCTGCAGGTGCGTGAGTGGGTCTCCCCCGGCCCCCTGTAATCCCTTCTTCTTCAGCCTCCTCTTCCTTCTCTCCTTGCCCCCCTTCCCTCGGCCGGCTCGCTCCTGCCCCGGTCTTCCGAGGCCTTGGCCGGCCGCTCACTTCCTCGGGTCTCGTTTGTTTGTCCACAGCTGGAAGGTGTTTCGCTCCCAGGTTTTGCAGATTCAGGAAGAGTGCGGGCAGGATTCCCAAGCAAAGCCGGTACGTGTATTTGACATCTTTGCTGAAGCTGCGTCCTCTCGTTCTCCGGAGGGTTTGCAGTTTGCCGAGTTGTAACAACTAACTCCTTACGATTTTTTTTCTCAGTTTTTTTTTAAATTTTAAAGAAGTAGGCTTACCTCGGATTTGCAGTCAGATGACTTGGATACTAATTCTGACTGCTAATTTACTACCTGTTTACCTGGATCTCATCATTTTCCTCATTTCTAAAATAAGCTTGGACAAGGTGATTTTTAAAGTTTATTCCAGGTCTAAACCTAATTGTCCTATAATCTTAAGTGCAAAGATGAATCAGAAGTTCCAAAAGTGGTTTAATAACTCAGTTGGTAGTAATAAAGGTAAAATAGGTTTTACAAATTCTATTCTTGGGACAGCTTTCCGAGCAGATGTACTGCAACTGTTGGTTATTCCCATTATACAAATGAATAAACCTTAAGGAGTGTGATTTACCCAGGTTCATGTGGCATGTGTTATAGTTAAAACTCAGATTTCTGCCTTTAAGACTAGCTCTCTTTCTTTTATGTTATACTGACCATATTCAGTTTGAACCAGCATTTCACAGAATCACAGAATTTTCAGATTTGACTGGGCTTCTCAAACTCTCTACTCCAAACCATACTTGAAAGAAATCCCCACTTACTACATACCTAATCATGGACTCCAGTCGCTCCTACTGTATGATGCAGCTCATTGTACTTGGAAATAGCTGCAGTTATTAGGACATTTTTTCCTTACATGCCTAGATTTGCCTTTTTTTTTTTTAAAACAACTTTAACCCATAGGTTCTCCTTCTGCCATTCAGGACCAAACAGCCTTCCTCTAATCCCTCTTCCCTTTGACAGCTTTTCAGATAAGTAAAGACAGTATTGTTTCCCCTGAATCTTCTCTAGTCTACATCCCCAGTTTCCTTGTCTTTTTCTCTGGTACTTTTAACATATCAGAGTCCTTAAACTGTGGTGCCCAAAACTGAATACAAAACTCCAGAGATTTCCTGAGAAGAACAGAGTACAGGACGACTGTTATATCCTGGTTCCTAGAATTTATATTGTTTTCAGTGCATCTCAGGATTGCATTAGTTTCTTTTGGCAGCCACATGGTAACTTTGCACAGCTCTTTCTTACTTAAATCCAATTCACTTGCAAGTCATGGCATCACCTTTCTGAAGTCATGGCCCTCTTCTGCTAGTTCATAGAGAGCTGCCAGTCCACTATAAGGTATTGATCTTTTTCAGACAGATTACTGTCTAAATTGTGATCCCTCATCCTGTATTTTTTCAGTTGATTTTTTTTTTGTACTCATGTAAGACCTTGTATTTCTCTCTGCTGCATTTCATCTTAGTAAATTGAGCCCACTGCTCTAGGCCAGAGATGTCCAACTCTTGCAGATTAAAATGTAATTGGTAGGTGTTTAACAAAATAAAGAAGCAATATGACATGATGTTAATTTGTGGTTTTCTAAGTCAATACGTGACCTAAAAAGATCCATTTCTATTTGGGTCTGACACTACTATTCTGGTCTGTAAAGAGTTTTTTGGATTCTGTTATAGAGTTTGTTAGTTGCACCTCCAAATTTAGTGTCTTCTTGATGACCTGTTTTACAGAATTTTCAGGCCCGCTTGGTAATGAGTATGTCCATTTGTTTATTTTGCCTTTTATCTTGTATTATTTCCTGTTTTTCTCTTTTGGCTTTGATCATTCTGTTCCTTGTAGATCACAAATTTTGCCAGATTGCTATTGGGTCAGTGTCTTTTTTAATGTAAAGTGTTTAGAATGACAGATGGAAATTGAAGTACTTTTTAGTCTAGTAGTTATATTCAGTTATAATGGTATTGTATTTCTTACAGCTGGTGTCTCTCACATAAAAAAAAATGCCAGTACCTTTTTATTTCAATTTTAACATTCTCTGATTTTTTCAATAGCTCTTTAAATTAGCCTCCTTTATGTAAAAATGCACTTGACTATCAAATACCTGAAATTCACAGATTCTTTAGGCCTCTAATCATCATAAGAAACATTTAGATAACTAAACTTTGTATATATATTTTACCACTCCTGGCCAGTATGTATGGTGAAAAAATTTTCCAGTGTTGAAAAATTTTTCAGTGTTTGTTCTGGAAGAGTAAGGTTTTGTAATCTATACTGGCTTTGATATTTCAAGACCTATATAATAACACAAGTAATATTATTGTTATTGGATGTTCTATTGCAGAAAGAAGAAAATAACTTTGCTGTTAAAGACTGGTGTGAAGGAGCAGAGGACTGGGGAGACAACAATGAGAGTACTCTTACACCATGGATTACCAGAGATCTGCTTGACTCAAAAGTAGGAGATAATTTTAATGTAGAGGAAGACATAGAATGTATGTCCCAACTCCAAGAACTCTCACTAGATGAAGCTTTAAGTGACTGTCATACAGTGCCAGCTGGAGGACATGTACTGCCCAGCTCATCAGTTCCTGTGTTTCAGCCCTACTATATCAATGTTGTGGATGAAGAAGATTATATTAACTTTGTTGATACAAATCATGCCCAAAAACTTTTGCAGGAGTATAGACAACGGGAGGGAGTTGAATTGGAATTTCTGCTAGCTCAAAGGTGAGAATATTTGCAGTGGAGAAGAAATTGGGGTAGGAAGCAATCTGGCTTAGTAGGCTAAGGGGATGGAAGGAGTAAACTGGCCACTTTTACCATTCTTTCAGGATTTGTCACCTTGTTACTTTTAGAGCAAAATAAAACTAACAAGAGCCATAGAGGAGACTATTACCTACAGCAGGGTACAGGAGATGGAGATTCACAAGTTACAGAGAGGCACTAATGGTATACTGACTTGGTCAAGTTGGTCAGTTTTCTTGGGTCTCACCTCATCTCTAAAATGAAAGATTAGGATGAGATGATCTTTGAGTATCCTCAGTAATTCTGTGATTCAGAAATTCCAGAATTAAAAGAATTATTTAGAATCTACTCATTTAAAAATGTGTCAATAGCTAACAAAACTCCCAGAAAGTTTCACTAGAAAAATTCCATGTATTAGTAGTTTTATTGGCTTCAGTTTAGAGAAAAGTTTAGCAGATTTGCCTTGTTTCAGAGTAGTGTGATTCATGGACTTATTTTCATCTTGAAGTATAGTACTGCCTGAAATAGAGGAAGAAAATCTATCTCAAATGATGTATTTTTTCTCCTTTAAAATAAAAACTTTTCTTCCCTCCAGCTATAGAGAGTAACATGATTCTTTTCTTTTCGTAGTATCATATTTGACAATGGTGAAAAATATGAGAAGGCTGTTTCTAAAAGTAATGATAAAATATTTTATAAATTTATGAAAAGAATATCTGCCTGCCGTGAACAGATTCTGAGGTAAAGAAGGGGATACTTTGGGGCTATCCTCTGTACAGTTAGAAAAAAGATGCAGCATTTAGTTCATTTAGATATATTAGTAAAATTTTTGTTTTAATACTGAGTATGTAGATTTGTGGCATTGTAATTTTTAATGGAAAAAAACAGGCAGCTTTTATTTCTTTCTGTGGGGAAAAAGTATAGTATTTTGCAGAAATTCTGAGCCAACAAGAGTTGGCTTGGGAGAGATTCAGGGAAGAATATACTAAATGTATCAGTTCTATAAAGTGAAAACTAGCCATATTTACTAGTCAGCTGCTCAAGTCTTTTTTCCGAGAAAGTAGGTGAGTGGTGGTTTGCACGACTACCTTTAATTAGTTTTCTAATAAATGTTTATGAGGTTTTATAACTTATATGAGAGGAAAGCAGTTGGGTTGTGTTTGTGTGTGCTTTGTGTCTAAGGGCTTCTGTCTTTCTTCTAGGTACTCTTGGAATGGGCAGCCTCTCTTTATAACCTGTCCTTCATCAGATGCTACTGAGATTCCATCCTGCAGTAACTGTGGGAGCTGCAGAGTATTTGAGTTTCAGCTTATGCCTGCATTGGTCAGCATGCTCAAAAATACTCTGTTAGGTAGTAAACTTTTTTATATGTTAACTGAACTATTTAATAGTAATTTTACATGCTTTAATCTTTCCTTTTAATCCTTCCTTTTGGCACGGAGATGACCTTTGCACCTTGAATGCCATGCCCTCAGAACATAAGCTTTAGCAGGTCTTATTAAGTTGGAAAAGCTCCAAGTATGGACCTAGACTCATTAGTAAATCAGCAAGCATGCATAAAGCACGGTAACAGTACAGTAACAGGCACGGTACTAGATCCTGGGGTACAAAGATATAGGTTAATCAGTTCCTGTCTTTGAGAAGCTTGCAGTCTACCTAGGGGAAACGTGTGTGTGTGTGTGTTGATATTGATGTAGCTATTAATATATGTATATATTTATATAGACAGATTCAAAATTGATGGAGATAATTTGGCTTCAAAGCCACTGCTAGCATGTGGATAGTCAGGAAAGGCTTTGTGTAGAAGGTGGTGTTTAAATTAAACCTTGAAGGAAGTTAGAGATTTTATGGGGCAGAAGTGAGGAGGGAGTATTTGAGAGATGGCTGATGCAAAGCTCTAGAGATGAGAAATGGAGCAGCACAGATGAGAAACAGTTTTTCTAAAAACCAGCCTAGCCAAGATGAGAGAAGCTTATCGCCAAAGAGTTGAGTACCAAATGATTTTTTTGGATGCTCTAACTCAAGAAACCATGTATTCAGAGATGTAAAGAGTTTCTTCTTCAGTAGAGTGATCTACTCACCTTGATGCAATCATTTATCTTTTTTGAGATAACTTAATTTTTTTTATAAGGAAGAGTGGGCAGATTTGTCATTAAAAACAAAGGGGGGGTGAGGTGGGGCTCTCAGAGTGGGGCTCTCGGAGCCATCTTTTGGTACCAGTGGTGTTTGTATACAATTTGTTCCAGAAGCTTTTCTTTCTTTTTTTTTTTTAGAAATCATTTTGTAATCAGTTATATATAACCAGACTTTAATATGATACATAGTATAAAAAAATTAACTAGCATATATGAGGTATTGAATTTATCTTCGCTGTGTAGTGAAGATAAAACAACCTTGAATTTTTAGTTTTTTTTTCTTTTGTGAAACTCTCTGGCTTCTATGGTATGATAGTATCTTTGTTTGCCTTTACTTCTTAGAATTATTCGTCTCTATTTCCTTTATCGGCTTCCACTAACCCTCAGCTATAAACATACTGTAAGATACTGATCTTTGTTTTCTTCTGTTTATGCTTCCTCTTTTGAAGAACTCATTCTTTCACAACTTGAACTAGATTACATGCTGATTATTTCAGCGACTGTATCTCCAGTTCATACCCTTTCCTTGAATTCCACTTAGATATCCCCAAACTGGCTATAGGACATTTTTATTTCATTTTAACCTCAGTACATGTAAATGTGAACTGATCTCTTCCCCAAACCAGCCTAACATATGCCTGGCTTAATGAACTCTTATTGGTGATTATCATTCTTCCAGGTATCTTTGACTTCTCCCTTTCTTCACAAACCCAGTAAATTTTACTAAATGGGGCCATCTCCAGTCATCCTGATCTACATCTGGCCACTGGACCTAGATATGGGTCTGGAGGAGAAAGTGAGGCTGGTGACTTTGCACAGCCCTTCCTCATTTTAATTTAATTCACTTCCAAGTCAGGGCATCACCTTCCTGAAGTCGTGATCCTCTTTGAGAATGAAGGACAAACAACAAGAAGTTACAATTCTGACTCTTCCAGTAAAGCCAGGACCTATTTCAGGCAGAGGGTCTAAAGCAGGGATTTTTAACCTTTTTTCTGTTATAGCTTGGCAGTATGATTGAAGCTTAGGGACCCCTTCTCAAAATATCATTAAATGCATAAGATAAAGTAAAATTACAAGGAAACCAATTTATTTACATACAGTTATCAAAACTACCCTAAAGGGAGATGTTATCAATTAGCCCAGCTTTTTTAGTAGCCATTTCTGGTGCTTCTATAAATTTGAATTTGTGAATATAGGCACATTTTCTGCTTTGAGTGGAGTTCCATATGCTTATGCTTTCACGTTGTGAATTATTTGTCTTTAATATCCTGATCTTGGTAGGAATTCAGGCATTAGGAGAAGGGCTTTTAGAAGCTACATCTTACCTTTATACTTTTCTCCTAATTTTAAATTTTACTCCTAAGTTGTGATTGGAAAGGCTGCTCACTCTAGGAACGTATCTAGAAGATGTAACAAATGCATGAGAATAATTTTTAATTATACCTCTTTCAGTCACATTTGCAGGTTCCTTGTTCAGAGCCACATTAATAAAATATGTCTTTCAAATGGTAAGTGAATTGATTTCTGAGGAGTTTTTGTACAATTATATCTTGTGTCTTACAGATATCTCTGTTGATTTTGGAACAATTTTAATTTATACTTGTCAGAAGAGCTGTTGGCCTCCTAATCATCAAAATCCAATGGAAGAGTTTTGTGTTATACAAGAAGATCCAGATCAAATGTTATTTAAATAGAATCTTTCCTTTTCTTTGTGTAAATAAAATTTAATTTTTAAACGAGCAAAAGCATTGGTGTTAAAAAGATGAATTTTTATTGCGGGAGGCATCTGGGGATCATTAAAAGTATTGTGCAGTTTCCAAATGTAATTCAACTCCCTTTTTTCCTCTTGCCCCCATAACAGATTTTCTCCTGGGAATGGGTATATTGCTGTGAATCACAGAATACCAGGGTCTCAAGAGAATCAGAATTGTATGTGACTTTAAGTGGTGATCAAACATAGGGTGTTTATATAAGTGAACAGTGGTATAATCACCTTGGCATATATTTGAGAAATATCATAAAAAGAAATAATCAAGCAGTTAATATAACTGGAAATAGAGCTAGGCTGGTTACAGCTCCAGATTTTAACAGTATCAGAGAAAGACCTCCAGCACACTGGGTAGATCCTTTCAGGAGAATTTATAGAAAGACACAGACAAGAACCAGTTAGGAAGGGAGCAATGGGTACTATTTTTAAGTTTTCTTTGAGGGGGGGTGGTTTGAGGTAAATTGGTCTTTGACATTAAGTGGAAGAAAATTTATTCCACCCCTTTTTTAATCTCATAGAGGTTATTTTCTCTCTCCATGAAAAACCTGAATGAACTGGAAGAGGGGGAGTATAATATGTGTAACTTTTACAATACATACTAGTGTATTCATAAAAACAAGAAATATCTCAAGGCAGACTGTGTTTCTGGGTTTATCGAGAGTCCTGCCTCTAGGTATCGAGGTGGAAGAGTGGTATTGTTGGGTGCCCTTCATCTCAAACTACCTTTTGTTTTAAATTTACTTTTCTATGTGCTTACTTCTTTTTTTAAAGTATGCTTCTCAAAGTGCTGTTTACAGTTATCAAAAATTGCATATGCTTATGCAAAATTATTTTGAATGTGCTGTCTTCAGAATGTGAACTGAGTAGGAGTGGTTTCACTGGACACCTGGCATATAGCAGGCACTCAATAAATAAAATAATTGATTTATTAATACCTTACTGTAAAACCTTTCCTTATAATATTGTAGAAAGAAAACTGGGTTTCACAGTGGACCTGGCTTCAAATACGGTCTCTGTTGCCTTACCACCTTAGAGACTTATTTAAGTTGAATTGTTGACTTCTGAGCTTTTGTTTTCTCATGAGTAAAATGAAAAGGTTGTATGTAATTAATCTCAGATCCATTCTAGTTTCAATTTCTGTATCTTTTTCATCCATGGATTGACCTAAACCCTTCCTGAATCAGGTTTTGGGGCTAATGAGTTCTCTTAAGTTTATTCCTATAGTCTACAGTTTAACTTCTTAGCAGTAAATCCCTGTTTATAACCTTAATGACTCACGCTGACAGGAAATGCAGGTTTCTGAAATCCATCACATCAAAGCAAAGGGACAGAAGTATTAGAAAGACCTGAAAAAGATCTTAAAAATCCAATTGGACTTAAGTCCAATAACAAGGAACAGTTAGGAGAAATTGAGAAACACAAGAAGTCTTTTGAAGTGACTGATGCAGTTTGAGTAACTGGGACCAGAAGAATGACATACACCCAGCTGTAAGGGTGCTGATACTTAAACCAGGAGAAGCAAAAAGAAAACAACAGATCAATTTTTCCTAATGAATACTGATGCAAAAATTTTTAAATAAAATGCTAGCAAGGTTACAGCAATATGTTGCAAAAAACATGACCAGGTGGGATTTGTACCAGGAATACAGGGGTGGTTCAATATTAGGAAAACTATCAGAGTAATTGACCATATCAATAACAAAACCAATAGAAATCATATGAGTATCTCAATGGACATAGAAAAAGCTTTTGACAAAACACTCATTTCTATTAAAAACACCAGAAAGCATAGGCATGAATGGAGCTTTAAACATGAGCAGGTATTATCTGTAATGGGATAAGCTAGAAAGAAGCCTTCCCAGCAAGATCAGGGTGAAGATAATTGCTGATGCCCATTATCACCACTATTTAATATTGTAATAGAAGCAGCTATAGCAATAAGGGAAGAAAAAAATGGAAGGAATTGGAATAGGCAACGAGAAAACAAAACTCATCCTTTGCAGATATAATGATATACTCGGAGATTTCCTAGAGAATCAACTAGAAAAACTAGTTGAAATAATTACTTTTTGCAAACTTGCAGCATAAAAAATAAACCCACAGAAATCATTAGCATTTCTATATATTATTAATAGTCCAGCAGCAAGAGATGGAGAAATTCCATTTAAAATAACTGTAGACAATATAAAATTCTTGGGAGTCTACCTACCAAACAAACACAAGAACTATATGAACACAATTACAAAACACTTCTTGTACAAAGTTAGATCTAAACAATAGAAAAAATAAGAATTGCTCATGGGTAGGCTCAGCCAGTATAATAAAAATGACAGTTCTATCTAATTTACTTTACTTAGTGCAATACCAATCAAACTGCCAAAAATTATTTTACAGAGCTAGAAAAAATAATTTCAGCTGGAAGAACCAAAGTTCAAGAATATCAAGGGAATCAAATGAAAAAATGTGAAGGAAGGTGGTCTAGGTGTACTAGATTTCAAACTGATAAAGCAGTTATCAAAACAATTTGGTAGTGGCTAAGAAATGGAGTGGTGGATCAGTGGAACAGATTAGGTACACAATACACAATAATATCACAGTATTGTAATCTAGTGTTTAATAAAGCCAAAGATCCAAGCTTTTGGGACAAGAACTCACCACTTGATGAACTGCTGGGAATACTGGAAAGCAGTTAGGGAGAAACTTGGTATGGATGCACATCTCACTATGCCAAGATAAGGTCAAAATAGGTACATAATTTACATGTAAAAGGGGATATAGTATGAATAAATCAGGGGAACATGGAATAGTTTACTGTCAGACCTATGGATAAGAGATGAATTTATGACCAAGCAAGAAATAGAGATCGTTATGAGATGTAAAATGGATAATTTATTCATACTAAAATTATGTTAACGTGTTTTCTTAAGTGAAATATAAGCGCTTTAGAGGTGGGACTGTTTTGTTTATGTCTTTGTATCCCTAACACTTGACTCAGTTCCTTGCCATGACACCAGCATTTTCTTTTTCTTTCTTTTTTTCAAGGGGGAAGGTGAAGCAACCGGGGGTTAAGTGACTTGCCCAAGGTCACGAAGATAGTAAGTGTCCAGTGTTTGGGGTGGAATTTGAACTCAGTTCCTCCTGACTCCAGAGCCGGTGCTCTATTCGTTGCCCCACCTAACTGCCCTTCCCAGCATTTTCAATGTCAGAAAACTGTTCTTTTTAAAAATTTGTACCCATTCCAAACTTTTCAGGCTCCATTACAAGGCAGCATGGGGGGGGGGGGGGAGAGAGAGAGAAAGAGAGAGAGAGAGAGAGAGAGAGAGACAGACAGACAGACAGACAGACACAGAGAGGTCCAAAGGCAAAATCCAAAGTCAAAATCCAAAGTCATCTATCCAATTAAGAAATGAAGACATCCTCACTATAATACCTAACAAGTGGCTGTCCAGCTTCTGCTAAACCATCATCTCTCCAAGTGACAACTCTGATTCTTAGGAAGTTTTCCTGATATCAAGCCTAAATTTGCCTCTTTGCAACTTGCACCCTTTGCTTCTGCCAAATCCTTCCTCTACCAGACAGCTCTAACCTTAATCTTCTCTACTCTAATTTTAGCTTCACTAACTTACTGTGTAGCCTTCAGCAAATTCCCTGGAATTTTTACATAGCTGTCACTCAAGGGCAGTTCTAGAGCGGTTTTCTTCTTTTTTTCAGAAATGAAGAGACTTGGAGGTCACTGGTGTAAAAGACCGGTATCTTCACCATGCAAAAAAAGGCAACACCTTTCTAACTGATAGTCTTTTACGAGTTGCTGTAGATCATAATATCTGGACAATTAATGAAGCTGTGAACTGATCCAATCATCCTAGAAAGCAATTTGTAGCTGTAACAAAAAATGCACTAAATTGTGCATACTAATTGTCCCAGCACTACTACTGCTAGGCATATACCCTAAAGAGATGGAAGAAAGCAGGAAAAGAACTGGGAAAATATTTATAGCAGCCTTTTCATTGCACCAAAGAATGTAACGGAATGTTAATAGGGCACAAGAAAGGAAACACGCAGATTCAGACCAGCCTAGGATGAATTTTTTAAAACTTTACTAAAAATTTTTTTTGTTTTAAATTCTCTCTTTTACTACGACTTCTCCACCCATTAAGAAGGCAAGCAATGTTATACCATTATAAACAGGAAGCTATGCAAAACATTTCCATGGTAGTTAGGCTGCAAAAAAGCAAGAAAAATAAAGGGAAGAAAATGTATTTCATTGTGCAATCACAGTTCATTAGTTCTATTTATGGGAGTGGGTAGCATTTTACATGATCAGTCTAGGAGGATTTTCCGAATTAATGCAGGGTAGAACCAGAAAATCCCTTTACAGGACTATAATAAGGTAAAGGAAGAACGACTGCGAAATAACCACTCACGAATCTAGAAATCTAATGATAAATTATTCTTCCTACCTCTTAGCAGAGGGGATGAGGAGATGCCTAAACGAGGTACACCTTTTCAGACAGTACAGGAATTAGCTTTGCTCCACTACACCGCTTAACTCCCACGCCCACACACGTGCGCGCGGCAGGGGTGGGGAGAGCTGGAGGGCAGTCTATTAACCCTGGTTTCCAAAGCCTCTCCAGCTCTACCAAAAAGGAGAAGGAAAGCGTCAAGAAAACAAAGAGAAAGCGTAGAAGGCAGTTGTAAGACACAGGCAAGCTGAGCAGTATAAGAACCGCCCATTTCAATTTAATCTTTTTTTTTTAAAGCAGGCTATACACAATAGATTCATGACAATCCTATCATTCACATAAGGAAATGTTCTTTTGTTGCTGACTTTCTATGAAATTCATAATAAGAGTTGCCTGGGGAATCGAAGAATTAAGTCGCCAGTCGAAAGTACCACGGCTAGGGGGCTTCAGAAGCTGGAGCTGAACCTCCTAAGTCAGACTCTGTCCATGCTTTCCCTCTGCTAAGGCAAGTGGCTACTTCACGCTAGAAGGCAGTGTTGATCTTACTTAAGCCCGGCCCCACGTGGCGAGCCCGAACCATGCTAACTACGGGCAAACACACCCACTAGACCGCGAGAGGTCACTGCGCAGGAGCGGAAATCGCCGTTTCCCCCCCCCCCTCAGTTCCGGTTCGCGGCGACCGCCTCACCGCCCCCCGTCCGTCTGCCTCCTCTGGTGCTCCCTCCCTCCCTCTGCTAGCCGGCGTGTCCGTGGGCCGGGCAGTGTCCGTGGGTGGCTCCCGTCCGTGGTGGGGGGGAGGGTGGCCGCCATGGCGCTGTCTCGGGGATTGTCCAGGGAGCTGGCGGAGGCCGTGGCTGGAGGCCGGGTGTTGGTGGTCGGCGCGGGCGGCATCGGCTGCGAGCTCCTCAAGAACCTGGTGCTCAGCGGCTTCGCGCACATCGACCTGGTGAGGAGCGGGGCCGGGAGCCGGGGAGGCCGGGCACGGGTCTGCCGTGGCGGGGGGGCGCCGTGAGGACTCCGGGAAGGCACGGGGATCAGGGAGGCCGAGGCAGGAAGGGCCCGGGCAGCCCCTTGCCCGAGCTCCGCGGGAGCGGGGCGGATATGGCGGCGGCTCTCGTGAGAAGGCGCCGGGTTTGCGCGGGTAAATCGCTGTGGGACGGGAATGGCTGTAGCCGGGGCGGGGGGGAGGGGCCTGGGCCCCCTGCCCTTCCTCCGGCCGCCTGAGGCTTCGAGGGGTGGAGTCTTCTCTCGGGGGAGCCGCTCCTCCAGTGACCCTCGCCATCCCCAATGCCTTTTTTGAGTAAAGGCCGGGGGGCGAGGGAGAGGAGGCTTCCCGGGGGAAGGGAGGGTGTCTCTCCCTTCTCCCCTCCCTGCCTCTACCCCTTTCTCTTTCCCCCTCTTTTAGCCGGCTTGGGGGGGGGGGGGTGTGTGTGTGTGTGTGTGTGTGTGTGTGTGTGTGTGTGTGTGTGTGTGTGTGTGTGTGTGTGTGTGTGTGTGTGTGTGTGTGTGTGTGTGTGTGTGTGTGTGTGTCTGTCTGTCTGTCTGTCTGTCTGTCTTGCCATTTTGCCACCGAAGAGCGTGCGTTCTATGGGGGAGGATTTTGGACTCTTTTAAATCCTAGTCTGGGTTGCCCCTCTTCCTTCGGACCCAGATTTCTGGAGAGAATTAAAGGGCTCCCTGGGTTTTATTTTAAAGTAAATTACATTAAACATTTGTAGTAGAACACTGCCCCCTTCCAGCCCCTCCCCCCACTCCTGACTGGGTGCCAAGGTAGATTTATTTTGAATTTCAGACAGGCAGGGCTTAAAACTGTTTCCCAGCGTGCGTCTTTCAATACCAATCTTAAGTCTCCACGTTACAAGCTTCACTTATTTGGATGAAACTCAGCACAGGCTGTTCCATTCTTGCTACTAAAAATATGACTTGCATCTATCATAAAACTACACACAAAAAGTAGGTTACTATTTCAACCTTCGCTTTCAGTCAGCTAAAAATAGCGGCTTGCGTTTTTCTTAAATTATTTTCCGTGGTCCAAAGGTTTCTGCTTTGTAATTCTAGTGAATTTTCAATTTCGAGGTTTTTTTTTTTGGTAAGCAAAATATAAACAAACCAAGTTGTTTCTTGGAAATACTATATAGTTATGTTTTTTTTTCCAGCCAGGTTGATGTCACATTTTCCTTAACAATTTCCTTTCATTTAGCAGAGATAGAAATGATTGCAGGATAAGCATGTGGTTCTGTCCAAAGTCACTGAAATGGGTAGGATGTATTTTAGATACTGCATTTATCATTGATGTTAGTTTCCCTTATGTAACTTTTATATATTTACAATGTAGTTTTCTACTTAATTTTTTAAAGTGTCTCTTGAAATACCTGGATTAGAAATCAAAAGGTTTGTTGTTGGTGGTATTTTTAGCTCCTGTGTGCTCCTGAGTGTATGTGTTAAAGGTCTGTTAACTCTAGAAAAGTGTGGTACAGTGAAAAGTGCTGGATTTTGAAGTCTGTGCTGCCAGTTAACTACCTAATTTTTGTGACCTTGGCAAATCACTTTGCTTCTAAGCCTTAGTTCCTCATGTGTAAAATGAGATTACTGAACTAGATGACAGCTCTAAATCTGATGTGCTGAATACATTTCTCTCTTTAACTTTACTTTGAGTTTTGACACTTGGTATGTCATGACGTATTCAAACATGATGGTGCCTTAATTTTTTATGACTTGAAGTTTTGGGGAACATGTCTCATAGAGAGAAGTATGAATTTGAGACTTTGTTTGGAAAACAACCCATCAATCAAATTGGCTGTTGAAATTTTATTATAAATCCAAAAATCTTAAGTAGTTATTAATGAAATTGTGTTTTTGGAATTTCATGAATAAAAACATTTCAAACTGATCTTTTAGATATCTTTATGTAACTTAAATGAAATAAAAGCAATTTTTTTTACCATAATCTTATCTATTTCTGTATGAAAATAGCTTCCCCACATAAATAGAATGCGGTTTCAAATGTATGACTTTGTCCTGGTTTAGTGTATCACTTTTGTTCCATTTCTCTGTTTAATAAGCTTTTAAATTTACAGGAATAATAAGATACAAAATTAAACTTTTTTTAGGCACATAATTAAACTGTCTTTTTCACATGGTTCCAGACAGCCCTTTTTAAATTTATTTATAATCCTCAAAGCGTATTTATAGATTTCTTAGTTATGTGTGTATGATGAAAAAGTGGAATTGAGGGAGACAACAGAGCATCTCCCATCAGAAACCATGAAGTGTGTTTGCTGAATACTTTGAAATGTAGAGCTCATATAAGCACTTACAGAGCCTAGAAACCGTTCTGATTGAGTTGGTGCAGAAATAAGGTATATTATATAAATTGCAGTTGCAGATGTACATTAGTGCACATACTTTTTTGTGCAATTTTAGGTTTTGACTTGTAATTCACACTTTCCAGGAAACTTTTACAAATATTCTTTAGAAAGTTATCCTTAAAAATGAAGTTTTTGAATTGCTTATGTATTCAGTAATTACTTTGGCCAAATGAACAGTAATTGTGGTGCGATTGATCCTAAAACAAATTTTCAAATGCTTTCAACAAGTCTGGAAATTCTGGATTCTTAGGGTTGATGTTAGTGTTGCTGAAATATTGGGTGCTTTATTTTACTTTTTGGAGACAATCAGGTTAAGTGACTTGCCCAGAGTCATAACTACTAGTAAGTATCTGAGGTCAAATTTGAACTCTGGTCCTCCTGACTGGAGACCTGGTGCTCTGTTGATACTGCCAACCTACCTGTCCCTCTATGCTGTACTTGAAATATTTTTATATTGTATATTATGAAGTAACTGGGTTTTGTTCATTTGCAGATTGATTTAGATACTATTGACGTCAGCAACCTCAACAGACAGTTTTTGTTTCAGAAAAAGCATGTTGGAAGGTCGAAGGCACAGGTAAATAGTAAAGATTTCTTACATTTTTCTGTTCCAGGAGTGTCAAACTTTAATAGCAAAGATCCGTTGGGATCACATATTGACTTAGAAAACCACATATTAACATTACATATGTTCCATTGTATTCTTCTTATTTTATTAAATATTTCCCAATTACATGTTAATCTGGCTGCTTGAGTGTTTGATACCTTTGTTTCATTGTACCTTGGATGGAGTAGCCCATGTTATCAGATTGATTCTCATAGCCTCTAGTCAATGGAGAAATCTGGGAAGTATATTTATTTTATCCTGGGGAAAGTGAGGCCAGGAGAGGTTGTGACTTGTCTGAATAACAAAGACAATCAGAAATAGAAACTTGATAATTATATGGTACCATGTACTGTAATTAGACTTACTCCTTCAGCAACCATTAAGTTCCTACCATAAACAGAATTAGGTAATGGGAGAAGACAAGAAGTTTAAATAAAATACCGTCTCTATCTTTATGGAAGTCATAGTCCAGTAGTGGGGCAGGGCGTAAATAGAATTGATACAAAATGGTAGTAGACTAAATAAACAGAAACTACATAACTCATAGTTATTTGTTACTAGAATGAAGTGGCATTGAAATAATCCCAACCTCTCCAAGAAAAGGAGCAAATTTCACTTCCTTGTTGTTATGCTTTAGAATGATATTGAAATCAGTTTTTTCTTTGAATTCAAACTTGGGCTTTGGGGGTTGAAGAGAAGGCAATTTTAGTAGTAAATGTACTAGTAGGAGAAAACCCTCTTTGAGGGTTAAGTGTTAGATAAGTTGGGTAACTTCATTTCTTTTTTTGGTTTGAAATGAAGCCAACCATGCAGACATGACATTGTGCTTTAATGTTGAAGAGGGATTTCCTCTCCTTTCAGATAATCTTTTTAGTTGATTTTGCTGAGTTCTCAAAATATAGAAATCTGAGTAGATTTTTTTCCTTACGTATTTTTGTTTTTTTCATCTTAATATGATAGGGGATAGATTAGGTAGGAGAAAACATCAATTCAAAAAATCATTTTCCCCTTCAGAATTGTATTGCATATATATATATCTATATATATAGTATGTATATATGTGTATATATATATATATATATATATATATATATATACATATATATACACACATAGCATATGTCAGAAAATGTGTACTAGAATTCAGTTTTAAATAATTATAAAAATAATTTTATAATTTTTTTTTCGTTTTTAGGTTGCTAAGGAAAGCGTATTGCAGTTTTACCCAGAAGCTAATATTATAGCCTACCATGACAGCATCATGAAGTATGTATTTTGGTTGTTAAGTACTTAAATGTGATTTCGAGCCATTATATTTCCCATTTT
The DNA here is from genome assembly GCF_028372415.1 of Notamacropus eugenii. Taxonomy (NCBI): domain Eukaryota; kingdom Metazoa; phylum Chordata; class Mammalia; order Diprotodontia; family Macropodidae; genus Notamacropus; species Notamacropus eugenii. The sequence continues at coordinate 452,498,144 of NC_092872.1, read as the reverse complement.
TCTTTTGCATTACTTTCTTTTCTTCCTTTTGATAAGATTTTAAATAGCTCAACTGATTTATCCCCTAAGATAACTTAGTAACTATTTTGTTTGGAAGCTTACTTAAAGGATCTTTGAGTCCTAATCAAAAGATAAGAAATTATAACCCAAAAAATGTCTTTAAACAGGGCAGTTCAGATTTCTCTTGTAATATAGATAAGTCTCTTTTTCAGGTGAAGTTCTTTAATGATATTTTACCATATATTCCCCCCCCCCCCAATTCATTTTAACAAGATAGTCATTAAATATTCTCTTTGTAGAGATGATTACCAAATCTTGTTCATACCTAGTCTCTTTCCTGAGGTATAGTCATATGTTACTTATTACCTTTTCAATACCATGCAGTGGATGTTTTGTACACTTCTCAAACGCAATTATGTCTAAAACAGAACTTACCTTCCCCTCAAACTATTCTCTCTTGTCATTGTCCATGCCACTGCTATTCTTCTAGTCTCTTAGACTCTGTACTTCAGAGAGTTCAGCTAAGAGGCAGCTAGGTGGCAAGGTGGATAGAGCTCTAGATTGGGAGTTAGGAAGACCTGAGTTCGAATTTGACTGCAGACATTTATTAGCTTTGTGATTTGATCAAGTCTCTTAACCTCTGTCTGTCTAGGTTTCCTCAGCTGTAAAATGTAATAGTATTTACCTCTTAAGGTTGTTGTGGGTATTAGATGAGACAATTTGTAAGGTGCTTAACAGGGCTTGGCATATTATAGATGTTTTAAAAAATTTGTTTTATCCTTTCTTCCTCACTTTGACTTGCCCATATATTCAATCCTTTTCCAAACCTTGTCATTTTTACTTTTACAACATCTCTTGAGTTTGTCCTCTTCTCCTATGTAGCCACTTATCCTCTCTCTGCCTCAAGTTCCTCTCCACATCAATCCAACATTTTTTTTTAGCTTGCCAAGGTGATATTTCTAAAGCATGTGTGATCATATCTTTGAAGAAATCTTGATAGATATTTTAGAATCATTTTTTTGGAGACCCTTTCAATTAACATCTTACGATACTGAATCAAATACTTTTATATAGAGAACAAATAAACTTAGCTTTTATTCTGTATATGTTTCAGTCACGTATGTAACCATAAAGATGTGATCTGCTGTAGGAATATCTTTTGTGTAAGTTTGCTTATTCCCTTCTTATACCTTAATCAAAGGTACCCTTGGATATAGGTGAAGGTTATTCTTGCAGATATTTTGTAGTGGTGGGTCCGTAAGTATTGTTCTTTTCTGGGTTACCTTCTTTGCTAACAATTTTTTTTCACATTTTTATCCTCTTCCTTCTCATACCTTAAACAAGATGTATGTAAAAAGCACTTTGAACTCTTTAAAAATATCAGCTACTAAAAAAATACCTTTGAGAAATGATCCTTTGATTCCCTTAAAATTGCGTTTCCTCCATCATGGTCTTTTGAATATATATTTTGTTTAATGTAGCTCCTCTTATCATTTTGGTTTTCTTTATTTAGTATTGTTTCTACTTTTTCATGTAGCACATGCTGTTAAAATTTTTAAGCTTTTCAGTTGGGGGTCCATTGTGATGTTATGGAAAGAGCGGTGACCTGAGGATCCTGATTCTGCAACTTTGATTTGGCTCTAACACAGCAGCTGAGGTCCAAGTTGAATAGAAAATTACTATCTTTTTTTTTTTTTTCAAGTTCTAAGCTCACTGGGCTATGAGTTGACTGCAAATGTCCCAAAAGGGAGGGATTGGGGGGTATCAACATTTTCTAATTGCTAATAGCTATTTGGAAAAAGTAAACTAGAAAATATTTCCTTTTCATTTGGTATACATGAGAGTAGCTATCTCAGTGGGAAGATCTGTACTGTCTTAGCTTCTTATAATTCTGTATTATGTTGTAATGAACAAACATAAGGTTACTGTTTTTGAGACTTTTCTTTCTTCTGTTTCTAGCCCTGATTATAATGTGGAATTCTTTCGGCAATTTACATTGGTCATGAATGCTTTAGATAACAGAGGTGAGAGTTCAATAAATTCTGGTTTTATGTTTTACTGTGATTACTTTGTTGTTATTCCTCATACCCAGATTATAAAATACCAAATGAAAATAGTAATTTGTCAGCTTCTTTACAGTAGTAATTAATTGAGTTATTTTCCTTGAAATATGGGGCAATATAGGAAAAATGGACAAAACAGACTTCTGCTTTTAGAATACATCCAGTGATGTGATGGAAGATGTTTAGCAACTGGCTCTCTAGAAACATAGATGCATGACACACCTTTAAGTTTAATTTGCAGCATTGAGATTTTCTCCATTTTCTTAGGTCTAGACAATCCGCAAAACAATAAGTCAAGCCCTGATAACAAAGCGTTTGCTGATTTCTTAGCTTATGCTGAAAATTTAACATTCAGTTCTCTTGAGCTGATTGGAGCTGGTTCCAGTATACCCCTGATAAGTTTGGGATTTATTTCATTGAGCTTACCAACTTATTAAGGATGAGTTAATGTTCTTCATATGATACTGTAAATACGTAGTTGGCCAAAATGGATGCCCAATAGAATTTTCTTTTGATGAAACTCTAAACTCTGAGGGATGGGAGAAGAAGGGGATGTGTATCTATAGGACACAGTCTCCAAAGGGAGTTTGAGAAAGGCAGGCAACATAGGGAGAATGTAGATTTAGAAACAGAGGGGACTTGAGAGAATATTTGGTCTAGTTTCCTCAACAGATCAGGAAATAGGCCCAGAGAAAGAAAGTAATTTGATTGCTTCAGATCAGAGAGGTTGTAAACAGAACTGGATTAAAATCTAGGCTTTTTTTTTTTTTTATTTGTACTGGGCTACCTTAGTGGAAAGTGCTGGATTTGGAGTTAAAGGAGAACTTGGATTCAAGTTCTAGCTATGTGACCTTGAATAAGTCCCTTCACGTCCAGCGCTAAATCATGAATTTCAGTTACTCAGGGAATAGGGCAGCTTGGGAATAGAAATGGATGGGATTTATTGTCATGTGCCAGTTCTTTCTTAGCCCCGCTTCTATTCGGTTGTGACACTGGAGAAATGTTTCTGCAAATAAGGGTATCGTGCCAAATTTTTGCCAGGTTGTAAAACTTTTAGAAGGGCCTTCTTAAAGATAATTTCTTGGATACAGTTGTAAAGATTGCCTTAAAGATACCTAGGGACATTTACACTTAAATTTTCAAAATTCTTCTTAAAACTCAACTGTAGTTAGATGCAGTGAAAAGCACACTTAATTTAGAGTCACTGGGCCTGGATTTGAATCTCAGCTCGTCCACTTAGTACTTGTGTGTTGTTGCATAAAGTTCAGTAACTTCTCTTTGGCTAAGTTTCATTCAGTGATCATTTGTTGAGTGTCTGCTTTATTAGACATTATGCTAGACATTGGAGATACAAAGCCAAAAATGAAATAGTTCCTGCCCTTTAAGAACTTATTGGATCTTTATTGATCTATAAAAGGAGAGAATTGAACTGATGACTTCTAAGACTCTTTGCTGGTATGATTCTATGAGTTTATCCTATAGGTTTCCATGGAATTTGCAGTCTAGGTATCTCCCTAGAAATGCATTCACTCATATGGTTAGTTATACCTGGCTTAATGAATTAATGTTTTAATCATAAAGCACATTTAAATTAAGTGAATCTTATTTTCATGTTAAGTTTAATGATAAATTTGGATTTGTATTCTAATACAGAAAGAACTTAAAAATCCATTTAAGAATGCAGGAAATTACATTGAGTGGAAAAAGATTAGCAAAATATTCAAATAGTAACACCATGTTAGTATTTCTGTTTTCATAATTTTTAGACTCCATATCAGAAATTATGACTGTTATGGATATCAGTTATGATTAGCTGCCTCACAAATTGTTCTCTCTTTATAGAAGAGGTATAGCTTTGGTAATTTGGCTACGTTTTCATTAGCCTTAAACTGTTTCAATATTTCTAAATTGACATCCAAGGCAATTTTACCTTATTTTGCATTTTTTGTCATTTCCAAAATTTATTAACTCATTTTTGCACTTTTCTTTCTGCTCTTGTCTATAATATGAGACCAAGAAGTTAAACTTTATCTTAGTAATGGATGTTTGCCCTAATTACATTTAGGATCTTTAAGTATACTGAATAATAAAAATGAGCTGATGTGTTGATAATACCTGTTAACCATTGTTTTCCAACTTAATTTTTAAAAACAAATTTATATTGTGTTACTTTCAGGGCCCTTAGCATACGAAAATAGCATGTTAGCTGTTATAATTTCAGTGGGGGCATCAGGTATGAGACTGGCTTTGAAAGCTGAAATTCTCTAAGTTTCAGAGATGTTTCTCTTTTAGTTTGGGACATTAAATGAATATCTGTAAGTTGTATTAGCAGATCTTAATGATGTGATTGATGGATGGTATTGGCTATAAAATTGAAGCTAAGAAAAGCTATTTATTTAATCTGTTCTACTAAGTGTAAAAGTCAGATAATTCATGTTGTTGCTTATTGTTTTTCAGCTGCGCGGAACCACGTGAATAGAATGTGTCTGGCTGCTGATGTTCCACTTATAGAGAGTGGAACTGCTGGCTATCTTGGACAAGTAACAGTTATCAAAAAGGTTATGGGAAAAGATTTATTTTTTTGAAATATTTATTGTGGAACCTTAGAGTCCTAGGGGGAGGGATGAGATAAGCTTTTCTTAGATTTATAAAATTTTAAGATAACCAATTTTAAGATAACAAACTTGTGCTAAGTCTTTCAGAAGTTGGTTCCTTTGGTGAGTCTAGAATTATAAATATGGAAAGAACTTTCATCTAGTCCATCCCTCACTTTCAGGTAGCAAGGCATGTAACATCATTCTGCAAAGATTGCTTTCTGCGTCAGGGTTTAGTAGCCTTTTTTAATCTGTATGTCCATGATATGCTCAAGTAGTGCTTGCGAGAATTTTTGCAAGCGAAGAAATGTACTGGAGAGAAAAGGAAGCAGTTCATACAGTAATGAAAGAATGCCATTAGGAATCTCCCAAGTATCAGATATATACACTTGGCTTTTTACTCATCTACTTGGAAGGAAATTCTAGGTAATTTGTTTCTTTGTCTCAGAATTCTTAGACTCTTCTTATCTAATTTAACACTTACTGTTTTAACTTAAACTCATTTCTTGTCTTTTCTTGTCCTCTGTCAGTGAAGAATATTTGAGTATAATGATGAATCATTGATTCTTTTTTAAAATAGATTTTTATTTACATATTTTATATTGCCTAGATTTCACCATAGTCACTGCCACCCTTCCCAGAAAGCCATTCCTTATAACAGGTAATTTTTTTTAAAAGAATGAAAAATAGGAAGAGCAAAATAAAGCAACATCTTGACAAAGTATATATACTTTGTCCAAATGATAGTCCAAACGATACAAATAGTGTTCATATCTTTTGACCTCTGACCTCTGGGAAGGAGTTGGGGGACTGTCTTTTCATATCTTTTCTTTGGGGACACACTTTCTCTAATTTAATAACACTTGGTTTTGATTATTTTGTGGTGGTTCTTTCCATTGTTGTAGTTCTTATCATTTTCCTCATTCTGCTTACTTCACTTTGCATTATTTTGACTAAGTTATTCTCTATATTCATTCATCATGTTTATCATTTCTTAGAGTACAGTGGTATTCCATTATAGTTGTAGATAACAGTTTATTTAGCCATTCTTCAGTTGATGGGCTTGTACTACTTTGTTTCCAGTTCTTTATTCCACAAAACTTGCTGCTATAAATATTTTTGTGCATATAGAGCCTTTCTTTTTTGTCAGTGACCTCATTGAAGTATATTCCTAGCAGTAGAATTTTTAGGTTAAAGGATCTGGATATTTTCGTTACTTCATTTGAAAAATTTTAAATTGCTTTCCATTTTGGTTATATAGCTCCACCAACCATGCATTAGTGTGCTTTACTCTAAAAGTTGTCTGACATTGACTATTCCTGTCTTTGTTGTCTTTGCCAGTTGCTGGGTGTGAGTGAGATCAAACCTCAGGGTTTGTAGCACTTTTTTCATATGGTTGTTTGCAATTCTTGTTTTGAGAACTGTTCATGATTATCATTTGACCATTTCTTTTCTTGGGCAATGACTTTAAATCTAACTGATTCTTGACCTTGGTTTGGCAATATCCTTTACTGGTTCCAATTTCACGTGCAATTCTCAAATCAAAGTTTAGATTTAGTACATTTTAGTTTAAAATTTAAAAACCTGCTTTTCTATGTGTTTAGGAGGTTAGAATTGGATAGAAAGTCCTGAAATCAGTGAACGTATAACAATTCTTGAAAATACTTAGTTTAAAAATCTATCCTTTATCTCAAAATGGGATTCTATTATAGTCTGAGAGATTTATTTAAAGGATTAGTGAATCAATAGCTTTTTAGCATTTAAGTTATTTAAGTAAGGAGAGTGTACTATAGAAACTATAGAGTGTACTATAGAAACCTACAGTAACAATATGAGTGCCTAGATTTTAGGCCTGGCTGTGCTGCTCTCTTATGTATTTAGATAAATCACTTAACTTCCTTGTGCCCTTTTTTCTTACTTGTAAAATGAGGAGATTGGACTATATTGTCTCTAAGGTCCTTCCATAAAAAGTTCTATATTTATAAGAAATGTAGTTAGAATGGAGAAGATGGTTCTCTATATAGTTGATTTATCTTGAGATAATGAGTTACTGTTATGGAATAAATGTTTTTCTAATTTCTTAAATCTGCAGGGTGTGACAGAATGTTATGAATGTCATCCTAAACCAACCCAGAAAACTTTCCCTGGATGTACAATTCGTAATACACCATCAGAACCTATTCACTGTATTGTATGGGCAAAATATTTGTTCAAGTAAGAGATTATTTAAGAATCTAAATTTTGATGCTTATAATGTGGGAAGTGAAAAAAATATTCAGAGATACTTATCATTCCTTTTTTTCAAATATGGATAGGAAAGTTGAAATATTTTGGTAGTTTTCTTCCATATAATTTTTGCATGAAGGGTTCAGTAATTTCTAAGGAAAGGAGTATTTCTGCCCTTTAGGAATTATGATCTTGGACTGTATGGCTTCCGTCTACTTGCATAAAATGATCAGTATGCTCCATTTGTACTGTATCAGGTTCAAAGTATTACTGCTAGGCCTTACTAGCAGTTAGCATTTCTTGGTAATCAAAAATTGTACTGATATATTGGACATTGATTAGAAAAGTTATGAGGTTGCCCTGGCAATAATGCTTTTTTGGTTAATGGAAACAAAGGTGGCTGCTTTGTATTTATATGTACACAATATGTTCTGAAAGTCTTAATTTGTTTTTAATAGCTTAAGATTGCACTAAGATTTTTGAAACACCCTGCATTTGTGTGTTTGTAGTGTTCTTTTGATGAACATAAATACTTTCAGTAATTCTGCAGTTGGGGAATATAGGGAGGTAAGATGGTTAAACGCAGAAAGCTAACATATCATCTAATCCTTTCCTTCTCTTATTTCTGTAATGCTTTCCATGCTTTAGAATTGATTGTTTCTGCCCTTGATAGTTCTCTGTAGCTCCTTCCTTGTCTTTTGCATTAGTTTTGAGTCCTTCCTGACATTATTACTTGGAAGTGGGAGTCAAATTCCTGTAGTGAAATAAAACATGTATTTCTTGTCCTCTTTCTATAGTTGAAGTAAGAAAAGAAGCTCTGAAAAGGGATGCCATGTAGATTATCATTAAAGTTTGTTCTAGCTCCTTTTGCCTAGCACCTTGAACTTCTTTTTATAAAGGGGCACAATCTTGTTAAAGGTGATGTTTCTGGCGGTACTTTGAGAATATAAAGTTTACTTTAAGAATACAAAGATCAACAGTTATTTAGAAAAATTCAGCCACAAGCAGGTCATTAATTTTCAAGATTTTATTTTTTAGCAATAAAAATATATTACCCAAAGAAAAGTGTGGACTTATAGAAAGTAAAAACCAGGCTTTTTTCTTTAATTTTCATTCATTCATTTATTTGTTTATTTTTTTTTTGTCAAATCAAAATATTCATATATGGTTAAATAAAAAGTAAATTGATGTTTATATTTAAGATTCATATCTACAGTTAACAATGAGATTAATTATATTTTGCCTTAACTTAAGTCATCCAGACTATTGATTGCATAAAACTTGAGTTGTAATATTTTGTGGAACCTACCTCTGTAGTAATTATATATAAGATTGCTGAAATTCAGACATAGTTATGTTCTTGGCTGGAATTAAATCATTAAGTCTCTATGTAGTTTCAGAAATAGAAATATTAATAGCGCAGTTTAGTAATTTTTTTTAGTTTCAGGTAAGCTCTAACATAATCATTTCAGGCCAATTAGATTTGTATATATAATTTAGGGAAAAATCTTTGTGAAAAATGCTTGTCTTTGTTTATAATTATTTTTAAAAATTACAGCCAGTTATTTGGAGAAGAAGATGCTGATCAGGAAGTATCCCCTGACAGAGCTGATCCTGAAGCTGCCTGTGAGTAAAATATTCAGGCTTGAACTTGTCATTTCATTAAAAGCTTTGAATTTTGGCAGCTGATTTTCTTATTCTAGTTATGAAAATAGCAGCTTGTAAGAGTATAGTGCTAAGATGGTCATACCTCCCCTTTTGGCCCCTCCTAATAAGCCCTGAGTCAGGATGGCAAATACATCTCTAATAGGATATGTTGCTTACAGGTGAATTCCTTAGGTAATTTAAATTATTTTGTTCATCAGTTAAGTTGGGTCCCATTTCATGTCTCTTCATGTTAAAAACTATGGCCAAATGTTATCCATTGCAGGGGAACCAGCAGAAGCTGAAGCCAGAGCAAGAGCATCTAATGATGACGGTGATATCAAACGTATTTCCACTAAGGAATGGGCTAAATCAACTGGATACGATCCAGTTAAACTCTTCACCAAGGTAAGAGTTGCTCTTTCTTTCAAATAAGAGAATATAAGCTGTTGAATTCTGTTTCCTTTGAGTTCTTTTGAAAGTTTAATGACTTAACCAGGGTAATGCAGCTAATAAGTATCTAAGTCCGTAAGCATTTATTAAGCACCTTTTATCGTCCAGGTACTATGCTAAACCTGGGCGGGGGGGGGGGGGGGGGGGTGGGGGGGGGGGGTGGTACAAAGACTGTGAGGAACTCCAAATCTTATGGGGGAAATGAACAAATGTGTACAAACAAGCTGTATACAGGATAAACGGGAAATTATTAATAAGAGGGTAGACACTAGAATTAAGAGGATGGAAAAGGCTTCCTATAGAAGAAATTTTAGCTAAGACTTAGGGGAAGATAAGAATAGGGAGATGAAGAGGGAGAACATTCCAGCATGAAAAATACCCAGTGGCAAAATTTGAATTAATGACCTTCTGAAGGTCATTATCTAGTCTGATAGAAAAGGTTCAATTGCTGCTAAAGTGATTTTCTCATTTAGGTGGGGAATTAGAAAATTCATAATAATAGGATAGTTACTGTTAATAAGTAGACTGTTAACCCTTTTTGTAGGATCCAACAAAAGGTATTTTTTCATATAATTTCTATAATATTTAAAGATGGAAAAACAGTAGAAACTACAGTTGCCTCTAAAACTAAATGTTTAGGATATAAGGGAACTATTGCTTATTTAAATATATTTATATCTGCAACATACATCTAAACTCTCAAATCACTTCAGTCTATAATCTTCAACTGAATTGGTAGTGATTCTCCTAAAACACAAGTTTGACTACATCACTCACCCTGCTCAGTAAACTTCAGTGCCTTCCTGTCACCTCCTGGATCATATATGAAATTTTTTTTTGACATTTAAAGCCTTTTCATAACCTGTTCTCTTTTTTCCCTCCTTCCCCCCTCTGCAGTCTTCTTACACCTTTTATCTCTTCCCCCGCTTCCCCTCTTCCCTCCATGTACTCTGTAATACAGTGGCCTTGCCTTCCTTGCTTTTTATTATACAGCTTTCTTCACAAACAGCTAGGTGGTGCAGTAGATAGAGCACCAGTGCAGGAGTCAGGAAGACTCAAGTTCAGATATCTCAGACACTTGACACTCACTAGCTGTGTGACCCTGGGCAAGTCACTTAACCCCAGTTGCCTCATCCTGGGTCATCTCCAGTCATCCTGATGAATATCTGGTCACTGGATTCAGATGGCTGTGGAAGAGAAGTGAGGCTGGTGACCTGCACAGCCCTCCCTCCCTCAAAACAAAGTCAAGTGCAAGTCATGTCATTATTTCTGTGATGGCATGGTCTTCTTTGGCAATGAAGGACGAATACACAGCTTTCTTCATCTTCCATGTCTAGGCATTTTGATTGGCTTGTCCCTAGGCTTGGATTACTCTCTTTCCTCATCTCTCCTTCCTGGCTTCCTTAGATTTATTTTGAATCCCAGCTAAAATCCTAGTTGCAAGAAGCAACTTTTAATTCTAGTGCCCTCCTTCTGTTATTTCTACTTTATCCGTATGTAACTTGTTTGTATATAGTTGTGTGTGGTCTTATTCATTATACTGTGAAGTTCCTTGAGAGTAGGGACTGTGTTTTGCCTTTCTTTGTATTCCTAGTGCTTAGCATAGGTGTTCATTAGCACTTGATGCTTAAAAACATATTGACTAGCCAATTCGTGCACTTACTTTAGTTTGGGCTCATATAAGAAAATCTTACTTTTGGTTTGGTTTTCTGCCCAGCAAACCATCCCTTAGGGGAAAAAAGAAAATAATTTTAAAAAATCCATCAGTGCATCAGTCTGAAAGAAAGCAATAATCCTACCTCTGAAAAAAAGGGAGGAATTTTTAATTTCTCAGCTTTTTTCCAGGGTCACCCTTTGTCATTATTATTATAGTGTTCAGTTTAGTTTTTTGTTCATTTACTTTGTTGTAGTCATTGTCTACACAGTTTTCTTGGTTTTGTTTATGATTCTTTCCATGCTTCCCTGCATTCTCTGTTGTTTTATGGGGCAGTAATATTCACTTTATTTATGTATTATATATGTATTAAGCCTTTTCCAGATTAATAGTAGGCACATTGTTTTTTAAATAATATTTATAATAGATAATCATTTTAGAACCATGTTTTTAGTATATGACATGTCTCTAACTCAAAATCATTATCATATTACAATATTTAATGCATTGCCCTTGTACATAGTAGGTGCTTAGTATTTGTTGAATATTTAAATGAATTACATATATCACTTGCAACATGTGCACTTAAGGGATTATTGCATTCAATTTTGTCTTTTTTTAAAGCTTTTCAAGGATGATATAAGATATTTATTGACAATGGATAAACTGTGGAGGAAAAGGAAGCCTCCTGTGCCATTAGACTGGACTGAAGTACAAAGTCAAGGTAATTTGTAGAGATCTTGTGAGTACCTACTTTAAACCCTCCATTCCCACTTTTAAAAAAATACATAACCCTTACTTGACTGGATTTCCTATTTGTTTAAATTGTTTTGTTTCGCTTGTCATTTTTATACAGTGGGGCTTCTTTTTCTGCCTTCCATTGACTTACTAGTGTTTGCCAGTGACTAAAAAAGTCCTATTTCTGGAACAGTAGTCTGTCTATTCAATAGGAAAATGTTTATAGAATATTATCAGAAATTTTTTCATTTCCATAATAAGTGGCATTTAACAGTAATCCCTTTAGGTATATCCTCTGTTGTTAAACATAAGCTCTTCAGAATGTTGAGGGTGAATGATTCAAGCTGTTTTGAACAAGGGGAACTTTTTTTCTTAAATAGTCAAAAACTAGGTCCCAGTAAAAATCGAGTTCCAATTTTCTGGAAACTTCTTAGGATACTTTGTACTTTTTGATGAGTAAGGGATTCCTTGAAAGTTTTGGATTTAATCTTAACGCGCTGGTCCTGTTGTACAAACTAACAGACCGAGATGTTGAACATCATTCTTCTTCAGAAAGATATTTATCTGGAGTATAGCTGGAGCTTAAATTACTGAACAAATACATTGGACTTTTATTTTTACCTAAAATATTTTTGAATGTATGTCTGGTTGCTTTTTTAGATTTAGTGTTAACAAAAAGATGCACATTATAACTATTACACCAGAGATGAAAGAGTTCCATTATATAGACTAGTAGAAATCTTCAAATACAGTAGCTTAAAGAAACCCAAAAGAAATTCTACTGATTTCATCTACGGAGAACTTTTTAAAATTGAGCTGAGGAATAACTGTTGCAGACGTTCAGGATTTTAGGGATACTAGCTGATAGTGGATTTTTTTCGATTTGTTATATTTACTTTTAACTTTTCAGTTGAATTTTAGCTTTGTACTTTGAATTCTTTTAAATTTGCACATAAATTCTCTGATTTCTTTCTCATCCTGTCCTGTCTTCCCTTTTCCCTCTCTTTCAAAAAGAAAAAGACCTCTTATCCAGGGTGTATCCTCTGCTGATATAATAGAAATAATGTTTGTTTTTATATTGTTGGCTTTCTATTAGGTATCTGCATTGCTCAGTGGGTAGAGCACTACTCCTGAAGTCAGGAAGGACTGAGTTCAAATGTAGCCTCAGACACTTCCTAGCTTTGTGACCCTCTGCAAGTCACTTAATAACCTATTTGCCTCAGTTTCCTCATCTGTAAAATGAAGATAATAACAGCATCTACCTTCCAAGGTTGTTGTGAGATCAAATGAGATAATTCTGAAGTGCCATGTGTAGTATAGTATGTATGTATACACATAGTAGTAAATGTTAGGTATTATTAGCTGTTATACTACCTACATTAAAAAGTGGTAGAATAGAAAATGCAGTTCAACTTTTGTATACTTGGTAGTTTTCCTTTTTGGTTTTTACAGATCTCAGCGCATTGACCTTGTAAAGTATAAAGACTTTTCAGTTTGTCACTTACAGAATTGTTATTAGCTTATTATTATGTTCATTGTTGTACTTGGATTATTTTTAAATGCTTGCCTGGTGTTTTGTGGTCTCAGGATAGAGTGGAAAAATCGTATGTGGTGACTTACTCTGTAGCTCTTTTATGTCTTGCACATATTTTTAATGCCACTGACACTCACTTTTTTTGTATGGTAACCACAACTTCTTACAGGGAAGTAGTTATTCTCTCCCTGTCTTTAATAATGTTTTCTGACATATGTTCATTCTTGAGCTTGTATCTCCTAACTAGTTTTTCATAGTTCTGCTTTGGCTGAGAAAAGTTTGGTTTTTGAGGTTTGTATGTGCTACTATCTTTTAGTCCTTATTTTTTTTTTAACCTAACTTTTAAATGGCTATTTTATTTTCCTGGAGAGTACCTTTCTAGCACTTTTAAAATTTTTACTTCTTTGCTATTTTTTCACTTGCCTTCAGAAGAAGCACAAATCGTCTAAATTTTCACTTTGGCAGCTGAGTGGAGTAGGGAGAAACTTGAGGCAGGGGATACCATTTAAGATGCTGTTGGCAGTGGTCTGAATGAGAAGTTTGGAAGGCCTTTGACAGGGTAGTTAGCCTTGTGTTTTCCCTTATGAGTGGAGAGAAGTGGATAGTTGGCAATTAATTGAATGTGTGAGGTGAAAGAATAGTTGAGGTTGACTCTGAGTTGGTAAATCATAGTGATTGGAAAGATGATGGCACTTTTATACATATTTATACATTTTTCCTTTTATATAGTTTTGGTGTTCTGGATTTTCAGAGGTTATGTTAGCATAGTGCACAACTAGCAGATCCTACTTTGATTAGAGAATAGTCGTAGAATGTGTTTCTCCTATCCAAAGACTAGCCTACCTATTTTTGTAGAGCCTCATTACCAGATTGGTTTGACTGACAAATTATTTCGGCCAGAGAAGCTCTTGAAGACTGTTAGCTTAATTCACGGTGGGATTGGGATCTGCACTGGTAGAGAGAGGGCTACTCTGATAAAATTAGAAATTCATAAAACGTTGAATAGCCAGTGTGAATTATTGTTCTCCTGTTTCTGCTTATGCTTTTAAATGTCATTTTATGTTTATATACTGTAGTTTATTCAACTGTTCGCTAACTGGTAGATATTTATGTCATTTTCAGTTCTTTTGTTATTACAAATAACATTGCTTTTACGTAGTTTTGAACAGATCATTTTACATCTTTAAAATGGTGCTATTAGAACTTCTTCACAGTAAAGGGATCAGAGGGACAAAGTGTATGATTATCTTTGCGTTTCCTTATTTCCCTCAAAAAAAGATTTTTATCAGTTTGTAGTTCTGTTAAATCTCTGAGAGTTGTATTTTAAATCATTTCTTATTTTTTTACTAATTTAATGAGTATGAAGTGATGGATCACAGCTACTTGATTTTGCATTTCTCAGAAGATTTATGAGATTGATAATTTTTTAAATGATTGTTTTAGCAATATGTGTTTCCCCCTTGTAAATTTTCTTTCATCATGTGTATTTGAACCTTTATCCAGTAGTTATTGATTCAGGAGAATTGTCCTTAAATATTTGTAATTTTATAAATTGTAAATATCTAGTTTATATATTATGGATTCTGAAAATATTTTCCCCAAATGAATATTTTTATCTTGGTTGAATTTGTTATGACCAAATTGGTTTTTAATGTAATTGAAATCTGTCTTCTTTATTCCTTACGATGTTTTCACTAAAAACTAATTATATTATGTCCTATCTTAATACTGCTATTCTTATTAGTCAGGTATTACTTCTGTTTAATTTACTTAGTACAAAAGATGGTAAGGGTGCTAATGGTGATATTTGATAAAGAAAAGCCCATTATACCCAAGCCAATAATTATATTTTTCCTCCATTTAAAGAAATAAATGCAGCAGATCAACAAAATGAATCCACATTAGGTTTAAAAGACCAACAAGTTCTGGATGTCAAGAGCTATGCACGTCTTTTTTCAAAGAGTATTGAAACCTTGAGAGTTCACCTTGCTGAAAAAGGTGATGGAGCTGAACTCATATGGGACAAGGTTAGTTGAGAAAATATGGTAACCAGTTACATATTGAGTATATATTTTAATTCTAGAGTTGTTCTTTGGAGAAGTATGATTAGCTTGTTGGGAATTTGTAAGGGAGGCATTTTAAATGACAATAAATCATTCTTGGGATGTTTGGGGAATTTTATAAAAATTTATAATTGTTATAATCAGATTTCTTCTTGATTGCAAATTAATGATGATTAGAAATGACTGGGTAGCTAGATGGTACAGTGAATAGAGTGCTGGACCTTGAGTCAGGAATATTCATCTTCCTGAGTTCAAGTGTGACCTCCCACACTTGATAGTTGTATGACTCTGAGCAAGTCACTTAACCCTGTTTGCTTCAGTTTCCTCTTCTGCAAAATGAACTGGAGAAGGAAATGGCAAATCATTCCAATATCTTTTGCCAAGAAAACCCCAAATTAGGTCACAAGTCAGACACGACTGAAAAAATACGTATATCGACAAAGGAATTTTCTCTAAAGTATCACGGTAGTTATAAAATGGGTATAATGTGTACTATCTGATTGGTAGGTTGTGATGAAAGTGCTTTGGGAATCATCTGTAAGTAAATACAAGTTGTTACTGTAGTTATTTTTTATGACAAGCATTTGTTTTTGTGGACAAATGTTCAGGAATAAAATTTGTGGTGTACACAGATAAAAGTGTCGTCCTGAAAGGAAAATTTGTCCTGGTTAAAATAATTTTAAAAACCCAGAAAATGTCACTTATCATTTTCTGAGTGTTTATGAGGTGGGTAACCTTTTAAAAGATTTTTTTTTTAATCATTGTCAGGATGATCCATCAGCAATGGATTTTGTTACATCTGCAGCAAATCTCAGGATGCATATTTTCAGTATGAATATGAAGAGCAGATTTGATATCAAATGTAAGCTTTGTTTTTCTTCTATCCGTGGGTCAAGTCACTTCCATTTTGAAAACTTTTGTTTTTTTAAGTAGACTTTAAATAAACTTTTGAAAAAGGTTTTTCTTTTTAAAACATTTACTTTATTTTTTCAGCTATGGCTGGAAATATCATTCCTGCAATAGCTACCACTAATGCGGTGATTGCCGGGCTGATAGTCCTGGAAGGTTTGAAAATTTTATCAGGAAAAATAGATCAGTGTAGAACGGTGAGTTGGTAGATAAGATTTTCAAGTTTTGTTTCTGAAGTCATATCTCCTTCGTCTAATTTCTGTGTGGGTATGTTGCCCCAAAGATCTTTTTAAACAAACAGCCAAATCCAAGAAAGAAACTACTTGTGCCTTGTGCATTGGATCCTCCCAACCCTAACTGTTATGTTTGTGCCAGCAAGCCTGAGGTAACAGTGAAATTGAACGTCCACAAAGTCACAGTCCTTACATTACAGGATAAGGTGAGTATGATGAAAATTTCTCTCCCTGACTTCTAAGTTTGTCAAATACAACCTCTTTTTTAACTGGTATATTTAACTTTTTGAAGAAATCCCTCTTTTCCTTCCCTCCTCAAAAAACTCCAGACTCCCCTTTTGCCTTATTATTGCTATAATTATGGTATAAAACCAGAAAGGCACTGCACTATAATTGTCTTATAACCACAAGGGTGAGTTTCTCTTGAATCAAATCCTAAATGTTTAGCTCGTTAAGTCAGAATGGAAGAAAACATCCTTTATCCATTACTAGAAAATACTCAGTGCCTTGCTTGTTTTATTGATGTTGGGGATCAGGTCATGTCATCTGTCTATGTAGAATGGTGTAGTTAAAAAAAAGCACTGTATTTGGAGTCTGAGGTTCTGGGTTCAAACCCTACCTTTGCTATTTCCTTATCTCTGTGTGATCTTGGGCAAGTCACTTAGCTATTCTGGACCTCATCTGCCTCATTTTAAAGGTTGACACATTTTAAGAATTTTTAAGTAGGTGTCTTGAAATTGAATAAGAGTATTGAACATTTTAGAATGGGGCTGATTTAGATTTAGAGAAATGATAGTTTTAATGATAGGAACTACATTTAATAAATGCTTTATATTCATAAAATTAAGTTGTTTTATGTAATTTAAGTTTAAAACATTTGGTGTGATTCAGAATAAAAATACATTAGAAGAAAGGAGGAAAATAAAATAATACTGGAAAATAATTCTAGGGGATTTTATTGATTTTTAAAGTATGTTAGTGGCATCAATCTTTTTTCTTTTTAGATAGTGAAAGAAAAATTTGCTATGGTAGCACCAGATGTACAGATTGAAGATGGCAAAGGAACCATCCTCATATCTTCAGAAGAGGGAGAAACAGAAGGTATTCACTGTTACATTAGCTTTCTTTATTTATTTGGAGGCATTGTTAGTATTCTTTTTTTCACAAGTGTTTGAAGACTTACTTTAATACAGTGTTGTATTAAGCATTGAAACGTTTCTTTGGAATTAACAGAAATCCTTTTGGTTTAGTGTCAAAAGTCTCAGCAGCATTGACTTACCAAGAAGTATAGTTTGGATGATGGGTTATATGTGATGAGGAGCTATGCTTAATCTGGCTATCCTAATAGGAGATAAAACTAATGAAGTCCAAGTTGCAGATGTAAACCCTGCCTGGACCACAATTTGTTTTCATAAATAAATACTGTATTACTAATCCTAGGGTAATGATTAAAATGGGGATTGTGACATAATGGCTCAGTGCTGTTCATCCCTTCAGCCTGTGTTCTGTAGACACTAAGTCAAGAGAATTAATTCTATTTGAACTGTAAGGTTGTCTTAATTTTTTGCGGAGGTCCTATAAAAAGGGTGGTCGCTGTTCAGATGGTGTCAAGTTGGTGTCAAAGGATTTAAGCATAGAATGAATTTTATCATCTTTAGTAGAATATGTTTATTTAAGCTCTATTTTATTGTAGAAGGATCACTTATTTTATCATTTGAATTCTATCAATTTTCTAGCTAATAATCATAAGAAGTTGTCAGAATTTGGAATTAGAAATGGCAGCAGGCTTCAAGCAGATGATTTCCTACAGGATTATACATTACTGATCAATGTCCTCCATAGGTAGGAATTTTTTTTGCTCTAAAATGAAAAATATTTAAATGTATAGAATTGAAATAAAGTGAAAAGGTTATTTTCTTTCCTTAAATCTCATTGTTCTCATAAAACCCTAGTACTCTTGTGTCTAAGGTAGCTCCTGATTTCCTGACACAAACATAGAAATTTTGGGATCCAGAAATATAAATAAATGTCTTTTATAACTATTTTAAGTAAATAAAGAAAAACAGTCTAACTAAAGTACATTATTATTATTCAGAAAAGCTTCTTTTTTCTTGGAGTACTCTGGCTAGAGAGTGATAGCCAAAATTTCTATTTATACTGATCTTTGCCTTAGCAAAAACAAACTAGCAAACGAAAAAACCCAAGTAATAATAACATGCTTATATAGTACTATTTTTACTTAGAAATTTATTTAAAGTATTGTAAAAATATGAATTATACAAGTTTTGGTTATTGGGATCAACTAGGGTTTCATTGCTTTTGAATATAAATTTACTAGAAATAAGAAACATGGGTGTTTGCCTGTTGAGCAAGAGGCAAAACAAAAAATGACTCCCCTTGTTTGTTCATCTTGAATTACCCTTGGTTGTAATTATTAATAATGGACAACAATACGGCAGTTTAGTACACTGAAAAGAGCACTAGAGTATGTGGGAGGGGAGAAGTTGGGCTAATGATCCTGTAAGAGGCTAGTAGCTTGTCGTAATCCAGTTTGATAAAGGGATGGCTAGGCCAAGTAGCTCAGGATACAACTGAGAAGTAGAGGTTTTGTAAGAAGGAGTGGAAGAAATTTCACTGTTTCTGATTAGTTTCTTGTTTTTGATATCACAGTTACCTGGGATAAGTAAAAAGTATTTAACTGGAGGACATGACTTTATGATGCCTACAAATCATAAACTACTTATTAAACAGGGTTGCTTTAAGGAAAAATAAATCTCAAGGCTATAGAAATGTGGGCTATTATTTATAACCAGTATGTGCAACCTCCTGTTTGCAAAGATCCGGTAATCTTGTGTGCCTTCTGAATAGTCAAAGAATCTTTAACTTAGTCTCAGTATAGTTTGATTTATGTTTTATTACATTTAAATTTACAAAATAAATAATATGGGTATAATAATAGAACATTTGATTAGCTTTGATTACCCCAATCTGCCCTATTTCTTAACCATACTATAGAGTTTATTTTAAAAAAGGTAATTTGTTACCATTATTTTTAAAATATAACTTTTTTACAGTGATGATCTAGAAAAAGATGTGGAATTTGAAGTTGTTGGAGATGCCCCTGAGAAAGTGGGGCCAAAACAGACAGAACAGGCAGCTAAAAACATCAGTAATGGCAGTGATGATGGGGCACAGCCATCCACCTCAACAGGTAAATAACTTCACAGAATCTCAGAGTTGGAAGGGGACCTCCAGCCCTCTAGAACAGTACATACTTGAACAAGGAACCCCTCTAAAATGTACTGATTAAATGGTCATTCAGCCTTTGCTTGAAGAACTTCAGTGAAGGGGAAACCTGGATGATTTTTGTTGCTAGGAAGTCTTTTCTTATTATTAGCTTGCCTCTTTGCAGTTTGTTTATATTATTCCTAGTTTTGCTCTCCAGGGGCCAAGCTGTAATTTTCTAAGTGTGTTTATAGGCTACAAGTCTAATTCTTCTTCCACATAATAGACTTCCAAATTTTTGAACAGAGCTGTCTTGTTTTCCCGAAATCTTGTCTTCTCTTGGTTAAACATTCCCATTTCCTCTCTCTAATCCTCATATGTCATGGGCTCAAGGTTTTTTACTACCCTTTTTCCTTCTCCAGCTTATCAGTGTCCTTCTTAAAATGTGGTGCCTAGAACTGAACAAAATTCTCTAGGATAAGTTGTTCTGATCAGAGCAGAATGTAGTGGTGAGACTATTACCTCCTGATTCTTGGATACTGTTTTCTCTAAAATATAACCTAAGATAGCATTTGATTTTTTTGGCTATTTTATCATATGGTTGAAGCATATCTCACATTTTTTTTTTCCACACTAAAACCCTTAAATTTTTTTCAAACTGCTGTTCAGTCATATTCCCCATTTTGTACTTGTGATGTTTTCTTTTAAAACCAAGTGTAAAACTTTATATTTATCCCTTTTATATTTCATCTGACCTGTTAATAGTTTTTTAGATTCTGAATGTCGTTGTGTCTAACAGTCCCTTCTACTCTTTGGTAATCTACAAGTTGGATAATGTCATTATCATCTATATCCAAGTCATTGATGGAAAGGTTAACTAGTACAGGTCTAAGTACATATTCCTGGAACCTTCCTTTGGAGATCTTCCCAGTCAACAATGAACCATTAGTGATCACTCTTTATGCCTGACCAGCCACATCTAAATTCACCTGACCAGAACTATTGTCTAGCCTTTATTTCTTCCTCTTTAATACAAAAATAGTATTATAGACTTTGTCAAATATTTTGCAAAAACATAGGTAGATTATATCTTAAGACATTTCTGTGACGTACTAGCCTTAACATGACAAAGGGACACGAAATTATTTCTTAATGAAACCATGTTAGTACTTTGTGATCACTGCTTCCTGTTTTAGATGTTCACTAACCATTCTTTCAGTATAATATATTCCACAATTTTGCCAGGAATCCATATCCAGTTTCCTGGCCTCTAGTTTACAGATACCATTCTCTTCTCTTTTTTGAAATTTGGGACATTTTCTCTATTCCAGTTTTGTAGTACTTCTCCCAATTGCCATAAATTTTCAGTGATCACTGACGGTGTTTCAGCAGTCATGGTCATATCTTCCAGGCCATTAGGTATAAAGGATGTTGTGTCTGTAGGCCTGGCAATGTAAACTCATCGAAGGTGCTCTCCCCTGATTATGAAATTTAATTCTCAAGAGGGAAATGGTTATCAAGTTTAAAATCTTTCATGGAAACTTGCTATGACTACTTGGTTATCTTGGTGTCACTTCTGAAATAAATGATATTTAAGTTCCAGAAGGTGTGGAATTTTTTTGTTTTTAAGATGGGGCTTTGTATATGGGAGTTATCAAGAACTTGAATCTTAGGAAAGATACATGTAAAAACATTTAACAGCAACTTATTCATTAGTGAGTAGTGATAGTTTACAACTGGACATACTATGGGTGGGTTTGCTGGAACATAAAAGGAGTTATTCTCAATACCCATATTTGGAATACAGAGTTAAATTCATTGGGCAAAAATTATTCATAGATGCAAAATTAGAACATTTTAAGTGGCAGTAGGGCTGGGGAATCTTCGACAAATCTTTCATGCCAATTCAGGCTTTGCATTCACGTCAGCAAATGTTTATTGACCATTTTGTCAAAGACTGTGTTTTCTGAATTGTAGAGGGTACATAGAACAATATGACAACCTCTGCATTAATGGGGTTTACCGTGTAGCAAGACAGATAAGACAAATAGCTGTAATGTAAAGCAGAATATAAAGAGTGGTAAAAGAAATGTAGAAAGTGTTAGTGCTGAGGAAAAAGAGATCATTTCTGGCTGGGAGAAGGGTATAGATAAGGTAAAGCTGAGTGTAAGCTGTGTTTTGATGAACGGATAGGAGTTAGGATTGGTGGAGCTAGGTGGGAAATGTTATTTCAGACAGAGGGAGCAATGTGAGCAAACATACAGATTGGGGGAATCGTGGGAATGTGTTGGGCAA
The DNA here is from genome assembly GCF_028372415.1 of Notamacropus eugenii. Classification (NCBI taxonomy): domain Eukaryota; kingdom Metazoa; phylum Chordata; class Mammalia; order Diprotodontia; family Macropodidae; genus Notamacropus; species Notamacropus eugenii. Next base: position 452,476,513 of record NC_092872.1, on the reverse strand, counting down.
AAGAAAATAGTCTGGCATGGCTAAAGCTTTAGAATGCAGAAAGGGGAACAGTTCAAGATTAGTTTAGGCCCAAACTTTAGAGGGGCCTTGAATGTCAGCTTGGAGGAGTTTAGACTTCATTTGATATGTAGTGGAGAAGTAATGAAGGGAGCAAGGGGAAATGTTATCATTAGAATTAAGCTTTAGGAAGAGAATTTTTCCTGGTAGTTGTGGAGGGGGGAGGAGAAAGTTCATTTCAGCAACATTTATTAGGTGTCCAGCGTGTACAGGTCATTGTAGTATGGCATCTGATCTCTGGGGATGACATTGGGAATACAATGAAGGGAGTAGAAGAGGACTCAAGAAGTAATTGGATAAGAGGAAATAATCAAAGATGGCTGATGTTTCTAGTTTTATGACTGAGAATCATGGCGATGCCATTGACAAGAATTAATAAGTTTGGGGTTGGGCAAAGGTTATCAATTCAGCTTTCTTTATTTAACTAAGGATTTCTCTATATCATGGGCTTTCCTAAGGTTATGATCACAATCTCTTGACTTTTCTAGAGTTCTTAGAGTATAAATATGCTTCTGGGATTTAGTGAAACTTGTATTTCATGTACACTTAGTCATTTTCAAACTGCTTTTAATCAACCATTAAAGTGAGCTACTTTTCCTTTGTTTTGTAGTTTTTATTCTGAATCTTTTACTGCTCTATAGAATGGGTACTCTTGCTCTTATGTACTCTGGGAATTTTAAAGATGGATTATGAGATTCAAATCTGAATTGTTTATGTTAAATTAAATTGAATTTGCATTATGCATTTCCTTGTTAACCAATGAATGCACGGTTCTTGTGACCTTGACCCATTTTTTCACTGAAAATGGAATAGGATACATTGCTCTTTGAGAACAGTGCAGTGGTTTTTTGAGAATAATAATATGAAATGTGAAAATCACATGGGAGCATAGTTTATCATAGACTAGTATTTAAAAGTGACTTTTTTTTTTAATAAGCTCAAGATCAAGATGATGTGCTGATCGTTGATTCAGATGAAGAAGGCCCTTCAAGTAATGCTGATGTCACTGAAGAAGACTCAGCCCGGAAGAGAAAGTTAGATGATAAAGAACATGTCAACGCAAAGAGGCCACGTACAGAACAGTCTGAAGAGCTAGATGACATTATAGCATTAGACTGAATAAAAATAAACTTCATCATTTTCTTACTGTCTTATGTTATCTGGGCATTTGTGTTAAATGGCCAGAACTAGACTATTTATGTCCTTTGTTCCAAAGGAAAATCACATCAATGACTTGAAAATGAGTCTTTTTCCCCTTGATGAAACATTCATTTGGATAGAACCATTAGAAATATTCCAGTATGCTTTGTTGAACGTAGTAGGAATTTAGTTTTTAAATACTTGAAGAGAAGTATTTGCTTAAACAGTCAGTAGATAAAAGACAATACACAGTGCATGTTACAGCTTTTTATGTAAATACCTTTAGGTATAATTCAGTAGATAGAAAAATACTGTGGTTTAGTAAAATTAATACTCTGGTTATAAATATTACACCTTTATTTTTGGCTAGGAAAAATATTTTAGCTCAGATTTAATTTTTTTTCACATCTTCAACTAAACTGAGATGGATTCAAAGATGCTTCAAGTGCTGTGTGTTGAAACTTGTTTTAAAATATCCACTGGCACTATGTACATTACTGTAAAACAATGTTAATTTACTCAGATTTTCAGCTTGTACTGCCTGGTATGTCAGCATCAGAAAATTTTTGTGTATTGTTACAGTTTCAGGTTATTTATATTTGATGTTTTGTAAAACTCAAATACTCCTATGCTGTACCTTTAAAGGACCAAATAAATGATATCTGAATACTTGCTATACATGCCTGTACAGTCCAAGTTAATGCTGACATTGTTGTGGGTTTTGCATAGTATCAGTATCTTTTGCATACATATTTTTAATTTGAAAAACCTAAACTGTATTTAAAGTTTGGAAACCCCAGCTTTATGGGAGGATAATTTGAAAAATTGGCTGGTGAATGGTTTTCTTGAACTGTTAGCTAAAACAATTGATGTATATTCTAGAAAGACATGCTCAAGAGTAGTCTGAGACTTTTGCCTTTTCTGAAGATATTTTGTCTGTGTGTATTCCTTATAATGAGGAAGTTTGTCTTATACCTAAGACTTTAGGGGCTATGCATCTAAAGGGCATGTTTTCATTTCAAATGTTCGTAAAAATCTAAAGGACGTGGCAGTTAATTGGGTAAGGAGGATGAGAGTAAGGAGTTGCGGATCACATCCAGGTTACAAGCCTGAATGATGGAGAGGATAGTGGCATCTCAAAAATAGAATTTAGGCAGGGGAGAAGATTTGGGAGAAATGATAATGAATTCAGTTTTGGATATGCTGAGATTAAGTTTATTATGGGATGTTTTGAGATGTCTCATAGGCAGTTGAGAATACAAGAGTTGTTTTAGTCCTTCATTTTTCGAAGAGGACCATGACATCAGAGAAATGATGACATGACTTGCACTTGACTTTGTTTTGTGAGAGAGGGCTGTGCAAGGTCACCAGCCTTTCTCTTCCTGAACCATCTGGATCCAGTCACCAAATGTTCATCTGGATGACTGAAGATGGCCCAAGATGGAATGGGAGACCTTGACCTTTTTAGGCTAAGGCCTTTTCAGGTACTCACTTTACAGTGAGGTAACGCCCATTCAGTGAATAGGCCTTTTTAAGAAGTAGTCAGGGAATGGCTCCTTTAATGAGAAAAAGGAAAAATAATCAAGCTGGGAGGGAAATAGAAATAGTTATTATTGATAATCTCTCTTAAACCAGGAGGGTCCAGAAAACAGCCATTAAAGTAGAGCTTGGGCAGAGACCTATTGTGCAATCTATGGGCAGTTAGGGCTGGACAAATGAATTTGGGTTTCATCAGCATTAAGATAAATGAATCCCTGCTACAGGAGATGAGATGAATTAGAGAAAAAGGGTACAAACCTTGGGGGAGGAGGACTGGTGGTTAGTGGGTGTGGCCTGGGTGAAGATACTGCAAAGGAAACGGAGGAGTGATCAGAAAGGAGACCCAGAAGAGCAGTGTCATGAAAACATACGAAGAGTGACTGACAGTGTCAAAGGTTGCAGAGTTGCACAAGGATCAGAATTGAGAAAACATCATTAGATTTGGCAATAAAGAGATCATTGATAACTTTGGAGAGAGCAGTTTCATTGGAATCATGAAGTTGGAAGCCAGACTGCAGAGCAAGCAAAGGAAGCAGAGTCTCATAGATGGCCTTCTCAAGGAATTCAGCCACAAACGGATATGAGATGATAGCTGTCAGGGATGGATGGACCAAGTAAGGGGAGTTTTGAGGGTGGGGGAGATAATGGGGGAGGTAATAGGGAAGCAACTAGTTGATGGGGGAGATTGAAGACAAGTTAGAGTGGAGAAAATAGAGGGAGTAAGTCTGCTGGAGATGATGAGATAAAATGGAATCACTTGCACATACAGAAGGGTTTGCCTTGGTGAAGAGAAGTGCCACCTCTGTATTTGAATCAGGGTGAAACAGGAGATACATAAGGTGTTTTAAAACCCTTAAAATGCTAAATAAATGTTAGCTATTATTTGGACTCATCCAACCCCTACATTTTACCATAAGGAACTCAGACACAGAAATTATGTGGTCATTTCTTAGCAGGTGGTAAACCCAATGATTGAATTTCTTCTGAATCCAGCATTCTTTCCATGATAGGACTGTAGCCATTGGAAGTGTTTGAACAGGGGACTACCATGATCAGATCTGTGTGTTAGGAATATCTTTTTGGCAGCTGTATAAAGACATTTACCTGTGACCATGTCTAAGGACATGCAGTATGAAAAGGGTCTAAATGGGACTATTTATAACCAACACTTAAAACAAGATGACTGCTAGTCTCCCTGTCATTGTGCTTGTTCTTGGGGTCTAGGTCACAAATGAAAGATAGTGTGACCACAACCTATTATTCTTATAGGTGCCTAAAAATACCCAAAGAATAATATGCTACCTGAGACCAAGTAACCACAATTGCTTAGACTTCTTTTCTTCCTTCCCTCACTTATTTCTTCCCTCCTTCCTTTGTGAGGCCTTGTTTCTGGATTTGCTATGCATGTCCCCAACTTTTTTCAAGCAGATTCTACCTCCAGAACATCTTTGGCAATCCTTTTCTTTCCATTTACCAACCTAGTTCAGATCTACATAACCTTGCTTCTACTATTCTGTTGGCCTTCTAATTCTTCCTGATTTCATTGTACTTGCCAATTCATTCTATACACAGCTGTCAAAATAATCTTCCTAAAATCAGACCATGTCATTTCCCTGCTCAGATCATCTCCAAAATAAAAATACCTCAACCAGGTATTTAAAACTTTCCTTAGTTTAGTTGTAGGCTACTTCTCCTGCTTATTCATATCTTTCTCTCAATATTCAGTGTTCTAGGCAAAGTTGACTACTACTTGTTTTCCAAACTTGATGTTTTTTCTCCTACTTTTGCCTGCAGAAGCTATTCTCCATGCATGAAATGTACTCTGATTTCTGTTTTTCAATGTCCTTATATTCTATCAGGGCTTATTTTAGGTGACACTTCCTATGAGAAGTTCCCAGAAGTCCTCCCAATTTTTTTGGTTCTCAAATTATCTTGTATATGTTGTGTTCCCTCAGCAGAATTTAAGTTCCTTGAGGGCAAGAATTGTTTTATATTTATACTTTCAATATCTCAAAACATATTAGGTCCTTATGGTGCAAAGTGCTGAGCTAGATGCTGAAGCACTTTGCACAAAATAGACATTAATATTTATGGAATTAAAGCCAAGAATTTTCAGTTGTGTCTCCTGTTAGGTAAATCTATTAGAAGGTGGCAAATGTTTTAGTATAGTTTGAACTAGAAAGGAGTAAAATTGCATTTCTTTTGAAATATTCATTAATGGTCTGGCCTTTTTTCCAGTTAATCTAAATGATTATAGTTTTACTGTACTGGGAAGTTAAAATAATAGTGATATCCTACTGTGAAGTGTAATTCTTTGGGCTACATTTGTGATTGTGTTTCTTAAGTACAAAAATTTTCTTTTTTAAAAAGACAAAGTTTCTTTGGCTTTAGATATTTACCCATATTTTTTCTTGGTAGGCAGAACTGTCAGACCAATAGTTCAAAGTTACGGAGAGGCTGATTTGGCTCAAAAAGGAAATCTTATTTAAAAGTATTTTTCCAAAAGTGTAATAGGCTGAATTGAATAGTGAGTTCCCCTCACCAGCCATCTTCAAGCAGAGACTGGATATTGTAGTGGGATGTTATGCTCTTGCTTTCTGCAAGAGGTCAGAGAGAGATTCTGTAATTATAAAGGCTGGATTCCACCCTCACGCTTACCTTTCCTTTATGGCTCTTGTATTTTTTGAGCAAATAGGTCAGGACAGCAGAAACGGGCTCTAGTTTCCAATATTTCACAAATTTCATGCAAGTAAGGATGTGCAGAGGACTTTAGCTCTGGAATAATGAGGTTGGTCTTTGGAAATGCAGGGAAAGGAGCAACAACAGTGCATAAGGCAGATAGCTTAGCCCTGACCCTGTCTTCAAATGTAGGGCAAAGCCGTGGCACAGGGGCATTGATTCTGGTGATTTGGGCCTCATAATTACCTAGGCCTCCTATTGATTCTTGGGATTTACCCCTCCTGTCAGTTCACTTTGCTCTCCCTTCTTGGCTTTGGTTCTGAGCTGAGCCTCTCCTACCATGGCGCTGTCCACAGTTCTGGGACATACCCTTGCTGGGAAACATTTCCTAGGCCTCCGGTCACATTAAAAGTTCTGTTCCTGACTGTTAATGTTTAGGGAGGACACTAGGGTAAATCCATGCCAGACCTGTACAATAAGGTCTCGTGGAGGCTCTGCCAGAAGTTCCTAGGACCGGCTAGACATTCCTACAAAACTTCAAACTGAGGAAAAAACCAAGAATGTTCCAACAAGTTCCTTTTAGGTTGTTTAATTTAAAGCCCAAGAGCTGTGTAAATGGGTGGGTCAGGGTGCGATAAGAAATACTGACCCGGAGCTGGCTGAGGACGGCTTGAGAAAGAATGCTGCCGATGTGGGGAAAGGAAGAAAACGACAAGGTTTTCCTCCTTGGCTAAAGCTAAATCTGAACGTGGGTCAGCTGTTTGAGGAAGGCTAGACCCAGCCTGCGGGAGGGGAGGCCCAGGAGCCCCTCGGAGTTAAGAAGATAAGTCTGGCCACCTGGAGGTCGCCAGTCACTAGCTGGGGCGGATCGACGCGGACGCAAGCTTGCTTTCCAGTTGCAGCCGCAGCTTGTCTTCCAGCACCCTAGGGTCTCTGGCGGGAGCCTGCCGCCTCCTCTTCCTCCTTTAGGGGCAGAACGGCCGAAGTCCATGTTGACAAGTCAAACAAAATCTAGGGTTGTCCGCATGGCCTTTCCCGGAGCAAAGCTGAGTCAGGCCAGGGCGCCATCTCCTCATGCTGCGCCCGGCGCGTAGCCCGACTCTGGGAGGGTCACCCCTTTACAGCAGTTTTCACATTCCAGGGCCGCAGCGCCCCGTCTCCTTCCTCGCATTCCTGGCCCTCGCAAAGGAGTCCCTCGTCTTTCCGGACTCCGCAGAGCCCCGAGACCCCGCGGAAGGAGAGGGGCGGAGGAGGAAGGGGCGGGGGGAGACAGCCAGGGTCAAACTCGGAGGCCCAAATTCCTCCGCGCCGCGCGCTGGCCCCTACGCTGAGACCGCGCCTCGCCAGCGGGGGCCGGACTCTAGGGATCCCGCGCCCAGTGACCCCTGCCGGGTTCCAGAGGGGCCCGGGCCGGATGGGCTTTGAGGCCCGGACGATGCAGCCGCCGCCGCCGCCCGGCCTCAGCGTCAGCCTTAGCCTCAGCCGCAGCAGGAGGAGGAGGCTGCGGAGGTGACGACTCGGCGCCGCGGTCGAGCCGGAGCCCCCGCCCGGGAGGAGCTGGAGCCGGAGGCCCGCGCGCACCGCGCGCCTGTCTGGCCCGAGGCGGGGCGGCTCCGGGGACCGGGCCGGGGCTGGGTCATGCAGCGTTCGCAGGCTGACGCGGCCGCGCTGCTCCGCGCCAGTACGCTGCTGGCCGATCTGTCCCTGGCCGAGCCGGGCTCGGACGGCTGGTGCCGGGGGCGGCCGGGGCAGCGGCCTGCGCCCCCGGAGGAGGCGGCCCCCGCCCGTGCCTGGAGGGTGGACTGCCCGGAGCCCGGAGCCTTTCTGGAGCGCGGCCAGCGGCGGGCCGCTTACGAGAGCCCCGGCGCCCGCCTGGCCGCCCCCTCCCCAGAGCCCAGCGCCAAGGCCGCGGGTAGCTCCCGTGGGGCCAGCCTGGCGGACTCAGAGGGCTGCGGGAGCCGACCCTGCAGCGCTCGCACCAGCGGCATCAGCCTGGGCTACGACCAGCGACACGGCAGCCCGCGCTCCAGCTGCTCCGACCCCCGGGGGCCCGGGCCACCCGAGCCGCCCCACGACCTTGCGAGCCCCGGGCTGGCCCGGCTCGGCCCCGCTCCCGCCCGCCCCCCCTGGTGCGCAGGCCCTGGGGCCGGCGGCAGCGCCCGCTCCAGCGTCTCCAGCCTGAGCTCCCGGGGCTCGGCGGGTGCCCACGCCGACCTGCTGCTGCCTCCGCCACCCGCCCCGCCGCCCTCGGGCTTTGCTGGCCATGCCCAGCCCGCGTCCGGAGCCCGGCTTCAGCTGCCGTTCCAGGTGACCGCCAGCCGGGAAGGCGGCCCCAGCCCCGCTGAGCGGAGGCTCGAGGCGCTGACCCTGGAGCTGGAGAGGGAGCTGGACCTGAGAACGAAGAAGGAGTATTTTGGTGAGTGACCTTTGACCCGAAGCGTTTCTGCCGGAGGTGTTTGCCAAGCCCTTGACGGGGCCGGGACGGGGGCATAGACACGAGGAGCAAGAGACCGAGTCTTGGTCCTAGCAGCACTGGCTAGGAAGACCAGACTGCCTGTTCTCTCCAGGTTCTGCGATGGCCCCACCGGGTCCTTAAGTGAGGTAGGAGGCCTTCAGGAGGAGGACTGGGCCTTCAAGGGTGGGCAGGATTTGGGTAGGTGGAGGAGCTTGAGGATGGGAAATCACCTCGTCGGGAGGCTCAAGCTGGAAAATCGTTGGGGTTGGGGGTGGGGGAGGAAGATCCATCCTGTTGAACTTCACCATGGGTGAAGGGGGAGGTTCAGGGCAGAGATTTGGAAAGGCATTCATTTGCCCTTCACCTAGAAAGGTTTGAAAATTGTGTGCCATCTGTTCCTGGTCTCTCCTCCAACTTTGAGGGCATAGTACATCACAAGACTAATCTCTAAGTGCCGCGGAGAACAGCTTTCTGGTTTTAAGAGTGTGTTTTCATAAAAAAATGTGATTTACAACAAATCATTAAAAAGCATCCCTTCTTGCACCACTGTCCCCTACCCCTCTGCTCCTTGTGGGTAAAAGCCAAGAGGGACAGGCTGAGTCAAGGTTGTGGAAGATTTTAAGTGCTGGCCTAAGGAATTTGCATGTGTTCCTATAGGCAATAGGAAAGACAGCTAGAAGCTTTGGAACAGGGGAGTGATGTGGCCATACCTATGCCTTAAGAATATTAATTTATCATTTGTGTGGAAGGTGAATTGAGGAGGGTAGAGACTGGAATCAGGAGGGATTAGGAGATGATTAGGAGACCACTACAATAGTGAAGAGGAGTGGTGATGGGGGTCCGAAAATAGCCTAGTTGGTTGACCATGGGAGAAGAAAGAAGAGGGTGGATGAAAGTGACGTTGTGTAGTAGAACTGACAGGAGTTGCTGGTTAATTGGGTTACAGGCCAGGGAGGGAGCAGTCTGAGATAGCTGAGGTAGTGAGCCTGGTATGCCTGTCTAGGGACCTTTTGCTGTACTCAGTTTCTTGACCTTTTCCCATTCCCAAACCATATGTATGTGCACAACCAGTTAGGACACTGGACAACTAATGTCCCTAGAAAACTGCAAATCCAGTCTTGTCAAATGTACTAGTTGCTGTCCCATGGTGGGGAGGGGGGGGTGGCGCGTGTAGAATCAGCTTCCAGGCTGTCAAGCAAATTTGGATTTATTTAAAGAGAGTTTAAGCTATATACAGTGACCTAAAAGTCTTAGTGCAATTTTCTAAAGCTTACAGCTGCACTAAGAATTTTGGGATACCATGTGTATTATATATGTGTACCTTTTCATGAATTTTTCTCCCTTTCTCTCTGTGCCCCATACATTTAATTGGCTGTCTCTCACACATTCTTCTCAGGTGGCTCCTGATGGGCTTTCTTGCCTGTGAAGTTGGAGATTTAATTCAGTTCAACATTTATCCAAGTGTCTATCTCAGCTGGGCTCTTGCTTGACCCTGAAGATGCAAAGATGCACAATAGTCTCTATCTTCAAAGAACCTAGAGTCTAATACAATGAATAGGTGTATATATAAATTGAAGAAGAGAAAAGTGTTATTACAGTGGGGAAGAAGGGAAGATCTGCCTACCCATAGTGTAGTAGGCCTCTCTAGATGCACTTTACATATGCCTCATATATACTTATATATATGTTGTCTACCTTACGCGGTAAATTGTACAATAATTATCCTTATGTTACAGATGAAGAAATTAAGATTCTAAGAGGTTAAGGGGCCTGTTTGTGATGACATAGCTAGTAAATACCTGAGGCAGGATTTGAATCTAGCTTTCCTAGTTTCAGGTCCATTGCTCTATTGGATTATCATTACGATTATTGCTGTTCTCTGGATCTGTAAGCTGCTTGAGGGCATGGACTGTTTTGCTTTTGTCTTCATATCTCCAGTGCCTAGTAAAGTGCCTGGCACTTAATAAATAAATTGCTGATTGATTGACCTGTTTGATTTGGGGGCTGTTTTATGGAAGCGAGACTCTTTAGCTAGGTTGGGGGTCAGTACTTCCCTTGAGACTGACTGTACTGGTAGGTTAGAAGGATTATCTGAGTCCTTTGATGATCTGGATGTTCTTTGTCCCTGTTCTGATAGCCTGAGACAGAGATTGTACTGGGTTTTTAGGATATTGTGGGTGGGGGAGCATTGCCTGTGTCATGGACAAGGACTTCAGTTCTGGGCCAGGTTAGAGATAAATAACAAACCTGTTGGGGGAGCTAATCAGTCTTTGATCTTGTTGGTATGAGAAAGAGACATTTTTGGGGTATCAACTAATGGGGTCCTGGGAACTCCAAGGTGAAGAGAAAGTTCAGGGAATATTTACTTGTGATCTGGGCCAGTAAGGAGCTGAGAGGAGGGCTATCTGGGGAAATGAGCTCCTGGGACATAGCTGTCCCAGCTGATGTCCTATCATCTTGTCCCAGTGATACCTCCTTGATAGAGCTAGACTAAGTTGTTCCTTATCCTGGGAAGAAAGGGAGTTTGTATTTCTTGGAGACCAGGACTCTGTCTGCCTTTTGTACTTTCTTGTCACTAACTGTCCTAGACCAAATTTAGAGTTTGGGATGGTACCAAAATGACCTCCAGTGGATGTTTGTCATTGAGGTGGGCCGGAGGGAGGATGGTGTACCATGCTGAAGAATGGAAGCCAGTATATATCAGAGGGAAGACCTGAACTCAGGTCTTTCTGACTCCAAGATCATCTTTCCATCTGTTGGTTAGATGTTCTCTAAAAATTCACTTCCAGTTATAAATCAGAGTTATAAATCTTAATCGTGTGTGTATGTGTGTGTGATATGTCCTCCTTGGGAATTTAGTGGAGCCTGTGGACCCCTTTTCATTTTTTTAAATGCAAAAAATACATAAGATTACAAAGAAAACCAATTATATTGAAATACAATTATCAACATATTAAAAAAAAAGTTTACGGACCCAGGTTAAGAACCTCTGCTCTAAATCTTTTGATCCTATGAGTATGATGGAGTGCCTGCCCTCATGGATTTCCCGGTCAGATTTGGGAGAGGGGGCAAGAAAGAGGAGACACAAACATGCATACCTGTAGTATAAGGTAGATTGTGTGGAGTTTGAGGGAGGTATGTATGAGGTGCTGTTTGAGTTCTAATGGAGCAGAGGAAGGAGGGAACCAGGGAAAGCTTCTTAGAGGAGGGATGTGGGACCTTGACTATTAGCTAGTCCAGTAATCTCATTTTAAACTGAGGCCCATAGAGGGAAATTAATTTTAAAGATCCTCAGGTAGTTAGTGTCAGAGTTAGGACTAGAACCTAGATGTCTTCCTGACTCTCAGTCAGGACCTTTTCCATCATAAGTTCCTACCTTCCTTGCACATAATAGATACTCAACAGAGGTTTGCTGAATTGAGCAAAAAACGATAGTATAAATTAGAGTATGTGTTTAATATCGGTCTTAATTTTAGCCTGAACATTTCCTGCTGTAATTGGAGCCACACCCATTCCTTTTATCCTTCAACTGCCCTTAGTGGAGGTAGACTAAATTTTGAATATTAACAAATGATAACAGTGTTGTTATGTTTATATAGCACTTTATAGTTTACAAAGTGATTTTATTACAGCAGTGCTGTAAGGTAGGTAGTGGCAAGTTTTCTCATCCTCATTTTACAGATAAGGACATTGAGGACCATAGAGCAGAAGTGAAGTGGTTGTACTCCTAGCAAATATCAAGCCAATATTTGAACCCAGGTCTTCTAACTATAAATTTATTGTTTTTTCCCTTCGACAATATTGTTTTTCCAAAGAGTGATCTTGTCCTAGGCTAGGAGGTGGGGTGATGGAATTTCTTGGTTCAAATGTAGTCATTCTCTGGTAGGGTTAATGTACTTCTCTGGGAGTGAGGTACATAGAATGTCTGAGAGACAGCCCTGACTCTGACTCAAGCCCCAGGTCTGACAGCTCTGAGTCTTGGTTTCTGTCTGGTGATGGTCATATATGTCACTGAATCTATTATACTTTGGAAATGAGGACATGTATGCAGGGAGGGAGGCCGCCCAAGTAGGACCATAGGGTTGGGAGGCTAAAGTGTTTTGTTGTGAATTACTAAATATTCTGTTTCTTTTCCTCCTTCAGGAGTTTGTATAAAGTGCAGGACAGGCATCTATGGTGCAAGTCAGGCCTGTCAGGCAATGGGGAGCCTTTACCACACCAACTGTTTTACCTGCTACTCCTGCGGTAAGTACAGTTAGCCCAGACACCAGTACAGGTGCACCAGACTGGGTAGATATGCACCCATAGAAGTACATGTTTGATTTGTTGACATAGGAGATATATGCAAGACATACAAAAGACATACAGACATGCAGCCAGGGGACATGGGAACACATACATAAAAGACAGGGATTTACTAGTGGCAGATATGTAGACATGCATGGAAAAGACTAGCAGAGGTGACCAGGGAACTCCTGATTGGACTCTAGTGACTGAGGTTCCTTCAAAGAATTGGTGACAGCACTGGTGGATGGACTCTAGTGGAGGAGCCTCCCTACTTGTGGTATAGAAGAACTGTGGAAACAGCTTCACTCTTATCTTTTGAACTCCTCTTTCATTGTACATGCTTTCTGTCTCTTGGACTTCCAGCAGTTCAGTGGAGAGGGAGGGAGGATTTTCTCCCATCCCTCTTGTACCTACTCATTGGAGTTTTTGGTGGTTTTCTGGAAGTAGGAGGGAGTGAGAAGGTGTGCAAAGAGAGAAGAGTCCAAAAAAATGGCTAGGATATTTTTTTATAGGATAATTTACCCCTGCTACAGATAGGTGCTAACGAGCAAGTGTGTATACTAAGAGAGTTAGTATGGTGGAAGTGGAAGTATAGGAAAAGCTGGGCACGACAAGGCAGGGATTGGCTAGAGAGGCTGTCGGCTTTGCTGGCCATGCCACTCCTTATAGCAGTGTCAGGTTTGGGTTTTTTCTGGGAACTAGGGGACCTGAGGCCAAACGTGAAGATAAATACTGGGGTCATGAATCAGTTGTTGGATTATTTGCTTTAAAAAAATTTGTATTGATTTATTTTTCTGTCATTTAGATTTCCCTTTATATGTTCCTTATCCTCACCCCCGAGAACCATCCCTTATAACAAACAATACAAATTTGTTCAGCACAATTAACCAGTACATCAAAGGAGTGTGAAGTTCTCAGCAGTATTCCATAGCCCGCCCCCCCCCCCCCCCCTTCTCACATCTCTTCTTTAGCTGCAGGCATGGTCACTGTAATTTCATAGTATTTTGGTTTCAGTTGTTTTGTTCTTCTTTCCATTCACGTAGTTGCATATTGGATGTTGTTTTCCCCTTTGTCTACTTCAGCACTCTCTGTCTTGTCATTGCCTTAGGCACCCATTGGTCTATGACTTATGACTGGCCTGGGCACACAGTCTACGTAGGCAAACTAAACCTGGGGAGCCTAGTGCCCATGTAGGGGATGCATTCCTGCAAAATTGGGTAAATTATCTTCCTTCTCTCTTTTAGAGCTAAAACTTAGCCAAAAACTTATACCTCTCATTAATAATTGATGAATAAAAATAAATCAAAAGTTGGTGTCTTGTCCACTGGGCTACCAGTTTGGGGATAACTAAGAGTGCGTGGTATTTACTTCTTTGGATTATGGTGAATGTTTCTCATCATCTGTAAAATGGGAATAAACCCTTGCTGCCTTGCTTCTCTGCCAGGGTTGTTGTTCATTTGCTCATTCATCAAATAGTTCTCCTTCCCCCCCCCCCCAATAAATACTTTATTTGTAATTTTACAAAACACCATTATTACATCCCAATAACCCTTTGTCCACAGTAGAATACTCCTTTCTAACAAAGGTGCATAGTTAAACAAAACACAGCAGCACATTGGTCCCATTTGATATGTGACTCATTCTGTACCTATTGTCCATAATCTCTTTTCTGAGAAGAGTTAGAAATGCTTCCCTGACAGTGCTTTGAAGTCATGCCTGGCCATTGCATTGATGAGAGTTCTGTTGCCTTTCTGTGTTGTTTTCTTTACATTTTAAAATGGTGTCATTGAATTAATTGTTGCCTTGGTTCTCCTTCATTCTGCTTCCATTCATACAAGTCTCTGAGTTTCTCTGAGTTCTTCATACTCATCATTACTTATATCTGTTATATATATTCCATATAATGCACTTTTCAAATAGACACTTTTTAAGCTCCAGCTGAGTATAGAGCATGGTGTAAGGTATTGAGAGACACATAAAATTAAGTTAAGACAGTCCCTGTTCTGATAATCGTTCATCTACTAGGAGTCTAATAGGAGGATAAGATAATACATGATGTGTCAATGCACTGGGGATTGAAAAATAAAGTGTTTCTTAAAATTTAAGGGGGAAGATTGTTATTGGTTAGAGGGTCAGCGAAGACTTCATGGAAGATGTGACATTTAAATTGAGCTTAAGGATGAGTAGAAGTTCAGCAGATGACTAGGGGGAGAGAGACTTAGGGAACATTCTAGGCTTAGGGAACAGTATGAACAAAGGCATGTAGGTAGGAGAGTGCTAAGTGTGTTTGAGAGAAAGAGTAAGCCATTTACTTGCAGTTTATATATGATAATAATATGAGATAAGACTGGAAGGTTGTGTGCTGTCAGATTGTGGAGGACTTTGAACGCTGGACAAAGGGAATTAGAACTTTATATAGTTGGCAAGGCAGCCACTGAAAGTTTTTGATCAGAGAAGTGACAGGGTCTGTCTCTGTAGGATGATTATTCTGGAAATAATAGGAGAATTGAATTGGAAGTATAGAATGTAGGGGTAGTATTTAGAGGCTATTGCAATTGTCAAGGTGGATGATAATGAGGGTCTGTCCTAAGGAGGCTATGGATAAAGATAGAGTAAAGAGGAGGGGACAGATGTGAGACATGTGGTAGAGGTAGAGTTATATATGACCTTGTAATGAAATGTAAGAAGTGAGGGAAAGGAAGAGTCAAGCCTAATCCTAAACACTCAGCAGCCTACAACATTCAGCTTAACAGATTTGAATCCTTCTAAATTGACACTGATTAATTTATAATTACTCTTTGTGAATTCAAGCAATTAGTTCTGTCTAACTGTATTCTCATTTAACCCATGTCTGTCGTCCTTGTGGATCAGGTCTACTTGGTAGAAGCACCTCAAATTTAACTTGTCCAAAAAGCAAACTGTCCTCAGAATCATTTGGGTTTGTGTCTTCAGAATTTCTTTCATGAGAGCATTTCATCTCTCTTGGGATGACTTCCCTTATAGAATTTTATATATTCTATTTCTCTCTTCTATGAAACCTTTGTTTTCCCCACTCTTCAAATCTAAGGCCCATTCCTAATTATACCCAACTTTCCTCTCCTATATGACTAATTCTGTGATGAGACCACTACTTCCCCAAATTCCCATCATTTCTTTCTTTCTTTTTTTTTTTAGTCTTTTGAAAAAATTATTTGTTTTAATTTTGAACATTCACTTCTATAAGATTTTGAGTTCTGGAATTTCTCCCTGCCTAACTCCACTTCCCGCTCCCCAAGATGGCATGCAGTCTGATATAAGTTATACATGTACAGTTATATTAAACATGTTTCCACGTTAGTCATGTTGTAAAAAAGAATTAGAAACAAAGGGAAAAACCACGAAAAAGAAGAAGCAACAAAAAAGTATGCTTTGATCTGCATTCAGACTCCATAGTTCTCTGAATGTGGATAGCATTTTCCATCATGAGTCATTTGGAATTGTCTGAGATACTTACATTGCTGAGAATAGTTAAGTCTGTCAAAGCTGGTCACTGTGTGCAGTGTTCTCCTGGTTCTGCTCACTTCACTTAGCATCAGTTAATGTAAGTCTTTCTGGGTTTTTCTTAGTCTGTCTGCTTATCATTTTTTAAGTTCCCATCATTTCTATGTCAGCAACAATTCTTGTTGAGCAGTTCCCTTCAATAATTCCTTCACTTTTGAAGAATGAATTTATCACGTAGCAAGTCAGAAATCTGTTAGTTTCTGTGTTTTTGGCGAAGTGATAACTCAGGCAAATGTCCAGGTAGTTGAAGCTTCTCATTCCTGCTAAGTTATACCTCCATGCCAGATTTACGGTGGTTCTGGAACTTTTCTTATGCTTCCTTTGTCTGGGTGGACAATACCAGTATCTATTCATTTTCTCCATTGGTTGTTAGATTTATTTATCTCCTTAGTATTACGATATCTATTACTATTCCAGTCTTCCAAAGGGGGCATATTTCATTATCAAGCCCCATCCCATTAAATGTCAGTGATGTCTTTGAAGCCAGATTTACTTCTTTGATGATACAGCAAAAGGCACTGAAAAAGAAGGGACATAGCAATAGGAGGAAACTCAGAGTGGGGCGTTGCCTTGAAAGGTGAGGGGGTAGTCAGTAGTGTCAAATGGAACAAAGACATCAAGGATGATGAGAACTGAGAAAAGGCCAACTGGATTTAGCAGTACAGGGATTGTGACTAACCCTGGTCAGATCAGTTTTGGAGGGAAATGAAGGTGTTTAGCTTTTCCTTTCCACTTGTCCGTTACTTATGAAGGAATAGAAGGTATTGTGCTGATGCCAGTCTTTGTTATAGCCTTGATGACTATTTCCCTGTTTCCCATATTCTTTCATAGGGAGAAGACTCCGGGGCAAGGCCTTCTACAATGTGGCTGGGAAAGTTTACTGTGAGGAGGACTTCCTGGTGAGTTAGGACTTTGGTCGTCTGTCCTCTGTGAGGCTGATGGTGGTGGGAATGCTGATGGAGGTAGGAATGGGGGATGATGAGTCATGGCTGGGCTGGTTCCCCCCCCCCCCCCCCATTTGAGGTTAGATACAATGGTGATCTCCCCTCCAGACAAGAAAGGGGCAAGAAGGCTGACTTCCTCTCCTACTATGTTATGACTGGGGATGGGAATATAGGGACAGGGGAATGCCTTGGAGGGGGTATGTTGAGAGGACAGGAGGGGGTGTTAGCAATGGCTGGGAACATAACTGGTTATAGGTTCTCTGTCCTCACTTTCAGTACTCAGGGTTTCAGCAGACAGCTGACAAGTGCTTTGTGTGTGGACACCTCATCATGGAGATGGTAAGAAAACCCAGCTCATCCTTGTCTGAGACCCTGGATCACCTACTTTAGGGCCCTACCAAACTTCTCTCAGAAGTTTCCTTTGACTTCCAGAGGCTCCAATGAAGCCTGTTCCCTGGGTAGGGGTGTGGGTGCCTCCTGAGAGATCTAGGTCTTTCTGTTGTAATTTTGGGTGTCTCTGTGTTTCTGAATGTATGTCTCTGTTTCTTGTCTTCCTTCTCCCTCTCTGTGTCATCTTTTTCTTTCTGTGTGTTTGTTTCTTTCTCTGTCTCTTCTGCCTCCAGATTCTCCAGGCCCTTGGGAAGTCCTACCACCCCGGCTGTTTCCGATGTGTTGTATGTAATGAGTGCTTGGATGGCGTCCCTTTCACCGTGGATGTCAAGAACAATATTTACTGTGTCAAAGATTATCACACGTGAGTGATTTAGAGGCTATGGGGCCAAGAGCCTAGTGTGATACTGTGACAAGTGTGACCCTGCAACCTATATGATCTTGTGATGTGTGTAGCCCCAGGACAGCTGTGTATGATCCTGGTCCAGAGGCATGCTGCCCTATCATGTCATAGGATCATAGGAAAGGACATTAGAGATCATCTGATCTAACCCCCTCATTTTACAGATGAAGAAAATGAGACCAAGAGGTCAAGTGACTTGCCCAGGGTCACACTGAATGTAAATGACTCAGCAGGGGTTTGTGCCCATATTCTCTGACTCAAAATGTAGTGTGCTAACCACTGCACTGAGACGTTTCCCCACCGCCAGGCTGTGATGTGGCCTTGCACTGTTCTCATTCTCCTGCCTCATTGTGAACCCCTTGCTCATCATGATATTTCTCTGGCCTGTTTGTCATTACCGGCTTCCCTGTCACCATTTCTGAATCTGTGCGTCTGTTTCTCACATTGAAGCATTAAAGGTTTGGCCTTCTTGTCCTTTTCAGTGCAGATAGGATCATGACAACAATATCAGTTGTAATCATAACTCATCCTTATTCATTTTATAGTTTACAAACTTTTGTGATAGTTTCTATCATTCTGATGCTGACACCGAGATTCAGGGAGTTTAAGTGACTTGCCCAAGGTCACACAGCTATCAAGTGCTTACTGACTTCATCCTGTTCAGTCCTTGGACCAAGTGATTCCTCGTGTGGCCTTTATATAACCTTTCCCTTCTTGTTGTGGGGGCTTGACTTGTCTCTCTTTTTTCTTTCCTGAGGGATTGGACCTTCAATGAGTCATTCTTGTGCTTAGGGCTGAGCCAGGCCATGTACAACATATCCTGGGAAAATCTGTATCTCCTCAGAATGAGGAAAGCCTAGACATTGCTTAACCACAGTCTCAGGTCATGGAACACAGGGCAGATGGCACATTCACACATAGGGTTCTTGGGGGATCCCAGGCCATCACAGATCAGATTCAGTATCCATATATGGGGATCCTCTGGGGATCCTAGGCCTTGGAACACAGGGCAGATGACATATCCACACATGGGGGCCCTCTGGGAATCACAGGCCATGGAGACAGAATTTCTGGCTTGAAAGGGTCCTTATAGTTTTCTAGTCAAACCAGTATCTGAGCTGGAACCCCTATACAACATCCAATTCAAATAAACAAACTTTTAGTGAGTACTTACTGTGTATAAGGCACTGTGATGGGTATGGAGGATTCAAAGATGAAAATGAAGGACAGTCTCTGTCCTCAGGAAGCTTACATTCTGTGGGGAGATGTAGCATGTAAACAAATAAATATAAGCTAGTTTGAGACTAATGGTCATTCAGCCTCTCTCTGCTGGAAGATCTCCAGTGATAGGGAACTCCTCAGCCTCTCAGGACAGTTCATTCGACTTTGGGATAACGCATATTATTACAAGTTTTAACTCATAAAGAGCAAAAATCTGATTCCCTTTAACATCTGTCCATTGCTCCTATTTCTGAATCCAGAGGCCAAGCAGAACAATCTAATTCTTACTCTTTTAGGGATGGCCCTTCAGATGCTTGAAGGCAGTTCTGCAGGCAGAATATCTCCAGGATCTTCTTAGATGCTTTTATAGTATGGCCATCAGTCTTCTCTTGGTTTGGTGCCCTCCTTAGGATCTACAACAGTTTATCAGTTTCCATTAGCAGGTAGTGTGGAGAACCTGCTAGACTTGGAGTGGGGAAGCTTTAGGCTCATATCTGGTACCTGACACTGACCAGATGTGTGATTTTGGGCAAGTCACTGAGTCTTAGTTTCTCCATCTTACAAATGAGGTCATTAATATCCATAGTGTCGCACAGGGCCAGATTGCAGCCTCATATGGCACAGTCTAGAATTCCCTCATCATCTTGGTTGTTCCCTTTGGACATATTCCAGGTTGTCATTATGGTCCCCATAACTGAACAGGATACTGTGGGGTCTAATCATGACTGAGTATCGTAGTACTATTCCTTCTCTTATTCTGGACACCAACATTTCTTTTCTGTGTCATTAGTAGTAATTTTCCTGTCTGATCTTGTACCATCTCTTATGTTATTTTAAGATCTTGTTTAAATATTGTATTGTTGTTTAACTTGGCACATATTTATCTCATCTCTTTCAACAAGACACTGGGCTTCTTAAAGGCTAGCACTGCTACTCTTGGAATCCCCTGTATCGCCAAACATGTAATAGGTGCTTATTTATTGACACATATTTCTGTGGTGTGTCTGTCTGTGTGATGGGGCTTCTCTCCAGCTCCTGTGTACTTTTGTGTATGTTTATCAGTATGATGGGGCTCTCATTCCTCTCCCCCATCTCTGCCCCATCCTCTATATGTGTGTATCTCATAGATGGAGCTCCTTCTGTATATGTTCTGTAAGTCATAGGATTTAGAAATAACAGGAGTCTGTGTACAAGTGAAAGTAAAAGACTGAAATGAAAAATCGTGGGAGGGACTAGGATGGAACCAAGAAATCAAACAGTAAATGAAAGGGTTCAGGGATCTGGTGGTGGTGACAGTGAGTGTGGCAGGAAGAGTGAGTAAAGGGATGGGAAAAAAAAAAATCAGGGTGGTTGGCTGTATACCTGTGCATATTACTGATAGAGGGTGCCCTGTGAAGAAGAACCCAGGCTGGTGGAAGACACCTTTGAATTTCTGGCAGATGATTCCTCAGCTTCTGACTCCTATTCCTATCTCTCTCTTTTTTTCTTTTTAGCGTTTTTGCACCCAAATGTGCCTCATGTACCCGGCCTATCCTTCCTGCAAAGGTAGGGATATATTATAGCTTTGTGGTGTAGGTACTTTGATTCCACTGGCTTTGTTCTTGAGTACACCTAATCCAGGATCTCTGCCAGTCAGTGACTGGGGATGGGTAGTGAGATCTGGGGTTAAAGGTCTGTCCTAAACATTTCATGGATGTACATAAACATTTTTCAAATGCAGGTACACAGGCTAGCCATGTACAGGTATGTTGTTCGTCCTCTGTTTTTGAAGGGGACCAGTGATATTACTCAGGGGCATGTACACAGGCTAGCCAGGTACATGTATGTTGTTTGTTCTTTGTATTTGAAAGGGACCAGTGACATTATAGGTGATATCTTGACCTGATCATGAATTAGATTTAAGTGAAGCAGAGTTGCCCAGTCATCAGCCTCACTCTCTCCTTCTGAGTTGTCAAAGTCTAGTGGCAGGACAGAAGTCAAGACAACTGCCAGTGGGCCAGGATGCAGGGGATAACTGGTATCTTCGATGCCTGACCAAGTTCTAGGTGTTCCATTGTACCTACTTTTCAGCTTCTTTCATGACTCTTGGAACAAATTGTTCTCATCAACCTCCTTCTCCAGGAAAAGCCTTGACATGCTTGGGGTGGACATCCCCACTAATCTTCAGCCTGGTTTAGCCCATCTGCCAGGGGAGAACTAGCATGTCTGGTGTGAGGGCTTGCTGAGCCCTTTTCAGGGCTGCTCATCCACTTTGGTGTCTGCCTGTATCTACAGAACTATTGCAGCACATGTATAGGGTTGTCTGTGTAAGCATGCATGCATGTTTATATTTTGTACCTTTTTCATCAGGGCTGTGAAGAGACTATCCGGGTGGTGTCAATGGATAGAGATTATCATGTGGAATGCTATCACTGTGAGGTATGTCCAGGACTTTCTGTGGGGTTTTGGGAAGGGCTCTTCAGATTGATTATCAGTTCCCACTCTTATTGTGTTCCAGGATGGGAAGTAGGTTCAAGAACAGAATGGGGAATGAACTTATGGTGGGAAGCGGTCTCAGGAGAGGGATGTAAATGGATTTCTGGGCTGTAGGCTATCAGTGAATCCCTGACTAGTATGTAGAATCCTGACCCTGGGGTGGAACACCTGCATATCTGTGAAGGAGGTGAATGGTGATGGGTGCTGATTCTGTTGCACTGGTGCATCTCATTCCACAGGACTGTGGGCTTCGTCTGAATGATCAAGAAGGCCGCCGCTGCTATCCCCTGGAAGGCCACCTGCTGTGTCGAAGCTGCCACCTGGGACGCCTCCCCACCCCGGCCCTGACCAACTATACTATGCATATGACAGAGCTCTGATGGCCTCCCTAGTGGATCAGAGCTTAGGCTCAGGCCCAGGGAAATTTTTTCAATTCCTTAACTAGGTGCTTCTTTAGGCAGAATGAGGTGAGGGTCTCTCCCTTACCTGACACCCAGGAGAGTTTCTGGACCAGAGTAGGGCCTTCACACTGATCCCCTTAGACATATATGGCCCTCTTCTGTCTGGGTTTTCACATCCTGAGAGGTAGCTGTAGAATAGAACCAGTTCCTACAAGTTTCTTCATGCTAGGGCTGGGCTGGGCCCTATACTCCCTTGCTATGAATTAATTTGTGCCACTTTTTCCTTTAGATTTTAGAGTGGTAACCTTGTAGCCCTATTCCCAGAAGTCCATGAATCAGCAAACCTGGGCCCCAAGCACATGGGATTACTGAAAATGGGGATGACCTAGATCCTGTGAAGCCCAAGTTAGGGTACCACCTATCATCCAGGATGTGTTCCACAGTCCTGTAGGAGTTTTGAGCTCTTAGCTTCTCTCTGTCTTCATGTCTGAGTGGCCTCTTCACCTTCCCAAACAAACATTCTAGTCTCAGGGATCCCAGAATCCAATCTGGTTTGGTAGAGGATTATTGATAGTGGAGGTCAGACATGAATGAAAAGGATGCCTGGATTCTGAAAGGGAGCAGTTTGGGAATTGAACATATCCTATTTTTGGTATAAACTTTAATTATTCTTCTGGGACTGCCTCTTTCAGGAAGTCTAGTGAACCATATTGGTTGCTACCATGGTGGTTCTATATCGTGCTTTCAAGACCCATTGTCTCTGAGCTTTTCTCCCCTGCTTTTAAGCAGGTTGAAATGGTAATTGACCCCATGTCTCTTCATAGATCATCCCTGAGCCTAGTGACTGCAAGAGTAGAGAGCTCTAGGCCCTGGACAGGTCAGAGCAGGCTCCATAGGCCAGAGTGAGATGCTCCTGGGGAATTGTGCCTTTACATGTTTTGATATATTACCCAAGGCAGTAGTGCTATATCTGGACCAAGGAAGGCAGAAGCCATTGACTTCAGGCACCCTCCTGGCCTTTCTTGGCTTTGCTCCCAGCACTAGCTAGGATATAGAGGAGGGATGGAGTATGCAGGACCAGGGAACAGTGTGTCTGGGTGGAGTTTGGAAGTATGGAGTGCTGCAAAGTTTTGGGGGATTGTGGTGTCTTTGTATATCTTCCAAAGCAGGGAAGCGTATTTCTTGAGGATGAGTGCTGTGTGTAGTGGTTGAAGTATAGTGTGTTTGCGTGTGACTAGAGAGGGTGATGTGTTAGGGTGTTATTCAAGGCATGCTTGGTTAGGATGAATGTTGTGTGGTCAGGACAGACGACATGTTCGTATGTAATTGGGAAGAGTAGTGGGCCTGTGTGTGCTGGGAGAACAACAAAAAGCAGCTGTTATTTGCCCATGTCCTTTCCTGGGTTTCCTGTTAACTATCACATACTATTCAAATCAGGCAGAACAGGAGATATTTAAGGGAGAGGAGAAGCTCAGGCATGACCTAGAACTCTTAGGGACTGATTGGATCCTCCATGGCCTTTGTTCTAGTGAATATGGGGGGTGATAAGAGAGGTGGTCCAGGGATCCATTCCTCCTTTACTACAGACTGGGAGTAGTAACTCCCTTATCATTCTGCTTTATCAACATCCTTTGTCACCTTTCCTGGTCTTTTTTTTTTTTTTTTTTTGTCCCAGCCTGAGGTTCCTGGACTTCAAAGTGCCTGGCTGTGATGGTGTGGGTGGCTAAGGTTGTGTGTGCAAATGGCAGAGTCTGTATGTGTCCTGGTGCATGTATATGTGGTGGCAGAGATTGTGATGGCATGTGTGGCTATTTCTAGAGATTGAATTTATGGACACAGCTTCCTGAGGGTTCTTTAGCTATCAAGACTCCCTGAGAAGAAGGATTTTGAGGGAGGCATAGGAAGAGGACACACAGAAGACCTTGTTTCCTTGTACTGCAAGAGAAGGGTATTTACAACTTCGTTGTGTAGCTGATGCCAGGACAAAGGCCATAATTTGACTTAAATTAAGTTTTTTTCCTTTGAGAATATTTTCATTTTCTTTAAAAGAATATAGTTTTCTTCCAAGAACTTGGACCAAGGTTGTTTTTGAAACTTTTTAGGAAATCCTCTAACAGTTTGTATGTCATGAAGCTGGTTTGTGCAGGGCACGCAATCCATTTTAGCTATTTTTATATGAAATCTGTCACCTCAGAATGTGCTTCTGCCTCCTCTGAGGCTTCAGAGCATAGGGAAATGGGGTGGTGGTAGGGGAAGGGGATGCTTTCATTTCTGTGTCCAATTCCTTCAGTCTTTAAGGAAGTGGAACTTTTGGGGAAAAGCAGATTTATTTATTTATCTAAAAGACTTGCTCATCCTTTTTTTAAGTTATCACTGGGATTTTGTTCTGTCCAATAAACATGTTTTATAGCTGCTTCTTGTGGTATTGGGTGTGGGAGGTGCTGTGTGATGGGATATGAGCCTGGAGCCCTTCCATTTTGACCTCAACTTGAGACCTGAGACCTCAACTTGCTCAGTGGCCTTTGGGTTCAGGAAGGCTTTTGTCTTCCTTGCAAACCTTCTGCTCTTTCTAAAATATGCTATTTTAAGTATGACTCAAGATGATTTGGCTCAAGAGATGAGGTTTGCTTAATATTTTATACCTAGGTCAGTTGTCAGTATAGATGTTGAATTTGGCTCTATTTTCCTCCCTTGAGAGAGAGAGGGCAGGGATGGAAGAATTGTCTTTGGCTTCAGTCTAATAACTGGTAAAATAGCCCCAAGGTTCGGGAGACCTATCAGAGAAACCTGAGTTTCTCTAGGACAGTCTGTATTCTCTTAAGGGCTGTCAGAAGTCAAGAGAAAATAGCATCTGTATGTGGTCTGCTTCTAGTCATTCCGATCATTTTATATGTAGCTCACTTTTCTTTTTCTTCTTTTTTTATTTATTTTTATTTATTTTTTTATTTTTTAATGTTTAACAATCACTGCCATACAATTGAGATTTTATCCCCCCCACACCTACTCCCCACTACCCCCCTCCCTCCCCACGACTGCATACAATTCTGTATAGGTTCTACATATACTTTCCTATTGAGTACATTTTCACTATAGTCATGCTATGTAGTCGGACTAAAATAAATGGAAGAAATCATATAACAAATTAAAACATGATACACAAAAACATACACATACACAAACATGATCTGCTACATTCTGCAAATGACTTACATATTTCTTTCTCTGAGTGTGGAAGGCATTTTGCCTTAGAGAACCACCATTGGGATTTTATTTTTTTTTTAAGAAGTTCTTGCGTTATTACGAAATTCCAAGTCTACCAGAAAAAACTCTCGCACACTGTGGTCGTTGCTGTGCACAGAGTTCTCCTGGTTCTGCTCCTTTCACTCAGCATCAGGTCATATAAGTCCTTCCAGGCCTCTCTGAAGTCTTCTTGTTCATCATTTCTTATGGCACAATAGTACTCCATTACATTCATATACCATAATTTATTCAGCCATTCCCCAATTGATGGACATCCCCTTGACTTCCAGTTTTTGGCAACTACAAAGAGTGCTGCTATAAATATTTTTGTACATGTGGGACCCTTTCCCATTTTTATGATCTCTTGGGGATACAGTCCTAGTAGCGATATTGCTGGGTCAAAGGGTATGCACATTTTTGTAGCCCTTTGGGTGTAGCTCACTTTTCACCCCATCCTGTGGTTTCCACGAATTGCTGGGTTATATGCTATTTTGGAAGTAAGTATACTTTAGCTTGAGTCCCCAGATCAACTAGGAACCTAAAAATCATCTGAACTCCATTTGCACCAAGCTAATAAAGTCGCTTAAGAGTATATGTTCTGAAAGTAAAACACTATTGGGATGAAAGTAGTTGCTGGTGGAATAGTGGAAACATTCCTCATCCTAATCTCAGAGTTTTGAGTGTCTTTCACCATGCAGTATCAGTCATTTCTTCTTGGCTGCTTGTGTTCAGTTATCTTGTTAAAGCCAAACTCAGTTTCTCAGTTCCTTCAAATTATTTTTCATAGCCAGCAAAAAGGATTCTGAGTGGTTTCTTCCCTGTTCATGAATGGGTGCTGCTCTAAATGTTTTCTGCAGATGACTTTCCCCCTTCCCCTTAAGTCTCTTTGCCACCAGAGTTCATGTCTCCTGATGAAATTCCTCTCACATTTAGGCACAAAGTTCCTTTGGAAAAATGAAATCCTGGGAGCTTTTCCTAGAGAATAATTACTCCCAAGCCTTGGGGCATTCTGGGAGATGTAGTCAAAACACGTCTCTGTTCTAATTACATATGTGACATGGATTATGTTCATTTTATGGGTAATTCATGTGACATTTTGAATACTGGAATAGTAGCTATCGTAGACTTCAGTGCTGCCTTGCTTACATGGCCCTTCTCTAGTCTTTTTACTCTGTTACCTAAAATGTATGGCATCTGAGTTGCCTACCAAGTGTTGCTAAACTCACTCCACCAATGAAGTGAGTCTCTTTGGTGTATGTGTACAGAAAAATTGCTCACTACAGTCATGCAGCTCTCTGAGTGATGGGCTTTTAAAAGTCTTACTGACTGAATTTACAATTTAGAAAAAATTATTGCTCAGAATTACTTTTTTAAAAATAGAAAAATCCATGAGTGTAACACCACACACCTAGAATTTCCTGTTCCATTCTGTACTTCTTCCAACACACTACCCCCTTCTGCCAGTCAGAACAGAATCAGTATTTAATGTGACCATACAGATTATTGGACAAAGGAGAAAGTAGAAAAGAAATAGACCCAAAACCTCCTTCCTGGAACATATGTTGAAGTATTTTTCATAAATCCCATGGCCAGAAGTTGTGGAAAAAAGAATGAAAGGGGTGTGTGTGTGTGTGTGTGTGTAAATTTGGGGTGGAAATCTGTATGCCTATATGCAGATTTCGTTAGTGCCTTATCCATTGCTTTCTCCTATAAGAATCTCAAAAGGTGCTCTCTCTGTCCTCAGAGCAGCGAAACATGGCTGTTGAAACATCCACTACACCTAATTTATGACTGAGGTTTATAAACACAACCTTAGGTATGTTTGCAAGCATGAGGCTCAAGAATGATCTCAGTATCAGAAATGAACCCTGGGCTTGGAATAGCCTTATCAGCACAGACTTATCCTTCCTGATAAACTGACTACCCACCACCAAAGGAAATAAATATCAAGTATAGCCACAGTTAGCAAGATATCTCAAGCAGGATTATGCAGACTTGTTTGCTGAACTACCTTCTCACGAACCACATTTTTATTTTTATTGCTGGTATCTGGTACTGAATAGAAGTTTATAGTCCCAGCTAACTCTTTGACTTAGGCTTAGAAATTTCTGATCACTCTCATTTTATCCTGTTCTCCCCAAACCATTTTGATGCCTGCCAAAAAATTTCCCTCCGAACAATCAACTTTAAAGTGCTGTGTGATGGTTAGGACTGCTATGCCCATTTCACTGCCAGGATGCTCTTGTTTGTTTGCAAATGAAGTTGAATGAGAACAAAAGCTAAACTAAAAGAAATTATTTTTCTCTACCTCCCTGGTCTATATTCCTGCCTTTATTAAATATATGTGAACAGCAAAAACTACTTGGCTTTCGAGCTGTCTGCCAGTCGGTACAAACTATCTACCCTGTTCCCCATTTCCACACAAAGGCAAGCCAAGAAATTATTAGCATTCTGCTTTGGGCAGATAGAGAGCTCTAGCTGATGTTCAGATATTTAAATCTGCCATCATTATTCCTCTTCCAGACTTGTGGTCTCTTTCCTAATCTTTGATCTATTACCGCTTTCTGTCCAGGTGGACTGTCATATAACCAAGCAAGTCTGGTTTTGTTTCCTTGATTCTGACCTACATGTTTTCCCATCAAGCATTCTTTCTCTGGTTCCTGGATTTCCTTAGGTTAATGGACTTAATATTTAATGCTATTTCCCTTTCATCTTTTTGCCAACTTTGTTTCTTTTCATTTCTTTTAAAAAAGTTCTGCTCTTTTAGATTCCCTATCCCAGTCATAGATCCCATCCTACCCAATTCTGTGACAGCTGTAAGTGCAAATGTGCTTCCTTGGATCAAGAGCTCTCCTTCACCTTACGTGTTACCCATACTTGTTCCATTTATGCACAGCTATCTTAGGCTGCAGGTTTTATTGTTCATTTTTCTCTGGGTTTTTCTCTTGTGAATTTCTGGCCGTCTCTACTGCTCTTCTTCTGATGTTGTAGATATCTAGCTTAGTTATAGGTAAACAGTTTTTTTCTCTTAACTTTACCTTTTCATTTATCTAGGCAGATAAATTCTAGCCCTTGTTAAGTGCATTCCACTTTATCAAGAACCTATAATTCCTATATTTTAAGCCAGAAATTAAAATAACCTCAGTTAACACCTATTTTAAAATGAATTTTATTTTATTTTCAGGTTTTTATTTTCTCCTTCCTACTTCTCCTCCCGCATTGAGAAAGCAAGAAAAACTAACCCTGTTGCAAATACGGATAGTCAAGCAAAACAAATTCTTGCATTGGCCACAGAAAGAAAAAGTTTGCATCTGTATTCAAATAACACTTCCTAAATTTTGAAACCTTGCAGCACAGACCTAGAACAAAGGCATAAAAAAAGTGATCTTTAGCTGCAATGCAGTCTGCAACAATTGAGAAATATTTACCCAAAGACATTAAAATGCAATGGAACATACATAATGTTAATATGTGACCTTCTAAGTCAATATGTGCTCAGCAGGGATCTTTTTTTATGTATGCTTTAGTGACCTTTTCTATCTGAGTTTGACAACTCTGATGTTAGATAATGCTTCTGTTCCTAAGATTCAGTTCTTAGCCTGTGACTGTAATCTTTACAGTTCCTCCTAGATTCTTTCTGGTAGTATCACTTGTGCTCACATAAATAAACAGAACAGGTAACATTCATCTGATTTTGCAAGTTTTGGAATGTTGTGAGTTAGCCCCTGAAAAGGAACAGCTAGCTGGTGCAGTTTGCCTAGATTTAGGAAGACTCATCTTTGTGAGTTCAAATCTGTCCTCAGATACTTACTAGTTGTGTGACCCTGGACAAGTTTTTCAACCCTGTTTACCTGTTTCCTCATCTATAAAATGAGCTGGAGAAAGAAATGGCAAACCATTCCAGTATTTTTGCCAAGAAAAACTCAGATGGGATCACAAAGAGTGACTGAAACAATTGAACAACAAAAGGTCCTGAAAACATCACCCAAGAAGATAGCATATCTCTTACTTGTTATCAGTTTAACAGATAGCTGTCTCTGTCTCCTTTAGCAGTAGTCTTTCATTGTCACTTTTTTCCGTCCAACTCCTACTATATGCTCTCTCATCTATTGGCACCTCTAGATCCGTAACATCATCCTTTGGTAGAAAAACAGCTGCTTCGTCCTAGGGAGCAGCAAGGTTCTACTCCTTTCTCTTTGGGAAGAAACTTATACTTGTTGCTTAATCAATCACAAACATTCATGAAAACTCCAAATGTCCAGTGATCTTTGCTTCTCTGTCACATTTTTTTACTCTTGAGCTTCCTGAAATAGTTCAGGATTCTCCTCCGCTATTTCAGATTCTTCTTTGTTTTCACATTGAAGCCTTTCAAGTGCCCACAGAATACAAGGGTTATTCTAGACTAGAGGTGTTGAGTGACGGTGGGAGAGAATTAAAATGAAATTGGGGAACATTTAACAAAATAAAAATGCAGTCCAACATAGTTTATATGATGGTCTTCTGTGATGCCCTCTGTCTCTGAGATTCCTGATTCTGTGTTCTTTTTTCATGAGTTAATTTATTTTTAGTGTTTTGATTTTGTATTCTTTAAATGCTACAATGTGCCAGGCACAGTGCTAAGCACAGTAGAAGTAGCTCCCTTGTAGAACTGCTCTGGCAAATTGCTTTGTGCGTCTTCAGCTCTGGATTCATTACTATCCCTACTTCATTAGCACCTTTTAACTTTGTTAATGCTTTGACAGCCATGTGCAACTTCCTTTTTGGGCTTACTACTTACTTTTTTTTTTTTTTTTGAAGTCAATCGGGGCTAAGTGACTTGCCCTGGGTCACACAGCTAGTATAGGTGTAAGGCTGAATAAAACATCTTGATCCCAGGTCTGGTTCTCTGTCTACTCTGCCACCTAGCTGCTCTTACTACCTTTTACCTTGTCTTACCTGCTTGTCTAACCAATTCCCCCCTCTCTCCCCCAGCTTCTTTTCTTCCTTGGTCTTTCAAATTGAGTCTTTTTCAGGGCAACTAGGTGGTGAAGTGGATAGAACATTAGCCCTGGAGTTAGGAAGATCTGAGTTCACATTTAGTCTCAGACTACTTACCAGCTGTGTGATCCTGGGCAAGTCACAACTCCAATTGTATCTCCAAAACTCAAACAAACAGATTGAGTCTTTTTTCTCTTCCTACTCCTTGGGTTCTTCTGTTTAATTTCTCCTCCTCCTTGAATTCTTCACCTCTAGTTCCCCTTTTCAGTTTTACTCATTCAGCCTGAGTTATTGTCCTTAAATCTTCTCAAATTTTCTCTCTCCAAATGATGATCCTTAAAGTTCCATCTTCTTTTGCTCAAGTTCTCCCATACAAAGTTGTCTCACCAAAAAATGTGCATCAGCAGGTCTAACCATGGTATTTCTTCATATTCCTATCCTCTGAACCCTGGGCTCAACAGTAGTCAACTCAAATTGAAACAGATCCCTGTTGGATGCATATTGACTTAGAAAACCACAAATGAACATAATCCATGTTGTACTGTAGTTTACTTGTTGTGTCAAACATTTCCTGATTACATTTTAATTTCATCCCACCATCACTCATCACCTCTTAGTCTAGAGTAGTTCTTGTGTTCTACAGGCACTTCCACTTTGATTACTGCTCTCTGCCTCAGCCTCTCCAAGTATAATACAAAATCTGAGATCTTTCCTCCCTCTTGTAGTAGGTTATTGAGGAATTTCACATAGCTGCCTAATGAACTTTCAGTGCAACTAAACTGGCTATCCATCATCTACAGATTTTAATGTAGACTCAGGGTGTGGCGTGTTCAAGGAACATATGACATTTTTTTATTTCACTTTTTTGAAACTGGGTTTTCCTATCTTGCCCAGACTGGTAGTTCTCATACTGAGTAGTGACTAAATTATGTATTTTTAAAAAATACTTTACTTAATGTTTTACATGCCCTCAAAAAGTAAAGTCCTTTTTGTTATCACATTCAATGGGTGCCCCCCCAAAATCAGAAAGCTCTCCCCAGCCCCCAAATGTCACCTATTTGCAGCTTAACTCTGGACTCATGTGGATGAGAGTTCATTCTGGTTTATTTCCCATCATTCTATTTCCTAGGAATTTCTAACGCTAGCTAAATTCACTTTGCCTTTTACTAATAGAAAAAGGCAAGAAACATGCATTGAAATATCAAAATAGGATGAAATAAGGTAATAGAAAAAATATCTTGGTATCTATTCCCAAATGAGGACAATTTTATCCCCGATTCCTAACATAGTAGTTTGTAAAAACAGTTTCTCAGTACCTGTGCCTTTAAAAAGATGATGTGTTGTACGGTAAAGGCCCTGGAGTAGCTAAACTGAAGTTTAGCTAACTTCTGTACACAACGTATGAATCTCTGCTTATGTGGTTAGTTAGTCTCTGTGACTCCTGTACAATTCACTTGTCTTCTCTCCTTACTTCATGGGTCCTCAGGCACACTGTGGAACTTCTCAGTTGCTAAACCTTACCATTTCAGTATCAGCAGCCCATGTTGTCTCTCCATGTGGTCCTGGATTCCTGGCAGAGAACCTTTTGACCTCCAATTTCCCAAGAGTTTCTGGCATCCTTGTGATCCAAATCATCTAGCACTTAGGTATATAGTATCATGGGAATTGAAGTCCTAAGAATTTCAGACAGTCCCAGCTTCAAGGCCCATAGCCTCATAGGAAATGTAGTCTTTTTGTTATATATGCTTGTGACACACATAGTATAACAGTGATAGTGACACGAACAATGAGATATTGCATGTACCACAAAGCCTATGTCCACTCCCTTTTCTGCCATGTAGTGATGAGGAATTTTTGGAACCTGTTGAAGGACTGAGGAATGTCTCTAACATCTCACAGGTAGACTTGGCTCCAGCAAGAAAATTGCTAAGAGCAAATCCATATCTTTATAGGAAGCCTGGCTTGCTGTGTTGAAATAGTACAAATTCTCCTCATGGGGATGTGGTGAATGGAGGCTGAGGGGCCTGTAAGAATGGAGGTACTGAGGAGACAGTGGGGAGGGCAGCATATCTCATCCTCCACCTCTGCTAGATCTTACCAAACTGGCCGCCAATGCTAAGGGACAGAATCCTGATCACTGGGCCCCTGGTTACCTTCTTGGCTGAGTCCGAACGTCTGAGCTTCCAAGCATAAAGAATCAGAATCAAGGAATCTCAGAATCTCAGAGTTGATAAGCATCACAGAAGTCATGTAATTTAAGCCATACCTAAAAAGAATCCTCAATACAGTATAATTGAGAGCTAGTAATTGAGCCTTTGCTTAATGACCTTTCTGGAGGAAAGAGCCACCACCTCCCAGAGGCAGCTCTTTCTCCTTATGGATCACTCTCTGCCAGGAAGTTGTTCTTTGCAGTAAACCTAAATTTGTCTCTGGGACTTCCACTCATTGTTTCTAGTTCTATCATCTGGGGACACGTGAAACAAATCCAATCCCTCTTTGACATAAAGGTTACTGCTTATACTGAGTTTGTTTAATAAATATCTATTGAATTGAGTCCTGTGTGTGTGTGTGTGTGTGTGTGTGTGTAATGTGTCTGTGAATCTTGAGCGTGACTTTGTGTTGTACACATGCTTGAAAACAGCCATCATGTCCCCTCTAAATCTTTTCTACAGCAGCTCCTCCTCTTCCTCCTGTGGCATAATCTTAAGGTCCTTCACCACTCTGTTTGTCTGTTTTGGGGGATGCTGCTGGGCCCATCAGTGTCTTTCCTGAAATGCGGTATTCAGAAATGAACACAATACTGATATGGTCTAACCAGGGTAGAGTCTAATGGTACAATCAGCTTCCCAGCCCTGAGTTTTATGCCTCTCTTAAGGTGGTTTGTGATTGTGTTAATTGTGATGTCTCAATGTTGACTTATATTGAGCCTACTAAAACCACCTTTTTTTTTTTTTTTTTTTTTAAGAAAAATGCTATCTAGTCATTCCCCAGGCACTGTGTGATACTGGCCAAGACACTTAAACCTTCTGTCTCAGTTTCATCTCTGTGCTGTTGTTGTTCAGTCATTTCAGCTGTATCTGACTAGAGTGGTTTTCCATTTCCTTCTCCAGATAATTTTACTGATGTGGGAACCAAAGCAAATAGGATTAAGTGACTTACCTAGGGTCACAGAGCTAGTAAGTGTCTGATGCCAGATTTGAACTCAGGTCTTTCTGACTCCAGGGCGGTGCTCTAGCCACTGTGGTCCCTAGCTGGCCCCTCATCTGTATGGTGGGCTGTAATGGGGTTAATAATAACTACCTCCCAGGATTATTGCGAAGATCAAATGTGATAGTATTTGTAAAGCACTTTGTAAATTATAAAGCAGTGTATTTATATGCTTACATTGTCCTTCGTTCTGGAAGAGGACCAAAATGTCATCACTATGGTACAGTCAAGTTACAATCAGACTGTGGCTGATCAGACTGATATAAGCTTGGAATGCTCTACCATAGGTCAGGTACAAATAGTCTATGTGAACTTTTGCAGTGGATTCTCTAAATTTGCACACCTCGAATTTCTTTTGAGCTACTTTATTTATAGAGCACAGCACCTTCTCTGATGTGAGCACGCCATGTTGAGTGGTCCTGTGCCAATGTCTCCCATGTGACACAATCAATTTCAAAGTTCTTAACAGAGACATTGAGAGTGTCCTTATATCGTTTTTTCTGACCACCATGTGAGCACTTGCCCTGTGTGAGTGCTCCATAAAATAGTCTTTTAGGCAAACATATGTTTGGCATTCGAACAACGTGGCCAGCCCACTGGAACTGCACTATATGTATACATGTATAAATATAAATGCTAGTTATTATTATCATTTTTCTTCTTCTAATTTTTAGCTATGAAAGTTAATTTTCTTGCACCTGTGTAAGACTTTACATTTATTGCTATTACATTTTAAATTATGGAATTTAACCCAATGTTCTCCACTTTCAAGATATTTTTGAATCCTGACTGTAATCCAATATATTAGGTATTCCTTCCAGCTTGACGTCATTTGCAAATTTAATAAGCATGCAACCTATATATTTATCAAAGTCACTAATAAAAATATTGAACACCAGAAGGCCCAACATAGTTCTCTCTAGGGCACTCTACTGGAGACCTCCTGCTAAAATTACATTAAATTATTAGCCAATATCCTTTGAGTTCCATAATTCAACCAGTTTCTAGTCTTCCTAATTGTCCTCTCCTTTCCTTTACTACTCCTCCTGTACTGCATTATCCTATCCTATCCTGTTCTGTGCTGTGTATCTTATTCTTTATTATATTATACTATACTGTACCATTCCATATCATACCATACTATACCATATCATACTCATCATGATGAGACATATCAACTTTTGATAAAAGTTACATAAGTTATATTTACTAGTATGATCTTTAAGTCTAGGAATCCCTGAGACTTGTATACTTTCTTGGATATGCCTTGTGATATGCCTCACAAAAGTTCCTTTGTCATTCAGAGAGTGGCTGATGTGGTGGCATGTAACTGATTAAGTGTCTGGGTAAGAGTAGGTGAGTCTCTGGGAAGGAGAGGGTATATTATTTTGAGTCCTTGAGTATCTCTAATGCTAAGCAGAGTACATTGATTGTTTAGTCATTTCAGTTGTGTTTAATTCTTCATAACTACATGTAGGGTTTTCTTGGTAAACATACTAGAGTGGTTTGCCATTTCCTTTTCTAGCTCATTTTACAGGTGAGGAATCTGAGGCAAACAGGGTTAAATGACTTGCCCAGGGTAGCACAGCTAAGTAAATATCTGAGGCTGTATTTGAACTGAAGATGAGTCTTCCTGACTCCAGGCCTGACACTCTATCCATCGTGCCACCTCACTGCTATCTAGTAGGTTCTAAATAAATATTTTTCAATGGAATAGGATGTTATGTATCTGTTGTCTCTTTCAACAGTCTCTTGCCTTTTAAGGATATTACTCATTCATTTTGTGTGTGTGTGTGTGTGTGTGTGTGTGTGTGTGTGTATGTTCCTAGGTGCTCAGTCCTCTAAGTTTCCATCTATAGCACTGGGAACATGGGTAGAATGTACCTCGTTGATTCAGCCCCAACCTAAATTAGCTATAGCCAGATAGCCTTCTTCCATTCCTTCTGCTACATCACCACTAGGTGGCGATGCACCACATGGAAATGATGAGGAAACATTCCCCTGATACACCTTCCTGGAGCCATAAATTTAAAAAGGAATTTTCACTGACAGAAAGGAAGACTCCTAGGACTAAACAGGAAACATACTCAAGAGCACAGTTACAATGAGATCCACCATGTCCAAAGACATATATATATATATATATATATATATATATATAAACAAAGACAAGAAAAAGAGATTGTCGTGGTCAGCAGAACATAAGAGAAGATTTGAAACATATAGCAATAAATTTCCTTTTCAAGAAAGTGTGTATAATAAATACTGCCCGCTGTGATGACAGCTGTCCATCCTTTCTTTGTTTCCTTGTAAGTTTTCTTTTGTTCTCTGGTGTGCACTTTTTACTTGGTTCTTTCCTCCCCCACCCCAGGCTACAATTAAGTGCAGATATATTTATGTATAGATATATACATATGCATATATAGACATATATACAGACATATATATATATATAGACACATACTTTCCCTAACAAATTCTACTCCTGATCTTTGTTTTTATGTTTATGTGTATCTCTTCTTTCCTTTCCCTCCTGACTCCTATACTTTTCTTCAACCTGCTACCTTGCCCTTCTATTACTTAACCTACCCCACCTTGCCAGGATCCTTCCTTTATCCTTTTTCCCCTCCCTATCCCCTTAATGTTTTATTTCTTTCTGGATTTAGAAGACTTTTGTACTTTTCTAGATGTATGTATTGTTCCCTCTTGAACCCATTCCCTATAAAAGTAGGTTTCCAGAACTTAACAGTCCTCCTCCCCTGTCTAATTCTTCTGTGTTTGTTCTTCCTCTTGCACCTCATTTATATAATTACTCTTTTTAGCTATTCCTAAACGTTTTATTTTTTAAGGTCATTTCATATTCATGTCTACCCCAATCTTTCTATGAACTGCCCAATTACTAATAACAATCTTTGACATACGTTTAACATTTTACACACATAAAAGGTAAACAGTCTGTCCTTATAGAATCCCTTGTAATTAGTTTTTGGTATGTACCTTATATTTCTCTTGACTCTTGAATGTCAAATCTTCTATTAAGCTCAAGTGGTTTTGTTTTTGAAAGAAGTCCTGAAATCCTGAAAGTCTGACAATTGATTAAACATCCATTTTTTTTCCCATTCAGCATTATGCTTAGCCTTTCTGGGTATGATGTTTTCTGCCAGAACCCGAGTTCTTTTGTTCTTTGATATATCGTATTACAACAACTGTAATTCTTTAGTGTAGCTGCTGCTGGGTCTTATGTTATTCTAATTGTGGTGCCACCATATTTAAATTGTTTTTTTCTTATTATTCTTTTAATATTTTATTCTTGAGTCAGGGGTTTTGGAATTTGACTATAATATTCCTGTGAGTTTTCCTCACAGGATCTCTTTCAGGTGATAATTGATGAATTTTTTTCTATTTCTACTTTTCCCTCTTGTTCTAATGCTTCAGGACAATTTAATTATTTCTTGTGTTATTGCTTTAAGATTCTTTCTTTGATGACAGTTTTCAGGTACTCAAATTATTCATATGTTTTTCTTCTTCATCTGTTCTCTAGATCAGTTGTTTTTCTTATGTTTTACTTTCTCTTCTATTTTTTCATTCTTCATATTTTGTTTTATTATTTCTTGATCTCTTATAACTTCACTGACTTTCACTTGCCCAATTCTAATTCTTGAGGTGTCATTTTCTTTCTTAAGATTCTGCATCTCCTTTTCTATTTGGTTGACTTCTTTTCATAGTCTCATTTTTCTCGGGTTGTTCTTATTTTTTTTAAAAAGTTTTTCCTCAATTTCTTTCATTTAATTTTTAAAGTCTTTTTAAAGGTCTTTTATGAATTCTTTTTGGGCAGGTGACCATTTGACATTATTCTTTGCAGTAGAAGATGATTTCTTTGCTTTAGTATCCTCCTCTGAAGATGAATCCCAGTTTTCTCTATTCCCATAGTAACATTCTATGGTTGGATTCTTTCTCCTTTGCCTGTGCATTTTTTGGTAATAGTAGTTTAGTTTTTCAATCACCTCTAGTCCTGGGGTATGTGGGATGATGCCTCTGGCTTCAGATCTTCGGTTTTCCCCTCTAGCCTGAAACTCAAACCAAACCTCAAGCCTCCTGTAAGTGCCCATAGACAGTGGCATCCCTACCCCACTGATTCTGCACTCACCAGAATTGTGCTGGTTCCTTCTTGCCCTGACTATGCCTCTGCAGCACAGCTGGGTCTGGCTTTTCTTGTCAGCAGAGGTTCCCTTGGCCCAACTCCCCTCACTGACCATGAGGGTAAAATTTCCTATAGTTGGGGCCTAGGCAGCCTCTCAATCCAATTAACCTGGGGCTTGACACTTGTTGTTTTAGAAGACCCTAGCCTGGAGGTGTTTACTCTTCACAGTGACCAAACCTCAACCTGGTATTTTTCTTCAGATCTTTTCTGATTATCCCAGGAGGACCCCTGTTTTACCCCTACTCTTATTTATTTTCACTGCTCTTTGTTTGCCCTGAGGCACTATTTTATCTCTTTTGTGGGGGAAAATCTTGAGAGCTTGAAATTTTCTGACCTGTTCCGTCATCTTCCCAGAATCCTCTCCAAAGACATATTTCTTAACAAATGCAACAAAGTCACACATTCATAATACACATAATTTGTAACTTATGCAGATGTCATAGATAAGACAAAGGGAATTCAATTAGACAAGTATTGATTGAAAAGTTACTTGGTGTGTACCGAGTACTGTTAAACTTAAGAGAGATACAATGTTTGATACACTGTATTCCCTGCCAGTACTGTCCTTACATAAGGCAAGTTTTGTCTTGGTCTTATGCCTCCAGAGAGCTTTGCAGTTTGGAGAATCTCCATTCATTATAGGCACACAAAAATTTTTAATATAAAAATGAAGCATGCAGGATATAGCAAAATAATTATGAATGACCTGCACACTACCAAGTGAATGTTATCTTATTTGTTTGGGATACATTATGTCAATCAGTGAGTATTTACTAAATGCCTCCGGTACTCCAGGCATTGTACTGAGCACTGGGGCTACAAAAAGAGGCAAAAGACAGTCCCTGCCCTCCAGAAACTTACAATCTAATGGGGGGGGGGGGCAGCAAGCAAACAAATATATACAAAACAAGCTATAAACAGAATAAATAGGAAATAATTAACAAAGGGAAGGCACTGTAATTAAGAAGATTTGGAGAAGGCTTCCAGTAAAAGAAGAGATTTTATTTGGGACTTAAAGCAAGTCAGTTGTTAGAGCCAAGGAGTAAGGTGCCAAGAGATGGAAAGTCTTGTTTGTGGAACAGCCAGGAGGCCAAAGTCGCTGGACTGAATGGAGTAAGGTGTAAGAAAAGTGGACAAGTAGGAGGTGATTAGGTTATGAAGGACTTTGAATTCCAAACAGAGAATTTTGTCTTTGATCCAGGAGCCACTGGAGTTTATTGAATAGGTCTATGGTGTTAGAAACATGCTTAACACACAAAAAGGCATCAAGGAAAATTAATTGAAGTAGAGTTAAGAGGGATCGAACACTGGCCAAAGCTGACTTGACAGCTCTTCAGGAGGGAGTGCCTTCTGCCTTCATGTAAGGCTACAGGAAGACTACTATTTGTTCAGACCAATGCAAGTCATTTATACTGTTCTGAATTTTGGACTCTGCACCCCACCATCCACTGGCCACGTGACTTCATGTTCCCCTCTCTGATAGGCTTTTTCCTCAAACAACTTGTCAAACCTGCACCCAAGTTTTTGATCTTTAACCTGACCATGTTAGGTCGCAACTCTGATCACCCAAAGCTGTGGAAACAGAACTTCTTCCTTGTTTCCCCAAAACTCCCTCTTTCTCTTTATTAAAAATTTCTGCTTTCACACCTAAATCCAATTAATACCTCTTCACTTTCTTTCCCCTATGAATTCTTCTCTTCATCTGTCTCCTCTTTATATAAATATAGGAAGGGAGCAAATTGACTAACGTATTGATAAATATAAGGGGACAGTTCCCTTTCATAAGTGCAGCTACAGAGACTCAAAAAGGCAAATCAATGAATTGTCCTTTTAGAAGTTCCATCTCATACAGCAATCTGGGGAGGAACATCATCTGATGCAGTTTTCTGGTCTGGATGCTTGTTCAAGCCATCTTCAGTACAGCATCTCAACATCTTCTTCCCTTTATCTTCTTGTAGAAATCCAGATGTCCACTCTCCTACAAAACTGACATTGATACAATTTTAGATCATTGTTTCAGTATCAAAATTGGAACTTTGATCAATTGTTATGTTTAAGAAATTCACATTAGGACCCAATTTTTGCATTTTACATTATTAATTCACTATTCATTTCCTCCATCAGGAGGATGAGATTTCACTAAGGAATTAATAACAGGCTCCAGTACATACTTAAATACAATAAATAAATTTTTTAAAAAACAGTACATATCACATCATAAAACAATTCCAACTTCTGGTCATGTGATGCTTCTTTTAAAGCATATACAAGATGAACCACAAAACATTCTTCTTTTAACATTAACCAACTGAGACAAGAATAATATTAGCTAAGTGTGCTAACCTCACAGGCCCTCAATCTGTCTCCATGCTATTACTAAGAATTAAAGGACCCTAACTTATTGTTGTTGATCTAAAATCCTACGAGTTTTTTATTAACAGATCCCTGAAATCCTAAAGCAATCTCTTTATACAAACTTTAGCACCTCCCAGATCTGAGAGAAAAAAGATTTTCCCTTCCTTTATCTTTCTTTTCACATTCAAAAACTTGTTCAGAGTATAGAATGCAGAAAGATTTTTTTAAAGGTTTTCAAACTCTCTGTTACCATTCCTGCAACCAGATCAAGCCAAACAGCAATATATATATACATATGTATGTATATATGTTTGCACATATATGTGTACATATACATACATAGATACACATACATATATACATGCATATATACATACATAGATACATATATATGTGTATACACACACATATATGTATATTCTGTCTCAATCCCCCACCCTACACATTCCTCTGAAACTGCTCCAGAGGGGGTATAGGAGAAGGGGAAATAAAGAGAAGGCATTCCTTGCTGGTTGGCTACATTTAGAATTTTATGAAACACTTCACAAATACACACAGACAAGACATATAACACAGCATTATAGAGTGCACATCAATTTCGAATTCGAATTCAGACTTGTCAAAAACTCGTGGTTATTTACTCTGTTTGATTTCTAGTCAATTTTAAGGATTTAATCCCTCCCTAATAAGCTCACTCCAGCTTCTGGGACAAACAAGAACCTAGAGGTCGTTTGTCTATCCTCTCCAGATGACTTAGAAAATGCCTGCCGCTGTTGAGACTAAAGTCCATGGGCCCCAGCAACCAGCATAGTCCTTTTCTTTGGTAAACTCCTGACCTGGGAGCATCCTCCCAATAATTCTAGGGACTCTGTCCAAGTTCACTCGTTAGCTTAGGGTCAATCAGGAGACTCCTGTGCAGGGATATGTCTAACAAAAAGATTTGCAACACTGTCAGTAAAAGAGCGACCTGAAGTGCAAGTTCCCTGGGCTGACCTTATCTTTGTCCGGTATACCAGTTCACCTGGTCAGCTGACAAGTTTCCTCCCCAATTCCTCTGGACTCCCTGTCCATGGTCTGAGGTTGCATGTTTGAACCAAGTACATTTAACTTACAGGTACTATTAAAAAAAAATTTTTTAACGGGAGTGCTCTCTCTATGTCTTATCTCATTCTGCCTGAGTCAGCATATCAGGCCCCACATTGGACATCAAATTGTTAGAGACATGCTTGACACACAAGAAAGTGTCAAGGAAAATTTATTAAAGTGGAGTTCAGAGGAAATGAACACTTTGGCCAAAGCTGACTCCACCCCTCTTCAGGAGGAGGGAGTGCCTTCTGCATTCGTGAACAGGTAGCTTCCAAGTAAGGCTATAGGAAGACTACAATTTGTTCAGACTAATGTAAGCCATTTATACAGTTCTGAATTTTGAACTCTGCGCCCCATCATCCACTGGCCACATGACTTCATGTTCCCCTCTCTGATAGACTTTTCCCTCAAACAGCTCGTCAAGCCTGTACCCAAGTTTCTGACCTCTAACTTGACTGTGCTAGGTCGCAACTCTGATCACCCAAAGCTGTAGAAACAGAACTTCTTCCTTGTTTCCCACAATGGGAACATTTAAACATACCTAAATTAAGTCAGTCAATTGTCCAGAATGATGTGCTGCAAAATGTAGTGCAAAATCTGTGGAAAGGCAGCCAGAATGAGCAGTTGGGGCTTCTTCAAGGAAATTTAATTTGACCCCTTATGCATCTGCTGGAGCTGAAGGTATAGGTGGGGTGTGTGAGAGGAAACCCTTGTCTTTGAAGAAGGGGTGGGGGGTGGGGGAGGGCTGGAGCAGAGGCATTGAGGATAATAATAGTCAGCCACAGGCAGCATTTACACAATCATCTAAAGATTACAAAGTGCTTTTTGTATATTATTTCATTTGCTCCTATGACCCTACTAGGTTATTATCTCCACTTTAATGGTGAGGAAGGTTAAATGTCTAGTCCGGTCATACAGTCAGTAAGTGGTTGAAGGAATATTTGACATTAGGTCTTCTTTGCCTCAAGTCTCCTGTGCCCCTCAAGTCCAGGCATCTCAGTCACTACTTTGAAACCTCATAAACAGTAAATCTGGATTTGGAAATATACTCTTGGAAAAAATTCTGTTACTTCAAAGGGAATGGGGTGGGAGTAGGAGTGGAATATGCAAGAGACAAATTTCCATTCAATGTAATGGGCTGTTGAGAGGCAGCTTGATGTGCCACACAGTGCTCCATCTCACCCCTGCCGAGAAATAGGGAGAGGTGTTTTCTCCCATCACTTCTTTGAGGCCAAGATTGGTCACTACAATTTGAAAGCATTCAGTTTTCATTGTTTTGTTATTTCTTTTCCCCCATTTACATAACTGTAGTCATTCTGCATAATATTTCCTGGTTCTGCTTATTTTATTTTGTATCAGTTCACATGAAAGTTTCCTTAGAAGCTGTTAAGTCCAACTCTGCTCATGTCACAGGTGAGGTTAGTGAGGCCCAGACAGGATAAGAGACTTGCCCAGGATCACACAGAAAATAAGCAACAGATCTGAAGTTTGTACCCAGGTCTTCTGATTCCAAATTCAGTGCTCTTTTTTTTTACTCTACCTCATTCCCTAAGGCATGTGCCTTGAATAATAAGAGTTAGAGCTGGAAGGGAAGAGGAGGAAAGGGGAAGGGAACCAGTACTTATTAAGCACCTAT
Organism: Notamacropus eugenii; assembly: GCF_028372415.1. Lineage (NCBI taxonomy): Eukaryota > Metazoa > Chordata > Mammalia > Diprotodontia > Macropodidae > Notamacropus > Notamacropus eugenii. Next base: position 452,434,280 of record NC_092872.1, on the reverse strand, counting down.
TATGTGTCAGGCAATATGTTAAGTGCTTTATAAATATTATATTATGTTATGTTATATTAAGCTGGGAGGCAACTTGGAGGTCATTGAATCCAGCCTCTCATTTTTACTGCTGAAGAAATGGAATCCTAGAAGCTCCTGACTTGCTGGATGTGAAATAAAACCAAGGGCAAATGTGGAAAAAGTTTGGCATGGTGGAAACAGCTCTGGGTAGAGTCATAATAAGATCAGAGAATCTTGGTTCTAATCCCAGTTTATTTTACACACACACACACACACACACACACACACACACACACACACACACACACACACACACACATACACGCACGCACAATGAGACAAGGAGAGAGAAAGAGAGAATGAGAAGATTCATTCTTTAACTGTCAGTAGCTGGACACTGCAGAATTGTAAATTGTAATCTGAGTAGTCTGGTGGGTTATTATTGTATAGAAGTTTGAACATTTTGCAAAGCAGCTGACATCCATTTGTAATGATCCGATGATTTTTGTGTAAGGGAGATTTTCCAGGAAAGGTACCATGAAGTTCTTACCAAATTTTCATAAATATTCTTTACAGCAAAGACTTAAAGGAGCCTGGATTATAATAGTTATTCTTAAGACCACAAAAGGGATATTAGGGTTCAAATATATCCTGTGTTTTTCAAAATACCTCCTTTTTCGAGATTGTGTACTGATGTTCTGAAAAAAATTAGTCTTGAGAGTTCTAATTGTCCTATATTTTAAAGGTATACATTTAATACACAAATGAGACCAGTAATCCAGTAATTTTTATCTTATCTTTGAACATGGGAAAGAGGAACATGCTAAAAAATTTCTTGACCAAAAACATTAGAATTGCAGTCAACACTTCACTATAATTCTGCATTAGATCATTATGTAATCTTGTGCTATATTGTCTCAAGAAGGGGTCACTAAAAATATGAATATCATTATTAATGAAAACTAAAACCCTAGTACTTTTTGAAAATGTAAGAACAAAAACAAAACTCAAAAGCTACCTTGACTGCAATTAAAAAGGGAAATTATTGTAGGGGAAATTGTTAAAAAAAAGTTTTTTAGTGTCCTCTTATTCATTTTAAGAAATCATAGACAGCTATGGGTAAATTGATAAGCTATGGCTCTAGTGACTAAAGAGTCTTTCCTTGACAGCAGCTGGCTGATGAATTTTTTTAGATTTTTAATTTTAATATTTTTAAAAATTTATTTTATTGCTAATTTGTGGAAAAAACAAGCATTTCTATAACAATACAATAGAAGATTGCACATGAAACTGTAAACTCTAACATGTACTAAAATGATACTGCAAGTTTGGTTTAATTTGCATTTTATTCATCAATGGATTTAGAGCAGTTTTTCATATGACTCTACCTTGTTGAGATTCCTTCGTTGGAAAACTGCCTGTTTATATCCTTTGACCATTTATCAGTTGGGGAAGGCCTTGTATTCTTACAAATTCAACAAAATTCATTATATATTTTTAATTTCAAACTTTATCTGGGAAACTGTTTTTCTCCATTATCTGCTTTCCTTCTGATCTATGCTATATTTGTTTTATTTGCACAAAACCTTTTCTTAATGTAATTAAAATTATCTATTTTATATCTAACTTTGCTTTCTGTCTCTTGTTTTTTTTATAAACTGTTCACCTATCCATAAATCTGATAAGTAATATGTTCCATGTTCTTTTAATTTTCATGTAATATCTCTCTTTGTACCTATGTCATGTATCCATTTTTTCCTTATCTTGGTAGATGGTGTAAGATATTGGTCTATGTCCAATTTCTGCCATACTGCTTTCAAGTTTTCCAAACAATTTCTACAAAATAATGAAATTTTCCCCAAAAGTCTTAATTCTTTACTCTTTTTTAAATACAAGGTTATTATGTTTATTTATTTATGCTGTAAATTGTACATTTTTTCTATTCCATTGACCTGAGTTTCTATTTCTTAGTCAGTAAAATAAGGAATAAGAGGGTAAGAGGAGAAAATAAAGTAACAGGGATAGGGTAAAAAGAGGCTGAGAAGGAAAATAGTGAATAAAAATAAGATGGAGGAAAAATCACAAGTAGTAATTATAACTTTGAATGTGAATGGCATGGACTCACAAAACAAAAATGGGTAGCAGAATGGATTAAAAATCAGAATACAACAGTATGTTGTTTACAAGAATTACATTTAAGAATGAGAGATACATACAGTTAAATAGAGAGTCATAGTAGAATTTATTATGTTTCAACTGATGCAAAAAAGTCAGGAGTAGTAATTACAGTCTCAGACAAAATTATGGCTAAAATAGATTTAATTAAAAGAAATAAACAGGATAACTACATTTTGATAAAAGGTACCATAGACAATGAAGCAATATCAATATTGAACCTATATACAGCAAATACTATAGCATCTAAACTTTTAAAAGAAAAGTTAAATGAATTACAGGTCAAGATAGATAGTAGTACTATAATAGTAGGGGACTTTAATCTTCCCCTCTCAGAATCAGATAAATCTAGCCAAAAAATAAATAAGAAGATGTTCAGGAAGTGAGTAGAATCTTAGATAAGCTAGATATGTTAGATGTCTGGAAAGAACTGAATGAAAATAGGAAAGAATACACTTTTTTTCTTAGTGATTTACAAAGATTGGCCATATATTAGTATATGAAAATTTTACAGTTAAGAGCAGAAAAGCAAAAACATTAAAAACATCCTTTTCAGATCACAATGCAATGAAAATTATATTTAATAGGGGACTAAGGAAACATAAATTAAAAACTAATTGGAGATCAAACAACCTAATCTTAATGAATGTATCATAGAAACAATCAATAATTTCATTAAAGTAAGTGACAATAATAAGACATCATATCAAAACCTATGGGATATAGCTAAAGTAGTGATTGGAGGAAAATTTATGTCTTTAAATGCTTTTATCAATAAAGCAGACAGGGCAGACTAATGAATTGGGTATGAAATTTAAAAAACTTAAAAACCCCCAATTAAGCACTAAACTGGAAAAACAATTGCATTAAAAAATATATCTAGGAGTTAGTTTTGTGAAGAAACAAATAAAATAGATAAGCAAGTGATTAATTTGGTTTAAAAAAGTGAGAAGAAAACCAAATCAATAGAATTAGTGATTCTGAACTGGGTGAAACTGAAAATGGTGCATATACCACTAACAAAGAGGAAGTTAAAAGAATGATAAGTAGTTATTTAACAAAATAATATTCCAATACATTTTACAATTTAAATGAAATGGAAGAATATTTACAAAAATATAAATTGCCTAGACTAGAAGAAGAGGAAAGCATGAGGAAAGATGTAGTTCTCATTTATGAGCAAGTAAATATAGATCTCAGGGCTATAAAGATGACATCATGACTTCAGTTCCTATGACTGCCTTCCCTAATTGCAGTCTTCAGTTCAGTGGGCTGAAACATACAATTCTGAACCATGCTGTTTGCCTTCAGTCCAACCACACAGCATGGCCAGGACCAGAATTCAGTAAATAGAAGCAAGGGGCCAAGTAGCCAGGGACAAAAGGCTATTCCCACCCTGCCTTCCTCTATCCCTCCCTCCTTCCTTTCTTTTAAAATAAATTTTTATTGATATTTTCTGTTTTTACATCTCTGTAGTATCTCATGTATGCCTCCCCCAGACCTTCTTAAAGAGCCATCCCATATAACAAATAGTATTTTTTAGAGAGGAAAAAAGTCAGTACCATTGGAAAAGTGCAAAAACATGTGCAATGCTTGACACCTGTGGACCACGCACCTCCCTGAAGGGGTAGATTGGGAGTGTCTTCTCATGTGTCTTTATTCAAGTCCTGTTTGGTCTTCATAATTTTGTTACTTTTACTTTTATTTTTTTTGGTGTCATTCTTTCTATTTATATTATTGTACTTACTATGTATTGTGTTTTCTTGACTCCACTTTACATCAGTTCGTATAGATCTTTTCATGCACCTCTGTTTTCATCAGACATATCATTTCTACCAGCATAGTAATATTTCATTGTATTCATGTACCATAGTTTGTTTAGCCATTTCCCAGTTGATGGGCATCTACTTTATTTCCAATTCTTAGCTCTCACAAAAAGTGCTGCTATAAGTATTTTGGAACGTATAGGGTCTTTGTTATGGATGGCTTCTGATTAGTTTTAGATAGATGCTTTTTATGATATTAAAAAAAGTCCCTCCAGTTTTTTTTTCTTAGCATCAAAGAGTACTGCACTTTATCAAACGCTTTTTATTCTTCTTTTGAAATGACCATATGGTTTTGGATGTTTTGATCTTTAACGTTATTAATTTTATTGATTGTTTTCCTAATGTTGAACCACTCTTGCATCCCTGGTATCAATTCTACTTGATCATAATGAACGATTTCTTCGATAAATTGCTGTAGTCTGTCTGATAGGAATTTTAAAATTTTTGAATTAATATTTATTAATGATATTGGCCTGTGGTTTTTTTCTGTGTTTTGTCTTTCTCTGGTTTAGGTATTAGGACTAAATTTCTCTCATAAAAGGATTCTGGAAGGTACTTTCTTACTCAATTTTTGAGAATAATTTATGAAGCATGGGCACTAACTGTTTTTAAAATTGATAGAATTCTCCTGTGACTCCATCAGGACCAGGACATTTTTATTTGGTAGGTCCTTTACGACATCATGATGTTGGGGTCAAGGTATGGTGTGTTTGATTATGGCTGATCAGTGTAGTAAGAGATTGGAAAGCTCTCCTACAGGTCAGGCACAGATAGTCCATTTGAATGTTTGGGATGAAGATGTCTCTAGATTTGTGCATCTCATGTTTCCTTTGTGCTACTGTGATTCTGATTCTGTGAATCTCTACTGAGGAAAAGGAACTTCACTGGAAAAGGCAGCCAGGGCCCAGGCAGAGGCTTGCCTAGTTGAGGTCCATGTTCCCACATGAGAATTGCTTGGGAGTTGGGAAAGAGCACAGCCCATCTCCCCACATTTCTCACTGAAAGTTTGGAGATAATTTGCTTGTCACACCACTGAGTAGAAGCAGGAAATAAGAGTGAATGTGTCTCTTCTTCTTAAAAGTCCCAAATACTCGCTTCTTCTAGTTCAGCCTCTAATGAGGAAATGGCTGTTTTTTCTAAAGTGCTGCTCTACTGCATCCCCTAAGTATCCAAGTTGTTCAGGGAGTTCATTATCTATTGAACTCACCACTTGGGGTCATCAGGAACCTGGGAAAGCAACTCTGAGCATTCTCCTTGGGATAGTTCTCTTTACACATGCACAAAGCAAGAATTGCCCTTTCTGAGAACATATACTGTGGTGAATGTGCTTCTGGAAATTCTCTATGACATTGTTGTTGCTGTGTTTGTCCTTCACTCTCGAAGAGGACCATGACATCAGGGAGATGAATCTAGGCACCTGATTGACTTTGCTGGCTGAGGAAGAAGACACAGCCCCTGTGCAGTGATGCTATCAGCATCAAACTTCTTGATGAATAAATTTAATAATAGAGTTATTTTCAAGCTGAGCCATCTCATTGATAGGCAAGCATACATTGTCTGTGCAGGGCAGACAAACATGGATATGGGAAGGGATATTAAAATTTTCTTTATTAAGATTAGGATGGCATGGTGGTGGGATGGGGAGAAGTGTGGGTAGCTGAGGGGACTAAAAAAGCCTCTTCCTTCCTCTTGCACTCTTACCTTATCTTTAATTAATATCGTCTTTCCCACTCTTTTAACACTTGCTGACTTTCTCTCACCTAATGACCTATGCTCAAGTGAGTGCAATGTTGTAAGTACCTAGCATATGCAGTGTGGCATAGCACATAGATGCCCCAGCTACAAAACTGTCCATTATAATAGACAATAAGCTCAATGCAGGAATTTGTAAACTAAAAGAGACCAGGGATGGGATGGTCAATAATGTCAAAAGGTTTAGAGACCAAAGAATGAGAACTGACAAAGGGTCACTGGATTAACAATTAATTCTTCTGTGCAAAGAGCACTTTCAGAGAGTAGTTGAGTCAGAAGCCTGGTTGTAAAGACTTGAGAAATGAGTGGATGGTAACACAATGAAGGCAGTGAGGGTAAACAATTCTTTCCTGGGGCTTAGCAATCAAAAGGATAGCTGGAAAGAGATATATACAGCAACAGCTTGAGATTATAATGGGATCCAGTGAAGGTGTTTTGGTTAGCTTGCTCTTTTAAATGGTGGAAGGGAACATGGATATGCCAATTGGGAGCAAGAAAGGAGAGAGTAGATCTGGAGAAAATGAATAAAGAGAGGGAGGCGATGAGCCAGGCAACTGTCCTGTGTACTTTACCACTATCAATCAACACGTAGAATATTTGATTTACTTGTCCTTGAAACAGTTTTTGGAAGGGTGTCCAATGTTCCCTCACAAAGGAATGCTATCAGGAAGATGAAAAGGCTAGAAAATAGATTAAAAGAGGAAAAGCTGAAGGATCTGGGGACATTTAGCCTCAAGGAAAGTTAACAGGGACATAGTAAACATCTTCAAATATTTGAGCAATTAATTTGTGAGAAAGATGTTAGACTTGTTTTTCTTGACCCTAATGGGTAGACTGGGGTAGGTAGGTGACACAGAGGATAAGTGCAGGGGCCTGGAGTCAGGAAGACCTGAGTTGGGCTTCAGACAGTTACTGGCTAGCTGTGTGACCCTGGGCAAGTCATTTATCATGCTTGCCTCAGTTTCCTCATCTATAAAATGAGCTGGAGAAGAAAATGGCAAAGCACTTCAGTATCTTCACCGAGAAAACCCCAAATAGACTTACGAAGTGTCTGACACAACTGAAATGACTGAACAAAACCAAAAAAGGAGGAGAACTTGAGTCAATAGGTGGAATTTGAAAGGACACAGATTTAATCTCCACAAAATGAAAATCTTCTGTAAATCTGAACCATGCAAAAGTGGAATGAGATGTCTCAGCAAGTCATGAGTAATATTTTTGAAGATCTTCTAACAGCTTTGCAAGGTGTTGTAGAAATATTATCTCGTTTTAGCCTTACAACAGCCCTGACAGGGGGATACTCTTTTTATTGCCATCCTACAGATCTCAGGTCTTTGCAATTCCAGGTCAAGCAATACCCACCATTTACCAACCTGCCAAGGTGCCACTCAAGTACAGATTCCTCTATATGATTGCTGAAGTCCCTTCTAACTCAAGATTCTGTGATTTTAGATCAAGCATTCTTAACATGAGAACTTCAGGAGATCTGTGACGTTGGATGGGGAAAAAAATTCATCTTCACTTTCACTTACCTCTAACTAACACTTAGCATTTCCTTCAATTAAGAGTTTAAAAAAAATTATTCTGAGCAAGGGCTCTGTCAGACTGCCAAGTAGTTCATGATGCAACAACAATTAAGACCCCCTGTTGTAGACTGAGGGACACACAGGTGGGCAACAGGCACTGAGATGAATTAGAAAAAAAATTATCCTCGAGTATATCTTGCTATCTCTCCCTCTTTTAAGAGTATCCAATACTCTTAGCTGGATAGCACTTAGTTGTGCAACATACTCAGTTGTATAACATTTATTTACACAACAAGCTTACTTGTATAATAGTTATATAACACTGGGAAAAGAAAGGGACTGATCTCGGGTTCACCTGTTGCAGATGGCCTATCATCCCCTCCTCCTCTTTCCCTTCCTCATCCCCCAATATAATTGCCACCTGGATTGTTTTCTCTGGAGTCATATATGGAATAGCTGCATTGCCAAAGAAAAGAACATGGCAACTGGGAACCAAAGACAGTGACTCAATATGGTAACCATGACAGCATTAGGACTCATCTGCTTGGTCCTACTCCCCACCACAGGTAAGTCTGTCCAGCTGTCCCTTGCGTAGGTAAGATCAGTCACTCTCAACTAGACCCCACTACTACATGATGCAGTTTAGGAGAAAAGTTACTAAATTTGGGTTGAGAAGACCTGAGTGTTGGCTCCACCAAAACTTATCTATGAAGCTTTGAACACCATTTTACCCTCTGGCACTCACTTTACTCATTTCTGAAAGGTCCCTAGATGATGATGTCTCTAGAACAGTGGAATGGACAGGGTGCCAGTCTTGGTGTTAGAAAGACCTGTGTTCAACTCCTATAACATATATATGAGTTTTGTGACCATGGGCAACCATTCAATGGCCCTCAGGCAATTTTCTCAAACTATAAATTGAATTGTTAATCTGCATTGGCAGAAGGAGTTTCATTTCCTGAAAAAACACAGGTTGTAGACCCTGAAATCCCTGTTCTGCTGACCTCATAAGGCTGTTGTGAAAATCAAATAAGATATTGCAAGGACTGTAAAAATTGCCATGTGTGAGTTATAATTATTTTTGCTGCTTTCTTTTTTGGGATGCAGAATTAGTTCCCAAGAATGAATACTTTGAGGTGGGAAGTACAGAGGGAGGAACATAACACACAGTATTCAGGTCCAGATATGTGACCACTTCAGACCCACTGGGTAAAACTGTCAAAGGGTGTGGCAGGTGGCATCCAGCCCCACGCTTCCCAACAGTCTGGACAGATGGCCAAACCCAGAGAAAGTGCTGTCATAAGGAGGACAGCTGCACTCTCCTCTGTCAGATATTTCAGATTCTCTGATGTCTAACCCCTATCTTCTCTTTCCTATGACCACCTTCACCTTGGGCCTCCCCCATCCTCCCTGCATATATAACCTCTCCTCAAAATAAAGAAAACTACATTAATGCAGTGAAGTTACACCTCAGTTGAAGAAACGGTAGACACTGCAGTAAAACTCAAAGACTGTGAGGATTTGACCATGATATCTCAATATCAAAATGGAATTTTCAATTTTGGGGTAAGGTACCTCTTCCCAGCGGTTCCTGACCTGTGTCTACTTCCTACCTGAATCTTCCTTCCCTCCCACACACTGCTTATTCTTTTTCCTCCTCAATGTAGGTCGTGCAGAGAATAGAACACTGTACGTGAAGTCAGGAAGACCTGAGTTCAAATCCAGCCTCATCCTAACTATGACAAACCTGGCAAGTCAATGAATTTCTGTTTTGTCAAGAAAACTTCTGTTTTCTTTCTCCTTTTCTTTCCTTCACTCCCTCTCTCCCTCCTTCCTCTCCCTCTGTCCACATAAGGCTCTCATTGACTGGCCAATAAGAGATCCCAGGCTAAGCCCTACTTTGCCATTGTTTGGGCCCTGATTGGCTTAGGTTCTGTTTTGGCCAGAAACCCTGAGATTCTTCTATGACTAAGTAAAAGACGCCATTCTTTGCCTCATTTCTTACCTAATCTTAATCACTGAATGGATTTTGCCTCAGTGAACCTACAATTTGGGAAAGACCTTAACTTAAAAAGACCAAGACCTCCTACTGCATCTGGGGCCATCTCCAGTACTTGGGATCTATGTCTTGCCACTGGACCCAGATGGCTCTGGAGGAGAGAGTAAGATTGGTGACTTTACACAACCCTCCCTGTCTTAAATCTACTTCACTTGCAAGTCATGGCATCACCTTTCTGATATCATGGTCCTCTTGGAGAACAAAGGACAAAGAACAACAGTCCTTTACATCCCAGTGATTTTAAACTCCTGAAGATCGTCATCCAAATTCCATACCCCATTCCATACCTGCTACTACCTCATTCCTCACTCCCATTCCCCTGAACCCTCCCACCACAAAGTTTTGTCATAACTCTACCCAGACCTTCCACCATGCCCTTTGGAATGCCTGGTCCAAAGGCAACAAACTCCCTTCATCTTAAATCTATTCTTCTCTCACTCCTCTCTACCAGCTCTTACTGAAATTTGGCTTATTTCTGATGACACAGCCCCTCTGGCTACCCTGTCCAGTACTGGTTGAACCTTGCCTTATTGTCCTTGGTTCACTGGTTGACACAGGCAAGTTAGAATATTCCTTGCTCCCCATTGCTACTTCTAGGTACTCCTCCTCTATCATTCAGAAACCTATCTTCCTTTGAGGTTCATGCTATTTATATCACCAGCCAGTGAAATCATGGTAGCTGTTGTCTATAGACCCCTAGGTCACTCCTCTTCCTTTCTCAATGAATTTGAGAACTGGCTTACAAGTTTTCAGTCCAATCATCATAGTCGGGAACTTCAACATACAAACTGATTCTCTCTCAGGTACCCTGACCACTCAGTTCCTTGACCTGATCACCTCCCCTGAGTTACTCCATCCCATCCCAGACATACATAAAGATAGCCATATCTTTGATCTTGTTATCACCCACAACTCTTTCACTTCCATGTTCAAGAATTCTGAAATCCCCTTGGTTTTTTACTTCTCCTTCTGTCTTAGACAACTTTCTTCTTCATTTGCACATTGACTTCTAATTCCTTGACCTGTCAATTCTCTTTCAGACCATATTCCCTGCACTAACCACTCTTTCTTCTCCCCATCTTGACCTCTTGATGAATCAATTCAACTCTTGCACTGTCTTCCTCTCTTGAAGTCCTTGAACCCTTATCATATCACCTATTATGTCCAGCCAATCCTCAGCCTTGGACATTCCCACCATTCATCCCCTTCATACCTACATGTGTGCTGCTGAATAAAGGTAGAGAAAACCATGCAACTGTTCTGACTGACCCCACTACAAATTTATGTTATGTAACCTCAACTGATCCTTCACTGCTGTTAGGCAATCCTATTATACTTTCCTTTTTCAACTTACTATTGTTTCTCCTACAGTTGCCCTTTGAAACCTTTTCATCCCTCCTCAAACTTCCGGTGGCTCCCCCCACTCCTCAGTTAAGATCCTGGCCTCTCGTTTTACAGAAAAATATGAGGCCAAATTGAGGCCATTCATTGTGAACTCCCTTGGTTCTCCCCTCTTCTTCACCTTCCATCACTCATATACCTTCTGCTACTTTTCATCCTTCACCTGTTACACATGATGAAAGTGCCTTATTTCTTACCAAGCTAATCCTTCTATTTGTTCAAATGATCCCTTTGTATTCTATGTCCTCCAACAGATTGTCCCCTCTGTCATCCCCATTCTTGTTTATTTTCACTCTCTCCCCGTACTGGCTTATTTCTTACACCTTCAAATAAGCCCATGTCTCCTCTCTCCAGAGGTCCTTTCATCCCTGCTTATCTTTGTCCTATTTCATTTCTGCCCTTTGTAGCTAAACTCCTTGAAAAGGGCATCTATGATAGATGCCCCCACTTTTTCTCTTCTCACTCTCTTGTTAATCCCTTACAGTCTGTCCTCTATCCTTACTATTCCACCAAAACTACACTCTCCCAAGGTACTAATGAGCTTTTAATTTCCTAATCCAATGGCCTTTGCTCTATACTTATTCTCCTGGATCTCTCTATAATCTTTGGCAGTGTTGATCCATTTCTCCTCTTTGATATTCTCTTTTTTGAGACACTACCCTTTCCTGGTTCTCCTCCTACCCATCTGACTGCTCCTTCTCTGTCTCTTTTGTTGGATTCTCCTCTGGATCATGCTTTCTAATTGTGATTGTCCCTCAAGGTTCCATCTAGGGTTTTCTTCTCTTCTCCCTCTATGCTACTTCACTTGGTGGTCTCGTTAGCTCCCATGGATGTAATTACCGTCTTTATGCATTTACTGTCCCAATTTCTCTGTTGACCTCCAATCTTGCATATCCAGCTTCCTTTCAGACATCTTGAAGGGAATGTCCACTAGACATTTCTGTATGTCCAAAAGAGGGCTCATTGTATTTCCTTTTAAGCTCTTCCCACCTCCCTCAATCTTATCTATTACTGTAGAGGGCTACACCATCCAACCATTCCTTCAGGCCTGCAATCTCGTAGTCATCCTAGATTCTTCACTCCTCCTGTTCCCCCATATCCAAGCTATTTACCAAGGCCTGCCAGTTTCACCTTTGGAACTTCTCTCAAATATGATCCCTTCTCTTGAATAACACTACCATCATTCTACTGAAGGCCCTCATCACTTCAGACCCTGATTGCTGCAATAGACTGCCTATTGATTTGCCTCTACCCACTCCAAACCATTCTCCATTCAGCTATTAAAGTGATTTTCCTGACTTGTCTTACCCAATAAACTCCAGAGGCTTTCTATTGCCTCTAGAAGCAAATACAAAATGCTTTTTTTGTCACTTAAAGCATTTTAGAACTCAACCCCGTCTTACCTTCCTAGTTTTCATATACCTTACTTCCTATTTTTGATCTAATGACATAGGCCTTCCACTTGTTTCACGAATGAGACACTCCATTTCTTGACTCTGTATATTTTCTTTGCTGCTGCCCATGCCTGGAATGCTCTTTCTCCTCTGCTACAACTACTGTCCTCTCTGGCTTCCTTTAAGTTCCAACTAAAATCCCAACATCTAGAGGAAGGCTTCCCTAATGCCTCTTACTTCTGTGCTTTCTCTCTTTTAATTTCTATTTAACCTGTAGATGTGGAATAGTGCATAGAGTATTGGTCTTGGACTCAGGAAGATTAATTTTCTTCAGTTTAAATGTGGCCTCAGATGCTAGTTTCATGACCTTGGAAAAGTCACCTAACCTTGTTTGCCTCAGTTTCCTCATCTGTAAAATGAGCTAGAGAAAGGAATGGCAAACTACTTCTATTTCTTTACCAAGAAAACGTCAAATGGGGTCATGGAGAGTCAGATATGACTAAAAATAACTGAACAACAATAACAAACACAAATTTATCTTGTGTCTACCTTGCTTTCTATATATTTGTTTTCATGTTGTCTACCCCACAAGAAGATTATGTGAACCAAACTGACTCCATCTTATACAAATGACTCTATATTGAGATCCAAGTTTCATTTTCCTTTAAATTCTGTCTGCTTGCTAATTGTGTCTTTTGAGTGACATCTTGTTTCACACAGGGGAAAGTTTACCTGTTCATTCTCCTCCTTCCCAACTCTTGAAACTTGCTCTTCTCCTCCCAATTTGGAAAGTCCCTAATCTTTCTTCTAATAAGAAATCAGATTACCTAATCTCTCATCCTGGTTTGCATGCTGTTAATTGCAGGCTTTTAACACATAACGATCTGTCTTCCCTTGCATTTGTGGTCCAGTGCCAAACTAAGGAGGCAATTAGCATGTTTTGCTTAATAAAGTAATATAATCAGAAACCTGAACCTTTGTTCCCTCAGTTATTCCAGATTTCACCAGCCACACCTATTAGACTGCAAATTCCTCAAGGGCAAGGACTCTCTTTTCCCTCTTTTTGTATCCTCAATGCTTAGCATAATTCTTGGCACGTAGTAGGTGGTTAGTAAATGTTTACTGATTGATTGACTGGGAAAAGATAATGGTGTGTCATGCTGAATTTGAGATATTTATGGGGACACCCAGTTTGAAAAGGGTAGGAGAGAGTATTTCATAGGAAAAAGTGGCCAGCAATATCAATTGCTGCATAATAAATTAAAATTTCAGGAGTGAGAAAATACCATTGAATTCATTGATTAAGAATTTACTGTTGATTCAGATGACGGCTTCAGCAGACTGGTGGGAATCAAAAGCCAATTGTAAAGTTCTGAGTAGAATTTGGGGATGGAGTCAGTGGAAGTTCTGGGTATAGACAACTTTTATTTTTTTCTTTTTAAAATTTTCTTCTTTTTAAGAAACAGAGGGTCAATAAAATAGTGATTTTCATATAAAGAAACAGAAAAGAGTTGTTTATGAAGCTCTGAACTGCAACTGTGTATAACTTTGCTTTTTTCCTCATGAGCATAAGATACATTCAGCATGTAACTTCTTTAAAATTTTATTATTCCATTATTTATTTAATTTTTAACATTTATTTTTAAAATTTCAAATCCCAAATTCTCTCTCTCCAGCCCTTCCCTCACCCTTGAAAAGGCAAGCATCATGACACATGTGAAGTTATGTAAAGTATATTCTTATATTGGTCATTTTGTAAAAAAAAGGCAAGAAAATTTTAAAAGTGGAAAAAGTTTGCTTTAACCTGCATTAAGTTCATCCATTTTCTCTCTCGAGGCAGATAGTATTTTTTATCATGAATCCTTTGGAATTGTCTTGGATTATTGTCTTGATGGGAATAGCTAGGTCATTCACAATTGATCATTATACAATATTGCTTTTACTGTGTATAATGTTCTTTTGGTTCTTTTCACATCACTTTGCACCAGTTCATGTAAGGCTTCCAAGGTTTTTCTGAAATAGTCCCCCTCATCATTTTTTAAAGGAGTGACACAATAAGGGTCAAGTGACTTGCCCAGGGTTACACAGCTAATAAGTGTCAAGGATCTGAAGCTAGATTTGAACTCAGGTCCTTCTGACTACAGAGTTGGTGGTCCATCCTTTGTGCCACCTATCTCTCCCCCTTTTTCCTTGTCATTTCTTATAGCACCATATTATTACCATTGATAGGCAACCCCTCCATTTCCAATTCTTTGCTGCTATGAAAAGAGCTACTATAAATAGTTTTGTAAATACAGATATTTTCCTTTTTCTTTCATCTCTTTGAGATACAGGCCTATAATAGTATTGCTGTATCAAAGGGTATGCACAATTTTATAGACCTTTGGGCATAGTTCCAAATAGTTCTCCAGAATGACTGGACCATTTCACAACTCCACCTATAGGGTATTAGTACCCATTTTTCCATATCTTATTAACTTTTGTCATTTTCCTTTTTTTCATGTTAGGCAATCTCATAGGTGTGAGGTAGTACTTCAGAGTTGTTTTAATTTGCATTTCTCTAATCAATATTGATTTAGAGTATTTTTTTTCCATTTGGCTGGAGATAGCTTTGATATTTTTTTCCCCTGAAAACTGTTTGTATGTATCCATCGAACATTTATCAGGAGGGGAATGGTTTTTATTTGTATAAATCTGGCTCAGTTCCCTATACATTTGAGAAATGAATCCTTCATCAGGCAAACTTGTGGTAAAAATTTTCACCTCTTTCCTATTTTCCTTTTAATTTTGGCTTCATTGATTTTGTTTGTGCAAAAACTTTTAATTTCTGTAATCACAATTATTCATTTTATTTCCATGATCCTCTCCATGTCTTGCTTGGTCATAAATTCTTCCCTTATCCATAGGTCTCTCAGGCTAAATTTTTCCATACTCCCTTAATTTGCTTCTGATATCACCCTTTAAGGCTAAATCACGTATCCATTTTGACCTTACCTTGGTATGCAATGTGATAGATAATGTTAATGTCTGGCTTTCTAAGTCAATATTTGACCAATATGTATGATTAATGTATGTATGTATGTATGTATGTATGTTTGTATGGTTTAATGACCTTTTCTATTTGAGATTGACAGCACTGATGTTAGATAATGCCTTTGCTTCTAAGACTTTCAGTTTTTAATCCATGACTCTAATCTTTACAGATACTCTTAGATTCTTTCTGGTGGTATCACTTATGCCCATATAAATAAACAGAATGAATAGTATTCTTCTGGTTTTACAAGTTTTGAAATGTTTTGAGTTAGACCCTGAAAAGGAACACCTAGGAGGTGCAATGGATAAAGTGCCAGGCCTGGAGTTAAGATGACTTATCTTTGTGAATTCAAATCTGGTCTCAGACACACTACTAGCTGTGTGACCCTGGACAAGTCACTTAACTTGGTGGTACAATGGATAGAGCTACCAGTCCTGCAATCAGGAAGACCTGAGTACACGTTCAGTCTCAGACTACTTATTAGCTGTGTGACCCAGGGCAAGTTACTTAGCTCCAACTGCCTCCCCAAAACAAAAATAGACAAACAAACAAATTGGGTCTTTTTCCTTTTCCTATTCCTTGGGTTTTTCTGTTCAGTTTCTCCTCCTTGTTGAATTCTTCACCTTTAGTCCCACCTTTCAGTTTTAGTCATTCAGCTTTAATTAAATCTTAAATTTTCTCTCCCTAAACCCTCTATATGATCCTTAAAGTTCCATCTCCTTTAGCTCAAGTTCTTCTCCCACACAACCTTCTCACACCAAAGAGCCAATCCATATCTCCATATGGCATCTCAGCTTGTGAAACATGAAGAGCCCTGGACTTGGCTTGCTGTAGTGTTGAAGCAGTATAAATTCTCCTCCTGGGGAAGTGGTGATTGGAGGTTGGGGGATCTGCAAGAGTGGAGGTACTGAAGGGACAATGGGGAGGGCAGCATACTTCATCCTCTATCTCTACTGGATTTTACTAAACTGGCTGCTAGTGCTAAGGGACAGAAATCTGGCCACGGGAGTTTTGGTTACCTTCTTGACTGAGTCCAAGTGTCTGAGCTTCCAAGTATAAAGAATGGCAGAATCTTAGAGTTGATAAGCATCACAGAAGCATCACACCTGAAAAAGAATCTACAACACAGTTTAACTGAGAGATAACAATTCAGCCTTTGCTTAATGACCTCTCTGTGGGTAGCTAGGTGGTGTAATGGATAGAGCACCAGTGCAGGAGTCAGGACCTGAGTTCAAAGCTCACCTCAGACACTTGACACTCACTAGCTGTGTGACCTTGGGCAAGTCACTTAACCCCAATTGCCTCATCCTGGGTCATTTCCAGTCATCCTGATGAATATCTGGTCACTGGATCCAGATGGCTCTGGAGGAGAAGTGAGGCTGGTGACCTGCACAGCCCTCCCTCACTCAAAACAAAGTCAAGTGCAAGCCATGTCACCATTTCTCTCATGGCATGGTCTTATTCGACAACGAAGGACGAACACACACACACACACACACACACACACACACACACACACACACACACACACACTGACCTCTCTGGAGGAAAGAGTCATTATGTCCCAGAGGAAGCCCTTTCTCCTTATAAAGTGCTTTCTGTCAAGAAGTTTTTCCTTGCAGCAAACCTAGATTTGATTTTGAGACTTCCACCCATTTTTTTCTAGTTCTGTTCTCTGGGGAGACATAGAACAGATCTAATCCCTCTTTGACATAAATGTTGCTGTTTCCACTTTGTTTAATAAATATCTGTTGAATTGGATTGTGTGTGTTATGTGTGTGTGTGTAACGTGTTTGTGAATCTGAGTGTGACTTTGTACTTTACACATGCTTGAAAATAGCTATCTTCTTTTCTACTAAATCTTTTTTTTTATAATCTAAGCATTAGCAGCTGCTTCTGCTCCTTATATGGCACAATCTTTTTTTTTGTACTTATTTAATATTTTATTTTTCTGTGTAAAATAACAGTTACATGTAAAAACAACTTTCAAATATTTATTTTTAAAGCTTTTAGTTCCAAATTCTCTTCCTTCCTCCCCAGCCCCCATCACTGAGAAGGCAAGCAATTCTATATAGGTTATCCATGTATAGTTATGCAAAACATATCCATAATAGTCATATTATGAAAAAAAACAAGACAAAAAAGCACTTCAAGGAAAATAAAGTAAAAGGAAAAGTATGCGTCAATCTGTAACCAAATCCCATTAATTCTTTCTCTGGGGATGGATAGCACTTTTTATCATAAGTCCTTCAGAGTTGTCTCAGATTATTGTATTGCTGAGGATAGCTAAGTCATTCACAGCTTATCATTCTGCAATATTGCTGTTACTTTGTACACAGTACATTTCATTTTGCATCAGCCCAGGCAAGTATTTCCTAGTTTTTCTGACAGCATCCTACTCCTCATTTCTTATAGTACAATAGTATTCTATCATAACCACAGACTACAACTTGTTCAGCCATTCCCCAACTGATGGGGCATCTTCTCAATTTCTAATTCTTTATCCAGAAAAAGGCTACTATAAATACTTTTGCACATATAGGTACTTTTCCCTTTTATTTTTTTATCTTTCTTGGTATTGCTAGTCCAAAAGGTATTGATGGTTTTATAGTGCTTTGGACACAGTTCCAAATTGCTCTACGGAATGGTTTAATCAGTTTCCAACTCTGCCAACAGTGCATTAATCTCATTTTCCCCACATCCTTTCCAACACTTGTCATTTATTTTTTCTGCCTTGTTAGACCATCCAACAGGTATGAGATAGTACCTCAGAATTATTTGAATTTGCATTTCCCTCATCAATAGTGAGTTAGAATATATTTTCATATGGCTATATGTAACTGTGATTACTTCATCTGAAAACTGATTGTATCTTTTGATTATTTATGAACTGGAGGATGGCTCTTATCTTCATAAATTTGACTCAGTTCTTTACATGTTTGAGAAATGAGGCCTTTATCAGAGAAACTTGTTTCAAAATGTTTTTTCCACAGTTACTGTGGCTAAATGTATTTCCCTCAATACTCTTTCCCCCCTCCATTTATTCTATTTTTTCTCTCTCCTTTCACCCTGTCTCTCCTCAAAAATGTTTTGCTTCTGACTATCCCCTCCCTCAATCTGCCCTCCTTTCTATCTCCCCTACCCTTATCTTATCCCCTTTCCTTTCTATCTTGCTGTAGGGTAAGATAGATTTCTATACTCAACTGAGTGTGTATGTTGTTTCCTCTTTGAGCCAATTCTGATGAGCATAAGGTTCACTTACTCTTTCTCACTTGCCCCCTCTTCCCCTACACTGTAAAAGCTTTTTCTTGCCTCTTTTATGTGAGATAATTTACCCCATTTTATCTTTCCCTTTCTCTTCCTCCAAGTACATTCCTCACTCACCCCTTAATTTTGTCTTTTAGATATCATCCCTTCATATTCAATTAACACCTGTTCCCTCTGTCTACATATACTCCTTCAACTACCCTAATGATGAGAAAGGTCTTTTGAGTTACAAATAACATCTTCCCATGTGGGAATGTAAGCATTTTAACCTCATTAGGTCTTTTATGATTTCCCTTTTCTGTTTACCTTTTTATGATTCTCTTGACTCGTATTTGAAAGTCAAATTTTCTGTTCAGTTCTGGTCTTTTCATCAAGAAGTTTGAAAGTCCTCTATCTCATTGAATATGCATTTTTTTTCTCCTTGTAGGATTATACTCAGTTTTGCTGGGTAGGTGGTTCCTAGATAATCCTAATTCCTCTGCCCTCTAGAATATCATATTCCTAAGCCTTCTGATCTTTTAATGTGGAAGCTGCTAAATATTGTGTTGTCCTGACTGTGGCTCTACTATACTTGAATTATTTCTTTCTGGCTGCTTGCAATATTTTCTACTTGACCAGGGAACTCTGAGATTTGGCTATAATATTCCTGGGGATTTTCATTTTGGGATGTCTTTCAGGAGGTGATCAGGGGATTCTTTCAATTTCTATTCTACCCTCTTGTTCTAGAATATCAAGGGAGTTTTCCTTGATAATTTTTTGAAAGATGAAGTTTGGGCTCTTTTTTTGATCATGGCTTCCAGGTAGTCCAATAATTTTTAAATGATCTCTCCTGGATCCATTTTCCAGGTCAGTTGTTTTTCCAAGGAGAAGTGTCTGATGCCAGATTTGACCTCAGGTCTTTCTGACTCCAGGCCAGCACTCTATTCACTGTGGTACCTAGCTGTTCCATCATCTGTATAATGGGGATATAATGGAGATAATAATAACTACTTCCTAGGATTATTGTAAAAATCATATGTGGTAATATTTGTAAAGCACTTTATAAACTTTAAAACAGTATTTCTACACAGATACGTTGTTATAATTCATTTTGGAAGGATTAATTACTATCAAGTTACAATGTGTCCAACTGTGACTGATTAGACTGATATAAGCTTGTAATGCTCTACCACAGTCAGGCAAAGTAGTCCATGTGAACATTTGGTGTGGATTCTCTGATTTTGCACATCTCACATTTCTTTTGAATTACCTCTCCTGCTTTACTCATAGGGCATTGAACCTTCTCTGACGAGGGCATGCTATGCTGGGCTGTCCTGTGCCGGTGTTTTCCATGTCACACAATCAGTTCCAAAGTTTTTAAGAGGGACCTTGAGGGTGTCCTTGAATCACTTCTTCTGACCACCATGTGAGCACTTGCTTTGGTGAGTTCTCCATAAAATAAATAGTCTTTTAGGAAATGTATGTTTGGCATTTGAACAATGTGGCCAACCCATAAGGGTTGCGCTACATGCATGCATATATCAAATATAAATACTAGTTATTATTATTATTTTTCCTTTCCCCAATTTTATCTGTGAAAGCTGGTTTTCTTGAACCATTGTAAGGCTTTACATTTCTTGATATTTAATTTTAAATTATGGAATTTAACCCCATATTTTCCACTTTCTATACTTCCCAGCTTTATGTCATTTGCAAATTTAATAAGCACATGACCTATATATTTATTTAAGTCATGGATAAAAATATTAAACGTCAGAAGGTGAAATACAGCTCCCTGGGACACTCTACTGGAGACCTCCTGCCAAAATGACATTAAGTTATTAACCAATATCTTTTAAGTTCCATAATTCATTTAGTTTCTAATCTTTCTAATTATCATTTTCTCTTCTTTCCTACTCATCTTATACTGCATTATCCTGTCCTGTCCTGCCCTGTGCTATCTACCCTGTCCTTTACTATATTCTACAGTATTGTACTATATTATACTGTACCATTCCATATCATACTCGTCAATATACCTCCCTCTTATCTAAAAATATAGGGTGAGAGACATATCAAACTTTGATACAAGTTACATAAGTTATATTTACAGCATGATCCACAAGTCTAGGGATCCTTGGGACTTGTACAGTCTCTTGTGATCTATTCATATGTGTCACAAAAGCTCCTTTGTCCTGCATAGAGTGGTTGATATTTTGGCATATAACAGTTAAAAGTCTGGGTAAGAGGAATAGGTAAGTCTCTAAGAAGGAGAGGGTATCTTATTTTGAGTTCATGCTTAGCCTGATACATCGGTTGTTAAATCATTTCAGTCACGTCTGACTCTTTGTGGGTTTTCTTGGGAAAGATCCTTCAGCAATTTGCCATTTCCTTTTCTAGTTCATTTTACAGATGAGTAAACTGAGGCAATCAGGGTTAAGTGACTCGCTCAGGGTTACACAGCTAAGTTAGTGTTTGAGGCCATATTTGAACTCTGGAAGATGAATCCTCCCAACTCCAAGCTTGACACTTTATCCACTGTGCCACCTAGCTGCCATCTAGTAGATGCTAAACAAATATTTTTCAATGGAATCAATTATCATGTATCTGCTCTCTCTCTCAACAGTCTCCTGCTTCTTAAGGACATTATTCACTGTGTGTGTGTGTGTGTGCGTGTGTGTGCGTGTGTGTGTGTGTGTGTGTGTGTGTGTGTGTATGCTTAGTCCTCTAAATTCCCATCTCGAGCCCTGGAAACATGGGTAGAATATACCTCATTGATCTAGCCCCAACCTGAATTAGCTACAGTCAGATATTTATACTTCCATCCACCTCTGACCTTCTGATTCAACACCACTAGAAGGTGCTGCGACCCATGGAAACGATGCAGAAGCATTCCTCTACCCACTTGACAGGAGCCACAAGTTTAAAAAGAAAGTTTTATTGACAAAAGAAAGCCTACTAGGTTGCCCCTAGGATGAAACAGGGGAACATACCCAAAAAACATAGTTACACTGATAGGCCCCATGTACAAAGACATATTTCTTAACACCTGCAACAATGTCACACATTCATAATACACATAATTTGTAACTTACACAAATGTCACAGATAATACAAAGGGAATTCAATTGGACAGGTATCGGTTAAATAGTTACTTGGTGTGAACAGAGTACTGTTACATTTGAGAGAGAGACATTGTTTGATGAGCTGTGTTCCCTGGAAGTACTGTTCTTACACGAGCAAAGCCTTGTCTTGGTCCTATATACCTCCGTGGAGTTTTGCACTTTCATCAGAGGCACGCAAATGTTTTTTATATAAAAATGAAGCCTGAAGAATAAAGCAAAATAATTATGAATGACTTACACAACCAAGTGGATGTTATCTTATTTGTATGGAATACTTTGTATCAATCAGTAAGTATTTACTAAATGCCTCATGTTGCTCCAAGCACTGTACTAAGCACCAGGGATACAGAAAGAGGCAAGAGACAGTCCCTGATCTCAAGAAGCTTACAATCTAAAGGGGAGGGGAGCAACAAGCAAACTAATATATACAGAACAATTTATTACCAGGATAAACAGAAAATAATAAAGGAATAAATAGGATTTGGAGAAGGCTTCCAGTCAAAGAAGAGATTTTATTTGGGACTTAAAGGAAGCCAGGGAAGTCAGTTGTCAGAGCCAAGGAGTAAGGAGCCAAGAGATGAAATGTCTTGTTCGTGGAACAGCCAGGAGGCCAGTGTCACTGGACCGAATGGAGTAAGGTGTAGTAAGAAAAATGGATAAATGATTAGATTATGAAGGACTTTGAATTCCAAACAGAGAATTTTGTCTTTGATCCAGGAGACACTGGAGTTTATTGAATAGGTCTATGGGAACATTTGAATATACATAAATTATGGCAGTCAGTTGTCCAGAATGGTGTGATGTGAAAGTGGTGCAAAACTGGTGGAAAGGCATCCAGAAGGAGCAGTTGGGGCTGGTCCAAGGACATTTAATTTGTCCCCTTTTGCTTCTACTGGAGCTGGAAATCTAGGTGTGGTGGGGGTGGGGGGGAAGGAGAGGAACCCCTTATCCATGAAGACTGGGGGAAGGCTGGACCAGAGGTATTAATAATAATATTAATAGTAGTAGTAATAATAATAGCAATGAGGAATTTAGGGGTACTAACATGTTTTAGTGGTGCTGGGACCCCCAAATTATCAGGGAAGAGGGTGGCATTGCCTCAAATGAATTCACGCACTCAAATCGTCTTCCAGTCAAGTGGCAAAGTTAATTGCAACATGTTAGCAAATTGAGCAAAGTTCCTAGAGAATCTGAAACATGGCAGGAGTGATGCTAAAATATGGAAAAGGGACAGAAAAAGGAATGCCATGTATGTTAATTAAATAATCTGGGGTCTTCCAAGGAATTTGCAAGAAGTCCATGTGTCTTTGGGAGAAGTTGCCAGTAGTCTGGACTCTCAGAATACATGGGAAAATTCAGGGAGTCAATAGAGATAGCTCTGTTGAAGGGACAACATAGTTCCATTTCAGGTGCCAGAGAGAGTTTTTGTAGCAGGCACCTCTGTGCCTGTAATGATAATCTTTATCTGAGGAATTAAAGGGTCAACTCTGTATGAGCCTGTAAGAAGAAAAGAATTGTCTCCCAGGGGACTTCTGGGACTCGGGGTTGCTTCCAGAGATATGGTCTTTGCCTTTTTAGGTCCAGGTCCCATTACCCCAAGAGCAAGAGCTAGCATTTACATAGACTTCTAAGAATTGTAAAGTGCTTTTTATATATTATTTAATTCTATGACTACGACATTATCATCTTCATTTTGATGGGGGAAAAACCTGTGGATGAAAAAGGGTAAATGACTAGTCCAGTGTCACATAGTCAGTCAGTGAGTGACTGAAGGAAGGTTTGAAGTTAGGTCTTCTTTGCCTCAAGTTCACTGTGCCCCTTAGTCCAGGCATCTCAGTCACTACTTTGAAACCTCATAAATAGCGAATTTAGATTTGGAAAGATACCTTTTAAAAAAAATTCGCTGTTGTTTCAAAGGAGTGGGGTGCAACTAAGAGTGGGATATACAGGGAGCCAGATTCCCATTCAGTGTAAGAAAGGGACTGCCGAGAGGCAGCTTGATGTGCCGTGCAGTGCTCCATCCCTGTAATTGCCCACTCCTGCAGAGAAATGGGGAGAAGTTTTTCCTCCCATCACTTCTCTGGGGTCGAGGTTGGTCATTACAATCTGGAAGCATTCAGTTTGGATTGTTCTGTTCTTGTTTTCCCCATTTATATTATTACAGTCATTCTGCATAATATTTTCATGATTCTGCCTATTTCATTTTTATCAGTTCATATGGAAGGCTCCTTAGCTCATGTTACAGGTGAGGTCACTGAGGCCCAGATAGGACAAGGGACTTGTCCAGGATTACACAGGTATAGCAACACATCTGAGGTTTGTACCCAGGTCTTCTGACTCCAGCTTCAATGCTCTTTTTTTACTTTACCTCATTCCCTCATGGCACATCATTTAATGTCCCTTGAATAATAAGATTTAGAGCTAGAAGGGAAGGGAAGGAAAGAGGAAGGGAGCAAACACTTACTAAGCACCTACTATGTGCCAGGCAATATGCTAAGTACTTTATAAATATTATCTTATGTTGAACTGGGAGGGAACTTAGAGGTCTTTGATTGAAACCTCTTACTTTACTGGTGAGGAAGCTGAGTCCTAGAAGGCTGAAGTGACCTGCTGAATGTCACAGTAGTAATAAGCAACAGAATGTGAGATAGAACCAAGAGCTAAAGTGGAAACAGCTCTGGATAGAGTCAGAAGATCAGAGAATCTTGGTTCTAAGCCTGGTTTATTTTATGAGAGAGAGAGAGGGAGAGGGAGAGAGGGAGAGAGAGGGAGAGAGAGGGAGAGACAGAGAGAGGGACAGAGAGAGAGAGAGACGGAGAGAGAGGGAGAGAGAGGGAGAGATGGAGAGAGGGAGGGAGGGAGGGAGAGAGAGAGAGAGAGAGAGGATTCACTAACTGTTAGTAGTTGGATGCCGTGGCGAACTGCAGATTGTGATATGAGCGGTTATTATTCTGGGTTATTACTCTATAGGGATTTGGGCACTCAGCAGTGCAACTAACATCCATGGACACTGATTCAATGATTTTTGTGTAAGAGAGAGTTTCCAGGAAAGGTACCATGAAGTTCTTGCCAAATTTTCATAAATTTTCTTTATAGCAACAACTTAAAGGAACCTAGATTACAATGGTTATTTTTATGATCACAAAATGTACATTAGGGTTAAAGTGCGTCCTCTATTTTACAAAATATCCCCTTTTCCAAGACTGTGTACTGATGTCCTGAAAAAATTTGTCTTGAGAATTCAGTTGTGTCATATTTTAAAGGTGTACATTTAAAACACAAATGAGACTAGTGATCCAGTAATTTTTATAATGCTTCAAGATGGTTTTTGTAAAACCATGTAGGAAAATTTTATCAACATATTGGTCATCAGCTGCATGGTAATGTTACCTGGCCTCTATAATATTGAGCTGTCTTATGGATTTTCTTGTCCTCCCTCTTGCTACACCCTTTGCTGTGCTAATGTTACTGAGGTAATAAAGATGATAAAAGTACCAAAGTACCATACATACAAGTATGTATGAATGTGCTTTATATGAGGTTTTGAAGTAAAATGCTTTGTCATTGTAGATAAAAGAAAAATATGACAGTTATGTATAAGCCTTTTAAAATATCCTGAACCTAAATTAGCAAAATTGCTCAAAGATGTGAGAATTTGAATACTTAGAAGAGACAACTCTGTTGAAATATGTTAAACTTAAAAAAAATTTCTTATATTTATTTTCATTCATATTATGGTAAATAATAAATTAGTGTGCCTCACATGGGCCCATGAATTTTGTATTCATTTAAAAATAAAGTTGTTTATATAGACAGGGTCTTTCTCTACCCTCCCCAACCACTATTTTTTTTTTTGCCAATCCCTATATGTACAGTATCCCATTTGTTTCTAAGAAAAACTCTTTGAGGAAGGTGCTATCCTCATTTCATAAATGAGGGAAAAGACTCAGTGAGGTTAAGTGACTTGCACAATTAATAACTATCTAAGATGGGATTTGAATCCAGATCTTGCTGACTTCAAGTCCAGTGCTCTCTTGACTATGAGGAGATAACGTCTCTAAGAGTGGGTGTCCCTCAAAGCTCCATTCTGGGTCAGCTTCTCTTCTTTCTCTATACTTTGTTCAGTCTGGTTTTAGGTTGATGACTCCCAAATCTATATTTGTAGCCCTAATCTTTCTTCTGAGCTTTTGAACACCAATAACCATCTATTTGGGTGTTATGTTGGTATCTCAAGTTGATTATGTCCAAAATAGAAATGAGAACTGATTATCTTCCCCCAAATGTACCCTTCTTTCAAACATTCCTGCTTCTGTTGTGGGCACCACCATCTTTCTCATAATAATGATGATATGTAGTGTTGGATGCTGGTGATTATGAGTTGAATGCTGCTGACCTTAGGACTGCTCTATGAGAATCACGCACCAAACCCCCTTCTCAGGCACCTCAGTGCTTGTTGCTGCTTGATACTCTTGAGTTGCAACTCCCTTACCTGAATTAAAGACCATAATTTTTGCTTTATTGGCAGTCTTTTCTTTAACTCAGGTTGACATTAGCTAGCATTTATACAGTGTTTTAAGGTTTAAAAAACACTGAATATATACATAAACACACATATATGTACATATATACACATATACACATATGTTTGTGTATATGTTTATATGTGTATATATGTATATATACACACATTTTATACATATATGTATACTTATGGTTTTTGATCATCCACGTTTGAAATTTTAATATTATACTAAAGTCTTCCCTTTACCCCATGCTCTCTGTCCAACTGGTTGCACAAATCTTGTTGATTTTATCTATCGCCAACATTCATCTCATTCTTTCAAAACATATGTTTACTGATCTGATTCAGGGCTCATCACCTCTCTCCTGAACTACTGTAATAGTGTGGGAAACAAAAGGAAGAATTTTGTTTCCACAGGATTGAAACTCCTCCCAACTTTGTGTGAAAGCTGAATGTAAGTCAGAGGTGACTGGTTCCAATCAGAGTTGTGACCTAGCAGAACCAGGCTCCTGATCATGTAAAACGTCAGAAGCTTGTATGCGTGCTTAAGCTGTTTAAAGGAGGCAGTTTACCACAGAAGTAAACAGATGGATAACCTTATCCATAATGGAAACTAGTGCTAGGCAAATGAGCACTAGTGCCGACAGAAATGCCTTCCTACGTCTTGGCTCCTAGTTCTCAATTATTGTAAACTCTTCTCTGGCAATGACTTTGCTTCTGTAGAGAAAACTTCTCAGAGGGTAAATATCCTGAGGCCTCACACCTTGCTAGGAAGAGGAGAGAAAGAGAGCAGGAAGATGTCTACATCAGCAACAGCTGCCAGGTGGAACCCCTGGTCAGTTCTCACATTTCTTCCCAGGGTCCCACAGGGTAGATAGCTTGACAAAAACAAACTTACAAACAAAATGAATAATAGACCACCTTCTAGAGAGATATTCTTAGAGAAAAACTTTCTTTTTCTGTCTGGGAGCAGTGTCTGTTGTTCATCTGTCTGTCCCTCCATCTAGAATTACAGATACTTGAGTTAGAAGGGAAATTACCAGTCCTTTATTGACTCCAGGTAACTGAGTACCAATCCCCTTCCCCAGATCACTGCAAGGGATCACTCAGCCTCTGTCTGAAGACCTCCAAAGTTAGATCAGTCCCTGCTTTCTGAGGCAGCCCCCTCCACTTTTGGACAGTTCTCAGTGTTTTAAGTTTTTTCTTTTGTGGAACTGAAATTTATCTTTGCAGCTACCACACACTGGTTCTGGTTTTGAGCCAAGTAAAACAAATCTAATCAGCTTCACCCTCAAGTATTTGAGGACAGCATTATGCTCCTATCAAGTCTCTTCTTGAGACAAACACCCCCAGTTCCTTTAACCCCCCAAATTCTACTATATCTTTGTATAAAGTCTTCCCACTCTTTGTGTAATCCTGTTCTACACACATTCCTTCTTATCACTGTTCTTCCTAAAATGTAGTAACCAAAACTGAGCACAATAGTACATGTCTTGTTTGACTGGGAAAACAGCAGCCTTTCTTCCTTCTACCTCTTTCCTCTTCATCCTCTCTATATACTGGCTTTCGTCCTCCAAAATATGCAGGAATTTTCCATCTTTTACAGAAAACAAACGAACTTAAACTGACCTTTCTATCCTTTCAGGATAACATTCTATAGCTCTTCTCCTTTCATCTTTCATTTCATTTTATTGATTGTCTGATTTTGATGCTTCCCCATCCTCACTACGCATTCATTTCTCAGCCTTTCTGTTCAAGGTTCTGATCCCAACACTCTAATGAAACTGCTCTTTCCAAGGCAATCAATGCTTAGAATCTAAGCTCTAATGAACTAGGCTTTATTTGCTGTACCTTCAATAATAAAGTTATACCTCATCCCCTACTGAGAGTTCAGCCCCGGGGAATATCTGATTTCAACTCATAAGGGCCTAGGAGGCATAGTGGATCATGTTGGACTTGAAGTCAGGAAGACCTGAGTTCAAATCATATCTCATATTATCTGTGTGATGCTGGGTGAGTAATTTAACCTCTTGGAACCAGAAAGGACTCATTTTCCAGAGTGCAAATTTGGTCTCAGACATTTACTAGCTGTATGATGCTGGCAAGTCACTTAATCCTATTTGCCTCACTTTCCTCATCTGTAAAATGAGCTGGAGAAGGAAATGGCAAACTAGTCTTTTTATGAAGAGTTGGATATTACTGAAACAGTTCAACGACAAAACCCCAGAGGTTCTGTGCCTTACAGAGTCACAGACCACATAGCAACTCCCTCTTCTCAAATGGAATTGAGAGTCTTGCTAAAAGTGATCTGATTGCCTTGTGTGCTTCTCCTTCAAGAGTCAGCTCACTTGACTTTTGATGCTGGCAGAGACACTTCAACTGTTTTTTTGGCACCATGGTCCCCACAGCTCCTGAATCAGCCCTACATCTTAAGGCTATTTTTTGGCAATGTGTGCGCACCACTGATCCTTCCTTCAAACAAGATTGGTTTGGATGGTACTTGGCTCCAAGTATCAGGATGTTTGGTCAGAAGATCTAAAGGGAAGGTTCTTCCGAGACAATTAAGTGGCAATAAAGGCAATAAAGGCAAAATACCTCTGGCCTCAGAGAAACAATGTCCTGTTGTTCTTCTGTTTATGAGATTTTAGGATTATAAATTTAGGGCCCAAAGGGATTTTATAGATCATCCAGTGCATCCCCTTCAGTGTACTGATATGGAAATTGAAGTCTGGAAGATTAATTGATTTGTCCATGGTCCCACTGCCAACAAGTTAGAGGCAGGATTTATACCCAAGTCTTCTTTCCATGCAAAGATAGAAAGCATGTACCTGTCCTACTTGCATTTCTTTCCCAGTATTCCAAATTGGAAAATATTTCACACACCTTTCTATATCGAAAGTCACAATCCTAGCTAGTTCCTCTAAAGATTTCTTTTTTTTTTGTTAACACATTTTTATTGCTACCTTTTTATTTCTCTTAAATTTTCTAATGTATCTCCTTCTAGAAAGTCATTCCCTTATAGTAAATAAAAAAAGAAAATAAAATTAAGCCAAACTGACCAAGATGTTGAGCAAAGTCTGATAGTATATGCAATCTTCCATACCCACAGTCCCCAACTTGTACAAAGAAGTTGGGGAGTAGGTAGATTTCTTCTCATCTCTCTTTAGGATTCTCATTTGAAGCATTTGGTTTTGTGCTGCTGTTCTTTCTACGTCTATAGTTGTAGTCAATATAAATATTGTTTTCCTGGTTCCTTTTCACTTTTTTCATCTGTAAGTTTCCCTATGCTTCTTGTATTAATCATGTTCATCATTAGTTGTAGGCCAGTAATATTCAATTATTATCATGTTATAGCTAGTGCTAGGAGTCACAACTAGGTGAGCTTGTGCCTGGCTCCTTGGCAGTCCTTGTTTCTTTTGTGTTTTCTGCCCTTACTTAGGTGAGAATGAGAGAGAGAGAGAGAGAGAGAGAGAGAGAGAGAGAGAGAGAGAGAGAGAGAGAGAGCGAGCCAGACACACACACAAAGAGGCAGAGAGGACAGAGAGAAAGAGAGAGAGGAGAGAGAAACAGAGAGACAGAGGAAGAGAAGGAGAGAGAGATAGAGAGACAATGAGAGAGAGAGACAGAGAAACACACACACACAGAGACAGAGAGAGAGACAGAAAGAGAAAGAAACACAGAGAAACAGAGAGAGAGAGATAGAGAGAGATAGAGACAGACGGAGAGACAGACACACACACACAAAGAGACAGAGAGAGAGACAGAACAGAGAGAAAGAGAGAGAGGAGAAAGCAACAGAGAAACACACACATAGAGGGAGGGAGGGAGGGAGGGAGGGAGAGAGAGAGAGAGAGAGACTGACTACTGGAAAGAGTACTGGACTAGATTAGCAGTCTCATCTGTTGCTAATCTGGGTATTGTGAAACCAGGTGAAATGTAAAATAGCTAGTTAGGAACCTTTCAAATAAAGGTAAATCCTGAAAAGGCTTAACTGCCAGTCTCCTTGTACAGTATAACAGTAATTATAAATTGAGTTACTGAATCCTGTGTACATAATTTTTATTAATAATGCTTTTGTTGTTTCTATGTTTAGCATTTCATTCTAATGATAAACTACCTGTCCCACACTCAATTCATATTTGTACTTTGAGTGCCTTTTTAATTACCCTTTTGAGGTGCCCATTAGATTTGCAAGATATAAGTTTAATCTAGTTGGCATGGTCCCTGGAAAGCTAAGGTGGTTTTTTTTTAAGTAAGTCAATGATTTTAGAAATGAGGTCTTTATCACAGACATTAGTGGCAAAAATTCTTTCCCAGTTTTCTGCTTTCCTCCTAATCTTGGTTGCATTGGGTTTGTTTGTGCAAAAGCTTTCAATTTGATGTAAGCAAAGTTACCCATTTTGTACTTCATAATGTTCTCTATCCCTTGTTTGGTCAAACTTTTCCATTCTCTGTAAATCTGACAAATACATTATACCTTGCTCCCCTAATTTGTTTATAGCATCAGCCTTTATGCCTTTATGCATCCATTTGGATTTGATTCTTGCGTATGGTGTCAGGCATTGGTCTATGTCCAGTTTCTGCCACACTATTATCCAGTTTTCCCAGCACTTTTTGTCAAACAGTGAGTTCTTATGCCAGAAGCTGGGGTCCTTGGGTTTATCAAGCAGTAGATTGCTATATTCATTGACTGCTCTGTCTTGTGTACCTAACCTATTGCACTGGTCTGCCCCTCTATTTCTTAGCCAATACCAAGTGGTTTTCATGATTGCTGCTTTATAATACAATTTGAGATCTGGTAGGGCTATGGCTTCCCATTTTTTGAACATGGAGCCTTTCTTGTTGGAGGCAAGGTTCATTCCATGGCTGTCAGTCAAATAATTTTTACCTGGAGCATCTTGATAATGCACTAGAATTTAAGAAAAACACCCTTATCATTCCGTGCACCAGCATAGTGCATCCTGGGTCATCTCCAGTTATCCTGGTGACTATCTGGTCACTGGATCCAGATGGCTCTGGAGGAGAAGTGAGGCTGGTGACCTGCACAGCTCTCCCTCACTCAAAACAAAGTCAAGTGCAAGTCATGTCATCATTTCTCTGATGGCATGGTCTTCTTCGGCAATGAAGGATGAACACAACAACAGCACAATGGGCATAACAAAGTGAAAACAAATCCCCCTTTGCAGGTCAGGTAGATTCTCTTAGTACCGAGTCTGGTCAAAATGAATTTCTGGGGACAGAGCAAGCAGAAAACCAGTCTCATGTCTGTCAGGTCTCCAGTCCCATGTATTGTTAGAAGTGGTTCCTCTATGACAGTGATAAATGCTGTGCACTAAACTGCAGTGAAATGTAGCAGAAACAGGCCTGGGGGCACTATTGATCCTTAAGTTGATGGATATTTCAAGGTGAGTGTCTGATTAGATACAGGCACACTCCTTAAATCCCCAGACTAACCAAATGAGCATTGGTATCCACAGAGAAGAAGAGCTAGAGGAGAGAGGTAGACAGTTCTGTGAGAGCTGGCATGCTCTTGGGGATGGGACTGACAGTAGTTAGTCCTAACAGGATGGGGCAAGTGGTCAGCAATGCTCTCTGGCAATTCAATGTCTTTTCTTTGAGAACCAGGCCAAGTTCAGAAAGTCTTATAAATAGAATGGCTACAGGGTAATCATTTTTTTTTAGCTGCATCAACTCTCAGTTTATTTAAAAAAGGTCTGGGGGGGTTTTATGTTCTTTAAGATCAGTATGAGTCAATGGCATGAAAGACAACTGAGGAAGCTAATATAGTCACAGGCTACATTAAGAGAGTTCTATCTTCCAGGAAGGAATAAGTGATCTTCTGAAGGGTAATGCTGAATTTCAGGAAGGACATTGATGAAAATCAGCTGTGTCCCAAGGAGGGGCTACCTGAATGGTGGAGGATCTTCAAGACATTTATCATGAGGATTGATTGAAAGAACTGGGAAAGTTTAGTCTGGAGAGGAGAAGACACGAGGATTGTGTTCCTGTGTCTGAAGAGCTAGCAGAAGAGAGAGGGATTCAATTGACTCTACTTGACTCCAGAGGACAAAATTAGAAATAATGAGTCAAAGTGGTGAAGAAGCAAATTTAAGATTTTACATCAGGAAGAAGTGAAGTAATCTCAAAGAGTTATGGGCTCTTTATGTTATTGTTAGTGAGGAAGTTCAGTGGTGCAGTGAATTCCCTGGGCCTGGAGTCAGGAAGGCCTGAGTTCCAATTTTCCCTTCATATTTACTAGCAGTGTGACCCTGGGCAAGTCATTTAACCTTGGTCTGCTTCAATATCTTCACTTGTAATGTATGAATCACAATAGGAGCATCTGCCTATCAGAGTTGTTGTGAGAGGGAAATAAGCACTTTGTAAAGTGCTTAGCATAGTTTTTGGCATACAGACACTTCCCTTTCCCCGCTTAATGGAAAGAAAGAGGAAGGGAGCACACGTTCATGTAATGCCTGCTATGTGTGAGCCACTGTGATTAGTGCTTTGGAGGTGTTTAAACAAAGGCTAGAGATTGTTTGAGGCAGATAGAGTGAATGAAGTACTGGGCCTGGAGTCTGGAAGCCTCATTTTCATGAGTTCAAATGTGGTCTCAGATACTTGTTAGCTGTGTGATCCTGGCCCAGTCACTTAGCATTGTTTGCCTCAGTTTCCTTATCTGTAAAATGAGATAGAGTAAGAAATGACAAACCACTGCAGTAAGAAAACAGCAAAGGCATCAGAAGGGGTCAGACATGCCTGAATGACTCAGTAACAAGATGACTGTTGTGGGGATGTCTGCTGTAAGGAGGCTGTCAGATATGAGTTGGAGTAGATCACCATTGAAGTTCTTTGCAACTCCCAAATTCTGTCATTGATGAGATCCAACTGGAAGCACCAAGGAGGAGACTGCCTCAAGGATGATGTTTGATTATCTCCTGAGGAAAAGGAAGTTAGTTGGAAAAGACAGCCAAGGGCCCAGTTAGAAGCTTGCTTAGTTGAGGCCCATGTTGCCACGTGAGAATTGCTTGGGAGTTGGGAACGAGCACAGCCCATCTCCCCACATTTCTCATTGAAAGTTTGGAGATAATTTGGTTGCCATACCACTGAGTAGAAGCAGGAGATAAGAGTGAATGTGTCTCTCTCTTTAAAGGTCCCAATTACTCACTTTGCTAGTTCAGCCTCCAATGAGGAGATTGCTGTTGTTTTTTTAAGGTGCTGCTCTACTGCATCCCCTAAGTATCCAGGTTGTTCAGGGAGTTCATCATCTATTGAATTCACCACTTGAGGTCATCAGGAACCTGGGAAAGCAACTCTGAGCATTCTCCTTGGGATAGTTCTCTTTATACATGCAGAAAGCCAGAATTGCCCTTTCTGAGAACGTATACTGTGGTGAATGTGCTTCTGGAAATTCTCTATGACATTGTTGTTGCTGTGTTTGTCCTTTGTTCTCGAAGAGGACCATGACATCAGGCAGGTGATGACATGACTTACAGCTGACTTTGATTTGAGTGAGGAAGGGCTGTGCAAGGTCACCAACGTCACTTTTTTCTCCTGAGCCATCTGGGTCCAATGGCCTGATATTTATGAGGATGACTGGAGATGGTCCAGCTTGCAATGTGAGAACCTGGCCCTTTTCGGCTAAGGTCTTATCAGATTCTTACTTTGAGTAAAATACACCCATTCAATGAATAGGCATCTTTAAATAGCTATTCAAGGAATGGCTCTTTAATAAAAAAAAAAAAAAATCAAACTGGGAGGGGAAGACCCTCCAGGTTCCTGGATAAAAGAGAAACAGTTACTATTTAGTAATTACATTCACTCTATGCTAGGTGGGTGGGGATGTATTTTCCAGTCTACAAGCTCCAGAATGAATAGGATTTAAGGCTTGTACTTTGAGCAAGAAATGTAGCCAGTAAATCTAGGAGAAAAAGATAGCTTTTGGCCATGGTAGCTTTGCCTGGGTAGAATACCAGAGGAGAGGAGAGGAAAGAAGAGGAGAGGAGAGGAGCTGCTACTCACTCAGAGGTTGTGTTTGTCCTTCATTCTCAAAGAGGACCATGACATTCGTACGATATTGAAGGGACTGTTACATATACAGAAAGTAAATATAAGGTAATTTGGTGGGGAGGGACCAATAGCTGGAGGATGGGGGTGAGAATCAGGAGTAGCTTCTAGTAGGAGGTGAGATTTGCTGAGAGTAGTTGGAAACTAGGGCTTCAGAGAGGTGGAGGTGAGGGGGGACGTTTTAGGGATAAGGAATGGAACAGCAGGGAGACTGGAAATGGAATGAACAGCACAAAGGTCTTTTTGTCTTGATAATAGAATGTACGAAGGAAGGGTAATGTGTAATCAGCCTGAAGTATGTAAAGGGGCATGGACATGCTCACATTTGCCTTGCTGCTTTCTTCTTCTGCTGCAGGTAATCTGGAACCAGACTTTGAGGGGTTTTACATGCCCAGCCACAGAATGCATAATGTGACTATAGAGCAATAAGAAACCACTGGAGCTTTCTGAGGAGGGGAAACTGTGTTTTAGAAATATCACTGGTGACAGTAAGACCAATAAGGGGTCAATAGGCCAGGAAAGAGATGAGGAAGGCCTGAACTAGGGGTGGTGCACTTGTAAGTGGACAGAAGGGGCCTGATGCAATACTGTGGCAGTAGAACCTAGATACCTGATTGGCTTTGTGGGCTGAGGAGGAGTCACAGTGAAGGTCAGGGTACATAGGCCAGCTGAGGTAGTATCTCAGGGACTTCCAGAAATTCAAAGTGAATGCCTCCCCAGCCTGGCTCTGCTCTTCGCCCTCTGATGGTTATCTCACCCCACTCCTGTCCCAAGACCATTTCCAGGTGAAATGGCACCCTTAGCATTCATTGTAAAAAAATATGCTAGTGGGTTTTTAGCCCCTGCAAAAAAATGGCACTGGAGCAGGCAAATGTTACACTGGTTTTGGGGGTTGTTAAATCACACTGACTGGGTTGGAGTGAAGAGGGCCCAATATATGTTAATCTTCAGCAGAAAACTTCCTGAGTGAGATGCGTATTGTGACCCAAAACCTTGATACTTTCCTTCAGCGTCCCAAACCCTGCAAATTTTCTGCATTTTTAAACAAAACCTTCTTCCCATTAGGGCTGGGAAGTTTGGGACATTGTGTGGAGTTGAGGAAGGGGAGAGTGATCGAGGTTGCAAAGGGGAGGAGGGTGGTGGTGGAGCAAAGTCTATAGCTCCAATTATTAACCTGATCTTATGGCCAAATAGTCTTCAGCCAAATGATGATGCAGTCAAGGATGTTGGCATTACCTGGTTCCGTGTACCAGATTATGGAATGTGAGCAGGCAGGGGAGGGGTAGGAATGGGAGGCTGGATGAGTGCAATATTTTTTCACTAGGCCTTTAGGCTCATTTGGGAGAACAAGTAGAAGGTGAAAAAACTCTTCTGTGGTACAACAAAGCCCTGAAGGTGGGGGAGGAGATGCAAGGAGAGAATGTGCCACATTGTTGTCTTGGAGGAACTTTAGATTTTAGGTGATATTCCCTGAGAGAAATCTAGAAGGCCAAGAAGAGAAGAAGAGTTGGCCTTATTAATCCAGAGTCTCAAAACCAAATAGCGCACTGTTTTGCTTATGAATGCTGAGAGTGTGTCTGGTCACTGGCCCTAACAAGAGCAAAACAGGGATAAACATTTGATATTGGGAACCTTTGGTGACAAAGAAGTGGTGGGTAGGTGGTTGTATTATAACCAAAACAGTGAAGGTGGTTCCCTTTCTTCTTTTTTGGCTTGCATCTAGTAGGGTCAGGTGAATAAAAAATGCATCTATAAATTAATGAAAGTGTTAACTGGAGGACATAGAATTAATTCTCTACTTCTGGCCATTAGGACATCAGAGCTGGATGAAATAATTTAAAGAAATTCAATTTTATTTAATTTTAATTGCTCAATTATCTCTCCCACCTACTCTCCATGACCCAGTGAGAATACAAGAAAAAGAAAAATCCGTTACAAATATATACCATCAAGGAAAACAAATTCCATCATTAGCCATGTGAAAAAAAAATGGAAAAGGAAAGGAAGGAAAATATGTTTCAGTCTGTGTTCTGAGTCCATTACCTTTCTACGTGAAGATGGATAACATGTTTCATCAGCAGTCCTTTAGAATTGTGATTGGCCATTGCATTGATCAAATTTCCTAAGTCTTTTAAAGTTGTTTCTCTTTAAAATATTGTTGTTATTATATGAATTGTTCTCTTGGTTCTGCTTACTTCACTTTACGTCAGTTCATATGAGCCTTTCCAGGTTTTTCTGAGCCCACCCCCTTCATCGTTTTTTTTTAACAGAAGAGAAAATGGTCTGCTTCATTCTGTGATGCAATTCCTTAGTTCTTTCTCTGGGTGTGGAAGACATTTTGCCTCAAGAGTCCATTGAGAATTTTTTTAGATCCTTGCATTGCTGTGAAGGATTTCCTTGCACATTGGTTGTTGCTGTGTACAAAGTCCTCCTGGTTCTGCTCATTTCGCTCAGTATTAGTTCATATAAGTCCTTCCAGGCCTCTCTAAAGTCTTCCTGCTTGTCATTTCTTATAGCACAACAGCATCCCATTCCATTCATATACTACAACTTGTTCAGCCATTTCCCAGTTGATGGGCATCCCCTCAGTTTGCAATTCTTGCTATTTATAGCAGCAAAGAGAGCTGCTATAAATATTTTTGTACATAAGGGACCCTTTCCCATTTTTATAATCCCTTTGGGATACAGTCCTAGAAGTGATGTTGGTGAGTCAAAGGGTATGCACATTTTTGTAGCCCTTTGGGCATGGTTCCAAATTGCTGTCCAGAATGGCTGGATCAGTTCACAACTCCACCAACAATGAATTAGTGTTCCAACTCTCCCACATCTTCTCCAACATTTATCATCTTCCTGTTTTTTCATGTTAACTAATCTGATAGGTGTGATGTGGTACCTCAGAGTTGTTTTGATTTGCATCTCTCTAATAAGTAATGATTTAGAGCATTTTTTCATAGGACTATTGACAGTTTTAATGTCTTCCTCTGAAAATTGCCTATTCCTATTCTTTGACCATTTATCAATTGGAGAATGATTTATATTCTTGTACACTTGACTCATTTCTCTAAATATTTTAGAAATGAGGCCTTTATCACAGACACAAGTTGCAGAAATTCTTTCCCAGTTTTCTGCTTCCCTCCTAATCTTGGTTGTATTGGGTTTGTTTGTGTAAAACCTTTTCAATTTCATGTAATCGAAATTATCCCTTTTTCATTTCATGATGTTCTCTATCTCTTGTTTGGTCAAACATTTCTTCATTCTCCATATATCTGACAAATATATTATTCCTTGCTCCCCTAATTTGCTTATAGTATCAGTCTTTATGTCTAGATCATGTATCCATTTGGACTTCATTCTTGTGTATGGTGTCAGGCATTGGTCTATGCCCAGTTGATGCCACACTGTTTTCCCGTTTTCCCAGCACCTTTTGTCAAACAGTGAGTTCTTATTCCAGAAGCTGAGGTCCTTGGGTTTATCAAACAGTAGCTTGCTATATTCATTGACTATTGTGTCTTGAGTACCTAACCTATTTCACTGATCTACCCCTCTATTTCTTAATACCAAGTGGTTTTGATGATTGTTGCTTTATAACACAAGTTGACACCTGACAGGCTAGGCCACCTTTCCTACCATTTCTTTTCCTTAGTTTCCTTGATATTCTGGAGTTTTTGCTCCTCCAGATGAATTTTGATATTATTTTTTCTAGCTGTAGAAAATAATTGTCTGGTAGTTTGATTGGTAGGCACTGAATAAGTAAATTAATTTTGGGAGAACTGTCATTTATTTATTTGCTTGGCCTCCGCATGAGCAACTAATCTTTTCCCACTTACTTAGATCTGACTTTATTTGTGCAAGAAGTGTTTTATAATTGTGTTCATATAGTCCCTGGGTTTGTTTTGGCAGGTAGACTCTCAGATATTTTATAGTGTCTGCTGTAGCTTTAAGTGGGATTTCTCTTTCTATCTCTTGCTGTTGTGCTTTGTTTGTAATATATAGAAACACAGATGATTTATGTGAGTTTATTTTGTATTCTGCAATTTTGCCAAAGTTGTTTATTTTATCAAGTTATTATTTTTTACTTGATTCTCTGGAATTCTCTAAGTATATCATCATATCATCTGCAAAGTGTGATAACTTAGTTTCTTCTTTGTCTATTCTAATTCCTTCAGTTTCTTTTTCTTCTCTTATTGCTAAAATTTATATTTCTAGTACCATATTGAATAATAGTGGTGATAATAGTCATTCTTGTTTCACCCCTGATCTTATTCGAAATGCATCTAGCTTATGTCCATTGCATATAATGCTTACTGGAGGTTTTAGGTAGATACAGCTTATTATTATATGGAAGGCTCCATTTATTCCTCTGTTCTCCAGTGTTTTCAACAGAAATATCAAAAGCTTTTTCCACATCTATTGAGATAATTTTATGGTTTCTCTGTTAGTTTTTTCAGTAATATGATCAATAATGCTGACAGTTTTCCAAATATTGTACCAGCCCTTTATTCCTGGTATAAATCTTACCTGATCATAATGTATTATTCTAGTGATAAGTTGCTGTATTCTTTTTGTTAATGTCTTATTTAGAATCTTTGCACCTGTGTTCATTAGAGAAATTGGTCTATAATTTTCTTTCTCTGTTTTGACTCTTTCTAGTCTAGGTAACAGAACCATATTTGTATTATAAAAAGATTTTCGTAGACTCCTTCACCAGTTTTTTCTAATAGCCTGTATAGCATTGGAATTAATTTTTCTTTAAATGTTTGATAGAATTCACTTGTAATTCCATCTGGTCCAGGAGAACTTTTCCTAGGGCGTTCATTGATGGCTTGTTCAATTTCTTTTTCTGAGATGGGGTTATTTAAGTGTTCAACTTCCTCTTCTGTTAATCTGGGTAATTTATATTTTTAAAAATATTTATCCATCTCATTTAGGTTGTCAAATTTATGGACATGCAGTTCGGCAAAGTCATTTTTAAATATTGTTTTAATTTCCTCCTCATTGGAGGTGAGTTCACCCTTTTCATTTTTGATGTTGGTAATTTGCTTTTCTTCTTTCTTTTTTTAAATCACATTGACCAAAGGTTTATCAATTTTATTGTTTTTTTCATAGAGCCAATTAGTTTTTTTTCTCAATTCGATTTAATTAGTCTCTCCTTTGGTTTTCAATATTTCTAATTTGGTATCCCCTTCATCATTTCTTATAGCACAATAACATTCTCTTGCTTTCATATACCATACCTGGTTCAGCAATTTTCCAGTTAATGGGCACCTGAAGGGAAATAATTTGAAGACAATTCCCAAGTTATTAACAAGGGATCCTAGGCATGTTGTTTCCCTAAGAAGGAACAGATTGGGAAGAATAAAACCAACACTAGACAGAACAATAGAAGAGTTATGGAGATTTGGGCACATTGATAACTAGTGAGGTAACACCAGAGAGAGTAGCTTTAACATTGGGACCCACCCTCCCCCAGCTGCAGTCATCTGTCCTTACCTTACAGGCCCTGATCCTGAAGTCTCTCTCATCTTGACTCATCAAGAAATCTAGAAGAGGACCCAGAGGGAGAGACACAACTGACTGTCTTCTCTTTACTCTGCTTACCAGGAAGTCATACCTTCAGACTGCCTGCCTTATTGGACTCCTGACCCTCAACTTTTCCTTACTCTCTGAGTGTCTGTGTCTTTGTCTCCCCATTTCTCTCTTTCCCTATTTCTGTCTCTTCCCTTCTCTGCTCTGTCTCTGTCTCTGTTAGTCTCTATCTCTCGGTCTGTCTGTTTCCCTCTCTCTCTTTCTCTCTCTTTTTGTTTGTGTCTCCTCCTCTCTCTTCTCCCATCATATACATGGTCTCTGTCTGTACTTCCAGGTTCCTCGTCCTTTTGCTTAGAGTGTACATGTCAGCTCTCTTCTTCCTTAAAATGTATTCCTATGCCCATGGTGAATGTCCTTAAATCGTTAGCTATTATGAAATCTCTATTGTAAGTGGTCTTCTTGAGAGTTCCTTTTGTGCCAAGTGCCATGTATCACACAAATGACCATGATATAGGTCCCTTCTTCCTTGTAAGCTCAGAAAATGCACAATTTGAATAAGTGATGAGAGATCAGATTAGGTTCACAGCCTTCATTATAACTCTTCATTGCTAGTATATATGCTGTATGGGGAAAGGAAAAGAAATTAGGACCTATGCCCTAGAATTCACTCTCTCTGTGTCTCTGTATTTGTTTATTTCTGCTTCTCAATGATCTCTCAATCACTCTTCTTTCTTCCTCTCCCTCCTGTGCCATGCAGTGAATTCTTTCCTCTACTCAATCCCCCACTACTCTCTCTGTTACATATATTTAGTCCTCCCATTCCACACCAGCTCATGAATTCCCAAGCACTACATACAAGAACTAGCTTTCCTTCCTATATGGGTCAGTTTTTAACCCATAAGTTGAATGTGTTCAGTCCTGAGGCTACTTACTTGAGGCACTAAATAGGCTTAGGGAATTAGAGAAAGATGCAGTCAGCTATGTGTGACCCTACAGCATTGGGACTGGATAATTGTATCTTCAGCTTCAATGTCTGTCATTTTGTCGCTGACTGCCCCTTTGTATAGTGGACACCTTCCCAGTAGTGAATGAATTAGTGGATGGATTTGTGGACATGGAGATGGTAGCACCATTCATTTTAGTTTGTTTACTCATAAGTCACTTGTACATACAAGTAGAATGATGCAGCCATACATGGGGTGACACTATTATTTGTACTTTAGCACGCAATGATAGTGGCATACATAACCTTACACACTGTGACAATCACATAGTGAGTGATAAAAGACAGTGACATATATAGAACTGAATTTCATTTACTTTATTGGAATAATGAAGGTGAACTACAAAGACAGGGTCTTTTGAGCTCCGTAGTTTGGTCTATAACAAGCAGGGATAGGATAGGGATGTGATGAACAGTGAGCTATAATGGAGGGATTGGTGATTCATTGCCTCAGTTGGTCCAGCTTCCATTATCCTAGTTGTTTGTGCATTGTGGGCTGAGTGCTATTTTAGTCTGAGAAGTAAAGGAAAATACACATGGTTAGGAGGTCAGGGAGTAATCCTACCTACTCAGGGTCTGGGCCAGTTTTCTGTGGTGATATCTCTGGCTATGGTCACCACCTTTCTCATTCCCAGATCAATCAGTGGTAAAGGGGCTTATTAGGTGAATGGGACTGCAATTACATATGGTAGGATGGGCATGATCACACAATTCAACATACACAACGTACATACCTAACTACCTATTCCTGGGAAGTAATAATTTTGCCCTGAGAATCAGAGAAACCTAATCAGGGTAATCACCATTTGGCTTCAGAGGGAATTTCCCAGTTGGGATGCCTATGGCTATAGTTACCACTTCTTACATTCTGAAATCCCTTCCTCCCATATTTTTAAGGAGGACAGATGCCCTCCTGGAAAAGAGAAAGGGAGCTCAGGCTCCTGGAAAGATATCAATTCTTTGGTTCACTTTTGAGTTCTTTCTAAACAGAGTCTTGGAGCCAGAGTGTGAGGAACCATGCATGCATAGGAATGTGAAAGTGTTCATGTGCATGTGATGGTAAGAGTGTGTGAGAGTGTCTGTGCTTGAGGATGTGAGTGTGTTTGGGTGTGTTTATTTCTTTAGCTACAAAAGCATCTGTATTTGAGAATTTGAGAGGGTGTGATTGTACGTGTGCATCAAAGGGATTTGCATTATTCTATGGAAGGAAAAGTACTGAAATTTGTTCTGGGGAGATACTGGCACACAGTCACACATTCACATATGACAGATATCGTACCTCAAGTGCTGTGTGCCTCAGCTTGTCACTCAATGTGAGGGCTGAAAAACATTCGTGGAGTTGATAAAATCCTTCTTGAGTGGTGTTATCAGCTCTGAAATTCGTGAGGAAAGCAGTCAATGGCAGGCGGTTGTTGATGTTGATATCCGCAAGCAACTTATAAATAGGCAGGCAAGCATCGACTGTGAAGAACAAACAGACATGGGCATGGGAAGGGATATTATAATTTTTTTGTTAAGGTGAGGATGGCATGATACTGGGATGGGCAGAAGTGTGGGCAGTTGGGGGGGTGGTAAAATCAGCGAGAAGTAGAGTCATTGGGAGACATAGTATTGCAGTATTTAGACAGTGTTGGAGAATATGGTGAATTGGGGAATTGGGTCAGTTTGGGGGGATAAGGTCATTGGGAATTGGGAGATGGAGGAATTGAAGGGATAGTGTGGAGGTAATGACTTTGGAGTACTCACTACCCCTGCCACCTCCTGAGTCTTACCAAGCAGGTTGTTCTGGGTCAGAGTCAGAAGGATGGTTGAAAAGAGAATGAGAAACTTCATGGTGGAGCGAGAGGATCTAAACTTCCAAGAGTTCGAGGTTCCCAAGTACTGCAGCCTGAGTCTCTGTAGGTAGAAATAGCCAGAGGCTCGTGAATTTATAATGTGTTTTCTTGGATTCTGTCCATGTCCATCCCAGGAGCTTCTGAAGTTCCTCCTCTAGAGGAGGGCAATATTCTGTCTCTGATGGGAAGTTTCTGACTGTGAGAACCAGGATTTGTGACATGCTGGTTATGTAATATTGGGAACAGGAAGATTATGCAAATGTATTTGCTTGGAACGAGTGAGTTGTGTGTTAATGATAGTTTATGACAGAAAGGTGAGACAGGCATGTTGTATGTTAAACAGGTCATATCATGTTTTGTGACAGATTGGCTCTGTATGTACTGTCAGGAAGGAATAGGATGACTTTTTTATGGTAAACTAGTGGAAACAGAAGTCAAGGTCATGCCTTAAGACTCACTAAACCACTGGTGGGAAGGGAATATTTAACATAAATTGCCCCCCCTCCACTCAATTTTATTTCGTTTATGGTTTGTTTTCACATATTTCTTGGAAGTAAAAAATTGTAGGGTCTTTAAAATACCAAGTGTGTCTTGTGAGTGGCAGATGGTAAGTTTTCATTTTCTTATTAAATGTCGCTGTTTCTTGATTGTTTTATTGTATTGTTTAATTCATTGACATTGAAAATTTTTAGTTAGGTTTATGTTTTTCTTCATTTATCTCTAACACCATTTTTTTCAAGTTATGTTTTCTCCCCCCCTTTCTCTTTTACAGTAAACATAGTATAAAGTCTCTTCAGTTTCTTTGCCTTTATCTTTTTTAAGGTGGATCCTATTCCCACTGGCTCCCTTCCCCTCACTCCAAACTTTTCCCCATTTGTTACTCCTTTCCTTTTGGAGTTTGTCTTATTAGTTCCTTTTACAGTCCTGCTTTTATCTTTATTTAATTTATTTATTAATTTTATTCATTTAATTTGTTTATTTAATTCTTTTGTCTTCTTTGTTTAGTCAAATAAGTTTCACCTTCCTCTTCACCTCGTCCTGTTCGTTAGTTTATTTAGATTTTATATTTTGTGTGTGCCCATTGCCAGAGAGAATTTCTCTCTCTCACTCTCTTTCATCTCTCTTCTGGATCTTCCTTCTCTGGCTCATGACTCTTATACTTATCTAGTCCCCCTGTATTTTCTTCATTCTGTAGAAAGTGAGGTACAGAGAGAAGGGACTTGCCAAGTTCTCATAGGTGGTAAGTGGAAAACCAGGTTCTCTGATCCCAAACCAGATATTAATTTCACTGAAGTGTCCTACCTTTAAGTTGACTGTCATATACAGAAAAATGG
This sequence comes from Notamacropus eugenii, assembly GCF_028372415.1. Classification (NCBI taxonomy): domain Eukaryota; kingdom Metazoa; phylum Chordata; class Mammalia; order Diprotodontia; family Macropodidae; genus Notamacropus; species Notamacropus eugenii. The sequence goes on along the minus strand of NC_092872.1, from coordinate 452,390,458 downwards.
AGAACCTCAACATTCTGATATTGGGAATAGAGGCAAAAGATTTTAGGAATGTCCAGAATGTGAACCAGAAAGAAACAATTCGAGTATTGTGGAAATACAATCAGGATAACACAAGATCCAGAAGCTTCTATATTAAGGGATTGAAGGGCTTGGAATATGATGTTGCAGAAGTCAGAGGAACTAGGATTAAAACCAAGAATCACCTACCCAGCAAAATTGAGTATAATACTCCAGGAGAAAAATGGTTATTCAACAAAATAGACACCTTTCAAGCATTCTTGATGAAAAGACCAGAGCTAAATAGAAAATTTGACTTTCAAACACAAGAATCAAGAGAAGCACGAAAAGGTAAACAGGAAAGAGAAATCAAAAGGGACTTACTAAAGTTGAACTGTTTACATTCCTACATGGAAAGATTATATTTGTAACTTTTGAGACTTTTGTCAATATTTGGGTAGTTGCAGGGATTCTATACATATAGACAGAGGGCACAAGGTGAGTTGAATAGGAAGGGATAATATCTAAAAAAATTTCTTGACCTGGGAACTCTAGAATCTGGCTACAATATTCCTAGGAGTTTTTCTTTTCTGATCTCTCATGGTTCCTCACACTCTGGCTCCCAGACTCTGTTTAGAAACAATTAAAAAGTGAACCAAAGAATTGATATCTTTCCAGAAGCCTGAACCTCCTTTTCCATTTAGCTAATTCTGCTTTTTAAATCATTTTTCTCATCATAGACTTTTTGGACCACTTTTGCCATTTGAGTTTATCTATTTTTAAAGGTGTGGTTTTCTTCAGCATTTTTTTGGGTCTCCTTTAGCAAGCTCTTGAGTTACTTTTCATGATCTTCTTGTGTCACTCTCATTTCTCTTCCCAATTGTTCCTCTATGTCTCTTACTTGGGTTTTCAAAATCTTTTTTGATCTCTTCCATGACCTGAGACCACTGTAAATTTATTTTTGAGGTTTTGTATGCAGAAGCCTTGACTTTTATGTCTTTCTCTGATAGTATGCTTTGTTCTTCCTCATCTGAAAGGATGGAGGAAAATACCTGTTCACCAAGAAAGTAACCTTCTATAGTCTTATTTTTTCCCTTTTTTGAGTATTTGCCCAGCCAGTTACTTGACTTTTGAGTCCTTTGTTAAGTGGAGGGTAAACTCTTGGGGCCTGTAAGTTCTCTGTTCCTCCAAGGTGGCACAATCAGGAGAGAGGAGTTTACTCCTCTCCTGGCCTGCACTCTGGTCTGGGAGCAGCCACAAGCTTTTCTGTCCAGGATCTGAGAGTAGGGTTCCCTCTCCACAACCACCTCCAGCTCCCCCAGTCCAGCACTCTTCCTCACCCCAGGGCTATCACTCAGGGCTGATATTGAGATCAGCTGTTTGATTCTCCCCAGGTCTGTAGGTCGAGAGCTGCAAAAATGGACGCCTGGAGCTGGGGCTAGGGCAGGACCCTGCTCCCTTCTTACCCAGGTGAAAGAGCTTTCTTACTGACCTTTGAAGTTGTCTTTGGCATTTGTGAGTTGAGGATTCTGGGGACCGCAGCTGCTGCCCATGATTTCACACCCTGAAGCCTTCTCTGGTCACATTTGTGCCACACAGTGTGGCCAAGACTGGGCTGCACTCAGCTCCACTCTGAGCCTCTTGCAATAGACCTTTCCTGTCAGCCTTCCAGGCTGCCTTGGGCTGGAAATCTCTTTTAGTGTGCTGTTTTGTGGCTTCTGCTGCTCTACAATTTGTTTAGAGTCATTTTTACAGTCATTTCATGGATTTTGGGGGTAGAGCTACAAGAAGTCCATCCTTCTACTCCACCACCTTGGCTTCATCCCCCTTAGTTTTGTTTGTTAAATGAAACAAATTTTAAGTGTGATTTCATGCTCTTGGCTCCACCTGAGGGGAAATCATGTAGAACCACCCAAACTATCTTCTTCCAAAAGCTATGGGGTTTAGAAATGATTCACGAGTAATATTTATGGTACACCTTGTCAGAGATAGCTAAGATGATTATTGTTAAGTTTCTGCCTGAAGTACTTCAACTCTGGAAGGTTAATGGAACATAACAGAGATATCAATCTCCATCATCAAACAATTTCCAGATAGCTTTTGGTATAAGGGTGCCAACCTTATCATCATCAAATTTCAGATCTATTCATATTGTTTCTTTTCACTCATGATATATAAAGACCTGAGGAACTAGAACTTCTCTGATGTATTACCACTGAGGAAATGTCAAACAATGGCTTATACTTACCTCCTTTCTGTGTACCATTGATGTTGTTACATGTCTTTGACTGTCCATTTTCTTTTCTGTCTTCCAGATATTTGAATTTTGACTTAAAGGAGACCATTTCTTGGAAGTTTTGATATACATCATTCATATTCAACCAAAAGAAGAGGAAATTTGACATTTTTAAGAATTTTGGCATTCACAGATTCTTTCTTTTCATTTCTTTTTCTCCTGAGACAGTTGGGATTAAGTGACCTGCAAGAGTCACTTAGCCAGTGTAGTCAAGAATCTGAGGCTGGATTTGAATTCATGTCCCCCTGACTCCTGGTCTGGTGCTCTATCCACTGTGCCACCTCGCTGCTCCAATTTTTTCTCTTTGTAAAAAAGATAAGATCATTTGAATAGTAAAGTTAATAGGCAGTCAGCTAATCTTTGAAGATTTTATGTATGAAGAATTTTTTTTGTAAAATTGGAGCTTGGTGATTTTTTTCCCCTGCAGAATCAATTTAGTTCCTACAAAAAGATACTTGACTCCTTGAATGATAAGGCACCTAAGCTGAAGTTTTATTTTTCTTTATATTTGGTCCTCAGGTGATATGGAACCACTTGAGTTTTTGAAGTAGGTTTGTGACATGGTCACAACCTACAACTTAGGGAAATCACTTTGACAGCTGAATGGATGATGGGCTGGAGTGGGGAGAGTCTTGTGGCAGGTAGCTCGGACAGCTATGCTATGTTCCAATCAAGACTATGCTATGTGTCAGAGGAAAGAAAAAAGAGAGTGAGTTTAGGATGACTTCTAGGGTTTGAGCCTTGGTACCTAAAAGAATGATGATGTCCTGGGTAGAAAAAGAAGTTGGAATTGGAGAGGGGTTAAGATAATGGTTAAGATAATGGATAAGATAATGGTTGAGATAATAAAGGGGTTCAGTTGTGGACATGTGGAATTTGATTTGTCTATGGAACATCCTGTGTGAGATATCTAGTAAGGAGTTTGAGATGTGACTCAGGAGATCAGCTGTCAGAATAGGGCTGCACAAGAAGATGTGAGAATTATTAGCACAGAAATTATAACTGAATCCATGGAAGCTGATGAGATCAGATGATGAGAATAGATTCTACTTTCCCTAGACGACTGCAAACATAAGAAAGACACATGAGCAGTGCTTGTGTGCCTGTAAAATAGTAGCTACTCACTAAAAACTTGTAAAATGCAAGCACTATTAAACCTTTGAAACTGGTCTGACATGACTTTCTGTCTCTGGAGAGAGAGAGAGAGATAATAAGAATGTAAGTCATATTTTGGTCCTGGATGAGCATATCACAAGGTATGAAGAGTAATCACCAGGAACCAGAAAGTTACCAGAGCTGCTAAAATGTTGCAGAATTATTGTATGTGGAGTCATTGACAGGCTTCATTTAGACCAAGGCAGAACCTTTGAAATGTGAGGGGTGAAATTTGAACTAACTGTGGAAACAAAGGCTCAAACTTCTGAGCATATAAATTTATTAAGCGATGCATGCCAATTGTGTTACAAGTTGATACCAGGCCTCCTGAGTTTGTCAAAGGACCCTGAATATAGAGAGAGACAGATACTTTTGCTTTAACAGAAAACAATGAACAGGATATAAAATTAGGTAATCTGATTTCTAATTGGAGGGAAATTCAGGGACTTTCTTTTTGGAGGGGAAGATGAGACAGGTACAGTTCCCTTAAAGCATATAAAAGTGGTGTCCCATTTCCCTTCCATCAGGGTCTATATACAGTCAAAGGAACAAGGCCACAGTAACTGACTGACCAGTAAGGGATGAGTTTTCAGAGAAATCACATGGGTTGCTTGAGATGTATAATTATGAGAAAACTTCACAAATAAATAGTTCACATGTGACTTGGGCTTCCATGTGATTTAAGCAGATCACAGGGGCCCATTATGGGTGGGAAAGATCTTCAAATTAAGCAAAAAATACATTAACAATACAACTTCCCAGTCACACAGGGCTAGGTTCAAACAATGCAAAGAAGTTTTCTCACAATTTGTATAACTGAATAAAGATTTCTCTCAAGACAAAAATTGGACTAGTTTCATATAGGAACAGAAAGGGAACTGAGCTAGATCCAGTCACAAGATGAAGTCAGTGTGGTTCACTCAGTTCCAACAATTCCGATATTCTCCACTGTCCACCACAAAATCTCCTTTGTGAATTATTTGTTTTTATTTTTGTCAAACGGTATGATATGGGGATAAGAGAGACAGAGAGAGAGAAGGGATGAGATGAGATGAGATGAGACTGGCCGCACTCTGTTGTTGCTTTGGTATCCTAAAAGTTCCACACTCTTCTCTAGGATTCTTTACATTTCTGCTTTTTTAAAAAAAATAGTCATTTCAAATGTTGTATAATGCATTGCTAATAGAGAGTTATTGGCTTTTGTGAAGATTGCACTGCTTTACCAAAAGAAGTGGGGGTGAGAGAAGGGAGAGGTAGTAGTACTGCTTACATGTAAATTAATGTAATCCTGTTTTTAATTTGAGGAATAATACAAACATTTCCATAACACAGCATAACAATCTAAAAGATGATTGTACATGAAACTGCAAGCGTTATGCACAATGCTGTTCTTTTTAAACATATAATAAAATTATCGTGTAAATTTCTTTTTTTCTTCCCTCCCCCACCATGATGGCTCCCATTACAGAGAAATAGCTGTTTTATACATATATATGTATGTATATGTCTAAAATTAGTCTATACATATTCTATTTATCAGTTCTTTCTCTAGATGCAGATAACATCTGTCTTCATATGTCCTTTATTGTTAATTTGGGTATTTATACTATTCAAAATGATTTATTAGCTCAAAGTTATTCTCCCTCCCTCCCCCAAATTTATTAATTTATTTTTTTTCAGTTTTAAACAATCACTTCCATAAGTTTTAAATTGTCCCTGCCTCCCTGCCCACTCTGATGGCAGGCAATCTTATATGGGCTCTACACTCAAAATCATTCTTAAAACACTATTGCTGTTACTGTACGCAATAGTCTTTTTTTGGTTTCTGCTCATTTTGCTCTTTTGTTATTTCCTGTGGTCTTTCCCTGTTTTTCTATGATTGTTGAGATCATCATTTCTTGTAGGATGGGGGTATTCCATCACAATCATATACCACAGCTTGTTCAGCCATTCTCCAATTGACAGGCATGCCTGCAATGTCCAGTTCTTTGCCACCACAAAGAGAGCTGCGATAAATATTTTAGACCACATACGTTCTTCTCCTTTTTTCCTAATAATCTTTGGAAATAGACCTAGTGGTGCTTTTACTGGGCCAAAGGTTATAGGAAGTTTAATAACTCTTTGGGATATAATGACATAATGACATATAAGAACATGATAATGCAATCCTTTAAAAAAACCATTTTGTATTTTGCACTTTAGTGTCGGTTCTTTATCTATAATTGTCAGAATTATAGTGGGCCCTTCTTTCCCCTTTCTTGTTTTTCAGCACAGAAGTGAATGAAAGCTTGTTACAATCTCCTTAGGAATTCAATGAAATGGGTCTCAGTACTTGGGGGATGGGAGGTGTTTTGCCTATACACTATCTTAAGATCAGTAAATGTAAAAGTGTCCATGTTAAGGGGCTAAAATAGTGAGACACAATTAACATTGAGCAAAGGCATTTATTAACATGGCATGATAAAAACAATAGACACAAAATGTCTCCTCCTCCCCCCACCCCATTAGGTGGTATTACATGACTATCCATAAGCAGAGACTTAAAATATATTGGTAGGGGACATGGAGATCAAGACAGTTCCCAATTCTGAAACCGCAGGACCTTGAATTCTGTTTTTTTTTTTTTTCATTTACAACCTATTCAATCAGTTCTCCTCTTGGCTGCCGGGGTCAGCTCTCTTTTGAGGTCAAAGTCAGTTCCATTTTCGCTGTCAGAAGTCATTCTTGTTGAAGTTGCTTCTAAGCTTAGGTGATTGTGTAGTTGGAGAATTTATCTCTGCTTCTTCAGCTGTATCTCCAGTTTCCTCATAATAATTCTCTGCCTGTTGAATAGGGAATGTCCTCCTGGGCTAGATGCCATGAGTGATCCTCTCTCAGGGATCAGGTTCTTTCTCCAATGCTGGATCCAGATCAACTATTCAAATGTCCATCTGTTTAATATTTGAGGAATTGTGAGCTGTGTCAGTGAAGGGAGCCTCAGTGCTGACAAAATCATGACTCTTTGAAGCACAGTGATGTTTTTGTCTCTGAGAGTGTCTGTTAGTATCTGTGAACTTACTTGTCTGTGCCTTCTACCATCTATGAATGGAAGTATGTTCTTCACCCAGTACAAGGTCCTATTTGAAGCTGGAAGGAAGGCAGAACCTGGACTGCGGTGTGGGGTCTTTTTTCTCCGCCAGAGTCAATGTGCAGACACATCTTTATAGCAATAACCCTAAACAGTCCAGTTCAGCAAAGTTACATGTAGAGTTCATAGGAGAGACCAAAAAACCTTCTCCTTCCTCACCCACTTCAACCTTATCTTTAATTAGTATCACTTTTCCCACTCTTCTAACACTCCTTCTTGCCTTTCTCTCACCCAAAGATTTAAGTACGCAGCATATGTAGTGTAGCATAGCATAGCAGGTAGATGCCTCAGCTACAAAACTGTCTATTATAGTAGAAAAAAAGCTTGATTCAGGAGTTTATAAACTAAAAGAGATGAGGAATGGGATGGTCAATAGTGTCAAAAGGTTTAGAGACCAAAGCAAATGAGAACTGACAAAGGGTCTCCGAATTAAGAACTAATTATTCTTTGCAAACAGCACTTTTCAGAGAGTAGTCGAGTCAGAAGCCTGACTGTAAAGGTTTGAGAAGTGAGTGGGTGGTAAGGAAATGAAGGCAGTGAGAGTAGACAGTTCTTTCCTGGGTCTCAGCAATCAAAAGGACAGCTGGATGTATATATATATACAGAAACAGCCTGATATTATATAGGTCCGGAGAAAATGTTTTGGTTAAGTTGTTTTTAAATTTTTTAAAAATAATTAATTAATTGATTTGTGTTTTTAATGTTCTACAATCACTACCAAAACTTAGGTTTTTATCAGCCCCCTGTTATCCCTCACCACTCCCCTCCCTCCCCAAGATGTCATACAATTCTATGTAGGATCTACATATACTTTCCTATTGAACACGTTTTTACTATAGTCATGCTGTGTAGATGAACTAAAATAAATGGAAGAAATCATATAACAAATCAAAACATAATACACACACACACACACATATACAAACATGATCTGCTACACTCTGCAAATGAATTCCATAGTTCTTTGAGTGTGGAAGTCATTTTGCCTTAGAAAACCATTGGGAATTATTTTTTTCTTTCAAATTCTTGCGTTATTACAAAGTTCCAAGTCTACCAGAAAACACTCTCACTCACTGTGGTTGTTGCTGTGCACAAAATTCTCCTGCTTCTGCTCCTTTTGCTCAGCATCAGATCATATAAGTCCTTCCAGGCCTCTCTGAAGTCTTCTTGTTCATCATTTCTTATGGCACAATAGTACTCCATTACATTTATATACCACAACTTATTCAGCCATTCCCCAGTTGATGGGCATCCCCTTGATTTCCAGTTTTTGGCAACTACAAAGAGTGCTGCTATAAATATTTTTGTACATGTGGGACCCTTTTCCATTTTTATGATCTCTTGGGGATACAGTCCTAGTAGCGATATTGCTGGGTCAAAGGGTATGCACATTTTTGTAGCCCTTTGGGCATAGTTCTAAACCACTCTCCAGAATGGTTGGATGAGCTCACAGCTCCACCAACAATGAATTAGTGTTCCAATTCTCCCACATGCTCTCCGACCTTTATCATTCTCCTGTTCTCTCATATTTGCCAATCTTATAGGTGTGATGTGGTGTCTCAGAGTTGTTTTGATTTGCATCTCTCTAATCAAAAGTGATTTAGAGCATTTTTTCATATGATTATAGATACCTTTAATTTCTTCCTCTGAAAATTGCCTATTTATATCCTTTGACCATTCATCAATTGTGGAATGACTTGTACTGTTGTACATTTGACTGAGTTCTCTATATATTGCAGAAATGAGGCCTTTATCCCTGAGATTAGCTGTAAAAATTCTTTCCCAATTTACTACATCCCTCCAAATTTTGGTTGCATTGGGTTTGGTTGTGCAAAGACTTTTCAGTTTAATGTAATCAAAGTTATTCATCTTGCATTTCATAATACTTTCTATCTCTTCTTTAGTAACAAATTCTTCCCTTCTTCATAAATCTGATAAATACATTATTACTTGCTCCTCCAGTTTGTCCATGGTATCAATCTTTACACCTGGATCGTGTACCCATTTGGACTTTATTCTTGTGTATGGTGTCAGGCATAGGTCTATGCCTAGTTTCTGCCACACAGTTATCCAGTTTTTCCAGCAATTTTTGTTGAACGGTGAGTTCTTATCCCAGAAGCTGGGGTCCTTGGGTGTATCAAACAGGAGGTTGCTATATTCCTTGCCTACTGTGCCTTGAGTGCCAAGTCTATTCCACTTGTCTACCCTTTTGTTTCTTAGTCAGTACCAAGTGCTTTTGATAAGTGCTGCTTTATAGTACAATTTGAGATCTGGTAGCGCTAGGCCACCTTCCCTAGCATTTCTTTTCATTAGTCCCTTTGATATTCTGGACCTTTTGTTCTTCCAGATGAATTTTGATATTATTTTATCCAGCTCTAGAAAATAATTGTCTGATAGTTTAATTGGTATGGCACTAAATAAGTAAACTGATTTAGGTAAAATTGTCATTTTTATTATATTAGCTCAGCCTACGCTTGAGCAACTGATGTTTTTTCACTTACTTAAATCTGACTTTATTTGTGCAAAAAGTGTCTTGTAATTGTGTTCATATATTCCCTGGGTTTGTTTTGGCAGGTAAACTCCCAAGTGTTTTATAGTGTCTACCCTAGCTTTAAATGGAATTTCTCTTTCTGTCTCTTGATGTTGGACCATATATAGGAATGCAGAAGATTTGTGCAGGTTTATTTTGTAACCTGCAACTTTGCCAAAGTTGTTTATTATTTCAAGTACTTTTTTTACTTGAATCTCTGGGGTTCTCTAAGTATATCATCACATCATCTGCAAAGAGTGATAACTTAGTTTCTTCTTTGCCTATTCTTATTCCTTCACTTTCTTTATCTTGTCTAATTGCTACAGCTAATATTTCTAGTGCCATATTGAATAATAGTGGTGATAATGGACATCCTTGTTTCACCCCTGATCTTATTAGAAATGCATCTAGCTTATCTCCATTGCATATAATGCTAGCTGAAGGTTTTAGGTAGATACTGCTTATTATTTTATGGAAGGTTCCCTTTATTCCTATGTTCTCCAATGTTTTTAATAGGAATGGGTGCTGTATTTTGTTGAAAGCTTTTTCTGCATCTGTTGAGATAATCACGTGGTTTTTGTTAGTTTTATTGTTGATATGATCAATAATGCTAATAGTTTTCCTAATATTGAACTAGCCCTGCATTCCTGGTATGAATCCTACCTGATCATAATGTATTATTCTCACGAGAAGATGCTGTATTCTTTTTGCTAAAATCTTTTTTAAAACTTTTGTATCTATATTCATTAGAGAAATTGATGTATAATTTTCTTTCTCTGTTTTGTCTCTTCCTGGTTTAGGTATTAAAACCACATTTGTATCATGGAAAGAATTTGGGAGGACTCCTTCTTCCCCAATTTTCAAAATTAGTCTATATAGTATTGGAATTAACTGTTCTTTAAATGTTTCATAGGATTCACTTGTAAATCCATGTGGCCCTGGAGACTTTTTCCTAGGGAGTTCATTGATGACTTGTTCAATTTCTTTTTCTGAGATGGGGTTGTTAAGTATTCAACTTCCTCTTCTGTTAATCTGGACAATTTGTATTTTTTAAAATACTCATCCCTCTCATTTAGATTATCGAATTTGTGGGCATAAAATTGGGCAAAATAATTTCTAATTATTATTTTAATTTCCTCCTCATTGGAGGTGAGTACACCCCTTTCATTTTTAATATTAGTAATTTGATTTTCTTCTTCCTTTTTTAAAATCAAATTGACCAGAGGTTTATCAATATTATTAGTTTTTTCATAAAACCCACTATTCCTTTTATTTATTAATTCAATAGTTTTCTTAATTTCAGTTTTATTAATCTGTGCTTTGGTTTTAAGTATTTCTAATTTGGTATTTACTTGGGGATTTTCAATTTGTTCTTTTTCTATCTTTTTCAGCTGCATGCCCAAGTCATTGCTCTCCTCTTTCTCTATTTTATTTATGTAGGCATTCAAAGATATAAAACTTCCCCTAAGAACTGCTTTTGCAGTATCCCATAAGATTTGGCAGGTTGTCTCATTATTGTCATTCTCTTGAATGAAGTCGTTGATTGTTTCTATGATTTCTTCTTTAACCCACTCCTTCTTTAGGATTAGATTATTCAGTTTCCAATTGATTTTTGGTTTATCTTTCCATGGTCTTTTATTACATATAATTTTTATTGCATTATGATCTCAGAAGGATGCATTGATTATCTCTTCCTTTCTGCACTGGATTGTGAAGTTTTTATGTCCTAGTACATGGTCAATTTTTGTAAATGTGCCATGTACTGCTGAGAAAAAGGCATATCCCTTTCCATTCCCATTCAATTTTCTCCATATCTACCTTATTCAGAGTTTTATTTACCTCCTTAACCTCTTTTAAAATTTATTTTGAGGTTAGATTTATCAAGTTCAGAGAGGGGGAGGTTGAGGTCCCCCACTAGTATAGTTTTGCTGTCAATTTCTTCCTTCAACTTCCCCAACATGTACTCTAAGAATTTGGATACTATACCACTTGGAGCATACATGTTTAGTAATGATATTGCTTCATTGTCTATGGTGCGTTTTAGCAGGATATAGTTTCCATCCTTATTTCTTTTGATTAGATCTATTTCTGCTTTTGCTTTGCCTGAGATCAGGATTGCTAGTCCTGCTTTTCTTACATCAGCTGAAGCACAATATATTCTGCTCCAACCTTTGACCTTTATCCTGTGCGTATCCCCCCCATTTCAAGTGTGTTTCTTGTAAACAACATATTGCTGGATTATGTCTTTTAATCCCTTCTGTTATCCATCTCCGTTTTATGGGAGAGTCCTAAGTTGTTTTTTAAATGGTGGAAGGGAGCATGGACTTGCCAAACAGAAACAAGGAAGGAGAGAGTAGATCTGGGGAAAATGGCATAAAGAGAGGAAAGCAATGAGTCAGGCAACAGTTCCCCTGAACTTTACCACTTTCAATCAACTCACAGAATATTTAGTTTACTTCTGTGGGAAATAGTTTTTGGAAAGGCATTCAGTATATGTTACCAAGAAGATTAAAAGGCTAGAAAACAGATTAAAAGAGGAAAAGCTGAAGGATCCGGGAATATTTAGCCTGAAGGAAACTTAACAAGGACTGTAGTCATCCTCAAATATTTGAACAATTGATTTGTGAGAAAGATGTTAGACTTGTTTTTCTTGACCCTAATGGGCAGACTGGGGCAGGTAGTTTGTGCAGTGGATGAGCAGTGGATCTGTAGTGAAGACCTGAGTTGAATGTGGCCCTGGGCAAATAATTTAACCCTGTTTGCCTCAGTTTCCTCATATGTAAAATGTATCTGTAAAATGAGTTGGAGAAGAAAATCGCAAAGGACTTGAGTATTTTACCAAGAGAATCCCAAGAACAGTCATGAAGAGTCAAACACAACTGAAATGACTGAACAAAACCCAAAATAGGGAGACTTGAATCAATAGGTGGAAGTTGAAAGGACACAAATTTCATCTCAACGTAATGAAAATCTTCTGCAAATTTGAACTATACAAGAGTGAAATGAGCTGTCTCAGCAAGTAGTGAATAATATTTCTGAAGATCTTCTAACTAGCAGTTAAATAACTGTTTAAACTTTGCAAGGTGTTATATAAATATTATTGCATTTTATCCTCACAGTCACCCTGTCAGAATTCCCATTCTATAGATCTCAGGTCTTCTTGAATACAGGTGAGGCAATACCCACCATCCACCAAGCTACCAGGGTGACAGACAAATATGGATTGCTCTATATGATTGCTGAGGTCCCTTGTAACTCAAGATTTTATGATTCTAGAGTATACCTTCCTAGCAAGGGGATTTCAGGAGATCTGTGAACTTAGATGAGGAAACAAATTCTTGGTTCCCACTAACCTCTACTAACAGTTAGCATTTCCTTCAATTAGGAGTTTTTCTTTAATTATTGTGAGCAAGGGCTTTACCAGACTGCCAAAGCAGTCCATGATACAGCAAAAATTATATACTGAGGATAGACAGGTGGGAAACAGGAATTGAGCCCAGTCAGAGAATGAATTTATTCTATCTCTCCCTCTTCTAAGAGTATCCATCACTTAGTTTGATAACAGTTATACAATACTTTTAGTCATATAACACATATTTATATATCATACTTAGTTGTATAACATTTAGTTGTATAGCACTCAGTTGCATAACATTTGGTTATACAACACACTTAGTTATATAATAGGTATATAACACTGGAAGAAAGAAGAGACTGTCTCAAGTTCCCTTCTCACAGAGAGCCTGTCATGTGGTGTCCCCTCCCTTTCTTTCTCCTCCTCCTTCCAGGCAGGAGACAAGTCCCAATATAATTGCCATCTGGGGTGCTTTTTCTGAAGAATCTTATAGGAAATAACTTCATTGCCACAGGAAAGACCATGACAGGTGGGAACCAAAGACAACGACTCAGTATGGTAACTGTGATAGCATTGGGACTCCTCTGCTTAACCCTACTCCCCAGCACAGGTAAGTCTGTGCATCTATCTCCTCAATAGGTAAGATTACTCCCTAACAGCTTCAAATAGACCCCACCACTACACAGTGTAGTTTAGGAGAAAGGATGCTGAATTTTGCTTCAGAAGACCTGAGTGTTGGTTCCACTAATAACTGGCTATGAAGCCTTGAAGACTATTTTACCTCTCTGACTTTCAGTTTCCTCTTTTCTGAAAGGGTCCTAGATGAACAGGGGAATGGACAGAGAACCAGCTTGGTGTGACAGAGACCTGGTTTCAAGTCCTATAGCATGTATATGAGTTTTGTGACGATGGGCAACCATTCAATGGCCCTCAGGCAATTTTTTCAAATCATAAATTGAATTGTTAATCTGGATTGGTGAAAGAATAGCAGGAGTTCCATTCTCTGAAGAAATCATAGGTCCTGGACCTTGAAATTCCTGTTCTGCTGACCTCATAAGGCTGTTGTGAAAATCAAATCATTTTGCATAGGACTTCGTAAAAATTGTTAAGTGTGAGCTCTGACAATTTTTGCTGCTTTCTTCCTTGGGATGCAGAACTAATTCCTAAGAATGAATACTTTGAGGTAGAAACTGCAGAGGGAGGAACATAACACACAGTATTCAGGTCCAGATATGTGACCAGTCCAGATCCAGGGGGAAAAAAAGTAACAGGGTATGGTGGGTAGCATCAGGCCTCAAGCTTCCCAACACTCTGGACAGATGGCCAAACTCAGGGAAAGTGCTGTGATAAGGAGGATATCAGCACTCTCCTCTGTCAGGTATTTCAGAATCTCTGATGCCTAATCATTCCCTTCTCCTGTCTGTGATCTTCCTCACCCTAAGCCTTCATCCTTCACCCCCATCTATAACCTCTGCTCACTGTCCTGTGCTTCTCTCATGGCTGAGAATGAAGACTTTATCTCTGTTCCAGATTCCAAGCCTCTCTGCCCGGAACTATTAAATGTTATGAGATTGTTTTTAACTGAGGATAAAGAAGTCTACATTAATTCAGTGAGCAATTACACCTCAGATAGTAAAACAATAGATGTTGCAGAGAGACTCAAAGACTGTGTGGACTCCTCTATGAACCCTCAATATCAACAAGCGACTTACAATTTTCTGGTAAGGCACCTCTCCACACTGGTTCCTGCCTCACCTTTCCTGACCTGGGCCTACTCTCTACCTGAATCTCCCTTTCCCTCCCACACCCTGCCCTCTCCTCCCCTCCATGTTCTGACCCATAACCTCCTCAGTGGATACTCATTCCCTTAAGTCTATTTACACAGATAAGTCTAGGGCTGTTTTTTCCACCTGAAAACACAGAATTTATGATCAAACAGCAATTCTTTTTTTTTAAACCACCAAAGCTCCCTCTGTCAGTCAGTGAGAAACAATTAAATACCTACTATGTGCTAGGCATTTTTCTAAATGTTGGAATAGAAAAGCAAAAGGCACTTCCTGGCCTTGAGAAGGTTACACTCTAATGAGAGAGAAAAGAAATAAAGAAATACATAAAAACAAGCTATATACAAGACAAAACGGAAAAGCTAACAGAAGGAAGGCACTGGAATTAACAAAAATTGTTAAGGCTTTCTGATGGACGAGAGAGTTTAGTTAGAACTTGAAGGAATTCAGGGAAGCCAGTAGATGGAGAAGAGGAGAGAGAACATTCCAGGCATGGGGTCAGCCAGAGAGAATGCCCAGAACCAAGAGATGGAGTGTTTTGTTTGGGAATGCAAGTAGTACTGTGCTATTGGATTGAAGAGTATGTGGTAGGCTTAAGAAAACTTGAAAGGTAGAAGGGAGCTGGCTTTTGAAGGGCTTTGAACACCAAACAAAGGATTTTACTGGATGAGATAGGGAGCCCCTAAAGTTGTATGAATAAGAGAATGCCCTGCTGAAACCTGCGATTTAGGAAGATTGCTTTGACAACTGAGTGGAAAATGGAGTGGCATCAGGAGAGACTTGCGGCATACAGACTAATCAAGAGAGTGAGAAGCTGAGAGTGACACCTATGTTGTGAGCATGGGGACCGGGCAGATGGTGGTGCCCTTGAGGATATTGGAGAAGTTTGTTAGGTGGGATGGTTTGGGTGAAAGACAATGAATTAAGAACTCAATGCTGAGTTTATGATATATACTGGGTATGCAGTTTGAGATGTCTGAAAGGTAGTTGGAGATGTAAGACTGGAGGTCAACAGAGAGGTAAGAGTTGGGTAAGTAGATTTGAGAATTATCAGCAGAGAGATGGTAATTAAATTCATAAGAGCTGATGAGACCACTAAGTGAAATAATATAGAGGGAGAAAAGAAGAGAAGAGAGCCCAGGAGAGAAACCTGTGGGACACCCATAGTTTGTAGACATGACTTGCAAGAAGATTCAGCAAAGGAGACTATGAGGGAGGGAGTGGCTAGATAGGTAGTATGAGAATCGGGAGAGAGGCAGAAATATTCTTGTCTGAAAACCTAGACAGAAGAGAATATCAAGGAAAAGAAGGTGATTGTTTGTGTCAAAGGCTGTGGGAGAGGTTAAGAAGGAATGATTGAGAAAAGATTCTCAGGAAAGGTAGTCTGGTCCTGGCTGAGCTATGATCAAGGGTCAGACATTTTGGGCATGCCTCAGTCTCGCATATGTAGATGTACTGTGCCCGAAGCCAGGAAGGTCTGAGTTTGAATCCAACCTCTTCCTAACTATGGCACCCTGGATAGGTCACTAAACTTGTTTCCCTCAGTTTCCTCATCTGTAAAGTAAGTATACAAAGAGCTTCTATCTCCCAAAGTTGTTTTAAGGATCAAATGAGACTGTATTTGTGAAGTGTTTTTCAAACCTTAAAAGTACCATATAAACAGTAGATATTGCTAACTATGCTGGATTACATTAAATGTTCTCCCCTTCCTACAGGAATACCTCTCCCAAGATGTGTGCCAGAAAATTTTATAAGCCAGCTTGATGGACTACCCTGCAAGACGTCTATGTTCTTCCCACCATGCTTACTGACCATCATCCAGACTTGCTGACCTTCTTTCACTAATCCTACCATAGGTTACTGAGAAACCCATCATGATTCTACTACTTTGTCCTCTAGAGACCTCTTAGCCTCTATCCCAATCATGTCATCCCCTTATGATACAATAAATTCTATGCAATTCAATTCTCAGTGTCTGTGTTTCCTTCCAAAGGGTTGGGGGAACAATAAGTGAAAATCATTCCAGAAGTACAAGGGGCTCCTAAACCCCTCAGAGAGAGGGGGTATCTGTCATTGCCCTTGGAACTCTTTATACAGCTCCAGGGTACTTGACCTTGTAATATGCATGGCCCTCCTCACTGGACTCCAGCAGCAAAAGTCCAAGAGTGAAAGTCTATGATCTAGTCAAGTACTGCCTGACATTCAAAGAGAAAAAGTGTCCACCCAGAGGGCTCTTGTTCAGATGCTGATCTATGCATAGAAAGATTATTCTGCTGCCCACACTCATTCTTCTCTTCCAGAAAGCAGAACCACTCTGTGCCCCAAATTCATATATTTGGTTCCAGGATTATGTATTAAGAATCTACTATGTTCAAGACCCTAAACCAGGCCATGAGGTCACAAAACTAACAACCCCCCCCCCCAAAAAAAACCCAACCTTCATATTATACTTTTAAGTATCATTGTCTAACAATAGGTTTCCTAGTCCTAATCACTGAATGGGTGTTGCTTCAGTCAAACTGAGACCTGGGAAAGACCTTAGCTTAACAAGGCCAGGGTCACCCACTGTGTCCTGCATTATCTCCAATTGTCCTGATCCATATCTTGCCACTGGACCTGATTGCTCTGGAGGAGAAAGTGAGGCTGGTGACCTGCACAGCCTTCTCTCACTCAAAACAAAGTCAAGTGCAAGTCATGTCATTATTTCTCTGATGGCACAGTCTTCTTTGGCAATGAAGGATGAATGCAATATTATACTGCATTGTACTATACTATACTGTACCATTCCCTATCATACCATTCTATACCATAATATACTCCATAATATATCTCCATCTTTTCCACAAAAATAGGACATATCAACCTTTGACAACAGTTATGCAGGTTATATTTACCAGTATCATCTTCAAGTCTAGGGATCACTTGTATACTTGTATACTCTCTTGCACTCTATTCATATGCCTCCTTTGTTCTACAGACAGTGGCTGATATGGTGGCATATAACTGGTTAAATGTTTTGGCAAGAGGAGTAGGCAAGTCTCTGGAAGGAGAGTATCTTTAAAGCTTAGCACAGTGCATTGGTTGTTTAGCCATTTCAGTTGTGTTTAACTCTTTGTAGCCCCATTTGGGGTTTTCTTGGTAAAGATACTAGAATGGTTTGCCTTTTCCTTTTTGAACTCAGTCTCCAGATGAGGAAACTGAGGTAGATAGCATCAAACTTGCCCAGGGTCACACAGCTATTTGGCTATATTTGGACTCTGGAATATGAGTCCTTTGACTCCAAGACTGGCACTCTCTCCACTGTGCCACCAGCTGCCATCTTGTAGGTGCTAAATAAATATTTTTCAACGGAATTATATATTATGTATCTGTTTTCTCTTTCAGCTGTCTCCTACTTCTTAAGGACCTTACTCATTCAGCGTATGTGTGTATGTATGTATGTGTGTGTGTGTGAGTGTGTGTGTGTGTGTGTGTGTGTGTGTGTGTGTGTGTGTGTGTGTGGTGATGTTCAGCCCTCTAAGTTCCTATCTATAGTCTAGGGGACATGGGTAGAATGTACGTTAATTCACATTATGATAAAAAATAAATCAGTTTGTCTCAAATGGGTCCATGAATTTTTTAATTCCTTAAAAAATTTTTTATATGGATAGGGCCTTCCCTCCCCTCCTTAACCATCATTTTCTTTCTTCTTTTTTTCTTTTTGCAAAGCATAATATACACTTTATCCCATTTGATTCTAAGAAAAACTCTTTGAGGAAGGTGCTATCCTCATTTCATAAATGAGGGAACAGAGTCAGTGAGGTTAAGTGACTTGCACAATTAGTAAATATCTAAGATGGGAATTTAATCCAGTTCTTGCTGACTTCAAGTCCAGTGCTCTATTGACTATGAGGAGATGCATCTCTAAGAGTGGGTGTCCCTCAAAGCGCTATTCTGGTTCAGCTTCTCTTCCTTCTCTATGCTCTGTTCAGTCTGGTTTTCAGTTGATGACTCCCAAATCTATTTTTCTAGCCCTAATCTTTCTTCTGAGCTTTTGAACATCAATAACCATCTATTTGGGTGTTACGTTGGTATCTCAAATTCATTATGTCCAAAATAGAAATGAGAACTGATTATCTTCTCCCAAATGTACCCTTCTTTCAAACATTCCTCATAATAATGATGATAGGTAGTGTTGGCTGCAGGTGATTATGAGTCGTATGCTGTTAACCTTAGGATTACTCTATGAGAACCACACACCACACCCCCTTCTCAGGCACCCCAGTACTTGTTGCTACTTGATACCCTGAGTTGCAACTCCCTTACCTGCATTAAAGATCATAATTTTTGCTTTATTAGCAGTCTTCTCTTTAACTCAGGTTGACATTAGCTAGCATTTATATAGTGTTTTAAGGTTTACAAAACACTGAATATATATACATAAAACATAAACATAAAACACATATATGTATATATGGATGCATATATGCATATATACACACACACATCACATATACATATACACACGTGCATCTATACATACATACAAACATATGCAAACATATATATATACATATAGATGTATGTTTTTTGATCATCCAGGTTTGCAGTGTTAATGTCATGCTAAAGTCTTCAGCAAAACTAAAGTAATTTTGTTTCTTTATCATTTCTAGTCTTTGTAAGTGAATATTGCCAAGCCAAATTCGAATAAAACAAGACAATGTTGGATTGTTGGATCAGTGCTAATGATTACAAATATTAGAAAGTATTTCTCTGAGCACATAAAAACAAGCCAACTGCATACAATAATTCATGTTTTTTTTCCTCCATCACAATTTACCAAGTGATGTTGAGAAATGATTATTAATAACTAATGATTTGGAGACATTGAGTTCCCCTTTTTTCTCTCTTCAAGAACTTTAGTCTCTGGAGGTTGAGTTAACCTTCTCCTTGATCTAACCTCAACCAACCTTACAATGAATTTCTAGTCTAAAGTGAATTTTATTTAATGAATCTTGCATGGAGACATGTTAAGGTACAAGCTCAGTTTTCACAAGAACGGTCTCAGGTCAGGTAAAGGTGAAGGCTTCTTGAAACTGCTGAGCTCTCATGAGGGCCCCCAGAGAACAGCTGGGAATTGGAGAGTGAGACACGAGTTATCTCATTTTCCACCTCTTCTCAGTGGAAACTTGCTGGGGAGAGCATGCCACCCTGGAGATTGGTCCGTGGTCCGAGTACACCTTTTGTTAATTGACTAAGGGGCTGAGAGCATGGATGATCCACGAGTGAACTAGCAGCTGGGAGAGCTTAAATGGGGACAGGAAAGCCTGAGGGAGAGGGGTTTTTCTTTCCTTTCTCCTCGGAAAGGAAGGAGAGGGCTCCCATGGGGAGAACTCGCCCTGCATGCTGACATGTAGTTTGTATCCAGAATAAAGCCTACACCTCTGTTTGACTCTGGAGGTCTCTTCTCTCATATGCTTATCCAGCTAGCCACCGAAGACCTGAGATAGGTAAGAGGACCTCGCAGCCCAGGGCACTAGGCTGGACAGAGACAGATCTTTTCGTCTAAATTGCCTAAGGCTGAAACTGGTCTGGGTAGCAAGATAGTCTCTCTGTTCAAGCATGACAAGATGTTACTCAGTCCCTCATTGTAATATTTACTCTTTCTTCAATTGTTAACCAATCAAGGTTGATTCCCACTCTGGGGAATACCTATTCTTTGAAGAACATATAAACTGTGAGCCCCACTGCCATGATTGTCTTTGGTCAAAGACAGATGGCCAAATGATCATCCTTTCATTGAGAAAGATGCTAGCCTTATTAAGAAAATAATTAAGTTATCCAGAAATTGTGTCTCTTGAAGCTTTTTAATCACTAGTGTTAATGATATTCCTGGTCAAACACAATTGGTAAAGACTATTTACAGTGAACATGGCTAATAATAATAACAATAGCTAGCCTACTATGCACGAGGGGCTATGCTAAGCACTTTACAAATATTATCTATCTTATTTGATCCTTAAACTATCCCAGTAAGGTCAATGCTATTATTCTCACTCCCATGATGAGAAAACTGAGACAAAAAGAAGTAAAATGACTTGCCCACGGTGATATAACTAGCATCTGAGACTGAATTTGAACTCATTTCTTCCTGCCTCTAAACTTAGCATTTTATTCACTGTGCCACCTGGCTGCTTCTGGTGAACATTATTTATAGATACAGAAATACTTCCCAGTGCATTATAGTATCATTATACTGTACTTGAAAATGGAACATTTCGTGCATTATTTTAATTAATACAATTCCATGTGGGAAATGTTCTTGATTTTATTATGACTGTAATACTTGCATGAAAATTCTCTTAAAAACACTAATTTCCTATAAGAATTTAAGATACATACTCTGCATTAGTGGTCTCAAACTCAAAAAGAGAGGGTGAAGCACTAAAATATCCATAAACATTTTTGTGAGAGTGTTGTGGGCAGCAGCAATGTGGACTGCTGGTGGCATTTGGAACAGTTGTGGGTTCTATACAACAGGTCGAGGCAACAAAAAAAGAATTCCTGATCATTGGAGTTCTTGATAATGACACACAAAAAGTGATTCTATTCTTCTATTCTTCATCAAATCCCCAAACTCTTACATAACTATATGCGAATGATTTCAACTTTAACATCAAAAGGTATTTTTGTGAGAAAGATAAGAGTTGAAACTGATATATAATTGCTAGAGAAAGTAAAAAATGTTAACTAGATATTGATTATTAGAATTCATGTCATTAAATATGAACATTAAATACAAGTATCAACTTTCAAAAGGATAAAATAGAAAAAAGTTTCACTTTGATCTGGTGACCTTGATGACTTCTTTGTTACCTCTGGAGCTCCACTGTTTCATTTTTACTGGGTCAAGGGCTCTTTTTGGGACATTCCCTTCTCCAGGAGGATTCCTTGGACACCAGACTCACGAGCCACCAGGAAAGCTGTCATGGCATCTGCACCTGAGTTGGTGTGAGAGAAATTCCAAGGAAAAGGGGAGTTTCCTGGCCAATGCACCAAAACTGTATGGAATGACCCCCTTAATGTAATTAGAGTCTTGAGCAAAGGAGTAAAGAGGAGAGATATTTATTCAGCTTTCTCAAGAAAAGGCACTCCGACCTTCACTCCAGATGGCAATGACTGAGGAGGGCAAGTGTGTGCCCTGCACAGCAATTTTTATAGACCCTGACCACAATACCCCTACTCTAACCCCTTTCCTCTTAGTCCATTGGCTGAGCCTTGAGGGTAGAATCTATTCATGGAAAATCTACTCCAGCAATAAGGAATAAGTGGACAAGAGTAATTTTTAGAAAAAAGGGAGGGTAAGGGAGTGAGCAACTTCTATTCAAGGACTGTCATGTAAGTCTAGGGAAGGAAGTAAGGGAGTGAGTAAAGTATCTGTCAAAGATTACTTTCATTCTTACATTTCATGTAAGATGAATTACTTTGTAAAGTGCTTAGTATAGTTCTTGAACTCAGGTCCTCCTGACTCCTGCACTGGTGCTATCCATTGCACCACCACTTGACATTCACTAGCTGTGTGACCTTGGCCAAGTCACTTAACCCCAATTGCCTCATCCTGGGTCATCTCCAGTCACCCTGATGAATATCTGGTTGCTGGGGATGGAAGCTCAATTCCATGTGGACAGTCTCGGGTGGGTAAAGGTGGGAACTTCTAAATCTTAGAGTTCTCACGAGGCCCCCCATAAACACCAGGGAATCGAGGAGTGAGACCGAGCAATCTCGTGTATTTCCGCCTCTTCCCATGAGAAACGTGATGGGAGAGAGCTCTCCCCGCCCTCGAGATTGTCCCGGATCTGGGCACACCTATTGTTATCTAACAGGCAACCCCGCAAGGAAAGTAATACCCAGGCTGGAAATAAGGACACATGGGCCATGGTAAAGGATATGGTCTCAGGGAAATGGCAAGGTCCGTATAAGATACTAATATGGGGTCCAGGGTATGTTTGTGTCTCCACAGGAAAAGGGGATGCATGGATTCCCATTAGAAGGATCCGTAGGTGGAAACCGGTGTCGGAAATGACAGAGACGCAGGAGGCGGAGACCCCGGAGACCCCAGAGAAGGATCATGCACCACCTGAGTCTGCTGCTGACAGCTTTAACCTTGCTGCCCAGAGAGGAAGCAGCATTCATCCCAACAAATGACATTGCTGCTCACTCCATCTAGGCATCTCCTTTCAGCGGCTGAAGGAGGACTTTGATATCACAAACCCAGGACACTCGGGGGGGAGGGGGTGACCAACTTTTCGGGAGATGACCAACTTTTCACATGAATACCACAGGCTTGGCCATTCAGGCTTGGCCATTGAGATCCATTTGCATGACTGAGGGGGTGGTGATGTGTAAGGCGCCAGCACTAGCTACTTCTCTTAGAATATGTTTTGGAATTAGTGATTGCCCTTTCCCTTGTTGTAATTCAGCCATTTAGCTTCATCTTTGTTTTATTTGATGCCTCTCTTTGTCAGTTGTGCTAGCTGCAGATTTCCGTGTAAATGTAGTTCTTGTTGTGAGGTACTCATATGCTAAAGGCCTTCCTAACCCACTCAGCCTCCAGCCACTATTTGCTCTAGAGCCATGTGCGTGCTGCGCAAAACAAAAAAGGGGAGATGCTGGGGATGGAAGCTCAATTCCATGTGGACAGTCTCGGGTGGGTAAAGGTGGGAACTTCTAAATCTTAGAGTTCTCACGAGGCCCCCCATAAACACCAGGGAATCGAGGAGTGAGACCGAGCAATCTCGTGTATTTCCACCTCTTCCCGTGAGAAACGTGATGGGAGAGAGCTCTCCCCGCCCTCGAGATTGTCCCGGATCTGGGCACACCTATTGTTATCTAACAGGCACGGTATTCAGGTGCAAACTATGCGGCTGGAGAGCTTAATTAGGATCGGGAAAGCCTGAAAACGCTCTTAGGCGGGAGGGGCGCGGATCGGACAGGACAGAAGGCTCCGTTTTTCCTCTCTCCACTCTCCCCTCCCCCTCTCTCCCCACTTACACTTCTACTTCCAATCTCTTATTGTAAGATCTTGCCTCCTTGGGAGATTCCTTGCTCCCTCCTAAGGAAGAATTCCCCCTGCACTTGTAACCAAGACCCTGAATAAAAGCTTAACCCTTGTTCGACTCTGGGAGGTCTCTTCTCTCATATGATTATCTGGTTTGGCCAGCCGAAGACCTGCGAGAGGTAAGGTAAGAAGACTCGGGTAGCCCTCAGGCCTCTAGGCCTGGCATCTGGTCACTGGATTTAGATGGCTCTGGAGGAGAAGTGAGGCTGGTGACCTGCACAGCCCTCCCTCACTCAAAACAAAGTCAAGTGCAAGTCATGTCGTTATTTCTCTGATGGCATGGTCTTCTTTGGCAACGAAGGACGAACACACTGAGCATAGTTCTTGGCACATAGACACTTCCCTTCCCCCCCTTAATGGAAGGAAACGGGAAGGGAGAACACATTCACGTAATGCCTGCTATGTGTGAGTCACTGTGATTAGTGCTTTGGAGGTGTTTAAACAAAGGCTAGAGATTGTTTGTGGCAGATAGAGTGGATGGAGTACTGGGTCTGGAGTCTGAAAGACTCATCTTCATGAATTCAAATGTGGTCTCAGACACTTGTTAGCTGTGTGATCCTCGACCAGTCACTTCACACTGTTTGCCTCAGTTTCCTTATCTATAAAATGAGATGGAGTAGGAAATGACAAACCACCGCAGTAAGAAAACAGCAAAGGCGTCAGAAGGTGTCAGACATGCCTGAATGACTCAGTAACAAGATGACTGTTGTAGGGATGTCTGTTGTAAAGAGGCTGTCAGATGTGAGTTGGAGTAGATTACCATTGAAGTTCCTTCCAACTCCCAAATTCTGTCATTGATGAGATCCAACTGGAAGCACCAAGGAGGAGGAGACTGCCTCAAGGATGATGTTTGATTATCTACTGAGGAAAAGGAACTTAATTGGAAAAGGCAGCCAGGGCCCAGGCAGAGGCTTGCCTAGTTGAGGCCAATGTTCCCACATGAGATTGAGTGTTGGAGTTGGTGGGAAAGGGCACAGCCTATCTCCCCACATTTCTCACTGGAAGCTTAGGGACAACTTGGTTGCCATACCACTGAGTAGAAGCAGGAGATAGAGTGAACATGTCTCTTCTTTTTAAAGGTCCCAAATATTCACTTCTTCTAGTTCAGCCTCTAATGAGGAAATTGCTGTTGTTTTTTTAAGGTGCTGCTCTACTGCATCCCCTAAGTATCCAGGTTGTTCAGGAAGTTCATCTTCTATTGGACTCATCACTTGGGGTCATCAGAAACCTAGGAAAGCAATTCTGAGCATTCTCCTTGGGATATTTCTCTTTACATATGCACAAAGCAAGAATTGCCTTTTATGGGAACATGCACTGTAGTGAATGTGCTTCTGGAAATTTTCTATGATTTTGAGTGGACCATTATACATCCATAAGGTAAATGCAAGGTAATTTGTTAGGGAGGGACTAGTAGCTGGAGGCTGGAGGTGGGAATCAGGAATGGCTTCATGTAGGAGGTACTATTTGCTGAAACTATTCGGGAACTAGGGATTCAGAGAGGGAGAGGTGAAGGGGGACATTCTAGGGATGGAGAATGCAAGTGCAGGGAGGTTGGAAATGGAATGAAGAATCATTACGAGGTCGTTTTGTCTAGATAATAGAATGTATGAGGGAAGAATAAGCCTGAAATATGTAAAGGGGGCAGGGCGCATGCTCAGATTTGCCTTGTTACTTTATTCTTTTGCTACAAGTAATCTGGAACCAGAATTTGAGGAACTTTACATGTGAAGCCACAGAATGGGTATGTGATCCTAGAAACCACTGAAGCTTTCTGAGGAGGGGAAACTGTGTTTTAGAAATATCACTTTTGACAGTAAGACCAATAAGGGGGCAACAGGCCAAGAGAGAGATGACAAAGGCCTGAACTAGGGCTGGTGCACTTGTAAGTGGACAGAAGGGGCCTGATGCAATATGGTGGCAGTAGAACCTAGACACCTGATTGGCTTTGTGGGCTGAAGAAGAGTCACAGTGAAGGTCAAGGTACACAGGCCAGCTGAGATAGTATCTCAGGCATTTGCAGAAACTCTAAGTGAATTCCTCCCCAGCCTGGCTCTGCTCTTTTCCCTCCGATGGTTATCTCACCCCACTCCTGTCACAAGACCATTTCCAGGTGAAATGGCACCCTTAGCATTCCTTGCAAAAAAATGTACTCTTTGGTTTTTACCCCCTGTAGAAAATGTTATTAGGCAAAGGTTGCACTGCCTTTGTGGGAAGATAAATCACTGTGACTGGAGTGGGGTGGGGCGAAGAAGGCCCAATTTATATTAATCTTCAATAGAGAACTGCCTGAGTATGATTCCTCCTGGGACTCAAAGCCTTGATGCTTCATTCACTGGGGTCCCAAACACTACAAATTTTCTGCGTCTCAAAACGAAGCCTTATTCCCATTAGGGCTGGGAAGTTTGGAACATGGTGGGGAGTTGAGTAAGGGCAGAGTGATGGAGGTTGGTTGGTGGTGATGGTAGGGGTGGTGGAACAAAGTCTAAAGCTCCAATTATTAACCTGACCTTAGGGCCAAATAGTCTTTAGCCAAATGATGATGCCGTCAAGGATGTTGGCATTACCTGGTTCCGTGTACCAGATTAGAGAATGTGAGCAGGCAGGGGAGGGGTAGCAATGGAAAGCTGAATGAGTGCAATGTTCTTTCATTAAGCCTTTAGGCTAATTTGGGAGAACAAGTAGAAGGTGAAAAAACTTTCCTGTGGTACAACAAAGCCCTGAAGGTGAGGGAGGAGATGCAGGCCGAGAATATGCCAAATTGCAGGCTTGGAGGAACTCTAGATTTTAGGTGATATTCCCTGAGAGAAATCTAGAGGGCCAAGAAGTGAAGAAGAGTTGGTCTCATTCATCCAGATTCTAAAAACCACACTGTTTTGGTGATGAATGCTGAGAGTGGGTCTGGTCACTGGTCCTAACAAGGGCAAAATAGGGATAAAGATTTGATATTGGGGAATGCTGGTGACCAACAATTGTGGGTAGGTGTTTGTGTAATCACCAAAAGAGTGAAACTGCTCCCCTCCCTGTTTTTTTAGATTGGATCTAGTAGGGCCAGATGAATAAATAACGCATCTATAAATTAATGAAAGTGTTAACTGGAGGACATAGAATTACTTATCTACTCCTGGATATTATGATGAAGAGTTCTTACAGAGCTGGATGAAGTAATTAAAAAAATTCAATTTTATTTAATTCTAATTTCTAATTTATCTCTCCTACCTCCCCTCCCTGACCCAATGAGAATGCAAGAAAAAACAAAACCTATTTCAAATAAGTAGTCAAGCATAACAAATTCTTTTATTAGCTATGTCAAAAAAAAAGGAAAAGAAAAGAAAGGAATATATGTGTCGATCTGCACTCTGAGTCCATTACCTTTCTATGTGAAGGTACTTAGCCTTTTCATTATCAGTCCTTTGGCCATTGCATTGGTCAGAATTTCTATGTCTTTCAAAGATGTGTCTCTTTAAAATATTGTTGTTATTGTATAAATTGTTCTCTTGTTTTTGTTCACTTTCAGTTTATATCAGGTTGGGAAGAGTAAAATAAAAACTGGACGGAACACGAGAGGAGTTCTGGAGGTTTGGGCACATTGATGACTAGTGAGGTAACATCAGAGAGGGACCCACCCTCCTCCAGCTGGAGTAGTCTGTCCTTACCTTGCAGGCCCTGATTCTCAAGTTCCGTTATGAGTCATTAAGAAGTCTAGAAGAGGACCCAGAGGGACAGACAGAGCTGACTATCTTCTCCTTTCTCTCCTTACACAAGAGGTCATACCTTTAGGCTGCCTTCCGTGTCGGACTCATGACCCTCTACCTTTCCTTACCCTCTGTCTTTGTCTCTCTCTCTCCTCATTTCTCTCTGTCTGTCTGTCTCTCTCTTGTCTCCCTTTTCTGTCTGTCTGTCTCTATCTCTTTCTTTCTCTCTCCATTTCCCCTCCCCTCAGTTCTCTCTCCTCTCACTTCCTCCATCACACACCTGGCCTCTCTTTCTACATCCAGGTTCTTTTGGCTTACAGTGTACATGTCAGCTCTTTTCCTCTTTAAAATATATGTCTTTCCCCATGTTCAATGTTCTTAAATAGTTAACTATTATTATTTTTCATAAATTTATTTATTTTTAGTTTTCAATATTCAATTCCATAAGATTTTGGGTTCCTTATTTTTTCCCCGTCTCTCCCTCTACCCCAAGATGGTGTGTAATTTGATATAGGCTCTACGTATACATTCATATTAAACCTACTTTTACATTTATCATGTTGTAAAGAAGAATTAGCAGCAATGGGAGAAACCATGAGAAAAAAGAAACAAAAAACAGTGAACTGTTATGAAATCTCTTTTTCAAGCTGTCTTTTGTGCTTTAACATATAATGACACTTAGGGCATACACAACCTCTTCAGTTACTTTATCATGATCTTTTTGTTAAGGTGGCCCCATTCCCACTGGCTCTCTTACCCTCATTCCAACCTTTTTTCTGTTTCTTACCCTTTTTTCCTTTGTAGTTTGGTTTATTAGTTTCTTTTACATCCCTGCTTTTATCTGGTTATTTAATTCTTTTCTTTTTTCTTTGTTAGTTAAATGAGTTTCACCCTTCTCTACTCTCCTTCAACTAGTCCTGTTCATTAGTTTTTAAATTTTTTTGTGTGTGTGTGTGCCCATTACTAGAGAGAATTTCTCTTACTCAGCTAAGAGACACTGAAACTTTTACTGCCCAATTGGCAAAAAACAGACACCTAGCCCTTGGCTTAACCAGGTCTGACAAATCCAAATATCTGGCAGTCTTACCCAAGGAAGCAACACAAACAAATATAATATAATAACAAAATATTAACTATCATCTGCTCTTGGCCAGCCACCCAGAGGTTTCAAAAATCCAGATCCTTTAAAAACAACATATATTCCCTATTACTGGATAAAATTTAATTCAGTGGGAGGCTGTAATCTCAGTATTCAGGAATGTGTGGGGTAGATGGCTGTAGCATGATCTATATCAGAGGATGTAGAAGCTCATAAGCCCCTTGGTGACTGGATGGGCATGTTTGTAGGCAGACCCTGGAAGTCTTCCCATCATTTATATACCCCAGGGATAGCTGCCCTTGTATGCTTAACTCTGTTAAATAAATCTCTATTAAAAAATTTGGGGTCAGAATTTTAGACTGACTGGACTGTGGGTCTGTAATTTTACTTCTAGGTTGCTATAAGGAGGGGACAAGTTAATAAAACCTATTGTAACCAAAGGTCCCACTGGCAACCAGAGTCAATATCAGAGTCCACCAAAAGCAGTAGCAATAGCCACCAGAGTTAGGAGGCATCTGAGAAATATCCTTAGGACTGATGTGCCCAGGAAGAAATTTTAGGAGAATTGCAAGATCCAGAGACATTGTAGGGTGGTAGATCAGCCTACCCCAGCAGAAGGCAAGCAAAGGGAGGAGGCAGATCCACATCCAAGCAACCCACTCGACCTGGCCCAGTAGCACACTGACCCATCCAGCTGAGACCCAGAACCCTGCCAGAGGCAGGCCCAGCTGAGTTGCTCATTCAGTAGAGATGCAGTGTCCTGTATTGTATGGCCAAACAGTCAACTTCATGAAGATCCCACAAAGGGAGCAGAGGACCTGTAGGGCCAAGAGTCAGGAGGTTCCCTTTAGTCTTATGTGTTCTCTGTACCTGTGCCTCATTATCTCTATACTTTAACTTGGAGCCCATTCTCCCCCAGCAACCTCATGTTTCATGGCAAGAGTTGCACCCTTGATTTGGGAGGAAGATTTTATGCCAGTAAATTCCTTTTCTAAAAGGTAATTTACATCTACTGACTTTTTGTTAATAGAGATACACACAGGGGGGCTCATGAATGCCAGTGCTAGAAACCCAGGTCCTTAAGTTTATACCTAGAACCCTTCTCTCTTACAATTATGCACACACACACACATGCACACTTACACACATACTCACACATACACGTACACACACAGAAAAAACACAGAAAGGAAAGTGAGTGTTCAATGGCCGGGCATGCATGGCCTAGAGACTGCCAATCATGCCCTCTCTATTCTAGTCACTTCTTTCTCCACCTACCTTGGTTTTTAGTCAGGGAAAAACCCTGCAAGGCCTTAGAGGTTGAGGAAAAAGGGATACGGGGAGGGCTGGAGGTAGAGGCCAAGGGAGCATATAAGCCCATAAGGGGCCTTGTTCACCCAGTGGCTCACACACTATGACTCAGTGATGAAAGGGACTCTTACGTTGGCGATGCTGCTCATTGTGTCTCTGAGCAGCCACCTGGGTGAAATGAGGGGTTTGAGTATTGGGATAGGGAAGAGTTCTTACCCTGAATTCACTGTTCCCTCCACATCCCTTTAATATTTCTATTGCCATAGACCCACTGAACCCTCACAGAGAATTTACAAGATTCCAACTCTTCAACTAAACTGTATCTATATCTTTTAATGTTTCACAATCAGCTCAAGTCTGTTTCCCTGTGGCTACAGTCCTGGTAGATCTCTTCCTGGAACGCCTCTTGTGAAGACCCTCAAATTGTACTAGGCTGATGACAACACTGTGGAAAGCTTTAAGATGCTGCACAGATAGTGCAGGACAATCATAGTGAAAGAAAAGAAAGCCAACACAGCTCTGAAGGTAAGGGCATGTCTCAGCATTTGTGTATTTGGTGGTGGTGGGGGCAATTTGTATTTCTCTGTGGATATGAGACTGGCACAGTGAGTATCTTGTCACTGTAGTTTCATTCTGTCTGTGTCTTGCTATCCTTTTCCCTGGAGTTCAAACTCTAGCTTCTCCTCACTCCAGACCAATACAAGCCTCCCTGACACACAGTTTCAGGTCTTCAAACCCATAGACACAGCTCACCTTCTCAATCTTACACTCATACACAGGCAAACATTGCCTCTAAGATCAGTGAGCTACATGAGGGAAAAAAATAAACCACAAAGAAAGAGAGGTTTCCCAGAGAACCAAACGGATTCTTGTTTCCTTTCCCCATCCTTTGGTCTAAGCAATTGACCTCCTCAGTAGAGTAGGACATATTTGTAGGGACTTGAGAATGAGAGGGGCACTGACCACAACAAGGAAACCTGGAACCGTGTTCTCTCTTCTGTTTCTTAGGGCAAAATCATTGCGAGTCCAGAATGCACAAAACACATGTGGTTGGTGGGGTAATGGAAGCTGGACTACTGCAGGTCATAAGTCCTGCCTCTCCTAATCATCCCTGACTGATCATTCCACCCCCATTCCTGCCTGTTACAGACACTACTGCTACAATCACATGACTTATTTGAATAAAGTAAAAGCAACTCAACTCATACCTCTGTGTGTAACACTCATTGTGTGGTTGTATGTCACTATGTATGGAACTATACATATCAGTAACATGATGGTCTGTCTCTGAGTGAGATGGTGTGTATGTCACTCACTGTAATATATGTGATTGATCATTTTACGTGTCTGTTTCACTCCAATTGTGGTTCTCTAAATGAGTGTTCTGTGTGACTGCCTAGGTCCCTGTGTGTCATTGTGTGGCAGCATGTCCCTCAACACATGTGACTCTGGATATTTGTGTGTCACTTTTTGTCACTTTGGGAAACACCAGTCAGAGAGGCTAGCTGGCACTTGGTGAGAACTCATAAGGCGCCTGCCTTTAGAGGCACTATGCCCAAGGGCTGAGAGTTACTCTTCAAGTCTGCAGCTTCAGGAAGAGACATGTGTTCTCTCCTTCCTGACCCCCTAGCTAGCAGATAGGTACCAATTGTCACACACATTCCCCTGTTCAACCCAAAGTCATTCTTGAAGGTGATAAAGGAAAAGGCTCAAGAGAGCATCCAATTGTGTGCAGTTTAAAGACATCTTGAAATATCCTCCCTAATTCCCAGAGATCTCTGTCCAGCCATCAGCTCAGCCTAGACCAAGCTAACCCTTCCACAGCATAAGTTCCTGTTCCCAAGGTCTATCTCCTTATCTTTGTTCTTAGAACTCTAACCCATACTCCTTCGCTCATTACCACTTATTGTCTCAGTTCCTTTGCCTATGACTATTCCTCTGAGTTCTTCACTCTCTGTCCTCTCCTTCTCTGTCCGACACTAAATCTCACCAACTATATTGCTCTCTCTCTCTCTCTCTCTCTCTCTCTCTCTCTCTCTCTCTCTCTCTCTTTCTCTCTCTTCCTTGTATCTTTGGATTACTCTGCAGGTGTACACCCCCCACCCCCACCTACATACATACATACACACATACTCATGAATAGATCGCTGTATATATGAGGAGGCCATTCTATTGCTGTCTCTAAGTGTGGCTATTTCTTCCTGTCTCTGTGTGCATGCCTCCCTGGCTCTCCTTTGACCACTGGAAGAAGCATATATATATAGATATATATGTATCTATATATCTATATATATATATATCTGTTTTCCCATTACCTACAATGGATTCAGAAAACTCTACCCCCATGTTTTATTACAAACTTAGCCTAGTACCTCTCCTCACAGAGTTCTCAGCCACTTAGAACTTGTAGTTCCTTACTTCTTCTCTTTAGATTTTGAGCCTGTAACTTTTCTGCTGTGTTTTTTTAAAGTGGAGTACTACTTTAAGTGGTTCTGGGTAGATCTGACACTGCTGACCTGAAGGACAATGGGAAAACTTATTGCCTCTCAGCAGAACAGTCAATACTGGGGTTGTGTGTTTGTGTAAATTCCTATACACTATTTTCCAGTAATGTTTTATCTTTGCCTCTGAATATACCATCAACCCCCACAGGGCTACTCAGCCTCAGTGGTCTGGCCCTGAATACTGCCATTACCTTTTTCTACATTTGGATACATTTATTAATCTCCTTTCTGTACATTCATTTGTCTGTATCTATCTTGTATCATCTCCCTCCATTTGATTTTGTTTCTCTGAGATGATGAATATGCTTTACCTTATTCAACTAAGAAAGGCATTTTGTTTAATAATCAGACATCAAGTCTCTGCTGAACCTGTCCCCCAATGCTCTAAGATAAATCGAGAAAAACCACAACAAAACATTT
Organism: Notamacropus eugenii; assembly: GCF_028372415.1. Taxonomy (NCBI): domain Eukaryota; kingdom Metazoa; phylum Chordata; class Mammalia; order Diprotodontia; family Macropodidae; genus Notamacropus; species Notamacropus eugenii. Next base: position 452,358,091 of record NC_092872.1, on the reverse strand, counting down.
CCGTTCCTTCAGCTAAGAAGAGCCCTACTGGATTATTTCTCCAACAAAGGACACAAAGAACTGGGCCAGAGGTAGGGAGAGGGCCCTGGGCAACAGAACAGATTACAGCATGTCCCTGGGGGTGAATCCAAGTCATTGCTAAAACACTTAGCAAAAGTTGATCTCAAGGCAAAATTTCCTCCTGATGGCATTAGCCGTGTAGTAGCTTCATTCTCTTAAAATTAAAAGTTCTATGGATACTGCCTATCTAGGTCTTAGATCTTCTCATAAAGGCACAACTGAGGCCTGAGGGAAGAGTCCAAGGGCATATGTCAAGGGCATAACTGTCACTGAGCTAACATTGCACAAACACTTCTTTGCTCTCTGTGCCCAACAGCTCATATAGCTTGCCTATTGCACAAGCCAGTATAGTCAGATATCCCAGGGAAAAACCCATCCCAGGGGTATTGCTTTATTGTGGCTTGGATGCCTTTAATAAGGTGGGAAGATCTTGTGTTGCCCTGGCTACTTGTTGTGCCAACACAACCTTATTGATGATTTGGAATCAGAGGCAGTACATCTATTTGAGCTATATCTGGCATTGACAATAGAATGCAGAAGACATCAGTGCTAGAGACCAGAAAGTCTGAAACACTAGAACAGAGATGAGAATGACTTCCTAGAGACTCAGACTTAGTTGGCTGAAGGGGGCCCTGTACATGCACATAGGCTTCCTTTCTCACTCCCACCTCACCTGAGAACCATAGTGCTCCATTGATAGCAGCAGATGGAGGCAGCTGTGGAGGGGTGGAGAGTTCCTTGGCCAATCTAGGAACTATAGGAAAGAAAGGCAATATCACTGGAAAGGTGAAGGAATTCCTAGAGCAAGCCTTCTGAATTCAGACAAAGAATTCCTTTGTTGGGCATTTCAAAGGAGACAGAAGGAGCTAGAGCCAAAGACAGAAAGGAACAAAGTTATGATGTTCATTCATTCAGATAATAAATATTTAATAAGTGCCTACTATATGTCAGTCAATGTACTTGGTTCTGGGGATACAAAAAGAGGGAAAAGACAATCCCTGCTCTTAAGGACAGTATAATTTAATGGGAGTAGACAAAAAGCAAGCAAATATGTACAATGTAAACTAATTGAGAAAAACAGGAAACAATTTGTTGTTGTTGTTCAGTCCTGTCTGACTCTTTGTGACCCCATTTGGGGTATTCTTGGCAAAGACACTTGAGTGGTTTGCCATTTCTTTCTCCATTTCATTTTACAGATGAGGAAACTTTGACAAACAACATTAAGTGACTTGCCCAGGGTCACACAGCTCTTAAGTGTCGGGGGTTAGATTTGAACTCAGGAAAATTAGTCTTTCTGACTCTTGGCCTGGCACTCTATCTTTGTGTCTCCAGCTGCCCCCATGAAGAGGGAAAGCACTAGAATGAAGGTGGGTTGGGGAAAGCTTCCTGAAGAAAATAAGGTGTTGGTTGGGAATTAAAGGAAGCCAGGGATGTCAATAGTTGCAGCAGAGGAAAAAGAGCATTCCTGGCATCAGACACAGCTAGAGAAAGTGGTAATGGGGAGCAAGGGGTATTCTAACTCTGCTGCTTCAACCCCTGAGCTGAGAAGAATGAGGGAGAGTGCAGCCACTACTGGAAAGGGTCTGTCATCAGAGGAAAGCCAAATTTCAGTAAGAATTAGTAGCTACAAGGAGTGGGAGAGGAATAGATTTAAAATGAAGGGAAGCATGTTGCCTATGAAAAAGGAATGCCAGAGGGTACAGTAGATGAACCAGGTGGAGTTATGATGAAACTTTGTGGTGGGAGAGTTGAGAGGATGGGAGTGAGAAATTAGGTGATAGAGGGTGTGGAGTAGGGTTTGTGTAATGGTCTTCAGGAGTTCAGAGTCCCTAGGATGTGAAGGCTATCACCAGACGAATAGTGAATGCTCATCATTGGATGGAGGGCTTAGTTTTTCCTAAAAGGTGGCAAAACCTTAAAAGACAAGTGTAACAGAGGATGAGAGGAATGAAGTAAAAATAGGGGTTGTTCTTCTTTGCACTCAGGTTTCTGTGCATCACACCTGAGAGGCTGGGATGGCAGAATAGGCAGGAGATGTCTTGTGCTGGTACAGGTGGAAGTGGTTGATGTGGGGCAGATGGAAGATGCCTCTCCTTTTCTTAAGCAGCTTTTCTTCAGGGAATTCACTGTACCAAGCAGAGATGGAAGGCTCAAGGCCCTTGTTGCACCCATGGTCTAAGATCCTCTCACCTGAGGAGGCTGGCTATGAGGCAGCAGCAGGAAGCAGTAGACTCCCTGCACAGATGGGAGATGTCCAGCCTGCTGCCTAGCAATCTTTCCTCAGGGGACATGCTGTACTCTAGATAAGGAAGAGTAACCTCTGATCTTGCCACTGAGTGAGCAGACCACATGGGCAGGGAAGTGGCATCTACTCCATCAACCTTGAATGCCTTTCCTATCCCAGTTCCCAACTCCATATAGTCAGCAGGGCAGGATATGGTGAGTCTTTTGGTCTTCAGACACTTGCTAAGTCTCTAGGGGTCCCAAATCCATGTGGAAGGTACTTTTATGACCTTAACTGACCAGGAAGCTGCCTTCAAGGGGGACAGAGACCAGGTGGGTTTCTGGGATAGTTTTGCAACCTTTTAGTGAAAATTAAACCCTGTTGAAGGTGGTGTGGAGAACCTGATAGATATTGGTCCCATCACAAAAAAATTTTTGACTACAAAAAATAAACTTCACCAGTGGAAGATAGAGGAGGTAAACTTAAACAGAAATTAATCTGAAAATAATGTGAGGGCCACAGTGGAATGTGATTTAAGAAAAATGTTAATAAGTCTAAAAGTGTTTAGAGGAGGATAATCAAGATGGTGAAGGGCTTTGATTCCATATTAGCAGAAGGTCAGTTGAAGGAATTGGAAATATTTAGCCTGCAGAAAAAAAGAATAAGGCAAAGGAATGACAGCCTCTTCCAAGTATTTGAAGGACTGTCATAAAGCAGACAGATTAGACTTTTTCATGTTGAGGAGCAATTGGTTACAGTGGCAAATTGAGATGTGATGCCAGGAGAACTTCCTACCAAATACAGCTGCCCCAAAATAGAATGGGCAGCTTTGCATGGCAGTGAATTCCAACATATTGGAGGTTTTCAAGCACAGGCTGAATGAACACTTGTTAGTTATGTTAAACCAGCAATTCCTTTCAAGTATAGGTTGTTGGCTGCCGAGGATGGAAGTTCCTTCCAAATATAATCCCAGGATTGTCTGAACTCAGTAATGGTAAAGAGAGGTTTTCAAACCTCTTTGGCTAGTTTGCAAACACCTATGTGTGATCACACAATGGGTAAGTGACCAAGCCAGGAGTTGATCATAGATCCAGTGACTCCCTGTGCTTTCCTTACCACGTCAAGGTCTACACAGAGAACAAGAGGAGCCAAACACTTGAGAGTGTTGCGGTCTGTTTGGGCAAGTGGGAGCAGGACTAGGAGGCAACTACACAAGTGTCCAGGTCTAATGGACTGAGCCAGGAAGCACAGAGAGCTTATGTCAGCTCACCGTAGGCCATGCCTTTGTTAGGGGTAGAGGATTGAGCTCAGCTGAGGCTGTGATTAATGTTGTTGCTCTACACACTTCTCCTTTTTTTCTTTGCTTAATATAGTTCAAATATAAATATATTTGACTTTTCCAAAATTTTATTTATTTTATTCTGAACTGTAGAAACAAAACAAACATTTTCATAATATAGTAGAGTAGGGAAAAAAAGAGGATTGTACATGAAATATGTACAACTTGCTAGCCTTTTAAATTTATACTAAAGTTATAATGTAACTTTCTCTTTTTTTATCTCCTCCTTGCAGCCCTACAGATGGATGTCATTAGACATTAATATATATATTCTATATGTATGTATATTAAATCATTCTATACATCTGTTTATAAGTTCTTTCTCTGGATACCAATAGTGTCTTCCTTCATAGGTCCTTTGTAGTTAATCTGACTATTTATTATAGTTAAAATGACTTATTTACTCAACATTGTTCTTAAAACAATATTTTTTAATTGTATGTAATATTTTCTTGGTTCTGATCATTTCACTCTTCCTTATTTCATGCAAGTCTGTCCATGTTTTTCTAACATCATCGAGCTCATCATTTCTTAAAGTATAGTAGTATTCCATCACAGTCATGTACCACAATTTGCTCAGTCACTTCCCAGTCGATGGGCATCCCTACAATTTCTATTTCCTTGCTACTACAAAGAGAGCTGCTATAAGTAATTTAGAACACATAGGACTTTTCCCTAATTATCTTGGGAAACAGTTCTAGATGCGGTATTGCTATGTCAAAAGGTATAGGCAGTTTAACATCTCTTTGGGCATAATTCCAGATTGCTCTCCAGAAATGTTTGGATCAGTTCACAGTTTTACTAATAGTGAATTAGTGTCATGTCTTTCCACATCCCCTCCAATATTTATTCCTTTTCTCTTTAATTGTTTTAGCCAATCCGATAGGTGTAAAATGATATCTCAAGGCTGTTTTATTGCATTTTCTTAATTTATAATTATTTAGAGCATTTTTTCATATGACTATAAATCATTTTGATTTCTTCATTGGAAAACTTCATGTTCACATCCTTTGACCACTTATTAATTGTGGAATGACTTGCATTTTTACAAATTTGCCAAAGTTATGTATATATTTGAGATAGAAGACCTTTATCTGAGAAAATTTTGAGATACTCTGTGTTGGGGCTTGAGAGCAGTGAAAGACTCATCTAACTTCACATGCACAAAGATACTCAGGGAATACAGATTTGCTGTATGAATTCCTGAAACTTTTCCCTTGACATCAGCTCCCAAGCATCAGATGCAGTAAGAAAAAGGAAAAGTAAAAGAGCTCCAGATTTGAAAAATCCAACAGCCACCACACCACAAAGTTCATTCAGGCATTTCCTCACCATTCAGTTCTCCAGACATTACAAAGTAAGGAGTGCCAAAGAGTCAATATTGTGTATTCATTTCTAACCCTAAAACTAGTTTACTTTTGTTTTTGTACCTCCAACACATCTAACTCAGTTCCTGGAACCATACGAAGCAATTAACAAATGCTTATTGAGTGAATGAATGAAAGGAGTTCAGAGGTGGGCAGAAACTGGTAGACTTCATCTCTGGCACAAAGCCTCCACCATGTTCCTCTTTTTTCCTACATAGACTGCTGATAAAAGGATAAAGAACCTCCCGTGGTTAATATCTAGAAGTCTGGACAATAGATGTGGAGGAAGCACAGGGTCAGGTACGACTGCCAGAAATCCACAGGTCAGGCCCTATGAAGGTCTGGTTCTAGTGTAGCACAGTATACCTTTAAACAGAGTAAAGGAAAGTAGTGTGCTTTACGTTTAGATTTAGTTTAGACTTCCTAATGTGGTCAGAGGATCAGGGCTGGCAGATAGAGGAACAATGGGTCTCAATTACTGAATTGTTTTTGTTTGCCCTCCCCACACCCTCAAACAACTAGATTTTTACTTTACTATTGATTTTTTTCTTCCTAACCTATGCCCCTTTCAAAGAATCAAGTTCTTTGTGATCATGCCACACTAAGTGAAGTGGGATTACCAAGAACTGGTCTTTAAATCACCTACCACTAGGTATGAAAATCCCCTTATCGTGGTCTGTGTGCACTTGTCCTTCGTTGCTGAAGAAGACCATATCATCAGAGAAATAATGACATGACTCGCACTTGACTTTGTTTTGAGTGAGGGAGGGCTGTGCAGGTATCCTGGTCTACTGAGCTATAAAATAAATCCATATCTTCTTATTGTTTCCTCTATCAATTTACAGACTCCTCTCATTCGCTTTGACACTGATGTATTTAACCCAAAGAGATCTCATCTCTATTTGCTTTCACACATCCACCTGCCAAATATTTTCATGGACACTGAAGTTTCTCCACTTGGCATATCCCTTGGCCCTATTCTATGTCTAGGCCCTCTTCTATGTCTATATTCTAAAAGAGAAGATGCCTTTCAGGTTGCATAGAGATGGAAGTATGTGATCTCTGTATTCCAGTCCCTGGACCAAGAAGACCCTTGGGTTTCCTGGTATCTTTGGTTGGGAAGGAAAGGGATGCTACCCAGAGTACAGACCCCCTCCCTCCAGCAGAGAAGCTTTGATATTCTCTGACAACACATCCTCCCATGCCTCTGAGGGAATCACTGTATCAAAGAAAAGCTCTGTAGTCTACAGACTTGGTGTTCTAGTGTAGCCAATAGCCCTGATGACAGAAAGACCCACTGCCCTTCATGTTTTCTCCTCTCCTTTGCCCATTTATATTCGCAGATATGGAATATGGAATCATTTTTGAGGAGCTTGAAGCTTGGCCAAAGACCATTACCTGCGAGGCCAGACTGCTAATCAAAGTCATTTGCCTTTCACCATCTTGCATCCACCTTTCCCTCTTGGCTTCTTCTCCCTATCCCCATTTCCCCAAATCACCTAATGCTCTGGGGATACCAGATTTTAAGACAGAAACATGTTTGGGGATTCATTGACTCATCTTAATATTTTGAGGTTTCCATTGGCCATCTCAGTCTAGAGCCCCTCCATACAAGGTAAGTGCAAATCCTCTCCAAGTCAGTATAACCCCCTGTTCCCCCAAGGCACTGAATAGCAGCTGCTCCCAGCATCCCTGTAAACTAGACAGTGTGATCAGTAAGGCATTCCCTTCTGTTTTGCACTGGCCTGCTAACATCCATGGGATCTTTCCATCTGACTTTTCTGTACCTTCCACATCTGTTGTTTCCCACATTATAATGTGAGCTCTTTTAGAGCAGTCACTGTCTTATTTTTCTATTTGCACCCCATCCCAGTCCTATCGCCAGATAATCACAGTGACTGGGAGGTTTAATTTCTGACTGTGTGAGACAGAATCACACTGACTTGAGGAGTGAGAGCTGTTAACTTTGAGGGAAATTATCTGACTGACTGGGGTACAATTAAGTGGTGCAGTGGATAAAGAGTTGGACCTGGAATTAGGAAGGACTGAATTCAGATACAGTCTCAGGCACTTACAAGCTATATGACATTGGTCAATTCACTTAAGTTGTGTCTGCCTCAGTTTCCTCAGGGGTAAAATTGTGACGATAATAATAGTACCTACCTCCCAGGGTTGTTCCAAGGATAGAATGAGGTAATATTTGTTTAGCTCTTTTCAAAGTTTAAAGTCCTATATGAATCCTATTTAAAGTGCTAAATAAAGGTAGCTAGATGGCTTAGTATGCAGAGTACTCTGGCCTGGAGTCGTGAAGGCCTGAGTTCAAATTTGGCTTCAGACACTTAACAACTGTATGACTTTGGGCAAGTCACTTAACTCCTATTTGCCTAGAAGGCAACTAGGTGGCTTAGTGGATAGAATATTGGGTCTGGGATCAGGAAGAACTGAGTTTAAATCTGACCTCAGATACTCACCAGCTGTGTGACTTTGGGCAAGTCCCTTAACTTCTATTTACCTCAATCCACTGGAGAAGGAAATGGCAAACCATTCCAGTATTCTTGCCAAGAAAACCCCATAGTCATAGGGTCAGTGAAGACCTGAGCAACAAACAACAAATAAATGCTAGCTGTTATTGGTGTGGGGTGAGATAGCAGTAATTGGATGGGTGAAAGGAGAGAGCATTATACTGATGGAAAGAGCAGTTTACACTATCAAAGATTCATATCCCTCTCTTTTATGGGAATTTTCACTGTTCATGTATGGAGAGATCTCTACGGGAGGTAACTATTGTGATCCTCAAATCTCTGAGCTCTCATAGTGGTTTTTAAGGACTGAAGCCTCCAGAATTTTTCTTTGTCTGAAGACCAAACTCCAAACCTCTGGAGAAGGAGGCTAGACATCTCAGGGACACAAAGAGTGGGAGGAAGGTTGGGACATAGAGAAACGGCACATGTTGCAAGTTAGCAATGTGGTCTCATGGACAGTGTCCTCGGCTACATTTGACAACAGATCTTTGTCGGGGAACATAAACAGAAGGATTAGGGAGGGCCCCTGAATGAAGACACCAGGAGTTCATGCCAGGACATGAGAATGCCAAGAAAACATTCATGCACATATCCCAGAACATTTCAAGTTAATATCAAGCCTCTTGCATCACTGCAATTAGATATCCCATTGTCCTCTAGGCTAACAGCCCAAAACAAAATGTGAAACAGACAGGAGGAAGAAGAGTGGTAAGAGAGTTATATGAAGATGTATAGATGTGTGATTTCTGTATAAATTGAAGGGTTATATGTCAGTGCCAGATGTGTGATCAATATGTAAATGACATATAGGAGTGTGATTGAGGAATGATAAATAAATGAGCAGCACAGCCATGTGTGGATATGATGAATGAATTGGTTAGGGGTATGGCTGTGATGATATATAATGCAAAAGCACTTTAGGAAGTGGACATCACTTCACTGAGCACTAACAGAATCTAATAATAGGTACAAGCCACTAGATTGGTCCAATGTAATCAAATGTAATCAAAAGTGGCTTATGTCCAGATGTAGCCTAGAAAACATCTAAGATCCAAGAGTGAAATCAAAAGTCCCTCTTTAAGTGACATCTTCATGAAATCAGAAAGCAATATCTTAATAAAGGAACTTTGAACACATGACTGAATCATGCAATTTGTCCATAGGAAAGGAATGGTTCATACTAGCAAGGCTGTAAAAGTATATCAGAAAGACATGACCTTGTACCCAGCATAAGTCAATAGAAACTTGCTATTTTTCACAGACAGACAGATTGCCGTATTACAAATACAGACCACCAAATGTCCTGATGAATTCAACCAATAATTCAAGACACCATCATGAAAGAAACTGTTATCCATAATCACCTCGATTAAATATTTAGCCATAAAAATTCAAGATGAATTTTAATGGACTTTGCAAAGCCACTATTTGTAATCTGAAAACTATATGAAGTGAAAAGCTTTTAAAATATGGGAAGCTAGCAGAAAAGGACAAAATCACATGGCAACAGGAAACAATTCATATCATCCCTGTGTCCCAGGGAAACTTCCACTTAGACTATAGAGGAAAAGCTTATATCCTAACAGCAAAATGCAGTGATTTTATCCATCTACACAATAATACACAAAATATTATATATAATATATGAAATATATACATACAAATACATACACACATTATATCTAAATCCATATCACCTATATCTATATCTATACCTATACCATACCTATATCTACATCTACATCTGTCTGTCTCTATTGCTATCATCTCTGTCTCATCTATGTTGGTGCCAATTGCATAGCAAATCAGGAGAAGCAAATCAAATCTGTGATTTTAACAGACTTAAAAGCTTCCAGGAAGAACCTTTCTCTACCGTTGCAGATTAGCAACTATTCTGCAACTTATAGACTTATCGAGTTTCATGGGGACACTGAGAGTTTAAGTGACTTGCCGAGGGACTCATAGCCAGTATGAGTGGGAAAGGTGATTTTGAACCCAGCTGCTCCTGACTCTGGGTCCATCTCCCTATTTGATACTCTGTGCTGACTCTCATTTAATACAAATGCAAAATATCATCTATAAAATAACATCAAATATAAAAGAATGATAGAATGTCTCAAGATCATTTTATCTGAACTACATTGAAAAAGATAAGAACAAAAAGATTATTGTAAATAATTATAATAAATAATAATTCACATTGATATGTCACTGTAGGCTTTTAAACAATTCTCCCTCCCAACCCTTCCTTTCCAAGTAGCCCTGTAAAGTAAAAAGGGAAACTATTATGATCTCTGTTTAACAGAGAAGCAAATAATTGCAAAGGAGTTAGTCCATAAAAGCCCAGGATCTACTTACAGAAAAAGGAGTGATAACAAAGTGTTAAATTAACTAAAAATTCACCATGTCAGATCATACTTTTAAGGGGGCAAACAAATTCTCTAAGTGAATTGGAAATGGAGAGAAAGCATAAAAAATGGCATATATATTAACCACATACACCCCACTTCTAAAGTCAGATGGAAGTCAAACTCAAAGAGGGACCAAGCTTCTGACAAGACACATAGAAGATGAATGGAACTGAGCCAGGAGAGGTCATGAGAAGATAAATGGTTCTAGGCACACAGGCAGAAGACATTACCCCAAAGAAAGGGTCAGGGCTGTAGGAACAAGGTTACAGGGCCTATGGGGCTTGAGAAGTGTCAAGGCAAATGCTAACGTGGCTGAAATCTCCCTCCCAGACTCCAAGACATTAATTCTGTATCTTCTTTCTTCCCATTGTGCTACCTCATAAACTTCTGAAAGCTTTATCTTTCAACATGGGAAAAAAGTCTGTTTATCTTATTTTAGAATGTTTGTTACTGGGGTGGGTGGGTGGAAGCCAAGATGGCAGAGTAAAGGCAGAGACTCAACTGAGCTTTCCAAAATTCCCTTCCAAATAACTTTAAAACAACACCTCAAAATGAAGTCTGGCGATGTAGAACAACAATAGAAAGAGGTAAAACAATTTTCTAGCCCAAGAAAACTTAGAAAGTCATTAGCAAAAATCTGTCTCACTGGAATGAGATTAGAGCACAATTCAGTGATGACTGGGCCCTGGCAAGCCAATAGCAGGCCTTGGAGCCAAGTGAATAGTTTCTACGTGTAATTGGTAAAAAATCCTGAAACAACATATTACGTATACGTATACATACGTATATATGGGGCAGCTAGGTGGTGCAGTGGGTAAAGCACCAGTGCGGGAGTCAGGAGGACCTGAGTTCAAATCTCACCTCAAGTACTTGACACTCACTAGCTGTGCGACCTTAGGCAAGTCACTTAAACGCAATTGCCTCATCCTGGGTCATCTCCAGTCATCCTGATGAATATCTGGTCACTGGATTCAGGTGGTTCTGGAGGAAAAGTGAGGCTGGTGACCTGCACAGCCCTCCCTCACGCAAAACAAAGTTAAGTGCAAGTCATGTCATCATTTCTCTGATAGCATGGTCTTCTTTGGCAACGAAGGACCAACATACAACACACACACATATATATATATATATATATATACATATATGTGAGTAAATATATCTATGTGTGTCTATAAAATAAGAAAAAAATATTTACTACATCTTTATAAACAGTTAACCAAAGACCCCATATCTCTTCTGTTTCTGCTTGGTGCTCATCTGGGTAATTTTTTTCTTTTGAATTTAATTTTTCTCTACTTTGGGGGTTTGAAAATGATCTTACTTCTTACTTCCTGCTTCTCATAAGCAAGATTTTATGACATTACTACTGCAGAAATTGAATTGAGTATAATTTAGTTCAGCATTTTTTGCTTATTATTCAAAAGAATAGTTAGTTACTTGCTGAATTTTATAATTTTTATATACAATTGTGTTTTCTATTATAAAATATACTTTGTTCCTTTCCCCCCTTAGTTCTTTAGCTTAATTTTGTTTTATGTCCTTTTTATATCTTTGACTTCTTTTTGTGTAGGTTTTCTTTTACATTGTGTTTGGTTATCTAGTCTCTCCATTGCAACCATTTTAGAATATTCCTATTTTAAATTTGCTATTGAAGACTGCATTTAATGATCTATCAGTGACACAAAATGTTTTGTTACCTGTCGTTGTGCAAATGGAATTTTGTTATTGTCACTGGTAATAATTTACATATTTGCATTTCTGTTATTCACCAAGTGTCAATTGCCTGGATTACTATTATGGTATCATTGTAGTATATAAATGTATAACTAATTCATTTTCATACTGTTAAATATTGTTGTTACTGATTGAGGCCACTGGATTTGAAGTGAAGAAGATCTGAATTTAAATTATGCCCTTAGATACTTACCAAGCTGTGTGACCCTTGACAAATTACTTTACCCCCTCTGCCTCAATTTCCTTGTCTCTAAAGTAATTATTGCATTTGATGATCTCTAAGGTCCCTCCCATTTCCAATTCTATGATCCTATGGACATTATAAATATATGGGGGCTGAGGGACATCTGTCACATAAGCAACAAGATGGACAAGACCTTTCCTCTGTTTTATTACCTCTCAAACCCCTCCAAAACACAAATTATATAGCAAAAATAAAACAACTCCAGCTATCTCTGTTTGCTAGCACACCAGTATTCAAAAGAATGTTTAAAAAAACCCAACATGAACCAAAGCTCACTGACCCTGACTTCATGTAGCACCCCTCCTCCATCTCTCATAGTACCAATAATAAGACTAAACTAGCAAACCCTGGACACAACACAAGTTTACAACAAAATCCATTCCCACACCCCAGTTCCTCTTACCTCTTTCTAGTCCCATGGAGATCTTTATTCCTGTCAACAGAAATTAATCCTGATCAAGACAGAGAGTCAAAAGGCCATAGTCCTTCAGGAGCAGAAGTCTGCTGGGATGATAACCCCATAGTATCAGCACTACAAAGCTCAGAACTGCAGGTACCATGTCAAAGAACTCAAGAACAGAGGGAATGGGACAGGACATTAGGATATTGTGCTGGAAAGGGGAAGTGCAGCATTCCACGAAGCCTTAGGAAAAGAGCATAGCATTGACCTGGGGCAAGTTCTGACCACCAAATAGTCCCCTGGAGGCAGAGACCCAGGCTGCTGAATCCTGAATTACCTAACATAAGAGGAAGCTGGTATACTTTTTAAAGAGAAAACTCATAGTTAGTGGGGAGAGAGTCAGAAGATGAACAATGGGGGAAATGAAAGGGGAAAAAGACTATAATTACCAAGGGTTTTAGGAAGAAGAAAACTTAAAGACCTTGAATGGAAGCAGATAAATCAACAGGAAAAATAGTAAGAAGAGAAGGAAATATGACCTCAAGGTATACTAAATTAGTCCAGGCATCTATGTATAAATTCTGTAAAACAAAAGAAAATGATCCAACACTTGATGAGAAAGAGGGCTCTTTGAAATTTGAAGACAACTGCAAACCACAGTACACTATTCCTGTATGGTTCAAAAAAGAAATGAGAATTATGAGGACAGAATTTATGGCCTTCATAGCAAAAATAATGAGTATAGTAGAAAAAAAAGTGAAATCTGCAATGGCAAGCCTCACCAAAGAAATGAAAAAAGAGCAAAAGATCAAGAATGAAAATGCACAGAAGTAAATGAAAACCTAGAAGAAAGAAGTCCCCCAAAAATAACGTTAAAAGAAAATTTGCTCACTATGCAAGCAAACCATACTGATTTTGAAGAAAGCATGCATAGAAACAACCTAAAAGTTACAGGTCTCCTGGAAGAACATGACAGGACATAAAACTTTAATGCCATAATGAGGGAAAAGTAGAAAATAAGTGAGAAGGACTTTTGAACAAAGAAAATGAAATTACAATAGAAAGAGTTCACAAATTGCCTCCAGAAAGAAAAATAAACTCAAAGCTTCAAACTAAAAGGCACATAATGGTTAAATTTAACAATTCAATTTAGACATGACAAAAACAAAAGCTGGTGAGTCAAAAAGTGAGCTGGAGAGTGCTTAACAAAAAGACTAAAAAAACCCGTTCCTGACAATTACAGCTGCCCCAAAGTGGAATGGGCAGCTTTTCATGGCAGTGAATTCCCACTCATTGGAGGTTTTCAAGCAGGGGCTGGATGAACACTTGTTAGCTATGTTATACCAACAATTCCTTTCAAGTGTAGGTTCATGACTGCTGAGGATGGAGGCTCCTTCCAGGTACAATCCCAGAATTGTCTGAAGTCATTCAGTAATGGTAAAGATGAATTTTCAAATGATATCAAGTTTGGATAGAGTGCAAACACCCATGTGTGAACACACAATGGGTAAGTGGCCAAGCCAGTATTTGATCATGGATCCTGTGACTCCCTGTGCTTTCCTCACCATATCAGGCTGTACTCAGAGAGCATATGGAGCCAGACACCTGAGAGTGGTGTGACCTGGTTAGGCAAATGGGAACAGGAGTAGGAGGCAAATACACAAGTGTCCAGGTCTAATGGATTGAACCAAGAAGTACAGACATCCTATGCCAGTTTGCTCTGTAGGCCATGTCTTCATTAGTGGCAGCATGTTGAGCTCCTCCCAGTCTGTTACTAATGTTGTTACTATACAGAATCCTCTTTTTTTCCTTTGCTTAGCAGAATTTAATTGTAAATATATTTGACTTTTCCAAAATTTTGTTATTTTTAAAAAATTTTTTTTAATATATATATTTTTAAATTTATTTAACTTTTAACATTCATTTTAACAAAATTTTGGGTTCCAAATTTTCTCCCCTTTTGTCCCCTCCCCCCACCCCAAAACACTGAGCATTCTAATTGCCCCTATCGCCAATCACTCTCTTCTATCATCCCTCTCTGCTCTTGTCTCCATCTTCTCTTTTGTCCTGTAGGGCCAGATAACTTTCTATACCCCTTTACCTGTATTTCTTATTTCCTAGTGGCAAGAACAGTACTCGACAGTTGTTCCTAAAACTTTGAGTTCCAACTTCTTTACCTCCCTCCCTCCCCACCCCTTCCCTTATTTCCCTCCATCCTATCCTGTCCCCCACTACTTCTATTCTCTCTTTTGATCCTGTCCCTCCCCATGAGTGTTGACCTCAAATTGCTCCCTCCTCTCCATGCCCTCCCTTCCATCATCCCCCCCACCCTGCTTATCCCCTTCTCCCCCACTTTCCTGTGTTGTAAGATAGGTTTTCATACCAAAATGAGTGTGCATTTTATTCCTTCCTTTAGTGGAATGTGATGAGAGTGAACTTCATGTTTTTCTCTCACCTCCCCTCTTTATCCCTCCACTAATAAGTCTTTTGCTTGCCTCTTTTATGAGAGATAATTTGCCCCATTCCATTTCTCCCTTTCTCCTCCCAATATATTTCTCTCTCACCATTTAATTTCATTTTTTTAAGATATGATCCCATCCTCTTCAATTCACTCTGTGCACTCTGTCTTTATGTGCATGTGTGTGTGTGTAATCCCACCCAGTACCCAGATATTGAATAGTTTCAAGAGTTACAAATATTGTCTTTCCATGTAGGAATGTAAACAGTTCATCTTTTGTAAGTCCCTTAGGACTTCTCTTTGCTGTTTACCTTTTCATGCTTCTCTTCATTCTTGTGTTTGAAAGTCCAATTTTCCTTTCAGCTCTGGTCTTTTCATCAAGAATGCTTGAAAGTCCTCTATTTCATTGAAAGACCAATTTTTCCCCTGAAGTATTATACTCAGTTTTGCTGGGTAGGTGATTCTTGGTTTTAGTCCTAGTTCCTTTGACTTCTGGAATATCCTATTCCATGCCCTTCGATCCCTTAATGTAGAAGCTGCTAGATCTTGTGTTATCCTGATTGTATTTCCACAATACTTGAATTGTTTCTTTCTAGATGCTTGAAATATTTTCTCCTTGACCTGGGAATTCTGGAATTTGGCCACAATGTTCCTAGGAGTTTCTGTTTTTGGATCTCTTTCTGGCGGTGTTCTGTGGATTCCTTGAATATTTATTTTGCCCTTTGGTTCTAGAATCTCAGGGCAGTTTTCCTTGATAATTTCATGAAAGATGATGTCTAGGCTTTTTTTTTTTGATCATGGCTTTCAGATAGGCCCATAATTTTTAAATTGTCTCTCCTCGATCTATTTTCCAGGTCAGTTGTTTTTCCAATGAGATATTTCACATTGTCTTCCATTTTTTCATTCTTTTGGTTTTGTTTTGTGATTTCTTGGTTTCTCATAAAGTCATTAGCTTCCATCTGTTCCATTCTAATTTTGAAAGAACTATTTTCTTAGGTGAGCTTTTGAATCTCCTTTTCCATTTGGCTAATTCTGCTTTTGAAAGCATTCTTCTCATTGGCTTTTTGAACCTCTTTTGCCAATTGAGTTAGACTATTTTTCAAGGTGTTATTTTCTTCAGCATTTTTTTGGGTCTCCTTTAGCAGGGTGTTTACTTGTTTTTCATGCTTTGCTTACATGTCTGTCATTTCTCTTCCCAGTTTTTCCTCCACCTCTCTAACTTGATTTTCAAAATCCTTTTTGAGCTCTTCCATGGCCTGAGCCCATTGAGTGGGCTGGGATACAGAAGCCTTGACTTCTGTGTCTTTCCCTGATGGTAAGCATTGTTCTTCCTCATCAGAAAGGAAGGGAGGAAATACCTGTTCACCAAGAAAGTAACCTTCTATAGTCTTATTTCTCTTCCCTTTTCTGGGCATTTTCCCAGCCAGTGACTTGACCTCTGAATATTCTCCTCACACCCACCTTGCCTCCTGATCCTCCCAGCCAGTGTTTGGGGTCTGAGATTCAAATGCTGCTCCCCAGCCTTGGGGCTTCGGCAGGGGCAGGGTTGCTATTCAGTGTGAGATTAAGTTCAGGTGCTCAGGTGGGGGCAGGGCCGCCTCACAGGCTCAGTTCCCTCAGGGGGTTTATGTGGAGACCTTCAACAATGGATCCGAGTTCCTGTCTGCTTGGGGAGCCCTGGTCTGCTCCTGCCTCCACTGCTGCCTCCCGAGGGGGCCTGAGTTATGGGGGCACCCCACTCCCCTCTCACCGACCCCCATCACCTGTGGGTGGAGGGACCCACGCGGGCACTGGAGATTCTGTCCCCGAAGCCCGCTTGGATCTGCTCCTCTCGGCGCCGCGCCAGGGCTGGGCTCGGCTCATCGTCCGCAGCATGAAGGACCTTTTGTGAGAGGTTTGCAGGGCTCTCTGGAAGAGAAATCTCCTTCGCTCCACAGTTCTGTGGCCTCTGCTGCTCCAGAATTTGCTGGGAGTTCTTTTTTACAGATATTCTATGGGCTGTGAGTTCTGAGCTAGTGTATGTGCATCTTTCTACTCCGCCATCTTGGCTCCGCCCCCCTATTTATGTTATTTTAACTTAAGAAATAAAACAAGCATTTCCATAACATAGTACAATAGAAAAAAAAAGAGGATTGCACATGAAACTGCAAATCTGTTATGCATAGCTTGCTATCTTTTTAAATATATAATAAAGTTATCATGTAACTTTCTTTTTTCCCTTTTTTTTCCTTCCCCCCTGTAGCCCTAGAGAGGGATATCATTGAACATAAATGTGAATATATATGCATATATGTGTATGAATATCAGTAATGACACTGATGCACTGGTTGCGCCTCTGTTCTCCATCAATACACAGATTACATTTTGATATGCTCATATGGAAAGATATTTTTTGGTGGTCGGGTGGTAGAAAGGACTCTGAGTTTCTTGTATTGGTGGTGCTCTAATGAGATTCTTATGACAGAAGTCTCTACTAGGCAACTAGCTTTCACTGTAATATATTTACTACCAATGATGGAGCAGGCTTGAGCCTAAGTCACTCCTTGTGGAGTAAGTGACTACCATAGCTGCCCAGTTGGAGAACTCATACACTATGTTGTTATGTACCTTCACTAAGGCTATTGGTTTTGGGAGTGGTATCTATGATCTGTGATAAGGCCACCACTGAATGGTTTTTATACAGTGTGGAGGACTCTTGGATGTAGCTGATATCTTCTGTAAGCTGATTGAAACCTAGAGACCTTCCCAGGTCCATAAAGAAATACTGGGAAAGAGGGTACTTGAGAAAAAAAGAGAAATAGTTATAAAAACCTCTATTTCTGACCAGGAATTGCTGAATTAGATCAGGTCTCTCACAAAGTATGCAGGCAGAATGTAGATTATATAAGGAGACAATTGGGGAGTCAGACTTCCCAGCTCTCTTCACCTGAGAACCCATGCCAAATGCGTCTCGTCACTTTCAGCTCAAAGATTGAGACAGTGCCAAATCATTCCAGGGCTCCAGAACCAAGACTGGCTTTGGCATTAATATTTCCAAAGAAAGAGGACACCAACCCGTGAATCTTCTGGTTAGAGATTGTTCCCACGCACAGAATAAAGCCCGCAGGGAGGGGTAAAGGGGGGAAACGGGAGAAGGGAAAAGGAACAGGTGGGGCGAAGGAAAGTGAGAAAGAAAATTGGAGTATCTTATTAGCTTTTGTTTGAAATTTTGCTGGAGACCCACCACAGCTGGCGTCTCCCAGCCGGTCTATCCTGTCTCCTCCCACAACAGAAGGGCAGCATAATTGTTGAGAGCATTGTAAACTCATCCTTGAGCAGATACTCGGAACAGCACATTCTGGTCCCAGAATCTCCATAGAGCCTGGGGGCAAAATTGCCACCGAGGCAGCAGCGACTGTAGAAGAAAAGAAGGCTCAGTAGAGAGATCAGGAACGCTCTGCCTCTGAAAGAAGCCCTGTTGGGGTTAAGGTTTAACAGCCTTTCTCCGCCTTCTGGAGAGGCAGGTTGTTGCATTTGGCCCCAAGGAGGGGAGAGGAGGGAAGTGGACTTATTTAGAATCGGGCCACTTAGAGGCACCACTTTAAAGGCGCGCTTCACAACCTAGTTTTAGACAGATAAAAGAGGTTTCGACTAGTTACACGGTCCTTGATGAGGGTCAAGTGTAGTCTGAGAAACTGGACTCTGGCCAGAGATCAAAACAGCAGCTGACAAAGGGGTAAAGACGCGCAGCCGGAGGCAGCGGATCATAGAATGTCGTAGGCTCCAGACCAGCAGAAAAGAGAGGGATGAATTGCCTAGACCCTAATCATTCGCAGGGATCCAAGGTCACTCGGCCAATAGATGCTGCCCCGCTGGGCCCCAACAAGCTAGGGTGAGGACCGAAACTTTCCCACTAGAACAGAGAAACAAATGCACCCAGCCTGGCACGTCCCCACTTAGAAGGTAATTGTAGTTAACAGAGGTAAAAGAGCCCAATCAAAGAAGAGTTAGGAAGGGAAAAGTCACCCAGGATGACGTTGTTCATGCCGGAGATCCCTTGAGCTACGTGGGCCAGTATCTCAGTTTCCCACTTTGCAATTATGTCACTCTTCCTCCATAAATGCTTTTTTTTAAAAAAATTAGTAAGTATTTCCCACCCCTACTTGAGAAAAGAAAAAAAAGAAAGAAAACTTAAAAAAAAATTCATAATCAAACAAAACAAATTCCCACTCTATCAGGAGGTGGGTTAGATCTCTGTAATCACAGTTGATCAGAGTTCTTAAATCTTTCTTTTTTTAATCATAGATATTTAAGCACCTGCCATTACCCTATCTTCTGATGCCTGTTTTGCACATTTAAGCACGGTGATTTATACGAAGTAGCCCCTTAATAAATACTGACTTACTTAGGGGCTTCTTTAATGGAGCCTGGTCCTGATCAGTCTGACTTTGGTGTCTTCTGATTTACAGTAGCTACCTCCACTTTCTGTCTCCTCAATCCCTTTTTAACCCCTTATCATCTGGCTTCTCACCTTATTCCATAAAATCTGCTTTCCTCATCTGGAAAAACTTGTGTGAATGGATGCTGAGTGAAATGAGCAGAACAAGGAGAGCATTGCACACAGCAACAGCCACATTGTTCAATGACTGACTTTGATAGACTTAGCTCTTCTCAGCAATGTAAGGATCTAAGACAACTCCAAAAGACTCATGATGGAAAATGCTATCCACATGCAGAAAAAGAACTTTGGAGTCTGAATGCAGATGGAAGCAGACTATTTGCTCTTCTTTTCTTTTGTTATTTTGTTTTGTTTCTTCTTTCTCATGGCTCCTCTCATTAGTTCTAATTATTCTTTATATCATGACTATTGTGAAAATATGTTTAATATGGATGTATAAGTAGGTTACACTCCATCTTGGGGAGGGGAGAGGAAAGGAAGGGGAGAAAATTTAAATCTCAAAATCTTATGGAAGTGAATGCTGAAAACTACAAATAAATAAATTAATAATAAAAATTCTGCTCTCCCCAAAGTTATCAATGATCTCTTAGTTGCCAGATCCAATGGCCTTTTCTTAATCCCCTTCTCCTTGACCTCTCTGAAGCCTTTGCCACTTTTGATCACTCTCTCCTCCTTGATACTCTTTTCCCTCTAGATTTTTGAATCTTCACTTTTCCCTGATTTTTCTCCTACCTTTAAGACCACTCCTCAGCAGCCTTTGCTGAATCCCCATTCATATCACAGCCTCTTACTGCAGGTGTACCAAGGGCCCCATCCTTGGCCCTCTGTTCTCCCTCCATAACACTACACTTGGTGATCTCATCAGGTCCCACGGATTTATTTACTATCTCTGTTCTAATGATGATTCACAAATCTACCTATCCTGCCCTAACCTCTCTACTGACATCCAATCTTGCATCTCCCACCAACTTTCAGACATCTCAAACTGGATGTCCGGAAGACATCTTCAACTCAACACGTCCAAAGCTGAAATTATTGCTTTCCCCCTAAACTCTCTTCCTCCTCCATACTTCCCTATTGCTGTTAAGGGCACCACCATCCTTCCAGTCCCCCAGGCTCAACACCAAGTTTTCATCCTCAGTTCCTCACTATCTTTCACCCCCTATAGCCAATCTTTTTCTGAGGTCAAAGGTCAATCTCACCTTTGCAACATCTCTCCAATATGCTTGCTTCTCTCCTCTGTAACTGCTACCACTCTAGTGCAGATCTTCATCACTTCACCCCTAGACTATTGCAATATCCTGCTGGCGGGTCTGCTTATCTCATGTCCCCCAACTCCAATCTAGCCTCCCTTGATCCATCAAAGTAATTTTCTTAAAGTGTATGTTTGACCATATCACCTGTCCCTCAAGAAACTCCAGTGGCTCCCTATTGCCTAGGATCAAATAGAAAATTCTCCATTTGATATTCAAAATCCTTTATAACCTGTACCCTCTTCTACCTATACCTACCTTTACAGCTTCTTATACCCTATTCTCTATTACATATTCTTCCATCCAGTCACACTGGTCTCCTTGCTATTCCCCAAACAAGATACTTCTCTCAGTTCCAGGCTTTTTCTATGGCTGTCCTCATGTCTGTCATGCTTTCCCTCCTTCTCTTTCTTTAAGTCCTAACTAAAATTCCATCGTCTACAGGAAGCCTTTCCCAAACCCTTCATAATTCTAGTGCCTTCCCTTTGTTAATTATTTCCTCTTTATCCTATATATAGCTTGTTTGTATCTATTTACTTATTTCTCCACCATTATATTGTGAGCTTTTTGAGGGTAGAGATTATTCTTTGACTCTTTTTGTTTCCCCAGTTCTTAGCACAGCATTTGGTATGTAGTAGGCACCTAATTAATGTTTATTGGCTGATTGATTTGTTCCTGACCTGAACTGTGTTACTTGGGCTCAAGGAGCAGGCATTGTCTGAGTAGCCTTTAAGGCTGTATTGCAAATTATGTCTTTGATTGTTCCACATTTTATTTCTATAACCTATATTTTCCTGTGTTAGACGTTGAAAAAACCTAATCTTGTACTCCAGAGGGTGGGATTGAAGTCCCCCACTAGCGTAGTTTTGCTATCTATTTCTTCCTATAGCTTACTTAACTTTTCCTTTAAGAATTTGGATGCTATAGTACTTGGTGCATATTGATATTGCTACATTGTCTATGATACCTTTTAGTAAGATGTAGCTTCCTTTCTTATCTCTTTTAATTAGAGTTAATTTTGCTTTTGCTTTGTCTGAGATCAGGATTGCTACCCCTATTTTTTGTATTTCAGCTGAAGCATAATAGATTATGCTCTGGTTCTTTTTATTTACTCTGTGTGTCTCTCTGCTTCAAGTGTGTTTCTTATGAGCAACATATTGTACGATTCTGACTTTTAATCCACTCTGTTTTATGGGAGAATTTATCCCATTCACATTCACAATTTTGATTACTAAGTGTATATTTCCTTCCATCTTTTCTTTCCTCTTGTTTACCCTCTCTCTCCTTTTACTTTCCCTCTGCACTAGCGTTTTTTTCTGTCCACTGTCTCCCCTATTCTGCACTCCCTTCTGTCAGTCCTTGCCCCCCTACTTAATCTTCTTCTCTCCTACTTCAGCTGATTGTGTACATTTTTCCCTCTTTGATCCAATTCTGATGAGAGTAAGGTTCAAGTGATGCCCATTTCTCATTCTCCCATTTTCCCCTCCACTGTAATAAGTCTTTTATGCCTATCCATGTTAAATAATTTATCCTGTTCTACCTCTGCCTCTTTCTGTACCCAGTGTACTACTCTTTCTCATCCCTTAATTTTTTTATGTCATTCCATGAAATTCTAGCTGCACTATGAATGATACAGTTTTTGAAGAATTACAAGTATCCTCTTTTCATGTAGGGATGTAAACATGTTAGCCCTATTGAATCTCATGTTTTCTTTTTTCTTTTTACCTTTTTATGTTTCTCTTGAGTCTTGCTATTGAAAATCATATTTTTTTTGTTCAGCTCTGGTCTTCTCCTTATGAAGACTTGAAATCCTTCCATTTCATTGAATGACCATTTTTTTCCCTTGAAGTATTACGTTCAATTTCACCAGCTAGGTGATTCTTGGTTCCAGTCCTAGTTCCTTTGCCTTCTGGAATATCATGTTTCATGACCTTCACTCCTTCAATTCTGCAGCTGCTAATTTCTTTGTAATTCTCATTGCAGCTCCCTGATATTTGAATTGTTTCTTTCTGGCAGCTTGCAAATTTTTTTTCCTTGACCTGGTAGTTCTGAAATTTGACTATGATGTTCCATGGGGTTTTCATTTGGGATCTCTTTCTGGAGGTAATTGGTGGATTCTTTCAATACTTATTTTGCCTTCTGCTTCTAGGATAACAGGACAGTTTTTTAAAAACAATTTCTTGGAGTATGTTATATGTCTTTCAGCTAGTCCAATTATTCTAATTTTGTCTCTCTTGGATCTATTTTCCAGGTCAGCTGTTTTTCCAGTGAGGTACATTTTGTTCTATTTTTCATTCTCTTGATTTTGTTTAATTGATTCTTGATGTCTCACAGAATCATTAGCTTCTACTTGCCCAATTCTAATTTTTAAGGAATTATTTTCATCAGTTAGCTTTTATATTTCCTTTTCCATTTGGCCAATTCTACTTTTTACAGTTGTTTTCTTTTTCCAAGATGTTGACTCTTTCCCCATAATTTTCTTACATCACTCTCATTTTTTCCCTCAATTTTTCTTCTTCCTCTCTTATTTGATTTTTAAATTCCTTTTTGAGCTTTTCCATGAGTTCTTCCTGGGCTTGAGATCAATTCCCATTTTTCTTAGGAGCTTTGCCCAGAGGTGTTTTGACATTGTTGTCCTCTTCTGAGTTTGGGTCTTGCTCTTCCCTGTCACCATGATAACCTTTGTTCAGAATCTGGTTTTTTTTGGTTATATATTTTTTTTTTTTGCTTATCTTTTTCAGCCTTTTCCCTTATTTTTAAATTTGAGTTCTGTTTCTGGGGTGGAAGGGGCACTGTCCCAAGCTTCTTGTGCCAGGGGCCGCAGATCCTTGTTGTTTACCTGGTGCTTCCCTGGTGTTGCCCGGAGACCCATGGGACACCCCTTGTGTCTGATGGTGCACCAAGGGCTATGGTGAGGGGTGGCTTGTGCTGCTGAAGGCCATAGGAGCCTGGCAGCTTATTTTGTGCTAAGTTGAATCCCATGGAGGTTCAGTCCCACTGCTTGTATTTTTGCCTGTGTACTGAGACCTGTGGGATCCTGGTATAGGCATCTACCTATGGGTGTGGTATGAGTGCTGGTGTCTGTCTGTTTGTCTGGCTATGCTGGGCTACATGAGGGGTCCCAGAATTGGTGTCTGCCTGTGCCTAGAGCTAAGTTGAAGTATTTGGCATGCCCCCATGCCAGTTCTCCTGGCTATGCTAAGGCCCTTGGTGGGTGGGATGGTTAGTGTCCCAGCACCAGCTATTCTGAGTCACATGGGATGTCCTGGTGTTGTCATCATTTTCCTGCTCTGCTGCACTGGGGAACAAGACCTCCCACTGGCTGGCTGAAGTGGGACTTGCTGCTGGCTTACCTGGATGCTTTCTATGCTGGACTGAACTCCCCTTTTACCTGAGTGAGACAGACCTTTCCTGACCTTCTAAGATTTTTTCACCCATCTTTTTTTGCTGGTTCTGTTGTTTTAGGATTCTTTTTTGGGGTGCTATTTTATGGTTATTTGGAGGTAAATATTTGGAGGAGAGTTAAGGCAATTTCCTGCTTATTCTGCCATCTAGGCTCTTAGAAATCTCTAATATAACTCTTTTTATTAAAAATATCTTTTCTCTTTCCTTAAGCATCAAATTTTCTCATGTAAATGGAGCAGTTTCTAAGACAGATTGTACATTACATCATAGCACCCTGGAAAATCAAAGAAGAATCTAATATTGGAAACATCAGTTGATAGAAATGATAGCTGAATTATAAGAGGTAAATTTTCCTCCATGGTCCCAGGGCTAATTGTTATGGTGCTGTCATCCACTGGCCAATTATTTAACTAAAGAGCCTACTTTGTTTGGTAGAAAGAGGAAGAAGCATCTTCCCACCTGATTTCTTCCTGGCGTACCTCCGCCTCTATCTTTGTCTTTTGTCAACCTGAAAGTTTGGTTAAAAGAGGCAAACAGGCTAAATTCATATTGTTTATTCCCTTAAAGCTAGCAGATACACACCTGGAGCCAGAAGGAAACTTCTGATTACCTGATATAAGAATGACCAGGCTTAAATACACTTCACCATGAGAAAGGAATTTTCTTAGTTGTATAAGTTGTAAATTCAGTGAGACAAGACAATTAGCAAGGTAGTGTGTGTTGGAATTTGTGATTCCAAGAAATCTGAGTTTCCTCTATATAGCATATGTCTCTGTGAAACAAGATAAATAAGAGTTCCACCACTCTAGTTGCAGGCATCCTGTCGTAAACAGGTCTTTGAAATTGCTGACACAGAAAAGGGCATTTTTAGAGCGAAATGAAGTGGTCTGATTGATTAGTTCAGGCTTGGGTCCTTATTAAACATCCAGAAAATGATATTAAATGTTATCACTTTCAAATGTTCTACTTATTTACAGTTACACATTTACATACCTTCTTTATGTAGACAAAGACACAGTCTGGGGGAAGATTGTTCAGTTTTCCTTCGGCATCTAATTCATTTTCTGAAGTTGTAGGGGATTATGATGACATTCTCAGGAAGTGTAAAGAAGACAGGCCTTGAGAACTAAGCTGGAATCAGCAGTTAATACACAGCCCCCAGTTTGTACTGGAGATCTGGGTAAGGAGAGGTGTAGAAAATCCGATCAACTTTTAGAGCAGAGGTAGGCTGCTAGCTGCAGATTCTGAGCAATATCCAAAGTACAGGGAAAAAGTATTCTCAAGTGGTGATTGGTGGTTTACTCTTTTTGCATGGATAGTCTAATCCATGTTGTATGATGTGTGTTCTTGTAATGGTTTCAGCAGATTAAAACTAGACGGGGAGATACAGTAATCTTTTGCTGAGGACTGAAGCTGGTGTATTTTGGAAAGCATGATTAGATACCGATAGCCATATTCATCCAACATAGTGTAGGGAAACTGGGAGGTTGATAGGATAGGGACAGGGACAGAGTCAAGGACAGACACTAGATCTGTGATTTCACTGATGGGGGAATGCTCAGTTGAAGAAACTCCATCTAACAATGCAGGTTAAAACCTTCTTCTGCATATAGTCTATTTGTAGTCTTAAGAGAGTCTTCAAGAAAATTGAGAGAGTATGGGTCACACAGTCAGTTGTTTGAAACCAGAATTAAACCTAGATCTATTTTTACTCCAAGGCCTGCTCCTAGTGATATCAAACTTAGATGGAAAGGGATCACTGCAGGCTGAATATTTACTTAGAAAATCACAAATTAGCTATCTATATTGTGCTATATTTTTATTTATTTTGTGAAATATTTCCAAATTACATTTTTAATCTTGCTCAGGCCACACTCAGCCAGGCTGATAATTTGATACCTCCGGACACCATGCTGACTCACTTCATAATTATCAAGTTTGAAATAAATTTGTATTGTCCAACAAAATAAATTCACAAATTAGTTATGTTGTATGTATGTCACACTTACTAGCTGTGTGACCCTGGGCAAGTAGTTTAACTCTGTTTGCCTCAGCTCTTCATCTGTAAAATGAGCTGGAGAAGGAAATGGCAAACCAACTCCATTATCTTTGTCAAGAAAATACCAAATGGGGTCAAGAAGAGTCAGACATGACTGAAAAAGGATTGAAAAACAAAATTATAATCATCATCACTACCACCATCACCAGTACCACCACCATTACTACTACTATCACTGCTTCTTCTAGTAGTACTACAGTTAGTATAATATGGTTATAGATATTTTAGCCATGGTTAAGGTCCTGGTATATTTTATTTTTGGATAGTATAGAGTTCACTTTTCAAAAGTGTGAGCTAGGCCCATAGTCTTTTTCAGGGAATTCTTGAATTCCGTATTTCTCAGGCAATAGATCAAAGGATTCACAATTGGGGTTACAACAGTATATATGACTGAAATCAGCTTGTTGGAACTCTTTTGGTCAATGGCCTGGGGACGGACATACATGAAGATCAAGGCTGTATAGAAAATGATCACAACAATGAGATGGGAAGCACATGTAGAGAAAGCTTTCCAGCGCCCTGTGGATGATGGGATTCGGATGACAGTTGAAGAGATGTAGCCATATGACAACATGGTGGAAATTAGTGGAAACACCAGGATGATGAATCCCAGTACAAAATCTACAAGTTCAGCTGTTGAGAAGTCTGTGCAAGCTAGTTTAAGGATAGGGGAGACATCACAGAAAAAGTGGTTAATGGCACCGGAACCACAGAATGTGGCATGAGAGATGAAGTAGACCTTGATCACAGAGATGATGAAGGCTGTTGCATAGGAAAAGGTCACTAGTTGCACACATAGCCTTGTGGTCATGATTACTCCATACCGGAGTGGGTAACAGATGGCCACATAGCGGTCATAGGCCATGGAGGCAAGAAGGACACACTCAGTACAGATGAGAGAAATGAAGAAATACAGCTGGATCATGCATCCAACAAATGATATGCTTTTTTGCTGAAAGAGAAAACCACTCAGCATCTTAGGAATGATGTCAGAGACATACCAAACTTCCAGAAATGACATGTTGCTTAGGAAATAGTACATAGGCTTATGAAGGGGGGTGTTGACCCAGACAGTGAAGATGATAATGAAGTTTTCCATCAAGACAAAGATATAAACAAAAAGGAAGACAAGAAAAAGCAGATACTGGAGCCACAGAGCTGTGGGGAAGCCTAAGAGAATGAATTCACTGATGTTGGTGATATTCCTTCCCCTCATTCTGCTTCACTTGAGGGTCCTAGATCTAGAAAATAAAAATCGTCATACACAACATAGAATACTGAAGGTTAGGTGGTCAGAAGAGAGAGTACTTTATAATGATATTTGCATTTAATACAAATTTAATAATTTTTATTTATAAATATGTATTATAAATACAAAAATTTATATTTATAATAGTAAAAATAACTTAGTCACTCAAAATCTTTCTTAAAACTATATTGCTGTTACTGTATACAATATTTTCTTGATTCTTCTCATTTTGCTCATCATTATTTCATGCAAGTCTTTCGACGTTTTTCCAAAATCATTGAGCTCATCTTTTCTTATAGCACAATGGTAGTCTATCACAATCATATACCACAACTTGTTCAGTCATTCTTCAATTGATGGACATCCGTGCAATTTCCAGTTCTTTGCCACAATAAAGAGCACTGCTTTGAATATTTTAGAACATATAACTTCTTTCCCTTTTTTCCTAATCATTTTTGGAAATAGACCAACTAATGGTATTGCTGGGTGGAAGGGTATAGGTAGTTTAATAACTTTTTGGGCATAATTCCAGATTGCTCTCCAAAATAGATAATTTTACAATTCTACCAACAAGTGTCCCAATTTTTCCACATCCTCCCCAACATTTGTCACTTTATCCTTCTGTCATTTTAGCCAATTTGATAGGTGTAAAATGATATTCCAAGGTTGTTTTTATCTGCATTTCTCTAATCAATAATGATTTAGAGCATTTCCCCCTATAATTATAAATTATTTTGATTTCTTCTTTGCCTGTTCATATCCTTTGACCATTTTGTCAATTGGAGAATGACTTGCATTCTTATAGATTTAATAAAAGTTCTTTATATATTTTAGATATTAGGCCTTTATCTGATAAACTGTTTATAAAATCCTCCCCCTCCAATTTTCTGCTTTCTTTCTAATTTTGGCCATATTTATTTTATTTGTAGAAGCCCTTTTAAATTTAATGTAATTGAAATTATCCCTTCTATATCTAATTTTGCTCTCTATTCCTTGTTTATTCATAAATTTTTCACCTATCCTCAATTATGATAAATAATATGTTCCATGTTCTTCAATTTTCTTGTAAAATTTCTCTTTATATGTAGGTCATGTATCCATTTTGGCTTTATCTTGGTAAATGGTTTGAGGTATTGGTCCAGGTTCAATTTCCACTATATTGTTTTCCCCAAATTTTTACCAAATAATGAATTCTTATCTCCAAATCTTGTCTTTACACTCATCAAATACAAGGCTATTATGTTTATTTGTTACTGTAAATTGTATGCCTACTCTATTTCATTGATCTACTTTTCCATTTCTTAGCCAGTACTAGAGAGTTTTGATACTAATACAGTTTAAGTTCTGGTGTTGCTAAACTTTCTTCTTTTACTTTTTTTCCACTATTTTTTATAGTTATTTTTTAAATAGCCCTCTCTAGAAGAAGGAGCATTAAAGCACTGGTTTAAATGCTTATTCTTTCCTTTCTAAATGGACTTATTTGTTTTTAGTCTGAATTTGTGATTTGATAAATGTTTGGGGAACTAACACCAAAGATGTAGACCTGCAACTCTTCTGTCATGTAAAGTTTTAGACAGCTGTTTGGGGTACTGAAAAGTGGCTCACTGACTATTAAAACGGCAGACATTAGTACAAGTCAGAGCAAAACCAGAGCCTGTCTCTTCCTGACAAGGCCAAGCTTCTTATTACATTATGTATGCTGTGCTGACTCTCACAAATTTATTATTCTAGCTTTCTTCTATTTGATGAATTTGCATGTTTAATTCCTTGCTTACCTCTGGCATAAGAAACAAATCAAAACCCCCTCTATTGATCAAAGTCCATCTTTTTCTTATTCATGGTTGAACTCAACTTTGTGGGATGTTACATTGAGGTGCAAACCAATTTTCTTGGCTTTTTTCACTATTTCTTTTGATATTCTTGACTTTTTGTTTTTCCAAATAAATTTTATTATTAGCTTTTCTAGTTCAGTAAAATAGTTTTTGATAATTTAATTGGGATGATATTGAATATATAAATTAGTTTTGGAAAAATTATCATTTTTATAGATGTTTTTTCTTTATAGGTGGAGCACTTACAGAGTTAGTGGTCCTATGAAAGTTCTTTGTGCATCTATATCCCTTAGACAGTCCCAAAAAAACTGGGCAAAGGTTCCCCAGTCAGTCACCTAGCTCATCTTTTGAGATCTGATTGCATGTTTTGGGGAGGTGTTACTCCATCCAGTCAGAGATAGAGCCAGTCTTTGGGTAGTCTTCTGCTTGACACCAGAAAGTAGAACAAAAAGTGGTAGGTAGGAATCACAGAAAAACACATTTAGGCTCAATATAAGGAAATATTTCTTAGTAATTAGAATAGTCCCAAAGAGTAATGAGGCATATTAGGAGGTAGTACATTCCTTCTCCCTGGAGGTATTCAAGCTATGTGACTTCTTGGATATATTGTGAAATATATTCTTGATTAGGTATGGTTTGGAAAAGAAGGCTTATGAGGTCGCTTCCAATTCTTAAAAAATAGGCTGGATTTGGAATCTGAGAACCTAAGGTTCAAATATGTGCTAGCCTTTTCTAATCTGTGTGATTTAGGGCATGTCATCTCTCTGGGTCTCAGGTTTCTTATCCAAAAACCAAAGACATTGAATGATATGATCTTTAACATCCCTTTAAGCTTTAAATTGAAATGATCTAAATCTAAATAATTTTTGATTTTATGACTAGTATGCCATTTATTACAGGTGAGGTTTTGGCATAGACTTCCCTGTTTTCTGCATGAGAGTTGCCTCATGACCCAGACTGTGGCCAATTGGATATCAGTTCATTGTTGGCAAGAATTGCATTTTTCTTTGAATCTCAGAACATGGTATGGTGCTTGGCATATAGCAGATGTTTAATAAATGCTTGTTGAATATAATATAATATAATTGATCCCCTTCCCCTCCCACCCACACTTTAAGATTATATTGACAAGAAATTAGATTTAGTTCAATAGTTTATGCCACATCCTACAAAGATATGGCAAACAAAGAATTTGGCCTACAAAGAGTCTAAAATAGATATTTGATTTAAAGTTCATGTCACAAAAACATTAAAAGAGATACAATTCAGATACCTTTCACAGATAAAATTGGGGGAAGAGTTCTTAATCAGAAAAGGGATAGAAGTGATCATAAAAGATAAAATAATTTGTGTTACATGAAATTGAAAATCTTTTGCACAAACAAAATCAATGCAACTGGGACAAGAAGGAAAGCTGTAAATCAGGGGAAAATATTTGCATCATATAGTGTGGCTGCATGGTAGAATTAAAGGCATACCAAATTTCAAGTCAAGAGATGCAAGTTTGACGCCTGACTCTAAAACCCATTAGTTGTATGACTCTGAACAAGTAATTTAACCTCTCTGAGTTTCAGGTTCCTTATCTATAAAAAGAAAGGGCTTGACTAGATGGCCTCTAAGGTCCCTTCCATCTCTGAATCTGTGATCCTATTATGTCTCATGAGGGTCTGATATTTAAATATACAAAGACCAAATATATAAGACCAAGAGCCATTCTCTCTAAATGAACAAAACATATAGCCAAATAATCCTCTGAAGGAAAATTGCAAGTAATTAAAAATCATATGAAAGGTAACATAGTATAATGAATGGAGAACTAGACTGAGGCAGGAGGACATATGTTTAAGTTTTGCCTCTGGTAATAGTAGGGTATGATGCTCGGCAGGTTACTTAAAAACTCTTAGGAACCCAGACAACTCTCTAAGACTATGAGTTGCAGAGAATGTGCTGACTTATACTGACAGAACTCCACCTTTTGAAGGTTTCCTATCTTAGTGGAACCTCATGACTAGTTTCAGTGAAAGACATAATGGTACAAGGGAGAGAGTATTGAATTTAGTGTTAGAAGATCCAAGTTCAAGTTGTATCTCTGATTTTCACCTGTGCAACTTTCAAAAAGTCACTTAGTTTCTCCGGGACTCAGTTTTGTTATCTGTAAAATGGGGTGGTTGAACTGGGTATCATCTAAGATGTCTTCTAGATTCCAAACTCTGATCCTCTAAGGCATCAGAGGAGTTGGTAGTAGAAGTGGTAGAGATACAGAATAGGTCAGTAGTGAGTCTAGATCAAAGCATCATAGATTTTTGAGCTGGACAGGACCTTGGAGAGTACCTAGTTCAACCCTGTCATTTTGCTGATGAAGAATCTAAGGCCCAGAGAGGTTAAGACACTTGTCCAAGCTCACACAAAAAGCAAGCCACAGTCCCAGGATTTCAAATATAGTCCTCTTTCCTGTAGTTATATAGAACTTCTCAAAGGCCACCCTTTTTTCCTCTTGAATACCCTCCTCTCATATTTCCCTCATAAATTTACTGTTGCAAAAAAATTGCCATTTGGAAGAAAAAGCTCTTCACCATTAAAGATGCATTAGAGACATACCCTTGAGGGGGTATGACACCCTACTCTTGTCCACACTGACCATAAAAATCTGGAGTGCCTTCTGACTACTTGGCAGCTCAATATACTCCATATCTACTAGCCCTTATCTTATAATAGGTTTAATTTCATCGTAATTTATGCTCCTGGACACTACAATCTGTAAATAGAAACATTTTTACAAAAACTCTGATTTGGTCATCAAATCACTCCAGCCATCCTGTCTACATACCATACATGCATTCTGCAGTCATGAGATAATAACTGGAACTAGTGGAGTTAATTTAGGAGTAGTGGGCCTGGGACAAGAATATGTGGGTCTAATTAGCTACTCTCTTATTGGATAGGGCACCTTTACCCAAACTGAAGATCATTCTTAGATGACTCCTTTAGTCTTTTAAAATATTTTAATATGCTGAAATATTATTTACACATGACTTTTTAATAATTAGCTCATCACTCAACAAGTATTTTTGACAAGTTAGAGTTTGACACAATAATTTATCACAGTAGCTGGGTATAAAAGATTAACAAGGGACTGAAGATCAGATATTATCTCCCTCATTAGAGTGTGAACTTTTTGAGAGCAGTGACTGTCTTTCCACTTTTCTTGATTTGTTTAGAAACTTCTATAAATAAACTAATGAAATCAACACAAAGGTAATAAATTGTGAAACATTTGTGACAAATAATGCAGATTAAAATCTTGACATTTAAATATATGAGGAATTGTTAAAAATGGCTAGCTGTTGCCTACAATAAATAGTTGAAGGATATGGCCAATTTACAAATGAGGAGACTTCAATAATCACTTTAAAATGCTCAAATGTACGAAATCAAAGAGACATAAATTGAAATAATTCTCAGGTATTACATCATATCCTCAATCTGGGAAAAATCATTAAAAGCAATGAAAGTCAATGTTGGTAAGGTTGTGGAGAAACAGGTATATTCATTCATTGCTGGTCTTATTGCAAACTTGCAGAATTTTTTGTTGATCAAGCTGACTGTGCTCAGTAAAAGTTACCAAAAACAATCCTACCCTTTAACCAAGTAGTTGCATTATTGGAAATATACTTGGAGAGCATTAACAAAGACAGAGAAAAAGAACTGCCTGTTCAGATTTTTCAGAGAAGCTTTATATGCAATGGAAAACAAAATAAAATGAAAACAGAAAATGTACAACAAAAAAACTGGAAACAACTTAAATTTTTAACATTAGAGGAATGACTGCATAAGTCATGTCATATTAATATAATGGAATACAACAATTACAATAAGAATGAGAACGATAAAGAATATAAAGAAATCTAAAAAAGAGTTTGTGAAATAACATAAAGAAAAAAAGCAGAACCACTATAATAGAGTATATCTTAATTATTACCTTATAAAAGGAAAAGCAAATGCAAAAGACTGGACAAAAGAATCCCAAATCAGATGTAGAGATTACATGATACTTTTAGGCATTGAAATGAATTTATTTAAGTATAAATGCAAGATGTTACAAAAATGCTTTAAGAACTTAAAAATCCACTAAAACTTTTAGTTTAATGGTTTTTTAGTACTATTTGTTTATTGTTATTTTCCAAGAGAGCAAGTTGATATTCAACAATCTTTCTAATAAGCATTTAATTAAGATGCAATATTAGAAAATGTTTGCTTTGTGAAGGGGTATTGTAACTTGGTTCCTTGTCTAAAAATAAAAGGGATGATAAAACTTACTGACTTCTTTGGGAAAAGGAAACACATATACAAAAGAGAGACTCAAGAATAAGTAACAGAGGATAAATACAAGAGCATGGCATGGTGTCAGCATCAGAAGTGTTTGTGCTTAACATGATTTGAGGTGGCCCAGTGGATAGAGTTCCAAGTCTGGAGTCAGGAAGACTCATCTTCCTGAATTCAAATCTGACCTCAGATACTTACTACCTGTGTGACTCTGTCACTTTACCCTGTTTGCTTTGGTTTCCTCATGTATAAAATGAGCTAGAGAAGGAAATGGCAAATGACTCCAGTATCTTTACCAAGAAAACCTTCAGTGGAGTCATGAAGAATCAGACATGACTCAACAACAGCAACAAGTTGGCAAGGAATACTTAAGAACAACTCCAAGGCTTCAAAAAAACCTCGCATATTGGAGAAAAAGGAGAATCAGGGAAGAGACAGCAGTATTGCTTGGTGAAGGGGTGCTATCGTAATGGGTGATAGATAAATTAATCAACTTATTTTATTGTTGTTTTCCTTTCTAAGTTAAATAATCTTTTTGTCATAATAAAATATAGAATAATGAATAAATTTCAGTAGAAAGCTAACACCCAAGATAAGTACTAAAAGTAGAAAAAGCGTTAGAGTTAGAGTCAGAAGAATTGGATCTAAGTTTTGGTTCTGATACTATTTGACTCTTTTGCTGTTCATATGTGTCTGATTCTATAACCGCATTTGGGGTTTTCTTGGCAAAGATATTGGAGTGATTTGCCATTTCCTTCTCTAGCTCATTTTCCAGATAAGGAAACTGAGGCAAACAAGGTTAAGTGACTGGCCCAGGGTCACACAATTAATAAGTGTCTGAGACCAGATTTGAAGTCAGGAAGTTCATTGCACCACATTTAAGCTCCCTCTATGAAGTTCCCCTAAGTTGCAGATGTCATCTGTGTAAAATATATAAAAAGGTAATACCTACCTCGCGGGATTTTTGTGAAGTAAAAAAAAAAACCAACCGAACTTCTACATAAATATAAACATTACTTTATAACCAAATGTTCAGGAGTCTGTGGAGGAGTTAGTGGGCTGGACAGTGGGAGATTCTGGCCCAAGCCACTATTAGATAGGATAGGTAGCATGAGAGCAGCCTAGTATGTAACATTCTCAGGGTTTATCCTCTCTACTGTATTTATCCTCTGCTACTTACTCTTGAGTCTCTCTTTTGTATATGTGTTTCCTTTTCCCAAAGAAGTGAGTAAGCTTTATTATCCCTATTTTTTTAGATAAGGAACCAAGTTTATTCTATTGGCTGTATTCCTGCCTGTAAACCTGATCCATGCGCCATCCCCTGCTGTTCACTGCTCTTGAACTCACTCTATGTCTTCTACATCCATCATTTTTATGATTAGACTCCAGGTGTTATCCCACTCTAAATTGTGCTCTTTGCTCAAAGGTTCTTTCTAGAGTTCTTAATTCTGAATTGTGTTGCTCGATAAGAAGGGTCTGACAGAAAATATAAGACACAATCCTTGACCTCAAAGATCTTGTAATATACTTGGAAGAACTGTGTTTAAAAAAATAAAGAATTCGACACAAATATCAGAAAGCATGTCTTAGATTGTATTTGTGCTGTTACATAACAACTGAGTTACAAATATTATGTCATATGAACCTCATAATAAATCTGGGAAGTAGGTGCTATTATTATCCCTATTTTACAGATGAGGAAACTGAGGCAGACAGAGGTGAAGTGAGTTGCCAAGGTCATACAGCTAATAAATGTCTGAGTTTTGATTTAAATTCAGGTCTTCCTGACTCCAGGCCCACAGCTCTTTTCACTGTACTACCAGTTACCTACAACACCTGAGGTTTTCAACCTCTGAATGCAACAAGAAAGTGCTCCTGTTAAAGCAGAAGAAAGAAAATTTACATTAAATTTATTTTTTGAAAGAAGGCACATTGGTATTTTAGCCATCACAATTAACTTAGTTTAAATAAGTAAGATTTTATGCTTTGGACACAGGAGCGTATGCCACAAAAAACTGAGTAAACTTAAGACCCTGCTTTGAAACATGAGTTTAAAATTCAAACACTGTTGTGAATTTTCCAAGTATATTTTCATTTATTCATGGACAT
Organism: Notamacropus eugenii; assembly: GCF_028372415.1. Classification (NCBI taxonomy): domain Eukaryota; kingdom Metazoa; phylum Chordata; class Mammalia; order Diprotodontia; family Macropodidae; genus Notamacropus; species Notamacropus eugenii. The sequence continues at coordinate 452,322,664 of NC_092872.1, read as the reverse complement.
CAAATGACTTCAACTCACTAGAAACGCAGTTAGTCTTAAGAATGAAAAATATCTCATTTTATGCATTTGTTCTGCCCATTGATTGAACCGTAGAAGTGGAATGACCTGTCTCCTTTTTCCAAGTGGGTGTAATTGTGGGAAGATGAATGAACCTCTGAGTATGCAGACAAGAAAAATTAGTTTGCTGGAAGGTTCTGAAGTTAGAACCCAGGGAAAGTCAGGAATCCAGATACTCTAGCTGAGAGTTTTACAAACTCAATTAAGGTTGGTCTGCACCTGACTGTCCATGATCCCCATCCACAAAATTTTGGATAAGTGTCTAACTAGTTCCTGCTTTGAAAACCTCCTAAGGAATTTACAACCCTCTGAAGTGGTCAGTTCCATTTTTTAGACAGGTCTAAATAGGACCTCCTCATATCAAGTTATGTAGAATATGTATAATCTAGATTCTATAAGACAAACTTCAAATATTTAAGGATTTTTGTCAACTATTCTCCCTTCCTTCCAAACACAGTGGAAGAGGTAGCTCTCTTAATGGCAAAAGCTAAACATATACTCATCCCTTTCCAAGCTAGAACCTTTCTGTCCCTGTCAATCCTTCTTTGTTAGGTAAGAGCAAAATCTCTAATCACCAATCAATCAGTTTTGGTAAATAAATGCTCAAGTTCATAAATTTAGAGGTATAAGGGACCTCAGAGGCCATCAAATTACAGCTGAGGAATCTGTGGTCCAGCAAGGTTAAGTGACTTGTCCAAAGTCACACAGGTAATAAGTGACAGAGCCTAGATTTAAACTCAGGTCCTTAAACTCCAGGTTAAATGATTTCCCCCACTAGTCTAGGTTGTCATTCCTCCCCTCTGCACACTGAACTGTAAGTCTCTTTAGAGTCCTTTATCTATTTTTGTGTCCCTGATACCCATCTCAGTACCTTACAAATAGTACACACTTAATCCATATTTCTTTTTGTATTTCAATTTGAATTTGTTGTAGAAAGAATTAAGAAAGTGGGTGCTATTTAATTGTGAGTGAGAGAGCAAGAGTATCTGGGAGAATGGGAAAACTGGGAGGAAATAGTGGGAAAGGGAAGTCTCCCTCAGTAAAAAGAACATTCCTTAAGGGCAGAGACTATACTTTATTTCAAGTGCCTGCCATTGTGCCTGGAACTTTGTAGGAGTTAATATGTGTTTGTTAAATAGAATGGAATTAAATAGTATTAGACTGGGAGCAAGAGGAAGGAATATAAGGGAAGGAACAATCCAGTTTAGGAGGGAGGGTGCGATGAAGGAAAGGAAGGAGGGGAAAGATCAAAGGAAAGAAGAGACAGTAGAAGGGTGGGGCAGGGAGACAAAAAGGGATAGTGAAAATGGAGTTGATGGATTGAGAAAGACAAAACTATCATTGGGAAGAGGGAGAGAGACTGAGAAGAGAATGGGGGGGAGGATAAGGAAAGGATATGGGGGAATATAATAATGAAATAATTTGCTGTCCTTTACTGAAACCCTGTCACTGTCCTTTCTTCCCTGAGTCTTCCAAACAGATTGCCCTCCCCCCAATATTGATTTCAGGTTTTTCCTGTTTTTCAAGTTTTAGTCTTATTCAGAGTCTTCTCATTCCCTTCCTTATAATCAGACATGTGAGGGACTGGAAAAGTTAAGTGTCTCTCAGAGATTCTATTTCCTCCCCTATAATCCTAGAAACCTTTCTTCCCTCTCTCTAAAATCCCAAGAGACTTTCAAGAGGCAAATTAGGGTTTTTTTCTATAAATACTTGAACTCTGGGCTAAACATGAATAGGAGGTGGTCAGTACAGTAGGAAAAGCATTGGAGTTTTTGAGGATTTTGAGCCCAATCTTGTCACTACTTATATGACCATGGCCAAGTTCATTAACCCCTTGGAAGTTGTTTCTTTTTTGGTAAGATGACAAGATTAGTTTAAAGACCTCAATGGTTTCTTCCAACTCTAAATCTGTCATGTTGATAAAATTTACTTATAGAAGCAAGATCAGAAGTCTCTGAAGGTTTCCAATATAAAAATTATCTGTAAAGTTCAATTCTGCTGAAGCCTCCACATTATAATAGACAGTTCTCTAACTTCCCTGTTCTTGTTGATGGCTCCATCCCTCGTCTGGTCACCTAAGTTGGAAATAACAAGAATCATCTTCAACTCTTCCGTCTCCCTGACACTTAGTGTTGATCATTTACCAAATCTTGACAATTTATCTCCACAACATCTCTCACATCTCTTCCCTTCTCTCCACTCCCCTCCCCCCCTTCACTTTTCACTTGGACTATTACAAAAAATTCACAATTGGTCTCACTAATTCTAGTCTTTTACTTCTATAAAACAATGTTCTAATAAACTTATAAAATAATTTTCCTCAAGCAGAGCTTTGGTTACTTTACTCTTTTGCTCAATAACAAAAGGGAGTCACTCCTTTTTGTCTCCAGGACAAAACACAAAGGGCATTTAATGTCCCTCACAGGCTGGTTCCATCCTTTTTTTTCCTAGTCTTATTTGATACTACTTTTCTTCCTCTACTTTACATTTCAACCTCACTAGACTATTTGCTGTTACCCAAACTTGGCATTCCATCCCCTGCATCTCTAACTTTCCGTGGGCTGTGCCTCATTCTTAGAATATCCTTCCTCCTCCTCACTGTCTCTTTGAATTCCTAGCTTGCTTCCAGCTATAGATCATGTGCCCCCTCCTACAGAAAGCCTTTCAGAATCCCTCTAATTGTCAGGAGTACTTTCTCTCCTCAAATTATCCTTTATTTACTTATCCTTTTATGTGTTTTATTCCTCAGTAGAATAAAACTTTTTGAAGCAGGGATTATTTGTCAGCTTTGCTTTTATACCCTCATTGCCTTGCATAGTACCTTTCATAGATGAGGCATTGATAAATGCTTGTTGAATTAATTTGGATAGAATCCTCAGCTCCTGAAGCTTATTGAAGATAAATTGTTCAAGGGACTTTGATTTGTCTGAAGAAAATGACAAAGGTCATAGGGTCAGGGAGAGAAACCTTGTCATCTGCCTATTATTTCTCTGTCCTTTACTTTAAACATCTTCCATATAATAACTTTGTACTTGTAGACGGCTTGTACACCAGATTAAATATGTATTATATGTTTATATTATATTATATGTATTATATATAAATGTATATTAAATAAAATATATTTAAAGTTAAATATACACATATTTTTTGAAATATAAATCTATTTAAAATTGAATATAGACATACTTAAGAATAAATATATTTAAAATTAAATAGAAATATATTTACTTGAACACAAATACATATTTAAACATAAATATATGCAAAATTAAGTGTAAAACAATATTTATTTAAATACATGTTCAAAATTAAATATAAATATATTTAAAATTGAATCCAAATTTAATCATAATATAGTTAAAAATAAACATACATTTCATAGGTTATACACATAAATGCATGCTATCTATCTATCTGTGTAATTAAATACCACCTATGAAGGGCACTAGAGAGTCTGGTTATTCAGGATGGGCATATATGCTATTTCAGAGTACAGGAACTGGACAAGTAAGTCCTCTAAGTCCTCAAGTAAGTTTTTTAATCATTGGGTCAGCATAAGGTTTCAGTGAATGATTTTCCCCTTGATTTCAAATGATAAACAGAAGATTTTGGTAAGGTTAGAGGATAATGTTAGGAGAACAGGATCGGATCTTACCTGTGGGACCTTGTTTGTGATATCCTCCTAAACATCCAGTGCTCCTCTCTTTACCCTGACTCAGATTGAGATATCACTCTGCTTGATCCTTGGGAAGCTATATGATCTTGCTTGCTTCTTAAGAGTTTGGTTGTCTCTCACAGATACCTGATAGATAGTGTGACCTAGCCCAGTATGGCTCCTAGAATGAAGGAAAGAAGAAAAGTTTGTCAAATTATGACCAATTAGTTTTAGTCATTGCTAAAGAAGATGCTTTTTCTATTGGAGTTTGGAGACTCATAAGGCCCAATTCCCCAGGCTGTCAAGATGTGACCTTGCCACACTGCCAATTAGAACAGAAATATTATGGCCCCGATTAGGCTATTCTATCAGGAGTCTCTGGGGGTTGGAGCAAGACATTATGTTGGCTTGGAGGCAGTCACAATAGGGTATTTTGGAATTTCTTGTCCTGTAGACCTTCAGTGGTTACCATTCTGACTATCCCAATGCCTCCAGTTCAAGCACATAGGCTACTCTGTCCTAGTTGAGTTTCACTTCTATTCACTCTCTAAGACCTAGAGATGGGGTGGCAAACCTGCAGCCTCAAGGCCAGGTTTTATAGAACAAATCTTTTTATTGAGGGAATTTGTTCTGTGAAGTTTGGATTCAGTCAGAGGACTGTACTTGAGGACTTAGAGATCCACATGTGGCCTCAAGGTTGCAGGTTCCCCGCCTCTGCTAGGCCAACCCCATTCCAGGGGAGGAGATATCCATCTTCTGTTACTACTTTTTCTGCATTTTCTGCATTCTGCACCGAATGGCCAGAGGGTTAATGTCAGTCAAGAGCATTTTTTATTTATTACTATGTTTAAAATTTATTTTTCATTTTTAACACAGTTCATATCACATAACACAATTTCAGCTTTTGGTCAGGTGATATTTCTTTTAAAGTATTTACAATATAGACCACAAACAGATTTTTTTTTTTAACATTAACCAACTGAGACACAAATAATAACTATGTATGCTAACTTCATAAGCCCTTGACCTAATTTCTCCAAGCTATTACTTATAGCTTATTGGGTTTAAGTCCTAAGCCTAATAGCTTAATTTTAAATTTGACCTCAGATGTTCCCCTACCAACAATCTATAATAGATCTGATATTAAGCTTACAAACCTTTTGACTACAGGAAATTGCCCCTAAGAGTAGGGACATTGCAGGGAAACAATATCTCCCCAACTTCATGTCAGTTCCAGGCAGCAGTAGATTGTCAACTTGCTTTCAGTGAGGCTTAGAGTCTGCCAGGTGTCAGTGGAGAAACTGAGTCAGGAGAATCCTACCTCAGCCCAGGCTGAACAGCCACTCTCCCGCCCTTCCTATGAGATCACCTTTTGCAGTTCATACCAGCATCTCACAGGCTTACTGGCATCATGGATTGGAGGCTCAGACCACCTTTGTTGCTTTTCATACCTGTAGTTAGAATCAGAAGAACAGTCATTTAATAGTCCCACAGCATCTTAAAATAGCAAGTTCCAATAACCAGGTTTCAGATATGACTATAATTTCATATTGGCTAAGGAACATCTTTTGAGACAAGTGTTAAGTGGCTTACATGCCTTTCTATACCTGTTCTAGTTCCTGCTTAAATAACATAAAATCAAATTTACCATTAAAACCTTAATTTTTCCATCAATGCCAAATTTTACCTGAAGTTACCTGCCTCTAGGAGACTTAGATTAAAATTCATTTCCCCAAACTAAAGATGTCTCTGATTTAGTCTCAGTAATTAATTAATGAATTGTTTAAATATTGATTGCTTTTACATCACTTTGTAACATGTCCAATTTTTCTCCCCATGTCTCCCCTCCCCCCACTCCCTAATACCTTGCATTCTGATTACCCCTTCCCTCAATGAGCCCTCCCTTCTATCACACCCCCCCCCTTCCCTTATCCCCATCTTCCCTCTTGTCTTGTAGGGCAAGATAAATTGCTATACCTCATTACCTGTGTTTCTTATTTCCCGGTTATATGCAATAATAATTTTCAACATTCATTTTTAATGCTTTGAATTCTACCTTCTTTCCCGCCCTCCCTCCCTCCCCATCCCCACTGAGAAGGTAAGCAATTCGATACAGGCTATATATGTGTCATTTTGCAAAAGACTTCCATAATCATCATGTTGTGTAATACTATCTTGCCCCCATCCTACTCTATCCCCCCTTATTTTTTTATTCCCTCATTTGAACTTGTCCCTTCCCAAAAATGTTTATTTCTAGTTACTTCCTTCTCCCATTTCCCTCCCTTCTATCATTCCCCTCACCCCACTTGTCACCTCCTCCCCTACTTTCCTGTAGTATAAGATAGATTTTCATACCAAATTTAGTGAGCATGTTATTCCCTCCTTAAGCCATATGAGGAGAGAGTAGCTTCATTTTCCCCCTCTCCCCTTCTCCCTTTTCTCCTTCATTGAATAAGATTTTTCTTTATCTCATTTATGAGTTACAGCCTGCCCTATCTCATTTCTCACTTTCTCCTCTCAGCATTTTCCTCCCTCACCTCTTAATTTTTACTTTATATCTTTTTTTTTTGTGGATATCATCTCTTCTGATTCAACACAACCTGTACTCTCTGTCTATGTGTGTGTGTGTGTGTGTGTGTGTGTGTGTGTGTGTGTGTGTAATCCCTCCACCTACCCAAATACTGAGAAAAGTCTCAAGAGTTACAAATATTTTCTTTCCATGTAGGAATGTAAACAGTTCAGCTTTAGATAGTCTTTTATGATTTCTCTTTCCTGTTTACCTTTTCAAACTTCTCTTGATTCTTGTGTTTGAAAGTCAAATTTTCTATACAGTTCTGGTCTTTTCAACAGAAATGCTTGAAAGTCCTCTATATCATTGAATGACCATTTATTCCCTTGAAGTATTATACTCAGTTTTGCTGGGTAGGTGATTCTTGGTTTTAATCCCAGTTCCTTTGAGTTCTGGAATATTCTATTCCAAGCCCTTTGATCCCTTAATGTTGATCTTGTGTTATCCTGATTGTACTTCCATACTACTCAAATGATTTCTTTCTAGCTGCTTGCAGTATTTTCTCCTTGACCTTGGAACTCTGAAATTTGGTCACAATATTCCTAGGAGTTTCTCTTTTTGGGTCTCTTTCAGAAGGTGATGGGTGGATTCTTTCAATATTTATTTTGCCCTCTGGTTCTAGACTATCAGGACAGTTTTCCTTGATAATTTCATGGAAGATAATGTCTAGGCTCTTTTTTTGATCATGGCCTTCAGGTAATCCCATAATTTTTAAATTGTCTCTCCTGAGTGTATTTTCCAGGTCAGTTGTTTTTCCAATGAGATGTTTTACATTATCTTCTATTTTTTCAAACTTTTGATTTTGTTTTCTAACTGCTTTTTTATCTCATAGTCATTTGTTTCCCTGAACTCAATTTTCTCTTTCAAAGAACTGTTTTGTTCAGTGAGCTTTTGAACCTTCTCCTCCATTTGGCTAATTCTGCTTTTTAATGCCTCCTTCTCCTCATTGGTTTTTTGGACCTCTTTTTCCAATTGAGTTAGCCTCCTTTTAAAGGTGTTGCTTTCCTCAGTATTTTTTTGGTTCTCCTTTAGCAAGCTGCTGACTCACTTTTCAAGCTCATCTATTGCCAAAGTTCACTTTGGAGGCCCTGGAGGCAGGGGTCTCAACTTCCTGAGACAGTAAGCCTTGTTCTTCCTCATCTGAAAGGATGAGAGGAGATACCTGTTCACCAAGAAAGTAACCTTCCATGGTCTTATTTTTTTCCCCTTTTTGGGCATTTTCCCAGTCAGTTATTTGACTTCTGAATCTTTTGTCAAGAGAGTAGACTCAGCTTCTTGGTTCCCTTGGGCTTTGGGTGGGTGTAGGGGTGGGACCATCACTCAGGGCTGGGGTTTAGATCAGCTGCTCCCTACTGCCAGAGGCTTTAAGCTGAGCTGCCTGAACAATGGGTCTAGGTTGCTTCCTGGCCACTGTAGCTGCCTACAGTCTGCTGCTTTGGTCTGTGCCATTGCCTGGGACTATTGGTGAAGAAACTCCATTCCCTGTTGCCCAGCTGGGAAAGTCCTCCCCCACTGACCTTTAGAGCTTTCTTTGTCACTTGTGGATTGAGGTATCTGGGACCTTCCCTGCTAGGAACTCTGCCCAGAGGTCTGTTCAGGTCCTGTTCCTCCCAATGCTGTGTGGCCAGGGCTGTGCTCTGCTCAGAGTCCCATGAGATAGACCTTTCCTGTAGGCCTTCCAGGTTACCTTTGGGTGGAAACCTCTTTTGTTCTGTTGTTCTGTGGCTTCTGCTACTCTAGACATTGTTGAGAGTCCTTTTTACAAGTATTATATAGGCTGTGTGGGAAGCACTAGAGTATATGTGTCTTTCTACTCTGCCATCTTGGCTCCATCCCTCAAGAGCATTTATTAAGAGCCTATTCAATGACAGGTATTGTGCTAAACGCTGAAAACAAAAAGGCATAATAGACATCCCTTGCCCTTAAGAAACTCACAATCTAATAGGAGAAAAAACATGAAAATACCTATTTTTAAACAAATTATATGCAAAGAATAAATTAGAGACAATCAATAGAAGAAAGACACTAGCATTAAGGAGGGGGGCAAGAAAGGATTCTTATAAAAGAGAGGATTTTAGTTGGAGCTTGAAGAGAGTCAGCAAAGCCAAGAATAACAAATAAGTATTCCAGGTATGGGGACCAGTCAGTCAAAATGCCCAGAGTCTAGGGATAGTGTTTGGTGCCAGGAACAGCAAGAAGGCCAGTGTCTCTGGATCACAGTGTACATGGTGGTGCTGGTGGAGTAAGGTGTAAGAATACTGGAAATATAGGAGGTGTTCAGGTTATTAAGCACTTTGAATGCCAAACAGGATTTTTTATTTGATTCTGAAGGTGAATGTGAACCACTGGAGTTTAGTAATTGGCATGTATGACATCTGGGCTTTAAGAAGGTTAATTTGCCAGCTGAGTGGATGATGGACTAGGGCAGCACTTCTTAAAAGGGTCATGAGTGGCAACAGTTTAAGAAGCACTGGATTAGATTTCCAGTTCCGGGAGACAAGATGATAGAGTGATGATCAATTGCTATCTCCCTTCCCTTGTTCACCTTGATGAGCTCAGAGAATATCTCCCTGGGAAAAACCCTGAACAGTGGAAGTAATTGAAGGGATTAACAGACTCTTAGCATGTGAGGCTAGGAAGATCAATAAGGAGGGTCCTTCTTGCTGTGGCTGAAGGGGACCAGTGCAATCCCAGAGCTGTCCCAGACAGCCCCACCTGAACAAACTGGCAGAAGATCCTGAGCCCCAGGGGGGTGAAGCCCACAAGCACCAACACTAGGACCCCAGGCATACCTCAGCACCCCAGGGGAATTGGGAAGACACTAGTGCAGATGGGATCACAAACCACTGAGTTTGCCTATGCTCTAGCTCAGTAGAGGAGACCTCCTGTGACCAGACCACCCCTCCCCCACACTTAATGAGCTAACTCTAGGGTAACTGGGGGGAAACCCAAGAAGACCTCATCTGAACTCTGATTTCTAACACCAGCCAGCTCAGCACCAGGTAAGTTGCAGCATTTTAGCTTCTAGTTGAAAGAACCAGAGGCTACAACACACAAAGCCTCAAGTTTTAGGCATGAGAACTATGGGACAGAGCCCCCTGTGCCCCAGATACAGAGATCTACTGTAAATGATTATCATGAGTAAGAAGCAAAGCAGAAAAGAAAAAACCATAGAATTTTTCTATGGGAACAAGGACCAAAACACAAATACCAAAGTGGTCAGTATTGAGACTGTACTCCCATCTGAAACTTCAGAAGGGAATATGAACTGGTCTGAAGCACAAAGAGCCTCCTTAGAAGAGTTCAGGAAGGATTTTGAAATATAAATTAGAGAAACAGAAGAAAAACTGAGCAATGACTTTAAAAATATGAAAAAAGAAATCACAGAAGAATTTAAAAGGACAATTGGACAAATGGAAAAGGAAGTACAAAACCTAACTTGAGAAAATAGCTCCTTAAAAGGAACAACTGGACAGATGAAAAAGGAGATGCAATAGTTAACTGAAGAAAACATTTTGATACAAATTGGGATTGGGCAAGTTGAAGCTAATGAATCTATCAAGAAGCAGTCAAACAGAATCTAAAAAATGAAAAGATAGAAGAAAATGTAAAATAAAATATCTAATTGGAGAAACAACTGATCTGGAAAACAAATCCAGGAGAGAAAAATCTAAGGACGATTGGTCTACCAGAAAGCCATGATGAAAAAAAAGAGCCTGGACAATATCATCCAAGAAATGAAGAGAAGTTGCCCAGAAGTCCTAGACCCAGAGGGCAAAGTAGGCATCGAAAGAATCCACCATTCAGTTCCTGAAAAACCTCCCAAACTAAAAACACCAAGGAATATCATTGCCAAATTCCAGAACTATCAAGTGAAGGAGAAAATACTGCAGGCAGTCAGAAAGAAACAATTCAAATATCAAGGAGCTATGCAGGACCTTGCAGCTTCTACATTAAAAGATCGAAGGAATTGAAATACGATATTCTGTAAGGCAAGGAGCTGGGACTACAATAAAGGATTAATTACTCAACACAGTTGAGCATAATATTTCAGGCAAGGAGAGGGACATTCAGTGAAATAAGGGATTTGCAGACCTTCCTGATGAAAAGACCAGAACTCAATAGAAAATTTGATCTTCAAATGCAGGTCTCAAGAGAGGCATAAAAAGGGAAACAGGAAAAAAAAACAACTTGTTACTCAATATGGGCAAAATGTTTATATCCCTATAAGGGAAGATGATACTTGTTAATCTTAAGGATTACGTATTTATTATGAAATATAAAAAGGACATACATAGATAGAAGGAGTGGGTATAAATTAAATTACGTGACGATAACAAATGTGATTTAAGGGTGTGAAAGGATTGGAATGGGATATGTGAAAATGAGGAGGCAGGAAAAAAATAAATTCCATCACAGGAAGAGGCACAAAAATATATTACACTAGAGGAAAAGAGGGGAGGGAGATGAGCATTGTTTGAGAGGTACTCTCATCTGATTGGATTCAAGAAGGGTACAACAAACTCAGTTAAGTATAGAAATACAAGTAGCTCTATAGGCTGTAGGAGGGGAAGGGAGAAAGAAAAAGGAGGGGAGTTTAAAAGGGAGATTAGAAGTAGTAAGGGAAAAGGGGATTAAAAGGGAGGGTGTTTGAAAGAAGGGAGGGAAGACTGAGAGAGATGGTGGTCAAAAATTAAAACTCCATTGTGGAGGGGAAGGGAGAAGGGAGAACTAAAAGCATAAACAAGGGGAAAGAGGATGGAGGGAAAGACACAGACAGTAATCATAACTGTGAATGTGAATGGGATGAACTCTCCCGTAAAACAGAGATGGATAGCAGAATGGATTAAAAACCATAATCCAACAATATATTTTTTACAAGATACACATTTGAAAGGGAGGGGCGGAATACACACAGGCTAAAGGTAAAAGGTTGGAGCAGAATATTTTGTGTTTCAGCTGATGTAAAAAAAAGCAGGAGTAGCAATCCTAATCACAGACAAAACAAAAGCAGAAATAAATCTAATCAAAAGAGATAAGGAAGGAAACTATACCCTACTAAAAAGCACCATAGACAATGAAGCAATTTCATTACTAAACATATATGCTCCAAGTGGTATAGCATCCATATTCCTAGAGGAGAAGTTAAGGGAGTTACAGGAAGAAATAGACAGCAAAACTAGGGGCCTCAGCCTCCTTCTCTCTGGACTTGATACATATAACCTCAAAATAAACAAGAAAGAAGTTAAGGAGGTGGATAGAACTCTGGATAAGGTAAATATGATAGCTGTCTGGAGAAAACTGAATGGAGATGGAAAGGAATATACCTTTTTCTCAGCAGTACATGGCACATTTACAAAAACTGATCATCTTCTAGGGCATAAAAACCTCACAATACAGTGCAGAAAGGCAGAGATAGTCAATTCATCCTTCTCAGATCATAATGCAATAAAAATTATATGTAATCAGAGAAGAAGGAAAGATAAAGCAAAAATTAATTGGAAACTAAACAATCTAATCCTAAACAATGAATGGGTTAAACAACAAATTACAGAAACAATCAAAACTTCATTCAAGAGAATAACAATAATGCGACAACCTCCCAAATCTTATGGGATACTGCAAAAGCAGTTCTTAGGGGAAGTTTTATATTCTTGAATGCCTACATGAATAAAATAGAGAAAGAGGAGATCAATGAATTGGGCACACAACTGAAAAAGCTAGAAAAGGAACAAATTGAAAATCCCCAAGTAAATATCTAATTAGAAATACTGAAAATCAAAGGAGAGATTAATAAAATTGAAATTAAGAAAACTATTGAACTACTAAGTAAAACTAAGAGTTGGTTTTATGAAAAAAAAACAACAAAATTGGTAAACCTTTGATCAATTTGATTAAAAAAAAGAAGAAAACCAAATTACCAATATAAAAAATGAAAAGGGTGAACTAACCTACAATGAGGAAGAAATTAAAACAATAATTAGAAATTACTTGGCCCAACTGTAAGCCCATGAATTCGACCATCTAAATGAGATGGATGATTATTTTAAAAAATATAAATTGCTCAGATTAACAGAAGAGGAAGTTGAGTACTTAAATAATTCCATCTCAGAAAAGGAAATTGAACAAGCCATCTATGAACTCCCTGGGAAAAAATCTCTAGGACCAGATGGATTTACAAGTGAATTTTATCAAACATTTAAAGAACAGTTAATTCCAATTCTACATAGATTATTTTGGGAAATCACCCAAGAAGGAGTCCTACCAACTTCTTTTTATGATACAAATATGGTTCTGACACCTAAACCAGGAAGAGCCAAAATAGAGAAAGAATATTATAGATCAATTTCTCTAATGAATATAGATACAAAAATGTTAAATAAGATATTAGCAAAAAGAATACAGCAACTTATCATGAGGATAATACATTATTATCAGGTAGAATTTATACCAGAAATGCAGGACTGGTTCAATATTAGAAAAATTATTTGCATTATTGATCATATCAACAACAGAACTAACAGAAACCACATGATTATCTCAATAGATGCAGAAAGGCTTTTGACAAATTACAACACCCATTCCTATTGATAATACTGGAGAGCATAGGAATAGGTGGGTCCCTAATTTCAAACAGAACATTGGTAATCTGGAGAGTATCTTGAGGAGTGTAGGCTGGATAGTAAAGGAACTTGAGTTCATGCCATATGCCTATAGGAAGATAGGCAATTGGTGGCAGAAGGCTGCTGTCGCCATTCCTACCACATCTTTCCCACTGGGACGTTTGTATAAGTTTCATAACTTAATCACCATGAAGGAAAAAAAAAAGAGATATTGCCTTGGTTGGTTAACCCCTATTTTAGGCATAGTGGGTTCTGGTTCATCAGCAGCAGATGCTCTGAAGGTGATGTGAGAAATTGCTCAAGGCAGAACATATTGTGCATCTTCAGTAGGACAGTACTCTCATTGGCAATAAATAAAAGAAAGTTGCTTGGTGAAATCTCTGTGCATCCACATTGTTTTCTTTAGAAAACTCTCCTTTTTCTTCAGTTATGGAATTATTTCTGTTTGTTTCTTCTAAATTTCATTCTTGAGAAGTACTCATTCTGCTTTAAAATTTTTTGAATGTATTTTATTCTGAACTTGAGAAATAAAATAAGCATTTCCATAACACAGTCGAATAGAAGAAAAAGATGATTGTATATGAAGCTCCAAATCTATTATGTACAACATACTATTCCTTTTAAAGATATAACTTTAAAAATATAGCTTTCTTTTTTCCCCTTTTATCTTCCTCCAATCCTAGAGATGGCTCTTCTTAGATACAAATATGCATTCATATCTAAAACCACTCTATACCTAGTCCTAATTATCGGTTCTTTTTTTGAATGCAGATAGCATCTTCCTCCATTTGTCCTTTGTAGTTGATTTAGCTATTTACAATAGACAAAATGATTTAGTCACTCAAAGTTGTTTTTAAAACAATACTGTTGTTACTGTATTGTGAAAGCTCTCTCACTAAAAGCATTGACAATCAGATGTGAGGAAGAAAATGTCTAGAAAGCCTGCACTGTGGAAACACCGTAGAGCATTGGGTACAACAGAGAAGTTGTCTTGTCAGCTGTTTTCACAACTTAATTAAATTCCTAAAGTCCCCATATTTTGTGTGAATGTACTGCAAGGCATGTTCCCACCACCTTTGCAAAATAATTCCTTTTTTAGTATAAAGAAGCATTAAATTTCATAGCATACCCACTGGTTACACTGACAAGGTATAAGTTTCATATAGATAAGCTTAGATCACCCCAAGGTTCTATCTTAACTTACTCTGCCATTCACTTGAAATAAACCTCCAACCCCTCCTCTTAGACAAGCCTATAATCTTTTAAATAATTATATAAAACCCCATGATTTTGTCCACTCCTTAGCCAGTTTTAGCCAGGGCAGACCAGCCAGCTTGTTCACCAAGGTTGACTCACTAGAGGGATGGGGGAGCACACTTGACTCGACCTAAGGGGAGGGCAATCTGGTCTTGCCAGTATGTAATTTTATACTTGAGGAAAACTGGGAGACAGCTCTCACCTGTCTTGTCCAGCACCAACCCTGGCTCTAGGCAAATATACTTGACTTTACAATAAACATATGTATCATTTCTGACTGGACTCAAGTAATTCACAGCACCTGCACTTCATTTCACGTTTTGACAGTATACAACGTTCTTTTGTTTCTGCTCATTTTGTCTTCATTATTTCATGCAAATATATCCACATTTTTCTAAGATCATTGAGCTTATCACTTCTTATAACATAGTGTGTTCCATTACAATCATATATCACAACTTGTTCAGCCATTCCTCAATCGACAGGCATCCTTGCAATGTCCAGTTCTTTGCCACCACAAAGAAAGCTGCTATAAATATTTTAGAACATCTAAGTTCCTTTCCTTTGTTCTTAATTATCCTGGGAAACATACTGAGTGATGATATTGCTGGCTGAAAGGGTGCAGGCAGTTTAATAACTATTTGGGCATAATTCCAGATTGCTTTCCAAAATAGTTGGATCAATTCACAGTTCCACCAATAGTGAGTGTCTCAATTTTCCACATCTCCTCAACATTTTGCCACTTTCATCTTCACTCTGATAGTGTAAAAGGATATATCAAGGTTCTTTTAATTTGCATTTCTCTAATTAATAATGATATAGGGCATTTTTTATATGACTGTAAATTGTTTTTATTTATTCATCAGAAAAGTACCTTTCCATATCGTTTGACCATTTATCAATTAGGGAGTGAATCATATTCTTATAGATTTGACACAGTTCTTTACATATCTGAGATATGAGGGTTTTATCTGACAATCTGCTATAGAACTCCCCACCCCCCCCATTTTCTGCTTTCCTTCTGATCTTGACTACATGTTTTTGTGTACAAAAACCTTTCAATTTAGTGTAATCAAAATTATCATTTTACACCACACATTGCTCTCTATCTCTTGTTTATTCATAAAATGTTAACCTATCCATAAATCTTATAGGTAATATATTCCATGTTCTTCAAATTTTCTTGCAATCTGTGTCTCTGTATGTAGGATATGTATCCATTTTGATCTGATCTTGGTGAATGGTGTAAGATACTGGTCTATGCTCAATTTCTGCCAGGCTGCTTACCATTTTTTCAATAATTTTCACCAAATAATGAATTCTTATCCCAAAATTTTAAGTCTTTACACTTGTCAAATATAAGGTCATTATGTTTATATGTTACTGTAAATTATATGTTTACTCTATTCCATTGATCTACTTTTCTATTTCTTAGCCAGTGCCACATAGTTTTGATAATTGCTGCCTTATAATATAGTTTAAAATCTGGTACTACTAAGCCGCCTTCTTTCATATATTTTTTCCATTGGTTCTTTTAACATTCTTGACTTTTTGTTCTTCCAAATGAATTTTGTTACCTTTTTTTTTTTTTATAATTCAGGAAAATAATTACTTGGTAACTTAATTGGGATGACATTTAACATATAAATTAGTTAAGGTAAAATCATCATTTTTATTATATTGACCCTGCCTATGCATGCACAATGAACATTTCTCCAATGATTTTAATCTGACTTTATTTGTATAAAAAGTTTTTATAATTTTGTTCATATAGTTCTTGAATTTGTTTTGGCAGGTGTACTCCTAGGTATTTTATACAGTCTAGAATTAATTTAAATGGGATATCTCTTGTTATCTTTTCCAGGGTTTTTTTAGGTGGTATGTAGGAGTGCTGATGATTTATGTTGATTTACTTTATATTCTGCTGCTTTGCTAAAACTATTATTTCAACTAACTTTTTTGGTGAGACTTTGGAATTTTCCGAGTATATCATCATATTCTCTGCAAAAAGAGATACTTTTACTTCCTCATTCCCTATTCTGATTCCTTCTATTTCTTTTTCTTTTCTTATTACTATTGCTTGGATTTTCAATACAATATTGAATAATACAATGGTGACAGTGGGCATCCTTGTTTCACACCTGATCCTCCTGGGAAGACTTCCAGCTTGTCCTCATTACAAATAATGCTTGCTGATAGTTTTAGGTAAATGCTTTTTAATCAATTTAAGTAAAAATCTGCTTAGATCTATACTTTTAAGTATTTTTTAAAAATAAAAATGAATATCATACTTCATCAAAAGTTTTTTTTGCATCTATTGATATAAAATATTATTTTTGTTACTTTTATTATTGAAATCAAATTAAATTATAATTATAAATTAAATGTATTAGTTTTCCTTATATTAAATAATTCTTGCATTTCTGGTATTAATCCTATCTGGTCATAATGTCTAAACTTTGTAAAACATTGTAATCTTTTAGCTAGCAATTTATTTAGGAGTTTTGCATTCATATTCATTAATGAAATTGGTTTATAATTTTCTTTCTATGTTTTTAATCTTCTTGGTTTAGGTATCAGTGTCACAGTTGTTGCATAAAAAGGAGTTTGGTAGGATTCCTTCTTTGCTTATTTTCCCAAATAATTGATTTGATATTGGAATGGGTTGATATTTAAATGTTTGAAAAAATTCATTTGTAGATCCATCTGGTCCTGGTGCTTTTCTCTTAGGAAGGTCATTTTTGGGCAATTCAATTTATTTTTCTAAAATAAGTCTTTTGAGAAATTCTATTTCTTCTTCTTCTAATCTAGGCAATTTTTGTTGTTGTAAATATTCTTCCACTTCACTTACATTGTTAAATTTATTGGCATATTATTGTGTTAAGTAGCTCTTTATAATTGCTTTAGTTTCATCTTCCCTAGTGGTATATTTACCCTTTTCATTTTTAATACCAGTGATTTGGTTTTCTTCTCTTTTAAATCAAATTAATCAGTGGTTTATCTATTTTACTGCCATTTCAAACCAACTCTTACTTTTATTTATTAATCAATTACTTTTTAGACTCAATTTTATTAATCTCATTTTTAATTTTTAGAATTTTCATTTTAGTGTTTGATGGGGATTTTTAGTTTGTTCTTTTTCTAGTTTTTAAAAATTGCATACCCAATTTATTAGTCTGCTCTTTCTCTATTTTATTGAAATAAATATTTAGAGACATAAATGTTTTTCCACTTACTGCTTTTGCTATATCCCAAAGGTTTTTATATATTGTCTCATTATTGTCATTCTCCTTAATGAAATAATTATTTCTATGATTTGTTCTTTGACCTGCTCATTCTTTAAGATTAAGTTGTTTAAACTCCAATTTGTTTTTAATCTGTTTCCATGATTCCTGATTAAATATGATTTTTATTGCATTGTGATCTGAAAAGGATAATTTTAATATTTCTGCTTTTAAAAATAAAATTTTATTTCCTAACATATGAGCAATCTTCGTAAAGGTAGCATGATGAGAAAAAAGGTGTATTCCTTTCTATTTCCATTCAATTCTCTCCAGATTTCTATCACACATAGCTTATCTAAAATTCTATACATTTCCTTGATTTCTTCCTTATTTTTTAGTTAGATTTGCCTGGTTCTAAAGGAGAAGATTAAAGCCCCTCAACTATTATAGTACTACTATCTATCTCTAACAGGAATTCATTTACTTTTTTTTTAACATTACAATTCTGTAGTGTTTGGTACATCTAGCTTCAGTATTTCAGTACATATTGCTTCATTGTCTATGAAATCTTTCTTTCTTTCTTTTTTTTTACTAAAATGGGGATCTCTTTTAATTAAATTTATTTTAGCCATAACTTTGAGATCTTAATCATTACCCCTGCCTTTTTTGCATCAACTGAAACATGATAAAGTCTATTCCAACCTTCCATTTTAACTCTGTGTGTATCTCTCATTCTTACATATATCTTTTGAATGGGTCAGAAAATTCCAGGCTCTCCAAATTTCCTCCTCAAACAGATAGAACATTGCCACTAAATGAACACAGCGCAGAAAAAAAAAGGGGTAAAACAACTGTCCTCCTAAGACAACTTGAGAGGACCTCAGGAAAGACAGGACCTCTAGGACTGAGGTTTAGACTGAATGCAGTTTCAACAACTCCAGGCCTTCTCTGCTGAATCACCAAATAGGAGTTCTTGAAGGCAGCTCTTTAAGGAAGCAGACTAGGCCTCAAAAACTTTTATCTCACAAGCTTTCATCTAAAGAATAGCATGGAGATCAGATGACTGAATAGGAGAAGATTGAAGGACCCTCTGCTGTTTCTAGATAAC
The DNA here is from genome assembly GCF_028372415.1 of Notamacropus eugenii. Lineage (NCBI taxonomy): Eukaryota > Metazoa > Chordata > Mammalia > Diprotodontia > Macropodidae > Notamacropus > Notamacropus eugenii. The sequence goes on along the minus strand of NC_092872.1, from coordinate 452,304,168 downwards.
AGGCCTAACATTGCTGACTATGGGCTGTAGTTGTGGGTGCAGAGGACGAAGCACACACTCTGTGTGTGTAAGTAAGAACGAGTGCATGGAGTAAGAGTGTTTCTGGGACAGTGTAGCTGGGGTCCCTAACTGTGGCTTAGGGAAGGTTGGGCCCCTGGACAGAATTCAGAAAATAACAGGAAGGAGGACCTGAGTCTTGAGGCACCAATAACCACAACTCAGAATTAAATCAGTTGCTAAAAATAAAGAAAAATAAATAAAAATAAAAATGAGCAAACAAAAGAGAAGGAACTTAACCATAGAGAGCTACTATGGAATGAAAGAAGATCTGGGTTCATATTCAGAGGGAGATAGTGAGGTTAAAAAAAAACATTCCTACCTCACAGAATAATGTCAAGTGGTCAAAAGCCAGGAAAGAGTTCTTAGAAGAACGTAAAAAAGAATTCAAAAATCAAATAAGAGAGATTGAAGAAACAAGGAAAAAAGGAAAAAAATAAAAGCAATCCAAAAAAACTATGAAAAGAAAGTTAACTGATTGGAAAAAGAGGTCCAAAATATTAAACTCCTTGAAAACTAGAATTGAGTAAGAGGAATGATATTATAAGACATGAGAAACAATAAAACTAGAAAAAATAGAAGAGAATCTGAAACATCCCATTAGAAAAACAACTGACCTGGGGAATAGATCAAGGAGAGACAATGTAAAAATTGTTGAACTACCTGAAAGGTATGATCAAAAAATGAATCTGGATACTGTTTACTTCTCATATAAGAAAATGTTGTCAGTATTCTTAAGACAGTCATCATTTGTAGGGTAGTTTGAAAGAAAGGGTGGGGATGAGTTATGTGTTTTGTTCCTCAAACCTGAGAGGCGAGATCAAAAGTGAGACTTTGCTGATAACTTTGTCAGAAATGGGGCCTTTTTTATGTAAGCAAAAACAACCCTGTTTCCAATTATACTTCCTGACTTCCATAAACATGTAACTCATCACAGGTGTGGAGATGTGAAGACTTATTATAGACTTGGGAAGAATCCCAAAGACGGCTGTATTCAAGCTGCCCTTTCCATCATCTTGGGACCATGGCACTTAATCTGTATCCTTCATTATTTGTATATGGAAGTTATATCTTCCTTTCACTTTCAGTGGTGTGGTAGTGATTCTTGTCACACAACAACCAGGATTTGAACTCAGATCTTCTGATTAAAGGGCTAGAGCTCTTTCCACTGCCTCTCACCTCACCCTAAGGATCAGTCATGAACATGCATTCATTAAGCACTTATTATGGGTCAGGGGCAGCTAGGTGGTATAGTTGATAGAGCACCAGTGCAGGAGTCAGGAAGACCTGAATTCAAATTTTACCTCAGACACTTGACATTCACTAGCTGTGTGATCTTGAGCAAGTCACTTAACCCCAACTGCCTCATCCTGGGTCATCTCCAGTCCATCCTGATGACGATCTGGTCACTGGATTCAGATGGCTCTGGAGGAGAAGTGAGGCTGGTGACCTGCACAGCCCTCCCTCACTCAAAACAAAGTCAAGTGCAAGTCATGTCATCATTTCTCTGATGCCATGGTCTTCTTTGGCAACAAGGGACAAACACAAACATAATTCACCAGCCTATGTCTCTGCCTCTAGGGACTACTGGAAGGACAGAACCGGCTCCATTTAATTGTTAAGCTCTTTCCCTCAGGTACAGTGGAGGTCTCTCATTGCCTCCTGGGCTAATCATCCTGATGAATATCTGGTCACTTAATCTGGATGGCTCAGGAGGAGAAAGTGAGACTGGTGACCTGCACAGCCCTCCCTCGCTCAAAACAAAGTCAAATGCAAATCATGTCATCATTTCTCTGATGTCATGATCCTCTTCGAAATGAAGGATGAACACAACAACTCTAGAGAATTTAACATAATGGGACAGACATCTTCCAGTGGTCCTAGAGAATCTAATAAGATATTTATGAGGATCAGTGAGATGATCTTAAAGGGAACTGTAAATAGTGAATGAACAGTAAATATTGGGAAAGATCTTGACCTTATACCAAGACTTGATACCAATAATGAAGACACTGCAATACTATGAAAGGCTGAAGTATTCAAAACTACTTACTATGTCTGTGGACCAACTTAAGCCATTATTAAGAGCATGCTAGTCTTTGATTATGAGAAATTAAAAGGAGGGCAAAATTTTAGTAAGATTTAACTATTGGGGAGCCAGTTGTATTTCCTGTGTAAGTCATCTTATACAGAGGGGAGAGTCTAACTTATACAGAGAAGGTAAAAGCTTTATAGAGTTTCTGGTAAAAACAGAAGATGGGGAAGAGACATCACATTACATGAACTCAACAATATTTAATTTATTCCCTGGGAAATATAGTTCTACTAAATATATTTCCTCTCTTTACTATTTGTTTTCTCTTATGATTCATCAGCACTGTAGTCTGTTCCGACTTGTAAGTTCCCTCAGGGATTCATTTGTTATAGCAGCCAGATCTGTCTTTTGAGAGGGAATTGTTGAATCAAAAAGCTAAAATAATGAAATGTCTTCCAGAAGGAGGAAGTCTCCTGTCCATGGTTCTGATACCATCGGGGGCTCCAGGCTCAGTGAATCCTGGCGTTGTAGAAAAATAAAGTTCCCTAAGGTGCTACTATTAAAAGTGATGGTTGCTTCAGTGAGGGAGTGGGTACATCTGTTGTTGTTAGCATAGAAAGCTGCTAGCTATGATAATAAGCTTTGAGAACAAACTATGAGGACCTATATTAATTCTAGGAGGGATACACTTTGATTTCTTTCATTGTATTCGTGTGTGCTGACTGTTACTTTAGATCCTTGTAGCTTTGAATACATTCACTGAGAGCAAGTAGATAAAAGGGCGGTCCTTAGAAGACCTCCACTCAAATAGTATCTAGTGATCATTGGTTGTCTTTGACTATATTATTATAGTCCTCTACTATTATGAATTTTATGAATTCTATACTTGAATTGGGAAGTTACTGTCAGCCCAAGGATAACTGTTATGTTTTTTTATATAGGGGTCATTTCATGGAATTAAAGTTATCTATGTAAACTGCTATTTATTTTAGCAAAATGTTTCCTGATTCTAGGTTAGCTGGATCAGTGGCCAGGGATACAATTGAATTCACTGGCTAATGGATCTTAGACTCTTTTCTGAGATGCAGAATTCTGAGGCTAATCCATCAACAGGGGCATTGGAAGGGGAGAATGAGCTCTGAATATGGTGTATTAGAAAGAACACTGAACTACAAATCAGAAGTTCTAGTTCCTAGTTTGACCACCCACTAACACTGGATAAATTATCCTATTATTATCCAAATTATCCTCAACTTCTTTCTTTACATGTAAAGTGATGATAATACCTTTCTTATCTACCCCACAGGAGTCTTCACAGTCATGTTCAGATCTGCAGTAACTTTATCATGATAATAGATACACCAGTCACTGAAATTGGTAACTTTGTTCTTGACATTTCTAACTATCCAAATGTCTAGACCACTGACTTATCCTACCAGGTTTTCAGTCTCTCAGTCAGGTGATTGTGCTTTTATGTGGGTATAAGTGTACTACATATTAGTGATATGTTCAATATATTGTCTTTTATATTTGCTACATGAGCTTTTCAATATCTTTCTATGTTAGACTGCATATATCTCTCACCCTGCACCTCGACTTCATCCCTTAATTTGTATGTGATGCCCCAGACAGGTTTTGTACACAATATACGCTGAATGTAAACATCTGCCTTATGCATTTCATTTCCTTGTGGTTAGTTGCTCATATAACAAGAAACGTACTGCAAACTAAATCATTGGTATAGGAGGAAGCAGCTACACATACAGTTTTGTGAGGTTTATAACTGCTTCTTTTCCTGGTGATTGCTGCCTAGGTACACATGGTGCCTTGGCTTTTTTGGTGAAATAACATAGACAGGAATCAGCCAGGAAGGAGAACCACACTGAGTATCAGCAAAATCAGGCAAGTTTCAAATGAGGAGGATATTTCTTGACAGTGGAAGAAAAGCCCTATAGATCCTAGAGAAAGAGAAGCAAAGTCAAGGATAAACTACCTACTATAATCATCTTACAGTGAGATAATGCTTTTGTTCAAAGCTGGTACATGTGGTATGGATCAAGGCACTAATTCATTCTTCAGGGAATCATGCCATTCATAACCAAGCAGTTAGGTAAAGTGGGACCTTCTAGTTTAATTAAATTAAATTCAACAAAAATTTTATAAGCAAATTTTACATACTTGGCACTGGGGATATAAAGCCAAAAACAAAATAGACACTCCGTAAGGAAACTTCTTTGTGTCTATTGCTTCTCCTGGTAGAATGCAAGCCCTTCAAGGGCATGAACTATTTCTTTTCAGTCTTCATATTTCTGGTGCCTAGAACATAGTAAACCCTTAATAACCAAATGTTGACTGACCAAATTTGAGGAGGAAGAGAACATTTACATCTAGAAAGATCAGGAAAAGTTTGAAGAAAAATGATATCTGAGTTGAGCCTTGAATGAAGACAAAGATTCTGACAGTCAGAGACAATGAATGAATGTACTTCTAAATGGTTAATGGTTTGTTTGAATGTATGGAGGTAGAAGATGGTGTACTGTGTTTCTTTTTCCTTTTTACCAACCAAAGCAAAGGTGATGGCTATGAGTCATTTTACAGTTCAGAGGCAGAAGTTATATTGTCAGGTCATCAAGCACTTATTAAACACCTACTATGTGCCAGGCATTGTGCTAAGTTCTGAAGATACAAACAAAGGGAAGAGACAGTCTTTGCTCTCAAGGACTGCTCTCACAGTCTAATGATGGAAATACCATGCAGACAACTGTGTCCAAACAAGATATGTACAGGAGAATTTGGATATGGTATCTTTCCCCCAAACAGCTTTTTTTGTGTGGGTTATGTCTATTGATAGTTATCATATTAGAAATGAAAATATCTTAGGATTATTTTAGCATTTGTTCAGCCTTATGGATTTGCTGAAAGGTCTTGGGCACCCCCTATGGTCACACTTTGAGAATCACTGAGGCAATAAAGAGTCATTGGAATTAATTGAACATGGAATACTATATTCAGTCTTGATCTTTAAAAATTTCTGTGTGATATCTGTGTGGAGAATGGATTGGAGATGGAATAGATTAGAGTAAGGGAGATCAATTAGGCTACTGTAGTAGTTCAGGCAAGAATTCATGAGGCCATCAGTTAGGGTGATGGCCATGTTAACAGTAAGAAGGAGATAGAGGCAAGAGATGTGGACATGGAATCAATAAGACTTGGCAATGGATTTCATAAGCTACGTAAAGATAGAGAGTCTAAAATAATACCTAGGTTGCCAACCAAGTGGTTAGAAGAATAGTAGTACCCTTGGCAGAAATAGGTGAGATAGTGGAGGGGGTAAATTTAGGGGGAAAGATAATGAACTCTGTTTTGGATATGTTGAGTTTGCGAAGTGCATGTAGCATTGAGGATGACGTGTCCAGAAGGCAACTGTTAGACACCAGCAACTAGCACTCCATTTCCATTTAACTAACATCAAGTAGGTTTTATAAAAGGATATTGATAGCAAGAACAGATTTTATAAATGGATATTTATAGCAAGAACAGAAGTATAAATATCCCTTTCTCTCCCCAACACTTCAGGGGAATATCCTCCCCTTTATCTCTCTTCTCAGACTCTATATAGAATGGACTGAATTTAACTTAGTTAATACATAACATTGATTCAATCAAGTTCATACCCTAAATGTAGCATCTCTGCCAGATGAACTATTTTCTTAGCTATTACTAGGCTGTGTTCTGTAGATTATTCCTTAGGGCCCCCAAACCAGACTGTCTAAAAAACACAGCATGTATATCATATAAAATTCTAAGAGACAAAGTTCTAGGTATAGAAAAAATCAATTTATTGACTAGGTTGGCCAATAATCAGTAAATCAATGGTCAGTGATTTCTCTCAGGGATCAAAGACAAAAAGGTAGCATCTTAAATCTCTGTTTCCCTTCTAACAGGGACATCCCCTGACAAGAGAATGGTAACGCTAATTGACAGATATTTAATGAAGGAATGTTATTAGAAAGTCCATGAGAAAGAATAAAAACATAAGCAGAGGATAAGTTTAGATTGGAAAACAGCTTTACACTACAATGAGAGGTAATATAAAGGTTGTTTCTGCAGAATATTTGAAACAGTCTATGTTGCTTTTGAGATGGCTTGTAATGTACCTGCTCAACAGTTTCCTAACAGTTTGATATTTGTACAGCAAGAATGCAAACATTCATAAATTGCATACAGTTGATGAGGCCTGATTACAAAGTAACAGAAGGGAATAAGTGAACTAGTCTGGTGCAGTGTACAGAATGCAGAAGAGAGCATGTCCATGGGTCTGACCATATTTTGGGAATTGGTTTCTGTGTTTGAATACTGAACCCTTTTGATGATTTGGAAATTATTTTGTGACTGGTTGAGAAACTGCAAGATCATGTAACTTAGAAGCGATTAGTGTTTTGTTTAATTGCTATAATAATACCAAAACTGTTGTGAATATTATCATGGGATCATTATAGTTTCAAACTGCTACAGAAACAAACCTATAACGCTTCACATATGGACATGTTTGTTGTCACAGAGGAAAATATATATTTGGAAAATATTTGAGTCATTAATACCATTAAGATTGTTAAGTGTGAACCTCTTGTACCATTGTTGCATGCTCCATGGAGGTGGGGTGGGGTGAGAAAGCACTAAATGGGAAGTGATGTAATGGAATTTAACATACCAGGAAATGGCTGCTATTAATCTTTTGGTATATATCTTTTTTTTTAAATGCTTAGGGATATATGCCTGTGTTAGGGTAGAGTCAATCATATTATTCCATCCTCCCTAAAGTAAATGATAAAATACTACAGCCTGGTGCTTTAACCGGGAAGGAACTCATCTCAATTGAATCAAATCAATCACAGGCATTCCAACTAAATGTGAAAAGCCATTGATCAATTAGATCTCTGAGGAACCTTTGGAGGAACTTGAAATGATTTTGTGCAGGAAGTGTTCAGATTTGCTGAGGAATTTGGTCAACCCGTAGTGGTCTTCTATAAACTATGAAGTCATTTGGGGCCCAAGAGAGATTTTGACATGTGTGTCAGTGGAGAGAGGGGGAAGTTACCTCTAAGAAAGAATCATTTTGAGAGGGAACAAGAGTGCTTTGGCCTTGGCCTTTGTCTTTCTCCCTTCCTCACTTTCATCAATTGAGAATCTCATGAATTTTGGGGTTGGAGAATTTCTCACCTTCCCATTGGTATCCTAGCTTTGAATAGGTGGCAACAGTTACTGCTTCAGCAACCAAGGACATACTAGATACAAATTTGTGGATTTACAAGAACTCTAGTAAAACTACATCCTGCTTAAGGGGAACATTTATTTTTAAATTAAATAAAATAGTATTTTATTTTTCCCAATTATATGTCAATTTTTAACCTTCATTTTTGTAAGACTTAGAGTTTCACATTTTTCTCCCTCCCCACTCTGCCCCTTTTCCAAAAATGGTAGGCAATTGATATAGGTTATCATGCATTATCCTGTAAAACATATTTCTGTATTACTTACATTTGTGAAAGAAGAAACACATCAAAGGGAAAAGAAAAATACAAAAAGGATAAAGTAAGTGAAAAAAGTATGCTTTGATCTGCAGTCAGAACCCATCAGTTCTTTATCTGGATTTGGATAGCATTTTCCTTCATGAGTCCTTTGTACTTGACTTAGATCATTGTGTTGCTGAGAAGAGCTGAATCATTCATAGAAGATCATCACACAATGTTGTTGATATGGGGTACAACGTTTTCTTGGTTCAGGACATTTTACTTTGCATCAGTTCATACAAATTTAAGGGGAACTTCTTGAGTAACTACAAAGGGGAAAAAAAGAATTTTCAGCAACCTGTAACTGTGAGTCACCCTTTCCCACATATGCTCTCTTAGCTTGAACTCAATTGTCCTTGGAATCTATGTATTGGTGGAAGATCATACTTCATAGACATTGGGCAGGGGGGATGATTTGTACTGTGTGTTCTTATCATACTACTGGAGTAAAAACTTTTGTCTAAAAGCTAACTAATAATGACTGACTGATAATCAGCTGACAATCATGATGAGAAACACATTGATGAGGGGCCATTATTAAGCTACAAAGCACTAGAAAGACATCCTGAACTTCTCAACTACCTCAAAGCTGTGAGGAGATACAGTCACTGAGCTCAGGGAACCTAACTCATTAGAGCAATCAGTCAGTCAACAGGTATGCATTAATTGCCTGCTATATGCTGGACACTATTCCAAGTGCTGGGGATATAAATACAAAAGAGAAAGACAGTCCCTGCCTTCAAGGAGCTCATAATCTAATGAAGATAACACACAAAAGGAAGCTAAAAAGCAGTGGAGGAGGGAAGGTATCCATTAGAAGCATGATGGAATCTATCCATGGGAGTGTTGCTGAGTAGGAAATGAAGAGATGGGAGTCCTCGTTAAGTGCAGGCTTTGTGAGGATTTATTTTTTGCTCTGTCTTGCAGTCCTCCAGTCAGTAGGCAGTAGATGGTAGTCTGATGTAGATGATATTAGCAGATGATATTATGGATGAAGGGTGAGTGCTAGGCAGGAGTATGCTAGAAAATGTTTAAGAATGAGAATAATTTTATGTTAATCTGCATTTTATCAAACACTTTATTAAGTGTTTGACAATCAACAAAACAATAAATCAAGTTCTGATGATTTCCAAAGTATAAATGTTCACACTGAAGATTTAGAAGTCAGCTCTCAGGATCTCACACAAGTTGACTCTAGTACATTACTGGTTAGGAAAAGAACCCCAAGACTTATGTCCATGGGGACGGGAATTATTTTAATTTTCTTAGAAATTCCAACTCGATATCCATCTACCCTGAACATCTTGGCACATCTTGCTCCCAATCTAGCTTCAGTAATCAAATTAATACTGCCATTAATTCCAGAAAAAGCATGATATTTAACTGTCTTCTGGCTGCATTCATTATTCCTGTAAACTTTTTAGACAAAAAAATTTCTTCACTGGCTATACTATTCGTTTTCCATCAATATTTCAGATCTTTTGTTCTTTTTAAAATTTTTGTTATTATTTTCTATAAAATAACTTTTTGTTAGTTAATTGTCCCTTTTTTTCTTTACTTATTCTGTGGTATTTTCTACATAACTCCTATAAATAGGGATAAGTTTGTTTCCTCTTTACATATGTTTATTCCTTTAATACTTTTTCTCTTTTCTGCTCTTAGTAGCATAACTGTATCAATATTGACCAACAACAAGGAAAGCTGAATACATGCTTTACTTTTGCATTTTATTTGGAAACAATTAGAGTTTTCTCATTGCAAATAATTCTAGCTTTTTGTTGCAGTAACTTGTGTTGTTGCTGTGTTCATCCTTTGTTGCCAAAGGAGACGCTGCCATCAGAGAAATGATGACATGACTTGCTCTTGACCTTGATTTGAGTGAGGGAGGGCTGTGCAGGTCACCAGCCTTACTTGTCCTCCAGAGCCATCTGAATCCAGTGACCAGATATTCCTGCAGTAACTTATCAAAATGACAATATCCTTTTTATGCCACTGCTTTGCAATATCTTAAGGTATAAATGTGTTGTACTTTAAAAAAGCCTTGTAACTATTTTTATGACAATGTAGTTTTGGAGTGTTTTTTTCAAGATGTAATTGTATTAATTGTTTTCCTAATGCCAAACCATTTTTGTATCCCTTGTTTATAGTGAAAAATCTTTTGGTAGTGTAATGGAAAACTGGCCATCCTGAACCTAGTCCTCTAAATATGCACAGGATGCCCAGTTTTAAGTATTCTCTGAAGAGTGTCATGAGTGAAATTTCTACCATATGCCCCTCAAGTAGCACCATGTAGGTAGCCTACCTACATTACCTACTTGTAAGACAGTTTTTGTGTTGAACTATTCCCACTATCATCTATTTTATTATTACATTGATATGATATATTGTGACCCAAACCATGTTCCCTGTAACATCATAACTTCTAGGAAATGTCTGGAATTTTCACTCAAAACAAAGTCAAGTGCAAGTCATGTCATTGTTTCTGTGATGCCATGCTCTTCTTTGAAAATGAAGGATAAACACAACAACAACACGGGTGAAATTTAACAAGAAAGTAAACTGAGGAATATTTCTCCAAGCAAGACAACATTTTATTATCTGGGTTGGTAACCTGAGCATAAGATGGTTCAATGGCTTCCTCAAATTCCAGTTAAAGACCTTGAACTAAAGGATAGATCCCTTTTTATAGATTTTGGGGACTACAGAGCAAAGAACAAAACTGGGTAGGTGACATCATGGGGTTGAGGTCAGCACGATTGTTTACAAAGCTAAGGCAAGGGGAACAATATGACTGATTGGAAGTTGGAAGTGAGGGGCTAGCAATAACTCCTTCCTCTCCCTCCTATGACTAAAAAGTGTTCGTTGTTTGAAACCACATGTAAGGTCAAAGAAAAGGGCCCAGACTTCTTTAAATAGCAAACTAGAAATCCTTGAAGGATAACTTGGTGATGTAAAAATATTAGGCCTAACTCCCTTATGGCAACCGAGATTCCCAAGGATAACAGATTTCCTTGAGGTAATTGTAGAACGGTGATTAGCAAGAGAAACAGATTTCTAAACTTAATGCCTTACAGACTAGCTAGATTCTGGACTGAGTTCAGAGGCAAAGAAGCACAGGAGAAAATAAATTAACTGTGAATAGGAACAATAAAAATGATACAGAATCAAGTTAATCTTCTCAAGAAGAGAGTAATGACAAAAAAAAAAATCATTCATGCTCAGAAGCATGCTTACCAAGCATATGTATAAGTGATTGCATCAATCTGAGCATACTGTGCACGTTCATGCAGAGTGGGCCCTCCCATTGGCTGCTTCACTTTTGGATTCCCTCCCTTTTCAAAAGTTTGCCATCCTTGGCAAACTTGACAGGGTACATTTTCAACACTACTCATTTCCTCAGTATATAACACTTCTTAGAGTGCTATAAACATTAGGTTTTCACTCACTTTCTCAATGCCAATCAGGAAAGAATCTCAATAGTTATTGTCCTGCTACAATTATATTCCCATTGTCTTTTTGCTAGGTTGTAATTTAATTTTTGAATCATACATTAGTGATATAAGCCTATAAATCTCTCTCTCTCTCTCTGTCTTTGTCTCTCTCTCTTTCTCTATCTCTCTCTCTGCTTTATCTTTCCATGGTATAGATATTGGGCTATATTTGTTCCATAAAAGTAGTTTGGTAGAATTTTTTTCCTTTTCAGTTTTTGAGAACCATTTATTTATCATAAGTATTACTTTTTCTTTAAATGTCATAAAAGTCATTTGGACTAAGGTTTTCCCCCTTGGTGTTCCTTTAGGGAAACAATGTAATTTTTTGATTCTGTTGTATTATAAGATTAAAAACATGGAAAATCAAATTCCAAATTTTTAAAAATAAATAAGAGGAACTCGAATAGAGAAGAAATAAAAAGTTATCAGAACCTATTTTATGCAATTATATGCTATCAAACTGGGATTATCTACAAAAACCAAAATATGTAAATTAGCAGAATATGAAGTTGAGATCCTAAACAATAGAATATCAAAGCTGAAATCTTTCTTCTGCCTAGTATTTCAGCTATCTCACAACTTTGGGTATGTTTTGTCTTCATTATTGTATGATTTGTTCTTTAACCCACTCATTACTTTGGATTTATTTGTCATACTGTTAGTTTTTCCATTATTAATTTAAATGCTATACCATTTTTCATGTACACATGTATATTTAACATTAATAATGTTTCATTATCTTTAGCTCCTTTCATCACATAGGAGTTTCCTTCTTTTTATTTTTTGACATTGTGAATTTTTGTTTTCATTGTGTGTCATTGTAAATAATGTTTTTCTAAAGTCTCCTGAAATATAGCAAATTTTGTCCCAGCCTCTCATTTTCATTCTATATTTGTCTTCATTTTCTAAGACAAAGTTTTTAATGTAACATATTCTTTTGGATTTTGCTTTCTTATTAAGCATATTAGTGTTTTGTTTTATTGTCTTATTTAGTTCATTCACATTAAAATTTATGATTGTTAGGTCTATTTTTCTTCCATTATTTCTTCTCTATTTTAAAAAATTTACCTTCTTTTTCAACCAGTACTTCTCCTGCTCCCATGCCTGTTGTATCCTAAGTTGTGTTTTTATTCAGTAATTATCAAACATTCATTCAAAGTGATCATTTCGATGTATAAAGTAGAATACACAATGGTGATTATACATGAATCTGTGAGTCTTCAATTCCATATTATTTAAAAAAACATAAAATTAACATATTATTCAAAAAAAATTTCTTCATGCTTCTTTCTTAACTTCCCGATATATACCTTCATGTACTTAAAAATGAATTGCTCTATCTCTTTTTCTTTTCTTATTTTGTATTGTGAATACTCTCTCCCATCTTCCTTCCCATTAAAAACAGAAAAACAACCCTTGTGACAAATAAATATAGTAAAACATAACAAGTCCACATGGTATCCATGACCCAAAATGTATGTCTCTTTCCATACTTTGAGACCATAATTTCTCTTTTAGGAGAAGAATAGTATATCATCTATGGTCACCTGGAATCATGATTGATTTTTGCATTGATCAGAGTTTTTAAATTTTCAAAGCTGTTTTTTTTAAAGTTGTCATTATATAAGCTGTCAATATATATTATATTATATTATTATAAGTTGTCAATATATATTATATATTGTCATTATATAAATCGATGTTTTGGTTGTGGTCACTACTCTCTGTAGTAGTTTACATGTCCCAGGATTCTCTGAATTCATCTATTATAATTTCTTACAATGAAAGAGAATTCCATTACATTTTACAAACTACAATTTGTTTAGCTATTCCCCAATTGATGGGCATCTTTTTAGTTTCCAGTTTTTTGATTACATATATTTCCCCTTTTAATCTCCCCATTCAGGTCAGAAAGTTTACTTTGGTCGTAACTGTTCTCTCCCTGGTATTAGCCTTCCTTTTAACCCTGACCACTCCCCACCCACCATTGGCTGCCTGTTTCTCTATTGAGTTTGATGAATTTGTACATAAGTATTTATGTGTGATTAAGTTTTGTTTTCTCATCTCTTCTTTGTATAAGAGCGAGATTTATCTGATGCCCACATCACCCATTTTTTTCTCCAGGTTTGCCTATTTCTCTCACACATCTCAATTATGAAAAATAGGAAGTTTTGCCCTATATTCCTCCTTCCTATATGAGTACATTCCTTTTAACCTCCCTTCTATTACTCCCATTGAAATGCTCAGAACAAGAATAATTCACCCTCTAGACTTCTATTTGTTTAATTTAACTTCCTTCATAATCTTTTAAGACATTAATCAGTGAGTCAGTCAGTCAATAAGCATTTATTAAGCACTAACTCTATGTCAGGAACTGTGCTAAGCACTGGAGATAAAAAAAGAACGAAATATAATCTTTGCCCTCAAGGAACTCGCAATCTAATGGAAGAGACAACAAAGAAACAAATATGTACAAATAAATTATATACAGGATTAAGAGGAAATAACTAACATAAGGAAGGCACTAGAATTAAGAGGGGTTGGAAAAGACTTCCTGTACAATATGGTATTTTATTTAGGACTTAAAGGAATTTAGGAAAGCCAATAGTCAGAGATGAGGAGTGAGAACATTGTAGGCATAGGAGACAGTCTAGAAAAATGATCTGAACTAAAAGATGGAGTTTCTATCTAGCAAGGAAGCTGTTGTCACTGGATTGAAGAGCACATGGCAGGGAGTTTACTCTTGGTAGTCATTTAAAGTCATTGGAATTTATTGAGTAAGTAGGTGACATGGCCAGACCTGCACTTTAGGAAAATCATTTTGATGACTGACTAGAAGATGGATTGAAATGAAGATAGTCTTGAGGCAGGCAGATTGTATTGTAATTGCCTGTTGTGATTGCCTATTGACTGTCTATTGTAAGAGTGCATGTGTGAGGTCACTAGTACCAGAGTGGTGGCAGTATCAGAGGAGAGAAGGGGACATATTTGAGAGATGTTACAAAGGTGAAATTGACAGACCTTGGTAACAAATTGGGGATGGGGAGTGAGAGATAGTAAGGTGTCAAGAATGACTCTTAGGTTGCAAGCCTCAGGGGCTGAGGCAGATAGTGTTACCCTTTACAGTATTAAGGAAGGTATGTGGTAGGGAAAGTGTAGGAGGGAAAGATAATGAGTTTTGTTTTGAACATGCTGAGTTTAAGGTGTCTATTGGATATACAGTTTGAGATGTATGAATGACAGTTGGAAATTTGAGATTGGTAGAATAAATTGATCTGAGCATCAGCAGCATAGAGAAGATGGCAATTAAATCCAGGGGGCTGATGAGATCACCTAATGAAATAATATAGAGGGAGAAGAAAAGAGGACCCAAAACAGAACCTGTGAGACACCTACAGTTAGATGGTTTAAACTGGATGATGATATAGCAGACTGAGAAGGAGTGATCTTATTGATAGGAGAACCAGAAGAGAGTGATGTCCTGAAAACCTAGAGAGAAAAGAGCATCAAAGAGGATAATGTCAAACAATGTCAAAGGCTACAGAAAGATCAAGGAGAATGAAGACTGAAAAAAGATTGGATTAAATGACTAAGAGATCATTAGTGACTTTGGAGAGGGCAGTTTATGTGGAATTTTAAAGTCAAAATCTGGATTGTAAGGGAATAAGAAGAGAGTGAGAGGAGAGAAATAGTATAGTGTAGATATAACAGTATAGATGTTCTTTTCAAGGAGTTTAGTCACAAAGGACAGAAGAGACACAAGATGATAGTGGGGATGGAAGAGTCAAGTGAGGGTTTTTTTTCTGGGAGAAGGGAGACATGGAAATGTTTGTAGGCAATAAGAAATGAACCAGATGATAGGGAGAGATTGAAAATAAATGATAGAGTGGGGACAAGAGATGGGACAATCTGTTGGAGGAGATGTGATGGAATGGGATGACTTTAACAGGTAATGGGGGTTAGCCTTGGTAAGGAATCAGATCACTTCATTATGTGAGACAGGGGTGAAAGAGGAAATAATGAAAGTAGGCATGTGATTAATAATGAGATGAAGAAGGGTGGAAAGGAGGGAGGCCATGGAGAATAGTCTCAATTTTTTTCCACTACGTATGAGACAAGGCTCTCATCTAAGAGGAGTGGGGAAGGGGGTTCCATGGGAGGTTTGAGAAGGGATGAATAAATTTAAAGAGCCTTTGTAAAGAGTGGGATAGTGAATTGATAAGGATGATATAGTAGGGTTACTTAGCAGCAATGAGGGCCCAGTTAAGGTTGTGCAAAATATATTTGTAGAATAATCATAATAGTTGTATGATTATTCTCTACCTTTCTTCAGCACCATGTGTGAAAGAGCAAAGGCAATAAAAGATGAGAGTGATTCAAGGGTGCGACTTGGATGACGTATCAGTGACATAAGGGAACTAAGGATTAAAGAGAGGGGAACAGCGTAGAGTTGATTTGCTTGACTAAAGGGTCAAGCTGGGGAAAAGAGGAGAGAATGATAAATGCATGGGTGAAAGGTCAGGGGATTGGAGATCATAGTGTGGGATGAAAAGCAAGATTTGGTAAAGGAAGGCAAAGAAATAAGAGGAAAGTCAATAAATTAAAGTTCTGTAAGGGTTTTTCAGAATACTTGAATACAGAAGTGGTACAATATGTATGTATATGTGTGTGTGTGTGTGTGTGTGTGTGTGCGTGCATGTGTGTGTGTGTTGTTGACCTGAAAGTTTGGTTAAAAAAGGCAAACAGACTAAATACATATTTTTTATTCCCTTAAAGCTAGTGGTTACATGATCATGGAGCCAGAAAAACTTCTGACTGACTAATACAAGAATGACCAGGCTTAAATCTGTTTTTGGACAATCCAAGGTTTTCTGTGTCCTTCAGATTTATGGTTTCCATATGTGTTTAACCATACCATGAGAAAGCAATTTTTTAATTGCATAGGTTGTAAATACAATGAGATAACAGAGTTGACAAAGTTTCAATTGAAATTATGACCCAAGATATCTGTGTTTTCTTTACCATTAACATGCCATAACATAGTATATAGCCACAAAATATTAGGCCATGGAAAAAGTCCCATTATTCAAGATAAGTGTCTAGGGTTAAGGGTCTTGTAAGGAATACTAAGTTAGCCCTGCCTGACTTTGTTGACATAGGAAGTGGTATCCTCTGAGTTTACTTCAGAGAACAAAGAGACTGTTAGATCCAGACTCTTCTTCATACTCTGGCCCTTATTAAAGTCCAAAATTTATATTAAAGGATTATCAGTGTATACACATTTGTGTATATGAGTATATATGTGCCCTTCTGCAGAAGTTAGGGAGGAGAAAAAAATCAAGATTCATTGTGGGATTAAGGGGAGTGACCTGGAGGTTATAGACAACAGCTACCAGGATTTTGATTTGGCGGTAATGATAAGTAACATGAACCTCAAAGGTGGAAATGTTACTGAGTGATAGAGGTAGGGGGAGAACCTCAAAGCAGCATTGAGAACAAGGAGTATTCTAACTCCCTTGCCTTGACCAATGAGCTGAGGTGAATGAATGAAGTTAAAGCTAGAACTAGAAATGTTGGCCAGGGAGAATGTGTCATTGTGGGGAGCCAGATTTCATTAATACCCAGAAGATTGAAGGAATGGGAGAGGAAAAGATTTAGAATGAAGGCTGCCTATGGACTAGGTATTCTGGAGGGGAGAGTGAAAAGAGTGGGTAGTGTTTGGTTGGAACTTTATGGTGGGAGGGTTGAGAGGGACAGGAATAAGAAATTGGGAGGTAATAGATGGGTAATGGGGGTTTGGGTGATGACATATAAAAGTTCAGAATCTCTGTGATATAGTAAGACCAAATGTGAACATGCTTCTCATTGAATGGAAGGGGCCACTCCACTTCCCAAAGGAAACAGGAGATCAGACTGGAGGAAAAAGGAACATGGAATGGGAGGTACATGGTCAGGTGAACAGATGGGATTCCCCCTTTCACTACTCCTTTTTCTCCTGAAGGCTAGAGATTTGGCAGGAAAGGCCATAACAGGAGAGTGTAAGTTTAATCTGTACAACAAAGAGAAGGAATTTCTTTTCCCCATCGATTTTTGTCTCTCTTTTCCCTCTAGGGACAGGTGTAGAAGGAGATGGAAGGCTTGAAGTCAGAAGGAAGGTTGCTCCTATTTGTACCCCAAATTCTTCTCATCTCACTTGAGAGATCAGACTGGCAGCAGGAGGTGAAAGTTAAGTTATGTTGGCACAAATGGAAGTTAGCTCTGCCTGTTACCACTTCCCTTCAGGGCACACACAGTAGGAGGGGGAGGGTGCAGTCAGACCAAAGTCTGGCCCTTCTTTTTTCCTGAGGTTGGAGATCAGGCAGCAGAGTAGGAAGGCTCCAGGTATAAAAGGAAGTTGCTTTGGGGCAGATGGAAGGTGCTGGAAGAGGCCTTTATTATTATTATTTTCCCATTAAATGTTAGCATTGCATCATCATATGTCATCTTTTAATTCCTCAAATAGATTTACCTTTCTGGTTTTCTCTCGACTTTTGTGCTTGTATTCCAAAGGTTCTACTCAACTCTGGTCTACAGAAATTCTTGAAATTCCTCTATTCCACCAAATGTCCATTTCTTTTCCTTGCAAAAGGAAATGTAGCAGGTGTTGGAGTGAATAAATTCCTGGTCTGGAGGCAAGAAATTGTTTTTGTTGTTTTCCAGTTGTGTCCAATGCTCTTTGACCCCATTTGAGTTTTTTTTTTTTTTGGCAGGGATACTGGAGTGGTTTGCCAGTTTTTTCTCCAGGTCATTTTACAAATGAGGAAACAGAGGCAAAGAGGCTTAAGTGACTTGCCCAGAGTCACAGAGTTAGTAAGTGTCCGAGACCAAATTTGAATTCAGGAAGATGATTCTTTCTGACTCCAGGTCCATAACTCTATCCACTGTACTTCCTAGCTGCCTCAAGTCAGGAACTAGGAAGACCTAAGTTCAAATCTGGACACAGAGCTATGTGATCCTGAGCAAGTCACTTAACCTCAGTCTCAACTGTAAAATGAGAGTAATAAAAGCACCTAACTTCAAGAGTTGTTCCGAGGATCAAATGAGAGCTTATTTGTAAATAGTGCTTAGAACAGTGCCTGGCAAATAATAGGTTCTACATTATTGCTCATTCCCTTCTCTCCCCACTCCCCCTTTTAGGATTATCCCCAGTTTTGCAGAGTAAAGTGTTAATGGTTATAAACCTAATCCTTTTATCTTTTTGCAATATCATATTCCACTACCTGCTCTGCTTTATAGTAGAAGCTGCTATGTTTTGGTACTCAAAGTACTTCTTTCCAATCTTTTGAGTATTTTTCTTTGACTTGGGAATTCTGGATTTTAGTCTTGGAATTCCTGTGACCTTCCTTTTTGAAGTTCCCCTCAGGAGATAATTAGTGGGTCTTTTCTACCTTCACTTTGTCCTTAGCTATAATAGATCTGGGTAGCTGTCATTTGTGGTTTCCTGAAATGTAGAGTCTTGACTTTAAAAAAAATATTGATTTTCAAGGAATCTAATGATACTTAAATTGTCACTCTTTGGTCTATTTTCAAGAGTGTGCTTGCCCCTTCTCAGTCAGGCTTGTGAGAATTACTTGTTAAAATTTCAGTGTGAACATTTACAGTTAAGAAATTGGAAAATGCTGCAAGTTATGGCTTGATTTATTTATTTTTGTTGATTGTCTACAAACTTAAGATAGTGATGAATGACATGTTAATAATGCATTTTTTGGTAAATAGTATTTTATTTTTTGCCAATTACAATTAAAGATAGTTTTCAACATTAATTTTAAAAAAGATTTTGAATTCCAAATTTTTCTCCCTCTTCTTCCTAAAAATGGCAAGCAATCTGATAAAAGTTTTTACGTGTATGATCATGTACAACTTATACACACATTAATCGTGTTGTGAAAGAAGAGGCAGAATAAAAGGGAAAAACTACACACAACAAACCCCAACCTTCTCTGAAGTGAAAATTGTATGCTTCAGTCTCATTCAGACTCCATAATTCTTTCTCTGAAGGTGGAGAACATTTTTCATCCTGAGTCCTGAGAACTGTCGTAGAGCATTGTATTGCTGAGAAGAGACAAGTCTATCATAGTTGATCATCACATAGTGTTATTGTTACTGTGTACAATGTTCTCCTGGTTCTATTCACTTCATTTAGCATCAGCTCTTGTAAGTCTTCTCAGATTTTTCTGAAATCTTTCTGCTAATCATTTCTTATAGCACAATAGTATTCCATTACATTCCTATGCCACAACTTATTCAGCCATTCCTCAATTTATGTACATTCCTTCAATGTCCAATTCTTTGACACCACATAAAAAGTTGCTATAAATATTTTCGTACATGCGGATATTTTCCCCCTTTTTATGATTTTTTCGGGATACAGACATAGTAGTGGTATTGCTGGATCAAAGGGTAAGCACAGTTTGATTGCCCTTTGGGTATAGTTCTAAATTACTCTCCAGAATTATTGGATCATTTTACAACTCCATCAACAACGCATTAGTATGCCAATCTTCTCCAACACTTATCATTTTCCTTTTCTGTCATTTTAGCCAATCTGATAGATGTCAGGTGATACCTCAGAATCGTTTTAATTTTCATTTCTCTAATCAATAGTGATTTAGAGCATTTTTCCAATATATTTCTCTCTCACCACTTAATTTCATTTTTTTAAGATATGCCCCCATCCTATTCAATTCCCTCTGTGCTCTCTGTCTCTCTCTGTGTGTGTTTGTGTGTGTGTGTGTGTGTGTGTATAATCCCACCCACTACCCATATACTGAAAAGTAACTTTCAAAAGTTACAAAAAGTTTCAAATATTGTCTTTCCTTGTAGGAATGTAAACAGTTCAACTTTAGTAAGTCCCTTATGACTTCTCTTTGCTGTTTACCTTTTCATGCTTCTCTTCATTCTTGTGTTTGAAAGTCAAATTTTCTTTTCAGCTCTGGTCTTTTCATCAAGAATGCTTGAAAGTCCTTGATTTCATTGAAAGACCATTTTTCCCCCTGAAGTATTATACTCAGTTTTGCTGGGTAGGTGATTCTTGGTTTTAGTCCTAGTTCCTTTGACTTCTGGAATATCATATTCCATGCCCTTTGATCCCTTAATGTAAAAGCTGCTAGATCTTGTGTTATCCTGATTGTATTTCCACAATACTTGCATTGTTTCTTTCTAGCTCCTTGCAATATTTTCTCCTTGACCAGGGAACTCTGGAATTTGGCCACAATGTTCCTAGGAGTTTCTCTTTTTGGATCTCTTTCTGGTGGTGATCAGTGGATTCTTTCAATATTTATTTTGTCCTTTGGTTCTAGAATATCAGGGCAGTTTTCCTTGATAATTTCATGAAAAATGATGTCTAGGCTCTTTTTTTGATTATGACTTTCAGGTAGGCCCATAATTTTTAAATTGTCTCTCCTGGATCTATTTTCCAGGTCAGTTGTTTTTCCAATGAGATATTTCACATTATCTTCCATTTTCTCATTCTTTTGATTTTGTTTTGTGATTTCTTGGTTTCTCATAAAGTCATTAGCCTCCATCTGTCCCATTCTAATTTTGAAAGAACTATTTTCTTCAGTGAGCTTTTGGACCTCCTTTTCCATTTGACTAATTCTGCTTTTTAAAGCATTCTTCTCCTCATTGGCTTTTTGAGCCTCTTTTCCCAATTGAGTTAGCCTATTTTTCAAGGTGTTACTTTCTTCAGCATTTTTTGGGTCTCCTTTAGCAAGGTGTTGACCTGCTTTTCATGCTTTTCTTGTATCTCTCTCATTTCTCTTCCCAGTATTTCCTCTACCTCTCTAACTTGATTTTCAAAATCCTTTTTGAGCTCTTCCATGGCCTGATCCCATTGAATATTTATTTTGGGTGTTTGGGATACAGCAGCCTTGACTTTTATGTCTTTCCTTGATGGTAAGCATTGTTCTTCCTCATCTGAAAGGATGGGAGGAGATATCTGTTCACCAAGAAAGTAGCCTTCTGTGGTCTTACTTTTTTTCCCTTTTTTGGGCATTTTCCCAACCAGTTACTTGACTTTTGGGTCCTTTGTCAAGAGTAGGGTATACTCTGGGAATCTGTGAGATCTCGGTTCCTCCAAGGTGGCACAATCAAGCGTGTACTGGTCTGGATGCAGAGAGGGATTTTTGTGCGCAGAATCTTAGCAGATACCTCTCCACAGCCACTTGGCCTCCAGTTCCCAAGTCAGCACTGGGGGCTGATTTTCAGAGAAGCTGAATGGGCAGGGCTGCCATTCAGTGTGAGACAAAGACCAGCTCTCCCAGGGCCTCCACCCAGGGCTGAGGTAAGACTAAGTTCTTCAATGCCCCCAGGGGTTTTTTCTCCTTTAGTAAGCTGCTAACTTGTTTTTCAAGCTCTTCTATTGCCTGAGTTCAGTTGAAGTTCCCTTTGGAGGCCCTGGAGGCAGGGGCCTTGACTTCCTCTGACATTATGCCTTGTTCTTCCTCATCTGAAAGGTTGAGGGGAGACACCTGTTCACCAAGAAAATAACCTTCTATGGTCTTATTTTCCTCCCCTTTTGGGGGCATTTTCCCAGCCAGTTACTAGACTTCAGAGTTTCCTCTCCACAACCACTTTGCCTCCAGTTCTGCCAAGCCAGCACTGGGGGCTGAGATTCAGATGAGCTGCTCCAAACCTTCAGGGGATTTAGGTGGGGCAGGGCTGCTATTCAGTGTGAGATTAAGATCAGCTGCTCAGGTTGGGGCAGGGCCACCACACAGGGCTCAGTTCTCTCAGGGGCTTTATGATGAGACCTTCAACAATGAATGCAGGCTGCTGCCTGCATTAGGAACCCCCTTCTGCTGCTGCCTCCACTGCTTCCACCTGAGAAGGCCCAAGTTATGGGGACACCCTGCCCCCTTCTCTGCCAGCCAAAAAGACTCTCTCACTGACCTTTAGTGCCCGTGGGTTGAGGGATCTGTGCTGCTGCTGGAGATTCTGTCCCTGAAGCCTGCTTGGTTCTCCTCCTTTTGGTGCCTTGTGACCAAGGCTGGGCTGGGCTCTGCTCCAGTGTGACAGACCTTTCCCATTGCTCTTTCAGGTCACTCTAGGCTAGAAATCTCCTCCACTCTGTTGTTCTGTGGCTTCTGCTGCTCTAGAATTTGTTGAGAGTTCTTCTTTACAGGTATTTTATGGGCTGTGGTGTAAGAACTAGTGTATGTGCATCTTTCTACTCTGCTCTCTTGACTCTACCCCCCCACCCCAATTAATCTATCTTTCTATGGCCCTTTACAACATGTAATTTTTTTTTAATGCATCATGATCTGAAAAGGATGAATTTACTATTTCTGCCTTTCTGCATTTGATTATGAGGTTTTTATGCACTAATACATGGTCAATTTTTGTGTCAGTGATTAATAATTAATATTATACTACTGAGAAAAAAGTAAATTACTTTCTGTCACCATTCAGTTTTCTCCAGAGTTCTATCATATCTAACTTTCCCAAAATTGTATTCACCTCCTCAGTTTCTTTATTTATTAATTTTGTGGTTAGATTTATCTAGTTCTTAGAAGGGGAGGTTAAAATCCCCCACTAAGATAGTTTTACTGTCTATTTCCTCCTATAACTTATTTAACTTCTTCAAAAATTTGGATGCTATACCATTTGCATATATATATTTAGTATTTATATCACTTAATTGTCCATAGTACCCCTTGACAAGATGTAGCTTCCTTCCTTGCTTCTTTTAATTAGATCTGTTTTTGCTTTGTCTGAGATTCTGATTGTCACCCCTGATTTTTTTTTAAGTCAGCCGAAGGCACAATATATTCTGTCCCAGCCTTTCACCTGTGTCTCTCTGCATTGAATCTACCTACCTACCTACCTACCTACCTACCTACCTACCTACCTATCTATCTATCTATCTATCTATCTATCTATCTATCTATCTATCTATCTATCTATCTGTCTGTCTGTCTGTCTGTCTGTCTGTCTGTCTGTCTGTCTGTCTGTCTGTCTGTCTATCTATCTATATCTATATCTATATTTTTTGGTAAATAGCATATTGTAAAATTCTGATTTTTGATCCAATCTGATTTCTGTCTGCATTTTATGGGAGAGTTCATCCCATTAATATTCACAGTTGTGATTACTATGTATTTCCCTTCATCCTATTTTCCTCCTATTTATACTTTTTTCTCTCCTTTTATCCTATCCCTCCTTATCACTGTATTGCTTTTGACCACCACCTCCCTCAATCTGCCCTATCTTCTATTAGCCCCTCTTTCTTTTCTTCTTCTCTTCCTACTTCCTTACAGAGTAAGATAGATTTCTATACTTAGCTGAGCATATATGTTATTCCCTCAGAGACAAAATCTAGCAAAAGTTAGGTTCAAACAATGCTCACCCCACTTCCTTCTTTCCCTCTACTGTCTTCCATGCCTCTTCATATGATATCATTTACTCCATTCTACCTCTCCCTTTGGTCTTCTCCCAGTACAATATCTTTTTCATGCCTTATTTTTTTATATCATCACATCAAAATCAACTTATGCCCACATCCTCTGTCTATGTATTTTCCTTTTAACTGCCCTAATAGAGATATAGTTCTCAAGAGTTACAAGTATCATCTTCCCATATAGATATGTAAGTAGTTTAACATCATTGAATGACATGTTTTATTTTCTTACTTGTTTACCTTTTTATACTTCTCTTAAGTCTTGTATTTGAAGATCAAATTTTCTATTGAGCTCTGGTCTTTTCATCAGGAAAGTTTGAAAGTCTCCTATTTCATTGAATACCTATTTTCCCCCCAAAAGATAGATCATGTTCAGTTTTGCTGGGTAGTTGATTTTTAGTTGTAATCCAACCTCCTTTGCCTTCCAGAATATCATATTCCAAACCCTCTGATCTTTTAATATAGAACCTGCTAAATCCTCTGTAGTACTGATTGTGGTTCCTTGATATCTGAATTGTTTCTTCCTGGCTGTTCTCAGTGTTTTCTCCTTGACCTGATAGTTCTGAAATTTGGCTACTATATTTCTTGGAGTTGTTGTTTTGAGATCTCTTTCAGGCAGTGATCAATGGATTCTTTCAAAAATTATTTTACCCTCTGGTTCTAGGATATCAGGAAAATTTTTCTTGGTAATTTCTTGAAAGATGCTGTCCAGGATCATTTTTTCAATCCTGACTTTCAGGTAGTCCAATAATTTTTAAATTATCTCTCTTGGATCTTTTTTCTAGGCCAGTTATTTTTGCAATGAGATATTTTGCATTTTTCTGTTTTTCATTTTTTCAATTTTGTTTTATTGATTCTTGATGTCTCATGGAGTTATTCATTTCCACTTGCCCAATTCTAATTTTTAAGGAATTATTTTCTTCAGTTAGTTCTTGTAACTTCATTTCCATTTGGCCAATTATACCTTTTAAAGAATTGTTTCTGGCCAATGTGGTGTACTAGAAAGACACACTTACGTAAGGTCTCCTCACACAGCCCACAAAATGCCTGTAGAGAGGGACTTTCAACAAATTCTGGAGCAGCAGAAGTGGAGAACAACAGAGTGGGGGAGATTTCCAGCCCACAGTGACCTGAAAGGCCCATGGAAACATTGGTTGCACCAGACACGGAGCAGAGCACAGAGCCCAGCCCAGCCTTGGCCACACAGCGTGGCATGAGGAGACTCTGGGAGGAGGACACCTCGAGGCGGAATCTCCAGTCCCAGCAGGGGGCCTCAGATCCCTCAACCCACAGGTGCCAAAGGTCAGTGACGGGGTTTTATTAGCTGGCCAGGAAGGGAAAAAGGCTTTCCCATAGCTCTGGCAGCAGGCAGCAGCCACAGAGAGTGCACAGCAGCCTGTACAGACCACTCGTTGTTGGAGCATAAAAACCCCTGGGGGCAATGAAGAGCTGAGTCTTACCTCAGCCCAGGGTGGAGGACCTGGCCTACCTGGCCTTTGTCTCACACTGAATGGTGGCTCTGCCCATCCAGTTTATCTGAAAATCAACCCCTAGGGCTGACTTGGCGAAACTGGAGGCTAGGTGGCTGTGGAGAGGTAATTGCTAAGATTCTGGACATAAAAATCCCTTTCTATGTCCAGACCAGTACATGCTTTATTGTGCCACCTTGGAGCAACTGAGATCTCACAGATTCCCAGAGTATACCCTACTCTTGACAAAGGACCCAAAAGTCAAGTAACTGGTTGGGAAAATGCCCCCAAAAAGAAAAAAAAATAAGACCATAGAAGGTTACTTTCTTGGTGAACAGATATCTCTTCCCATCCTTTCAGATGAGGAAGAACAATGCTTGCCATCAGGGAAAGACATAGAAGTCAAGGCTGCTGTATCCCAAACACCCAAAATAAATATTCAATGGGCTCAGGCCATGGAAGAGCTCAAAAAGGATTTTGAAAATCAAGTTAGAGAGGTGGAGGAAAAACTGGGAAGAGAAATGAGAGAGATGCAAGAGAAGCATGAAAAGCAGGTCAACACCTTGCTAAAGGAGACCCAAAAAATGCTGAAGAAAGTAACACCTTGAAAAATAGGCTAACTCAATTGGGAAAAGAGGTTCAAAAAGCCAGTGAGGAGAAGAATGCTTTAAAAAGCAGAATTAGTCAAATGGAAAAGGAAGTCCAAAAGCTCACTGAAGAAAATAGTTCTTTCAAAATTAGAATGGGACAGATGGAGGCTAATGACTTTATGAGAAACCAAGAAATCACAAAACAAAACCAAAAGAATGAGAAAATGGAAGATAATGTGAAATATCTCATTGGAAAAACAACTGACCTGGAAAATAGATCCAGGAGAGACAATTTAAAAATTATGGGCCTACCTGAAAGCCATAATCAAAAAAAGAGCCTAGACATCATTTTTCATGAAATTATCAAGGAAAACTGCCCTGATATTCTAGAACCAAAGGACAAAATAAATATTGAAAGAATCCACTGATCACCACCAGAAAGAGATCCAAAAAGAGAAACTCCTAGGAACATTGTGGCCAAATTCCAGAGTTCCCTGGTCAAGGAGAAAATATTGCAAGGAGCTAGAAAGAAACAATTCAAGTATTGTGGAAATACAATCAGGATAACACAAGATCTAGCAGCTTCTACATTAAGGGATCGAAGGGTGTGGAATATGATATTCCAGAAGTCAAAGGATCTAGGACTAAACCCAAGAATCACCTACCCAGCAAAACTGAGTATAATATTTCAGGGGAAAAAATGGTCTTTCAATGAAATCAAGGACTTTCAAGCATTCTTGATGAAAAGACCAGAGCTGAAAAGAAAATTTGACTTTCAAACACAAGAATGAAGACAAGCTATGAAAAGGTAAACAGTAAAGAGAAGTCATAAGGGACTGTTTACATTCCTACATGGAAAGACAATATTTGTAACTCTTGAAACTTTTCAGTATTTGGGTAGTTGGTGGGATTATACACACACATAAACACACACACACACAGAGACAGAGAGCACAGAGTGAACTGAATAGTATGGGATAATATCTTAAAAAAATGAAATTAAGCAGTGAGAGAGAAATATATTGGGAGAAGAAAGGGAGAAATGGAATGGGGCAAATTATCTCTCATAGAAGAGGCAAGCAAAAGACTTTTCAGTGGAGGGAAAAAGAGGGGAGGAGAGAGAAAAACATGAAGCTTACTCTCATCACATTCAACTAAAGGAAGGAATAAAATGCACACTCATTTTGGTATGAAAACCTATCTTACAATACTGGAAAGTGGGGGAGAAGGGGATCAGCAGGGTGGGGGGAATGATGGAAGGGAGGGCAGTGGGAGGAGGGAACAATTTGAGGTCGACACTCATGGGGAGGGACAGGATCAAAAGAGAGAACAGAAGCAATGGAGGACAAGATAGGATGGAGGGAAATATAGTTAGTCTTTCACAACACTATTATGGAAGTCATTTGCAAAACTACACTGATATGGCCTATATTGAATTACTTGCCTTCCCAAAGGGAATGGGTGGGGAGGGGGGGATGAAGAGAAGTTGGAAGTCAAAGTTTTAGGAACAACTGTCGAGTACTGTTCTTGCTGCTAGGAAATAAGAAATACATGAAATGGAGTATAGAAAGTTATCTGGCCTTACAGGACAAAAGAGAAGATGGGGACAAGGGAAGGGAGGGATGTTAGAAAAGAGGGCAGGTTGGTGATAAGTGCAATTAGAATGCTCGGCATTTTGGGATGGAAGGAGGGGATAAATGGGGAGAAAATTTGGAACCCAAAATTTTGTGAAAGTGAATGTTAAAAGTTAAAAAAAATTTTCTTCAGTCATTTTTTTGTGATTCCTTTTCTAAACTGTTAAGTCTTTTTTCATTATTCTCTTGCAGAATTGTGATTTCTTTTCCAATTTTTCTTCTACTTCTCTTATTTGATTTTTAAAATGCTTTTTGAGCTCTTCCAAGAGGATATTTTGGGCTTGAGATCTATTAATATTCCTCTTTGGAGCTTTGCATGTAGGCATTGTGGTATTGTTGTCCTCTTCTTTTTTTCTTTTTTAAAAAAATCTTAAATGCACAATAGAGAAAAGAAAAAAGAAAATTATCGACTTAAATATTGAAGCAAATATAAAATAAGAAAAGAAAGAAGTATGTCATGTGCCCCACAGAACATAAGAGAGGATTCAAAGTATATGGCAATAAATTTCCTTTTCAAGAAAGTATGTATAATAAATATATATAATGTATGTAATATAAATATTATTTATATATTATATAAATATGATAAATATAAAATATTTCATGTTGTTTTGAGAGCTGTCCATCTTTGCTTCCTTGTAAGTTTTCTTTTGTTCTCTGCTGTGAACTTTTTACTTCCTTGTTTTCCTCCCTTCTTCCCTCCATCCCCAGAATGCTACAATTAAGGACAGATATATTTATATACAGATATATACATACATATACAGACACATTTTTCCTAACAAATTCTACTCCTGATCTTTGTTTTTATGTTTGTACATATCTCTTATTTCCTATCTCTCCTGACTGCTCTACTTTAATTCTACCCACTACCTTGCCCTCTTACTACTTTATTTACCCTGCTTCCAAGGATCCCTCCTTTATCCTCTCATTCTTGAAAATCTGAACACCCTTCTATACCCCCCCCTTTAACCTATTCCCTCACTCTCCCCTCTAGAGATGCTTCCCTTATCCTCTCCCCCTTCCTATACCCTTAATGTTTTATTTCCTTCTGGATTTAGAAGACTTTTATACTTTTCTTGATATATATGTATTATTCCCTCTTGAATTCATTCCTGATGAAATTAGGATTCCAAAACAAACAGTCCTTCTCCCCCATTTAATTTCTTTGTATGGGTTCTTCCTCTTACTCCTCATTTGTATAAGATGATTAGTCTTTTTAGGTGTTTTTAAGTGGTTTTACTTTTTAAAAGTCATATCATACACAGTCCTACCACAGTCTTTCCTATGAACTACCCAATTACAAATAACAATATTAGACATACATTTTACATTTTATGTACATAAAAGGTAAACAGTCAGTCCTTAGTGAGTCTCTTGTAAGTATCCTTTGGTAAGTATCTTATATTTCTCTTTGCTCTTGTATGTCAAATTTTCTACTAAGTTCAGGGTTTTTTTTTAATGAAGTTCTGAAACTCTGACAGTTTATTAAATGTCCATTTTTTTTTTCATTCAGGATCGTGCTTAGCTTTGCTGGGCATGATATTTTTGGCCAGAAGTCCAATTCTTTTGCTCTTTGGTACATAGTGTTCTAATACCTGTGGTCTTTTAGTATCACCATTGCTAGGTCTTGTGTGATTCATATTTATATCATGAACATATTTAAATTATTTTTTTCTTCTTGCTTGTAATATTTTATCTTTGAGCTATAATATTCTTGTGAGTTTTCCTCATAGGGCCTTTTTCAGGTGGTGATTGATGAATTTTTTCTATTTTTACTTTCCCTTCTTGTTCTAGTGCTTCAGGACAATTTTCTTTAATTGTTTATTGTATTATTGTGTCATTATTCTTTTTTTGATCATGGCTTTCAAGTAGTCTGATTATTCTTATGTTTTCTCTTGTTGATATGTTTTCAAGATCAGTTGTTTTTCTCATAAGATGTTTCACTTTCTGTTCTATTTTTTCATTCTTTCTAATTTGTTTTATTTTTTCTTGATCTCTTATTACTCTGTTGGCTTCCCCTTGCCCAATTCTAATTTTCAAGGAATCATTTTCCTCCTTAAGATTTTGGATCTCCTTGTCTAATCGGTTGACTTTCTTTTCATAATCTTGTTTTTCTTGGATTGTTATTTTTTTTTTTTTTTTTTTACTTTTTCACCAATCTCTCTCATTTGGTTTTTAAGATTCTTTTTTGAATTCTTTTTGGGCAAATGACCATTTTATGTTAATCTTTGGGGTAGCAAAGGTCTCTGCTTCAGTATTCTCCTCTGAAGATGAACCCTTGTCTTCTTAACTTTCATAGTAATTCTTTAAGGTTAGATTCCTTCTCTTTTGCCTGTGTATTTTTATTTTGTAGTAGTAGTAACTTAATTTTTGTAATCACCTCTAGTCCTGTGTTATGGGGGAATGGTGCTTCTGGACTCAGTTCTTCAGTTCTCTTCTTTGGCCTAGGACTGGAACTAAGATCTTCAGCCTCCTATAAGTTCCCACAGCCAGTGGTGTCCTTGTCACTCTGCTTATGTGCTTATTGGGTAGGTGTGTGCTTGTTTCTTCTCACCCTGCAGCTGAATCTTTTGTAGTGCAGGTTGGTCTGGCTTTCCTTGTCAGTTGAGGTTCCCTTGGTCTTCGCTGGCTCAGATACCCAACTTGCCTCACTACACCAGGTAAAAATTCCTGTGGCTGGGGCTGAGGCAGCTTTCCAACCCAGTTAAACCCAGGGTTTGTTGTTTAAGGGACCCAGGACCTAGGCAGGAGGTGGTTACTCTTCACCAGACCAAACCTCATCCTGGGATTTTTTTTTCAGATCTCCTAGCATTCCAGGAGAAACCCTGTTGCACCCCTACTCTTGTTTGTTTTTACTGCTCTATGTTTGGTCTATTTTATCTCTTTTGTGAGGAAATCTTGAGAGCTTGGAATTTTCTGACTTACTCCACTATATTCTCAGAATCCTCTCTTGTTCTCTTCTGAGTTGGTGTTTTGCTCTTCCCTGTCATCACAGTATCTTTCTATGGTCAGGGCTTTTCCCTCTCATATTTTAGCCTATTTCATGACTTTTAAAGTTGATCTCTACTCCTGGGATACAGGAGACACTGTCCCAAGCTTCTTGTGCTAGGGCTCAAAGGTCTGGTGACTGGCATTTTGTGTGGTGCCTTCAGGGCTGGTGGCTTTCCCAATACACAGGCGTGGCCCAGCCTAGTCTCACCTGTTGTGCTAGGGGTTTGGGATCTGGAGTCCTCACAGATGGCCTGGTATGCCATCTGTTTGCTGAGCCAGGACTGTGGGTCCTGGTTTGCTGATCTGTGGCTAAGAACCTCCTGCTGGCTTGCCTGGACCCTACCTACACTGGATTGTGCTCTCTATTTACTCAAGTGAGACAGGCCTTTTCTGAAATCCTTCTAAGTTATTTTGGGCTCAAAAATTGTTTCACTGTGTCTTCTTGTGGGTTTTGTCACTCCAGAATTCATCTAGAGGCTTGATTTAATTTTGTTTCTGAGTGAAACCAGGGAGAACTCATGCAGCTTCCTGGCTTTTCTTCACCTTCTTGGCTCTGCCTCCTAATAATGTAAATTTTAAATTTAGAAGTGTGTTGTGTGTACATTTTCCTTCCAGAAAACTGGTTGTTAAATATTAACAGACACAGCTTTGCCTGTTTTCTAGGTTGATTGCTTTTGAGATCAGATGTTAGTTTCTTCTCCTTATTTAATATTTTAATTTTGTTCTAATATTTTTTGCTGCTTTGTTTTGCCTGAAGAAGGGAATAGGAGTCATAGATTTCAAAAACCAAAATAGAAAGGAAGCTAAGTAGAGTTCCATTTTGGACATGTTAATAAGTTTGCCACATCTAAGAATTTGAAGCGATTTCATAGACCTTCCATTGCAATCCCCACTTTAAGACTATCCTATAAAGCATGCCATAAAAGTAATCTTCCAGCCTTTGCTTGAAGACCTCCGCTGAAAGAGAAATCCATTTCACATTTGCAGTGTTTTAATCATCAAAAAAGTTATTGACAAGAACAATAAGTTTGTAATTACTTTTGGTTCTACTCTAAGGATCC
Source organism: Notamacropus eugenii (assembly GCF_028372415.1). Lineage (NCBI taxonomy): Eukaryota > Metazoa > Chordata > Mammalia > Diprotodontia > Macropodidae > Notamacropus > Notamacropus eugenii. Next base: position 452,272,831 of record NC_092872.1, on the reverse strand, counting down.
AAGCATAACAAAAGTAATCTATATTAATCTCTAGGGAGAAGAGGAACATTAGGTTCATACAGCATCACAGTTCCTACATAGCATTAGTCTTACCAGCCTTAGTTCTTTGCATATTGGTCCCCCCTTTAGACTATAAACTCCTTGAGAACAGGGATGGTTTTTGATTTTTCTTTTGTATCCCTAGTTCTTAGTACAGTGCCTGGCACATTGTAACAGCTTAATAAATACTTGTTTATGTGACTTGACTTGAATGTAATAAAAAAAATTCCTGAAATTCCTAATAATCCTATCCAGAAGTTGAATATATTGTTTTAAGAGGTGAGGAATTCTCTGTCACTAGTGATTTTCATGTAGTGGTTAATAGCTTCTGAAGGATGCTTTACAGGGCATTTCCTTTTAGCTACAGATTGAATCAGAAGACCTCTGAGATCTCTTCCAACTTTGAGATGCCAGAATTATTTTGAACCAATCTTCATGTGTCAGGTTTTCCAGTTCTCTCATCATCTGTCACTCATTTCTTGACATCTTCCATATTAGTAATGTTCTTTACCATTCTGAACACTTTGTTTCTATTAATAGTAGTCTAGGATAAAATTAGAGGAATTACCTATGGGAAAAGCTCTTGGAGTTAGGAAGACCTGGTATATACCCTGTTATATACTATCCTTTGACTCTGGGCAAGTCACTCAATCTCTCAGGTTCACAGACAACTTATTTTCTAAGAAATTTTATCTTAGGATAGTAACATCTTCATTGTTAGAAAGAGTTTTGTCAATGAGATTACCATCTCATTACTCTCGGTATCCATATATATATATATATATATATATATATATATATATACATATATACATATATATATATTCACATGTATACTTACATACATCTGTGATTTTATCAGTAGACAGTAATCTCTCTCCCCAACACATACACACACATATATCTATATATATATACATATATGTGTGTGTGTGTGTGTGTATGCATTCTTGTTACTTCTTTCTATCTACACATAGATATAGATAGGGAGAATGTCCTTATGTGCCTCTCCCCATTAGTTTCTGAAAGGCTTACATCTCCTATGCCCAAGGATCCTTATACCAAACATGGCTCTGTTCTCCAAAGTCCTGTGCAGAATTTCCAGGGACTGTAATGATTTCACAATAATAAGACTCTGCTTTGAGCCTCCTATATTTGTATAATTCCACCAAAATCTCCAGAGTAATAAGTGTATCCTCTCACACATCTTGATGCAAATGAAGACATATTAAGGGTATATAATATATAAACATTCTATATATTATTAGAGAACAATATAAATATACATTTTATACCACCAGTCATGAGGCAAAGGCCATTTCTTCCCAGGGAGGCATACAACAAGTCTTGGAGGTAAGAAATGTAGCCAAATGTAAATATATTTTGAGTCTCAAGGTCTATGGGATTTCCCCCTATTGACAGCATTCCTAAATGCCCTCTTCACATCCTTGTTCCTCAGACTGTAGATAAGGGGGTTAAGCATAGGGTTTATCACTGCATAGAAAACAGACACTAGCTTCCCCTGACTCTTGGAGGACTTAGGTATCATGTAGGAAATTATTCCTGTTCCATAAAAAAGGATGACCACAAGGAGGTGGGAGCCGCAAGTGGAGAATGCCTTGAGTCTCCCTGAAGTCGTCTTCATCCTGACAACAGTTACTATGATAGAGCCATAGGAGACTAGGATGAGGGACACAGGTGCAAGAAGAATCACCACACCCATGAGGAAAATGGCTGTCTCTGCTTGGTGAGTATCTGCTGATGCCAAAGGTAGGAGGGCTGGGGCCTCACAGAAGAAATGAGCAATCCTATTGTCTCCTTGGTAGGGAAGTTGTAATGTAAATGTAGTGTCCACCAAGGATGCTACTAGTCCACTGACCCAGCATCCCAAGGCCAAGTGACCACATACCTTCCATGTCATGATGCTTGGGTAGTGCATTGGGTCACATATTGCCAAGTACCGGTCATAGGACATCACAGCTAATAGGGCACATTGTGTAGATCCAAAAATGAGGAAGAGAAAAATCTGAGTTGCACATCCCATAAAAGAAATGACTTTCTTCCTGGTCAGCATGTGAACTATAGCTTGGGGAACTATGTTAGTTGAGAAGAAGAGGTCAGCTGTAGACAAGTTGGTCAGAAAAAAGTACATGGGTGTATGGAGTTGCGAGTCAGTCAGAACCAGCCAGATGAGGAGTAAGCTGCCAAGCACCGTAGCCAGGTAGACCCCCAGGAACAATATAAAGAGCAGCACCTGAGTCTGAGGGTCATCAGAGAGACTGAGGAGGAGAAATTCTGTCACCCAAGTCTCGTTGGCCTGGCTCATGTTCTTTCTGTTTCTTGAGAAAAGACCCAACAGGTAGTTGATGTGGGATTATATCCTGTGGAATTATATGATCTAATATTTGCTGGGGATGGAAGCTCAATTCCAGGTGGACAGTCTCGGGCGGGTAAAGGTGGGAACTTCTAAATCTTAGAGTTCTCACGAGGCCCCCCCAGGAAACGACTGGGAATCGAGGTGAACCGAGCTATCTTGTGTATTTCCACCTCTTCCCGTGAGAAACGTGATGGGAGAGAGCTCTCCCCGCCCTCGAGATTGTCCCGGATCTGGGCACACTATTGTTATCTAACAGCACGGTATTCAGATGCAAACTATGCTGCTGGAGAGTTTAAGTAGGATCAGGAAAGCCTGAAAGTTCTCTTGGGCGGAGGGGCGCGGAGCGGACAGGACAACAAGGCTCCGCTTTTCCTCTCTCCTCTCTCCCCTCCCCCTCTCTCCCCACTTATACTTCTACTTCCAATCTCTTATTGTAAGATCTTTGCCTCCTTGGGAGATTCTTCGCTCCCTCCTAAGGAAGAATTCCCCTGCACTTGTAACCAGAACCCTGAATAAAGCTCAACCCTTGTTCGACTCTGGAACGTCCTTTCTCTCATACGAGCATCCGGTTTGGCCAACCGAAGACCTCCGATAGAGGTAAGGGAAGACTCGGGTAGCCCTCAGGCCTCTAGGCCTGGCAAATATTGTTAGATGTTACCTAGTTATAATCTCCCACCCTACTATCAACAGATATCCTGATTAGTGTCCATTGAATGCTTCAGTAATATTTAGTATACATGTAATAAAGAAGTGATTCCATTGTTGTACATCTCTAATTGTTAAAAAATATTTCCATATGATGAAATGAAATCTGTCACTCTCTAATTTCTTACTGTTATTGTTAATGTTGTTCTTTGGCTCTACAAAGAATAAAAGCTCATTCTTGTGCCGCTTAAAAAGGCCTCAAAAATTTAAACAGATCTCTTATTCCTTCTAAATCTCTCTGTTCCTGGCTAAATATCACCTTATTTTTCTCTTTTTAAATAGGATATACTGTCTAGACACTTCCCATTTCTGTTTACTTTTCCATACATATGCTCCATTTTGTAAAATTTTGGGTAAACAACTGAGTAGAATCTTTCATATGTGGTTTGACCATCAGAAAGTTCACTGCTTTTAGACTAAAATGACAAAATAGTGTATTAACTTTTTGTTATCTAAATATATCTATACTGAGCATGTAGTCAACTAAAACCTTTTGAGGTTATTTTTACTTGAATGACTTTTGAACTAGGTCAATCCCATTCCCTGATGATTTTTCAGCAAATATCAGAAATTCAGATTTAGCCATTTGACTAAATCCTGTTATACACACATGCATACATATATACATATATGATATCTCTCTGTCTCTTTATCTTTCTCTCCCATCTCTCTCCCTCTCCCGTTTTCCTCAGGGGAGCAACGAGCAGCATTTAGGGAAACAACATAAGGCAAAGAATTATTAGTTCAATCAGTACATTGTGAGGAACAATGAGATACTCTCAAGGGAAACCTTAAACACTGATAGTGATCTCTGGGATGGTTCACAATCCTACATCAGGACTTAATGCTGAGTTAGACTTTCATTATACTCAGAGAAACTCTCCTCTATGCTAGAATCAAAGTGCAGCATTAGCAGTAGAGGGCCTCGGACAAATTGCTTAACACCTTTGGACCCCCATATGAAATTAAAAAAGGTATTCAACCACATGGAAGAGCTTCTTGTTTGGGTTCCGGTGGTATATTCTCCCTGAGTTTTTTTTTAATAGAGAAACAGAAGCTACCTTGCATGGGGAAAGGATGGAGTGGAGAGAACACTAATCACATCCTAGGAACTCTAATAATACCTGAGCATTGCCTGGAAAAAGACAACTCCCTCTACACCAGATTCTGCTTCCTGTTAAAGTTGACATCATTGTTAGTCATTTCACTATATCAATTTATTGATTATCATACTTTCTGTGTGACACGTCCAATTTATTTTGACATTTGACTGCTTCCAATCCAACTGTTACTTCCGACCTTTCACAGAGATCCTTGGTTGACATGAGGTTTCCTTAGAGAGCTTTGAGTCATAGCATAGATAACAATACAAAGAATAGCAGCTGAGTCTGAGGATCCCTAGAAAGTTCTAGCAGGAGGAATTCTGTCACCCAGGCCTGACTGGATATGTTCTGTCTTTCTGCTCCTTCAGGAAGGACCCAACATATGCTCAATGTGGGGATTTAACATATAGAATCATAGTGTTGGGAGGTTATCTAGTTTAGTCTCCCACCTCACATCAACAGCTGCCCTGATCAGCGATCATGGAACATTTACAGCCATAAATGGTGCACTCTCTCACAAGGAAGCCGTTTTGTTGTTATCCTGTTCAAAGCGTTGGACGATATTCTGAGATGTAGATCTTATATATTGAAGGGTAGCACAGCATAGTGCAGAGGAAGAGATAATATTGGTGTCCCAACATATTCCTCCTGTCAGGCAGTCAGAAAACGCCCGGCATAGAAAAAAAGATCAGGGAGTGGTCCATTAGAAAAAAAGGAAAGAAAATCATGGCAATTTGGGTCTTTTGGTTAATTTCTTTTTGTTTCTATCTATTTGTTCAACTGGCACATCTTATCTGTGGTAAAGTACCAGTAGAAGACATTGTGCATATATCCCTTTGGGTCTGTCTATTTCATCTGAAGCTGCACAGGCAAATTGTCCAAAGGTCTTAATCCATAGAACACCAGTGGGAAACTAATAGAAACTAATATTTTCTCTGCCTTTGGCTGTGGAAGCCCAGCCTATCCTTTAAATATCAACTCAAATGTTGCTTGCTCAATGAAGCCTTCTTTGTTACCTCTGGTTGCTAATGTCCTTCCTTCCATGTCATGGGTATACTTGAGTTAGCTCACACTGGCTCATGAGACCTGATTATTAAATTTTCAGTGTTAGCATTTATACCTAGAATATTGGGTAATGCCACAAATCAGGGCTTGATTTATTGTGTTGTTGATTGTCTTAATAAAACAACGAAGAAAATGTTAATAATGTAGATCAAACTTAAAAGCTTGTTTTATATATATATATAAATATGTAGATACATAACCACATTATATATGTATGTATGTATATATATTTCCAGAGTTTTGAGTGTTAAATATTTACCATCATATCCCTATCCTATTCACTCATATCCTATTTTGTTTTGCAGCTACAAGATATACCTATCATATAAATCACATATTAGAGCTGTCTGCGTTGGTGTCTTAACTCCCTATTTAGTATTAGCTTCTTGAAGATAATGACTAAACCTTGCATCCCTTTGCATCTAATACAATATTCTTTTTGCTTTTTGTTTCTTTTTAAGATATAATTTTTCATTCTTAATTTAAACACCGAAGAAAGAGCCCAGCACATACATACACAGTAGAAAATAAAAAATGGGTTCTATAAGAGTGTTGTTTTCCAGTTCCTATTGTTTGTTCTGTGGTTGCATAATTCATGATTCTTGAATGAATGAATAAATGATTGAATGCTCTGACTTCAGTTTGCTGAATGACAGAACCAGGATTTTGGAGATTTCTATTTTGTCTCAGGGTACGATTATGGTAGTGATTGGGTGGGGATAGTGGATCCGATGTCAGTAATAACTGCATTATTTAAGCTACCTTTTATGTAATCCTAGATAGGCTGGAAGTACATCTGAGAGAACTTTAAGGGGTGATGGAATGTATGATATAATGAATCATTGAATGAGAGAGAGTCTCATGTGGGTTCCAGTGAAAGCTCTACCCATGTCTCTACTTGTAGCAGGATTACTAATGCCTAAACCTGCCATAGTCTCTTTATTCATTCACCAGGGTTGCTGGAAACAAAGATTGACTATGCTGAATTTATGTAATTTAGGACTTAATGTCCACTAGATGTGTTTTCAACAGATTTTGCTAAAAATGGTAGCCTTCATTACTGGAAAACTTGGAGGTGTTGCTCTGATTTGAGGCAGTCATCTGATGAAGTAGGGAAATTCCCTTTGGCAAACTATCAAAAAGTCAATGATGAGTCTATGATAGTGTCTACAAAACTATCCTGTGGTACATGGTTCAGTGGAAAGAGCATTGCACTTGGAGGGAAGGGATGTAGGTTCAAATGTGCCTCTGCTGCCTTTTACCTATGTGACCTTGGGAAAATCAGTCAGTCAATATACATTTATTGTGTCAAACTCTATGCCAGATACTATGCTATATTCTGGGGTTGCAAAGAAAGATAAAAGGCAGTCCCTGTTCTTAAGAACCTCATAGTCTAATGGGGGAAATAACATGCAAAAAACTAAGTACAAACAAGATATATACATATATATATATATACATATATATGACAAATAAGAAATCATCAGAATTACTAATCTTCTCTGTACCTGTCTCCTCATCTATAAATGGAGATGCTTGAACTTATGATTTTATTATTCTATGTTAGACAGTTAACAGAAAATAACTACATTGATGAAGGCTTATACTTTTTCTGTGCTGCTATTGTGGGGGTAGTTTTAAAAGTACAAGTTAAACTTTGGAGGCTTTCTAGAGGAGGGGCTGCACACACTTACGCTACAGATATTAGCACCCTTGATTGATGAAGAAGGAATTAGTAAAAACTGTTTGACATGATGGGTATCATATTTGTTTTTTTCTTGTGCCCTATTTTGGAGCAAGAGTTGGTACTGTTTTCCTCTTATATATATGCATACCCTATTCTGTTATTAGCTTTTATGACATTCTCTCTTTTCTTCCTTTTCTCTTTCCTCCCTTTGCCTTTCCTTCCTTTTATTTTTCTTCTCTTTCTTTCTATTCCCTTTCTCTGCTCTCCTTTTCCATTGCCATCTTATTAAATACCTGACATTTATAATGATTCTCCAAATGAAATCTCTTTTGTCAAACCTCGGAAAGAAGCAGTCATCTGGACCAGAAGTTGAGACCATCTGGCTTAGTACAGTAGGATAGACAGGGTCCAACTAAGAAAGGGAACTACACTAAAACTCAGGGAAAGGAAAGCAGCTGGGGAGAAAAATGAAAGCTTCTCACTATTGGAGAAAACCTTCCGGATTCTAGGGAAAGTAAAGCAGAAGTAGTCTAAGACACCCTGCTATGATCGTCTTTGCTTCTTGGACAGTAATTCTCTTGGCATAAGATTATAGTCCCCCTCCATCTTTGTTGTCTTGCTCACCAGAGTGATAATGGCCTTTCTACAAAGTGGCACCCAGGACCAAACATAGTACTTCAGACATTGCTTTCAAGGGTAAGAGTACAGTAGTATATAAATTCCCTCATGTTGGTTATAGTGACTTTCTTAATATAGCCTTAAAAAGCAGGAGTTTTTTTTTTTAATGTAATGTATTGCTACTGATACATTGTGAATTTGTCCTTAGCAAAACTTCCAGACATTTTTTTCCTCTCCACATAAATTGTTGTATAGCCATACTTATCCCCACACTGTATTTGGGAAGTTAATTTTTTGAATCACATATAGTCTGGATTTCTTATTAAATTTTATCTCATTAGAATCAACTCATCATTTTAGCCTGTGAAAATCTATTTGTGTCCTCTTTTCCAGTCAAATATTAATTTTACTCTTTATTCTGTGTCTTTGGCAAATTTCAAAAGGATTCTATCTATGTCTTCATACAAATCATTGATAACTTGTTTTGTATAGCACAGTTTAAGAACAGATTCACGAGTCATTTCAATCAAGATCTCCTTCCCAATAGTCTTCATCTTATTACTACCAAACTATCAGTTTGGTAATTACTTTCAACTATTTCTATAGCCATCTTGCTGTGCTATCAATTAGTCCACATCTCTAATCAGTGCAGAAGAATTTTATGAGAGACTTTGTCAAAAACTTTTTTGAAGTCTTCTCAGTGTATTTTGTATAGAACATTTGCCTGGGCTACTCTTTCAAAAAGCAAAGGGGGTTAATTTAGGATCATCTTCTTTCAATGAAGCTTTGTGTCCCTTATGATTGGCATATCCTTTTCTAGATATCATATGCCATCTCTTTAAGAATATTTTCTAGAATTTTACCTAGAATTTGTGTCAAATTTACTGACATGTATTTTATATGCCCTACAGGGTGAAGGATAGAGGCTGAAGCCAGCTTGAGAGTCAATTGTTAATCATTCAGTGTGAGACCCCAGCAATTAGCAACTACAAATCTTCATTTTATTTATCAGGTAGTTTATTGTCTATAAAAGTAATGGAGACAATTCACATTAAACTTTAAAGTGTGTCCTGTGTATATCCTTTCCCTCAGCCCCCAAAGTCAGTTGTTAAATATTTACCATCACAACCCTGTGGTCTCTCTCTTCTGTTTTAGAAAACTGGCACACTTCCCCTTCTGTAGTCTTTGAGCACCTCTTCCATCAAGCTAAGTCATAGAACCACGTTAAATAGATTATAGGTAAGAATGAAACAAAAGCACACAACCCCCCCAAAAAATCTATCTGCTAAACTCTATTCTAAATTCATTTTCAATTAACTTTAACTTAATTTTGTTAGCTGCCAGGCCTAGAGGCCTGTGTGGGCTACCCGAGTCTTCTTACCTCACCTCCGAGGTCTTCGGTTGGCCAAAACCGGATGCTCATATGAGAGAAAGGACGTTCCAGAGTCGAACAAGGGTTGAGCTTTATTTCAGGGTCTCAGTTACAAGTGCAGGGGAGGTCTTCCTTAGGAGGAAGAGGGGGAGATTTCCTAAGGAGGCTAGGATCTTAAGGGACTGGAAGTAGAAGTACAAGCGGGGAGAGAGGGGGAGGGGAGAGAGGAAAGAAGAAAAGCGGAGCCTACTGTCCTCTTGGCTCCTCACGTGCTAAGAGAGCTTTCAGGCTTCCTCAATCCTACTTAACCTTCAGCCGCACAGTTTGCATCTCAATACCGTGCTGTTAGATAACAATAGTGTGCCCAGATCCGGGACAATCTCGAGGGCGGGAAGATCTCTCTCCCATCACGTTTCTCACGGGAAGAGGCGGAATTACTCGAGATAGCTCGGTTCACCTCGATTCCCTGCCGTTTCCTGGGGGGGTCTCGTGAGAGCTCTAAGATTTAGAAGCTCCCACCTTTACCCGCCCGAGACTGTCCACACGGAATTGAGCTTCCAATCCCAACAGTTAGCACCCAGTATCTTCACTTTTTTTCGTAGAGATGAACTTGTTTCAACTATATTACTTATATAATACAAGCATTTCAAAATGGACTGTAAGATTTAAGCCTCAATATTCCTATAAATAAAAACATATGCTAGAGGCATGAATTATTTCATTCAAGAGATAAAAGGAAAGATGTATAAGACATACCTGAATTTGATATTTTAAATTGAAGAGAGGCAGCACACAAACAAAGTCATAGGACTGTGGAATCTCATAGTTGGGAGAACCTCAGAGCTTGTCTCATGGAAATCCATACCTAACTGGGATTCCTCTCTGTGAAATCTTTAATTAGTTCTTAAAGACATTCAATGATGGAGGATTCACTACTTCCTCAGTGACCTCATTAAACTTTTGACCAGCTTTATTTTTTAGGACTCCCTCCTAATATTTCATAAAAATATGCTTCTTTGTAACTCTCACCAATTACTTCTTGTGCAGCCATCTAGAGCGACATCTTATGACCCCTTTTTCAATACTATATAGCAGCTACCATGTTTTCCTCACTGCCTCAAAGTTTTCTATTTTCCAGTGTAAATATTCCCAGGCAGTATAAATTGTCCTAATATGGCATGACTCCAAGTCATCTTGCTGTCTTGGTCACCATCTTCTGGACATGCTCCAGTATCAGGGGAGTCCCTGCTAACAGATGATATTGGGGGTCCAGGTATCTCTCATTCTGACTAGCACATATGCTATCATAGCTGAGATGTGACCACATTGAGAAGTAAGTCCAGCAATCAATGTGGCTAAGATATTTTTTTGGGGGGAGGAAGAATAGGACATGCTGAGGGAAACAGAATCTGGTGAAGAAGTCCATTTTTCTTTTGATTTGAGGCACTTCACTACTAATATCTTATTATTAAACTTCAATGCTTCACCTTCATTACCCTCATCTGCAGCTCTTACCATGTATTTATGCTCCCCTGAAATATTTGCTTTCCTTGATTCTAGATGATATTCATTCATGTAATACCTTCTCTCAGTTTTGGTGCTCAGTTGTCCTCAGTCCATCACAGAAGAAAGACAAGGCTAAGACAGTTTTGATAAATAACAAAGGGGGGAAAGGAAATAGAAGTTCTGTGCATAATGTACTTTCTATTTAACGTGAATTTTAAGGCATTAGGGAGGACTGTGTCAGACTGCCAGGTCCTATCTATCCCTAGATTGCACCCTGACACATGCCCAGAACTAGGTGACTCAATGTGTAAATTGATAAATCACCTCTTCAGATTTTTGATGTGTGGAACTCCATTATGAAGGGTTTCTGGTCAATGATCCTTTGCCAGATAACCATCATATCTCTGTGAGTGAGGGATGTGTGTATTTTTCCTGAATGAAGCTAAGAGACTAGCTCTCTGACCACATAGAACTATTTTCTCACTTGGCCTATAGCTAGGAAGGGTCAAGGAGATGGTCCTTCCACTCCAAGCCAATTTCATCATACTACTAATAATAACAATAGCTAAAATTTGTATGGTACTTTAAAGTTTTCAGAGCTCTTTGCATATTTTTTCCATGATTGGATACAACAATCCTATCAGATGAACTCTATTCTCTCTTTTTATAGGTAAGAAAACTGTTGGAGAATGGTTAAGTGACTTACCTAGGTTCACATAGCTAATACATTTCTGAGGCATCAGTATTTGAATTCACCTTTACAACTCCAGTACCAACTCTCTATACACTCTGCAACCACTCCTAAGTATAGATACATGTAAAAATCATGCTCTTGTACCTAAGGGACTCTTCCTTTTGTATAAGGTGTCACATGAAATTCATGCTGGTTCCTGAGGTATCTGTTTTGGTAATAGATGACATAGGTCTTATATGTAAATTATTAATCTATACCCATTGCCAAGGTGAGAAAACTGGGATATCAGCCTTTCCGGGCAGGGAATCTCAATCAAAACAAAAGAACAATTCCAGAAAGGTACTACATACAAAATCCTCTTGAAACATTCAGTATCAAACTTCCTCTTCTATAACTTCTTCTACTTTTCTCTTACCCTCTCCTAAAAAGAGCCATCTTACCTGGGAGGCAGAAAGGTCCAGGAGTGCCTCTCATGGTGTCTGAACAGACTCTAAATGCAGAGCATAGAAGAGATGCCTGAGAAGTTGTCATTCAGCTGAATGAGAGGGCTAGAAAACACAGGCATATTTTCCTGAAGGCAAAAAACACATCCCCAATCATTGTAGAGAGGTCAGAAAAAGGGACAGAAATGGAGTTAGGGTGAAGGGGAATAGTGGAAAATTTGTTCAAATCAACCCTTTCCACCAGTAAATCTCAGTGGTTCAGAAGACTTGCCTTTCAAATAAAGGCTGATTCTTTGAGGATGGTCCTAATTTAATAGGCTATGGTATTTGTCTTTGGAGTCTCTGTTGTGCTCAGGAGAATTTCTCCTCATTAATATAGTCTTTGGAGTGTTTCTTTCCAGAGTGGCTCACAGATGGTGGCAAGGGGGAGATTTTAGTGGAACTGACTCAAAGTTCTAGATTCAGGCATAAGCTCTGACTGAATATCTCCTCTCCTTTCTTCCCCATATCTGTGTCCACTTGGGTGCAGCGATGGGCTTTTCCTAAATTTTTATAGTAGTTCCATGGGTCATCATACTACTAATCCTGTCTGCTGAGTATTTTTTGTGACCTTTGAACTTAGTTTTTTTCTCACATTTTTATAAATGTAATTTGCCAACCTCTTCCATGAGAATTACAGAAGGCGAAATGATAATTTTACGTTCAATCAAGAAGTGTTTGCACTAAAAAATCCAGTATAGCTAACATTAGAAGGAAATAATACATATATATGTAGAGGAAGGAAACAATACATATATATGTACATGTATTTATGAAATGAAACATTTATCAGAAAAACTTGTGGGAAAAATATTTGCCACAAGTTTTTCTGATAAATGTTTCATTTCATAAATACATGTACATATATATGTATTGTTTCAAATTTATAAGACTAAAAGGTATCTTCCAGATGATAAATGGTTGAAACATATGAAGAAGGAACCTGTAAGGGAAAAAATTCCGGCAATCTCTAGCCACATAAAAATTCCTGCTCCAAATTACTAATATCTAGAAAAATATAAATTAAGGCAACTTTTAAGGTCTACCTCTCACCCATCAGATTGGCAAAATTGAAAGATGGGAAAATGACAAACTTTGGAGAGGCTGCTGGCTAAGAGTCATACTGATGCACTGTTTCTAGAGTTGTGAATTGTTATAGCCATTCTATAAAAACATTTAGAACTGTGCCTTTAAAGTTATTAAACTGTGCATCATTTTGATCCAATGATACTACTAGACCCATACCCCAAAGAGATCAATGAAAGACAAAAGCACCTCTAGATACGAACATACTTATGGCTACTCATTTTTCAAGTGTGAAGCAACTTGAAATTAAAAGAGAGAATCCACCAATTGGGCAATGGCTGAACAAACTATGGTATATGTAAATAATGGAATATTATTATGTCCTAAGAAATGAAAAAAGGGGTAGTTGTGTGGCAGAGTGGATAGAGCCCTGGGGCTGAAGTCAGGAAGACATGAGTTCAGATCCAGCCTTAGACACTTCTCAGGAGTGTGACCCTCAGCAAGTCACCTAACCCTGTTTACGTCAGTTTCCTCTTCCTTAAAATGAGCTAGGAAAGAAAACATGTTCAATCACTTCAGTATCTTTGCCAAGAAAGCTCCAAATGTGATCATGAATAGTGGGACATGACTGAACAGCAGCAAGAAATGAATAAAATAAAATGAAAATAGTGTCTCCCCTAACCTTGTAACAAATATATTTAGTCAAGTACAGGAAACTTTTACATTGGCTGTATCTAGAAATGCATGTTTTGTTATTTATCTACAACCTTGTGATTTCCCAGATTATTTACTTTATAAATTAATTAATTAATTTTTAGTTTTCAACAGTCACTTCCATAAGATTATGAGTTTTAATTTTTCTCCTCCTCCTTCCCTTCCTCACTCCCCAAGATGGTATACAATATGATAAAGGCTCTACATATACATTCATATTAAACATATTTTCCCCTTAATTATATTTGTAAAGAAGAATTAGAAGTAATGGGAGGAACCATGAGAAAGAAAAAACAAAACAACAAAATAAAACAATCAAATAGCATGCTTTGATTTGCCTTAAGACTCCATAGTTCTTTCTCTGGATTTGGATAGCATTTTCCATCGTGAGTCTTTTGAGGTTGTCTTAGATCCATGCATTTCTGAGAAAAATTAAGTTTATCAAAGTTAGTCATTGCTGTTAATGTGTACAATGTTCTCAGTTCACTTCACTCAGCATCAGTTCGTAAAAGTTTTTCCAGGTTTTTCTGAAGTTTGCTTGATCATCATTTCTTATAGCACAATAGTATTCCATTACATTCATATACCACAACTTGTTCAGTCATTCCCCAGTTGATGGACATCCCCTCAATTTCCAATTCTTGGTCACCCATGAAAAGAACTGCTATAAATATATTTGCACATCTGATTTCTTTTCCCATTTTTTATGATCTCTTTGGGACACAGACCTAGAAGTTGTATTGCTGGGTCAAAGGGTATGCACAGTTTGACAACCCTTTGGCATAGTTCCAAATTGCTCTCCAGAATTGTTGGATCAGTTCACAATTCCACCAACAATGCATTAATTTCTTTCCCACATTCTCTCCAACATTTATTATTTTCCTGTTTTGTCATGTTAGCCAATGTGATAGATGTGATGTGGTACCTCAGAGTTGCTTTGATTGACATTTCTCCAATGAATAGTGATTTAGAGCATTTTTTCCCTTATGATTATAGATAGCTTTAATTTCATCAACTGAAAACTGCCTGTTCATCCTTTTACCATTTATCAATTGGGGAATGACTTGTTTTCTTATAAATTTGACTCAGTTTTCTACATATTTTAGAAATTAGGTCTTGTAATGGCAATTTAAATGGGAAGATCTTTCCCATTAGTTAATAGGCCCATGTGACCTGTCTGGGTCACTTGGAAATCTGAGTCACATGGAGCCTGTTGTGGGAGGAGTTTGCAGAATGGGTGGAGCAGGGAGGATGGAACAGGAAGAGGCAGAGCTAGAGCAGAGCTGAGAGGAAGTTAGTTATTAGATCAATCAGAGCCAGGAAAGCTGCAGGCAAGCAAGTACCTGGCTAGCATGAGTGAAAAAGCTTGTGATTTTATTTAAGGGAACCTGCCTGTGATTTGTTTAATGGAGCTGGATTGTGGGAAGCCTAGCAGGAGGAAGGTGTGGGGATGGTGTTGTCTTCTGCAGTGTTATTGTGTGTAGATTATGATGGATTTGACTTTTTGGTGTCTGTATAAATGTTTTGGTTCTGTTTTTTTTTTTTTTGTGGAGAGTCTGTTGTATTTTGTGATTCAGGATTTTGCTGAGGTATTCATGGTCACCGTTGGCGCTGTAAATATCGGTGTTGGTGCTACAAGCCTTTATCACAGATCCTGGCTATAATGATTATTTCCCAGCTTTCTGCTTCCCTTCTAATTTTGATTGCATTTGCTTTTTGCAAAATCTTTTCAATTCAATATAATAAAAATCATCCATTTTGCATTTCATAATATTCTCTATCTCTTATTTGGTCATAAATTTTCCCCTTCTCCATAAATCTGACAGGTAAACTATTAGTTGCTCTCCTACTTTGCATATAATATCAGCGTATGTGTACCCATATGTATCCAAATTGTGTACCCATTTAGATTTTATCTTGGTATATGGCATAAGATGTTGGTCTATGCCTAGTTTCTGCCATTCTATTTTCCAGTTTTCAAAGTAGTTTTCATTAAATGAGTTCTTATGCCAGAAGCTAGAATCTTTGAGTTCATCAAACAATAGATTACTATAATCCTTGACTATTATGTCTTACATGCCTAACCTATTTCACTGATCCATGACTCTGTTTCTTAGCTAGAAACTAGCTACTTTATAATACAATTTAAGATTCAGTACAGCTAGGTCACCTATCCTTGCATTTCTTTTCATTAATTCCCTTGATATTCTGGACCATTTGTTTTTCCAGATGAATTTTGTTTTTTCTATCTCTATAAAATAATTCTTTTTGTAGTTTGATTGCTACTTTTTCTATTTTAATCAATTTTCCTAGTATTCTATGTAGTGGTGGGAAATTATGTCACAGGTTTTGGAGGAATGCTTTGCAATAACTTATTATTATTCAACTTTAGTAAAAACTCCTTTCTAAAAGTTAATTAAGTCTAGCTGACTATTAATTGATAACCATGGTGGGAAACACTCTGGTAGGGGTTTAAAAAAATTTGAGTCCCAAATTTTTTTCCTTCCTGAGAGGGCAACCAATTTGATATTGGATATACATATGCAATATTATGAAAGAAAATAGACAAAAAAAAACCCCTAAGCAAAACAAAGTAAAAACAATATGGTCTGACTTGTATTCAAATTCTATCAGTTCTTTCTCTGGAGGTGGAGAGCATTTTCATCAGTAGTCCTTTAGAATTGGATCATTATATTGCTGAGAATAGCTAAGTCATTCACAGTTGATCATTATAAAATATTACTGGTATGGTGTGCAATATTCTCCTGTTACTGCTCACTTCACTTTGCATCAGCTTGTGTCTTTCCTTCTGAAAGCATCCTACTCATCATTCATATAGAATAATAATATTTTAATTTGGTGTAATAAAATAATACATTTTACATCAGGCAATGCTGTCTTTCTTTTGTTTGATCATGAATTCTACCCTTACCCAACTATCTGACAATTAAACTATTCCATGCTCCCCTAATTTGCTTTTGGTATCACTGTTTTTGTCTAAATCATGTACCCATATTGACCTTGGTATATGGTGTGAGATATTGATCTATTCCTGGTTTTTGCTACACTGCTTTTCAGTTTTCTCAGCAGTTTTTGTCAAATAGTGAGTTTTTGTCCCTAAAGCTTAGATCTTTTTATTTATGAAATGCTAGATTACTATGATCATTTACTGATGGAACCATCAGTTAACAGCAAATGGAGAAGTTTTGAATTCTGTGGATAAGTTCATTTACTTTACAGAGATGTACACATTGAGAAGGAGGTTGATGTACACATTGCCAGAGTTAGCTCAGTGTTTGGGGGACTCTGAAGGAAAGTATTAGAGAGAAGAGGTATTAGACTATCAAACTGAAGGTCTCCAGAGCCATTGTGTTTGCCTCATTGTTGCATGCCTGTGAAACCTGGATAGTACACAGTACCATTCCAGGAAACTGGATTGCTTCCATTTGGATTGTCTTAGGAAGATTCTGAAGGCCACCTGGCAGGATAAGGTACCAAATGCAGAGGTCCTTACTTGAACTAAACTGCCAAACATTCAAACTGCTTCAGAGAGTGCAACTCTGATGGGCTGACTACCTTGTTCCAATGCAAAATGTACACTTGCCACAAAAGACTATTTATGGGGAACTCTCACAGAGCAAGCATTCATATGGTGGTCAGAAGAAGCAATACAGGGACATTCTCAAGATCTCTTGGCATGGCATGCCCACATTAGAGAAGGTATTGTTCTCTAGGAGCAAAGTAGAATTGAGACAGCTCAAAGGAAACACAGGATTCACAAATTTGGAGTATCCACCCCAAATGTTCACACAGAGTATTTGTGCCTGCCCTGTGGTAGTGCATTTCGAACTTGCATTGGTCTTATCAGCCATAATCTGACACACTGAAACTTGACTCTAGCATAGTCATGTCATTTTGGTCCTCTTCGAGAACGAAGGACAGCAAACCAATGGTCATTTACCATCTATGGTGTACCTAATCTATTCCATTGAACCACCACTCTATTTCTTCGTGAGTACCAGATTGTTTTGTTGATTACAGCTTGAGATCTAGTATGGCTAGGCCACCTTCCTTCATGTTTTTTTCATTGGTTCACTTGATATTCTTGACATTTTGTTCTGCCAGATGGAATTTGTTATTATTTTTTGTAATGCTATAAAATAATTTTTGGTCATTTGGTATTGCACTAAATAAATAAATTTAGGTACAGCTGTAATTTTTATTATATTTCCTCAGACCTATCCATAAGCAGTTAATATTTTTCCAACTGATTAGCTGTGCTCTCTAGTTTTTTTTTTTTAATAGGAATGGATGCTGTATTTTATCAAAGGTTTTTTCTGCAACTATGAAGATAATAATATGATTTCTGTTGATTTTGTTATTGATATGGTCACTTATGCTGATAGTTTTCCTAATATTGAAGCGACCCTGCATTCCTGGTACATATCCTATATGGTCATAGTATATGATCCTTTTAATATATTACTGTAATCTCTTTGCTAGTATTTTATTATATTTTTTGCATCAATATTCCTTAGGGAAATTGTTCTATAATTATCTTCCTTTTGGCTCTTCCTGTTTTGAGTGTTGGTGCCATATTTGTGTCATAAAAGGAATTGGGTAGGACTCCACCTATTTTTCCAAATAGTTTGCACATTATTGGGATAAATTGCTCTTTAAATGATTGGTAGAATTCACTTTTGAATCAATCTGGTCCTGGGGATTTTTTTCTTAGGAAGTTCATTGATGGCTTTTTCAACTTCTTTTTTTAAACATTGGATTAAGAGTTTTATTTCTTTTGTTAGTCTGGGTAATTTATTTTTTGAAGATATCCCTCCATTTCACTTAGATGGCCAAATTTATTGGTATACAGTTGGGCAGTATAGCTCCTAACAATTGTCTTAATTTCCTCTTCATTGGTGGTGAATCTACCCCTTTCATTTTTGATACTAGTAATTTGTTTTTCTTCTTTTTTCTTTTTAAAAATAAAATTAATCAACTGTTTACCTTTTTATTATTTTTTCATAAAACCTACTTCTAGTTTTACTTATTATTCAATGTTTTCCTTACTTTCAGTTTTATTAATCTCTTCTTCGATTTTCAGGATTTCATATTTGTTGTTTGGGGATTTTTTGTTATTTTCATTGGAATTTCTCTACCTCTTCCTGACAGATTGTTGTTGCCAATATACTTAAAAGCTAATTAGTAATGTGGATTTATTTATATCACTCTGCTTTACTAATATTATTAATGACATCAATTTTTAATTGAATTTTTAGGATTTTCTGAGTGAACCATCATATTATCTGCAAAAAGTGATGACTTTGTTCTTTGAGTCTGTTTTTCTTTGTCTTTTTGAGATAGCTAGTATGTCTGCAATTACATAAAATAATGGTGGTGAGAAATGGCATTTTTGCTTTACATCTGATGCTACTGGACAGGCTTTTAGCCTTTCTCCATTACATGTAATTCTGTATTTCATCTTAGATAGATATTATTTACCATATTAAAGAAAGTTCTATTTATTCATGTACTTGGTAGTTTTTTTGATTGTATCATTTTATCTTTCAATTTATTATTTATTCATTTTAAACATATTTTTTTTTTAAATTCTGAGTTCCAAATTTTCTCCCTCTCATCCTCTTACAACCTCTCTCACACTGACTAGAAAAGCAAATGATATAATATCCATAAGTAAAACCACACAAAATATTTCCATGTTAGTTATGGTTAAAAATAGCAAGAAATATAAAGTGAGTAAATTATTCCTCAATTTGCAGTCAGAATTCATTAGTTCTCTCTTTGTTCATCATGAGTTCTTTGAAATTGCCTTGGACCATTGTCAGAGGTGCCAAGATTTTCACAGCTGATTATCATTACCTCATTGCTGTTACTGGGCACAATGATTTCCTAGTTCCTCTTACTTCACTTTGCATTTGTTGATATAGTTCTTGCCAGATTTTTCTGAAACCACCCCTCCTCATCGTTTCTTACAGCACGAGAGTACTCCATCACAACTCTATGTCTGAACTTGTTGGCCAAAGATGCCCATGACTTGGGTTTTACTGGTTCCTCTCCTCTCCTCTCCTCTCCTCTCCTCTCCTCTCCTCTCCTCTCCTCTCCTCTCCTCTCCTCTCCTCTCCTCTCCTCTCCTCTCCCTTCCCTTCCCTTCCCTTCCCTTCCCTTCCCTTCCCTTCCCTTCCCTTCCCTTCCCTTCCCTTCCCTTCCCTTCCCTTCCCTTCCCTTCCCTTCCCTTCCCTTTCCTTTCCTTTCCTTTCTTTTCCCAAAGCCTTAAACTCACTGCACTCTGAAGCTGGGACACCAGTGGGTCCCTGCCTCAGGGCTCTCCTGGATACTTCTGGCTTTAGAGTGATTATCAGTAGTAACTGTTGCTGCTTCCCTCCCGACCTAATGTCTTTCTTTTTCTTGGCCTCATTAAAAGGACCATGATTTGGCTACTTCTTAAACAGGCCTATTCAGTGAATGGGCCTTACCTCACCCTAAGTGAGTACCTGAAGAGACCTTGGCTTAAAGGGCCCAAGGTCTCCCAGTGCATCCTGGGCCATCTCTGGTCATTCCGATGAATATCTGGTTACTGGACTCAGATGGCTCTGGAGGAGAAATGAGACTGGTGACCTGCACAGCCCTCCCTCACTCAAAACAAAGTCATGTGCAAGTCATGTCATCATTTCTCTGATGGCATGGTCTTCTTTGACAATGAAAGATGAACACAAAAAACTCTTTTAGAAATTCTTGTTGGGCTACAGTCCAATTAGTATTTTTCTTTTTGACATTTTTGTAGTTGTTTTCACATTGTTTTCTTCTGAGTTTATGTCTTGCTTTTCCATGCCACTGTAGTAGCTTTTTATGCTCAGATTCTTTTTCAGTTGTTTGCTGATTATTCCAGTCTATTTCTTGACTTTGAATTTTATGTTAAAGTTGGACTCTGCTCACATGTGGCTGAGGAGGCAGTGTCCCAAGCTTCAAAATTTTTTGTGTTTCTTTATTATGAACTAGATCTGGGCATCTGCAAGTTTCTGGTGCTTCCAAGGTAGCGTGATCTTGGGAGTGGCATGGCCACTGCTCTGCTTGTCTGCACTATGGTCTTTACTTAGGAAGCACCTCTGGTCCCCTGGTGCTGCATGCTCTCTTCTCTTGGTGTGGAAGTGTGACTAGAGCTTTTGCTCCCTTCTGACTGACCTCTCGTACTCCTCTCTGCCCTGGAACTCCTTATGGTCAGTAGAATTGCCAAATCAATACCCAATACTAGCAAAAGGTCCTCTGTAATCTCTTCTTGATCAGTTGTCCAATCCCCTTACTATCTCTGAGCTGTGAGCTCCTGAAGCTGCTGCTGAAATTGCTGTTGCCACAGTTGTGTGGGTGGGCTCTAGACAGATCTCCACCTCAGTGTCATAGACTTCTCCTGCTGACCTTTAAATTTTCTTAGGCCAGAATAATTTCTCACACTATTTTTTCTTGATTCTGCCACTCCAAAATTTGATTTGAGACATTATTTTAAAATTGTTTGGAGTCAAATATTTGGAGAATTCAGCTGGGTTGCTGTTCCCTAATCCTGTATCTTCCCACTGCTCCCCCGCCACAACCTCCCGTGCCATATTGCTTTCATTTAAACTACAAGAGTGTTATGTTATGTCAAAAGCTTTTCCTGCATATATCTATATAACCATATAATTTTTATTATTAATATGACATATAATTTTTTGTTATTAATATATCATGTTCATAGCTTTCAGAATATCAAGCTGACCCAGAATGCCTTGCATAAATTCTTTATTGCATAAATTTATTTTTTGAATCCGTATGAATACAGATTTTTTTTGGTACTCTCATTATCCTTGCCAGCACTATCTGGACACCTTTCTCTTTTAGGATTGCCCCTTTAAAAAATGCTGCATTTAGTACAGAATACAAATGTACAGATATCAAAATGTGGTCTAATCATGGCAGGACACAATGTTACTATAACATTAAACACATTTAACACTATTTCTATTATTTCTAGTTTAAGATTTCATTACAGTCAGGATCTGTAGAGAATAGAGGTAGCTTTAATGTAAAGAAGATTGTATTTAAGTTACAACTCTGTCATTGACCAGTTGTGGGATTTTTGACAAGTCACTGAAAGTATCAGTGTCCTTGGTCAACTCTTATCTAAGACAATATAACTTGGAGTAGTTGTCAGTCTTTGTTGATGGAGAAAGTTTCCTTAATATTAGTTCATTAAAATAATAAAAATAAGATCATGCATACATTTAAAAGGTGAGGTTAACTTTTTATGTATCTTTCAACAAGGTTTCCTAAGGTCTGATTATTTTTCTTTGATCCCACAAATCCTTATGGCAGACGTGAGCTTGTTCTTCAAAGTCCAGTGCAGAATTTCTAGGATCTATGAAAACTATATTAACAATATTCAGTCCTCAGTTCTCCTTATTAAAGAAATGCTACCCAAATTGCAGGAGAGATCAATGCATCATATCAAACTTCTCTCCATAATTGAGGCTTTATAAGGGTGTACAACAGATATTATAAAGGAATATATGATAAAAGGATGATATGTTTATGCATTCTTTACCACCAGTCACAAGAAAATTGCCATTTCCTGACAGGGGGACACACAACCAATGTTGTAGACAGGAGCTATGGCCAAATGCAATTATATTGTTAGGCTCAGGGTCTGCAGAGTTTCCCCCTATTGATTGCATTCCTGAAGGCCCTCTTTACATCCTTGTTTCTCAGGCTATAGATGAGAGGGTTAAGCATAGGGTTTATTACTGCATAGAACACAGAAATCAGTTTGGCCTGTTCTTTGGAGGACTTGGGTGTCATGTAGGAAATTATTGCTGTTCCATAAAAAAGGATGACCACAAGGAGGTGGGAGCCACAGGTGGAGAATGCCTTGAGTCTTCCAGAGGTTGTCGTCATCCTGACAACAGCCAGTATAATAGAGCCATAGGATGTCAGGATAAGAGACACAGGTGCAAGAAGAATCACTACTCCCATGAGGAAAATGGCCATTTGTGAATTCTGAGTATCTGCAGATGCCACAGCCAGGAGGGCAGGGGCCTCACAAAAGAAATGAGCAATCTTGTTGTTTCCTTGGAAGGGGAGCCGTAGTGTGAACGTAGTGTCCACCAAGGAGATTAGAAGACCACTGGCCCAGCACCCCAAGGATAGGAGGCCACATGTCCTTCTTGTCATGATGATAAGGTAGTGCATGGGGTCACAGATTGCCAAATAACGGTCATAGGCCATCACAGCTAACAAGGCACACTGAGTAGCTCCAAAAATGAGGAAAAGACAAAGTTGAGCAGCACAGCCCATGAAGGAAATGACCTTCCTCCTGGTCAGCATATGGACCATGGCTTGGGGAACAATGTTGGTTGAGAAGCACAGATCAGCCACAGACAAGTTGCATAGAAAAAAGTACATGGGTGTATGAAGTTGTGAGTCAGTTAGAACCAGGTAGATGAGGAGTAAACTGCCAAGCACGGTAGCCAGGTAGACCCCCAGGAATAATACAAAGAGCAGCACCTGAGTCTGAGGGTCATCAGAGAGACCCAAAAGCAGAAATTCTGTCACCCAGGTCTGGTTGGTCTGGTTCATATTCCTTCTTCATGCTCCTTTAGATGAGAGGCAACATGTGGGAATTTCATGTGAGAATATTACATATAGAATCCTAAAATCCTAGAATTGGAAGAGACCTGAGATGACTTGTGGTCGAACTTTCTACCTAGTCATCATCAGCTGCCCAAACACACTTCTAATGAACATCTCAAGTGATGAGTAGTGCACTATAACAGAAAGAAGACATTTCATTGATTGAAAGCTGAAAGTTTCAAAAAATATTCCCTTGCATATTTTGCTAATGTATTGAGCATCATGGTAGAGTGGAGAGGATATGACATTGCTGGTGTCTGAGGCAAGCTATATTTCAAAGTGGTATATATTACAATTTTTTTAACTTGCATTCTATTTTGGAGGAAGTCCTGATAATTATATCCTCTCATATTTTTCTAAATAACTTATTCACAGCATTTCCCTTTTCTTTTTTCTCTTCTACTTTTCCTCCTTCCCCTCAACATCCTCCTTCTTGTTCCCCAGTCTCCGTCTTTTGTATTTCTTCCTGTTTCTGTCTCTTTTCCACGCCCCTCTTTTTCTCTTCATCTCAATAAAAATGGACAACTCTCATCCACCAAATATAGTTTGTCTTTCTAAAGACACTGAGAATTTGAGTGACTTGATCAAGGTCTCACAGCCAAAATGTGTGTCCTGAATTCACTTTGTTTGACTCTGAGGATGCCTCATCAAGCTAGGTCATCACATTGAGCAAGATTGAATAATTAGAAATAGAAACAAATTAGAAATTAGAAATAGAAACAAAAAGAAACTCCATTCTAAAGTCATTAAAAAAAACTTTAACCTCAACGTCAACATTTATATCTCAAATGTACAGATTTGAACAAAAATAGAGCAATAGAATGGAAATTCCTTGACAGAAATTTTTACTTTAGATTTGTCATTGCTTTCTACCACAGTGCCTGGCATATATGCAGTAATTAATAAATGCATGTTGATTGATGGCAGGAAATAGTGATATGTACAGAGAATATTCCCTCACTGATATTGTATCATTATGGAACACAAGTTACTAGCAACCCAGATGGCTTAGGAAAACCATTCCACTCTCTGGAAGGTGCCCACTATTAGGTCAGGAATTGCTGAGAGCATTATCTACCTCTGTTTGTTATCCTGGGAGCTATGAAACCATGTCCTCAATATTCTGTAGTGCACATACTGTAGATTATTCTATTGTGGAAAGAAACATTTGTATTTTGATTTACATGGGTGTTTTCTTGTTTTGTTTAGAATTTTTATGTGTGACTTGGTCTCTTTATCTCTCCCAGGGTACAAGTGCACTTGCCTCTCATATACTCATCCCAGTACTGATTGGCATGGGAGTTTTGACCTGTTCCATTTCTGATCTGGGTTGGTTCTCCCAGATAGTCTTCCTAGGTAGCATGGTGTCTCCAGTTCCTGGGGGTTCACCACATCAGGTGATAGATTAATGTAGACACCCCATCATAGCACACTGAAGCTCAAAACTCCTGTGTTCAATGTATCCACTTACCTCAGCTTCCTTCTTAGAAGTCAATACATGCCTGTACCACTAGTCCACAGTGAAGGGGTTGAAATGAATTTAGAACATTTCTACACATATTATTATCTTTAGTTCAGTGAAATTTGATTGTTAGTTTTTGTGGCTGAGATATATACAAAATCAAAATTTTTCTAGGGCTCTAATGAGATAATTGACGTGAAAATGCTTTTGAACCTCTAAGATGCTATGCAGTCATTCCCTTGAGTAGCAAATACCAGCCTCACAAATACATTATACTGTACATCAAATTTCTGGTTTCTCTCTATCCTTTTTCTCCCTCACTCAGGCTGATGTTCTTTCTTGCTTACTTGAATTAGCAGAAACTGCCATGGATTCACAGCATGGTCTGATTTCCTGTGTAGGGAGCTGTCTGACTGACATCTCAATCCTATAGCTCTCTCTCAAATCCTATAGGAAGATCAATAGCCTCATCTTTTTCATTTCGCATTCATATAACAGGTTAGTTGATTTCCAGCACTTTTGACTGACACACACTGGCTTTCAAATCCTTTTTTTCTTTCCTGGTCCATCATTTTCCATCTATATACGAGAAATTTCTTTTCTTTTTTACTTTCCTCATTCTTTTCCCCTTCTTGATCCTAAATTCATTCATGAGCTAAAAATCTTGGTCCATAAATTTGTGAAACACACAGGCAATCACATTTTGAGATAAAATTAACCAGAAAGAAAAATTGTTAGGATCTTATTTGAAAACCCTTGAGAGTTCTGAGACAATTCTCTTAGGAACTCCATATACATTTCTCTCTTCCTCTTATTAAATCTATTGTTCTTCCAGAACCAACATTCTTTCTCAAGTTTAGGGAGTTGTTAAATTTCATGGACTATTTTCTTCGATTTCTCAAAGTATATGCATATTTGTAAGTTGTTTATTGTTTCTATTGGAGAGTGAAGTCTGAATTCCAATCCAGTGACTTATAAATGAATTTCTATAAAACATTTGAGTATGATTTTTTAATGGCCTACAAATAAAATGCCACCTATTTAGAACACATTAATTGGAATGTTTGGTCATTACAACTGAAATGAACTGAATTAACTTTAGTGGTTACTGTTTGTCATATCCCAATCTTATCTCTTTGTTAAAGATTTCCTCTAGGAGGGATATGATTTGTGAATATTTGAAAGAAATGAATTGTCTTTCATGGTAAGTATTCTAAATTTCAGTCTTATAATGACCATGATTCATACAACTTAAGGACAGTTTTCTGTCCTAACTCTTTCCTACATATTAAGATATGATTCTTCTTGGGATGGGATATTTTTAGGCAAAATGACTGAGTTTGGATTTTTATCCTGCATTAAATTTTTCTCAACCATATTTCCAGTTTCTATATTTCCTTTCTTCCACTGTACTTCTTACTTCTATCAACCTCTGCTAAGTTTGATCATGTCCAGGGTTCCAAAGCAGTAGGCAAGATTGATCCAGGAGAAGGTAAAATCTTCACTTTGTCCTGTCTCCCTGGTACGATGTGATGAGGCACAGAGAGCAGCAAAATCATAGAACTACAAAATTATTCATAGAATTATACTCATACACATGCACAGAATTGTGTTAGGAGGAAACACATCTAATGTATTCTGTTTGTTGTTGTGAAATCATTTCAGTCATATCTGACTCAGTGCCTCCATTTTCTTGGCAAAGATGGAGTGGCTTGTTATTTCTTTCTCCAGCCCATTTTACAGATGAGGAAAAGAGCCGAACAAGGTTAAGTGACTTGCACAGGCTCACACAGTTAGTAGGTGTCTGAGGCCAGATTTCAACTCAGGAAAACGAGTCTTCCTGATTCCTGACCCAGCACTATAGCCATTTATGTCACCTCATGGCAATCAGCATGTTGCTAATATTCTTCTCTACCTAATCCTTAATAAATTTTTACAGGCATTCATTGATGGGGAACTTCCTACTTTGTGATTTATCTCATTGCTCATATATATACACATATGGGTATATGTATGTATATATATGTATATATATTTATATTCCCTTTTGATACTCAAAAATAATCCTGTCAAGTAGGTGCTATTATCTTATCCTTCTTACAGATAGGAAAACAGGCTGAGGCAGGTTTACTGACTTATTTAGGGTCATACACTTTGTAAGTATGGATTTAAAGTAGGATTTAAACACATAACTGTCTGACTCTAATTCCAGCACTAGATTCACTCTGCATCCACTCCCAAGTAGATTTATGTAAATTGTATTCAAATAGTCCCAGCATCAAGATAATTCTTCCTTTCATTTAAGCCATCAGCTATTTATTTCATGCTAGGTCCTGAAGAAGTGATGATGGGAAAGACAGGTCTCATATGGAAAATCATTTGCTTGCATCTGCTTTTAAGGGGGAGAGTATTGGGATATCAGCTTTGGTGGGCAGGGAATTTCAAAACAAAAAGAACAAACCCAGAAAGAAGCTTCACCCAAATCCCCTTGAAACATACAATATCAAACTTCCCCTCTTTCATTCTCCCCCTCTTGCTTTCCCTCTTCTCTATCCTAAACCTACCTTCCTCACCTGTAAGGCAGAAAGGACCAGGAATACCTCTCATAGCCAGTGAAGAGAATCCAAATGCCAAACATAAAAAAAATGCTTGCTAAGTAACCATTGGGTTATGTGGGTGGGAGAGAAAGCACAGAGATCTTGTCCTGAAGACAGAGAGCATATTTGGAATCCTTGTAAAAGGGTTAGGGAAAAGGAAGGGTACAGATGTGGGACTGAAGGGAAAGAGAGAAAATTGCTTCAAACCAACCCTTTGACCAATAAGTCTCCTTGGTGGTTCAAAGAATTTGCCTTTTAAACAAGGGCTGATTCTTTGAGGATAGCATCTATTTAAAGGATTTTGGCGTGAGTTGTTCTCTGGAGCATCTATTATTCTCTAGAGGTTTCCTTCTCATTATGGTAGATTTGGTACCATGTGTTTCTTTTCAGACAGGTTCTCAGGTGGTAACAAGGAAGAAATTTTGAGTAACTAATTCAAAGCTCTAGTTCCGGTCCTAAGCTCTGAATATCTCCTCTCCTATCTTCCCCATCTCTTCTGTGTCCACTTAGGTACATGGATGGGTGGCTGCTTGACTACCTGTGTTGCCTACTACATATTTGCTATGATAACAGAAATCTATTTAGCAGTCAATGAGAATATGCACATTCCAGACCACAGACTGCAAAATTTGTTTGCCTGAGAAATGTATATAAATATGTTGATTGAATATGTATTGAATATACATATTGATTGATGTAATTTTATGATCTCATCACTTTGTGATATTTGAGTATTTTAAACCATGAATTATTATTAGAATAACTCAATTTCAGTCTGTCAGAAGTTAAATGTTTCAGCCCATAGTTTGCATTCTGTCTACAACATCCCTCATGATGGTCCTCAAACCTCTATTTGAAGACCAGGATTAGTAGAGAACTCACGACCTCATGAGGCAGCTCATTCTATTTTTGATGAACTGCAATTGTGAGGAAGTGTTTTTTCCTGATTGCACATGAATCATTTTTATTCTGAAGTTTAAATGCACAAAATTAAAGTGTGCATTTGCATAGCCACAACTGAACAAAGAAAGTGGACTGTACATGGATTTCTGAATATCTATTTTGTATAGTTTGCTTTTACTTAAAAGTATGCAATGCATTCAACTTGTAACTTCCAAACTTTCTGTCCTTTCTTTTGTGTATTTAAAAAAATTAAAAAAAATTTTGATGTGTCCTTTATTGTCTACTCTGCATAAACATAGGTTTTTATGCCATGTCTCAGTGAGTCCCTAATGCTGATACATCCTCGGGTGCATTTTCCTTTCTATATTTCTATTAAAGGATTAGGTTGTGCTAAGGGCCATTATAATAACTGTTCTTAGTCTTTTCATAATTTACGAGATTCCTCTCTATCCTTATACTATGCCTTTGACACTTAATGTATTGTCAGTTTTCAATGTAACTTCTAAATGGTGGTGCCTATAACATTAATGGTGCTGGTTTGGTTTACTCCTGATGTATTTATCATTTTGCTCACTCTGGGATCCCAAATTCTTATCTAGGCTTAAAACAGGTAATTTCCATGACTCTTCACACCCTTCATGAACTTAATTTTAGGGTCACCAGATGATGTGACTGAATTTACCAAAGTCTAGATAAAGTTCAAAGGGAAAATAGAGCAGACTCGCATATTCCCAGATGTGAGGACTATGGTCTTGGAGAAATTGATAATGGGAGTGAATAGAAGCTTCTGGTTTTCGAACCCTTTCAACTGAGGTCGTCATAGAAGGACTATCGAACCTAAAAGCTGCTGTGCACCTTCACTGGAAGGACAATTCACAGGTCTTAATTTACCCAAAGCCACCAGTGAAAATCAAGGTCAATAATCTCCCATGATGTGCCATGCTCTGCAAATATATAATTTTGCAGATAAGTGCTGAGCAGTACATCTTACTTGCAGGGCTTCTGGGATCTGCTATAGGAAAGCCATTTTCCAGTACTCAATTTCTTTCTTTGTGATGTGTTCAGAGATCTGAGTGGATGTTCATCTTCAGAAATTCCTCCCCACAAATTACTCTTGAAATAGAAATTTGTAACAGTAAATCTTGACATTGAATTTCTTTTTTTCTCATGATTTGCAAATAGCATCTAACTCATCTGTGTATAAACATGGTGTTTTCAACTATATACAATCTTTAGCCTCTTGTGATTCAGCAAATAAAGTAACACATCAATCATGCTTGATAATATATATGTATAATATATACAAATTTGCATATATATGCATATATAATATTTCTTCCCTATCACTCTCCACCTTTGCAAAGAAGAGAACAAGTCTTTTCTTCTTCAGAGTCAAAGTTGGTCATTCTATGTACAGAGCATTCACTTTTATTTTTTCCTGTAGTTGTTTTCACCTACATTGTCATAGTCACTGTGTATTTTCTTATTCTACCTTTCCCTCTATAACATTTCATAGAATTCTTCCCATGTTTCTTTGAGTAAAAATATTCATTTATTTATGATACTACATTTATGAGACATAATTCCTCTAGCCCGGGAGCGGGGCGGGGGGGGCGGGGGGGGGAATATGACCTCGAGGCCACATATAGCCCTTTAGGTCGTCAAGTGTGGCTCTTTAAATCCAAACTTCACAGAACAAATCCCCTTAATAATAGGAATTGTTTTGTAATGCTTGAACTCAGTCAAAAGTACTTAGGAACTAGAAGATCACATGTAGCCTCAAGGCCACAGATTCCCCATGTTTAGTCTAGCCATTCTTCAACTGATAGGCATCTGCTTTGTTTCTAGCTGTTTGAATGGAAATTCATGGGAAACAATTTATTAAGAGCTTATGTTCCAAGTACTGTGGTAAGCAGTAAGCATACACATACAAAAGGGAAGTCTGTCCTTGTTCTGAAAGTACTTACATTTCAAAATGAGATGCAAAACATTAGGAGAGTGATGGCAAAGGAAGCTTGTTTGGAGTTTGAAATTTACAGAGATAGTAAATATAGCCATCAGGGAGCACTATTTCCAGGAGAAATGATCAGATCTTATTAGATTGTGGTTTAAGAACTAGAAAGTACTGTGGCCAGAAAATGACTGGTGAGTGCAATAAGCATGTTTAGAGCCAGGACTAGAAACAATTGATGACAGGGATGACAATCACTTTTCTACCACTGAAAGTGCTGCTAAAATATTTTTTTGTGCATATAATCTCCTTCCTTCTCTTCCTCCCTCCTTCCTTCCTCCCTCCCCTCTTTCCCTCCCTCCTTTCCCTCCTTCCCTCCCTCTCTCTTTCCTTTTCTCCCTCCCTTCCTCCCTTTCCAACTTTGTTTCTACAGTGTCTTCAATACTTTGGTCATCTGTGCTACTTTACTCTGTGTGAGATAAAAGTTCAGGGTTGCTTTGATTTTGTATTTACTAATAGTGACTTTTTAAGGCTCTTAAATTTTTCCTTGTTCATTTGTGGACTGAGGAATAACTCTTGGTCATTTATTTTTATGTTAGTTCTCTATATGTCTTGGATATCTTAACCTTATCAGAAATATCTGATGTAAAAATTGTTTTCTTTTCTCCCCAGTTGTCAGCTTTCATTGTATTATTAGTTTAGATGATATTTGTGTGAAAGCTTTAATTTTTTTTTTTTGGTAATTGAAATGATTTTATTTATCATTTTTGATTATCTGTATTTCTTATTTGGTTAAGTGCTCTTTCTATACCCATTGCTATTCAGATGACATGCTTTTCATTTTATATGGTGTAATCTTTAACAATCAGGTCATATATCTATTTTAATCTTACTGTGGTAAATACACATCGATGCTGGTCTCAACCTAATTTCTTCCACATTGTTTTCTAGTTTTCCCAGAAATTCTTGTCAAAGAAGGAGTTTTTTGCAAATTAATGTATATTCTTTGGTTAATTTCTAATTAATTTAGCTTAGTTATTTCTGATATCTGGTGAACTTTTATATCTTTTTAACTAAAATAAGTAATTTTGATGATAATAAATTCGTAATATAATATGGGGTCTGCAAAGATTATTGTTCCTTCATTCCTCATTTCATCCACTCCCCCCTGTTTCAGACCTTATGCCACTCTACATAACTTTTATTATTATTTTGTCTAATTCTATAAAAATATTCAGTGCATGATATAATTGGAATAGCAGTAAACCAATAAATTAGTTTAGCTATTTTCATTTGTTTTAATTATAATGGAATGGCCCAACCATGACCATTTAATGTCTCTAATCATTTAAATTTATTTAATTAAAGTTTATTGGAATTGAGTTCACTTACATTTTAAGTGAATTTTGGTAGATTGACTCTCAAATATGTTGTGCATTCTGGAATGATTTTGGATGGGATGTCCCTTTTAAGTATTTTTTCTCAGATTTACTAATTACTAAATATAATATGCTATTGGTTTTTGTGATATATTTTGAATATTGCTTTTTCATTGAAGCTCTTAACTATCTTTTAAATTTTCTTTATTGATTCTCTGAGATTTTCTAAGTCATTCTCTGAAGCAGGGATAATTTTGCCTCTGCTTTGCACAAATTTATGCCTTTCTCTTATCTGAACGATTTTGGAAGCATACTTGTATTAGTATGTAGTGAAATTATCCTTGCGTCATTTCTTTATTTCTTTGAAAACTTTTAGAGTTTCTCCATTGCCAATAATTTTTGGCTCTTGATTTTGAAATCTGCTTGTCATATCAATAGATATTTCTTCTATGTTTTTCCTCTTTAAAGTATAAAGTGCCGTTCTTTTTTCAAAGAGTTGTTCTGCACTTGCTGATATAATATTCTGGTCTGATGGTGTTTTTGTTCTTAGTATGGTTAAGTTAATTGTTCTCCTAATTTAAATCATCTTTGCATCCCCTATATAAATCCAACTTCTTCATAATTAGTAACATTTTGGCAGTTTAAAAGAGAACTAACCAGTGTGATCTCAGTCCTGGGAGAAACTCGGGGGTCTATGTAGATGTTTGGTGAGCCTGCTTCTGGAGAAGTTGAGAGTAGGACCCTCCATCATGCATCCTTGGAACAGGCTCTCCAAGCATCCATATGGTTGCTTGCATTAGACAAAGCATACTGTTCAAGCTCCTGAAGAGTGGGCCCTCCCATTGGCCAATGAGTCCATTACATTACATTTTCTCCCCTGTTTAAAAATTTTGTCATCCTTGGCAAATCAACCATGGTGAATTATTTATGTTTTTATCCCCAAGGAAGAATCAACATTATCTTTTCATTTAATTTTCCAGTGTTATACAGGAAAAGCCTCTCATGATTTTAATAATTCAATTTTATTTTATTTTCATTTCCAAATTATCTCCCTTTTCCATTCTTTCCCCATCTATTGAGAAAGCAAGAAATACAAGACTCATTACAAAAATGTAGTAATATAATACAAATTTCCATATTTGCCATGTTCCCCAAAAATCAAGGGAGAGAAAAAGAATTTATATATATGTATACACACATATATGCATATAAATATATACATACACATACACATATATACATTATGCACATATATACATTTCCTATATATAAATTTTCTTCATATATGAAAATTTCATGTATATAAATCTGCATCCATCAGTTCTCTCTCTGGAGGTGGATAATATTTTCCCCCATCTATTGATATGATACACAATTTCTTTCATGTTCCATTCATTTGCTTGTGCTATCACACTTAATGCCTAAATCATGCACCCCTTTTGAGATTATTTTTGCATACTCTAATATTTTGTACTATGTCTAGTTATACCAGGCTTCTTTCAATTTATCTCAATGGTTTTTGTCAAATAGGGAGTTCTTGTCCCAACAGGTGGAGTCTGAGTTTAGCAAACACCACACTACTGTGCTAATTTCCTTCTATACATATTTGTACCTAATCCTCCTTGTTGCCTATCACCACTCTTTGTTGCTTTTAAATTTTATTTATTTTTGTTATTTTGATATTTTATTTTCCCTTAATTTCATGTAAAAACAACTTTAATATTTTTTCAAATTCTGAGCTCCAAATGCCCTCCCTTCTGCCCCCTTTGCCTTTCCTCCCTTTCCCTCATTGAAAGTAAGCAATTCCACATATGGCTTGCAAATGCATTCATAAAAAACACATTTCCATTTAAGTCATGCTATGAAAGAAAACACAGACAAAAAAGTCAAGAAAAATTAATTAAGAATAAAAATGCTTTGATCTGCATTCAGACTCCATCAGTTCTTGCTCTGGAGATGGGTAGTATTTTTCATAAGTTTCTCAGAATTGTCTTCTATCATTGTATTGCTGGGAAGAGCTAAGCTGATCACACAGTATTGCTGTTATTGTATACCATGTTTGCTAATTGTATGCCATGTTTGCTAATTGCACTTTGCATCAGTTCATGTAAGCCTTTCCTGGTTTTATTGAGAGCATCCTGCTCATCATTTCTTATGCACAATAGTATTCCATCACATTCATATATAACAGCTTGGTCAGCCATTCCCCAAATGATGTATATCTCCTCAGTTTCCTATCCTTTGCCATAACATAAAGAACTGCTATAAATATTTTTGTATATAAGTCCTTTTCCTTTTTGTTTTTTAATCTCTTTAGGATATAGACCTAGTAGCAATTTGTTTGATCAAAGGGGATGAATGGTTTTTATAGCTCTTTGGATATATTTCCAAATTGCTTTCCAGAGTGGTTTAATCAGTGTACAACTTCACCAACAGTGCATTATTTACTTAATTTCTCCACATCCCCTCCCACTTTCATCATTCTCCCTTTCTGTTATGTTAGCTAATCTGATAGGCATGAAGTAGTAGCTCAGAGTTGTTTTAATATGCATTTCTCTAACCAGTAGTGATTTTTGAACATTCTTCATATGACTGTAGATAGCTTTAATGTCTTCATCTGAAAACTGGCTTCTCATATCTTTTGATCATTTAACAAATGAGGACTGGCTCTTATTTCTATAAATTTGACTTAGCTTTCTGTATATTTGAGAAATGAGTTCTTTATCAGGGAATCTTGCTGTGAATACTTTTATAGTAATAATTGTTAAGTATATCTCTCCATTTTATTGTCTATTTATTCTACTTCTTTCACCCTGTCCATTCTCAAAAGTATTTTGTTTCTGACTTTCACCACTCTCAATCCTCCATTTTATAGTCTGCCCTTTCTCATCCTCTTCTCCTCCTATTTTCCTTAATATTAAGATAAATTTCTATACTCAACTAAGTGTATATATTACCACCTCTTTGAGCCAATTCCAATGAAAGTAAGGCTCACACACTCCCCTCCACTTTTCCCATCTTCCCCTCCACTGTAAAATCTCTTTTGTGCCTGTTTTATGTCAGGTAATTTACCCTGTTCCATCTCTCCCTTTCCCCTTCTCCCATTGTATTCTTTCTCTGTCCTTAATCTTATCTTTTAGATTGTCATCCCATCACATTCAACTCACCCTTGTGCCTCCGATCTTTTGCTCCTTTTAAAAAATAATTAATTTCAGGATTAAACAATCATTTTCTTAACATAATATAATAAAAAATAATTGCACATGAAACTGCAAATCTATTATGTACAACTTGCTATTCTTTTAAACATATTGTAAAGCTATCGTAATTTTTTTCCTTTTTCTTCCCCCTCATCTGTAGATGGTTGCCATTAGACACAAATAGATGTGTGTGTATGTGTATGTGTGTGTGTGTCTGTGTGTGTGTGTGTGTGAAATTATTCTGTACATACTTCTGTTTATCAGGTCTATCTCTGAATGCAGATAGCATCTTTCTTCATATGTCCTTTATTGTTATTTTGGGTATTTCTAATTGTCAAAATAATTTTTCCACTTCAATCACTCTTAAAACAATATTGTCTTTACTGTATATAATGCTTTCTTGGTTCTGCTCATTTCACTCTTCATTATTTCATGTCTTTTATGCTTCTCTTAAATCACTGAAGTCATCATTTCTTACAGCACAGTAATATTCCATCAAAATCATATATCACAACTGGTCCAGCCTTTCCCCGATTGATGAATATCTCTGCAATTTTCAGTTCTTTACCATCACAAAGAGTGCTGCTATAAACATTTTATGATGTATAGATTATTTTTCTTTTCCCCTAGTTATCCTCAGAAATAGACAAATAGTAGTGTTGCTTTGTCAAATAGGCAGTTTAATAACTCTTTAGTTACTATAACCAAATTTCTTTCCAAAATAGTTTGATCCATTCACAATTTCACCAAGAATGAATTATTGTCTTAATTTTTCCACATTTTATCTTCACATTTGTCACTTTCCACTTTTATCATTTTAGCCAATCTGGTATGTGTAAAATATATCTAAGGAGTTTTTAAATTTACATTCCTCTAACCAATAATGATTTAAAGTGTTTTTTTGATATGACTATAAATTGTTTTGATTTCTTCACTGGAAAGCTGCCTGCTCATATCCTTTGATTATTTTTCAGTTTGGGAATGACTCATATTTTTTACAGATTTAACTAAGTTCTTTACATATTTTAGATATGAGACTCTTATATGATAAACTG
This sequence comes from Notamacropus eugenii, assembly GCF_028372415.1. Classification (NCBI taxonomy): domain Eukaryota; kingdom Metazoa; phylum Chordata; class Mammalia; order Diprotodontia; family Macropodidae; genus Notamacropus; species Notamacropus eugenii. The sequence continues at coordinate 452,237,218 of NC_092872.1, read as the reverse complement.
CCTATAACTCCAGCCCCTCCTCCCCAATTTTTGCTTTCATTCTGATCTTGGCTACATTTGTTTTAATTATACAAAAACTTTATAATCTAATGTAGAAAAAATTATCCATTTTATACTTCATTCTGCTTTTTTCTCTTGTTTATTCATAAATTGTTCAGTTATCCAAACGTCTGATAATAACATGCTCCATGTTTTTCTAGTTTTCTTGTAAAATTCTCTCTTTTTATCTAGGTCATGTATCCCTTTTGATTTTATCTTGGTAAACGTTGTAAAATATTGGTCTATGCCCAGTTTCTGCCCTTTTGTTTCCAGTTTTCCCCCCAATTTTTTTTTATCAAATAATGAATTTTTATCCCCAAATCCTGAGTATTTCCACTCATCAAAGACAAAGTTATTTTTTTTATTTGCTGCTCTAAATCATATGTCTATTCTATCCCATTGACCTACCTTTCTATTTCTTACCCAGTACCAGTTTTGATAATTATTGTTTTATAATCCAATAAGATCTGACCCTACTAAACCTCCTTCCTTACACCTTTTTTTCATTATTTCCTTTGATATTCTTGACTTTTTATTTTTCCAAACAATAAAACAAACTAATAATTTTTTAAATTAATTTTTCCACTTGAGTAAAAATATTTTTGGTAAATTAATTGGATAAAATTTTCATTTTTGTTACATTGGCCTTGTCAACCTATGAACAATTAAAGTTTCTTTAATTATTTAAAACTCATTTTATTTGTATTAAAGATTCTTGAAAAATCACTTTATTGATATACTTCCTAGATTTATTTTGGCAGTACTTCCAGTTATTTTATAATGTCAAGAATTATTCTAAATAGGAATGCTGATGATTTTTATGAATTTACTTTATATCCGGTGACTTTGCTAAAATTGCTGTTACAACTGACTTTTTTGTTGAGACTTTGGGATTTTCCAACTATATCATCGTGTAGTCTCCAAAAAGTGAGAGTTATATTGCTTCATTCCCTATTCTGATTCCTTCCTTTTCTTCTCCTATTGCTATTGCTTATATTTCTAAAACAATAATGAACATTACTGGGGACAGTGGGTATCTCTGTTTTATGCCTGATCTTACTGGGAAGGCTTCCAGTTTATCCCCATCATCCCTATACACTTGTTGATGGTTTTAGGTGCTTTTTAAAAATTAATTTAAGGAAAAATCCATTTATACCTGTACTTTCAGTATTTTTTAATAAAAATGAGTAAACTTTATTAAAAGCTTTTTCTGTATCTATTTATATAAGCACATGATTTTTCTTACTTTTATTAGTAATATAATAAGTTATGCTAACTTTCCTTATGTTCAATCATCCCTGCATTCCTGGTATTTTGATTATAATGTATAATCTTTGTAACACATGATTATAATCTTTGAGCTACTATTTAATGTGGGATTTTGCATCCATATTTATTAATGAAATTTGTCTATAATTCTTTTTTTCTGTTTTTATTCTTCCTGGTTTAGGTACCAGTATCATATTTGTTTCATAAAAGGAATTTGGTAGGATCCCTTCTTTACCTATTATTCCAAATTATTTAATATTGGAATTAGTAAATTTTTAAATGTTTGATAGAATTCACTTGTAAATCCATCTGGTACTGGTGCTTTTGTCTAAGGAAGATGGTTTATGGCCTGCTTATTTTCTTTTTCTAAAATAGGTCTATTTATATATTCTATTTTTTCTTCTGCTAATCTAAATAATTTATATTTTCATAAATAATTTTTCATTTCATTAAAATTTTTATATTTATTGGTGTTTAAATGGGCAAAATTGCTCCTCATATTTGCTTTAATTTCATCTCTGTTAGTGGTATATTTACCCTTTTCATTTTTAATTCCGGTGATTTGATTTTCTTCTCTCTTTTTAAAAAATCAAATCAACCAACTGTTTATCTATTTTATTTTTTTAAAACCAAAACTTTATTTTATTTATTAATCCAATGATGTTTTTGCTCAGTTTTATTTACCTCTTTTTTAATTTTTAGGATTTCCAATTTAATTTTTAATTGAGAAACTTTAATTTGTTCTTTTTCTAAATTTTAATTGTCAATTCATTAGCATGCTCTTTCTCTATTTTATTGATATAAACATTTAAAGGTATAAATTTTTCTGTAATCATTGCTTTTGCTGTATCACATGTGTTTCAGTATATTATCTCATTATTGTCATTCTCTTGAATGAAATGATTGATTGTTGCTATGAACTGTTCATTAACTCACTCGTTCTTTAAGATTAGGTTATTTAATTGGAAATTAGTTTTTAATCTATATTTCTTTATTGTATATAATTTTTTTCATTGTAATCTGAAAAGGATACTTTTAATATTTATGTGTTTCTACTTTTAACTATAATATTGTTACGTACTAATGTATGGTTAATCTTTGCAAAAGAATCATGAATCACTGAGCAAAAAGTGTATTCTTTTCTATTTCCATTCAATTATCTCCAGTTATATGTCATATCATCTAAAATTCTATTCACTTCCTTAACTTCTTTCTTATTTATTTTTCAGTTAGATTTATCTAGTTCTGAGAGGGAAAGATTAAGTAACCCAGCTATTATAATACTACTATCTATTTCCAGTTGTATTTAATTTAATTTTTCATTTGAAAAATTAGATTCCATATCGCTGGGTGCATATAGATTCAGTATTTATATTGCTTCATTATCTATGATACCTTTAATTATGACTTCTCAAAATATGATGCTTGGGTTCCTTTTATGGTCATGGCATTCAGATAGTTTGATGATTCTTAAATTGTTTCTCTTTCATATGTTTTTCAGGTCAATTATTTTTGCAATGATCTTCCTCACACTTTCTTTTATTTTTTTTCAGCCTTTTGACTTTGTTTCTGATATTTCATTGTCTTGTGGAGCCATTCAATTTTATTTGGTCCATTATAATTTTCAGATAGTTTGTTACTTGGGTGAGATTTTTAATCTTTTGTGTCATACTGTTCTTTCCCTTTGCAATTCTTCATTCCAATGCTTTCTTTTTTCCTCAACTTTTTTCCTGTAGTTTTATCATTTGGGGGCAACTAGGTGGTGTGGATAGAGTGTCTGTCCTGGAGTTAGAAAGACTCATCTTCCTGAGTTCAAATCTGATCTCAGACACTTATTAGGTATGTGACCCTGGACAAATCACTTAACCCTGTTTGTCTCAGTTTCTTCATCTTTTAAAAGAGCTGGAGAAGGAACTGGCAACCCACTACAGTATCTTTGCCAACAAAACCCAAAATGGAATTAGAAAGAGATGGACATTACTAAAAAAAAATCAGAACCACAAAGCTATAATTTCATTGACAAAACACATTTTGAACTTTTCATACTCTTATTTTATTTCTTCCAGGAATTCTATTTTAATTTATAACCAAGCTGAAGCTTTCCTTGTAGATGATTTGAGCTCATTCTCTTATTTTTAGGTTATATCTTGTGCTTTGCCACCGTCATAATAGCTTTATAGAGTGGGATTTCTCTATTTTGTTTGGTCTTCCAGCTTACTTCCTGACTAACTTGATGTTAAGTCTGGGCTCTACTTTATATTTCTAAGGAATGTCTTAGCAGATCTCGGCTGCTACTTTCTCAGAAAGTTGAGTTTTCTGTTATTCCAGGATATCAGGGCTGTTACAGACAAAGGACATGAAAACTATCAGTGTTCAGAAAGTATGTTTATCCAGGGCACTCTCATTACTTTCCCCTTTGTCAGAGATCTGCAAAGTCCTGACCTATAACTGGATAGGAAAAATGAGAAAATATAGCTAGACTTAGTTCCTTATCAATCATCTGGAAATTCCATTGATTTAGAGTGACATAATTGTAGGCTTTCTTTTGATCTGGGCATTATATCCTGGTTATTCCTCTGTAGGCTGAGAAATTACTAGAACTGAAATTCAGATCTACTCTTGGGATGTGAGACACATATCTTCTGCTTTGTTTCTGAACATTCTCCTTTCTACCCAAAGTCTTTCTACCAGGGAAAGTTATGCCCAAGTGTAGGAATCCTCAGTCTCTTGGATTTTTGACTAAGAACTGGTTAGTGGATATCAAAAGTGCCAGGCTGTCTCCATCAAGTTTCCCTGGTATTGGTTTTGGGATACCTGGGTATAGATCTGGGACTTCTTCTTACTGCAGCCCATGCTTTCTCTCTGGGTCAACATATACTATTATCTTGACCTTGCCCCATAATTGAGATGTTGTGGAAATATACTATGAATATTACATGCATATATAAATATACATACATATGTACCTCTCTCTCTCTCTATAGATAGATATCAAATGCACAATACATGCATGTATTCTCCACCACTAGTTATAGTGTAATAGCCATTTTCTTCTGGAAGGTCATATAATAAGTTGTGGAGTTAAGAAATTTGGTTAAATTGTAATTACATTAAATGGAAATTGAGTGAAAATCATGATTTTCAGAGTTTCCACCTCTTGGCTGCATTTCTGAATGCCTGTTTCACATCCTTATTCCTCAGGCTATAGATGATGGGGTTAAGCATAGGGTTTACCACTGTATAGAACACAGAAATAATCTTGGTTTGCTCCTTGGAGGACTTGGGAGTCATATAAGAAATGATTGCTGTTCCATAAAAAAGGATGACCACAAGGAGGTGGGAACCACAGGTGGAGAATGCCTTGAGCCTCCCTGACATTGTTTTTATCCTGACCACAGTCACTATGATGGAACCATAGGAGACCAGAATCAGGGATACAGGAACAAGAAGAATCACCACCCCCATGAGGAAAATGGCTGTCTGTGCTTTGTGGTCATCTGTAGATGCCAAGGCCAGGAGAGCAGGGGCCTCACAAAAGAAATGAGCAATCCTATTATTTCCTTGATAGGGAAGGCATAGTGTAAATGCTGTGTCTACCAAGGATGCTACAGTACCACTTGTCCAGCACCCCACGGCCAACTGGACACATACCCTTCCTGTCATAATAAGAGGGTAGTGCATAGGGTCACAGACTGCCAAATACCGGTCATATGACATTACAGCTAGCAGGGCACATTGTGTAGATCCAAAAATGAGGGAGAGGAAAAGCTGAGCAGCACAACCCATGAAGGAAATAATCTTCTTTCTCATTAGCATGTGAATTAGGGCTTGGGGAACAACGTTGGTAGAGAGACCAAAGTCAGTCAGAGATAAGTTGCAAAGAAAAAAGTACATGGGTGTATGGAGCTGTGAGTCAGTTAGAACCAGGTAGATGATCAGTAAGCTTCCAAGCACAGTAGCTAAGTAGATTCCCAGGAACAATACAAAGAGTAGCAACTTATTTTGCGGGTCATCAGAAAGTCCCAGGAAGAGGAATTCTGTCACCCATGTCTGATTGGTCTGGTCCATGTTCAGTCTTCCTGTTTCTTTAGAAAAGAGGCAACAGATAGTTTGGTGTGGGGAATATAACCTCTAGAATTATAGATCCTTAGTGTTGAAAGGGACCTAAGGTGTCACCTTCTCCAACCATCACCACTTGCCCCATAACATTTCCAATGAACATTTCTCATTATGAATAATACATTTAAATAGGAAGAAACCATTTCATTGTTGGAGAACTTACAAAGTTAGAAAATATTCCCTTATGTATTGAGCTGATATATGGAGCAACATCATGGTTCAGTGGAGAGAAATTGGCATTGCTATTGTCTGAGTCTTAGTAATAGGCATAAATCTTCTGTCAGTTAGTTACAAAATGCCAGGGAGGAAAGAAATGGAGTAGGGAAAGATCTTTGGAGTAGCAAGTTTGGGTGGTCATGATAACCTGTGTCTTCAGATTCATTTCCCTTAATTTGAGTCTTTGTGTTTAACTGTCCTACTATTGAATGGGATGGAATAAACACAGTGATCTTTATTTGTGGCCTTAAATAGCAGTGCAGAAATGCCTGAAGCTTGGACTTCTCCTGCACTCCCACCGCACAATGGTAACAAATAGTTCAACTTTAGCATATTGTTCCAAATTAAAAATTAGGGTAGAAAAAATGAGCAAACAATAAAAAAAGTACATGATCATAATAAGCTACTATGGTGAAATGAAAAATAAAGGCACAACCTCAGTAGAAGACAGAAAAGTCAAAACAACTATAAAGAGAGCCTCAAAGTAAAATGTGAATTGAACACAAGCTTAAAAAGTATTCCCAGATGAACTAAAAGAATGATATTTAAAATCAAATATGAGTGGTAGAGGAAAAATTAGGTAAAGAAAGAGAGTGAAGGAAGGAAATTGTGAAACATATAAAAACTTACTAAAAAAGACAAAAATACTGGAGTAAATAAATCCTGAAAAAACAGAATTGGCCAAATGAAAGAAGAATAAAAATTTCACTGATTAAAAACAAGTTCTTAAAAAGCAGAATTGGCCAAATGGAAAAGGAGATACAAAAACTCACTGAAGAAAATAATATGTGTACCTAACTCCTAAGAACTTTATTATTATTAGAGTGTTTATAAAGACTCCATATATGTGTGAGTTGATTATGTTGGGATAATGTGAAAAAAATGAACATTTTGGAGAAAGAGGGATGCTCTGAGAGAAGGAGAAAGGGAAAGAAACGATAGAGAAAATTAGCTCATAGAAGAGACATGTAAGGCAGAACTTTTTCAGTAGGAAAAATGCTGGCAGAGGTGGTGGGCAATGCTTATCATCATTCTCAACTAAATTGGCTGAAAGAGGGAAAGTGTATGTGTGTGTGCATACACATATATGTATATGTGTGTATATATATAAATATGTATGTGTCTCTGTATGTGTATGCATACACAAATACACACACTTAATTGAGTATGGAAATCTATTTTGCCCAACAGGGAAGTAGGAGGGGAAGGGAATGACAGAAAGCAATGGTGATAAAAAGGCAGATAGAGGAAAGGATTGGTCAGAGGTCAGAAGCAAAACTGACTTTAGAGGAAGTACTAAATAAAAAAAGAGAGAGAGAATGGAGGGTAATACACCACTAGTAATCATAACTGTGAATGAGAATGGAATGAACTCTCTAATCACCTAGAATCAGACAGCAGAATGGATTAGAAGCCAGAAGCCAACAATACGTTGTTTACAAGAAATACCCTTGAAATAGAGACACACAAAGAGTTAAAGCAAGGGTCTTTAGCAGAATTTATTATGCTTCAGCTGAAGTACAAACAGCAGGCATTGTAATTAATTATGATCTTAGGCAAAACAAAAGCAAAAATAGAGTTAATTAAAAGAAATAAGCAGGGAAACTAAATCTTGTTAAAAGCAACCATAGAAAATGAAGTAATATCAATACTAAACATATATACATTAAATACCAAAGCATCTAAATTCTTAAGGAAAAGTTAAGTGAGTTACAGGAATAAATAGACAGTAAAATTATACTAGTGGGTGAACTTAACTTTCCCCTTTCAGAGCTAGGTATCTATGACCATATAATTAATAGGAAAGAAGTTAAATAGATGAATCAGATCATAGAAAAGTTAAATATGAATGATCTCTGGAGAAAGCTGAACAGGAATATAAAGGTGTCTCTCTTTTTTCTTAGCAATACATGGCATCTTCACAAAAAATGACCATGTATCAAGGCATAAACACTATACAACCAAATACAGAAAAGCCTAAAACGCTACCTTTTCCAAGTCATAATGCAATGAGATAATGAGACAACATATTGTACTTTGTGGGATGCAACCAAAGCAGTATTAAAGGAAACTCTATATTTCTAAACACAAGCCATCAATAAAAAGGAAAAAGAATAGATTAATGAAGTGGGCATGTAGCCAAAAAACCTTGAAAAAGAACAAATTGAAAATCTCCAATTAAACATCAAAATGGAAATCTTGAAAATCAAAGAAGAGATTAATAAAATAGAAAGTTAAAAAAATATCCCATTGAACTAATAAATAAAAACAGGAGCTGGTTTTATAAGAAAATTGATAAACCTTTTATTAATTCGATTAAAAACGAAGAAAAACAAATTACCAGAATAAAAAGTTAATGTACTACCAATCAAGATGAAATTAAAGCAATTATTAGGATCTATTTTTGTCCAGTTACACTTCAGTAATACTGGCCTAGAGTCAAGAAGACTCAAATTTCTGCATGCAAATCCAGCCACAGCACTTACTAGATGTGTGACTCAGGGCAAGTCACTTAGCCCTGTTTGCCTCAGTTCTTTTGTAAAATCAGCTAGAGAAGGAAAAAGTAAACTGCTCCAGTGTCTTTACCAAATAACAGCAACAACCACACAACAACAATAACAAGAACAACAACAACATACCCCCAACAGAATCTTGAAGAGTTAGATATAACTGGAAAACAACTGAACAAGAACAACAAAAACCTCTAACAACCTAAGTAAAATCCATTTCATTTACAAATTTCAAGTCCACTATATTTACAAAAATACAAAATGCCCTCCTAAATATTTCTTACTTGATTTTGTTATTACAAATATTATTGGCTTCGTGTACTTATTTTACATCTTACTACTTTAAATTTTTAAACTTTAATGCTATTTCCTCTTTAAATTTCTTTACTGATCTCTGGACTTTTTTCAGTCGTCAGAAACAGCCATAGTTATATTTTCTCATCAGTGTTTATGCATTTAGTATTTGTCTATTTTCTTATAGTTTTTGGAAGCATTTCTACACCTATGTCAAATAATTTTTCCTCAGCATTTATTATAGAAATTTGTCATGATTCCCTATTGGAACTAGTGCTAACATTTTCTTTTAGAGATATACTTATGTTAATGAATGTCTTTCTATGTCTATACTTTCTAGTGTTTTTTAATTTAAATTTTTTTAATTATTTTATTTGTGTTCAATGTTCTACAATCACCTCCATATATCTTAGATTTTCCCCCTCCATCCCTGCCTTCCCCCACTTCCTTCCCACTCCTTCCCTGAGATCGCATACAGTTTTATATAGGTTCTACAGTACATTCCTATCAAATACATTTTCACCTTCATCATGTTGCAGAGAAGAATTAAAATGAATGGGAGAAATCATTAAACAAACCAAAACATAATACAAAAGAAAATGGTCTGCTTCATTCTGCGATCAAATTCCATAGTTCTTTCCCTGGATGTGGAAGGTATTTTGCCTTAAGAGACCATTGGGAATTTTTTAGGTCCTTGCATTGCAATGAAGTCCTAAGTCTACCAGAAAAAATCCTCGCACATTGTGGTTGGTGCTGTGTACAAAGTTCTCCTGGTTCTGCTCCTTTCACTCAGCATCAGTTCATATAAGTCTTTCCAGTTCTCTCTGCAGTCTTCCTTTTCTTCATTTCTTATAGTGCAATAATAGTATTCCATTACATTCATATACCACAATTTATTCAGTCATTTCCCAATTGATGGGTATCCCCTGGATTTCCAGTTTTTGGTCACCACAAAGAGAGCTGCTATAAATGTTTTTGTACATGTGGGACCCTTTCCGATTTTTATGATCTCTTGGGGATACAGTCCTAGAAGTGGTATTGCTGGGTCAAAGGGTAGGCACATTTTTGTAGCCCTTTGGTCATAGTTCCAAATTGCTCTCCAGAATGGTGGGATCAGCTCACAGCTCCATCAACAATGAATTAGTGTTCTAACACTCCCACATCTTCTCCAACATTTATCATCTTCCTGTTTTGTCATATTATCCAATCTGATAGGTGTGATGTGGTACCTCAGAGTTGTTTTGATTTGTACCTCTCTAATCAATAGTGATTTAGAGCATTTTTTTATATGACTACAGTTATTTTTAATTTCTTCCTCTGAAAACTGTCTGTTCATATCCTTTGATCATTTATCAATTGGGCAATGACTTGTATTCTTGTACATTTGACTCATTTCTCTAAATATTTTAGAAATGAGGTCTTTTTCACAGACACTAGTTGCAAAAATTCATTCCCAGTTCTTTGCTTCCCTCTTAATCTTGGTTGCATTGGGTTTGGTTGTGCAAAACATTTAAGTTTAATACCATCAAAATTATCCATTTTGCACTTCATAATATTTTCTATGTCTTCTTTAGTCAAAAATTCTTCCCTTCTCCTAAATCTGATGAATACACTATTCCTTGCTCCACTAATTTGTTTATAGTATCTGTCTTTTTACCTAGATCATGTCTCCATTTGGACTTTACTCTTGTGTATGGTGACAGGCATTGGTCTGTGCTAAGTTTCTGCCATACTGTTATCCAGTTTTCCCAGCAATTTTTGTTGAACAGTGAGTTCTTATCCCAGAAACTGGAGTCCTTGGGTTAATCAAACAGAAGATTGCTGTATTCACTGACTACTGTGTCTTGAGTACCAAACCTATTCCCCTAGTCTACCCTTCTGTTTCTTAGCCAGTACCAAGTGGTTTTGATAACTGCTGCTTTATAATGCAATCTGAGATCTGGTAGAGCTAGGTTACCTTCCCTAGCATTTCTTTTCATGAGTTCCCTTGATATTCTGGACCTTTTGTTCTTCGAGATAGTTTGATTGGTATAGCAATTAATCAGTAAATTAATTTAGGTAGAATTGCCATTTTTGTTATATTGGCTCTGCCTACCTGTGACCAACTGATGTTTTCTCACTTACTTAGATCTGACTTTATTTATGTGAAAAGTGTTTTGTAATTGTGTTCATATAATCACTGGATTTCTTTTGGCAGGTAGGCTTCCAAATATTTTATAGTGTCTACCCTAGCTTTAAGTGGGATTTCTCTTTCTATTTCTTGTTGTTGGGCATTGTTAGTAATATATGGAAATGCAGAAGATTTGTGCAGGTTTATTTTGTAACCTGCAACTTTGCCAAAGTTGTTCATTATTTCAAGTAGTTTTTTACTTGATTCTTTGGGGTTCTCTAAGTATATCATCACATCATCTGCAAAGAGTGATAACTTAGTTTCTTCTTTATCTATTCTAATTCATTCAATTTCTTTTTCTTCTCCTATTGCTACAGCTAACATTTCTAGTACCATATTGAAAAATAGTGGTGATGATGAACATCCTTGTTTCACCCCTGATCTTATTGGAAATGCATCTAGCTTATCTCCATTGCATATAATGTTTGCTGAAGTTTTTAGGTAGATACTGCTTATCGTTTTATGGAAAGTTTCATTTATTCCTATGCTCTCCAGTGTTTTCAATAGAAATGGGTGTTGTATATTGTCAAAAACTTTTTCTGCATCTATTGAAAGAATCATGTGGTTTCTCTTAGTTTTGCTGTTGATGTGATCAATAACATTAATAGTTTTCCTAATATTGAGCCAGTCTTGCATTCCTGGTATAAATCCTACCTGATCATAATGTATTATTCTCGTGATAGGTTCTTGTATTCTTTTTGCTAAAATCTTGTTTAAAATTTTTGCATCTATATTCATGAGAGGAATTGGTCTATAATTTTCTTTCTCTGTTTTGGCTCTTCCTAGTTTAGGTATCAAAACCATATCTGTATCATAGAAAGAATTTGAGAGGATTCCTTCTTCCCCCGTTTTCACAAATAGTCTAGATAGTATTGGAATTAACTGCTCTTTAAATGTTTGATAGAATTCACTTGTGAATACATCCAACTCTGTTGATTTTTTCCTAGGGAGTTCATTGATAGCTTGTTCAATTTCTTTTTCTGAGATGGGGTTATGTAAGTATTCAATTTCTTCTTCCATTAATCTGGGCAATTTATGTTTTTAAAAATAATAATCCATCTCATTTAGATTGTTGAATTTATGGGCATACAGTTGGGCAGAGTAATTTCTAATTAGTGTTTTAATTTCCTCTGCTTTGGAGGAGAGTTCACCCTTTTCATTTTTGATATTGGTAATTTGGCCTTGTTCTTTTTTTTAAATCAAATTGATCAAAGATTTATCAACTTTATTGTTTTTCATAAACGAACACTTAGTTTTTTAATTTTTTCAATAGTTTTCTTAATTTCCATTTTATTAATCTCTCCTTTGATTTTCAGTATTTCTAAATTAGTATTTACTTGGAGATTTCAAATTTGTTCTTTTTCTAACTTTTTCAGCTACATGCCCAATTCGTTGATCTCCTCTTTCTCTATTTTATCCATGTAGGCATTCAAAGATATTAAGCTTCCCCAAAGAAATGCTTTTGCAGTATTCCATAAGTTTTGGTAGGTTGTCTCATTATTGTTCTCTTGAATGAAGTTGATTTTTTTCTATGGTTTGTTATTTCTCACACTCATTATTTAGGATTAGATTATTTAGTATCCAATTAATTTTTGGTCTATCTTTCCATGGACTTTTATTGCATCTAATTTTTATTGCATTGTGATCTGAGAAGGATGCATTGGCTATCTCTACCTTTCTGCACTAGCTTGTGAGGTTTGCATGCCCTAGTACATGGTCAATATTTGTATCTGTGCCATGTGCCACTGAGAAAAAGTTGTATTCCTTTCTATCCTGTTTCAATTTTCTCCAGAGATCTATCATATCTACCTTATCCAGAGTTTTATTCACCTCCTTAACTTCTTTCTCATTTATTTTGAGATTAAATTTATTAAGTTCAAAGAGGGAGAGGCTGAGGTCTCCTACTAGTATAGTTTTGCTGTGTATGTCTTCCTGTAACTCCCTTAACTTCTCCTCTAAGAATTTGGGTGCTATACCACTTGGAGCGTATATTTTTGTAATGAAATTGCTTCATTGTCTATGGTACCTTTTAACAGGATATAGTTTCCTTCCTTATCTCTTTCGATTAGATCTATTTCTGCTTTTGCTTTGTATGAGATTAGGATTTCTATGCCTGCTTTTTTACATCAGATGAAGCACAATATATTCTGCTCCAACCTTTTGCCTTTACCCTGTGTGTATACCCTCATTTCAAATGTGTTTCTTGTAAATGACATATTGTTGGATTATAGTTTTTAATTCATTCTGCTATCCATCCCTGTTTTATGGGAGAGTTCATCCCATTTACATTCACAGTCATGGTTACTATCTGTGTCTTTCCCTCCATCCTCTTTCCCATCGTTTGTGCTTTTAGTTCTTCCCTCTGCCTTCCCCTCCACATTAGAAAAAATGAATGTTTTTCTTTGTTGAAGACATTTTCTTCATCTGCTGATGTAAGAGTGTGGTTTTGTGTTTGTTTTCTTTCTCTTTCAATGCCTCTAGATAGAGTCTTTTAGGTTATCTCTGGTTTTCTGATTATCCAGGGGGGCTTTCAATTTGTTTGGCTACACTGGTGCGGGCTTTTGTGGTGGCTCCTTTTCTTATTGCCTGTGGTCTTCTGTTTCACTTTTTGTGTACATCTGGAGTTAAAAAAGCAAATTTTTGCAGTTTCTAATTGAATTTCTTCGTAATTTTTTGGGCTGATGAATTTGGTTTTGCAATTTTTGGAGCAGATATTTTGGAGGGGGCATTGCTAGCCTCTGTTCAAGCAGACATCATAATCAGAAGCCTCCAATAAATTATTTCAATTGCAAATTTTTCTTTATTGTCTTCCTCTTTAATGTTTTTCTTTCCTCACCAAACTGTTAAAAACTTATTTTTCAGTAATATTCTTTTACTGTGGCAGTTTCAAGAAGGTTTATTTGTCTTGCCCTCATCAATTCTGTGCTTTTCTAGTCTACTCTGAATTTTCTATTCTCATTTCTGGTTTATAGCCTTCTGGATTCTATGTCCCTCATGTGTCTTTTTAAAGCTTCTGAAATACCAGATTCAAAGTTCTCTTTCTATGTCATTTCCATCTCTTTGCCTTTGTAGATTTTATCCTATTGGAACTCTTTTCTTCTTTACTTCTTTGCTCTTAGTAATATGAATTCATGTGTGAAGTCATGATCAATATAAAATGCTTAGTATATCTGGTTCTATGCCAGGCTCTTCCCATGATGCATTCTTTATTCTTAAGCCTATTTTTTCTTATGTATGATCTATTCTCCAGCCTAACATCACCAATTTAGGTCCTGGCTCACTCATACTCTCACATGGGTTGGGATGCTGTCTTAGGATTTACTACTCAGAAAAGATAATTAGCAAATGTGCAAATTCTCTCCTCCCCAATCTTCTGAAAATTTGCATTATAAAACTCCATTCTTTTATTGCAGACACAAAGCTCTACCATGTGAATGTTTTTTATATCCTTTTTCTTTCCTTTTCACTTTTGCAAAAGTTCCCCTGTTTTTTTTAGTCTCTTCCCTTCATCACTTTAATTCATTCTCCCAATGTTATCTGCTGTTTTGGAGAAATTCTACAAATGATTATGCCTTCATTATATATCAATGGAATTGGTATGGGTGCATATACACCTCTGTTCTTTAATATTTCTGACTCCACCAACATGTCTTCCTATTCTATTATTCCTTACTATCATAGATATAGATATATTTATTGGGGATGATGTAATTTAATCCATGGAGTATTGTTTCAATTCTTCCACCTTTGCTTTTTTCTCAATCTTTAATTTCCTCTAAATCTTTAAGTTCTTTTTGTCCCTTGATGGCATTTTTTTGCCTCTTTCTTTTACTACAACAAATCAATTATTTCTTAAAAATCTCCAAATATGAGAGAGTTAACTTCACCACTTTGTCTTTTCTTGGTAATTGTACTTATTCTTTGTGTATTTCTGATGTTTCAGGTTATTTGAAGGTTGAATGATTGGCTTATCTTATGTTGTGCCCTCTGCATGAATGCTGACATTCTTCACTTTTGTTGAGTATCTATCTTTTAAAAAATAGGCATGGGTTTGCAAGAAAGGTTATTTTAGGTTGAGCCACACTGCTGCTGTTCGCTTCTGAATATCTTTCTTTCCTCTCAGGGGTTCCTGACTAGGGAAATTCTTTCTCAGGAATAGATCTTCTTCTTAGTCCACCTGAGCAGGTGACTCAGACTTAGGGGGCAGCAAACTACCACACTGGAAAATGTGCCCAGTGTGTTGTCCCAGAAATGGTCTGAGGGAGCCCTAATATGGGTATGGATTTGCTCTTTTGTGGTCCATAGCTTTCTCTATGTCTACACATGTTCACTCCTGGACCTTCCCTGTCTCCACTAGAACCAAACTTCTCTATGTCCCCATACTGAACAGTGTTAGATAAATGACTCACCACAACTTTTCCCCTAGATTTCCCCATAAAGGTTCATTCAGGTCCATTTTCTAGTTTTGGTTGGGGGAGTTTTGTGGAGGGGAACTTGACTTTTTGGTTCTTTCCACTTCACCATATTGCTTCTGTCTGACCTTTACATATATTAATGGTAGTTTATGATCAGATCAGAGAGGCAAGGTCACCTGGTGAATTATGACATAGCATTGGTGTCAAAGCTTTATGTTTAAGTCACAATTCTGTCTTCTACAAACTGTGTGAACCTGGGCAAAGGTATACGAATTTAACCCTCTAATTCCCTCTAGCAAGTCTTATATAAGACCATATAAC
The DNA here is from genome assembly GCF_028372415.1 of Notamacropus eugenii. Taxonomy (NCBI): domain Eukaryota; kingdom Metazoa; phylum Chordata; class Mammalia; order Diprotodontia; family Macropodidae; genus Notamacropus; species Notamacropus eugenii. The sequence goes on along the minus strand of NC_092872.1, from coordinate 452,221,865 downwards.
TTTTAATTATTGCCTGTCTCCATTGATAGAGGTAGTTTCCTCATTTACCCTAGAACAATAAATGAAAGATTCGTACATATATCTAAGAAAGGAGAGATTGATTTTTTATGCATCTCCATTAGGCTCCCAAAAGCCTGAATGCCTTTCCTAGTTCCTATATATCCTTATACCATATGCCCTGTTTACCAAAGTTCAGTACATAATTACTGCAGCCTATGAAAACTCTAAATTAACAATACTCATCTCTGTGACCTTCACAACAATGAAGCTCCACCCAAATCTTTTTAGTGATTTATGTATGATTTCATACTTCTTCCCATAATGAGGACATTGTAAGATATTCAATAAATATATACAGATATATGTAAATATACATATATACATATATATATATTCAAGAGGAAATATGCTCATACAATCCCCAACAGCTTCCTGCTAGAGACTGCATGATAAGTGTTGGAGGTAAGAGATTTTGCCAAATACATCATCAGGCTCAGAGTCTGCAGGGTTTCCTCCTCTTGAATTCATTCTTAAGTACCAACTTCACATTCTTTTTACTCAGACTGTAGATGAGAGGGCTAAGCATAGAGTTTGTTTGGCTACTCCTTGGAGGACTTGGGTCATGTAGGAAATTATTGCTGGCCCATAAAAGAGGATGATCACAAGGAGGTGAGAACCACAACTCTAGATTGCTTTGTCTCTCCCTGAAGTTGTCTTCATTTTTACCACTCACTGTGATAGAGCAATAGGAAACCAGATAAGGGACACAGGTAGAAGAAGAATTACCTCTCCCATGTAGACAATGACTATCGCTGTGTGGTGGTTGTCAGTAGATGCTAGGGATAAGAGGGTTGGGGTCTCAAAAAAGAAAAAAAGAAATCATATTGTTACCTTGTAATGGAAGCCTTAGTGTAACATAGTGTCCACCAAGGATAGTAGAACACCACTGACCCCAAGCCCAAGAGGTGGTAGTGCATGGAGTCACATCACAGCTAACAAGGTACACTGCGTAGCTCCAAATATGAGAGAGAAGAAAACTGAGCACCACAGTATATGAAAGAAATTTTGAGAAAAATTTAGATAAAAAGAGAAATCAGTGCCATTATCATCTAAAGGCATCTTGATTTCCAAGACAATCCTTTCAAAAATTCAATAAATATCCGTATCTAATGCCCATCTCCCTCTAATTAAATCTACATTTCTAAAGCATCAGCACTTCAGGGAAAACAGAATTTGTCACTCAAGTTTAAGTGGTTGTTAAATTTTATGGTGATTATAACAATGTCTCCTAGCATATCTCATCGAAAATGTAACATTTTATAATAGAGTTTGAGGGTAGATATAGGAAGCTAAGTACCAATTATAATATTTTTTCTACTTAACAGTGAACCCCAAATTCCAAATACCCGAATTAAAAGTAAGTTTAGGAAATAGCATTTAATTTTGATTTGGAAAATAACTATTAAAAACTATCCATTGGAACTGTTAGAAATCCTAGCTGAATTCATCTGCATTTTCTTCTAATGGATTGTTGTTTATCAAAACAAATTTTACCTGTTTGTTAAAGAAAATCTTCTAGTATAGCTATGTGAGTTTCTGAAAAAAAGAAATTGACCTTCTTTATAAATATTCAATAATTCAGACTAACTCAGTCTGATAGTACCACTAATCAGGGCAACGTAATGGGATTTGGTTGTCCTAACTTCCTACTACATCATACAATATCTTTGCATTTTTGGAGTTTTTTTGGTCAATAACTATGATGGGATTTTCTGTAAGTAAAATGACTACAAGTTAAAATTCTTGGGTTCTGCTTCTGACTTTGCTTTAGATTTGCTCTCTTGATGTTTCTATTTTTTTCTCTCTCCTTACTTCTTACTCTTATCAACAGGTTCAGGGTATCAGAGGGCCTAAAAAGTAGATCCAGGGAAGGCAAACTCCAACTCATCCTGTATCTCTGCTATTACTCCAATGATAGTGCTCAATTTTCTCATTTGACCCTCGAGGAAGGGCAAGTTTAAAGAACTTTTGATAAAACAGCAGAGGAGGTAAAGGAACTAGTAGGATGTTTTTGGGGGGCATGTCTGTTCTAAGAAACATAAATTTTGAGGGGCCAAGTAAGAACAATGTTAAATTGCCATGCCACCACCTAAACCTGTTTTCCCACTGCAACACTCTGTGTTTCTCTAGAACTATATTAATTAATATTTGATTAAATGCAATAGAGACCTTGAATCCAAATATCCTTGAAATATATGGTATTAGACTGCTTCAGTAAGTGTTTCCACTTTGACCCTTTTCTGTCCTAAATGCAACACTCTTACCTGGATTGCAGAAGACATGAGGAAAACATCTGCTAGCCAGTGTGAGACTTTAAATGCAGAATATATAACAGAAGTATCCTCTGAGTAAGATAGAAAGTAGTGATCTTGTTCAGCAGGCAGAAAACATATTTCAAATTCTTGTAAAAAAGGATAGGAAAAGAGAAGGAAGAAGGGTATGGGGAGGTGGAGAGGAGTAGAAAACTGGCTCAAATCAACCATTTCCATTAGAAAATATGCTTGGTGGTTCAGAGTACTTACCTTTCAAATAAGTACTGCGTCTTTGAGGATAGTCCTGTTTTAATGGGCTGTGGTGTGAGCTGGTCTCTGGAGCATCTAATATACTCTGGAGGATTCTTTCTCATTAGGGTAGATCTGTGTATTAGGGTGTTCTATGTTTCTATTCAGGATGGTTTTCAGGTGTTATCAAGAATGACATTATAGTGTAGGTGCCTCAAAATTACACACTCACCTATAAACTCTGAATATTCTCTTTCTCTCTTTCCCTTTATTCCTTTTGACTCCTTCATAGGTAGATACATAGAGGAATGATAAAATAACTTTGTGGTCTACTGATTTTTTCATGATACCAGACATCTTCTAATCTATTTACAAGAATATATACATTTCTGATCCTAGATTTCATGATTTGTTTTCCTAAGGAAAAAAAAGCATTTGAAGTGCCCATAAATTATATTCATCAAGGTAGTGGTATAATCTTAGGGTTTGGTGATGTTCAGACGTTTAAATCAGGAACTAGTAAGAGAGAGCCTCAGGTTTAGAACTAAAGAGGTCATCTGGTCCAACCCAAATGATCAAGTTTCTCTACAACATCCTTGACATTTGGCTCTCAGCACCACTTATGACCTTTTGTGGTCTCACTAAATCTTAATATATTTCATTTTACTTTGAAACAACTATTAATTACTCAAAGAATTTTTTCCTAAGGGGTGAAATTTACATTCTTATAATTATTTTCCTTGGTTCAAATTAAAACTGGCAGGGGATGAATATAGCTTCATATCAGCATGTCAATATAGAGGGAACATGCTTTATCAGGGAGTTGATGGCTGCCTGTACACCTATCCTTACCATTTTCCTTTGATCCACTCAGTAGCACAACTCACAGGTTACCAACTTCATGGCTCCATCACTGGTGCATCCTTATTCTTTTATGGACTTTTGCTTTGAACCATTATGGGTGCTTATGTTACAGTTTCTGAGCCATATCTATTTCTGTAGCCACTCCAGCATCAATCACGGTGCTGTATGTGCTGTTGCAGGCTCCCCATTATAATTAAATTTGGAATGATAATAAATATCTCTAGTTACTTCTCTACTCTCTAATACCACTTGGAGCAACTTTTCAAGTTAAAGACTATTCAAACATCTTAAGACAGCTATCATACCCTCTAATTCTTCTCTGCAGGAAAAATCTCCTAGATGTTTCAAATGATCTTCATGTGACATTTGTTTCTTATCTATCAATTTATGTCTTGGCTGAGTAGGCTGTTTCATTGTTATCTGCCTTCCCTTGGATTGACTGCTCTGCATAATTGAGGGCTGTATGTTGTACTTAGTTACTTCTTCCTGTTACTCTCTTCCTGCTTTTGTCATGTAGGAGTAAGTTTAGAGATACTCCAATGCTTTTTCGTAATATTTTTTTAACTTTGGAAGCTTCTCATCAATAATAGCTTATAGTTAATTATAACTAAGTTTTTATATATGTGCTAGGCATTGTGCCAACTGCTTCAAAATTTCTATTTCATTTGATCCTCATAATAACTCTGAAAGGCAGGTGCTATTATTATTTCCAAATTAAAAATGAGTAAACTGATCCAGGCAGAGTTTATGTGATATGCTCAACATCAATTAGTAAGTGTCCAAGGCTGAATTTTAATTCAGTTCCCTCTGACACGAAGCCTAGTGCTCTACTTTGCCAAGTAGCTGATCCAATCATCCTTCCAAACCTCCTTTTGACATTCAACAAATTGTCAATCTGCTTTCTAAATAACGATCACTAGAATTGGTCTACTTCTTAGGGGTTAGCAGGTCTAGCACCCTTCCTCACCCTGAGCATTATATTTCTATTAGTGAAATCTCTCCAAAATTGAGCTTTAAGCATAAAGTCCATGACTTACCATACCCCAATTCTACCAGTGGAACAGGATCCAAGTTTCAGGGTCATTTAGAGTTAGGGCATTATTTATCAAAAATTAGATAAAGCCCAAAGGAAAAAGAGAGCCAACATTCTCCTAAACAGGAGGTAAATGATCTGAGGGGCCTTAACTATGGGCAGGAGAAGAAGCTCCTGCAATTCAAACACTTAAACTTTAGATCATAGAAGGATCATTAACAGTATCTGAGTTGACAGCATATTACCATTGATAATGTTTTGAAGGTATTCAGGTATTAAGAAACATTATTCTTGTGTTTGAAAGTCAAATTTTCTTTTCAGGCTGGTCTTTTCATCCATGAAGAGAAGCATGAAAAGGGAAACAGCAAAGAGAAGTCATAAGGGACTTACTAAAGTTGAACTGTTTACATTCCTACATGGAAAGACAAGATTTGTAACTCTTGAAACTTTTCAGTATCTACACACACACACACACACACACACACACACACACACACACACACGCACACACAGACAGAGAACATAGAGTGAATTGAATAGGATGGGATCATATCTTAAAAAAATGAAATTAAATGGTGAGAGAGAAATATATTGGGAGGAGAAAGGGAGAAATGGAATGGGGCAAATTATCTCTCATAAAAGAGGCAAGCAAAAGACGTTTTAGTGGAGGGAAAATGTGGGGAGGTGAGAGAAAAACATGAAGTTTGCTCTCATCACATTCCACTAAACGAAGGAATAAAATGTACACTCATTTTGGTATGAAAACCTATCTTACAATACAGGAAAGTGGGGGATAAGGGGATAAGCAGGGTGGGGGGGATGATGGAAGGGAGGGCATGGGGAGGAGGGAGCAATTTGAGGTCGACACTCATGGGGAGGGATAGGATCAAAAGTGAGAATAGAAGCAATGGGGGGCAGGATAGGATGGAGGGAAATATAGTTAGTCTTACACAACACGACTATTATGGAAGACATTTGCAAAACTACACAGATATGGCCTATATTGAATTGCTTGCCTTCCCAAAGGGAATGGGTGGGGAGGGAGGGATGAAGAGAAGTTGGAACTCAAAGTTTTAAGAACAGCTGTTGAGTTCTGTTCTTGCTACTAGGAAATAAGAAATACAGGTAATGGGGTATAGAAAGTTCTCTGGCCCTACAGGACAAAAGAGAAGATGGGGACAAGGGAAGGGAGGGATGATAGAAGAGAGGGCAGATTGGTGATAGGGGTAATTAGAATGCTCGGTGTTTTGGGGTGGGGAGAGGGAACAAATGGGGAGAAAATTTGGAACCCAAAATTTTGTGAAAATGAATGTTAAAAGTTAAATAAATAAATTTTAAAAAAAAGTAAAAAAAAAAAAAAAAAGAAACATTATTGCGGTCTCCCATCTAGAAAGGCAGGCATAAAAATTCACAGAAGATAGATCAGAGATTATCAGATAAGGACGAAGTGAGGCATGGAACTTATGTGTTATGGAGCAATTAAGGCAAGACATGGCCCATATAATCACTCATAACCTGACCTAGCCAGTAAAGACTATAGCTTTGCAGGTGAAGGCCTGAACAGTACAACTCACATGCTTCCCTTGAGAGTTCTCATTGCAGGTATTTGTGTCCTTTCAATGATTAATCCTGTCCCTCAGTGTACTCACATATCTCCTGCTCTGTCACCAATAACTACTCCTCACTAATTCTTTTTGAAATATCTTTCTCCTGAGAGGCTAGTCTTCAAATGCAAAGCACTTCTCTTATCATATACAAATCATCTTCAATTCATTCAAGTGAAATCATACCTTCTTCATCTTTGTGCAGTCTTCAAACTCTTATCTATTTTCCAGTAATTTGGCAGTTTGATTATATTCATAGATATCTTTTATATAGATTAATAAATATTATCAATACAAGGACACAGCTCTTATTTCATCTACATTGTGTTAGGCCCTCTTATTCTTATTCTTTGTAATATGCTTAACTAATGTGACATTGACTTATTAACTCTCTTAATCATGGATTGTACAACCATTGAATTGCTGACTACCACATGATCCATAGACCACCTGGTAACACAGATGACTAGACTGGGGGAACAACAGTTCTTTTCCAATATGATATTACTCTTGTCCTCATTTGTGCCTTTGTGTCAGAAATCATCTTCTCTTTCTCTAGGACTCACAAGGGAAAGTCAAATTCCCTATCTAATTACTGTGAATCCAGAGAAAATAGAATTGGGTATTCATAACTTCAAATTCTTTACCTGAATATAAGAACCAATCTACAGTTCCACCCAGTGATTAATGGTATTCCTTTTTTTCTCTAATCTCTTCAGCATTGGCTATTTTCATCTTATATCACTGCTAATTTACTGTGTGAGGCAAAACTCAAAATTGTTTTGACTTATATTTGTCTTATTAATAGTGACTCAGAGGAATCTTTCACGTGATTGCTCATTGTTGGCTATTTTTTCTTTGAGAAGAGATTTTTCATGCCCTTTTATCCCTGTGCTTTGAGATATGACTCTCCTTCCTGGTCGTTCCCTATACATATTAGATATCTGACACTTGTGAGCAATATTTCATGCAAAAATTTCCTCCAAATATCAGCTTCCCTTAGTGGAATTAATTTTTTTTTTGTGCAAAAGCTTTTAAATTTCTTGTATTTAAAATGATCTATTTTACATTTTGTGACTTCCTGTTTCCTATGTTTGTTCAAGTATATTCTTTTTAGCCAAGGCTATTGAAAGTTGCATGATAAAGTTTTCTTTTCATATTTATAAATGATATGATCTTAAATAAACAGGTTGCAAACGCCTTTTGATCTTACTCTGAAATATGGGGTAAGCTGTTGGTCTAAATAAGGAAAATATAGCCTAAAGTCTATGAAATTAAAAAAATTTTTTTTTATAATTTTACTTCAAAATTATTGGTTTCCCTTGTAATTCTCTGTATTTTTGTATGCTATCTATGACTCATAAAAGTTAAGAATGCTTTATCTAGATGGAATTTATGTCAAATATCTTTTTCATTTTTCTCAGTTTTTCTTTTCAAACAAGGAGTTCTAGTTCCTTCTCTCCAGTAATTTTTATTTTTAGATTAATTAAACACTGAGTTACTAGGTTTAATTGTTTATGATTCTTCCAAATCTAGGTTGTTCCAAAGATTTATTTTTCAGTTTGTTAAAAAATCATACCAAATATTATTGAAAATATTATCTTCATACCACATATTGTACTTTCCAGTTCCATTTCTCTTTTCATTATTTCTCCTAATAATTCATATCTATTAAAATTAATTTTATTATTGTATCTACTTTTATAAAGTATCCATATTTTTCATAAAGTATTGTTTCTGTGGAGCAATCTTATATATTAGTTTAAGTAATATTATTAGTTTTATTATATTGGCATGACCCAACCAGGAACACTGACTATGCTTCTAATTATTTGTTTCTATTTTTTTCAAGAGTATCTCGTAATTGTATTTATATAATTCTTGATTGTACCATGGTGATTGCCTTCCAGACACGTTGTATATTGATTTCAGATGAGACTTCCCATTCTGGTGTTTCTTTCTTGATTTTGTTATTATTAAATGCAAATGCTATTGGTGTTGTAGGCTTATTTTATATCCTGTCACTGTATAGAATACAGGGCATTTTATGTTGTGAAGCTATTGTCTCTTTAAATTTATTGTCTTATGTGATCTACAGAGATCTCAGAAACAGGGATAGTTTTGTCTTCTTTTGAGCTACATTTGTGTTTTTAGTGTTTATCTATTTTCTTATTGTTATTGATAACATTTCTAGATCCATATTATATTTTTAGGTTTTTTTGGTGGAATAAGCATTTACTTATTTACTTTAGCATGGGAAATTGATTGCCAACCTCTGTTTAAACAGTCATCTTGTTCAGAAGTGCGCCCTCTCTAATTTTAATTTTTAATTTTTCCTTTTTATCCTCTTCTTTTATTCTTTCTCTTTCCCTGTTAGCTAAGCAAGTGTCAACAGATTCCTTCTTCTCCTCTTTTGCAACTTTTAATTTTTAATATTGTTCTTTTACTGTGTCCTTTTAAAGGAGTTTTTTCTTTGCCTTATTCTTCTCATCTTTTCTCTACTTTTCTGTTCTGTTCTTGATTTTATATCCTGATTCTTGGTTTATATCCTTACATAGTCCTCATTTATTCTCTGGCTTTTTATGTACCTTTAAAGCTTTTGAAGTACTAAGGTTAAGCTTCTCCTATGTTATTTCCTCCTTATTGCCTTTGTAATTTTCACCTTTTTGTATCTTTTTTTTCTTTTACATCACTCTCAGAAATATCAATTCTTGCATGAAGCCATGATCAATGAAAGCAATGTTTAACATATTTGTTCCTACCTCTTTCCTTTCATAGCATACCTTACATTTGTAAGACAATTTTGTCTTATCTCTCTGAACCTCAGAACTTGAATTGATGACTTCCTTTGAGAAGTCACATGTACTCTCATGTGGGTTGGAATTCTGTCTTAGGATTTACTACCCTTATTCGGAGAATGTAGTTTGCAAAAGTTTGAATTTCCTCCTCTTTCCTTCTCTGGAAACACTCACTATAAAGTCCCATTCTTTTACTGAAGACACAAAACTCTGCCATGTGAGTATTCTTTAAAGACATATTTTTCCTTTTCATTTTTAGGGAAAGTCCTTTTATCCTTTCCAGTCCTCCAACCATAGTCCCTCTATTGTTTATATTTCACTCTCCCAAAGTCTTGTGCCATTGTTCAGAAACTGTATGTATAACTGTAACTTCACTGTTGATATCTGGAGTTGGTATGGGTGTATTACCCGCTTTCCTTTATACTTTTCTATCTCTGACTCCCTTATCATACTTTCCTATTCTGGTATTCTTTACTACAATAGATATTGATGTATTTGTTTGAGATGATAGGATTTAATCAATGGAGTATAACTTCATTTCTTCCACCTTTGCTCTTGAATCTTTAATTATTTTTGACACTTAATGTCCTCTTTTTTGTTTTTCCTTTTGTTATATAGATTAATCATTTTCTTTTTTAATACAAAAATCCATAGAGATGAGAGAATTGATTTCATCACTCAGCCTTTTCTTGAAATTATACTTACTTTCTCTTTGTGTATTTCTAGTGTTGGTACTCTTTGAATTTTTTACTCACCTTGAATTATTTCCTTGGCATGAATGCCTCACTTTTGTTAAATATTTCTGTTTTAAAATTGATAGTTAAGCTCAGGTCAGCAAGCAATATTATTTTAGGCTGTTCCTGAACTCTTTGCTGTTTGGGACATACTCTTGAAATTTCTTCTTTACTTTCTCATGAATGCAGAAGAAATCTGTTCCGATTTTTCTTTTTACCTGAAGTTCTTTCTTCCAAAATGTTCTATTTACTACGGAAATAGTTATATTTGATTTCTACATGCTTTGGACTTTCAGTCTTTCCCCTTTTGATTTTCACTGCACACTTTCTGACTCTCACCCTACTGACTATGGTTTACCTGGGGGATAGATCTCAAAGTATCTCATCCTCCTTCCATACCTGACAATCCATGGTTCAGCAGCCTAGCTTCTTTCCCAAGTAGCTTTTGGGTGATCAAAACTGGTCCCAGCTGGATGCTGTGCTCTTTCCTTCAGGTTTGAGTGCTGCATAGTTCCTCACATACACGGTGTCCTGTCCTGGTGACCTCTCCCACTTTCTCCATTCCTTAGTTATATGACCAGCAGTCCAGATAACTATAGGTAGAGCCTGCTTTCCTCAGTACTTGGAAGTCAGAGATTTGTAGCCCCGGTGTTTCTGGGTTGTAGCTCCTGACAGGATTTTTGTTCCTGAAGGGATACAGCCAAACTGACTGTCAGTGCCCAAGAACACTTCCACAGCCTGGAGCCTGGGTCTCCATGGCATTGGAAAGAGAAAGAAAGGAAAGAGGCACAAGGGTGAACTTTGACATGTAAATAAAATTGTTGGCTCCAGAGCAAACCAGAACTAGAACCTAAACTAAACCAAAAATTTAAGAGCCAATGAGGTTTTATTGAGTTTGCCACCAAGAAAGCCCAACACATAGAGGCAAAGATTCTCCAGAGGAACAAAAGGACAAAGCTTAGATAGGTGTCAATTTAGACAGGAGAGAAACTAGGTATGGGGTACTTCAGGATTTGACAGGACTTGTTGCTGCGAGCTTGCAGAATAGGAATAAGAAAGAAATGTGGCTATCTCTTGATTGAACAGGACCTGTTATAGGGGCTGGTAAAAGGTAAGACTCTTCCTCAGGTAAGCTATTTCTTGTAAACCCACCTACATAGATAGGGCTGTCCTCACTGTTTTAACAGTATGGAAGGTTACAGACAGGGTAGGATTGCAATACCATCAGGGGTGATGTAGGAGAGAGGAACTACAGACAAAATGAAATTGCTTTAGTTTTCTCAGACATTATTAGACTATTAATAGTCTTACACTTTTTATTTTTTAATATTTATTTATTTTTAGTTTTCAGCATTTATTTCCACAAAATTTCGAGTTCTAAACTTTGTCCCCATCTCTCCCTTCCCACCACCTCAAAGCACCATTCATTCTGATTACTTCTTCCCCCGATCTGCCCTACCTTCTATCATACCCCTCCCTTCCCTTATCCTCATTTTTTTCTTTTCTTGTAGTGCAAGATAGATTTCTATACCCCATTACCAGTATTTCTTATTTCCCAGTTATATGCAATAACAATTTTGAACATTCATTCCAAAAACTTTGAGTTCTAACTTCTCTTCCTTTTTCCCTCCCCACCCAACCCCACTGAGAAGGCAAGCAATTTAATATAGACTACATATGTGTAGCTTTGCAAAAGTCTTCTATAATGGTCATGTTGTATAAGACTAAGTATATTTCCATCCATCCTACCCTGCCCTCCATTAATTCTATTGCCTCTTTTGACCTTGTCCCTCCCCAGAAGTGTTATACCCTCCTCCCATTTGCTCTCCTTTCTATCATACTCCCTACCTCACTTCTACCCTTTTCCCCTACTTTCTTGTAGTGTAAGATAGATTTTTATACCAATTTGAGCATGCATGTTATTCCCTCCTTAAGCCAAATGTGATAAGAGTAAGCTTCACTTTTTCCCCTCTCACCTCCTCCCTTTTTCCCTCCATTGGAAAAATGTTTTCATGCCTCTTTTATGAGAGATAGTTTGCCCCATTCCATTTCTCCCTTTCTGCTCCCTGTATATTGCTCTCTAAAACCTTAATTTTATTTTTTTTAGATATCATCTCTTCCTATTCAACTCACCCTGTGCCTTCTGTGTGTGTGTGTGTATGTGTGTGTGTATGTGTGTGTGTGTGTGTGTGTGTGTGTGTGTAAAATTCCTCCAATTACCCAAATGCTGAGAAAAGTTTCAAGAGTTACAAATATGATCTTTCCATGTAGTAATATAACAGTTCAACTTTAGTAAGTCCCTTAGGATTTCTCTTTCCTGTTTACCTTTTCATGCTTCTCTTAATTCTTGTGTTTGAAAGTCAAATTTTCTATATAGTTCTGGTCTTTTCATCAAGAATGCTTGAAAGTCCTCTATTTCATTGAATGACAATTTTTTTTCCCTGAAGAATTGCACTCAGTTTTGCTGGGTAGGTGATTCTTGGTTTTAATCCTAATTCCTTTGATTTCTGGAATATCATATTCCAAGCCCTTTGATCCCTTAATATAGAAGCTGTTAGATCTTGTATTATTGTGATTATATTTCCACAATACTCAAATTGTTTATTTCTAGCTGCTTACAATATTTTCTCTCTGACCTGGGAACTCTGGAATTTGGCTACAATATCCCTAGGAGTTATTCTTTTTGGATCTCTTTCAGGAGGTGATTGGCAGATTTTTTCAATATTTATTTTACAATCTATTTCTAGAATATTAGGCATTTTTTTGATAGTTTCATGAAAGATGATGTCTAGGCTCTTTTTTGTATCATGGCTTTCAGGTAGTCTCATAATTTTTAAATTGTGTCTCCTGGATCTATTTTCCAGGTCTGTTGTTTTTCCAATGAGATATTTCACAGTCTTCCATTTTTTTTTATTCTTTTGGTTTTATTTTGAAATTTCTTGGTTTCTTATAAAGTCATTAGCTTCCCTCTGTTCTGTTCCATTCTAATTTTTAAAGAACTACTTTCTTCAGTGAGCTTTTGAACCTTCTTCTCCATTTGGCTAATTCTGCTTTCTTAAACATTCTTCTCCTCATTGTCTTTTTGGTTCTCTTTTGCCATTTGAATTAGTCTGTTTTTAAGGGTGTTATTTCCTCCAGCATTTTTTGGGGCTTCCTTTAGCAAGCTTTTGACTTGCATTTCATGATTTTCTTTCATTGCTCTCATTCCTCTTCCCAATTCCCCCCCCCACTTGATTTTCAAAATTATTTTTGAGTTCTTCCATGGCCTGAGACCATTGCATATTTATTTAGGAGGTTTTGGATGCAGAAGCCTTGCTTTTTGTGTCTTCCTCTAATGGTATCATTCTTCTCCCTCATCTGAAAGGATGGGACAAAATACCTGTTCACAAAGAAAGTAACCTTCTATAGTGTTGTATTTTTTTCCTTTCTTGGGCGTTTTCCCAGTCAGTTACTTGACTTTTAAGTCCTTTGTCAAGTGGAGGGTATACCCTAGGGACCTGTAAATTCTCAGTTTCTCCAAAGTGGCACAATCAAGGGAGAGGAGTTTACTCCTCTCCTGGACTGTGCTTTGGTCTGAGAGCAAGAACAAACTTTTCTCTCCAGGCTCTGTGAGTAGAATTCCCTGTCCAGAGCCTCCACCAGCTCCACCATGTCAGCAGTCTTTCTCACTCCAAGACCACCACTCACGGTTAAGATACAGATCAGTGGCTCAATTCCCCCAGGGTCTTTAGGTGGAGGGCTCAAAAAATGGTTTCTGCCACTGCAGTGACTGCTGCTACAGGTCCAGACCATGTTCCCTTCTCACCCAGGTGAAAGTGCTTTCTCACTGACCTCTGAAGCTGTCTTTGGTGTTTGTGGGTTGAGCAATAGGGAAACTGTACCTCCTGCTGGGGATTCAGCCTCCTGAGGCCTGCACCAATCCTGTCCCTGCCGTGCCCTGTGACTGAGGCTAGACCTTTCCTGTTGGCCTTTCAGGCTGTCTTGGACTGGAAATCTCTTTCACTCTGTCATCTTGTGACTTTCACTGCTCTAGAATTTGTTTACAGTAATTTTTTTTACAGATATTTTATGGGCTTTGGGGGAGAACTTTTACAGGTCAGTCCTTCTACTCCACTATCTTGGCTCTGCTCCCCTAATCTTACAGTTTTTAAAACAATTCCCAAATCAGTATCAGTCCAAGTATACATAATACACAGCTTACAGAATAGGTAACAGGTCCTAAAACACATTGAAATAAAAAGAGAAATAAAATTATAATAGAGTGAATAAAGAAATCCAATGTAACCATAGGTTTACTAGTGTTGAGCCCTTTGGCAGTGTCCATGATCTCCAAGAATCTGTGGATGGATCAAGGGAACGTTTTTGGAAGTATTTACCTGACCATCTCTATTTTATAGGTCACTAGAGATTCTCTAGATCAGGGGTGGAGAACCTAGAGCCTCTTGGCTGCACATGGACTTCTAGGTGCTTGGGTGTGGCCCTTTGGCCAAGGCCAAGTTTTACAGGACAAATCCTTTTATTAAGGAGATTCGTTCTGTGAAGTTTGGGTTTAATCAAAGGGCTGCACTTGATAACTTAGAGACCCACATATGATCTCGAGGTTGCAGGTTCCCTACCACTTTTCTAGATCATGGTGCTAAAGGCTGTTGGTGATAAGACAGTACAATTTATTAAAACCTGACAAAATCTAACCATACTGGCCTTTCAGTTTTAGTTCCTATAGTGAATATCAGTTCAGATGTTATGGAGATCATCTTACAAGCAACAGAGCTAGAAGAAGAACACCAAAATGAATTATGTAAAATAAAGTACCTTAAACTTCTGTCCCATTATAGCAATTCAGAGATGCTGAGGTGTTGCAGTAACAGGATTTAACATAAAAATATTATGGTTTACCTGCCATGGTTAGAGAAATTTGCTACAAAAGGAAGGAAAGACATAAATTTAACTACTTTAGCACTGGTCCTCCAGGTCTAAGCCTAAGGACACAGAATGATTTAGCATAGATATAATAGTATAATGCATCTTTAGTTCTGTTTAATTTAAAGTGAGAGTCATAGTTAACTTTTTGAAATAGCCAATCACACAGTAATGTGTCATATTATCCACAGGGTATCATAGCAAGGCTCAGAACTAACCCACTGGGAAATATTCCCATTTAAAAAGTAAATAAAACAATGGGGAAACTGAGTCAAGAGGATCTTAACTACACCTATGCAAGGCAATCCCTTAGTTTTCTAAGAAATAGCCATTCACCTGTAGCAGTTCTTGGTTTTGACAACTTGGGGCATTTTCTCTGAATGGTGGATTACTGACAATGATAATTCAGATATTAATACCTGAGTTCAAAACTTAAAACAAGATGAAATTACAATCTTTTGAAATTTTTTCTCAAATAACAAGTTTCACTTATAATAACATAGAGCTACATACTATCATTATTATTTCTCTCATTTTGTTGCAATAACAGTCAAAAATAAGTTTACCAGGGCTTTAAAAAATCACTCATCCTTTTCTTCTCCTCAAGTTTAAAACTTATCTTGGTGTAAAGATATCCCTCCATTCTGTTTTCCTCTCTTTAGCCTCCTCTGTCTCTTTCCTTTCACCTTGTCTTTCCTTTCTAGATTTTTGCTACTGACCAACATTTTCCCTAATTTACTCTCCCTTCTATCAATTCTACCTTCTCTTATATACCTCCCCTCCTACTTCCCCATAAGGTAAAATAGATTCCTTCAACAACTGAGTGTGCATGTTATTCCCTCTTTGATCCAATTCTGATGATAATATAAGTTTCAAATTATGTCCATCCCTCCATCTTTCCCTCCATTGTAAAAGGACTTTTGTGCCTCTTCCTGTGAAATAGTTTACCCTTTTCTCTCTCTCCCTTCCCTGTTCTCCCAGTGAAGTGCTCTTTCTCACCTCTTAATTTTTTATATCATTCCATCAACCCGCAAGCCAACTTATATTCATGCCCTCTGTCTATGTATACCCCAAATAGGGATAAAGTTCTTAAGAGTTAAAAATATCATTTTCCTGTGTAGGGATATAAACAGTTTAATCTTATTGAATCTCTTAGGTTTTTCTCTTTCCTGTTTACCTTTTCATGCTTCTCTTATGTCACATATTTGAAAATAAGATTTTCTGTTCAGCTCTGCTCTTTAGAGAGAAATGCTCAAAAGTCCTCTATTTCATTGAATATTCATTTTCTTACCTGAAGGATTATGCTTAGTTTTGTAGTATAGATGATTCTTGTTTAGAATATTAGCTTCTTTGCCTTCTAGAATATCACATTATCCTCTGATCCTTTAATACAGAAGCTGCTAAATCCTGTGCAATCCTGATTGTGGCTCCACAATGTTTGAATTATTTCTTACTGCCTGCAATATTTCTTCTTTGACCTGGGAGTTCTGGAGTCTGACTACAATGTTCCTGTGTAATTTCATTTTGTGGTCTCTTTCCAGATGTGATCAATAGATTCTTCCATTTTTTGAAACCATATTTCCATATTTTACACTCTGAAGGTAGGATATCAGGGCTGTTTTCTTTGATAATTTCTGTAAGTATGATTTCCAAATCCTCATTTTGATCATGGTTTTCAGGTAGTCCAGTGATTCCTTCTTTTCGTGAGATAATCAGGATTAAGTTACTTGTTCAGAGTCACACAGCTAGTAAGTGTCAAGTGTCTGAGGCTGAATTTCAACGTAGATCCTCCTGATTCTAGGGCTGACATTATATCCACTGTACGAGTGGATGTATGTATGGATAGATAGATAGATAGTGCTAATACCTAGCTACCCCTAGGCAATGATTATTACATTTTCTCTCCTGGATCTATTTTCCAGGTTGGTTGTGGACCTCCTTTTCCATCTGGCCAATTCTGCTTTTTAGGGAATTCTTCTCCTCATTGGCTTTTTGGATCTCTTTTGTCATTTGGGTTAGTTTATTTTAAAGTGTTATTTTCTTCAGCATTTTTTGGGTCTCCTTTAGCAAGCAGCTGACTGATTTTTCATGATTTTCTTGCATCACTCTCTTTATGATTTTTGTTCTGCTTCTCTTAGTTGATTTTCAAAATCTTTTCTGAACTCTTCCATAACCTGAGACCAATTCATATTTTTCTTGGAGGCTGTAGATGGAGAATTTTGACATTTTTTGTATTCTGCTTGTGTGTTTTGATCTTCCTTGGCACCAATGTAAGATTCTATAGTCTGATTCTTTTTCCAGTTTTTGCTCATCTGCCCAGCCATTTAGTTGACTTTAGAGCTCTTTGTCAAGGTATTTCTCTGCTTCCAGTGGTAGTGATGGGGGTATACTGTCAGCCACTTGATTCCCCCACAATCTGTGGGCCTATAGCTCCAGAAACAGTGGTTACAGCTGCTTCTATTTCTGTGGCTGCCTTGAGTTCTTTGACCCCTCTCCACTTTGCTGTCCTGGGGGTGGGGCTGGACCACTCTACTGTCTCACACAGGTCCCACAGGTTTTTTTCCACTGACAGTCCAATTTGTTGCCAGTGTTTTGGGGTCATGAAGTCTGGAAACCACCACAGGTGAAAGAAATTCAATCCCCCCCAAGGCCTGCTCAAGTTCCTTCTGTGAACTCCTGAAGCTCCTGCTGAAGTTGCTATTGCCACTACTGTATGTATGACCTCCTCAGCATCCCAAACTTCTTCTGTTGACCTCTTAAGTTTTTGTAGGCCAGAATAATTTCTTACATTGTCTTGTGTTGATTCTACCACTTCAAAATTTGATTTGAATCATTATTTTAAAGATGTTTGAAGCCAAATGTTTGGAGAATTCAGCTGAGTCTCTGCCCCTAATCCTCTAACTTGTCTTCACTGCTTTCCCCTGTTTCAGCATGGACCCATACACATATAGGAGGGCTTACTATCATGGGTTCTTTGACCCATTTTTCTAAAAGGAAATCCGCTTTTGAGAGGTCAACAATTACTTTAATCAGGCACATATATCTTTCACTTAGCTCAGGGGACAAAGTTAACACTCTGAACTTTAGAGAAAATACAAAGGGAAAAAAAAGATCAAGAGATAAGGCTTCCAACTATCTGATCATAAGCAAAACATATATCACAGATTAAGAAAAAGATCCACCTGTCTGACCATCCATACATAGTTACTAGAGAGAGAGAAGCACCAACACTTGGGGTTTCAAAGCTGGGGAGCTCCTTAGTGGCTGCCCAGAGTCTTGTCTGGCCAAACAAACACTTCCAGTGAATAAGCTACAAAGTAAAACCTCACCTTCCAGTATTTAAACCCTTTTCTGAGCTGGAAGGCAGGACCCTCTGACCCAGTGCCTCAATAGAAATTAACAAAAGATATTGAGTCCTATTAATAGTTAGGGAAGACCTTTAAATCTTCCCCCACTCACCATTAAACTTAAATTACCATTATACCCCCACTTTTTTGTAAACACAAAGGGTGTTATATTTTATCAAAAACTTTCCCTACATTTATCTATATAACCATATAATTTTTAGTGTTTTTGTTATTAATATGGTATATTATGTTTATAGCTTTCAGAATATCATGCTGGCCCAGAATGTCTTGCATAAATTTAAATTTTGTTATTTTTTGAATCTGTATGAATATACATTGCTTTTAGGTACTCTCATTATACTTGCCAGCACTATCTGGACACATTCCCCATTTAGGACTGCCCTTTTAAAAACGCTATATTTAATACAGAGCACAAATATACAGATCTCAACATGTAGTCTAATCGTGGCAGGACACATTGTTACTATAACATTAAACATATGTAACACTATTTTTGTTAATTCTAGTTTAAAATTGCATTGCAGAGTCAGGATCTGTAGAGAATAATGAGGCAGCTATAATGCAAAGAAGCATTGTATTTAAGTTACAACTCTGTCATTGACCAGTTGTGGGACTTTTGCCAAGTCAATGAAAGTATCAGTGCCTTTGGGCAACTCTTATCTAAGAAAATATAACTTGGAGTAGCTGTCAGTCTTCATTTATAGTTTCCTTAATGTTGGTTCATTACAATTATAAAAATACCAAGTTCATGCATGCATTCAAAAGGCAAGGTTAGCTTTTTATGTATCTCCCTATAAGATTCCCTAAGGTCTGATGGTTTTCCTTGATCCCACAAATCCTTATGGCACATGTGAGCCTGTTCTCCAAAGTTCAGTGCAGAATTTCTAGGATCTATGAAAACTATATTAACAATATTCAGTCCTGAGTTCTCCATATGAAAGAAATGCCATCCAAATTTCTGGAGAGATCAATACATCATATCAAATTTCTTTCCAAAATTGAGGCTTTGTAAGGGTGTACAATAAATATTATATAGGTATATCTAATAAAAGGATGATATACTTATGCATTCTTTACCACCAGTCATAGGGGAATTACTCTTTCTTGCTAGGGGGGCCACACAACAAATGTTTGAGATAAGAGCTGTGGTCAAACGCAATTATATTGTTAAACTTGGAGTCTGCAGGGCTTCCCCCTGTTGGTTGCATTCCTTAATGCACTCTTTATATCCTTGTTCTTTAGGCTATAGATGAGAAGGTTAAGCATAGGGTTTATCCCTGCATAGAACACAGAAACCATTTAGGTCTGCTCTTTGGAGGACTTGGGGCTCATGGAGGAAATTATTCCGTTCCATAAAAAAGAATGACCACACATTTCTAATGAATATGTCATGTGATGAATAATGCATTATAAGAGAAAGAAGATATTTTATTTGACAGCTCTAAGTTTTAGAAAATATTACCTTATATATTTTGCTAATATATTGAGGAGCATCATAGAATAGTAGAGAGCATATGACGTCGTTACCTGAGGGAAACTGTTTCAAAGTGGTATATGTTGCAATTTTTTTACTGGCATTCAATCTTGGGGCAAATCCTGATAATTATACTCTCTCATATTTTTCTAAATAACTTATTGCCAACATTTTTCCTTTTCTTTTTTCTCTTCTACTTTTCTTCCTTCTCCTCAACATAGTCTTCTTGTTCCCCATTCTCCTTCCTTTGTATCTCTTCCTCTCTCTGTCTCTTTTTCTCTCTGTCTCTTTTCCACTCCCCTCTCTTTCCCTTCATCTCATTAATAATGGACAACTCTCATACACCAAATATAGTTTAACTTTCTAAAGACTCTGACAGTTTGAATGACTTGACCAAGGTCACCTAGCCAAAATGTGTGTTCTGAATTCATTTTGTTTGATTCGGAGGCTGCCTCATCAAGCTAGGTCATCAAGTTGAGCAAGATGGAATCATTAGAAATGCAAATAAAATGAACAGAACTCCATTCTACATAAACCTTTAACCTCAAATAACATCAGCATTTGCATCTCAGATGTATAAATTTGATTGAAAATAGGCCAACAGAATGTAAATTCCTTGAGAGAAATTTTTATTTTAGTTTTGTCATTGTTTTGTAGTGTAGTGCCTGGCAATAAGGGGTGATCAGTAAGTGCCTATTGATTGACAGCAGGAAACAGTGATGACTATGGAGAATATTCACTCACTGAAGTTGTATCATTATGGAACACAAATTGCTAGCAACTGAGACGATGTAGGAGAACCATTCCACCCTCTGGAAGGTGCCCATTATAAGGTATGAATTGCTGAGAGCATTGTCTGTCTCTATCAGCTATACTGGGAGTTATGAAACTGTGTCCTCAACATTCTGTTGTGCATATACTATAAATTATTCTATTGTGGAAAAAAAAATTTGCACTTTGATTTACATGGGTGCTTCCTTGTTTTGTTTAGAATTTTTATGTGTGACTTGGTCCCTTTATCTCTCCCAGAGTGTAAGTGCACTTGCCCCTCACAGACCGATCCCACTTCTGATTGGCAAGGGAGTTCTGATATCTGATCTTGGTTGGTTTTCTTTTTTACTTGTCACCAAAGTAAAATTCTATTGTCTCATTATTTTTCCAGGTTTTGTTCAGTTCCCCAGCCATTTACTTGACTTTTGAGCTCTTTGTCAAAGTAGTTCCCTGCTTCCAGTGCAGTTAGGGGTATACCGTCAATTGCTCTATCCCTCCACAATCTGTGGGTCTATAGCTCCAGAAACAGCTGCTGCAGGCTTCTTCAACCTCTATTCTGCCCTGGGCCTGGGGCCAGACCACTCCACTCTCTCACACAGGTCCGACAGTTTTTTTCTACTGACCCTCCAATTTGTTCTTGGCATTTTTGGGGTTGTGAAGTCTGAAAACTGCCACAGGTGCCAGAGGTTCAGTTCCCCTAGGCCTGCTCAGGTCCCATTGGGGCCAGTGCGGTTCACACTGGACTGTATTCTGCTCCCAGCATGGCATGATAGAAGCTTCCTCTTGACCTTCCAGGCTGTTTTGGGCTGTAGATTTGCTTCACTTCCTCATTCTGTGGGTTCTGCAGCTCCAGAATTTTCTTAGAATCATTTTTTTTACAGGTATTTGACCTGGTTTTGGGAGAGGGTTCTAGAAGTTCTTGCCATCTTGGCTCTGACTCTCCCCCAATTCTACTTTTAAGCAGTTGTTTTATTCAGTAATCTTTTGTAAAAATTTTCTTCCTTTACTAATTTGTTGACTCTTTTTTAATGATTCTTTTCTGTCACTCCCATCATTTTTCAAATATTTCTTCTTTCTTTTTTAATTTTTTAAAATGCTTTTTGAGTGTTTCCATGAGCTCTTTTGGGCTTGAGACCAATTCACATTATTCTTTTATGCCTCGTATCTAGCCATTTTGATATTTTTGTCCTTGTTTGCATTTGTGTTTTGATCTTCTCTATCACCACAGCAACTTTCTATGGTTGTGTGTGTGTGTGTATGTAATTTTCCAGACTATTTTGTGATTTAAAATTTTATGTTAAAGTTGGACTCTGCTCCTGGGGTGGAGGTGGCACTGTCCCCAGCTCTTTGCATGAGGGATACAGGACTTTGCCACTGATCTGCAGCCCTGGGGTTGTGGGACCTCACTGCTGACTTGCTAGTGTATGCCCTGGTGCTGGTTCACCTGGATGCTCCTTGTACTAGCATCCCTTTTTTACCTAAGTGAGGCAGATCTTTCCTGCCAACTTTCTAAATTGTCTTGGTTTGGAAAATTGTTTCATCCCCGTACTTTATTTTGGTTCTGCTGTTCCAGAATTCACTTCCAGGCATTCTTTTTATTGTTGTTTGGGTGTGAATTTGGGAGAATTTGGTGAATTCCTGACTTATTCTGCCATCTTTTATAAGACCTTTCTCTATATTACCACATTTTAATGTCTGATAGTAAGATATCTGGATCAAAGGGAACGGACATCTTAGTCACTTTCTTAGCATTATTTTATTTTATTCTTAAATTATACTTTATCTTTTTTTCAGTCAGCAAAACATTCACTTTCCTTTCTTCCCTTGTTCCCCTTAGCCCCCTAATTCAAAACTCTTGGTATCAACATGTAGACTCAATTTAGACAAATTTTCATAGTGAACATGTGTTTTTAAGAAGTCTCATCCTCTGCTGCATTCGTTCCCCTATTTTGCTTAAGATATTGCCCTATATGTCTAAATCATTTACCCATTTTGATCCTTTTTTGGGATATGGTGGGAGATGTTGCTCTGTTCCTAGTTTCTGCTATACTACTTTCCAGTTTTCTCAGTAATTTTTTGTCAGATGGTGAGTTCTTGCCCTCCAAACTTGAATCATTGGGTTTATCAAACACTATATCATTATGGTCGTTTACTTCATTGCATTGTATATATAATGTAGTCTACTGATCCACCTTATTGTATTTCTTAGCCAATACCAGATTGTTTTGATGATTAACACTTTGTAATATAGTTAGAAATCTGGTACTACTAGGCCACCATGGCTGTTATATGAAAGAGAGATTAGAGATTAGATTTATTTTACTTAGTTTCAGGGGGCAGACCTAGGAGCAAAAGGGGAAGTTAGAGAGGTTTCATTCATTTCAACATATCAAAGCTCAACTTCCTTATAATTAGAACTTTCCAAAAGTAGAAAGAGATTCCTTTGGAGATAGTAGCTTAAAGGTATCATGACAAGGTTTATAAAGTACTGGACTTGGATGCAGGAATGAATGAATGAAAAAACTAGCCCTTACTATGTGAAAAGCATTCTTCCAAGTGCTGGGAATACAGGTGAAAAAGTAAGATGGTATTTGCTCCCTAGAGGCTTATATTCTAATAAGGGAAAATATGGGTTTGATTCCCTTCTCAGACAATTATTAGATATATGATGATTTCCCAACTACTTAAAGCTTTTCTCCCCCCCTCATCTCCTAAGAAAGGTTAAATATAATTTCATTTCCTACTTTGCAGGAACGTTGTGTGGCTCAAATGAGGTAATGTGGATAAAGTGCTGTGCTGATTGTAAAGTACTTTGTAAAAAAGTGAGTTTACAATCCTTAGAGGTCTTACCACAGAGTATAGACAACAATTTATCAAAGTTATTATAGAAAAGATTCCTTTATGATCATGAATTGAACTAAATTTTCCATTGTATCTGATTTATATTCATTTGACTTTCTGTGTTTTGAAAAATTGCACTGTTGTAATTAACGCATATCTAATTCTTTTGATTTTTTTCTTCACCACAGGACCTTTCCCTGAACCTTGTAGTTGAAAACTTCAATATGTTTTGGAATGTGAACTCGTTGAGACCAAGGATGGGTTGATTTCTAAAATTTGTGTCCCCATTGCTTAACAGATTGATTTGCACATATTTTGCTCTTAATAATGTCTTTTGAAGGCATTAAAATTCTGAAAGGACACATTTCTTATCCCAAGATTAGAATTTTATCACTGTATCATCATGCAGACCCTTCTAATTACAGAAAAAAATATCCTAGATTTCTCTGGACTCAGGTTTCTCTTTCAGTTTGTATTCAGCTCCGGTTTTGCCCTCAGGAGTACTTGAAAAGTCCACTAAAAGTAAGTGGTTTTTAAGCTAAGGTATTTTTGGATGTAGCATTATATCTTTTTAAAACTTATGGAATATTCTGAGCTGTATCTTCTTTTTAGTAGAAGCTTTCAGGTCTTTTGCAATCCTTAGAGTAATTTCTTGGTACTTGAACGACTGTTTCGTGGATGCCTGATTTGTTTTTTCCTTGATGTGGGAGATCTGACTTTTGGTTATGACATTTCTCTAACTTTTCCTTTTAGGGTTCCTTTCAGGAAATGGTTGATAGATCTTTTCTACCAGCACTTTGTATTTTTTTCTAATAGATTTAGATGGCATCATTTATGAGTTGAAATGAAGGGCTCAGGTTTTAAACAATAATTTTTTGGGGAGTTTTCAGATAATCAGATTATGTTAAATCACCTCTCCAAAATCTGTTTTCCAGTGTCCAGTTTTTAAATTTTGTTCAACTATTTCTTCTTGCCTCATGCAATAATTAATTTATGTTTGATCTCTCCTACTTTCTAGATTCCATTTCTTAGATTGCATTTACCATTTTACCTTCTTCATTCTTTTTATAATTCTATCAGGAAGATCTTTTATTTCATATTTACCTCTTGTCTCACTTCTAGTTATTCATGTGATCCTTGAGGAAAATCTAGTCTTCACTGTGAGTCACTGCCAATAGCTACTATAGAATTACTTTCTCCTTCTTTTGAGAGAGCAGTAGATTTGCAATATATATTTTTATTTGACTGTATGTTTTTCTCATTTCTCCAGTGTTATTTCCTGAACTGGGTTTATGTGCCAGACCTAGGCTCTACTCCCTGTTGTTCTTTTAGTTTGAGATAGAAATAGTTTTCTCCTATTTGGACCCCTGGGTTTCTACTTTGATCTCTATATCCCAGAGTTAGCCTTCTGTACGGTCTTTGAGGTGCAGGATGCTGGATTGTAATAATTTTTTCTGGGATTTTAGGACAGTGTTAGGAACCTCAGAGTTCTGAGCCTGGGGTGTTAGGGACTAAACAACAGCCATATTGTAATGGTCTTTTTCCTCTGCACTATAGCTTCCCAAGCCTTTCATGAATCACAGACTGGGCATGTCTGATCACTCTGGATCTTTCAGAGGGGAGAACTACACTAATGTTGCCTCGGATGACTGGGTTTTGTGGGCTACATGTGTTCCTGGACCCCTCTGTGAGGCTATCTTGTACTGGAGCTCATTTTGTGGGAGGGCCCCTCTCCTAGAGCCTTTGGATTTCTTTCTGATCTCTTTTGCAGTTTTGGGTTGAAAGAAGTCACTTCCAGTTTCTTATTAGTCTTCCTTATAATTTTTTGATCCTATATTAATTCCAGTGCTTTGTTTAAGGGGACATGTGAGAGTAAGATGGTTTGACTACTTTGCAGGCAGAATTTTGGAATGAAAGAGACTTCCATTTGATGTGTACCTAATCTGATCCAGTGATCAACTTTTTTATTTTTAATCCATTCTGAAATACTTTCCATTAATAACTGTTTTGTAGTATAATTTTAGATGTGATATGATGAGGCCCCTTTTCTCTAGACTTTTCTTTCCCCATGATAACTTTTTGGATTATATCTAATAACCATGGTAAAGAAAGGCATTTTTGCTTTCAACTTAATGCTAGGGTAAAGGTCTTTAGCATTTCTCCATTATGTGATGCTGGTACCTAGTGGTAAAAAAATACTATAAACCATATTAAATAAAGTTCCATTTAATCATCTAATTTGTAGTGTTTTTCACAAAATAGTGTGTTATAGTTTGTCAAAAGCTTTTTCTACATTTATTGCTACAATCATATGATATTTATTGTTTTTGCTATTAAGGATGTCTATTTTATTTATAACTTTCCTAATAATGACATGATCTAGAATTTCTATTGTAAATCTAGATTTTGTTATTTTCTGAACCAATCTTCATATAGCTTGTTTAAAGTCCTCTTGTTTTCCTCCTCACATAATTTGGATACAGTACACTTTAGGACTTCCCCTCTGAAAATGTTGCATTAAGTACAAAGCGTAGTTCTTCAGATGTAGACTAATACACAGTGTCACTAAAACCATAAATCACTTCAACTGTCTCTAATAATACTAGTGCAAGATCAATTTGGAGATACAGGATCACTTGGTAAACATGAACCATCTTCAGTGTCAAGAAATGTGGTATCCAAGTCACAACTATTGGCTATGTGACCTTGACCAACTCACTTAACCCATGTCCCTGAGCAACTTTTGTGTAAAGACACTATATCTTACTATATTTGCTAGTCTTCATTGGTAGAGGGAGTTTTGTAAATTGGAATTCACTATAATGACAAAATGACAGTTATATGCATATATCTAAAAAAGTAGGTGAAATTTTTACACGTTACTTAATTAGATTCCTAATGACCTGTTGGATTGCCTTTTTTTGATGCCATGAATCGTTTTGCCATAGATGACTCTGTTTTCAAAAGTCTAGTATAAAATTTCTAAGGCCTTTGAAAACTGCACATTGCTAATATTCTTCCCTGAGTTTTTCATATTAGCAAAACTCTACCCAAAAATAGAAAGATTTATGCATCACCTCAAACTTTTCTCAGGAATTGAATCATTATAAGTATGCACAATAAATACAACACATACACATGCTCACACACATGTTAACATATGTATTTAGAGAAGGAGACTAGTTGGTACAATGGATAGAGCATTGACCTTGCAATCAAGAAGAGTCATCTTAATGAATTCAAATTTTTCCTCAGACACTTACCAGCTGTTTGACTCCAACGACATGCATAACTGTACATATAGATACATGAAATAAAAGGACAAAATTTTTATGTATTTGTGCCTGGTCAAAGGGAAAAGGTCATTTTCTGTCAGAGGGCTAAATGAAAAGTGTTGAAGGTAAGAGATGTGGCCAAATGCAGTTATGCCACAATAATCAGGATTACTTCCTGTTGACTGCATTCCTGAATGCCCCCATTACATCCTTATTTCTCAGGCTATAGATGAGAGGGTTCAGCATAGGGTTTATGACACCATAGAACACAGCAACCTGCTTTGTCTGTTCCCTGGAGGACTTGGGTGTCATATAAGAAATTATTATTGTCCCATAAAAAAGAATGACCACAATGAGATGGGAGCCACAGGTAAAGAATGCCTTGAGTCTTCCCGAGGTTGTCTTCATCCTGATGACAGCCAGTATAATAGCACCATAGGACACCAGGATCAGGGCTACAGGTACAAGAAGAATCACTACACCCATGGAAAAAATGACCATCTCTGCTTTATGAATGTCTCCAGATGCCAGGGTCAAGAGAATGGGAGCATCACAAAAGAAATGAGCAATCCTATTGTCTCCTTGGTAGGGGAGGTATAGTGTGAATATAGTGTCAACTAAGGATGATACAATACCACTGATCCAACACCCCACTGCCAATTGGCCACATATCCTCCCTGTCATGATGAGAGAATAATGCATGGGGTCACAGATTGCCAAGTACCTGTCATAGGACATCACAGCTAGCAGCAAACACTGTGTAGCTCCAGAAACAATGGAAAAAAAAATCTGAGCTGCACAGGCCATGAAGGAAATGATATTCCTCCTAGTCAACATGTGAACTATTGCTTGTGGAACTATGACAGTAGAGAGACTAAGGTCGGCCAGAGACAAGTTACAAAGGAAAAAGTACATGGGTGTATGGAGCTGTGAGTTAGTTAAAACTAGGTAGATGAGGAGTAAGCTCCCAAGCACAGTAGCCAGGTAGACCCCCAGGAACATTACAATGAGCAGCAGCAGAGTCTGAGGGTCATCAGAAAGTCCCAGAAGTAGAAATTCTGTCACCCTAGTGTGGTTGTTCTGGTTCATGTTAAATGTTCCTGCTTCCTTTGAAAGGAGCCAACATATATTTGATGTAGAGATGTAACTTCAGCATCATAGAATCTTTGAGTTGAAAGGGACCTAAGATGTCATCTGGGTTAACTTTCACTGAACCATCTTTGTCTGTCCTGATAATATTTCCAAAAATCATTTTCACTGATGAGTAGTGAATCCTAACAGAAGAAAGACATTTTATTGGTTGACATCCAAAGCATTCCGAAATATTCTCTAAATAATAAGCCAATAATAAACCATGACACATGGAGTTGTAGAAAAGATGTGACCAAGGTAGTTTCTGAGTCTTAATGGAAGCCACAAGTCCATTGTCAGAAAATGGCAAAGTTCCAGGGAGGAGAGAAAGCAGAGAAAGATCCATTGGAACAGGAAGGGAAGAGACTGTTTTTCTCCACTTTGTGTTTCCTCAGCTTCTACCATATTGTTCTGCTAAAAATACATATATATATAAAACTTATGACTGTTGAATGGATGAACCAGAATTCTAGTGCTCTACTCTCAATTTAATGTCATCTGAATTGATATATCTTAGACCATTGCTTTTACTCAGGAAACATCTATGGGAGTATTTGGGGAAAAGGCCCCCAAAGTCTGCAACTTTCTTTTCTTTAAATTTATTTATTTATTTTTAGTTTTCAACAGACACTTTCACAAGATTTTGAGTTCCTAAAATTTTCTCCCTATCTCACCCCTCTGCCTGCTCTAAGACAGCATGCCTTCTGATTACCACTTCCTCCAATTTGCCCTCTCTTTTATCACACCCCTCACTCCTCTTCTCGTCATCCCCTCTATTTTCTTGTAGAGTAAGATAGATTTCTATATGCCATTTCCTCTATATTTATTTCCCAGTTACATGTAAAAACAGTTTTTAACATTTGTTTTTAAAACTTTGAGTTCTAGCTACTTTCCCTTCTTTCCTCTCCACCCATCTGCACTGAGAATCCAAGCAGTTCAATATAGGTTGTACATATGTAGATATGCAAAACACTTCCATAACATTCTTATTGTGAAAGACTAGCTATATTTCCCTTCATCCTATCCTGCCCCACATTTTTTCTATTCTCTCTTTTGACCCTGTCCCTCCTCAAAAGATTTTACTTTTAATTAGCTTCTCCTCCCATTTGCCCTCCCTTCTATCATCCCCCACCCCCCACTTACCTCCTTTTCTTCTCCTTTCCTATAGTGTAAAATAGATTTTCATACCAAACTGAGTGTGCATGTTATTCCCTCCTTAAGCCAAATCCAATGACAGTAAGGTTCAGTCTTTCCCTCTTCCCTCCCCCCTCTTCCCCTCCATTGAAAAAGCTTTTTTCTTGCCTCTTTTATGTGAAATGATTTGCCCCATTCTATTTCTCCCTTTATCCTCTCAAAACATTCCTCTCTCACCCCTTAATTTAATTTAATTTTTTTTTAGCTATCATTCCTACCTATTCAACTCACCCTGTGTGCTCTGTCTAGTCCAATAATTTTTAAATTGTCTCTCCAGGACCTATTTTTCCAGGTCACTTGTCCAGTGAGATATTTCACACTGTCTGCTATTTTAATTCCTTTGATTTTGTTTCATAATTTCTTGATTTTTCATAAAGTCATTAGTTTCCATCTGCTCCACTCAAATCTTTAAGGAATTATTTTCTTTAATCTGCTTTTGGACCTTTTTTTCCAACTGGTCAATTCTGCTTTTAGGGCATTCTTCTTCTTATTGGCTTTTTGGATCTCTTTTGCCCTTTGGGTTAGTCTATTTTTTAAAGTGCTATTTTCTTCAGTATTTTTTGGGGTCTCTTTTAGCAAGCAGGTGCCTATTTTTCATGATTTTCTTGCATCATTCTCTTTTCTCTTCTCAATTTTTACTCTGCTTCTGTTACTTGGTTTTCAAAATTCTTTCTTTACCAATATTCCAGAGTTACTTGAAAGAAAAAGTGACCATGATAAATGAATATAGACTATTTAAGATCCTCTATGTTTTGCTATGAATAAATCTTCATATGTATGGTAGATTTTGTTACTGTTAAATTGGAAGATATTGCTTTGAATTAAACTGTTTACTTGATAGAGAAAGGTCAATGTGGAGTCAGTGGTAGTTTCTACAAAATTATCCTATGACACATAGGTTAATAAATACCAAAAAGTCATTGAAATCTATATTCTCTCTTTCTGAATCCAGTGCACTTTCCACTTTTGGTATTTATTGCTTATGTGATCTGGGTCAAATCACTTAACATGTTTTCACTCCTCACTTGCAAATGTAGTAAATTGAAGCAGAAACTCTAAAGTCACTTCAAGATTTACATCTATCATCTGATGACCCTTTCTTGGATAGCTGATAGAGATTAACTACTTTAATAAATGTTTATGTCCTTCCTTTATGGTCATTTTTAGAGTGCAACTGAAATTTTGGGAACTGACTGTAGGGAAAACTGTCACTTATTTGGTATGTGGATGTACTTATCAATTCCCTTCCATGATTGTGATGATTGGCAAATATATTTTGAAGTGATGTATACATTCCCTTGTATTCCATTTTGAAACAAGAGTTAGTATTCATATCATTTCATATACATATATTCCCCTATTCAGTAATTACCTACTTCATGACACTCTCTATTTTCTTTTTCTTTTTCCTCTTTCTCTTCTCTCTTTCTGTGTTCTATTATTACTCTTTTCCTCTCTCTTCATTCCTCTCCTATTCTCTTCTCTTGCTGTCTTCTACTCTTCATTCTTGTTTTCCTTCTCTTCCTTCCCACTTGAGTCTTCTTATAACCCTCTTTTTCCTTTTCCTCCTGGCTTGTCTTTGGTAATTAAGCACTCATAACTTCAGCAAGTCATATAAATGTTACCCTCTTGAACACTTCTAGCGTAACTCTAATATGAATGTGTAGCAAAAAGGAGGTGGATTACTTAATAACTCTGGCTGGTCAATATTTACACAGAAATAATTGAAAATCCTAGGGCACAAAAGACTTGTCAGATGGGGCATCAATCTTTCTGGACCTTTTCCTCCCACTTTCTATTATTAGATACCTAAAATCTATAGTGATTTTCCAAGTCAAATTTCTCTCTTCCCCAAGCCTTAGAAAAACCAGTCAACTGTACGGAAAAGTAGATGATCAACTGGCTTAGCCAGGACAGTAGCATAAACAAGATTCAACTGAGAAAGGGAATTAAACTAAAGCTCAGGAAAATTAGATCACCTGAGAAAAAAATGCACTTCTTAACTATAAGAGAAAAGCCTTCTACATTCCAGGGAAAATAAGGCAGAAGCAAGATTAATCTCTAAGCTCTAATCACCTTTAATGTATTTTTATCCAGAGAGTCTTGGTTTCCTGTCTCCTCTTCTTCCTGAACATCTTCTTGACAGTGTTCTTCCTAAAATGTGACATCCAGGACTGGGCAAGTTCTCCAGACACTACGTAAAAAAGAAAGAATGATGGAGCACTCTCCATTCCCTTAACATGGGTGTGGTAGTTTTTTTGTTTGTTTGTTTGTTTTTTTTGTTTTTTTTTTTTGTACAGAATGAAATAAGATCGGTTGCTTTGGCTTCCATGTGAAACTACTGATTCATTTTGAGCTTGTATTCAGTAAAAGCCTCAAGACTTTTCCCCACACAAACTGTTATATAGCCATAGCTACCCCTGTACTATGGTATAAAGAAAAAAATTAGTACTTTGATAGAACATTTCTCCTTTTTACCTGTTAAATGTCATTTCATTACAGTGAACTCATGATTCTAGCCTATTAGAAATTTGAAACGACTATCACAACTAATCTCCCACTTTTGTTCAGTCATCTAACCAGTACTAAATCCATTTTATTTTATGATTGTATTGGCCATAACTCTCCAGTATATCCAAAAGGATTTCATTAGAGATTTTGCTAAATATTCTGCAGAATTCTTAGTATACTTCAATGCTCATTCAAGGATAAGACAAAAACTTCAAAATGGGGCTATCTTATTGTCCTTTCCAAAACTTAATGAGGGTTGATTTGGGATCATTTATGCTTTAAAGAAGCCATGTTCACCATCAGGGAACTCTTTCATACACTCACAAACAAATCTTTGTAAGAATATGCTTTAGAATTTCACTTAGATTCAAAGGGAAGCTCACTGATGTCAAATGTATATATTCTCTTCTCTTTTTGAAAATTAGAACAGTATTTCCTCTTCTTCCCTTTTGAATCTCTTCCATCATACTAGTTTATAGAATTTAATCAAATAGAAAGGTCAGAAACACAAGCAAAATTCACTCTGAATTAACTTTAAAAAAACTTTTAACCTGTATTAACTTTAGCATATAGGTTACAGTATACAAATTTGAACAAAAAGATAATAGAATGTACTTTTTTTTTTGAGAACAGTACTTATTTCATTTTTTCTCACTGTATCTGAAGTATCTAACACAGTGCATGACACATAATGGGTCCTTTAATTAGTGTTGGTTGATTGCAGAAGAGAGTAATGGGTGAAGAGTATTGAGTTATAATTGAGATGAGTAAGAAGAAGTGGCCCCAGTACATGGGAAAGAAGCCTTACAGGAGGTCATGGATTGTTGAGACCATTATCTCCCTGCAGGTAATATGCCTATTAAGAGTCATGGAACCCTGTCTCCAACATTCTGTTCCTCCACAATGTAGATCACTTGATTATGGAATGAAACATTTTTTGCCTTGAATTTCATGAGTGCCTCCATGTTAATTAATACTTTATGGAAGCAAGTGAAATGAATTTTAGGACATTCTATTCACATTGTTTTATTCATTTCACTGAGAATGGATTGCTGAACCTGGTGCCTAGGGCACATATGAATTGCAACCCTTCCCAAGGATCTATTGTAATAGTGTATGTGAAAATGCCTTTTAAGGAGTTCTGCACCTGTTCCCTCAAGGAGGCAACACCAAACTCAAAATATATAAAATCTTCATTTTCTAGTTGTTCTCGGCCCCTTTCCTCGCCTCACTCACTAGGATGCTCTTCCCCTTGCTCACTGAAGACTGCAATCAGATTATCTGGACCCAAAATACTAGCTGATGATCTGTGGGAAGCCGTCTAATGCATATCTTTTCCCTAGAACTTTCTCTCAAGAGTGCTCACAAGAAGGTCAGTCTCTATCTCTGTCTCTGTGTCTATCTGTCTCTCACTTCCATGATGATGAAATATGAGCTAAAGAAAGACCTTTGTCCCTTGGATTGGGAGGGTTTTGGTTCCATTTGTCTGAAGGACCCTGGAAAGTGTGATCTTGGTGGGGGGGGTGGGTGCTCCTTTGATTCCCCTTATTTGATTTAGCATTCTCTTGAGCTTCAGGTCTCCCAGTCTGGGTGCTATCTGCCTTTGATCCATGATCTTATCAGGGTCCTATTGTCTGGATTACTAGCCACTCCCATCAGGATCATCCCTGAACTGGATCTATATGCCAGGCTGACTCTCCCTATCAAGACCATCCCTGGGGCCTCCAGACTACTTGGTAACACCTGGATTCTTCCCTAAGTCTTTTTCTGTATTTAAGTTCCATCTCACCTCTACGTAGGTGCTCATATTCAATCCAGCTCAGACTCTGTCTAGTTGAGATTCTATCTGGCTTGCTTGTTAATACAAGTGTTACAAATGCTTAGGCTCCTTAAGACTCAAACCAGAATGGTAAATCTTTAATAAACTTTGTTTTCCTTTGAGAAGGCTTGTGTCAAATTCATTCAAGCAGGACCCAGCATGTTGGTGTTTTGGGGTTCCCAGCACTCCAAACCTCAACATTTTTCAGCATCCCAAACCTCAACAATGACTCTACTTCCTTCTTTGTACCTTTCTCTCCAACTTCTCTTGGCCTTAATTTTATTTTTGAGCCAAATGTGACCAATAAACTTGTCAATCATGCAGGTGACATAATGAAATCAAGGAAAGTGGAAAGAAATCATATTTTAAAGTCAGTTTAGACAAAAAGAGAAATTGGTGTAATCATCACACAAAGTCCTAAGATTTCTAAAATAATGCCTTTAAAACTTCAACAACTGTGTCCAATCCTCATCCTCTAATTCAATACAAATTTCTCAAGCTCTAGTACTCTAGGAAAATCAGAATCTCTTATTGAAGTTTAGGATGCAGTTAAGTTTTACTGTGATGATTATAACTGTGTTTTCTTCTATTTCTCATAGAAAATGTACCATTTTCTAACAGGGTTTTGAGCTAGGTATAAGAATCTAAATACCAATAATAACATGATTTCTATTGTGTACTTATGAAAATTTTCCAAATCCTTGACTTACAAGTGAATTTTAATGATAACTTTTGATTATGATTTGGTAATAATCTTTAAAGAAAATGCTGACCATTTGAACTGGTGGTTCCAATTCCAACTAAATGTCTACATACCATTCTATGTGGTTCTTGCTTATCAGAACCAATCTTATCTTCTTGTTGAAGAAAATCTAGGATGTTATGTTTGCTAGTATCTGAAACAAATAAATTACTTTTCTTTATAAATATTCCAGATTTTAGACTAACTCAACTTTATAGTACCCTTAATGCAACCTAGTGAAAATAGATTGTCATGATTCCCTGCTGCATTATAAAATCTTATCTTCTTGGACAATAAGTAAGATAGAATTATTGAGGTAAAATGATTGGGAGTTGGAATGCTTGGGTTCTGGTTCAGATTTTACTTTAGATTTGCTCCTTTTGCGTGTCCATTTTCTGTATTCTCTTCTCCACTTCTTTACACTATCAACCTGAGACCTCGATTAAATTCAAAAGGTCCCAGAGTGGTAAGTCCAGGAAAATGCAAATCTCTACTTTGTTTTGTGTTACTCTGATGTAAAGTGAAGGTATAAGAAAAGAAAATTCATAAAATCATGTAATCACATAGATGGGACCAACCTGGGAGCTCATTTAATCCAATGTATGTCTTGCTAGGAACCATTGTTCTCATTTTCCAAAAACTTACGTTTCATTCAAAAATTTTTGAGAAACATAAAACTATTTTAATCATATATCTCTAAGTCCCCTCATTATTCTCTGAATATGTTTCAGTTTATTCTCTTTCTCCCTAAGATGTGGTTCCCAGAAAAATACAAAGTAGAAGAATGCTAGTCTGACCTCTCTGCACTGGTGACTGTGCTTCTATGATTGCATTGCCTTCCTTGGCCGGCATGTCCCATTATTTAGTAAACTTAAGATTTCAGCACATTCAAACCATATATTTTTAAAATATGAACTGCTATTTCCTCACATTTACTTTTGCACAGATTGGTTGGAGCTTGTCTAGGAATCTATATTTGTGCATATTGCATTTCTTGTTTTTACTTGTCTTTTGTTTTGTTTGCAAAGATTATTTTGGATCTTGATTTTCAATTCAATGTTCATCTCTACAAGATTTTAATAATCATGATTTTCATTACTTAATCCAAATTATTGATTCCCAAAATCAGGCAAGTGACTTCCATATGAGAAAACAATGAAACAACCAATTCCCTCCAGCTTGATCTCACTTTTTCCTTGACATTTTTAGTGACAAAAATGGTGAAAAGAAGCCCTTGGGTAGTTGTCTCAGAATTTGCCATAACGGGTTTGAGTTTTTTCATGGAGACACATTTGAAGATCCTGTGTAAAAACCATGATGATAATCAGAGCATGTTAAAGACTATGGAACTGAAAGGTAGATAGTGGAGGAGAATCAGAATTTCTCTGAGATAGGTGGTTTTGACATTTGAAATCTTGCCAAAAGATAGTAATCAGTTAAGTGAAAGATGCTTTGGACCCTGGGATCTCTGGATAATGACAGGAACCTGACTTCAGCAGATCAGTGTGAAATAACAAAATTCATGACAGGGTCTTAAGATGGAGAGTTCAGTTGTTCCTCAGAGGCAATATTATTCAAACATCTCATTTGCTAAATGAATTGCCCAAGATAACAGAGGTAATAAGCATTAGAGCTGGAATTTGAATCCAGGTTCACTAACCAATTCTCTTTCTATTATGTCATGGACTACCTTGGACACAAACACCCTATTATTGGATACTGACAACATTCTGTGATCCTCTACAGATGGATTAAATGAGGTTTAAATAAATGCATCACTTCCTGCTTTATTATCTAGAACTACATTTTGTGGGCTATTTGTTTACTGTTTCTTTCTTAGATCATCACCAAGCCTGTGTGAGGTAGGGCATTTTTTTCCTGTTTGACCATGGTGGACTGCTTCCTATCTCTTTTGGCCTGTAACTATGAATGGGAAAAGAGATGATAGTTTATAATCAGAACACTAATAATATTTAAGATTTATGTAGTGCATGAATGTTAAAAATCACTTTATATAAGTTTTATAATTTAATTCAACAATCCTGTTATTACCTTTTTCTTTAAAAAAACACATAAGGAACTTGAAGTTGATAGAAGCTTAATGGCTTGTCTAATGTCACATAGCTAATTAGTATCTGAGGAAAGATTCAAACTCAAGTCTTTTTAACTCACAGCCCAGCACCATAGCCACTGCTCAACACTCCCTAATTATGGACAATGTAAAGAGCATCTACATACTGTCAGCATCAATGGAAATTTCATTTCATGCAAGCTGTCACATAGGACTCATTTTAGTCCAGTTCTTGAGGACTTTGTGTTGGTGGTGGGAGACACAGTTCCATATTGAAACTCACCTGCTTATTTCCATGGTCACGGGGAGAGCATTGGTATGTCAAATTTGGTGGAAAGGTATTCTCAAAACAACAAAGTAAAGAGTTAGAGAGGTGCATAATTCAAATCCGCTTGAATCATAGACTATTAAAATCTCCTTTCTCACTAATGTTCACTTTGCTCTTCCTCTGTCCTAAATCAGGCATTCTCACCTGGATGGCAGAAAAAAACAGGAAAATGTTCACAGCCAGTGAAAAGACTTCAAATGTCGACTATAAAACAGAGAGCTGAGAAGTGGCCTGTGGGTAGGATAAGAAGCACAATAATCTTGTTCAGAATTCCAAGAACACATCTCTTACTCTTATAATAAAGACAGGAAGAGAGAAAAATGGGTAAGGGGAAGGGAAGAAGAGTAGAAAACTGGCTCAAATCAGCACTTTCATCAGAAAATGTCCTTGGTGGTTCAGAGTACTTACCTTTTTAATAAGGACTGATTATTTGAGAATAGTCCCAGTTTAATGGGCTATGCTTCAGTTGGTCTCTGGAGTATCTAAAGTACTCTGGAGGATTCCTCCTCACTAGAGTAGACTTGTGCTTTACATTTCTGTTCAGGATGGTATTCCAGTGTTATTAAGGGGGAAATTATAGTGCAGATGTCTCAAAGCTACGTCCTTGTCTCTGAACTCTGGATATTTTCTTTCTCTTCTCAACCATATTATTTATTATTCCATAGGTAGGTACATATAAGGATGACTAAATAACTAGGTATGTGGCCTACTATATTTTTGCTATGATACCAGACATCCTCAGCTCTGCTTTAAAGAATATGTACATTTTTTATCCTTGCTTTCATGGCTGGTTTCCTAAGGAAAAAAGTCATTTGAGATGACCACAAACTATAATCATCACTGTAATTCTGTGATCTTGGTGTTTTGTGATACTTGGATGTTTGAAATTAGAAACTAGAGAGAATGTCAGAGTTATTGCACCAGAGGCAATTTAGGCTAGCCCAATTGATCAAGCGTTTCTTTAACATCCTTGAAAACAGGAAATATTGATCCTGCTTCATCACCCCAGATGATCTCACCACTTCTTGAAGTAGCTTATTCTATTTTTGTACAATTATTAATTATTTAAAATTTTTCTTATAAATTTGAATTTGACCTCGTTACAACTTTTATCCATTTTCCTAGTCTGATCTTCTGCCAGAGTTGCAACTATCTTGGGTTTCATATATCTTCTTATCAGGGCACCAGCATGTAGAGAAGACATGCTTCAACAAAGAGGTGATAGATGTCCTCACACCTGAACTTACAGACTTTCATGGGCCCTCCTCACAACATAGCTACTATTGGATGACTATTCTGTTGTTGAATTCCTATGAACTTTTGCTTCCACTTCTTATAGGAACTTATGTCACACTCTCTGAGAAAAAATAATAAAATAAAAATCAACTTGGAAAACCAAAAAAAAAAGAATATCCATGGAAGCACTTTTTGTGATAGCTAAGTGGTGATTAGCTCTGTTATACACTATATCACGGCCCAATTTCATTTTTTAACACAGTTTATAAGAGATAAAACAATTCAAACTTTTGGTCAGGTGATACTTCTTTTTAAAGCATTTACAATATGGACCACAAGAATTTTTTTTTAAACATTAACACACTGAGACACAAATAACATTTATGTTGCTAACTTCACAAGCTCTTGACTTAATTGTCTCCACACTATTACTAAGAATTAAAGGACCCTAACTTATTGTTGTTGGTCTAAAGTCTTATGCGTAATGACTTAATTTTAGACTTAACCTCAGATGTTTCCCTACCAATAATCTATTAGATCGGGTATTAAGCTTACAAACCTTTTGACTATAGGAAATTGCCACCAAGAGTAGTGACATTGCAGGGACACAATATCTCCCCAACTTCATGTCAGTTCCAGGCAGGATTAGATTGTCCACTTGCATTCAGTCAGGCTTAAAGTCTTCAAGGTGTCAGTGGGGAAATTGAGTCAGAAGAATCCTACCTCAGCCCAGACTGAACAGCTTCTCTCCTACCCTTCCCATGAGATCATCTTTTGCTGTTCATACCAGCATCTCACAGGCTTACTGGCATCATGTATTGGAAGCTCAGACCACCTTTCTTGCTATCCATTCCTGGAGTTGGACTCAGAAGAACAGTCACTTAATAGTCCCATAGCATCTAAAAATAGCAAGTTGTAATAACCAGGTTTCAAATATGATTATAATTTCACTTTGGCTAAGGAACATCTTTTGAGGCAAGTCTTAAGTGGCTTACATGCCTTTCTATAGATGTTCTAGTTCCTGATTAAATAGTAATCATAAAATCAAGTTTACCATTAAAACCTTAACTTTTCCATCAATGCCAAATTTTACCCAAAGTTACCTTCCTCTAGGAAATTTAGACTGAAATTCTTTTCCTCAAACTAAAGATGTCATTGATTTATTCTCAGTAATTAATTCAGTCAATTGTTTTAATACTAATTGCTTTTACCTCACTTTATAACATATCCAATTTTTCTCCTCATCACTCACCTCCCCCCCGCTTCCTAATATCTTGCATTCTGATTACTCCTTCCCTCAATGTGCCCTCCCTTCTATCACACCCCACCCTTCCATTATCCCCATCTTCTCTCTTTTCTTGTAGGGCAAGATAAATTTCTATACCCCATTCCCTGTATTTCTTATTTCCCGATTATATGCAATGAAAATTCTCAACATTCATTGCTAATACTTTGAATTCCAACTTCTCTCCCTCCCCCCTCCCCAGCCCCACTGAGAAGGCAAGCAATTCAATACGGACTAAATATGTGTTGTTTTGC
Organism: Notamacropus eugenii; assembly: GCF_028372415.1. Lineage (NCBI taxonomy): Eukaryota > Metazoa > Chordata > Mammalia > Diprotodontia > Macropodidae > Notamacropus > Notamacropus eugenii. The sequence continues at coordinate 452,183,051 of NC_092872.1, read as the reverse complement.
AAAAGACTTCCATAATAATCATGTGTAATACTAATTATATTGCCCTCTGTCCTACTCTATCTCCCCTTATTTTTTTCCCCCACAATTGACTTTGTCCCTTCTCGAAAGTGTTTATTTCTAGTGGCTCCCTTCTCCCATTTGCCCTCCTTTCTAACATTCCCCTCACCCCACTTGTCACCTCCTCTCCTACTTTCTTGTGGTGTGATATAAATTTTCATATCAAATTTAGCGAGCATGTAATTCCCTCCTTCAGCCACATGTGGAGAGAGTAACTTCATTTTTCCCCTCTCCCCTTCTCCTTTTTCTCCTCCATTGAACAAGAGTTATATCCTGCCCTGCTCCATTTCTTCCTTTCTCTTCTTGGTATTTTCCTCCTTCACCCCTTAATTTTTATTTTATTCTATTTTGTGTGTGGATATCATCTCTTCTGATTCAACACAACCTGTACTCTTTATCTATATGTGTACGTGCATGCGTGCATGCATGTGTGAGTGTGCGTGTGCGTGTGTGTGTGTGTGTGTATGTACAATCTCTCCATCTACCCACATACTGAGAAAAGATTCAAGGGTTATTTTCTAGCTGCTTGCAGTATTTTATCCTTGATCTGGGAACTCTGAAATTTGGCCACAATATTCCTAGGAGTTTGTCTGTTTGGGTCTCTTTCAGGAGGTGATCATGGCTTTCAGGTAGTCCCACAATTTTTAAATTGTTTCTCCTGGATCTATTTTCCAGGTCAGTTGTTTTTCCAATGAAATGTTTCATATTATCTTCTATTTTTTCAAATTTTTGGTTTTGTTTACTAACTGCTTGGTTTAACTCATAGTCATTCCTTTTCCTGAACTCAATTCTCTCTTTCAACGAATTGTTTTGTTCAGTGAGCTTTTGAGCCTTCTCCTCCATTTGGCTAATTCTGCTTTTTAAAACCTCCTTCTCCTCATTGGCTTTTTGGACTTCTTTTTCCAATTGAGTTAGCCTCTTTTTAGAGCTGTTATTTTCCTCAGCATTTTTTTGGTTCTCTTTTAGTAAGCTGTTAACTTGTTTTTTAAGGTCTTCTATTGCCTGAGCCTAGTTTAAGTTCCCTTTGGAGGCCCTGGAGGCAGAGGCCTTGACTTCCTCTGACAGTATGTCTTGTTCTTCCTCATCTGAAAGGATGGGGGGAGACACCTGTTCCCCAAGAACAGGTCTTATTTTTTCCCCCTTTTTGGGCCTTTTCCCAGTCAGTTACTGGACTTCTGAGTTTCCTCTCCACAACCACCTTGCCTCCAGTTCCACCAATCCAGCACTTGGGGGCTGAGATTCAGATGAGCTGCTCCAAACCCTCAGGGACTTTAGGCAGGGGAAAGGCTGCTATTCAGAGTGAGATTAAGATCAGCTGCTCAGGTTGGGGCAGGACTGCCAGGCAGGGCTCAGCTCCCTCTGGGGGTTTATGATGAGACCTTCAACAATGGATGGGGGCTACTTCCTGCTTTGGGAGCCTGTCAGCTGCTGCCTGTAATGCTGCCACCTGAGGAGGCTCGATTTGTGGGGACACCCTGCTCCCATCTCAGCTAGCCAAAAAGACCCTCTCACTGACCTTTGGTGCCTGTGGGTTGAAGGATCTGTGCTGCTGCTGGAGATTCTGTCCCTGAAGCATGCTCAGATATGCATCTCTCTGTGCTGTGTGGCCAAGATTGGTCTGGATTCTACTCTGCATCTGGTGAAACAGACCTTTCCCATTGATCTTTCAGGTCACTCTGGGCTAGAAATCTCCTCCACTCCATTGTTCTGTGGTTTCTGCTGCTCTAGAATTTGTTGAGAGTTTTTCTTCAGAGGTATTTTATGGGCTGTGGGGTAAGAGCTACTGTATGTGCATCTTTCTACTCTACCATCTTGGCTCTGCTCCCCTTCCATGTATATTCTGCTATTGGTGGTAGTATTCTTTGATTTGCTTGGGCTTTATGGCCATCAGTGACATACTGAGGTCTTTTAATAATTTGTGGTGCTTCTAGTCACTTTCTTAGAAGATAAGGCCTCAAACCCTTCACAGTGGACATTCTTGTCATTGATCTTGGATGCTATAGTTAATCAGCATCCAACGATCAAATAAAAACTGCCATTGTTTCTGGAAAGGGCATGATTTTGGATTGCTTTGTGGTTTCACTCACCAATCCTTTGATTCCCTAGAAAAAAGCATCTTTTCTGGCCTATTTTTTCCCTTTGGGTCTAGTTCTATTGGAATATAAGCTTGTAGAGAGGAAGGCTTTCCTCATTTTGGTATTTGTACATAACAGACTCTGGCACATAGAATGTAAAGAAATGCTTTTTCATTCATTTATTTATAAATAATTTCAATTTTTTTTCTAAATTTTAGGATTAATTCATAGTTCCATTCAATGTGTATCCATTGGTGTATGTATTTATCTCTAGTCCCTTTCACATTTACTATTTCTATCCCCTTTTATAATTTTCTGTGTGAGGTCAAATCTGAGATTTGTTTTGATTTCTATTTCTGTTATTAATCGTGACTTAGGGAAACCTTTCTCGCGATTGTTAATGGTTTGCCAGTGTTTTTATAAGAACAGATCTTTTCATGTACTTTTATCATTGGTCTTTGGGAAATGAGCCTTGTGCCTATATACTTACTTTGCTTTATACCTTGTCAAGTTTTTTCTTTTTTATGATTCAAGAACCACAGAACCATCACATTTATTGTGAGGGTATAATTAAACATAAAAAATTATAGCTAGCATTTATATAGCATTTTAAGGTTTGCCAGATACTTTACACATATTATTTGATCTTCACATTGTAAAAGCAATCTCCCTGACACATCCAGGACAGCCTGCTGCACAGGTTTTTAGATCTGCTTTTCTGAAAGGAAAGCAACTTTTGAGAGGTCAACAATCACTTCATTCAAGCATTCATATATCATTCACTTAGTTCAGGGGAAAACGTTAGTACACCGAACTTTAGCAAAAATACAAAAAAATAATCAACAGACAGGGCTTCCAACTGTCTGACCATTAGCAATACATACATCACAGATCAACAGATAGATAAGTATCTGACACTTACATAGTTACCAGAGAGAGATGCACCAACATCTGGGTTTTCAAAGCCAGGGGCTCCTTAGTGGCTGCCCAGAGCCTAGTTTGACCAAACAAACACTTCCAATGAACAAGCCCCAAAGGAAAACCTCGCTTCAGAGTATTTAAACACTTTTCAGAGCCAGAGGGCATCACAACCCTTGAAAACCAGTGCCTCATTAGAAATGTAACAAAAGGTGTAAGCCTCCCCTAAGCAAACTTCCCTTAATGGACAGGTCCAGAAGATCTTTAATTCTCATAATTTCCATTACATACATCAACCCTGTAAAGTAGGTGTTATTATTAGCCTCATGGTATACATGAGGAAACTAAAGAAAACAGGTTGTGATTTACCTAGGGTCACATAGGTAGTAAATGAGAAAAGATTTGAACTGATTTTCCTGATTTTCCAATAGAACATTTTGTCCAATGCAGTACTACATGCATGGGTAAAGTCTACATTTTAACTAATTTAACAGTTGCTCTGTCCAGTGGTGAAGCCTGATTTTTCTGAGAGACAAGTCTTATACCCCTGTCATTTCATTTCTGCCTACTCATGATCTGACATTTTAAGCTTTCATACTCCTTCCCAGTCCACGTGTTTTATTTCTGTTATTCTTAACTGGCACGAACCATAATCCATGCCAACAATGCTGAGTTGTTTCCAAAGATGGTAAGTGTTTGAAATCTTATATATTTTGACACTTTGACTCCCAACCTGGATCACTCTACCTTAGTTAGGATGCTGCTTAAAACCTCTTTACTTATTTTTATATCCAGCCATTCTTAGAGGCCCATCCATATAAGAGGATCTTCTTGCTTTACCTCAAATGGAAAATGAAAAAGAATTAAGGAATCATCCTTTGCTGTGAATGTCGAGTCAGAATTGCATGGATGAACAATGCCAATTGTGACCCCACTTTCTAGACTAGGTAGTATGAGAGCAATGTGGTGTGCTTTGGGGAAAAATGATTACTAATCTTGCCAATAGATCAGAGCTGGCATGAAAAGTATATGTGGTCCAGTCGTATGAAGAAGGAAAGTATGATTTATGCTGTCTGCATAGTAAAAACCTCCCCACTAATTTATAATTTTAATGTGGTATCATAAAATTACAATGTCCTAATAGTAATTAATTATATAAGTACAGGATAGAGAAGGTGTGACTAGAAAAAACTTCTGTGGGAAAAGATCTGGGATTTCAAATTTAAGATCAAGTCAATATGATGACATTGCTTCTCAAAAAGCTAATACAATTTTAGACTTCATTGATAGAATTATAGTATCCAGGGGGAGAAGGAGGTAGTATAACCACTATATTCCTTCCTGGATAGACCATAATAGATTATTATATTTAATTATGAATGTCATGTTTTAGTTAGAACAAAGTGGATCATAGATTTAGATTTGGAAGGCACCTGAGTGTCCATCCCCCTCTTTCTATAGATGATGTAACTTATAGAAGACAACACAGATAGGAAATTGACAGAGATGGGATTTGCAGAACTCAAGTTCTTTGAATCCAAATCCACTAATCATTCTACCATACCATACTGCCTCTAAGGAAAGGTAGACCACTTTAATGAGGAGCTTAGAAATTATGTCATACAAGGATCAGTTGATGGAACTGGGGATACTTAGCCTGAAAAAGAAAGGATCCAGGGGGAGATGTTGCTACTTTTTCCTTTGGAAAACTTTTATGTTTGTAATTTTTTTTGATTTTTAAAAACATTTTTACATTAAAAATTAATATCTCATTTTCCCAAGTTACATATAAAACAATTGTAACATTATTTAAAATTTTTTTGTGAGTTCCAAATTTTTTCCTACCCTACCTGCCCTTGCCCCTTCTTTGAGAAGTCAAGCAGTTTCACATAGGTTATACATCTGCAGTCATTTGAAGCATATTTTCATGATAGTCGTATTGTGAACAGATGAAAATAAAACAAGAAAAATAAAGTAAAAAAAACCATTATGCTTCAATCTGCATTCCTACTTCATCACTTCTTACTCTGGACATGGATAGCATTTTTCATCCTAAGTAATTCAGAATTGTCTTGGATCATTATATTGCTAAGAATAGATAATCATTTACAGATGATCATTCAACAATATTACTGTTACTTTACACTATATTCTTATGGTTCTACTCATTTCATTTTTTATCAGTTCATGTGAGTCTTTCCAGGTTTTACTAAGAGTATTTTCTTGGTCATTTCTTATGGCACAATACTATTTCATCATTATCATATACAACATCTAGTTCAGTCATTCCCTAAATGATAGACATTACTTCAATTTTCAATTCTTTGATACTACCTTAAGAGCTGATATAAATATTTTTGTACATACTCATTCTTTTCCTTTCTGATGTTTATCTCTTTGGGATACAGACTCAATAAGAGTATTGCTGGGTCAAAGAGTATGCATGCAATTCCACCAATAGCATATTAGAGTCTCAATTTTCCCATAAGCCCATCAACATTTGTTATTTTCCTTTTTTGTCAAATCAACTGATTTGATAGGTGTGGGTTGATAGCTCAGAGTTGTTTTGGTTTGCATTTCTCCAGTCAAGAGTGATCTGGAGTATTTTTTCATATAACTATTGTCAACTGGACCAAACTGGTCTCTAACCTGTGGATTGTCAGAGCCAAATAAAGCAGAACAGAGATAGGAGGCTCAGGAATCAAACAGGATTTTAATTTTAAGGTGAAGGAAAAGTCTTGGAAGGAAGAAGGCAGATTAAACACATATACTGGGGCCCCACCCCTAGTGGAGGTACCCAACACATTGTGGGAAGACCTCAGTACTTATACCAGTGCCTACATAGTGAGCTGTAGCTATGACAAGGAGGGGAAGAGCAACAGTGAGACAAGGTTGATTCATAGCAGGTCTTCATGACTGGAACATGGATACAACAGGTAACTGTCCAAACTCAGAGAACACTTCGTGTTGGTCAAAGTAATACAATAATCTTATGATTTTGTCAGAGAGTGAGATCATCCAGAAGGTGAGCACAAGGATTGTTGTTATGCCAACCCCAGGGCACAGCTTGCTTGCTGGGCCTTAGTTCTGGAAAACAGGAAGTTTCCTAATATCTTGACACAATAGATAGCTTTGATTACCTCAATTGAATACTGTCCATATCTTTTGACCATTTATTAAATGAGGAATGACTCTTATTTCTATAAAGTGATACCTGGGGCTCAGCAGCTGTCACTCACTCAGCTCCGCTGGTCTCCTATCCTAGGCTGCCACATCCCGAGATGCTGCTCCTGGCTCAGGCCACCACGGGGCTTTCCTGCTCAGCAGTGCTGCTGCAGCAGGACTATATCATCTGAATTTAAAGGGAAGCTCACTCTCTTCTATTTTTTGAAAATTGGGACAATATTTCCCCTTCATCCCTTCTGGCCCATTTCCATCAGAGTATATTATAGAATTTAATCTAATTGGAAGGTTAAAAATACAAGCAAACTAGCAGGCAATCTCTATTTTGGATTAACTTTCAAAAATTTTTAACTGAAATTAACCTTAATATATATACTTCAAATAAATAAATTTCCACAAAAGCAATAGAATGTACTATTTTAAAAGACCTATTCCTATTTCATTCTTTCTCTCTCATTGTATCTCCAGTATCTAACAAGTGCAGGACACATACTTGGTCCTTCAATTAGTGTTGATTGATTGCAGAAGGGAATGATGGGTCCAGAATATTGACCCCATATTGAGAAGATTTGGAATAAATGGTTCCACCTATAACCACATATATTATGATAACATATATTATTATACATAGCATATATAACATATATAATTATATATAGCATTTATTATAATAACATTTGATTATAATTGGGTAAGAATCTATAAAAAAACTGGAACTGGTGGTCATTCCAACAGAATTAGTCTACATTCCCTTCCATGTGTTTTTTTGATAATAAATAAAACTTAATAAAACAAGTCTTATCTACTTACTGAAAAAAAATTCTAAGATATTTATATTTATCAGCATTTGAAAGAAATAAATTACATAGTTTTATAAATATTCTAAATTTTAGACTAACTTAGTTTTGTAGTAGCTCTGATTAGCTAAACTTAATGAAATTTGATTGTCCTTACTTCCTCCTACATTATGAAATCTTATCTTCTTGGCCAAAACATAAAATATAATTATTGTAGGTAAAATGATTGGGAGTTGGAATGCTTGGGTTCTCATTCTGACACTACTTCATATTTATTCCTTTTATGCTTCCATTTTCTCTATTCTCTTCCCCACTTTTTAACACTACCAACCTGAGAATTTGATTATTTGGAATTCCAAAGGACCCAGAAAAGCAAATCCAAGAGAAGGCAAACATCTGACTTGATGTGTTATTCCGATGTTAAGTGAGGGTGCAAAGAAGAACAATGTCAAAAAATCATGCAGTCACATAGATGGGAGAAACCTCAGAACTCATCTAATGTAATTCATGTCTTGCTTGGAAACATTCCACCAAATACCCAAGAAGTTCTTTTAAAAAACCTTGTGTTTTCTACTCTAAATATTTCCAAAAATTTTGTTTTCTTAATATAGTAGGTGTCCAAGTCCCCTCACCACTCTCTTCTTGTTGGGATTGGAAGCTCAATTCCGTGTGGACGGTCTTGGGCGGGTAAAAGTGGGACTTCTAAATCTTAGAGTCTTACGAGGCCCTCCATGAACAGTGGGGGTTCGAGAAGGTCAGACTGAGCTAGCTCGGCTAGCTCGGGTATTTCCGCCTCTCCCCTGGAGATACGTGATGGGTGGAGTCTCCCTGCCCTCGAGGTCGTCCCGGATTGGAGCACACCTAGTTACCTAACAGCACGGTATTGAGATGCAAACTGTGTGGCTGAAGATTAAGTAGGATTGAGGAAGCCAGAAAGCTCTCTCTTAGCACGTGTGGAGCCAAAGAGGATAGTAGGGCTCCGCTTCTTTTCTTTCCTCTCTCCCCTCCCCCTCTTTCCCCGCTTGTACTTCTACTTCCAATCCCTTAAGCTTAGCCTCCTTAGGAAATCTCCCCCTCTTCCTCCTAAGGAAGACCCCCCTGCATTTGTAACTAGACCCCTGTAATAAAGCTCAACCCCTGTTTGACTCTGGAACGTCCTTTCTCTCATACGTGCATCCGGGGTGGCCAGCCGAAGACCTCGGAGGTGAGGTAGGAAAGACTCGGGTAGCCCAATACAGGCCTCTAGGCTTGGCATCTTCTGATACTTCAGTTTACCATCATTCTTTCTAAGATGTGGTCCCCAGAGTTATAAAAAAAAATAGGAATGCAAGTCTGACCTCTTTTGATTAGGAACTCATGCTTCTAAGATTGCTTTGATGTTCTTGATTATCATGTCCAATTATTTAGTGAAAATCAGATTTCAATACTCTTGAAACCATGTATTTTTAAACTATGGACTGTTGTCTTCCTATGCCTACTTTTGCACCAGTTGGTTTGAGATAAAGTAGAGTATTTTATACTTGTGTTTATTACATTTTAAATTTTTATTTGTCCCTTTTTAAATGTGTCAATATCTTTTTGGATCTCAATTTTCTCTTCAATGTTTAGCTATCCAAGATTTTGATAATCATGATATCTGTTACTTAATCCAAATAATTCCATATTAAAGACAAGCAAGTACCTTCAGTATGCTAACCCAAGAGAGCAGTCAATTCCCCCCATCTTGTCCTCAACTTCTACTTTACATTGTTTGGGACAAAAATAGCGAAGAGAAGCCCTTGGGTAGGTGTCTCAGGATTCATCATAACAGATTTGAGGGTTTTTAAGGAGAAAAAGTTGAGGTTTCTCTGTAAAAACTGTGATGTTCAGTGGATGTTAAAGAGTAAGATATTCAGAGCTTGATAGTGGAGGAGAATCAGAATTTCCCTGAGACAGTTGATTCTGATATATGAAATCATGCCAAAAGATAGTAGTGAGAGAACCTTGTTTGGACACTGAGATCTCTGCTTAGTGACAGGATACAAACTCCTATAGATCAGTAATATAATTCAAGATCAGATTCTAAGATGGAGGGTTCAAATGATCCTCAGAGACAGTCTTACTCAAATCCCTCTTTTTTAAAATGAGGAAAGTCAAGTCCAGAGATGTAACATGATTTGCCCAGGGTAACAAAGGTAGTCAGCATCAGAACTTGTATTTGAATCCAGGTTCACTGACTCCAGAGCCAGTTCTCTTTCCGCTATGTTATGAATTACCTTGCACGTATGTCTGGACAGTGAAAACATGCTATGATCTTCTTCAGCTGGGTCAAACAAGGCTTAAATAAAAGTGTCACTTCTTCCTTTAATGTTTGGAATTACATTTTAGGATTATCTCTTCAGGTTTTTTCCCATAGATCATGATTATGAAGTAGATTTTTTTTTCCTGAGTGAGGATGAAGTACTGGTTCCTCTCTCTCTTGATCTGTAGCTACAAGTGGATAAAGAGTTGGTTTCCTACTCCAGAACAACTTTCTCACAATAATTATAATTTTTAAGGTTTATATAAGACTTTAAGGCTAGCAAGTTGCTTTTTGTAGGTTTTCTTGGTTAATACGATAATCCTGTTAGGTAGATGCTAGTAACATTTTTTATCACACATGGAAATTGACATTGATAGAAACTAAACGACTTTTCTAGTGTCAAAAAAACTAGTCACTGTCTGAGGCAGAATTTGAACTCAAATCTTTCTAACTCCAAGCCCTGCACTTTAGCTAGTGGTGAGGAATACTCAGCCCTTCATATAAATAAGATCCATTTACAGAAACATCAAAGGGATTTTTCATTTCGTGGAGGCTGTCACTCAGGATTCACTCCACACCAGTTCTTAAGGAATTTGTCCTGGTGTTGGGAGACACAGCTTCCATAAGGAAACTCATCTACCTGTTTCCATTGCCAAAGGGAGAAAAATGGTATGTCAGATTTGGTGGACAGGTGTTCTCAAAACAAAAATTTTTAACACAACAAAGTCAGGGAGATGTTGAATTAAAATCACCTTGAAATACCCAATATCAAAATTCTCCTTCTTCATTAAACCTTTCCATTTACCCCCTTGTCTATCCTATACCTAATATTCTCTCCTGGACTGCAGAAAAGGCCAGGAAAACATAGCTAGTGAAGACATTTCAAATCAGGTTATAGTACAGAGAGCTGAGAAGTAGCCTCTAGGTATGTGAGGAAGTAGAGTGATCTTGTCCAGCAGTCATAAAGCACATTTTAAATCCCTGTAAGTGGGACATGAAGAGAGAGAAGAGTGGTAAGGGGAAAGGGAGATTAGAAAATTGGTTTGAATAAACCCTTGTCATCAGAAAATATCCTTGGTAGTTTAGAGTACTTACCATTCTACTAAAAGCTGATTCTTTGAGGATTGTCCTAGTTTAATGGATTATGGTGTGAACTGTTCTCTAGAAAATCTAATAATCTCTAGAGGATTCCTCCTGGTTAGGGTAGATCTTGTGATCTATATTTCTGTTCAGGATGGTATTCAGGTATTATCAAGGGGGGCATTATAGTGGAGATGACTCAAAGTTACATCCTCAGTTCTAAATTGTGAATATTCTCTTTCTCTCCTCCACATTTTTGTGACTCTACGGGTAGGGGCATAGAAGGATTTCAAAACTAGGTATATGACCTACTCAACTTTAACCATGGTAGCAGACATCTTCTCATCTGTTTCTGAGAATATGTACTTTTCTAATGCTAGATTTTGTGGTTTATTTTCTCAAGGAAAAAATACTTTGACATGCATATAAATTACATCTATCAGTGTAATTCTATGATCTTGGTTTTTGCTGATACTTGGATATCTGAAACCACAAACTATAATGAAAAGATCTCAGAGTTAGTGCTTCAGAGGAAATCTAGGCCAGTCCAAATGATCAAGTATTTTTATAACAACCTTGATAAAGGTCATCTTGATGCTTGATCACCCCATATGATTTCTTTACCTCTTCATGGTAGCTCATTCCATCTTTGAATAACTATTAATCATTCAAAGAATTTTTTTGTTAAAGGGTTGAAATTTACTTCCTTGTAGATTCTATCCATTTTCCTATTCTGGCTTTCTCCAGAGTTGAAACTAGTATGGGTTGAATGTGTCTTCATATCAGGGCAACAATATGAGAAATGATGCTTAATCAATAAGGTGCTGGCTGTCCTCACACCTGTTCTTGATATCTTCTATTGGGCCTCCTCACAGCATAGCCTCCTCAGCCTGTCAATTCCATGATACCATGACCTTTGCATTCATACTCTTCTATGAACTTTTGCTTCCACCTCTCATAGGAACTTAGGTTGCACTTCTGGGGGATATACCATCAACTTCACCATTGGTCATATTGTCCCCCTTGCTATTGACACCTCCCCCTTTTGCCAAGATTTCCCTATGAACAGATATTTGTAATTATTGCTACACTCTCTGGTTCATTGCTCATTATGATGACCATTCAAATATTTTAAGATAACTATCATGTCCCCTACTTTTATCTAGGATAAAGATTCTCAGATAACTCTATTAATTTTCATATGATATGATAATTTACTCTTCTGTAATTATATGTCTTTGCTGGCTATGCAAAGTGATTGACTATCTGGCTTTCCTTTTATTGGCTCTTCTATATAAAAGAGAGCCTTTATATCATATCTTAGTATATCTCTGTCTCAACCTCTCTGTTGCATCTTTCTTCGCATTCTCCTTCCTAATTCTTTAAAGGAGTAAGTTTTGCATAAAGCCATTCCGATAATTGTTCTTAGAATTGTAATAGCTTAGGAGACTCCTCATCATCCTCCTACCCCTCTTTTAAAAAAAATTTTATTGTTATTACTTTATTTATTTTCAGTTTGCTATACTCACTTCCATAAGTCTTAGATTTTCTCCCTCTACCTCTCTCTTCCCTCCACAAAAGGCATGCAATCTTATATGGGTTCTACAAATAACATTCTTATTAAATACATTTTCACATTAGTCATGATGCATAGAAGAATTAAAATGAGTGGCAGAAACCATGAGAAAATCTCAAACAAAAGATAATACAAGAGAAAATATTCTGCTTCATTCTGCCTTCTAAATCCATAGTTCTTTCTCTGGATGTGGATGGCATTTTGCCTCAAGGGTACTTTAGAAATGTTTTAGGTCCTCCCATTGCTGTGAAGGGCTAAGTCTATTAGAAAAATTATTCACACACTGTGGTTGTACAAAGTACTCCTGGTTCTACTCCTTCCATCCATCATTAGTTCATATAAGTCTGGCCAGGCCTCTCTGGAGTTTTCCTGTTCATCATTTCTAACAGCACAATAGTATTCTGTAACATGCATATGCCACAACTTGTTCAACCATTCCCCAATTGATGAGCATCCTTTCAGTTTTCAGTTTTTGGCCACCACAAAGAGAGCTGCTATAATTATTTTTTTACATGTGGGATCCTTTCTCATTTTTATGATCTCTTTGGGATAGAGTCTTAGAACCAATATTGCTGGGTCAAAGGGTATACACATTTTTGTAGCCCTTTGGGCATAGTTCCAAATTGCTCTCCAGAATGGTTGGATCAGCTCACAGCTCCATCAACAATGAATTAGTGTTCCAACTCTCTCACATATTCTCCAACATTTATCAACTTCCTGTTTTTTCATGTTAGCCAATCTGATAGGTGTGATGTAGTACCTCAGAGTTGTTTTGATTTGCATCTCTCTAATGAATAGTGATTTAGAGCATTTTTTCATGTCTATAGATAGCTTTAATTTCTTCCTCTGAAAACTGCCTGTTCATATCCTTTAACCATTTATCAATTGAGGAATGACTTGTATTCTTGTACACTTGACTCAGTACTCTATATATTTCAGAAATGAAACCTTTATCACAGACTCTAGCTGGAAAAATTCTTTCCCAGTTTTCTGCTTCCCTCCTAATCTTGGTTGCATTGGGTTTGTTTGTGCAAAAACCTTTCAAATGTAATCAAAATCATGCACTTCATAATGTACTCTATCTCGTCTTTGGTAAAAAATCTCTCCATTCTTTGTAAATCTGACAAATACACTATTCCTTGCTCCTCTAATTTGTTTATATTATCAGTTTTATACACAGTTCATGTATCCATTTGAACTTTATTCTTGTGTATGGTGTCAGGCATTGGTCTATGTCCAGGTTCTGCCACACTGTTATTCTAGTTTTCCCAGCAGTTTTTGTCAAACAGTGAGTTCTTAACCCAGAAGTTGGGATCCTTGGGTTTATCAAACAGTAGATTGCTATATTCATTGACTACTGTGTCTTGAATCCCTAATATATTGTACTGGTCTACCCCTCTATTTCTTAGCCAGAACTGAGTGGTTTTGATGATTGCTGTTTTACAATACAATTTGACATGTGGTAAGGCTAGGCCACCTTCCCTAGCATTTCTTTTCATTAATTCCCTTAATATATTTGAACTTCTGTTCTTCCAGATGAATTCTGAAATTATTTTTCTAGCTCTAGAAAATATTTTTCTGGTGGTTTGATTGGTATGGCAATGAATAAGTAAATTAATTTAGGCAGAATTGTCATTTTTATTATATTAGTTCTGCCTACCCAGGAGCAACTGATGTTTTCCCACTTTATTTACGTGAAAAGTGTTTTGTAATTTTATTAATATGTTTTTGGGTTTCTTTTGGCAGGTAGACTCCCAGATGTATTATAGTGTCTACTGTAGCTTTAAATGGAATTTCTCTTTCTATCTCTTGCTGTTGTACTTTCCCCCTAATACACAGAAATGCAGATTTGAATTTATTTTGTAAATAAAATATTATGTGGGTTTATTTTGTAACCTGAAACTTTGCCAATCACTTATTATTTCAAATAGTTTTTACTTGATTCTCTAGGATTCGCTAAGTTTATCATCATATCATCTGCAAAGAGTGATAACTTAGTTTCTTCTTTGCCTGTTCTAATTCCTTCAATTTCTTTTTTTCCTCTTATGCCTAAACCTAACATTTCTAGTACCATATTGAATACTAGTATAATGGACATCCTTCTTTCACACCTGATCCTATTGGAAATGCATCTAGCCTTTTCCCATTACATATAATGCTTGCTGATAATTTTAGGGAGACATTCATTATTTTATGGATAGCTTCATTTATTCCCATGCTCTCCAGTGCTTTCAATTGGAATAGGTGTTGTATTTTGGCAAAAACTTTTTCTGCATCTATTGAGATAATCATATGATTTCTGTTAGTTTTGTTGTTGATATGATCAATAATGTTGATAGTTTCCCTAATATTGAACCTGTCCTGCATTCCTGGTATAAATCTTACTTGATGATAATGTGTTATTCTTTGATAAGTTACTGTACTTTTTACTAATATTTTATTAAATTTTTTGCATTTATATTCATTAGAGAAATTGGTCTTTGCTTTTCTTATTTGTTTTGGCTCTTTCTGGTTTGGGTATCAGAACCATATTTATATCATAAAAAGAACTTGGTAGCACTCTCTTTGGCAATTTTCCCAAATAGTCTATATATATATTGGAATTAACTGTTCCTTAAATGTTTGATAGAATTCACTTGTAAATCCATGTGGCCCTGGAGATTTTTTCCTAGGGAGTTAATTGATAGCTTGTTCAGTTTCTTTTCCTGAGATGGGGTTATTTAAGCATTCAACTTTCTCTTCTGCTAATCTGGGACATATATATATATATATATATATATATGTATATACACACACACACACACACACACATATATATGTATATATATATATACACACACACATATATATGTATTATATATATATTTAAATATTCATCCATCTCACTTAGATTGTCAAATATATGGATATACAGTTGGGCAAGTAATTTGTAATTATTTTTTTAATTTCCTCCTCATTGGAGGTGAGTTTACCCTTTCCAATTTTGATATTGTTAATTTGCTTTTATTCTTTTTTAAAATGAAATTGACCAAAGATTTATCAATTTTGTTGTTTTTTTTTTCATAAAACCAACGCTTAATTTTATGTATTGGTTCAATAATTTATTCATTTTCAATGTACTTAATCTCTCCTTTGGTTTTCAGTATTTTTAGTTTGTTATTTACTTGGGAATTTTCAATTCGATCTTTTTCTAGCTTTTTCAGCTTCAAACCCAATTCATTGATCTCCTTTTTCTCTGTTTTATTCATGTAAGCCTTCAATAATATAAAACTTTCCCTAAGAACTGTTTTTGTAGCATCCCATAAGTTTTGGTAGATTACCTCGTTATTGTAATTCTCTTGAATGAAATTACTGATTGTTTCTATGATTTGTTGTTTAACCTCATTCTTTAGGACTAAATTATTTGGTTTTCAATTAATTTTTGGTCTATCTTTCCATTGCATTTTATTACATATAATTTTTATTGCATTATGATCTGAGAAGGATACATGAACTATGTCTGCCTTTCTGCATTGGATTGTGAGGTTTTTATGCCATTATACATGATCAGTTTTTGTATATGTGCCATGGACCTCTGAGAAAAAAGTTATATTCCTTTCTATCCTCATTCAGTTTTCTCTGGATATCTATCATATCTACCATATCCAGAGTCCTATATACCTCCTTAACTTCTCTCTTGTTTATTTTTAGGTTAGATTTATCAAGTTTAGAGAAAGGGAGATTGAGGTCCCCCACTATTTCTTCCTGTAACTTCCTTAACTTCTCCTCTAAGAATCTGGATGCTATACCACTTAGTGCAGATATGTTTAGTTATGATATTGCTTCATTGTCCATGGTGCCTTTCAGCAGTATATAGTTTCCTTCCTTATCTCTTTTGATTAGATCTATTTCTGCTTTTGCTTTGTCTAAGATTAGAATTGCTACCCCTACTTTTTTTTACACCAGGTGAAACATAATATATTCTGCTCCAACCTTTTACCTTTACCCTGTGTGTGTCCCCGTTTCAAATGTGTTTCATATAAACAACAGATTGTTGGATTATGGTTTTTAATTCACTTTGCTATCTGCCTCTGTTTTATGGGAAAGTTCATCCCATTCTCACAGGTATGATTGCCATCTGTGTCTTTCTCTCCATCCTTTTCCCCCCTGTTTATGCTTTTAGTTCTCTCTTCCCTTCCACAATAGAATTTTAATTTTTGACTACCACCTCCCTTCTATCAGCTCCTCTCCCTTTATTTCACCTTTTCCTTTACTACTTCTTCCCTCCCTTTTAGCCTCCTCTCTCTTTTCTTTCCACTTTCCCCTCCTACTGCCTACAGAGTTAGTTAGATTTCTAAACTTAAGTGAGTTTGTTGTTCCCTTCTTGAACCAAATCAGATGAGAGCAAATCTCAAACCGTGCTCATCTCCCTTCCCTCTTTCCCTCTACTGTAATACATTTTTGTTCCTCTTCCCATGATGTAATTTACCTTTCTTTGCCTCATGCTTTTCACATCTCCCATTACAATCCCTTCACACCCTCAAATCACATTGTTATCATCACATCAGTTAACTTATACCCACTCCCTCTATGTATACCTCTTTTAATATCATAATAAATATAAAATTCTCAAGATTAGCAAATATCATATTCCCTTGTAGGGATGTATACAGTTTGCCCACATTTAATAACAAGTTTATCCCCCTTGTTTTCCTTTTTATGCCTCTCTTGAGACTTGTATTTGAAGATCAAATTTTCTATTTAGCTCTGGTATTTTCATCAGAAGGGTCTGAAAATCCCTTATTTCATTGAATGTCCATCTCCTTGCCTGAAATAATATGCTCAGTTTCACTGGCTAATTGATCCTTGGTTGTAATCCAAGCTCCTTTGCCTCATAAAATATAATATTCCAGTCCCTCCAATCTTTTAATGAAGAAGCTGCAAGGTGCTGTGTGATCGTGACTGTAATTCCTTGAAATTTGAATTGTTTCTTTCTGACTGCTTGCAGTATTTTCTCCTTAACTTAATAGTTCTGGAATTTGGCAGCAATATACCTTGGTCTTTTCAGTTTGGGATCTCTTTCAGGAGGTGGTTGGTGGTTTCTTTTGCTGACTATTTTTCTTTCTGGATCTAGGACATCAGGACAGTTTTCCTTGATGATTCCTTGGAAGATATTGTCCAGGCTCTTTTTCTCATCTTGACTTTCTGGTAGACCAATTATTCTTAGATTTTCTCTCCTGGATCTATTTTCCAGGCCAGTTGTTTTTCTAATGAGATATTTTACATTTTCTTCTATTTTTTTCATTCTTTAGATTCTGCTTGACTGATTCTTGATGTCATTAGTTTCTACTTGCTCAATTCTAGTTTTTAGTAGATTGCTTTCTTCAGTTAACTTTTACATCTCCTTTTCTCTCTGTCCAATTGTTCCAGTTAGGTTTTGTATATCTTTATCCATTGGTCCAATTTTCTTTTTAAATTCTTCTGTGTATTCTTTTTTCATATTTTTAAAGTCATTGACCAATTTTTCTTCTATCTCTCTAATCTGAATTTAAAATCATTCTTGAGCTCTTTCAAGAATGCTCTTTGGACTTGAGACCAGTTCATATTCCCTTCTGAAATTTGAGATGGGAGTATAGTCTCAATGCTGACTTCTTCAGTATTAGTCTTTTGGTCCTTCTCCCCATAGTAAAATTCTATGGTCTTTTCTTTTCTAGTTTGCTTCCTGCTCATTAGTTTCCTGTGTTTTTAGAGTGGGTCTCTGCTTCTAGAGCACAGGCAGGTCTCTCCTACAGTTCTTGTGCTTAGCCCTTGAAGCTTTGTGTATTGTGGCCTCTGGTTCTTTCAGCTAGAAGCCAGAATATTGCAGGTTATCTGGTGCTGAGCTGACTGGTATGCCAAAATAGAGGGCAGGTGAAGTCTTTTCTGAGTTTCCCTGGAGTTACCCTGGAGCTTTCTGGGTGAGGTGTGGGAGAGGGGTGGTCTGGCCACAGGTGTTCTCCTCTCCTGAGCTAGAGAACAGGCAAGCTCAGAGGTTGATCAACCTCACCTGTGCTAGTGCCTTCCCTATTTCCCTGGCTGTGATAAGTCATGCCTGGAGTCCTGGTATTGGCACTTATAGGCTGCACCCCCCTGGGGTTCAGGATCTCCTCCTGGTTTGCTGAGGTGGAGCTGTCTGGGACAGCTTCTGTCCTGCACTGGTTTCCTTCAGCCACAGCAAGAGGCCCCCCCACCCCTCTTTGTGATTTTCTTAGCCTCACTGGCTAAGAGACTGTTTACTACTTCAGCTGATCCCACTGTTCCAGAATTTTTCCTGGGGAAATATTCTCTGAATTTTTCAAGCTCAACAAGGAGAGGGATAGAGCACTTCAGATCACTCTGCCATCTTGGCTTCTGGAAGTTCAAATAGGTGACTTACAAACATTTAATTTGCAGGCTAATAGTCTCAGGTCTCAGGAGTGGCTACTGCTGCTACTGGGGGGCCTGAGCTTCTCTCTCACTCAGTTCCACTGGACTCTCATCCTGGGCTGATATGTTTGAAAATCCTCTCTGCTGCTTCTGCTTCAGACTGCCATGTGTTTCCTGCTTGTTTTGCTATGGTGAGGCCCATGGTTTTACAGCCTGTGTGCTCTGTGCTCCTCCATTCCCATGCAACAGATCCTTCCCATCCACTTTCCAGGTTGTTGTGGACTGAAAATCTGCCACAGTCTGTCTCCTAGTGGATTCTACCATTCTAAAATTTGTTCAGATTCTCTTTTTAGGGGTATCTGAAGGAGTTTGTCTTAGAACTCAGTTGAATACTTGCCTTCACTCAGTCATCTTGGCTCTGTTTCCCTAAAAATTGTTAAAATACATTCTAAATAATGGCCCATATAATTTAGTTTATGTAGAGGCTCTCTAAAATTCTTTACCTTGGTCACTGGAAACTCTAATACTGAGCTTAAGGAGTAAGGCTCTTCATACACCAAATTCCAACATTATTTCAGGAACCACAAGTCATTTGGCATTGGGATATCATTTGTGAAGGTTTACATATGGCCCCAAAAGAAAAAAAAAGAGCTAATCTACATCTTCCTAAATGTGAAATCTGTGATCTAATTTTCCTTTACTATGGGGTTGAATAGAAGCTCCTTGGAATCAAGACCTTTAACTTTAGGCCAAAACAGATGGATCATTACAGTAGAAAATATGTGTTCATATGTGCCTTTATTTCATATATCATTTTGCCTCTCTTGAGGACTCACAAGGAAAAGTTACACTTTCTACCTAACTACTATAGATGTTCAGAAAACCAAAGATGTAGGCAGGTTCTTGGGTTTGGGGATTTTTAAATTTTAAACCATCTTAATTGTTAATATGTTCCTTTATTATGTTCTATTATTCAGTTAGCTATCCCTTGTAAGAAAGAATAAAAAAGGAAAGACCAAAACGAATATCTCTTTTCTTATGGTGCCAATTTTAAATAGTTTTTATTCTCCAGGACAAGAATTGCATTTCCACTTGTTTACAGTACTGGTAAAGTGCAATGTTGTTCACTTCTCTCCCTCTGCACACATTCAAGTATTCAGAATGCCCAGATTTACACAGTAGCTTACATGTTACTTTTAAACTGCTACTGCCTTGGCTACAAATTTTGAGTCCTATTTTTGAAAAGCTGTGTGGAATGCTCTTTCTTCTGTTGTTTAGTCCACCTCTTCAGTGGTGCATCCAGAAGAAGCACCTCCAGATGGGGCTGCTCCACCCCCTGGGAATCCACCAGGCATGCCTCCTGGCATGCCCCTTGCACTTTGGTACAGTTTGGTAATGATAGGGTTGCAGACCTTCTCCAATTCTTTCTGCTGATGCTCAAATTCTTCCTTCTCAGCAGTCTGGTTCTTATCCAGCCAGTTGATTATTTCATTACATTTGTCAAGGATCTTCTGTTTGTCTTCATCACCAATTTTGCCTTGCAGTTTTTCATCCTCCACTGTAGCTTTCATGTTGAAAGAATAAGATTCAAGAGAATTCTTGGAAGACACCTTGTCTCTCCTCTTCTCATCCTTGGCCTTATATTTCTCAGCCTCCTGGACCATATGCTCAATGTCTTCCTTGCTCAGACATCCTTTATCATTGGTGATGGTGATCTTGTTCTCTTTTCCTGTGCTCTTATCCATAGCAGGAACATTGGGAATGCCATTTTCATCAATGTCAAATATTACTTCAATCTGAGGAATACCTCTGGGTGCTGGAAGGATTCCTGTGAGCTCAAATTTGCCAAGAAGGTTGCTATCCTTTGTCATTGCCCTCTCACCTTCATAAACCTGAATAAGCACACGAGGTTGGTTGTCTGAATAGGTGGAAAAGGTCTGTGTCTGCTTGATGGGGATCGTGGTATTATGTCTGATCAGAAAGGTCATAACTCCACCAGCAGTTTCAGTTCCAAGGGAAAGAGGAGTGACATCCAACAGCAAGTCCAGCACATTCTCAGATTTATCTCCGGACAAAATGGCAGCCTGGACAGCTGCACCAAAAGCAACAGCCTCATCATCATTGATACTCTTGCTGAGCTCCTTGCCATTGAATAAGTCTTGCAGAAGCTTCTGGATTTTGGGAATTCGAGCAGAACCACACACCAGGACGATGTCATGAATCTGTGATTTATCTAGCTTGACATCTCTTAAGGTCTTTTCCACAGGGTCCAGTGTGCCACGGAAGAGATCAGCATTCAGCTCTTTGAAATGGGCTCAAATGATTGATGTATAGAAGTTGATACCTTCATAGAGGGAGTCAATCTCAATACTGGCCTGGGTACTAGAAGAGAGGGTGCATTTTGCACGTTCACAAAGCAGTGCGAAGATGACGAACAGCTGTCTTGTTCTCACTGATGTCCTTCATGTGCTTTTGCTTGAATTTGGCAATAAAATGGTTGACCATTCAGTTGTCGAAGTCTTCCCCACCCAAGTGGATGTCCCCAGGGGTGGACTTGACCTCAAAGATGCCATCTTCAATGGTAAGAATGGAGACATCGAAAGTACCACCTCCAAGGTAAAAAATCAACCCATTTCTCTCAGCACCAACCTTTTCGTCCAAGCCATAAGCAATAGCAGTAGCAATTGGCTCATTGATGATTCGGAGCACATTGAGACCAGTGATGGTTCCAGCATCTTTAGTGGCCTGATGTTGGGAATCATTGAAATAGGCTGGTACTGTGAATATGGCATTTGTGACAGTCTTCCCAAGGTAAGCTTCAGCAATTTCTTTCATCTTGGTCAAGACCATAGAAGACACTTTTTCTGGATAGAAACTTTTGGTCTCCCCTTTGTACTCCACTTGGACTTTAGGCCTGCCCGTGTCATTCACCACCATAAAAGGCCAGTGCTTCATGCCTGACTGAATACTGCCTCATCAAATCTGCAACTAGTCAGACATTTGGCATAAAAAACTGTGTTGGTGGTGTTCATTGGAACTTGATTCTTTGCAGCATCATTGATTAAACGTTCTGTGTCGGTGAAGGCAGCACAGGTCGGGATAGTCCTGTTTCCTTGGTCATTAGCAATGATCTCTACTCTCCCATGTTGGAAGACTCCTACACAGTCAATCTGGTAGGTGTGAAGTAGTACCTAAGAGCTATTTCAATTTGCATTTCTCTAGTCAAAAGTGATTCAACACCTCTTCATATGCCTACAGATACCTTTGATTTCTTCATCTGAAAACTGCCTGTTCATATCCTTTGACCATTTATGAATTGAGCAATGGCTTATGTTCTCATAAATTTGACTCAGTTCTCTATATATTTAGAAAATGAGATGTTTGCCAGAGACACTTGCTGTAAAAATTTTTTCCCAACTTTCTGATTCCCTTCTAATCTTGATTGCATTGGTTTGTTTATACAAAAGCTTTTTATTTTAATATAATAAAAATCATCTGTTTTACATTTCATAATGCTCTTTATCTCATTTGATCATGAATTCTTCCCTTTCCCATACATCTGTACCTAATACATTCCACTGATTTTCCACCCTTTCTTAGCCAGTACCAGGCAGTTTTGATGATTATTGCTTTGTAATATAGTTGGAGTTCTGGCATTGCTAGGCCAACTTCCTTTGTATTTTTTCATTAATCCCTTGATATTCTTGACCTTTTGATCTTCCTGATGAATATTGTTATTTTTTTCTAGCTCTATCAAATAATTTTTGGTAGTTTAATTCATATGGCAATGAATATGTGAATTAGTTTAGGCTGAACTGTCATTTTCAGGAGTAACTGTTATTTTTCCAATTGTTTAGATGTGACTTTATTTGTGTGAAAGGTGCTTTGTAATTGTATTCATATATTTTCTGAGTTTGTCTTGACAGGCAGATCCCCAAGTACTTTATATTGTTTACAAGTATTTTAAATGGAATTTCTCTTTCTATCTCTTGCTGTTGGGTTTTGTTGGTGATATAAAGAAATGCTGATGCTTTATCTGGGTTCATTTTACATCCCTCAACTTTTCTACAGTTGTTAATTATTTCAAATAGTTTTTTAGTTGATTTTCTGGGGTTATTTAAGTATATGATCATATCATTCACTAACAGTGATAATTTTGTTTCCTCATTGCTTATTCTAATTCCTTTGATTTCTTTTTCTTCTTTTATTTCCATAGCTAACATTTCTATACTATCTTGAATTATAGTGGTTGATAATGGGCATCTGTGCTTCCCCACTGATATTATTGGGAAGGCTTCTAGTTTATTCTTATAACAGATAATGCTTGCTGATGGTTTCATATAAATACTGCTTACTTTAAGGATCCTTACTATTCTCTCTACTGCTTATTTTGGGGGGGAGGGAGGATTTTTTATTTATTAATTTGATTTTAGTTTTCAACATTCACTTCCACAAGATTTTGAGTTCCAAATTTTCTCCCCATCTTTCCCCTCCCCCACCCCAAGATGGCATGCATTATGATTACCCATTCCACCAACTTGCCCTCCTTACTATATCCCCCTTATTTTTATTCCCTTGTTTTCTATTTTCCTATAGGGCAAGACAGATTTTCATACCCTATTGCCTGTATATCTTATTTTGCAGTTTCATGTTAAAACAATTTCTAACATTCATTTTTAAAACTTTGAGTTTCAAATTTTCCCCTTTGCTTCTTTTCCACCCATCTCATTAAGAAGGCAAGCAATTCAATATAGGCTATACACTTGTAGTCTTGAAAAACACTTCTGTAATAGTCATGTTGTGAAACGCTAACTATATTTCCCTCCATCTTATCCTGCCCTCACTTATTCCATTGTCTCCTTTGAATCTGTCCCTCTTCAAAAGTGTTTATTCCTGATTATCCCTCTCCCAACAGGCCCTTTCTACTATCATTTGCTCTCTCTTATCCCCTTCCCTCCAACTTTTCTGTAGGGTAAGATAGATTTCCGTACCCAATTGAATGTATACGTTAGTCCCTCCTTAAACCTAGTCTGATGAGAGTGAGGCTCACTCATTCCTTCTCACTTCCTTCCTCTTTCCTTCCACTGTCAAAGCTATTTCTTGCCTCTTTTATATGAGATAATTTATCCCATTCTACCTTTCCCTTTCTCCTTCCCCTAGTGCATTCCTCTCTCACCCCTTAATTTTATTTTTTAGATATCATCCTTTCTTATTCAATTCATCCTTTGCTGTGTGTGTGTGTGTGTGTATTTTTATATAGAAGAATCAGACAGGACTGAAAAACAACAAAATAGATAAATTTTTAGTGTAGTATCATAATTGTCTGTCTTTGGCTTTGTGTTATTACTCTGTGTCTTACACAGTTCCCATTTAAGCTATAGCTTTGGAAAAGTAGATTTTAAAAAAGCATATTGTGATTCAAATGGATCTACCTGACTGCACTCTTCAACCCAAATCACTCTGGCTTTCATTGAATGACCAATAACAGGTCCCAGTCCAAGTCTTTGTTGTTCATTGTTTGGATTTTGATGGCTTATAGTACAAATATTACTAGCTTTTTGTTCTCACCAAAGACTCTGAAGGTCTTCTCTTTCCAGATCTACACTTCGGTGGGACATCTTTTGTCTCAATTTTTACCTAGCCCTTAGTTATTGAATGGGCATTGCCTTAGATAAACTGAGACCCTGGAAAATCCTTAATTTACAAAGCTCAAGGTCACCCTCTGCATCCTGGCCATCATGAGTCCCCTTGACTTTTGTCTTTCAACTGAACTCTGATGATTGTGGAGCAGACAATGAGGCTGATGACTTTTCATAGCTCTGCAATACTTAAAACCAATTCACACTCACCTTAGTGATGTCACCAGTCCTCTTCAAGAATCACTTCAACAACAATAAATATTTGAATGACTTTCTCATGAGAAAGGGATTAAACTTATTCAGCAAGAAGAATTAGGGAGATGGGCAGAGAGCCAAACTTGGCTAGCTATATAAAGAAACTTTGTTATAACCAGAGCTGCCTAAAATTGGGATAAGCTAGCTTAAGAGGTATTGTCTTGACTGCGGTTCAAAGATACATAGTAATAGATTGAATTACATAACTCTGAGACTTCTTCTAACAAAGAGATTAAAAAAATTGAGGGCATATCTTCTCACTCCTTGAAATTAAGTTCACTTATATTCCCTTCCTCTAGGTAAAGTCCAACCTGACCATATCAAATCAACAAGTCAGCAGGAATTTGTTAAGCATCTACTAAGTCCAAGGCACTGTATTTAATACAGAAAAAATCCTGCTGATATGATCTTACCTAGACAGAGAATGATAGTTAAGTAACTTCACACATTTTGAACACCATATTTCCATTAATGGATGTCTAAGATCATGTTAGGGTTTTTTTTTTTTTTGGTAGATCTCTCCTCAAATGTGTCCCTCTTACTCCTCTGGTTTCCAAGAATTTTTTTCATTACACATTGCTCTCTACTCCCAAAATCTAGTACAAAATATCTAGAAACTATGATAACTCCGCATTAATAAAGCTTATCCCTAAGCCCTCCATAATAGCATAGTTTCATGCAATTTTCTAGAGCGATAGATGGCATTATCACATCTCTTTCTACACCTGAGGCATAATGCAAGTGTACAATATACAAATATTCTATTTAAATTTATATAATGATAGTAAAATTCATTCCCTACCATCAACTATGAGGGGAAATGCATTTCCTCTATTTGCAAGTGTATATGGGGGGGAAGAGGTGAGTTGATAAAACAACTTTTGAAACTAAGATATACTGATAGATGAAATTATAAGAAGCTCATTATCTCCATGATGGTGCTTGGTTGGCTACATTCTTGAGTGCTCTCTTTACATCTTTGTTCCTCAGGCTGTAGATAAGAGGGTTAAGCATGTGGTTTACCACAGCATACAACACAGACACCATCTTCCCTTGCTCTTTGGATGACCTGGGTGTCATGTAGGTCATGATTGCTGATCCATAAAATAGGATAACCACAATAAGGTGAGAGCCACAGGTGGAGAAAGCCTTGAGCCTCCCTGAAGTTGTCTTCATCCTGATGATAGTCATTATGATAGAGCTGTAGGAGACTAGGATCAAGGACACGGGTGCAAGAAGAATCACCACACCCATGAGGAAAATGGCCATTTGTGATCTGTGGGTGTCTCCAGATGCCAAGGCCAAGAGAACTGGGGCCTCACAAAAGAAATGAGCAATCCTATTGTCTCCTTGGTAGGGGAGGCATAGTGTGAATGTAGTATCCACTAAGGATATTAGAACACCACTGACCCAGCACCCTAAGGCCAAATGGCCACAGACTTTCCAAGTCATGATGACAGAGTAGTGCATGGGATCACAGATTGCCAAGTATCTCTCATAGGACATCACAGCTAACAGTGCACATTGTGTAGCACCAAAAAAGAGGTATAAGAAAAGCTGGGTTGCACAGTTCATGAAGGATATAACCTTCCTTTTGGATAGCATGTGGATTAGAGCCTGGGGAACAATGTTGGTAGAAGAGAAGAAGTCAGCAACAGACAAGTTACAAAGAAAAAAGTACATGGGTATATGGAGGTGTGAATCAGTCAGAACCAGGATGATAAGGAGCAGGTTTCCAAGTGTAGTAACCAAGTAGATCCCTAGAAACAATACAAAGAGTAATGCTTGAGTCTGAGAGTCATCAGAAAGTCCCAGGAGGAGGAATTCTGTCACCCATGTCTGGTTGATCTGGCTCATGTTCTTTCTGCTTCTTTAGGAAAGACTCAACAGATATTTGATGTGGGTATGTAACCTATGGAATAATAGAATTTTAGTGTTAGAAGGGTCCTGAGGTGTCATCTGGTTCAACCTTAATCCTGAACACCTGTTGTGATCAAATTTCCAGTGATCATCCCCAGCGTTAAGTCGAGCAATATAACCAAAGGAAGTGCTTTTACTATTGGACAGGGCAAACTGTTAGAAAGTGTTCCATAATGTATGGGTGTTTATACAGCGAAGGGTAGCTTGGTATAGTATAGAGAAAATGACATTTCTGGTGTCTGCACTTTACAGCCAAATGTGTTTGTCTGTCTGATGGTGGAAAAGCGTAATAATGAAAAGAAAAAGGATAAAGGCATATCAAGACAATAAACATTTATAAAATGCCTACTATGTTCCAGGCCCTGGGTAAAGTGATGAAGTTACAAATAAAGGTAATGGTCTGTTCTCTGGGACTTCATCATGCCATTGAGGAGACAACATCTAAACAACTAGGCACAAACAAGATATGCCCATGATAAATTGGAGGTTATCTCAGAGGGAAGACATTAAGATTAAAGAGGACTGGGAAAAGTTTCTTGTGAAAGGTGGTATGTTACTTTAGATTTGAAGAAAGTCAGGGAAGCCAGGAGTTGGGAATATGGAGAGAGAAAATTCCAGGCACGAGGGACAGCTAGTGAAAATGCTCAGAAGATGGAATATTTTGTGTGTGGTAGGAACAGCAAGAGCCCAGTCTGACTGGATCACAGAGTATGGGAGGAGGCGTAAGGTGTAAAAACCATAAAGGTAAGAGGGACTAAGTTATCAAAGGCTCTTAAATGTCACACAGATGACTTTAGATTTGATCCTTGAAGTAACAGGGACTCCTTGTTGACTGAAGAGGGAGGGGGAGTGGCATGGTGAGAGTTTAAGCATATCAATTGATAGCTGAGTGAAGGATAGATTGGAGTGGAGAAAGGTTTGATCCAGGGAGACCAAGAAGGTATTGCAGCAATGCAATCATGAGATGATAAGGTGCTACATCATGGTGGTGGCAATGTCAAAGGAAAGAAACGGCCATGTAGGAGCAATGTTACAAGGGTTACAATTCTTGGGAAAGCAATCAACACATGGCACCTCTACCTCCTATCCCTGCATTCCTTTAAATTCTCTGTAATGAATTCCAACCTCATCATTCCACTGAGCTGCTCTTTCCAAAGTTACCAGTAATCTTTCCATTGCTAAATATAATGATTTTTCCCCTCAATCCCAATTCCCTCTTCTCTTGATCTCTCTGTATCTTTTGACACTGTCAAGTTCCTGCTTTTCCTGCACACTTTTTCCCCCTTAAGTTTTCATGATTGTTTTTTTCTTTGTTCTTCTATCTGTAACCTCAGTCTCATTACCTGGATCTTCATCCAGGTCATGCCCACTAACCATGAGTGTCCCACAAGAATCTGTCTTGGTCCTCTTCTCCCTCAATATTATCTTGCTTGTTGATCTTTTCAGTTCCTAGGCATTTAATTATCATGTCTAGAAAGATGATTCCCAGATTTATATATTCAGTCCTAACATCTGTCCCAACTTTCAATCAAACATCACGAATTACCTTTTAGATAATTTAAACTGAATGTGTCAAAGGCATCTCACACTCCTACATGTCCAAAAGTGAAGTCATTATTTTTCTGCTAAAACCTTCTCTTCTTCCAAACTTTACTTCTTTTGTAGAAGATATAAAGTCAAGTCAATAAGCATACATTAAGTGCCTACTATGTGTTAGGTACTTTGCTAAGTGCTGATGAAGAAAATAAAAACAAAATAAGTCAGCACCATCTTCTCAGTTATCTAGACTCAGAAATTTTATGTTATCCTTGAATCCTCAATTGAACTCACCACACCTATTCAGTGTGTCACCAAAACATGTCATTTTTCCTTTCAGATCTACTCTCATGTCATTCTTCCACTCACATGACTACAACCCTGGTACAGGCTCTCATCACTTCAAGCCTGGAAATAGTACCACAGCTTTATGGTTGCTCTTCCTGCCCCTGGTTTCTCCCTATTCCTACCATCTTCTGCTCAGATAACAAAACAAGCTCCCTAAAGTACATATCTGATCAAGTTGCCCCCCTTCCCCATTCTCAATGAAGTCCAGAGGCTCCCTATTACCTCCTGGAACAAATAGAAAATACTTTTATGCTTTTAATTCCCTTCAAAAAATAGCTCCTTTTTACCTTTCCTTTCTGACCCCCTTTCTCCCTTCTAGGTACTCTCTGCTCCAGTGACGTTGTTCTTCTTGCTATTCTATGAACAGGACAATCGATCTCCTGATTTTACTGACTGTCCTCCATACTTAAAACATTTTCTTTTGTCTCATTAATTTCCTTGTTTCCCTGTCTTCTTTCCTCCCTCTTCTGGAAGCTGCCTTTTCTGAACTCCCTTCACGGTTGGTACTTCCTTTCTATGACTGCCTTACATTTTCGTTGTAGACATCCTGTATGTCTATTCTTGTCTATGTGTGGTCTCTGGCATTGTATGAGAGTTAACAGAGGGCATGTTTGTTTTTTGCCTTTCTTTGTATTCTTGGTGTTTTCTAACATTCATGGTACACAGTAGGTATTTAATAAATGCTTTTTGATGAGGAAGATGAAGATGGTGGGTGTTTCTTTTTGGGAAACTGTCAACAATTCAGTCTTGAGTTTATGATGGTTTCTTTGAAATTACATTACACCATGTGACATAATGGAAAGAGTGCTTCCTTTGGATTCAGGGGATGTAGGTTTAATTCTGCCTCTCCTGCTTATTACTTTTGTGACTTTAGGCAAGTCACTTATCACTTTTGGACCTCAGTTTCCTCCTTGCAAATGAAGGTGCCTGGTATTTATGAGTTCTGGAGTTAATTACAGAATTATATCTACAATCTTTTGATCTATTCTTTGATATTTAAGAGACATTAACAGTTTATGCTTATGCTTTTTCCTATGGTGTCCTTTTTAGAGATCTGCGTAGTGTAAGTCAAGATTTGGAGACTGCCTAGGTGAAGAGGCAAGTTATAAAATTAGATAATGGGCGATTTATTGGTGTCCTTACATAGCTATGAAAGGATCAATAAGCATTTTTCTTTCAAAAGATCTATGGCATGCTTCTTATTTCTATGGAATCATATTTTGTAGCAGCAAATGGTTTTCACATCCTCATGAATATACACTTCATTTTGTAATAATCTTCATATCTTTCTGTCTGTGTCTCTGTCTCTCTTCAAATTGCATAAAATCATATCTCTGATTTAATTTCACTATGGAATTCTGAGGGAGGAAATTCCTTTCATCAATGCAGATCATGAACTCCTTTGCACCACATGTTCTGAAATGTTTCTTGGGGACAATTAAGTGTTAAATTACTTGTCTAGTGTAGTGCAAGTTATGCTCATGTCATTTTTTGATACTAATATGTTCTGAATTGTGTCTAACCCCAAAGACATGATAACCCCCAGATTTCTTTTTTCTTCCCTTTTATTCAGTTTGTGGCAGGCATGTTTTCCTCCCTATCCTTTCCTTAGAGCTGTGATAACCTTTTCTGATGGCCAGCAAGGCAAAGGTGCCTCACTCACCTGACAGATGTTCAACAACACAGGTACAGAAGAGAGGCCTTACCCTGAGACCCTCTAGGAAATCCTTGGACCAACCAAACCAGAAGCCTGTTACTGGAATCTCACGGACTATCCTGCCTACACTCATAGAAAAACATTAAAAGCCCCCAGCAGTCTCCTTCCAGTTGAGAGCTCCTATCTCTGACTCAAGGCTATTTGGGTGCTTTCCACCCTGGGGAAACTATATCCTCCCTACAGGCATCACCAAGAGCTTCTCTGATCTGCTACTCCAGATTACTTCCATCTTCCTCTTCCCAATTTGCTTCCCTTGCCACTGGACCTCAATGCACCCTACAGCTGACTGTTTGGTGTGGTAAGTGTACCATAAAAAAATCTTTCCTTTAGTGACTTAGGCAACAGATTCTTCCTTCTTCCTTCTAGTACCCAACAAATAAGGTATGAATTAGTGGTAGACAGTTCTAATATATGAGGTACTGTCTAGAGCTAGGACTAGCAGCACTCTGCAACCTTGATGAGGATGGCACAGTGATATAACCCACGAATACAAAGACTCTGCATCTCAACCCTGGATTGCAGAATCAAGAATCTCTTCTTTCTTTAGCCCATGAGTTGTTGACTAGGACTGGAAACTCCTTCATTGAACCCCATGTCCCGGCAAACAGGGACTCCTATTACCCAGGAACGACCCTATTAACAGAAGAGGCAAGAAATTCTAAAGCATCTAGGGTCATGGGATTAGCATGTTTTAGGGATGGGAGTTGAATTCAGGTCTTTCTGAAACTGCTTCTCTAATCATTAAGTCATCCCCCCCACAGACACATATACAATACACATGTGTATGTATGTATGTATGTATGTGTATCTCTGCATATCTATAGCTTTGATAGCATTAGATTTATTGCATGTAATTAATGTCTATGCTCCATTGTGTCCATGTATATTATAAGTCTAACACTAATGTAATCTATTGATAATATATATTCCTGCCTTACTGTCTGGAAAAATGAGTAGAATAAGTTCACTCCTCTTTTTCTTCTACAAATCACTGTGTGTCTTGGCCCCAAATCTAATATAGATACCACATAGGAGTATATATTTTAAGCTACTGGTTCTTTGGTGAATAATCTACACCAACTTAAACAAAAAATTTGAACTACTGATACTTTCTTCAAAGATGAACCAAAAGATCAAAGAAATGAAAGCCGCTGGAGAAGAAACGCAAATTTTTGTTTTAGTAGGAGAGTCCCCCATATTGCAGTAAAAGGCAGAAACAAGACTAGATGATTGCTGTAATTACCCTGGCAATATGATCCTCTCAGAGCATAGTGCATATATTCCCCTCAACCATCTTCAACATTCTGTTCACCAAGTTGCCAGTGTCCTTCCTAAAATGCAGAACCTAGGACTGAACATAACATTCTAGGTGTATCATCAATAGATGGTAGCAATGGTAATTAATATTGATTGTTGTATATTTCTTAATGTGGTCTAAAATAGGAGTAGAATTTTGAGATTTCATATAACTTTGACTCATTTTGAGTTTGTTAAAACTTGTGTTCCTCAAATCTCCATGTTTTTCTTTACATAAATGGTTCTATAATCTTACTTCCCTCATACTGTACTTGTGAAGCTGAATTTTCTAACACAGATTTGGAAGCTCATGGTTTTGCTTATATTATCACATTGGGTTCAAGTGAATCTGTCTTGTTTGTCAAAAAGTTTTTCATCCTGATTCTGCTATTCAAAATATTAACTTTCCTTTCTATGTTCTATCTTTCGCAAATTTCATTATGATACCTTCTAGGTCTTCAAGTCATTGGTAACAATTATACATGTCTGGTCAAGAACAGGTCCAATAAAAACCCTTTTCCAGATTGACTCTGGGTTCAGTCATTTACACTCTTCCAGTTCCAAGTAAATGTATAATCATAAAGCCTATACACTCTATCTCATGACAGCCTTCATCCAGACCTTTGATGAAATCTGTATGCTTCTTATGAAACATTTGCCTGGACTAACAATCTTGATAGCATTTTCAATAATCATATTATCATCTCTCCTTAACGAAGCCACCTTACCTCTTAGCCATTACTATAGCCTTTTCCAATTGTTTAAATTGTTTCTTTAAAAATATGTTATAGAATATTATCTGAAATTAAAGGCAATTTTACTGATCTCTAGTTAGGAACCTCTTTTCTTTTCTCCCTTTGCAGACTCAGTCAGTCAATCGATAGTTATGTACTATCATATACCCTTATTTAGTCCTTTGCTACTCTCTCATGAGCTAAGTCAAGAACTGAATTAAATAAAATAGAAATAAAAACTTGCACAAATCCATTTTAAATCCACCTTCAAAAGCCTTAACTTATGATATTCTCATCCATGATATTTATCTTATTTTGATTAAAAACTCAAGATCGTTCCATTATTCTGTTTTTGTTAGCAGACATCCAACAATTGGTAATCAGACGTTATTAACTGGGATGGCTAATGTTCCTGTGAATCAAAATGCTTACTGGCAGGATGGACTATTTAATTATGAGATCAAAAGAAAAGATAAATGAAAATTCCAGAAGTCAGCATAGCTGTGTTGATTTCACAGAGAAGAGAACCTTAGATACACCTTCAGAATTGTTAATACATGAAAATATCTTCGCTTTTAGTCACTGCACAAGTGTTTCTGATAAGTACAAATCTCTTCATGCTGTTCTCATTTATTTCAGTGACACTATCAGATTACAAGCCAAAAGACAGGGAATTCTTTTCCTTACTATGTCACATAAAACAAAGCACTAAACAAGAATTCAAAAGATTTTCTCTAATCTTCCTGCTAAGTGAGAGATTCAATGATTCTATAATTTTATAATTCCTGGAAGCTCTCAAGCAATTAATTATAACTTAGATGGCATTCTCATTTTTTTCTTGTTGGGAAAATGGGTATTCACTCACATATTATGTGTGCTACTTTGTCTCTGCTGCTATGGTTAATTCTGTAAATATGCAAATTTCTATTAGAATAAAAGAAAAGAATATATATTTCTTTAAGATTAGGTCCTTTTGCCATTGCATCCTATTCACCTGATATTGACAATAATAGGTGTTTTAATGAATGCTTATTTACACTAGGAATAGTAAGTAGCCTGGCAAATAATAGGGGCTTGTTTATAATTTTGATTGATTTCTGGAAGAAGCATGAATCCTAGAGACTATTCAGGTCATATCTGTTCTTAGGTAGGTATATTCAGGGCCTCTAGATAGGACCATATCAGAATGCAAGCCACTGTCTAAACACAAGAATATACTGAAGCATGCTGTAGTCCTCCAGTGGTTGGTGACAAAAAGATTCAATGTTTTATCTTT
Organism: Notamacropus eugenii; assembly: GCF_028372415.1. NCBI lineage: Eukaryota > Metazoa > Chordata > Mammalia > Diprotodontia > Macropodidae > Notamacropus > Notamacropus eugenii. The sequence continues at coordinate 452,149,979 of NC_092872.1, read as the reverse complement.
TTCTCAGGTCCTTGAGATCTGAAACCACATTGTAGGTTTGACAGAGGTGTGCATTTTCTCAAGTTAAGCTAGCCACTAGCAGGGCTGGGGAGCCAGCAGACTGGAGACCACATGTGGCCTTGTAGGTCTTCAGGTGTGGCCTTTTGACTGAGTCCGAGTTTTACAGAACAAATCCTTTTATTAAGAGGATTTGTTCTGTGAAGTTTGGATTCAATCAAAGGGCCATATTTGAGGACCTAGAAGGCCACATGTGGCCTTGAGACTGAAGGTTCCCCACCCCTGGTAGAGGCACCAACTCCCATGCTGTATAGAGTGACTTTTAAGAAGAAATGACCAAAATGATTGTCATTCTACTATCAGTTTTGATTACAAAATCATCATCATAGTCATCAATATCATCTCCACCTAACATTTAAAGCTCAAAGTTTACAAAGTGCTTACTCTCTTATTTGAGATTCATTAGAACCTCGTGCAATAAGTGGTATTATTATACCACCTCTTTTTTTTTTAGAAATAAGGACACAGAGTTGATCGAGGGTAAGAAATTTGCTCTGTTGACATAGCCACAAAGTATACAAGGAAAAACTTGAATTTTCACCTTCCTGGCTCCCAGGTTAGCACTCTATCCATTGCTCTTCCTATCTCAAGCATAGTTAGATATAAATAGCAACCAAATAGCCACTGTACCAAAGGATCTTTTCCTTTCCTACAAACCACTATTCCATGTTCATGCCATATCAGTTAAAAAAGTGTGTGTATTGGTGATGAGAGACATGGGTGTCATATTGAAGTCAACTGGGTAGTTCCACTGTGAAGTGGAGAATCCATGGATATTTAACTTCATGGACAGGGGATTTTGAAATAGAAAGAGAAAGCCTTAATGATACTGAATGTCACGTTGCTATATCTTAGATCAATCTCCGACTTTTTCAGCAACCTTTTCTCATTACTCTTTTTCTATTCCTAAAAATCATTGTCTTACCTGAAAGTTAGAAAAGGTCATGGCATTATCTCATAGCCTGTGAAGAGAATCCAAATGAGGAAAAATATAGAACAGATTGGGAGATATATCCACTGAGTTTGAAAGAGCAGGTATCTTATCAAGAAGGCAAAAAGCTTGTTTCAAATTATTGTAAAACAATAGAGAATAGGAAGAGAAGTTGAGGCAAAAGGGGCAAAGTAGAAAATTGTCTCAATTTATGCTTTCCCAACCTCAAGTCTCCTTGGCATCTTGGATACTTACCTTAGAAATAAGGGCTGATTTTTTGAGTATAGTCCAAATTTAAGGAGATATGATCAGAGATGGTCTCTAGAGTGTTTAATATGCTCTGGAGGATTGTTCTCATTATGATAAATCTGAGCTGTTTGTATCTTTTCAGAGTGATGCTCAAGGGGAGCAAAGAGAAAATTTCAGTGCAGATGCTTCAACACTACATCTCCACCTGAAAATTCTGTATTTCTTCAGTTTTCCTTTTGTCATTTTCTTTATGTTTATATAGAGAGGTGAATAGATGAGTGACTGTGTGACCAGAGGTGAAAACTATTATTTGGGGGAGCATGACATAAGAAATCTATTTGTTAATTCATAAGAGCATGATCATAAGAATAATTCTAGATTTGAAGGTTTGTTTTATCAAGAAGAAGAAGTTATTTCAAAAGTCTCTAAACATTGATTGATGGAATTTTATGGTTTTGATGGTTTAGTCATATTTGAAAATTTTAAAGCATGATTAGATTTAGAGGATCTCAGAATTGGCACCTCATAGGCAGCTTCGTGTGACACAGTGGATATGAGTGCTGAAGTTGCAGTCTGGAGGACCTGGCCTGCCTCAGACACTATCTGGAAGATGCCTTTTTACAAAGAATCTTTTTATTTTTCTCAGTTGCACATAAAACCAAATTTTAACATTCATTTTTTGTAATTTTTGAGTTCTGTGTTCCCTCCCTCTCTTTCTCCAATTACCTCACCATGAGAAGGCACTTTGATATAGATTATAGATATATAGTAATGCAAACCACATTAATTATATTAACATATTAGTCATGTATCTTTAGGTTTGCTTATTTTAATTGTGGTGCTTCATGCATTCCATAAGGGAAAGGGCTGCCAAATGAGAATTCTATGTTTCAAAGTTCTCTGCTGGTAATTCATGAAAATTTTAACCTTGTGTAGACTTACTGTCATCTTATATATTCCATTATAATTGCACTACATCTGACATTTATTTTTTTGGGGGGAGTTTTAATCCTATAAAAGTTTTTAAAAGGTATGAATTCATACATCTTTTTAGGCACATGATTCCCATTTCTTTGCAACAACACAATAGCAACTGTCTTCTTCATATCTCTTTAAATATTGTGAAGTTTTCAACCCGCAACAGTTCATTTGAGTTATGTTAAATCCTTTGAAAAATCATGGAGAAAGAGGGAAGATCTTTTTTTAAAGTCTAATTAATTAATTTAGTTTTAGTTTTTAACATTTACCTCCATGAGATTTTGAGTTCCAAATTTTCTCCCCTTTCCTCAAGATGGTGTGCAATCTAATATAGGCTCTGCATATACATTTATATTAAACATATTTTCACTTTAGTCATGTTGTAAAGAAGGATTAGAAACAATGGGAGGAACCATAAAGAAGAAGAAAACAAAAAAAGAAGTTTAGGAGAGAGCATAAATAGTATGCTTCAATCTGCATTTAGATTTTCATATTTCTTTTCCTGGATGTGGACAGCATTTTCTGTCGTGAGTGGAAATGCTTCTGAAGAGATCTGCAAACACCCTAGTTTTAAAAAAAGTAATTAGAATAGTATTTGCAAACTATAAGCATTTTCAAATGAAAGAAATGATCATCAAGAATCAGCATGAATTCATAAAAAAGTCTTATTCATAAAAAGTCTTATTAACATAAGTATAAATTGATAGTATTATTAGCAACAATAGCTGACATTTATAGAGTACTTATTATGTGCAAGGCACTGCTTTAAGCACTTCACAATTATTATCTCATTTGATTCTCACAACAACCCCAAGAGAGAAGTGGATTGTTTTTCTCATTTTACAGATGAGGAAACTGATGCTTAAGTGAATTTCCCTGGGTCACACCATCAGTAAATATCCAAGACTGAATTTGAACTCAGATCTTCTTGACTCCTGACCTAGCATTCTATCTACAAAAACAAGTAATTTTATGAACAGATAAACCTCTGCCTTTCATGAAAATTGATTTTAAAAATCATATTTGTTGATGAATTGGGATGTTTTGTGAAGAAAACCATGGTATAGTAAAGAAGAAGGAAAAAAAAATAGTTGAATTTGATGTCAAAAGACCAAGATAACAAGGTGGTTCAGTGTTTGGAGTTCTGGCTCTGGAGTCAGGAAGACCTGAATTTAAATCCATCCTCAGACACTAGCTTTGTGGCTAATCACTTAACCCTGTTTGCATCAGTAAAATGAGCTGGAGAAGGAAATGGCCAACCACACCAGTATCTTTGCCAAGAAAACCCCATGGATAGCTTGGTGTGGGGTCATGAAGAGTTCAACACCACTGAACAAAAGTCACAATTCTTCCCCTTCCATCTGTATGACTTTAGATAAGTCCTTTTGGACCTCAGTTACTTTTTTTTTTGTAAAATGAAAGGTTGTGGTAATCTCATGACACCCTACTTTTCACTTCATTTTGTGTCAGTTCATTTAGTTCTTGCCAGGTTTTTCTGAAACCGTTCCCCTCATCATTTCTTATGACATAATAGTATTCTATTCCATTAATATACCACAAGTTATTCAGTCAAACCTCAGTCAATGAACAGTTACTTTGTTTCTAGTTCTTTGCTACCACAAAAACTGCTGCTGTGAATATTTTGAAGTATGTGGAGCCTTCATGAAAAATAATTTTATTAGAAATAAAGAATAGAAGTAAAAGGATATCCAGTGATTACAGTTGACATAAAAGGATTTTGCTTCACAGTTGACTATAACAGGAGAATTTTGTTTGTGAATGGAGGAAGAACTCACCAAATGTTCCACATAATGTGTGGCAAGGGAATGAGTCTCTTAGGCAAGATTTCTTTAGCAGACACTACTTTGTCTTTCAGTACCACCAAGACCTTTTTCCTTAAGGCCTAGATATCTCTTCAATTCACATGAATTCACATACCCAGCTCCTACTTCAGTAATATGCGTTCATTAGCCTGTCTTGTTTCATCCAGGGCTCAGATATGTGATGATTCCCTGGGTTAGCTAAGTGGTACGCTGGATACAGTTCTGGGCGTGAAGTCAGGAAAACTCATATTTCTGAGTTCAAATCTGGCCTCTGATACTTCCTGGCTATGTGACACTTGGAAAGTCACTTAAACTAGTTTTCCTTAGTTCATTATTTGAAAAAGGAGCTGAAGAATAACTTGGCAAACCACTCTAGTATCTTTATCAAGAAAACTGCAAATGGGGTCATGGAGAGTCAGACACAACTGAAATGACAGAACAAGATGATGATTCCCTAACTGCTTAAAGCTTAGTTCTCCTCCTTTGCTAAATATGGTTAAATACAATTTTGTTACCTATTTTGCAGGAATGTTGTGTGACTCACATGAGGTAATATGCCTAAAGTGCTTTACAGAATATAAAGAACATGGCTGGAGCCAAGATGGCGGAGTGACAGCATGGACTTTCTAGAGCTCTCCCTCCAAACTCAGCCATATACCTGTAAAAAATGACTCTGAATAAATTCTGGAGCTGCAGAATCCACAGAAAGACTGAGTGAAGCAAATCTCCAGTCCAAGATAGCCTGGAAGATTGTTCAAAATTGTCTGTTGCACCACACTGGAAGCAGAGCTCAGTCCAGCATGGACCATGACAGCACAGACAGGACCATGCCTTGGTGGGACTGAATTTCAGACACCTGTGGCAGTTTGCAGACTACACAACCCCTAAACACTAAGGACAAATTGGAAGGTCAGTGGAAAAACCTGTGGCACTTGTGTGAGAGAGTAAAGTGGTCTGGCCCCAGCCCCAGGGCAGCAGAGGGGGAGGGGGTGGAGGCAACCACAGGAGTAGCAGGAGCATCTGTAGCCACTCTTTCTGGAGCTCTAGGCCCACAAATTGTTGTGGGATCAAGAAGCTGACAGTGTACTCCCTACCTGCACTGGAAGCAGAAAGTTATCTTGACAAAGAGCTCAAAAGTCAAGTAAATGGCTGTGGAAATGAGCAAAAACCAAAAAAGAAGCAGATTATACAATCTTATTTTGGTGACAAGGAAGACCAAAACATGCAAACAGAAGGCAGCAAAGTTAAAGCTCCTCCATCCAAAACCTCCAGGAAAAATGTGAATTGGTCTCAGGCCATGGAAGAGCTCAAAAAGGATTTTGAAAATCTAGTAAGAAAAGTAGAGCAAAAATTGGGAAGAGAAGTGAGAGTGTTGCAAAAAATCATGAAAAATGAGTCAACTGCTTGCTAAAGGAGACTGCTAAAATGCTGAAGAAAATAACACTTTAAAAAGTAGACCAACCCAAATGGCAAAAGAAAATAACGCTTTCAAAAATAGACTAACCCAAATGGCAAAAAGCCCATGAGGAGAAGAATTCCCTAAAAAACAGAATTGGCCAGATGGAAAAGGAGGTCCAAAAGCTCATTGAAGAAAATGTTTCCTTAAGGGTTAGAATAGAGCACTTGGAAGTTAATGCTTTTATGAAAAATCAAGAAATTATGAAACAAAGCCAAAGGAATGAAAAAATAGCAGACAATGTGAAATATCCTATTAAAAAAACCAACTGACCTAGAAAATAGACTCAGAAGAGACAATTTAAAATTTCTGGAATTACCTGAAAGCCATGACCAAAAAAATGTCTAGACATCATCATTCAAGAAATTATCAAGGAAAACTGCCTTGATATTCTAGAAGGAGGGGATAAAATAAATATTGAAAGAATCCACTGATCACCTCCTTAAAGAGATCCCAAAAGGAAAACTCCTAGGAATATGGTAGCCAAATTCCAGAGCAACCAGGTGAGGAAGAAAAATGTTGCAAGCAGGCAGAAGAAAACAATTTGAATATTGTGGAAATATAATCAGGATAACACAAGATCTAGCAGCTTCTACATTAAAGGTTCACAGGTCTTGGAATATTATATTCCAGAGATCAAAGGAGCTAGCATTATTACCAAGAATCACCTACCCAGAAAAACTGAGTATATATTGCTTCAGGGAGAAAAATGATCATTCAGTAGGGGACTTTCAAGCATTCTTGATGAAATGACCAGAGCTAAATAGAAAATTTGCCTTTCAAACACAAGAATCAAGAGAAGTATGAAAAAGCAAACAGAAAAGAGAAATCATAAGGGACTTACTAAAGTTGAATTGTTTACATTCCTATATGGAAAGATAGTATTTGTAATTCTTGAGACTTTTCTTAATAACAAGGTAGTTGGCAGGATTATATACATATAGACAGAGGGCACAGGGTGAGTTGAATACTATAAAGCAGTTTTTAACAGAAATGGGTGGGATAGAATGGAGGGAAATATAGTTAGTCTTTCACAAAATGACTTCTGTGGAAATGTTTTTCATAACTATATATGTATAAGCTATATCGAATTGTTTGCCTTCTCAGTGGGGATGGGTAGAGAGGGAGGACTAGAGAGAAGGTGGAACTCATAGTTTTAAAAGCAAATGTTAAAAATTGTTTTTACATGCAACATGGAAATAAATATACAGGCAATGGGACATAGAAATCTGTCCTGTCCTACAAGAAAATACAGAGTATGGGGATAAGGGGAGGGAAGGGTGTGATAAAAGGAAAGGCAGATTAGGGGAAGATGTGATCTGAATGCATGCCATCTCAGAATGAGGGGAGGGTGGAAATGGGTAGAAAATTTGGAACTCAAAATCTTGTGGAAGTAAATGTTGAAAACTAAAAGTAAATAAAATAATTAAAGAAGAGAAGAAATGAAAAAGTTGTGCCCCATCCCTCTACCACCATCTTTGCAAAGTTATAGGGCTATGGCTATGAAATATTGCCTATACCATGGAACAGAGATAACTCATTGGTTGGTTTTTACTGCACTGCTCCTTTTCTTTTTCTTTGATACAGGATATTTAAAACATCTTCGTACAGGTTTAAACTATTAAAGCTTGTATTCTGATTTATTCTATTCTCTCTTTTGACCCTATCCCTTCTAAAAAATGTTTACTTCTAATTACTCCTTCCTCCCATTTGCATTCCATTCTTTCATTCCCCACACACTGCTTATCTCCTTTTCCCTTATTTTCCTGTAGTGTAAGACAGACTTTCATACTCAATTGAGTATACGTTATTCCGTCCTTAAGCCAAATCTGATGAGAACAGTATGTGCATTGACTACAATGAAGCAATACTGAATGTGAAAAAGAACATAAGTCAAATGCAATAGAATATTTAGTTCAACTTTTGCCCAGAAAGGAATTCTCTCTGTAATATCTTTGTTAGATTGGCATCTAGATTCTTTGGAAAGACCTCCAAGGGCAGGAAACTCACTTTTTAATAAAGTGCTTTATATTCTTTTTTTTGTTGGAGAAAATTCAGTTTACTAAAAAACAGAGGTTTGTATTTTTCTCTCTAGAACCACAAATATCTTTCTTCAGATTACAATAAAAATGAAATGATAGCCTTTTGTTTTTACATAACTTTGATATTCCAAATATATCTCTCCCCTGTCACTCCTCAGCATAATCGTCCCTTGTAGCAAAGAATAATCTTGCTAAGTGCATAAAACAAAATACACTGAGTTTCAAAGCAACTAAAAGGTTATTGAAAATAAAGATGTATTTTTTTAATTCAAGTTCATTGAGGTGCTGAAGTCTCTACAGTTACCTAACTTAAGCGTCCAAAGCTGTATAAAAAGTCAAAGGAACTGGGATTAAAACCAAGAATCACCTACCCAGCAAAACTGAGTATAATACTTGAAGGGAAAAGATGGTCATTCAGTGATATAGAGGACTTTCAATCATGATGAAAAGACCAGAACTGAGTAGAAAATTTGACTTTCCAGCACAAGAATCAAGAGAAGCATGAAAAGGTAAACAGGAAAGAGAAATTATAAAGGACTTTCAAAGCTGAACTGTTTACATTCCTACATGGAAAGATAATATTTGTAACTCTTCAGACTTTTCTCAGTATTTGGGTAGGTGGAGGGATTATACACACATACTCACACACACACACACACACACACACACACACACACACACACACACACATAGACAGAGAGTACATGTTGAGTTGAATCAGAAGAGATGATATCCCTAAAAAAATAAAATAAAATTAAGAGGAGAGAGAGGAAAATATTGGGAGGAGAAAGGGAGAAATGGAATAGGGCAGACTATCACTCATGAAAGAGATAAGAAAAATATTTTTCAATGGAGGAGAAAAGGGAGGAAGTTAAAGGAGAAAAGTGAAGTTTACTCTTCATAGATGGCTTAAAGAGGAAATAACATGCTCACTAAATTTGGTATGAAAATCTATCTTACACTACAGAAAAGTAGGGGAGAAGGGGACAAGTGGAATGAGGGTAATGATAGAAGGAAGGGCAAATGGGAGAAGGGAGTAGCTAAAAGTAAACACTTTTGGGAAGGGACAAGGTCAAATGAGAGAATAGAAAAGAAAAGAGGGGGACAGGGTAGGATGGAGGGCAATATAAGTAGTCTTACACAACATGACTTGTAAGGGGTTTGGAATTCTTGGGTTATCAGGGTCATGGTGCCCTCGGGAGAAATCTCTTGGGACGTCATGTCTTTGCATGACTTACGTGATGGACCACCCTTAAGCAATAACCAACCTTCAGCAATTATGTTGAGCAAGAGCAGCAACAGCCAAGCACATAAGCTCAGCACACCGTGTATATGAGCTTCTTGAATGCATGGAAGAAGAATGCCTATATATACGCTGAGCTAGCTGAGAATAAACAGAGTGCATACCATCCTTGCTCCCACCTCATTCATTCGAGCCCGGAAGAAAGATCTCATGCAGGCATAGATCTTTGGGGGAATCAACAATGACTATTATGAAAGTCTTTTGCAAAATGACACATATATAGCCTGTACTGAATTGCTTGCCTTCTCAATGGGTATGGGTGGGGAAGGAGGGAGGGAGAGAAGTTGGAATTCAAACTATTAGAAACGAATGTCGAGAATTGTTATTGCATATAACTGGGAAATAAGAAATACAGGTAATGGGGTGTAGAAATTTATCTTGCCCTACAAGAAAAGAGAGAAGATGAGGATAAGGGAAGGGTGGGGTGTGATAGAAGGGAGGGCACATTGTGGGAAGAAGTAATCAGAAAGCAAGGTGATATAGGGTAGGGGAGGGAAGAGATGAGGAGAAAAATTGGAACTCAAAATTTTGTGGAAATGAATGTTGAAATCTAAAAATAAATAAATAAAACTATTAAAAAATAATATTGCTGTTGCTACATGTAATGTTATCTTTAGTTTGCACATTTCATTCTTCATTATGTCATGCAAGTCTATCCATACTTTTCTAAGATCTTTGAGCTCATCATTTCTCATAGCACAATATTATTCCATCATAGTTATAAGCCACACCTTGTTCACTCATTGCCCAATTGATGGGTAACCCCATAAAGTCCATTTCTTTGCCATCACAAAGAGAATATATACGTTCTTTTCTTTTTTCTCCTAATTATCTTTGGAAAAAGACATAGTAGTTGTATCATTGGGTAAAAGGGTATAGGGCTAGGCAATTGAGTAACTCTTTGGATAAAATTTCAGATTGCTCTTTAAAATGGTTGGATCAGTTCACAATTTTACCAACAATGAATTAATGTCCCAAATTTTCCACATCTCTTCCAACATTTGTTACTTTCTCCTTGATCATTTTAACTATAGCTAGCACTTCTATAATGATATCAAATAATGGTGGAGAAAAAGGCCATTCTCCTTGCTTTATATCTGAGACTATTGAAAAGGCCTTTGCCATTACTCCTTTATGTAATGCTGGTTCTTAATGTTAGATAGAAACTATCTACTGTACTAAAGGAAGTTCCATTTATTCCTGTACTTTTTAAGGTTTTTCCCAAAAAAGTGTGTTATATCTTGTTGAAAGCTTTTTCTGCATTTGTTATCATAACCATATGATAATGCTTTTGTTACCAAAAAATCTATCTTATTTATAGGTTTCCTAATATTGGGCTGACCTAGAATTCCTGATTTTTTTGAACTAATCTTCTTACAGCTTGCTTTAAGTCGTCTCATTATCCTCATTAGCATAATCTGGATCCGCTCCACTTTAGAATTTCCTCCCTCTTAAAAAGCTGCATCAAGTACAAAGCACAGTTCTCCAAATGTAGTCTAATGATGAAGGAACATAATGTCACTAAAAACTTAAATAACTTGAACTCTGTTTCTAGTAATACTAGTTTAAAATTAGGCTAAAGAGCAGAATCCCTTAGTAAATAGGAACCAAATATATTGTCAAGAAATTTGGCTTTGTGGCTTGGATCAAGTCACTTAACCCATCCATGTCAGTGGACAACTTTTATTCAAGGCAATATATTTTGCAGTATTTGCCATTCTTCATTGGTAGAGAGGATTTTAATAGTAATTACCTAAAATGACAAAATGATAGTTACATAGTATACCTAAAACATCAGGTTAACTTTTACATGAATCTCTCAATTAGATTTCCAGTGGACTGATTACCTTTCTTTGTTATCCTGTGTCCTTATGCCACAGGCTGTTCTGTTCTCAAAAGTCCAATGTAGAATTTATAGGGCTTTTGCAAATTCCACATTGATAGTACTCTTCACTGAGTTTTCCATTTTATCAGAACTCCACGCAAATCTATTGAGAGATTGGTGCATCACCTCAAACTTCTGTCAGTAATGGAATCATTGTAAGGATATAGAAAAACATATACATATGTACATATACATATACATATACACATTTCTATTTACAGAGGACAACTAGGTTGTACAGTGGAGTATTCTTGCAATCTGAGAGACTTCTCTTCATGAGTTCAAATCTGGCTTAATAGCTGTATAACCCAACAATATGTATAAATGTAAATACAGACATATACGTATGAAATTAAAAGACAATATTTTAAAAATTAATTTATTTGTTTTCAGTTTTCTACAATCACTTCCATAAATCTTAGATTTTCACTCCCTCCGTCCTGTTTTCCGTTCTCCTCCTTCCCTCCTGTGTTCCCCCTCCCTTCCCAAGACTGTGTGCAAACTTATATGGGTTCTACACGTGCATTCTTACTAAATACATTTTCACCTTAGTCATGTTGCAAAGAAGAATTAAAATGAATGGAAGAAACCATGAAAAAAACCAAACCAAACCAAAACATAACACAAGAGAAAATAATCTGGTTCATTGTGCAATGCAATTCCATAGTTGTTTCTCTGGATGTGAAAAACATTTTGCCTTGAGAGTCCTTTGGGAATGTTTTAGGTCCTTGCATTGCTGTGAAGGGCTAAGTCTATCAGAAAAGTTCTCCGTATGCTGTGGTTGTTACTGTGTACAAAGTTCTCCTGGTTCTGCTCAGCATTAGCTCATATAAGTTCTTCCAGGTCTCTCAAAAGTCTTCTTGTTCATCATTTTTTTGGTCTTTTTCTTCTTTTGCTTATTATTTTTTTAATTTTTAGAAATGATTTTTATTTGGTTTCAGTTTTCTACAATCCCTTCCATATATCTTAGAATTTTCCACCTCTTTTCTCCTCCTTTCCCCCTCCATTCCCCAAGATGGAATGTAATCTTATATAAGTTCTGCACATACATTCTTATTAAATACATTTTCACCTTAGTCATATTGCATAGAAGAATTAAAATAAATGGGAGAAACAATAAAACAAACAGAATGTTACACAAAAGAAAATGGTCTGCTTCATTGTGCGATACAATCCCAGAATTTTTCTCTGGATGTGGAAAGCATTTTGCCTCAAGAGACCACTGGGAATTTTTTAGGTCCTTGTATTATTGTGAAGGGCTAAATCTACCAGAAAAATTCCTCACACACTGTGGTTGTTGCTGTGTACAAAGTTCTCTGGGTTCTTATCCTTTCAGCCAGCATGAGTTCATGTAAGTTTTTCCAGGCCTCTCTGAAGTCTTCCTGTTCATCATTTCTTATAGCACAATAGTATTCCATTACATTCATGGTAGACACTATAAAATATCTGGGAGTCTACCTGCCAAAACAAACCCACGGAGTATATGAAAACAATTACAAAAAATTTTTCATACAAATAATGTCAGATTTAAGTAAGTGGAAAAACATCAGCTGCTTGTGGGTAGGCCGACCTAATATGGATTTTTTTGGTTTTTTTGATTTAAACTATCTTAATGACATTTATTAGCATGTTCTGTCATGTCCCATTAATGAGTAAGACATCCTTTGTAATAAAAAAGAGCCCCAAAGTTGCATTGCAAAACAGTCAATCCATCTATTGCATGTGAGAGTATATATAATATTCTGTAACTGTAGTTCATCAGTACTGCAAGAAATGAACATAGATGTTTTTCCCCCATTTCTTTGGAACCAAACTTGATCATTCTTATTCTTTCCATCTACCTTGCTATTGTCACTGGATATATGATCTTGCTACTTCTGCATTTTTCATTGTGTAGTAGTTCATAAAATTATTCTCCTGCTTCGTTGAACTCTATATTTACTGTTTCATACCAAGAAATTGTACTCTATTAGATTCATAGCCCACAATTTGCTTAGCCATTTCCCCAGTGATATCTATCTATCTATCTATCTATCTATCTATCTATCTATCTATCTATCTATCTATCTATCTATCTGTCTGTCTGTCTGTCTGTCTGTCTGTCTGTCTGTCTGTCTGTCTATCTATCTATCTATCTATCTATCTATCTATCTATCTATCTATCTATCTATCTATATATGTGTGTGTGTGTGTATATATATGCATATATATGTATGTATGTACTTTCCAGTTCTTTGAATGAATTTATTGAAATTAATGAAAAAAGTATTTATTTATTAAGACCTTTCTATATACCAAATAACTATGTACTGAGGGCTGTTATGTGGTAAAGTACTGGGCCTGAAGTCTGGAAGGCTCATCTTTCTGAGTTCAAATCTGGCCTCAGATACTTACTAGCTTTGTGACCCTTGGAAAGTCACTTAACCATACTTTCTTCAGTTTCTTCATCATGTAAAATGAGCTGCAGAAGAAAATAGCAAATCATTTCAGTATGCTTGTCAAGAAAACCCCAAATAGGATCATGAAGAGCCTGATATGACTGGAACAACTCAACAACAACAACAAACATGTACCAAGCACTCTGCCAACTGCTGGGGTTACAAATAAACAATGAAGACATGACCTGCTTTCAATGATAAGACATTCTAATCAGAAAGAAAAAAAAACAAGGGGAAGAGATGTCAAGGGAAGGGCATTTGGAGATATATAGGGATGGTGAATAAATGAAAAGTGTGTTGTCACACCTTTCTGGGAGTGATGACAAATTTGATTTCATTATGGTTTAAGAATTAGAAAGCAGGGGTAGGATGAGAGGAAAGAGGGTACAGATAAGGAAACAATGCAGCTGGTGAGAAGATGGGGAAGTGAAATGAAGTGCTGGTAGGACTGGGCCTTGATACAGTGGATAAAAGAGGCACCCACAACTGTGCTACCACGCAAAGTGCTGCTATGGATATTTTAGTGTACATGATTGTATTCTTTGATATGCTTAGGTTATATGGTGAGATATCTAGACCTTTTAGCAACTAATGGGGTTTTTAGCCACTGTATTGGAAGATCTTGCCACACATCCCTCTACTTTGGAAATTCTCATCATGGATCATGATTCTTTGGATACTAGCTAATCAATGTCCAATAATGAAATCAATATAGTCATTATTTCTGGAAAAGGCCATGATTTTGGATGATTATGGGATTTCACTCACCAATCCTGTTGTTCCTCTGGAAAATTTCTTGCTCTGGTCACTATTCCCCTTTACATCGTTCGTCACTGTTAGAATGTGAGCTTCTAGAGAGCAATGACTGTCTCCTTTGGTTTTTGTTCAGAATACAGTATCTTGCACAAGGGTGGTAAATAAATGTTTTTTATTCATTCATTTATTTATTATTAATTAAACGTACTTTACCCAAGCATTAGGACCAAACCATAACTTTGCCCAATTTGTATTGACATAGCAGTTTACCTCTAGTCCCTTCCACATTTACTATTTCCATATTCTTTGATAATTTTTTGTGTGAATTAAAATATGAACCCTTTCCCATGATCATTAATGCTTTTTTGATATACTTTTAAAGATAATATTTTCCCCAATTACATAATTTTTCTAAACTTTAAAAAAATTTGAGTCTTAAATTGTCTCTTTTTCCCTCACCTTTACCCTTTCTGCTATACAAAGCAACCTGATATAGGTTTTAAATGTTCAGTTATGTAAAACATTTCTATACTTGTCATTTTGAGGAAAAATTCAAAAGAAAGGAAGGAAAGAAAGAAGGCAGGAAGAAAAAGTCTGGTTTGGGTTGTACTCATACTCCATAAGTTCTTTGTTTGGAGGAAGATAACATTTTTAATTGTGACTTCCTTGGGATTATCTTGGATGATTGTATTGCTGAGAATAGCTAAATTATTTACAGTTTTTCCTTGTACAATATTGTTCTTACTGTGCACAACGTTCTCCTGGTTCTGCTCACTTCACTCTGCATCAGTTCATGTAAGTCTTTCCAGGTTTTTCTGAAAGTATCCTGCTCATCATTTATCATAGCCCAATAGTATTCCATCACAATTAAATACTGCATGATATCGACTATTCCTTGGCTATTTCTGAAGCCACACTGGCTCTCAAGTAGATAGTGTGTTCATCCTTCATTGCCGAAGAAGACCATGTCAACAGGGAAATAATGACATGACTTGCACTTGACTTAGTTTCGAGTGAGGGAGGGCTGTGTAGGTCATCAGCCTCACTTCTCCTCCAGAGCCATTCGAATCCAGTGACCAGATATTCATTAGGATGACTGGAGATGACCCAGGATGAGGCAATTGGGGTTAAGTGATTTGCCCAAAGTCACACAGCAAGTGAGTGTCAGGTGTCCGAGGTGAGATTTGAACTCAGGTCCTCCTGACTCCTGCACTGGTGCTCTATCCACTGTACCACTTAGCTGCCCCTTCTCAGGTAGATGACCATCTCTCAGATGAACATCAGTCTATTAAGGAGGACTCTGGCAAGAATTCTGCCAGTAATGACTAAGAAGGAGATTATCACAGGACAATCTATTTCCTTTACCTTTACAGAGATGGACAATGGAAAGGGATAACCTTCTTTTGCCATACAACCTGGAAAATTTCACTCAACTTTTATATGAGCAATGGACCCCCTACATTGTAAATCTGAGCTGGAATAGTATCAGCACTAGATGCTTTGCCACATGAAAGGCACCTAATGGTATTCAAAACCTCTTCTTCAGTTGGAACTTCAACTAGGGAGCATTTGATTTCACCCTGAGATAAATGGTCAATGGCTTCAGCATTGAATGATGAGGGTCTGTTGAGAACACTATGGAAGTATTCAGCCCATCTTTCTAGGATCGTGTCCTTTTCACTAATTAATGTGGCTCCATTAGCACTGGGTAGTTGAGATGTGCCGTAGGTCTTTGGCACATAAAAAGACTTCAGGGAATCATAAAGGTGCTTTGGATTGTTACTATCAGAATAAAACTGAATTTCATCCACCTTCATCCACTGAGCCAAGAATCCTGCATCTCTCTAAGCTTTGCTTGTACTCTGCTTTTGATGGAATCAAATGCTACCTTCTTAAAGATGGATAAACTATTGTGAAGGTAACCCCTGTGGAGTTCTCCTTTTTCATTTAGCTACTTCTGAATTTCCCCATCATTTTCATTAAACCAGTCTTGATGGTTGCAAGTGTTCTGACCAAGATGAGCAATGCAGTGCTATACACCAAAATCTCTAAAAGCTGTCCACTCTTTTTCTGCTCCACTGTTGCCAGCTGTGTGTTGGTTCAACTTTTCCTCCAAGTTAGCAATGAATTGTTCATGCTTAGAGAAGAGCTCTAATTTGTTGACATTAATTTTTCTGGTAGTTATTTTGCTTTGTGAATGCTGCTTTTGTTGAAATTGAAACTCAGACAAGTATACTGATGCCAGGAAACTGAATTGCTTCCATTCGAATTGTCTTAGGAAGTTTCTGAAGATTACCTGTCAGGATAAGATATCAGACACTGAGATCCCATCTCAAACTAAACTGTCAAGCACTGAAGCTTTATTTCAGAGAATGCAGCTGCAATGAGCTAGCCACAATGTTTGAATGCAAAATGTACGCTGACCAAAAAGACTATTTAATGGAGAACTCACAAAGAGCAAGATTTCGCATGGTGGTCAGGAGAAGTGATACAAGGACACTCTTAAGGTCTCTCTTAAGAACTTTGGAATTGATTGTGTGACATGGGAGACACTGTCACAGGACCACTCAGCATAGCATGCCCCCATCAGACAATATACCGGACTCTATAGGCAAAGCAGTATTGAAACAGTTCAAAAGAAACATGAGATGCACAAATTTAGAGAAGCCACTCCAAATCTGGGCCATTTGTACCTGATCTGTGGTAGAACATTCCAAGCTCAAATTGGTCCAATCAGTCATAATCAGACACACTGTAACTTGACTCTACCAATGTGATGTCATTTTGGTCCTCCTTGACAATGAAGGACAACAATCAACCAATACCATGACTTGTTCAATCATTCCTCAATTATTGTAAATCTCTTCAATTCTGAATTCTTAACCACTACAAAAATTTGTTATAAATGTCCTTGCACAAATAGGTCCTCTTCCACTTTTTTAGATCTTTTTGAGATACAGAACTGGTAGTGGTATTGATGGATCAAAGGCTATGAACAATTTTATAGAAGAGATGGAAAAATCAAGTGAAGATGAAGATGATGTGGGCATGTTTGTAGGCAGTAGAAAATCAGCTAGCAGACAAGGAGAGATTGAAATTAAGAGTAAGAGTGCATTTGTTAGCATGGATAGAATGGTATGAGAACATTTGAATAAATAGAGGGGTTGTCATTGGAAAGGAGTAAGGTCACTTCATATGAGTCAGAGACAAAGGATAAGACTGGCAGGAAACATCTGAGTCATAGTGGGGAGAAGGAGCTCATCATGAATAGATTAATTTTTTTCTTCACAGTATGAGTCACATTTCTTAACTGAGAGGATGGGGAGTGTGGTGCCACAGGAAATTTGAAGACGAGTAAATAGGCTTAAAAGAGCTGTTGTGGAGAAAGGGATAGTGAATTGATAATGGAGATACATTAGTATTGCTTAGAATGAGTGAATTTCTAATTGAGGTCATGTAACATAAATTTGTAGAGGACCCAGTCATAATGGTTGTGTGATTTTCTTCATTCAGCAGCATATATATGAAGAACTATTTCAAGATATTTTGTCAAATTAGGCTCCTTTTTTGATCCAAGGAGATGACAGAATGATAGAACAAATATATTATCTCCCCATATTAGAATGCAAACAGTTTATCCTGTTTTAATATCTTAGTAACATTGGCTTATTTTTTCCTTTTTTCGTGTTTCTCTTGATTCCTGTATTTGTACTTTCAAGTTTCTACTCAGCTCTAAATTTTCATCAGAAATGCCTAGAAATTCTGTATTTCATTAATGATCCAATTTTCTGCATGTAGGATTATATTCAGTTTTGCTGATAAATAATTCTTTTTTTTATTTAACTTTTAACATTTATTTTCACAAAATTTGGGTTACAAATTTTCTCCCCTTTTATCCCCTCCCCCCCCAAACCCAAGCATTCTAGTTGCCCCTGTGACCAATCTGCTCTCTCCTCTATCCTCCGTCCCTGCCCTTGTCTCCATCTTCTCTTTTGTCCTGTAGGGCCAGATAGCTTTCTTAACCCCTTAACCTGTATTTCTTATTTCCCAGTGGTAAGAACATTACATTTGATCCTAACACTTTGAGTTCCAACTTCTTTAGCTCCCTCCCTCCCCACCCCTTCCCCTTGGAAGACAAGCAATTCGATATAGGCCAAATCTGTGTAGTTTTGCAAATGACTTCCATAATAGTTGTGTTGTATAGGACTAACTATATTTCCCTCCATCCTATCCTGTCCCCCATTACTTCTATTCTCTTATGATCCTTTCCCTCCCCATGAGTGTCAACCTCGTACTGCATTCTCCTCCCCATGCCCTCCCCTCCATCCTCCCCCCCACCCTGCTTGTGCCCCTGTCCCCCACTCTCCTGTATTATGAGATAGGTTTTCCTATCAAAATGAGTGTGCATTTTATTCTTTCCTTTAGTGGAATGTGATGAGAGTAGACCTCATGTTTTTCTCTCGCCTCCCCTCTTTATCCCTCCACTAATAAATCTTTTGCTTGCCTCTTTTATGAGAGATAATTTGCCCCATTCAACTTCTCCCTTTCTCCTCCCAATATTTCTCTCTCACTGCTTGATTTCATTTTTTTTTTAAGATATGATCCCATCCTCTTCAATTCACTCTGTGCACTCTGTCTCTATGTATGTGTGCATGTGTGCATGTGTGTGTATGTACTCCCACCCAGTACCCAGATACTGAAATGTTTCAAGAGTTACAAATATTGTCTTTCCATGTAGGAATGTAAACAGTTCAACTTTAGTAAGTCCCTTATGACTTCTCTTTGCTGTTCACCTTTTCATGATTCTCTTCATTCTTGTATTAGAAAGTCAAATTTTCTTTTCAGCTCTGGTCTTTTCATCAAGAAAATTTGAAAATCCTCTATTTCATTGAAAGACCATTTTTTCTCCTGAAGTATTATACTCAGTTTTGCTGGGTAGGTGATTCTTGGTTTTAGTCCTAGTTCCTTTGACTTCTGGAATATCCCATTCCATTCCCTTCGATCCCTTAATGTAGAGGCTGCTAGATCTTGTGTTATCCTGATTGTATTTCCACAATACTTGAATTGTTTCTTTCTAGCTGCTTGCAATACTTTCTCTTTCACCTGGGAGTTCTGGAATTTGGCCACAATGTTCCTAGGAGTTTCTCTTTTTGGATCTCTTTCATGCGGTGTTCTGCGGATTCCTTGAATATTTATTTTGCCCTCTGGTTCTAGAATATCAGGGCAGTTTTCCTTGATAATTTCATGGAAGATGATGTCTAGGCTCTTCTTTTGATCATGGTTTTCAGGTAGTCCCAGAATTTTTACATTGTCTCTCCTGATTCTATGTTCCAGGTCAGTTGTTTTTCCAATAAGATATTTCACATTATCTTCCATTTTTCGAATCTTCTCGCTATGTTCTGTGATATCTGTCTTTCTCATAAAGTCCTTAGCGTCCATCTGTGCCATTCCAGTTTTGAAAGATCTATTTTCTTCAGTGAGCTTTTGAATCTCCTTTTCCATTTGGCTAATTCTGCTTTTGAAAGCATTCTTCTCCTCATTGGCCTTTTGAACCTCTTTTGCCTATTGAGTTAGGCTAGTTTTCAAGGTGTTAATTTCTTCAACATTTTTTTGGTTCTCCTTTAGCAGGGAGCTGATCTGCTTTTCATGCTTCTCTTTCATCCCTCTCATTTCTCTTCCCAGTTTTTCTTCCACCTCTCTAACTTGATTTTCAAAATTCTTTTTGAGCTCTTCCATGGCCTGAGCCCATTGGGTGGGCTGGGGCACAGAATCCTTGATTTCTGTGTCTTTGCCTGATGGTAAGCATTGTTCTTCCTCATCAGAAAGGAAGGGAGGAAGTGTCTTTTCTCAGATAAAGTACCCTTCAATAGTTTTATTTCTTTTCCCTTTTCTGGGCATTCTCCCCAGCCAGTGGCTTGACCTCTGAATATTCTCCTCACACCCACCTCACCTCCTGATCCTCCCAGCCAGCGTTTGGGGACTGAGATTCAAATGCTGCTTCCCACCTTAGGGCTTTTGGCTGGGGCAGGGCTGCTATTCAGTGTGAGAATTAAGTTCAGATGGTCAGGTCAGGGCAGGGCTGCCTCTCAGGCTCAGTTCCCTCAAGGGGTTTATGCACAGACCTTCCACAATGGATCCAGGCTCCTGCCCGCTTGGGGAGCCCCTGTCTGTAGCCGCCTCTCAGCTTCTATCTCCCGGGGGGGCCCAAGCCATGGGGGTACCCCACTCCCCTCTCGACCCGCCAAAGAGACTCTCTCACCGACCCTTGTCACCTGTGGGTGGGGGGGCTTGTGCCGCCGCTGGAGATCCCCTCCCTGAAGCCTGCTCGGATCTGTACCTCTCGAAGCCCCGGCCGCTGCAGGTCTCGATAAATAATTCTTTACTAAAAATAAGCCTTTAAGAATATCTTATTCCAGTCTCTATTATTATTTTTGGCTACTAAAACGTGTTTGATCTTGATTGTGTCTCTTTAACAATTAAAATGCTTCTTTTGGGCAACTTTCTATATATTTTTTCTTTGACCTAGAATCTCTGGATTCCTGTTTTAATATTCTTGGCAGTGTTACTTTGGGGATTTCTCTTAGGAGGCGATTTGTGCATTCTTTCTATTTCCACTATGTCCTCTGGTTCTAAGAGACCTGGTCAGTTGTGTGTGTGTGTGTGTGTGTGTGTGTGTGTGATTTCTTGCAACATGATACTTAGGCTCATTTTTGGCCATGGTTTTCAGTTAATTCAGTGAGTCTTAAATTACCTCTGTTTGATCTGCTTTCTAAGTCAAATGTTTTTGCTGTGGTATACTTAATACATTTTTCTATTTTTCAGTCTTTTACATTTGCTTAAATATTTCTTATTTTTATGAAATCATTACCTTCTATTTGATCCATTCTAATTTTCAGGGAATTTGGTGCTCAGGTAAGTTTTGTACCTCTTGAACCAAGCTATTAATTATTTATAATTCTTTCTTTTGTAGCTCTGCTTTTTCCAACTTTTCTCCTTGAGCCTTATCTTTTCATTTATAAAGAAAATTTTTAAAAAAATCCTTTAAAAGCTGTTGTCTTTACTCTTCTGAGAATTCTAGTTGAATATATGCCAAACCTGTATTTTTCTTTATGATTTTTCTTGCAGCGTTTTGAATTTGTTTTCTTCTTCTGCATTTATGTTTTAAGTTTCCCTGTGCCACAAACTCTTTTTAGGGGTAAGGAGAATTAGGTTTTGTTGTTGTTCATTCTTTTATCACTATTTCTGACTTGAGATTTTATGCTATGATCAGGCTCTGTTCACTTCTGGTAGGCATGTTTGCACTGACCTTTTCTCTTGACCTGAGTTTGGGTCTGACTAATATGCTTGTGCACTAGCACCATGTTGAATTCTAGTAGAGTGCTGCTAGACACAGCCACTATCAATCAGCTTGAAAGACCTGCTTGTTTGGAGTGGTCAAACTGTAAATGTCTCTGGTCCTGTCTACTTCCTCCGATAATATGGTTTAGTCTGGATTGAAGGCTGGACCTGAGACCTTGCTTTGTTACTAAAGTCAGAGCCACATGAATACTGCATATTTCTGAACTCAGTCCTTATTCAGTGTACAGTGTAGGGCTTGCAAGCACTCCATAGCCTGGAATACTGCCCTCCAGGAACTGTGATTTGGCATCACATAGTGAGAGTCAGAGCTGCCAGTTGACACCTCCCTACAAGCTTCAATATGTCAGATTCCTCTATTTGTGTCTACAGCTTCTTGAATTGGTGCATATCCTTTCCTTATGCAAGAGCATCCCATGCTTCTGTTCTGCTCTAGACTACATTTCCATTTCTCTTTGTTTACCTTTGCTAACCTTGTTTGGAAATGTGACTCCCCATGATATTGTTTTTTCTTAACCTTCTCTATCAGGACTTGGTCAGTTTATTTTCTAGACCTTTGTGCAGTAGTTACAGAAGAGAGCATGACTCTACTTCTTTGTACTATTCAACAATGTAGGCCATTTTCTTTACAGTCTCATTTTACTCTATTTGTATTTACAGTCCTCAATATGTAGTTCATTATTAAAGTATGATCTTTTAAATTCCTTCATTCGGGTGTATTTTTTTATTTCAGTCCAATAACATATTTTTGATTGATATTATTGTATATATTATTTCCATTTAACAGGTGAGAAATCTGAAGTTTAGATAGATTATTACTCATGGAGCTACTAAGTGTCAGGGATGTGACACGAACCCAGGTTTTCCTGCTTTCAAATCCTGTACTCTATTCAATATAAAATGTGAAAGTATCACAATACATACTAAATAAAACAAGAGGAATATTGCCCAACAGGTGCCATTTTTTCTATAATAATTCATGAAAAGATTTACCAAAACACTGAAAGTGTGTCTGGATTATAGAAGAAGCACCCAAATTGCTGAAAACAGAGATATTTTAAGTATTAGATAATATTTTTAAAATGTTCTTCATTGTATCTTAAGGTTCTTCCTATTCTTCCTCTTTCCCTTGGCTTTCCTACTAAGAATGCCTAAAGCATAAATTCATTGAGGACATTCTTACCTTGCTCAATATGCCTGCAACCTGACTCTAACTAATCTTATTCTTAGCCAGATGGCTAAGCTAAGAATCTGCTGCCCAAGAGGACTGACTACCCCTCCCTAAATCAGACATTCCTAAACAGAAATGATCTCAAGGATGTTTTGAGAACAGCTCCTTTCCCACCATTCACGCGTTTAACTGGGAAAGTGCCATCTTGGTTAGTTAGTTCTTTAGGAACTACTAAAGGCAGATAGTACTGAGACATATTCAGGAGTCCCCCCACCTGGTGGTACTGATGCATAGCCCGGACTTTCCCACTGGGACTCGGGAAGTTGACCCGAGAATCCCTAGCTGCATGATCCTGATGTAGATAATTCCTCCATTGGTACTGATCAGTTGTTCTAATATTGGATGCCTATTGAGACTCAATGATTGTGACATACCTAGTGAGACTCACTGATTGTGACATACCTATTGAGACTTATTGATTGTGGCATAACTGTTGAGACTTACTGATCTTTACTAAACGGTTGAGATTTTTACTGATTGTGGCATAACTTTTGGGATTGACTGATAGAGACCTACATTATTGTTCACTTACTGATTGAGACCTTTATTATTGTTATTTCATTAATAAATATTAGTCATATATAACATATGACATATACCATATGAGGCTCTGTGTCATTTCTGAACCAATTCAAACTGAAACTAAATTAAACTTCACTAAATAAGAATGCTTCACAATACAGAACATCAATGTTAGTGGCCCTATCTGGACCAACATAATGTGGAAGCATCTGGAAATCGTGTTGGTGAAGATATATTAAGGAACTGGGGCTACTATATAAGTGAGACAGTGTAATTCTGGAGGAGCAAATTTTGTCTTAACATAAAACAATTTTTGATCTATGACCAAATTTTTCTTTTCTATTTTTTGTTTAAAATTTTATTTAGTATGTTATTTTTCCCGTTACATGTAAAAAACCATTTTTAACACTAAAAAACATTTTTGAGTTTCAAATGCCCTCATTTCCTAATTTCCCCCTCAATTGAGAGGGCAAGGGATTCATTTTTTCCCCTGAAATATTATACTCAGTTTTGCTCAGTAGGTGATTCTTGGTTCTGGTCCTAGTTCCTTTGACTTCAGGAATATCAGAGTCCAAGCCCTTTGATCCCTTTATGTAGAAGCTGCCAGATCCTGTATTATCCTGATTGTATTTCCACAGTACTCAAATTGTTTCTTTCCAGCTGCTTGCAATATTTTCTCCTTGACCTGGTAAAGCTGGAATTTGGCTACAGTGTTCCTAGGAGTTTTTCTTTTTGGATCTCTTTCAGGAGGTGATTGGTGGATTCTTTCAATATTTACATTGCCCTCCAGTTCTGGAGTATCAGGGCAGTTTTTCTTGATAATTTCATGTAAGATGATGTCTAGGCTCCGTTTTTGATCATGGCTTTCAGGTAGTTCTATAATTTTAAAATTGTCTCTCCTGGATCTATTTTCCAGGTCAGTTGTTTTTCCAATGAGATATTTCACATTATCTTCCATTTTTTCATTCTTTTGGTTTTGTTTTGTGATTTCTTGGTTTCTCATAAAGTCATTAGCTTCCATCTGTTCCATTCTAATTTTTAAAGAACTGTTTTCTTCAGTGAGCTTTTGAACCTCCTTTTCCATTTGGCTAATTCTGCTTTTGAAAGCATTCTTCTCCTCATTGGCTTTTTGAACCTCTTTTGCCAATTGAGTTAGCCTATTTTTCAAGGTGTTATTTTCTTCAGCATTTTTTTGGGTCTCCTTTAGCAAGTTGTTGACTCACTTTTCATGATTTTCTTGCATCTCTCTCATTTCTCTTCCCAATTTTTCCTCCACCTTTCTTACTTGATTTTCAAAATCCTTTTTGAGCTCTCCCATGGTCTGAAACCATTGAATATTTATTTTGGATGTGTGGGATACAGAAGCCTTGACTTTTATGTCTTTCCCTGATAGTGAACATTGTTCTTCCTCATCTGAAAGGATGGGAGGAGACATCTGTTCACCAAGAAAGTAACCTTCTATAGTCTTACTTTTTCCCTTTTTTGGGCATTTTCCCAACCAATTACTTGATTTTTGGGTCCTTTGTCAAGAGTAGGGTATACTCTGAGAATCTGTAAGGTCTCAGTTCCTCCAAGGTGGCACAGTCAAGCATGTACACTGGTCTGGGAGCAATCAGAAATTTTGTGCCCAGAATCTGTGGGTAATAGTTTCCTCTCCACAACCACCTGTCCTCCAGTTCCACGAAGCCTGCACAGGGGGCTGAGATTCAGGTAAGCTGCTCAATTCCCCCAGGGACTTTAGGCAGGGAGAGGGCCACCATTTACTGTGAGATAAAGATCAGATGCTCAACTCCCCTTGGAGAATTAGGTGGGGGAAGGGCTGCCACACAGGTCTGAAATATGGATCAGCTGCTCAGTTCCCCCAGGGGCTTTACAATCCAACAATGGATGCCGGCTGCTGTGGGAGCTGCTGCTGCCTGAGGCTGGAGCTATCTGAAGGCCTTGCTCCCTTCTTGGCCAGCTGAAAAAACCCTCTCACTGATCTTTGACACCTGTGGGTTGACGGATCTCCAAACTGCTACTTTTGCTGCTGGGGACTCCACCCCTGAGGCCTGCTCAGGTGGTGCTGTGCTGTGTGGCCAAGGCTGGGCTGGGCTCTGCTCTGCGTCAGGTGTGACAGACCTCTCCCATCAGCCTTTCAGGTCAACCTGGGCTGGAAATCTCCTCCAGTTCGTTCTGTGGCTTTTGCTGCTCTAGAATTTGTCGAGAGTTTTTCTTTACAGGTATTTTGTGGGCTGTGGGGGAAGAGCTAGTATATGTGCATCTTTCTACTCCAAAATATTGGCTCCACCCCAAGGCAAGGGATTCAATACAGGTTAAACATGTGTAGTTATGCAAACCTTTTCATATTAGTTATGTGTGAAAGAAAACAGACCAAAAAATCCTTCACAAAAAATAAAGTTAAAAAAATATACTTCAATTTGTATTCAAACACCATCAGTTCTTTTTCTGGTGATGGATAGCATTTTTCATGATAAGTTCTTCAGAGTTGTCTTGGATTATAGTGCTGCTGAGAATAGCTAAATCATTCATAGCTGATCATGCTACCGTATTGCTGTTACTTTGTACACAGTACATTTCCCTTTGCACCAGCTCATGTTAAGTCTTTCTAGATTTTTCTGAGAGCATCCTAGTCATCATTTCTTATAGCACAATGATGTTCTATCATAATCACAATTTGTTCAGCCATTCCCCAATTAATGGACACCCCACAGTTTCCAATTCTTTTTCCTCAGAAGAGAGATGCTATAATTATTTTTGTATATATAGGTTCTTTTCCTTTTTAAAAAAATATTTATTTTCAGTTTTCAACTTTCACAGAATTTTGAACTTCAAATTTTCTCCCCATCTCCCCTCTCCCCCTCCCCCAGGACATTGTGTATTCTGATTACCCTTTCTTCCAATCTGCCTTCCCTTCTATCACCCCCTCCCAATCTTATCCCCTACCCTTCTATTTTCCCATAAGGTAAGATAGATTTGTATAACCCATTGCCTAAATATCTTATTTCCTAGTTGCATGTAAAAGCAATTTTTAACATTTATTTCTAAAGCTCTGAGTTCCACATTTTTTCCCTTCTCCCTTTTCCATCCACTCTCATTGAGAAGGTGAACAATTCCATATAGGTTATACATGTGTGGTCACGCAAAACACCTTCATAACAGACATGCTGAAAAAGACTAGCTATATTTCCCTCTACCCTGTCCCACTTTCCATTTATTCTATTCTCTCAGTTGACCTGTCCCTCTTCTAAAGTGTTTCCTTCTGATTACTACTTCTCCCAATCTGCCTTCTTTACTATTAACCCCCCTCTTGTAACCCCTTCCCCCAGGTTTCCTGTAGGGTAAAATAAATTTCCATATCTAACTGATTGTGTATTTTATTCTCTCCTGAAGACAAATGGAATAAAAGGAAGTCTTACTTATTCCCTCTCATCTTCCCCTTCTTTGCCTCCATTGTGAAAGCACTTTCTTGCCTCTTTTATGTGAAATGATTTACTACATTCTACCTTTCCCTTTCTCTTTCTTCTAGTGCATTCCTCTCAAGACTTAATTTTCTTTTTTAGATGTCAGCTCTTCATATTCACCTCACCCTATTCCCTACCTCTCTCTCTCACCATATATATATGTGTGTTTTTATGTGTATGTATATACACACATATATACATATATATTTACATATATACATATATGTACACACACACATTTTCTCCAACTATCCTAATACTGAGAAAGGTCTCATGAGTTACAAATATCATCTTCCATGTAGGAGTGTAAGCAGTTCAAATTTAATAAGACCCTTATTGTTTCTCTTTTCTGTTTACCTTTTCGTGATTCTCTTGATCCTTTATTTCAAAGTCAAATTTTTCTATTCAGCTCTGGTGTTTTCAACAAGAATGCTGCTAAGATCTCTAGTTCATTGAAGTTCTATTTTTTCCCCCTGAAGTATGGTAATCAGTTTTGCTGGGTAGGTGATTCTTGGTTTTAATCACATGTCCTTTGACCTCTGGAATATCATATTCCAACCCTTTAATCCCTTAGTGTAGAAAATCTTGTGTTATTCTGACAGTGTTTTCACAATACTTGAATTGTTTCTTTCTGGCTGCTTGTACTATTTTCTCCTTGACCTGGGAACTCTGGATTCGGCTATAATATTCTTAGGAATTTTCCTTTTGGAATCTTTTTCAAGAGGTGATTGACAGATTCTTTCTATTTCCATTTTACTTGCTGGTTCTAGAATATCAAGGCAGCTATTCCTGATAATTTCTTGAAAAATGATGTCTAGACTCTTTTACTATTTGGCTTTCAGGTAATCCAATAATTTTAAATTATCTCTCCTGGATTTATTTTCAAGATCAGAGGTTTTTCCAATGAGATATTTCACATTGTTTTCTATTTTTTCATTCTTTTGGTTTTGCTTTATAATTTCTTGATTTCTCTCAAAATCATTACCTTCCATTTCCTCCATACTAATTTTGAAGGAATTATTTTCTTCAGTGAGTTTTTGGACTTCTTTTTCCATTAGGCTCATTCTGCTTTATATGATATTTTTCTCCTCATTGGTTTTTTGGACCTCTTTTGCCATTTAGGTTAGCCTAATTTTAAAGGTATGTTTTTCTTCAGCATTTTTTGGGTTTCCTTTAGCAAGCTGTTGACTCTTTTTTCACGATTTTCTTGCATTGCTTTCTTTTCTCTTCCTAATTTTTCCTCTGTTTCTCTTACTTGATTTTCAAAATCCTTTTTGAGCTCTTTCATGACTGAGACCAATTCATATTTTTCTTGGAGGCTTTGGATACAGCCTTGGAGCTGCATCTAAATGAAAATGGAGCCTTGGTTTTGTTATCTTCTTCTAGCGTATGTTCTGGTCTCCCTTGTTACCAATAATGTAAGAAAATACCTCTTCATTAAGAAAGTGTGAATCTATAGTCTGTTGCATTTTCCTTATTTGCTCATTTCCCCAGCCAATTACATGACTTTTGAACTCTTTGTTAAGTGACAGGTTCCTGAAGTAGCCTGTGTACTTCAGCAGCTGCTGCTGGCACTCTGGGGACAAGGTGAGGGCTGGGGCTGGAGCTGCACCATGTTCCCATCTCAGTCAGGTGAGATACCTTTCCCACTGACCTTCAAAGCTGTCTTTGGTGTTTATGGGTTGAGAAGTCTGGAAACCATGAGCCCCCAGCTATTCAGTCCCCTAAGGTCTGCTCCAGTTCCATCTGTGCAGGCACTGCACTGCACTCTGTTCCCAGGCCAGTGTGATAGACCCTTCCTGTAAATTTTCCAGATTGTTGTGGGCTGGAAATTTACTTCAGTCTGTCATTTTGTGGATTGTGTTGCTCTAGAAGTTGTTTAGAGTTATTTTTTGCAGTTTTTTTGAGGGATTTTGAGGGAGAGCTCTATCTAGTCCCTACTTCTACTCTACCACCTTGTTCCCTTTTGGACAACTTGTGGATTGGGGTATGGGGAACAGCATTGGTAGAAGAGCAAGAGACAAATTACCCAGAAAAAAGTACATGAGTATTTGGAGCTGAGCGTCACCTAGGTTGACAATTAGTATGTTTCCAAATGCAATAAGCAAGTAGATCCCTAGAAACTGTGTGAAGAGTAGCACTTGAGGCTTGAGGGTCATCAGAAAGTTCCAAGATGATAATTCTGTAACTCATATCTGATTGGTATGACACAAGGAGTTTTTTTTCTTTTTCAGTAGAAAGCACTCAACAGATATTTGTGGGTATGTAACCTATGGAATAATAGGATTTTAGTGTTGTAAGGGACCTGAGGTATCATCTGGTACAGTCTTAATACTGAACGGCTTCTGTGTTCACAGTTCCAATGATCATTCCCAGGGTTAAGTAAAACAATTTAACCAAAGGAAGTCATTTCACTGTTGGTCAAGGCAAACTTAGAAAATCTTCCCTATGTATGGATGCTTATACAATGAGGGGCAGCTTGGTATAATTTAGGGTTAGTGTATGGATTTTACTGCCAGGAGTATTTTTGCTGACTGATATTGCAAAAGCATAGTAATGAATAAAGAAGATTAAGACAAATTAGGACAACACACATTTATAAAATATCTACTGTATTACAGGCCCCATGTGAGGGTGATAGAGTTGCAAATAAAGGTCAAAACTAGTCCCTTATCTCTCGGACCTCATAATCTAATTGGGGAGACAACATTCAAACTATGTACAAACAATATAGATACATGATAAACTGGAGACAAACTCAGAACAAAGACATTAAGATTGAGAACCGAGAAAAGCTTCTTGTGAAAGGTGGGGTGTTACTCAAGACTTGAAAGAAGCGAGGAAAAGTAGGAGGTGAGGATAAGGAGAGAGAAAATTCTAGCCATGAGGGATAGACAGTGAAAATGCTCAGAAGATGGAATGTTTTGTGTGTGGTAGGAATAGCCAAAGGTCAGCGTGACTGGATCATAGAGTATGGGAGGAGGAATAAGGTGCAGGAAGACTATTAAGGTAGGAGGACCAAGTTATGAAATGCTCTTAAATGTTAAGCAGAGGATTTTATATTTGACCTTGGGGTAATAGGTAGCCCCTGGAGTTGAATGAAAAGGACATGGTCAGAGTTTAAGAATATCATTCTGCTAACTGAATGAAGGATGGACTGGAGTGTGGAAAGACTTGAGTCAGGGAGACCAACAAGAAGGGGATTGAAATAGTGCAATCATAAAATAAGAAAGTGCTACACCATGATGGTGGCAATTTCAGAGGAGAGAAGAGGTCATATAGGAGAGATATTTTAAAGGTAGAAATTATAAGACTTGACAACTGATTGAACAGTGGTGAGAGAATGAAAAGTAGAGGGAGACAGCTAGATGATGAGCTTGAGTGACTGGGAGGATGGTGGTACCATTGACAGTTATAGGAAAGCTGAGAAGAGGGGAAAGTTTTAGGGAAAACGTATGGGTTCAATTTTGGACATATTTGTTTTAAGCTGTCTAGAAGAACTCCAATTTGAGAGAGCAGTACCTTTACATCAGTTAGTTTTACTGGTTATGGTAATCTGGGGCTTCAGTATTCTTTCATTCATTTGTGTCTATTTGATCAATCATCAGACCTATTCTCTGGGATGTGATCAACAGAGGGAATCTTGAATGTGCACTTTGGGCCTGTGTGTTCTGTCTGTAGCAACACCGGTGAACTACCAAAAAGTAAGTATTCTGAACTCCCAGAATACCAAAGGGAAACTGGGAGATGATGTTCTCTATTTCCCATCTTCCCCTCTCTTGTCATATTGAATACTTATCAATTATTTAAGTATCCATTTAAATTTAAGGAGCTGTAGGGTGTATTCATGGAGAACCAGTACCTTTGCTCTGATGGGTGCTGAGCTATTTTCTGGGCTATTTTCCACCTTTGATGTCTACCTATTCCACCCAACTCTCACCTGTGGCTCCATGAAGCTGCAGCTTGCATGAGTGGCCACTCTCTGGTAAACCATTTCAGCAGAAGGGCCAAACCAGGATGAGGGTAACCAAGGGGTTTCAAGTTCATTGGTGAGTTAGGGGGGTGTCTACCCTAAGCATGTGAAGACTTCCCCTGGTGGAATGGGCAGATGAGAGCAATCTGTTTGAACGACCATGAAGGTAGCTGAAGCAGGCAAGGTGGAGCACTTAGAACTTGGTTAGACACCAAAGATGCCAAGGTCATCCACTGCATCCTGAGCCATAGTGAGTCATCTTGACTCTGTCCTGCAACTGGATTATTTTGACTCTGGAGGAGACAGCGAGGCTGACTACTTAGTGCAACTCTGCCTCACTTAAATCCAATTCACTCATGAATCAAAAGACATCACTCATACCATTTTAATATTATATCTCAAAGACCACTGGCAGCAGGAAAGTGATGAAGCAGCAGGTACAGATACTCTGGGAGCTGTAGTCACAACCTTACACACAGGTAGCCTAGGCTATAGGGCCATCTGTCACTGGAAGCATCAGTGGGACTTGGCAGCCACCTGGGTGTCTGAGCAGCCTTTTAAGGATCACATTGCTCACCTCCTGATGTGAGGGGCTAAAAAAGGTGCCCTAAACATTGTCTGCTTACCCAACCCTGGCCTGATTACCATGGCAGGTGGAGAATCCTACTCTGTGGTCAAAGCACAAAAAATTGAGGAAAATGTACAAAAATATGTGCAAAGATGATTCCACTCACCACTGGCACATGGAACATGCACACACTTAGAGACAACACAAAATTCAAAAAGACGAACTGCTCTTGTTGCAGGAGAACTTAACAGGTACCACATACAAATAGCAGCCCTGTGTGAAATAAGGCTGGCAAATGAAGGCTAGCTTACTGAAGCTGGAGCAGGATACACATTTTTCTGGAGTGGGTGCAATTAAGGGGAGCACCATGAAGCTGGACTAGATTTTGCAATCAAAACTAATCTAATAAGCAAGCTGGTATGCCTGCCAAAAGGAGCGAATGATAGGTTCATGACAATGTGATTACCACTTGTGGGAAAACGCCATGCCACCATCATCAGTGTCTATGCTCCCACCATGATGAACCCTGATGAGGTCAAAGAAAAATTTTATGAAGACCAAGAGACCCTTATCATCAATGTACCAATAGAGGACAAGCTTATAATTCTGGGTAACTTTAATGCTAGAATAGGCCAGACTTAGCAGGGAATCCAATGGAACAATGCAGTTGGAAACAGCAACAGCAATGGTCGTTTACTTCTGAAGACTTGTGCATTGCATGATCTTCTCATCACCAACACTATTTTCCATTTACCTAAACACAATAAAACTTCATGGATGCACCCTTGCAGCAAACATTGGCATCTAATAGACTATGTGATTGCAAGAAGAGACAGACAAGATGTGAGAGTGGCAAAGGCAATGTGTGGTGCAGAGTGCTGGTCTGATCATAGTCTTATCTTTTCCAAACTAAATATTTGCATTCATCAAAAGTGCCAGCCACAAGACAAAATGACTACCAGAAGAATTAATGTCAGCAAATTAGAGCTCTTCTCTGAGTGTGACCAGTTTGTTGCCAACTTGGAGGGAAAGTTGAGCCAACACACAGTTGGCAATAGTGGAGCAGAAAAAGAGTGGACAGCTTTCAGAGATCTGGTGTATGCATTTGCTCGTCTGGGTCAGAATATTCGCAAACACAAAGACTGTTTTGCAGGAAATGATGGGGAAATTCAGAGGCTGCTAAGTGAAAAATGAGAACTCCATAGAACATGCCAGCAGAATAGTTCATCCATCTGTAAGAAGGCAGCATTTAATTCCACCAAAAGTAAAGTACAAGCTAAGCTTAGAGAGATGCAGGATTCCTGGCTCAATAGGAATGCAGATGAAATTCAGTTTTGTGCTGATCATCGTTCATGGTTGTTGTCCTTTGTCTTTGAAGAGGACCAAAATGATATCACTATGATAAAGTGAAATTTCAGTGTGTTTGACTGTGGCTGATCAGACCAATATGAGCTAAGAGTACTCTACCACAGATTGGGTGTAGAAAGTTTGTGTGAATATGTGGGGTGGATATCCCAAATTTGCACATCCTGTGTTTACTTTTGCTGTCTCAATTTTGCTTTGCTCACAGAGCGCAGCACCCTTTCTGATGTGGGCACGTCATGCTGAGTGGTCCTGTGCCAGTGTCTCCCATGTTGCACAGTCAAATCCAAAGTTCTTGAGAAAGACCTTGAGAGTGTCCTTGAATAACTTCTTTTGGCCACCAAGTGATCACCTGCCCCATGCAAGTTCTCCATAAAACAGGTTTTTTTGGCAGGCATGCATTTTGCATTCAAACAATGTGGTCAGCTCATTGGAACTGTGCTCTCTGAAGCATAGTTTGAATACTTGGCAGTTCAGCTCGAGCAAGAACTTCAGTGTCTGGTACCTTATCCTGCCAGGTGATCCTGGGAATCTTCCTAAGACAGTTCAAATAGAAGCGATTCAGTTTCTTGGCATGGCGCTGGTAAACTGTACATGTTTTACAAGTATATAACAATGAGGTCAGCACAACAGCTCTGTAGACTTTCAGTCTGGTAGTCAGTATAATACATCTTTTCTCCCTCTGGAAGTACAAAGAGTGCAGCCATTACATAAAGTCTGAAATCAGTAAGTCTAAAGGAAGAATGAACAAACAAACAAATACTTACCAAAGAAAATGTTGTGGGATGGTGAAGCTGGAGACATAAACTGCAAAAAAGAAAATGAATTCAGAATAATTACAAGAAAGCCACAAGAAAAAATGCAGAACTCCGGGAAAAGATTAAAAACAAGAATTTTTTAAGACTGCTATTTTTGTAAATGAAATGATGAAGATCAAGAAAAAAGGAAAACCAATGAGAGCTATAAAATAAAGAATTATAAAGAATTAATAGCTTAGTTCTAGAGGCAGAAAACCTTACCCAAGCATCAAGTTCCTAGAAAATTAGAATGGCTCAAATAGAAACTAATTACTTGGTAGGAAAATAAGATGTATTAAAACAAATGCAAAAGACTGAATCAATAGGAAAAAAAACTATAAACTATCTCTTAGCAAAGGTAACTGAACTAGAAAAGAGATGAAATAGAGTAATTAAAAAATCACTAGATTAAATGAAATCCATGACTAAAAAGTAACCTACACGTTGTATTACAAGAGATTACAAAAGAAAACTGATGAGATCTAGAAAGAATGTACACTTCACCTTCTAAAGGAAATCTCAAAATTGAAAACATCCAAGAATATTAAATTGAGAATCCAAAGATTTCAGATCAAGGTGAATATTGAATTCAATTCTATATTGGAAGTGACCAAAAAAAAAGAATTAAACTATAAAAGAGCCATAGTCAGGGTCATAGAAGTTGTAGAAGCCACAAACATTAATGAGCAGTGATACTGGAATAAGTTATTCTCAAAGGCATATTTAAAGTCAACAATTATTTATCCAACAAAACTGAAAATGTTTCTACAGGGAGAAAATGGATCATTAATGAGATAGAGACCTTCCAAGTATTCTTGATGAAAAAATCAGAGCTAGTAGAAACTTGGAAGTGAAAATACAGAAATTAAGATGAAATGTTTAGAAAAGAAAAAATAAGGAAAACAGTCCTAGAGACTGAAGGATAAAATGTTTACACAATAGTATAAGAACAAAATATATTTGTCCCCTCAGATCTCACTTATTGTTAGGGTTCATAAAAAGAATATAATTGGAAAGAAAACCTTGAAGTGATTCTTTGTTTATTATGCCGAATGAAGATGAAGAAAATCACTCAACAGTTCTGACTGCACCCTCTACAAATGTATGTCACATTAGCTGAATTGGACATTCACAACTGCTAAACAGTCCTACTACATCACCCTTATCAACTCAATTTCCCAGTCTGCACAGCAGCACTTCCAAATCTTTTCATTCCTCTTCAAACTTCACACTCCCCATTCTTTCAGCTAAGAAACGTGGCTCACGTTGTATAGGGAAAAAAAATTAGTACAGTCATAATGAGTTCCTTTTTCTTCCCTCTTTTTCACCTTTCAAGAATCCTTCCTATCACTTAGTTGTCTTCTGCCACCATTTCCTCCTTTATCCTTATCTCACATGATAAAGCAATCTTACTCCTTACCAATGACAACCTCTTTACTTATTCAAGTGATCTCATACCATTCTATCCACACGAATGGATTGCCCCTTTTCTCATTCCCACTTTTCCACTAATTTTTCATGTCTGCTTCTCTACTGGCTGATTTCTTACTGCCTGCACACATGGCCTATCTCTCCCATCCTTAATTGATACAATCAAGGGAGAGGAGTTTACTCCTCTCCTGGCCTGCACACTGGTCTGGGAGCAACCAGAAACTTGTGTCCAGAATCTGGGAGTAGAATTCCCTCTGCACAACAGCCTCCAACTCCACCATGCCAGTACTCCTCTTCACTGAAGGGCTGTGCTAAAGGCTAAGATTTAGATCAGCTGCTCAATTCCCCCAGGGACTTTAAGAGTAGGGCTCCAAGGGCTGCCACTCAGCTTAATTCCCCCAAGGGCTTTAGGTGGAAGGCTCCAAAAATGGACACTGCCACTGCAGTGGCTGCTGGAGGTGGTCCTGACCATGTTCCCTTCTCCTGGGTGAAGCAGCTTTCTCACTGACCTTTGAAGTTGCCTTTGGTGTTTGTGGGTTGAGCCATCTGGGAACTACTGCTGCTTGTGGCTCCCTGAAGCCTTTTCAAGTTTCTGTCTGTCTGTGTAGCATTGCCCACAATGGGCTGCACTCCACTCTGCCTGATGTGATAGACCTTTCCTGTCATCCTTCCAGGCTATCTTATCTGGAAATCTCTTTCGCTCTGTTGTTTTGTGGCTTCTGCTGCTCTAGAATTTGTTGAGTCATTTTTACAGGTATTTTATGGGTTACGTAGGGGAGCTTCTACAGGTCTGTCTTTGTACCCTGCCATCTTGGCTCTGTCCCTCCTTGGTGCCATTTTCAAAAAGAAAATTATCTCTTTTTGATAAACCTGCCTTCTCTCTCACCAATTACTATATCCTTTTCCAAATTATCCCAATATATTCTTTTCAAATTATGGTCTAGAATTTTATCTGAAATTAAAGACAGGTTTACTCATCTCTAGTTAGAAATCTACTTTTTTCTACTTCTCCATTGGTTGGTGACAAAAAGATTTAATTTTTAAATCTTTTTTTCAGGTCCCTGATGTCTAAAACTCCATTTTAGGGGTTGTTCCCTGAATCTTCTCTAGATTAACCCACAGCTGTTTTGAGGTTTGAACTGTTTGAGAACTTGTAAAGAACTTCGCTTAAAAGAACCAGGCTTTCCCAGGGCATCCTGGGCCATATCCACTCACCTTGGTCATCATCTGGTCACTGGACCCAGATGGCTCTGAAAGAGAAAGTGATCCTAGTGATGTTACACAGTGCCTCCCTCACTCAAATTAAAGCCAATTGCAAGTCATGTCATCACCTCTCTGATGTCATGGTCCACTTCGAGAATGAAGAGCAAATCATAACTACAACAACAATCATTACCACAACTCTTAGATCTAGTGACACTGGCCTCCTGTCTGTTTCATAAACAAGAAACTCTATCTCTCAGCTTTAGTATTTTCTTTGGCTATCCCCCATGCCTGGAATGTTTACTACTGACCTCCCTGACTTCCTTTAAGACCCAACTAACTACCTTCTACAGGAATCCTTCCCTAACCCTTCTTTATTCCAGTACCCTCCTTCTTTTAATTGTTTCCTTTTTATATTTCACATAAGTCACTTTGTATTTATTTGCTTGCATGTTGTCTCCTCTATTAGGCTGTAAGATCCTTGAGAGCAGAGAATGTCTTGTGTTTCCTTTCATACACTCAATGCTTAGCACAGTACCTGACATGTAGAGGGTGTTTAATAAAAGTTAATTTATTGATTTATTGATTTCATAATCATTAATTGGAAATAATAAGAGATAGAAGCAATCAATGGAGAAAAGTTGTGGAAACCATGGCACGTGAATACACTCTTGGTGGAATTGTGAATTGGTCCAAAAATTCTGGTAACAATTTAGAATTATGCTAAAAAATTCTTTAAAACCCCTATCTTTTGACCAAGGATCCAGCTGTTAGACATGTACACCAAAAATGTTAAAGGCAGATATAAAGCTCTCATACACACCCAATATATTAATAGGCACACTTTTTGTGGTAGGAATGAACTGAAAACAAAGTAAATGCTTATTGATTAGGGGAAGAAATAACTAAATTTTGATGCAAGAAAGCAATTTAAAATTGTAGTG
This sequence comes from Notamacropus eugenii, assembly GCF_028372415.1. Classification (NCBI taxonomy): domain Eukaryota; kingdom Metazoa; phylum Chordata; class Mammalia; order Diprotodontia; family Macropodidae; genus Notamacropus; species Notamacropus eugenii. Next base: position 452,113,210 of record NC_092872.1, on the reverse strand, counting down.
CTGTCAAATAATAAATATAAATAATTCTCAGTAACATAAGATAAATAACTGGATATATTTTGAATAAAAAGAACCCACAAAAGAAAATTTGCAATGACAAAAATCTAAACATAATTGGCCAAAAAATAAAATATAACATTTTATAATGACCAAGCATGGACATGAAAAAAAAACTTGAGAAAGTGTACCACTGTCTTTTATTAGCAGATGATAGTCAAAATGGTTATGGAATATTGAATATACTGTCAAGTGCACTTGAAAAGCTGGGTGCTCTTGCTGAAATGCTTTTTTTCACTTTGTTTTTCTATTCTTTGATAACTTGATACTTTTCTTTGAATAGTGGAATGGGAGATATATAAATAGTGGATATGATATAAAAAGAACAGTTATCAATAAGTCTGAGAAAATGAATACCATATCAATATAATTTCATTTCACCTTTTCAAGGTTATTAAGTTGATATATCAGGAGAGAGGTATAGATACAGTATACCCACATTTTATGAAAGTATTTGACTAAGTCTTTCATGCTATTCTTATGGGCAAGATAGTTTGATGAGAATTAAATCATCAGAATAGTTAGGTTTATCTGGATACAGTTGAGTGACTGCAATAAAAAAAGATAAAGAATAAATTAAAGTACCTTTGTAGAAGAATTTTAGTGTAGTGTCATAATTATCTGTTATTGTTATTCATTTTTTGAACCAGTGACTGAAATTGAGGTATCTTTTCTGATGACAAGAAACTGGGAGGGACAAACAATATACTGAATGCTAAAATCAGGACTCAAGAGAACCTAAACCTATAGGTTTAATCTTTCAAGATGAAATTTAATTTGGATAAATGTAACATTCTGCATTTGTATTAAAAATAGCCACTGAAAAGGGCAAAATGAAGGTAGATGATTAGAAATAGCTGGTCTGAAGAGAGCAGCAAAATCAATCTAACTTAGTTGTGTGAAACAGAAGCTTGAAAAGCTAGGGATATTTTATCTGTAGCAGTATACAACTTCTAATTTGAAGGGACATGATGACTTTCTTGCAATATTTGCAAGTCTGTCAAATGGAATATGAACTAGATTTATTCTTCTTGGTCTTCACAGGCAGAGCTAAAAAAATGGGCAAAGTATGTAGATAGGCAAATGACTAGACATATGAAAAGAATCCTTTCCTCACAATTAGAGCTGTCCAAAATTGAAATATTCTGTCAAGATATTGAGCCAGGATGTTGGCTTAACTACTGCTCAAGATTATATAACTACAAGTTGAAATAAATCACCTCTGAGGTTTCTTTTAAAAATATATAGCTTTAGACCTATTACCATACACCTTTTTCTCCTCATAACTTTTGTTACTTTCCTTTGGACACCATTACACACACACATTCATACACACACACAATTAAGTCAACTCCTTGAGGGCATACTAAGTGCCACATATTGTAATTGTTACTGATCATAATTCTTGTGATATGGTCCTACCTAGAAAGAACATAATGTTGCTGTATACAAACATTTGGTACTCTATACATTAAGGACTGTCTAAGATAAGACTAGATTTTTCTTTCCTTTTGAGGACCATTTGAGCTTTGCAAATTTCTCCTTCTTTCAGTTTCCAAGAATCTTCACATGATGTATTTCTCTGTCCCCATAAAATCTAGTGCAGAATGTCCAGGAGACATGGTAACTCTAAATTAACAAGACCCATCCATTAGTACTTTATATTAGTGTAGGTTCACCTAATTGACTAGAGTGATAGATGGATCAGTTCATATTTGAATCACATTCCAAGTATATAATACACAAATAGCTTATGTACATATATTTGACAATATTAACATGCATTCTCCACCACCAATCATGAAGGAAAAATATATTTTCTCCCCATGGAAGGAATGGTTGTGGTGTTGGTTATGACACAACAAATTTTGGAACTGAAAGACATTCATGAATTCAACTACATTGTGAAGGTCTGTGTCTGCAAAATTTTCGTCTGTTGACAGCATTCCCCAGTGCTTTCTTCACGTCCTTGTTCCTTAGGCTATATATAAGAGGGTTAAGCATAGGGTTTACCACAGCATAAAACACAGACACCAGTTTTCCCTGTTCCTTAGAAGACTTGGGTGCCATGTGAGTCATTATTCCTGATCCATAAAAAAGAATAACCACAAGAAGATGGGAGCCGCAGGTGGAAAATGCTTTGAGTCTCCCTGAGGTTGTCTTCATCCTGATGACAGTCACTATGATAGACCCATAGGAGACAAGGATCAAGGTCACAGGAGCAAGAAGAATCATGACTCCCATGAGGAAAATGGCCATCTGTGTGCTATGGGTATCTTCAGATGATACAGCCAAGATAGCTGGGGCCTCACAAAAGAAATGAGCAATTATATTGTCTCCTTGATATGGTAGGTGTAGTGTGAATGTAGTATCTACAATGGAAACTAGAAAGCCACTGGTCCAGCATCCCAAGACCAAGAGACCACACAACCTCCCTGTCATGATGAGAGAGTAATGCATGGGGTCACAGATTGCCAAATAACGGTCATAGGACATCACAGCTAACAGAGCACATTGGGTAGAACCAAAAATGAAAAAGAGAAAAAGCTGTGCTGCACATCCTAAGAAGGAAATGACCTTTCTCTCAGACAGCATGTGGACTAGGGCTTGGGGAACAATGTTGGTAGAGAAGAAGAGGTCAGCTGTGGACAAATTGCACAGAAAAAAGTACATGGGTGTATGGAGACTGGAGTCAGTGAGAACCAGAGAGATGAGGAGCAAGTTTCCAAGAACAGTAACCAAGTAGACCCCCAACACTAATACAAAGAGCAGTAGCTGAGTGTGAGGGTCCTCTGAAAGTCCCAGGAGGATGAATTCTGTCACTCTGGTCTGGTTTGTTTGACTCATGTTTGGACTTTTGATTTTTCTAGGAAGGAGCCAATAATTTCATATGGAGAAGTAAATGATCTAGAATATCAAAGGAAATAATGAAAATGGTAGGAATGAAGAGAGAATACTTATTCTGTATCTTGAATTTTGCTATAAAACATCAGTCCTAGTAATAATTTGATATAGGTCTAAAGATAGAGAAGTAGATCAATAAAATATTAGAAAAGGGAGAATCAGGAACCATCTAATTCAATAATTCAGAGTTCAATATGCAAAAAATAAATTATTTTTTAAAGCACTCCTTATTTTATTTAAAAAATGCTGGAAAATCAATATGCTATAAATGAAGTTCAGCTTAGCATGTTATGTTATATTCTACAATAATTTTTAAATGAACACATGAACTTTGTAGTAAAGATCATGTCATAAAATATATAGAAAAAACAAATAATAAACCTTTAAAATCTAAGAGTTGAGGATAGGCTAGAAGATAAACAAGGGATAGAGACAGAAAAGATAACAGGAGAAGGGCAGAGTCAAGATGGCAGTGTAGAAGGACAGACCTTTTCAAGTTCTCCCCCCACAGCACATAAATGACATGTAAAACATGACTCTAAATGAATTGTAGAGCAGCAGAAGCCACAAAATGAAAGAATGTAACAAATTTCTAGCCCAAGACAGCCTGGAAGGCCAACAGGAAAGGTTCATTGCAGCAGGCTCAGAGCAGCGCACAGCCCAGCCTGGGCCATATAGCATGGACTGGACTGCAGCAGGCTTCAGCAAGCAGAATCATGGGTAGCAGCTGTGGTTCCCAGATTTCTCAACCCACAAATGCCCAAAACAGCTTCAAAGTCCAGTAAGAAAGCTATTTCACCTGGGTGAGAGGGAAGCACACTTTGCACCCAGCCCCCATCCAGGCAGCAGCAGCTTCTATTCTTGGAGCTCTCTGCTTAAACACACTAGGGGAATCAAGCAGCTGCTCTGGATATCAGCCAAAATTGGCAGTCCTGGGGTGATGAGGAGAGCTGGCTGGCATGGTAGAACTGGTGGTGGCTGTGGAGAGGGAATCCTATTCACAGTTAGAGGACAGAAAAGAGTGCTTGTGCTTACTCACAGACCAGAGTGCAGGCCAGGAGAGGAGTAAACACCTATCCCTTGATTGTGTCACCTTGGAGGAACTGAGAACTTACAGGTCCTTAGAGTATACTTTCTACTTGAAAAAGGACTCAAAAGTCAAGTAATTGGATGGAAAAATGCCCAAAAAGGGAAAAAATAAGACTATGGAAGGTTACCTTCTTGGTGAAAATGTATTTTCTTCCATCCCCTTTGAGTGAGGAAGAACAAAGCATAACATAAGAGTAAGACATAAAAGTGAAGGCTTCTACATCCAAAACCTCCAAAAAATATGCAGTGGTCTCAGGCCATAGAAGAGCTTAAAAACTGTTTTGAAAATCAAGTAAGAGAGGTGAAGGAAAAACTGGGAAGAGAAATGAGAACAATAGTGGAAAATCATGAAAAGCAAGTCAACAGCTTGCTAAAAGAGGCCCAAAAAATGCTGAAGAAAATAATACCTTTAAAAACTGACTAACCCAAATGGCAAAAGAGATCCAAAAAAGCCAAAGAGGAGAAGATTGCTTTAAAAAGCAGAATTAGTCAAATGGAAAAGGAGGTCCAAAAGCTCACTGAAGAAAATAGTTCTTTAAAAATTAGAATGGAGCAGATGGAAGCTAATGACTTTATGAGAAACCAATAAATTATACAACAAAACCAAAAGAATGAAAAAATAGCAGACAATATGAACTATCTCATTGGAGAAACAACTGACCTGAAAAATTGATCCAGGAGAGATAATTTAAAAATTATTGCTCCACCTGAAAACCATGATCAAAAAAAGATCCTAGTCATCAGCTTTCAAGAAATTGCCAAGGAAAACTGTCCTGCTATTCTATAACCAGAGGGTAAAATAGAAATGGAAAGAATTCACCAATCACCTCCTTAAAGGGATCCCAAAAGGAAAACTCCAAGGAATATTGTAGCCAAATTCCAGAATTCCCAGATCAGGGAGAAAATATTACAAGCAGGCAGAAAGAAGCAATACAAGTATTGTGGAAATACAATCAAGATAACACAGGATTTAGCAGCATCTACACTAAGAGATCAATGGGCTTGGAATAAGATATTCCAGAGGTCAAAGGAGATAGAATTAAAACCAAGAATCACCTACCTAGCCAAACTAAGTATAATACCTCAGGGGAAAAATGGAATTTCAACGAAATAGAGAACTTCCACAAATTCTTGTTGAAAAGGCCAGAGTTGAATTGAAAATTGATTTTCAAATACAAGAATAAAGAGAACCACGAAAAGGTAAACAGGAAAGAGAAGCCTTAAGGAACTCATTAAAGTTGAACTGTTTATATTCCCACATGGATAGATGTTCTTTGTAGCTCATGAGACCTTTGTCAGTATTAGGGCAATTAAATGGAATATATTTATGTAGGTGTGTATGGGTATGCATGTATGTGTATATTATATATGTATAGATATGTATAGGTACATAAGTTTATGTGTGTATGTATATATACACATATTATATATGTGTACATATATATATGTACACATACGTAGACAGAGGGCACAGGCTGAGCTGAATATGAAAGGAAAGTACCTAAAAAAATAAAATTTATTGTTGAATGGAATGTACTAGGAGTAAGAGAAGAGGAAAGGTAGAATGTGGGAAATCATCTCACATATATGATTGAAAAAAGAGCTTTTACAATGGAGGAAAAGAGGAGGAGATAAAAGGAAATAATAGAATCTTACTCTCATGGGATTTGGTTTAAGGAGAGAAAAACACACACTCCAATGAATATAGAAATATACTTTACCCTTCAGGAAAGCAAACGGGAAGGGGACAGGAGAGGGAAGATAATAGAAAGGACAGCAAATTGAGGAAAGGGATAATCAGAAGCAAACACTATTGTGGGAGGACAGGTCAAGGGAGAGAATGGAATAAATGAAGGACAGGATAGGACAGAGGGAAATGTGATTAATCTTTTACAACATAATTGTTATGGAAATGTTTTGCATTGTTACACATGTATGACCTATACTGAATTGCTTGTTTTCTCAATGAGGGTGGTTGGGGAGGGAGGGAGAGAATATGGAACTCAAAGCCTTAAGAATCAATGTTAAAAATTGTTTAAGCACGCAACTGAAAATTAAGTTATACAGGCAATGGAGTATTGAAATCTATTTTGCCCTACAGGAAAATAGAGGGAAAGGGGGATTGAAAAAGGGTGGCTAAGAGAAGGGAGGACAGACTGGAGGAAGGGGTGGATGTGATGCATACTGTCCTGGGGTGGAGGGTGAGGTGAGATGGGGAGAAAATTTTGAATCCAAATTCTTGTGGAAGTGAATGTTGAGAACTGAAAACTAAATAAATTACATATAAAAAAAAAGATAACAGGGAATTTTGATTCCATGAAAAAGAAAATCTGCCTAAACAAATGTATCTAAGTTTAGAAGGGAACAGCTGATTGGGTGAAAATTACTTTGTATAAAATTACTCCAGTAAACGTTTATTTTCCAAGTTATATAAATAGCTTAGAAAATACAGAAATATGTGAGATATATGTGTATGTCTTACACAAACACACACACATATAAACATACACATGCATGCAGAGAGAGAAGGTCATTCTCCAATAGGTCAATGGTAAAAACTACTTGAAAAGCTGTTTCTCTCTCTCTCTCTCTTTCTTTCTCTCTCTGTCTCTCTCCATATACATACACATGTGTAGATGTATGCATGGATGTACAGAAATATTTATAAATGAGAGTGGAGCCATGATGGCAGAGTAGAAACAAGGACTTCTAGAGTTTTCCACCCAAGCCCAGTCAAATATCTGTAAAAAATGACTCTAAACAAATTCTGGAGCTGTAGAACCCACAGAATGAAGGAGAGAAATATATATCCAGTCCAAGACAGCCTGGAAGGTTGAAGGGTAGCGTCTATCACACCACACTCGGAGCAGAGTGCAGTCCACCATGGGTCACACCGGCCCAGATGGACCCTGAGCAGACTTTAGGGGACTGAATCTCTGGCACCTGTAGTGGTTGCTAGACTTCACAATCCTAAAAATTAGGATTAGACAGTCAATGGAAAATTAGAAAGTCAATGGAAAAAATCCTGTTGGGCCTGTCTGAGAGAGTAGAGTGGTCTAACCCTAACCTTCTGGTGGTGGAGGGGTTGAAGGAGCCCACAGCAGTTGGCTTAGTCTCGAAAGTAGAAGGTTAGAGAAGAACATGAGAGCTGTCTTAAAATATATGGAAAGTTTTCATGTGGCAGAAAGGTTAGACTCATGATGTGCTGATCTAGAAGATAGAAACAGAACTAAGGAAAAAATTAGAAAACTACAGAGATTTCATCTCAATAGAAGGGAATATTTTCTAACAATTTGAAATATTCCCAAATGGATTTTGTCTTGTCATTCAAAGTGTTCATTGAACACCTAACAGTGGAACAATTGATGAGTGAAGGGAAGTTCAACTGGATTATCTATAAGGTCCTTTCCAATGCAGAGATTATACCACTCAACAGGTTACATACTTGCATAAAATTTCTGTTGACTCCTTTGCTTTTCAAATACATTATTAATATCATTTGTTTTTCTTGCCTGAATTTCTCTTTGTATCTCTCTCTCTCTTCTCCCTTCCCAAGGGCTAAACAATAAATCAAGAATATTTTATAAAGAAAAAAGAAATAGAAGAGAAAAAATAAATAAAAATCAGTTACATTAAAAAGTCTGAAAAACATATTGATTGTTTCACATCCATAGACCTCCTATTTCAATAAAAGAGTGAGATGGGAGGTTTGCTTTTCCTTGCAATCATGCACCACTCACTTTCAGTTATTTTGAGGTATTTGTTCTTTTCATTTACATTTTTGTAGTCATTATACATATTTTTGGCTATACTTACTTCAGTCAACATAAGTTTATGTCTTTCCATTCTTCTCTATAATCATCATATATCACATTTCTTATTGTACAATAATGTTACATAATATTCATGTATCATCGTGTTTAGCTGTTACCCAAAGAGAATGTACTTTGCTTCCAGCTCTTTGCAAGAAGTGTTGTTACGAATATCATGGTGTATATAGAGACTTATTATTATCATTTATCTCTTTGAGGTATATCCTGGCCAATGGAAACTCTGGGACAAAGGGTATAGACATTTTACTTTATTTACATAATTCCAAATTGCGTTTCAAAGTGGTTGTACTGATTCACAGTGCCACCAAGAATACATTAGTGTGCATGTCTTCTCACCACCTCTCAAACACTAACTATTTCTATCTTTTATCATTTCCAATTTTCTGGGTGAGAGGTGAAACTGCAAGTGGTTTGATATATATTTCTATTATTTTTGACTTGGTATATCCTTTTATATGGCAATTAATAGTTTGTAATTTTCATGAGAACTATTTATTCATGTCTGTTTACCACTGTGCAATTGGGGAATAATGATAGTTAAAAAGATGATAGATAGATAAATGATAGATAGACAGATACTGTCATTCCCCAATGCATCAGTGGCAAATGAACATTTAATATGGGACATAGAGAAAACACTAGAAAATGTACCAGTCCTTCAGTTTGTGTTATCCTTCATTGTTCACTATTCTCAAAAAACAGAGATGACAGTGACATTATTTTGGCCAGGGATATTTCTTCTATAAGATAGTGGGGCAGTGCAAAGGAGAAGAGAAAAAGAGCAAGATCTTTGGGGCAATAAATAAACCTGGTCCTGGTAATCTGGGTTTTTAGGTTCCTTTCACTTCATCTGAATGCATGTTCTCTGATGGAGAATCTTCCTTCTCAGAGGGACCAACAGGGATTATTTTAGATTTATTTCTTTGAGTTTTTCCACTCTATCTATAGCCAAATGGAGAAATTGCCCAAAGTTTTGACTCAGAGAATGCTAATGAAAACTAGTTAGTGAAGATCAACATTTTCTTTCCTTCTTTCTCTTTGACTGTCAATCCATGCTTATCCTTTAAAATTTAACAGAATATTACTTTAGCCACAGACTTTCTTGATGCCCTTAGCCAGTAATGAGTATAGTAGCTATCTATGATAATAATAGCTAGAATTTATATTAAGTGTGAGGAACTCTACCAAGAGCTTTTAAAATATTACCTTATTTGATTCCAACAACAACAACCAGCCCTAGGAGGTAGTTGATAATATGATCTCCACTTTATGGTCAAGGCAACTCAGGCAAACAGAGATTACATGATTTGCTTACCTTCCCATCTTTCTTTAGATTAAACTGGCATTTCCTCAACCACAGATATTCAAAGGAAAAAACTGATTTTAGTGTTGTTGTTCAATCATTTCAGTCATGTCCTACTCTTCATGATCCCATCTGGGGTTTTCTTGGCAGAGATACTAGAATGCTTTGCCATTTCCTTCTCTAGCTCATTTTACAGATGAGAAAACTGAGGCAAAGAGTGACTTGTCCATGGTCACACAGCTATTAAGTATCTGAGGCCAGATTTGAGCTCAGGAAAATGAATCTTCCTGACTTAAGACTTAGCACTCTATCCTACTGTGCCACTTAGCTACCCTTTAGTTTTGGTGTTTTGTTTTTATTATGTATTTAATGAAGTATATTTTATTATTAACGTTGCAGCAGTATTTTTACTAGTCTTTGATACAAATAATCTTATTGAAATAGGCCTTTGAGGGTAGATATGGGATCCTAAAAACCAACTATAATATTGTTGAGATGGGACAATTAAGTCTGAACTTCAAACCACTGACTCACAAATGAATTTCTATAATGCCATACTTATGAATCAGGAAATATCTATAAAGAAAATAGCACTCGATTAGATGAGAGTCACTGAAACTAGTGATTAATTCCAACTGATTAATTCCAAATTTTTCCCTTTGATTATTGCAGAGTAAGCAGCTTTGGACCTGTGTAACTGTCTTAAATGAAGATAATTTAAGGAATTTAGTTCATTAATTGTTCAAGTGATTGTTTTTAATCATAATTAAATTTGCTTCTAAACATCTGCTTAAAAACTTGCCATTAACAGTATTTGAAAGAAATAAATAACCTTTCATTACAAATACTCTAAAATTCATTATAAATCAACCTGGTAGCATCCCAAAATGGTATAACTTAGTGACATTAACATGTTGTAACTCCTTAACACATAAAGTATTTTCTTTCTTGGGAGGTCAAGAGCATGAGGTATGATTTCTGATTTTGGGTTCTGGATATTTTTCAGATTGGCTCCCTCTGTGCTTCAATTTTTACTCTTCTGCTTTCTGCTTTCTTACTTTTACCAAATTATGCAAAACTTGATCAGATGCAGGGCCCTGAAAGGGGTAAGGGTGATTCAGAATACAAACTCCCAACTTGTCCTGTCTTTCTGCCATGATATGAGGAAGACTATGCAAAGCTAACTCAGAAAAGCACAGAACCTTATTGTTTCTAGCAGCCTCAATGCTTATACAATTCATTCCGTAGCTTGATAGTAATCTATTCTACATAATCTAGTGTGACTTCTTAAAGACATCTGGTGATGAAGGAACTCAGTACCATTTGAGTCTGTTTATTCTACTTTTGGACAACTTTATTAAAAAGCTTTTATCTGATAGCAAATAAAATCTGCTTCTCTCCAGTTTTTGTCCTTTGCTCCTAGTTCTTCCTTCTGGGGTAAAAAAAGAGGTTAATCTCTTTTCCCTACAACAGTCTTTCATATACTTGACAGAAGTTGTCAAGTTACAACCATTCTCAAGTCTTATCTTTTGCAGTCTGAATTTTCCCAGACCCTTCAAGATGTTTTAATATGGTTCCAAGTCTCCTAGTCACCACTATCTTCGCATGCTCCAGCTTATCATTCTCTCTTCTCTCACAAATATGGCTATTACAACTTTATGCAGTGGTTCAGACATGGTCTGTCTAAAGAACAATGCAGTACAAAAGTAAGTTCTCTTGCTCTGGACTGCTGCTAAGATTCTAGCAAAGTTGTTGTCTGCCATGTTACATTTTGGCAAATGATAGATTTCAGTCCACCAAAAGTCATTGACCTTTTCTGTATGAACAGTTTCTAGCTCCAATAATTTGAACTGAGGTGTAGGAATATACATTTGTCTTTATTAAATTTAATTTTTTGGATTAGTCCATTTGTTTTAGTTTGCGAACATCTACTTGTTGGATTCCAATTGTGGCACGGAACTTCTTAGCTATCCTTTATATTATGTGCTGCCTAAGACTTTGATAGCAGGGTTATCTAATCCTTGATACCAACAATTAATAGAAATGCTGAACAACAGTTACAGGACTAAGAGAGAGCTCCCCGGAAACACTCTAGAAGGGACTAACACCACCCACTCTACATTTTGAGGTGATCTTTTGATTAACTTTCTTTGGTTTCAGTCGTTCAACCACTCTTGACTCCATCTAATTGTACTATTACTGAGACCATATCACCTCATCTTGTTCATAATGAAAAATTTGTAAGAATCCTTTCTAAAATCAGAAATGTTTATAGCATTTCATACACCTATAAGCCTAGCACTCAGCCCTTCATAATCTGCTGCAATGTCCACATTTCTGATCTTTTTATACCTTATATCTCCAACCACTTTGCATTCAGAGATCCTATGATAATACTCTTTATGTCCCTCAGACAAACCTCTACAGCTACCAATTCCAGGCATTTTTACTGGTTAGTCCTCCATGCCTGAACTACTCACTATTTTCATTTCTACCTTGTGGTTTCCCTGGCTTCCTTCAAGTACCACCTAACATTTAACCTTCCAGAGAAAGCTTTTGCTGATAGACCCTTAATTCTAGATCCTCCCCTTTTTTGATTATTTCCAATTTATCATGTAAGCAGCTTGTTTGTAAATAATTATTTGTATATTTTCTGCCCCATCAGACTATAAGCAACTTGAGAAGAGGGATTGTATTTTGTCTTTCTTTGTATCTCTATTACATAGAGAACTCAACATTAAGTAGAAATTAATGTATGTTTTTTAACAATTGTCAAAATAAAAAGGTTAGTCTGTCAAGAATTGTTCTTGATAAATCTCTGTTAGATTATATTAATTACTGTTTATCTTTTTAAGTACTCACAAGCAATCCTTTTAATAATATCTGTACATATGTTTTTATTGGTAGAGCTCACATAGATTCCTAGTTGAAGAAGTAGCTTCAGTATGGGAACTAAATGGAGTCTTCATTTCTTTACAACTTGACCTTTTCTGTTCTTTTTAAAGACAAAAGCAGTCAAAAGGTCTCAAAAGGGATTCTCAGAATTTACCACACTAGGTTTCTTATTAGAAATGTGCTTAAATGTTCTCATTGAAAACTGTAATGTTAAGGGCTGTCCAAAAGTGTTGAAGGCTAAGGGAAGGAGAAATTGTATAGTGAGGGAGAATCAGCATTTCCCTGATGTAACTGGTTCTTAATCCTTCACTTATCTTAGAATTTGCCCACAGAGAGTGACCAACTAGGCAAGAAATACTGCATTTCTCCTCATTTTCCTTTGGTAGAGATAAATTGGTATGAGGCAGCACATTTATGACTTCTGCAGGTTAATATGAGATATATTGTCTTCTGATCAAAGCGTCATAGAGGGAGACTTGGAAAGAACTTCAGATTACATTTAGTCCAATCCTCTCATTTTGCAATCCAAATAACACTATATTAAAGGAATTCTACCTTTCATTTCAATCATCACCTAGGTAATGTTGATTCCTTGTCAGTTGCTGAGTAGTATATTTTGCTTATAGGGAATAAAAATCCCTTTTGGAAAATGTTTAGGTATATCTACTGACAAGGATAGAATATTGGGCTATCAAATGCCATGGAAAGGAGATCGTAAAATAAAAGAAAACATCCAAGATCAAACTCCCCTTTCCAAGAAACTTTTTTCTATCCTTAATCTAACTTTCTCACCTGGTAGACCAAAACGAACAGAAAGGAATCTCATATTCAGTGAAGAGACTTCAAGGGAGGAAGATAGAACAGATGAATAAGAAGTAGCCAGTGGATAGGATAGAAACCACAGAGATCTTGTCCAGAAAGCAGAAAACACATTTCAATCATTATAAAAAGTCCAGAAAGAGAGAAAGGAGAATTGGGGGAGAAGTGATAAGTGGTTAAATTAGCCTTTCTTAAGTATCCTTGGTGGTTTAAAGTACTTGCATTTCAATTAAGGTGTGATTCTTTGAAGATAGACCCAATTTGATGGGCTATTATGTAGATATTCTCTCTGAGGCATATAATACCCTCTGGAGGATTTCTTTGCTCATTAGGATAGACCCTATGCTATATGTTTCTTTTCTCAGTTGTTCTCAGGTAGCATAGAAAAGAGAAAATTATAATGCAGCTAACATGAAGCTTACCTGAATCTTCAACCACAAATGATCAAACTCCTATCTCCTCCCATTCCCATATTCTTTCTGTCAAAGAATGAATGACAGAGTACTTAAGTGATCAGGCATGGGACCTACTTATTTTTGCTATCATATGGAAATAAATCTATTTTTAAATGTAAGACAGCAGATGAATTCTAGATCATATTTTCAAATGTTAGTTTTACTGACAAAAAAATGTCTGTGTCATATTGACTGATGGAATTTAATTATCTTGGTGTTTTGGTGATATATATAAACCACAAATTCAAATCAGAGAGTCTTAGAATTGTTCCTCAGAAACCATTTAATTCAACCCAAATCATGAATTGTGTATTAAATATCCATGACAAGTGATCACCAGGCTTTGCTTATTCAGAGATAAGAAACACACTATACATCTCACTGCAGCTCATTCTATTTTTGAAGGACAGTATTGTGAAAAGTGTTTTTTTCTTTTCTTTTTTGGCAAATACTATTTTTTCCCAGTTACATGTAAAGATAGTTTTCAACATATTTTATTAGATTTTGAGTTTCAATTATTTTTACCTCCTTCTCTCCCATTTCCCTTCCCCAAGATAGCAAGCAATCTGATATCTTATACAGGTGCAATCATTTAAACATTTCTGCATTAGTCATGTTGTGAAATAAGAAACAACAAATGGGAAGAGCCACAAAAAAAGAAAAGAAAGTGAAAGTAGTATGCTTTGATCTACATTCAGACTCCATAGTTCTTTCTATGGATATAGATAGCATTTTCCAGCATGAATCTTTTGAAATTGTCTTGGATCATACATTGCTGAGAAGAGCTAAATCTATCATAGTTGATCACTGCACAATGTTGCTGTTACTGTGTGCAATAATTTCCTTGCTCTGCTCACTTCACTCAGCATCAGTTCATGTAAGATTTTCTAGGTTTTTCTGAAATATGTCGGCTCACTATTTTTATAAAACGATATTACTTCACTACATTTATATACCACAACTTTTTCAGCCATTCCTTAATTGATGGACATCCCCTCAGTTTCCAATTCTTAGATAGCACAAAAAGAACTGCTATAAATACTTTTGCACATGCCCTTTTTCTCTTTTTATGATCTCTTTCAGATACACACCTACTAGTAGTATTGCTGGCTCAAAAGTATGCCTGATTTGATTGCTTTTTGTGCATACTTCCAAATTGTCTCCAAAATGTTTGGACAGATTCATAATACACTAACAATACATTAGCTTCACAATTTTCCCACATCTTCTCCAGCGTTTATAATTTTCCTCTTTTGTCATATTAAACAATCTGATATTGTGAAGTGGTACCTCTAAGTTGTTTTAATTTGAATTTCTCTAATCAACAGTGATTTAGAGCACTTTTTCATGTGACTATAGATACCATTAATTTCTTCATCTGAAAACTTCCTGTTCATATTCTTTGACTTTTATCAATTGGGGAATGACTTGTATTCTTATAAATTTGATTCATTTCTCTATATGTTTGAGAAATGAGGCCTTCATTAGAAACACTTGCTGTAAAAATTGTTTCCCATCTTTCTGCTTTCCTTCTAATCTTGATTGTATTGGTTTTGTTTCTGTAATTTTTTAAAATTTATTGCAATTAAAATTATCCATTTTTCATTTCATAATGTTCTCTATATTTTGTTTGGTCATAAATTCCTACTTTCTCCATATCTGACAGGTAACCTATTTGTTGATTTCCTAATTTGCTTGTGGTATCACACTGTAAGTCTAAATCATGTATCCAATTTGAACTTATTGTGGTATACAGTGGTGGTATACCTGTTGGTCTATGCCTAGTTTCTGCCATACTATTTTCCAATTTTCCCAGCAGTTTTTGTAAAATAGTGAGTTTGTTTCCCAGAAACTGGAGTCTATAGGTTTATCAAACAATAGATTATTATAATCTTTGCTACTGTCTTGTGTTCCTAATCAATTCCACTGATCTATCACTCTCTTTCTTAATCAGTACCAAATAGTTTTTCCTTATTTTTTTGTCTTTTAATAGTATTTTATTTTTCCCCTGTCATATATCAAGAACACTTTTAACATTCATTTTTACAAGATTTTGAGTTCCAAACTTTCTCACTTCTTCTTGCCCTCCCCTCTTCAGGAAATGGTAGGCAGCTTGATGTAATTTTTACATGTAAAAGATATTTCTATATTAGTCATAGTTGTGGAAGAAGAAACAGATCAAAATGGAAAATAACACAAGGAAGAATAAAGTAAGTGAAATAAAAAATGTTTTGATTGGCATTCAGAATCCATTTGTTCTTTGTCTAGATAGATAGAATTTCCTTTTGTGTCCTTTGTACTTGTCCTGGATCATTGTGTTGCTGAGAAGAGGTGAGTTATTCATAGCTGATCATTACATAATGTTGCTGATACCATGCAGTTTTGATAATTGTCATTGTATAATACTTTTAGATATGGCATGGCTAGGCCACCTTGTTTTGCATTTTTTTCATTAATTTACTTTGGTATTCTTGACCTTTTGGTCTTCCATATGAATTTTGTGGCTATTTTTTCTAGCTCTATAAAATAATTTTTGGTAGTTTGGTATGGTAACGAATAACTTAATTAATTTAGGTAGAATTGTCATTTTAATTATATTAGCTCAGCCTACCCATGTCATTCTTTCCCAATTGTTTAGACCTGACTTTATATGATTCCTGGGTTTGTCTTGGTAAGTAGACACTTTATATTGTCTGCACTTATTTTAAATGGAATTTCTCTTTTTATCTCTTCTTGCTGAGTTTTGTTGGTGATATATAGAAATTCTAATTATTTATGTGAGTTTATTTTATATCCTGCAACTTTGCTAAAGATATTAATTATTTCAAGTAGTTCTTTAGTTGATTCTTTAGGGTTGTCCATCTAATCATCTGCAATGAGTGATAGTTTTGTTTCTTCATTGCCTAGTCTTATTTCTTCATTTACTTTTTCTTTGCTTAATGCTAAGGCTAACATTTCTAGTACAATATTATAATGGGAATCCTTATTTTACCCCTGATCTTATTTGGAAGGCTTCTAATTTATCCCCTTTAATGATAATCTTTGCTGATTTTTTTAGATAGATATTATTTATTTGAAAGAAATCTTTTATTCTTATACTTTCTAATGTTTATAATAGGAATGGGTGCTGTATTTTATCAAAAGTTTTTTATGTATATCTATTGATCTAATTATATGATTTCCATTGGTTTTATAATTGACATGGTCAATTATGGTAATAGTTTTTCTAATATTGAAATATTAGAAATATTGCATACCTGGTTTAAATCCCACCAGGTCCTTCTATTATCTTGGTCACCTTCCTCAAGACATCCTTTAACTTAGAAATGTCTTTCTTAGTTTTGCATTAGATAGAGAACAAAGTACTCCAGAAGGTATCGTACCAGTGGAGAGGTGCCACTGTACTTCAGAGTACAAAGTAAGTGTAAATATGCGCATTTTTCACTACCTATTATTGGCAGGCAGTCTAAGATCAAGTTAGCCTTTTTTTCTCAGCTGCTTCACAGCTTTACAAATTATTGACTGCCTCTTATTTAAAAAATCTTTCCACCATATCTAATCCAATTCAATTCAAAAGTTCAGTGAAGAATTTCCAGGGGCCATTATAATGCCACACCCACAGTATTCATTTCAGTCCCCCATATGAGAAAAACCACCCAGTTCTCCACAATGATTGATACATTTGCTCACATCTCTCTCCATGATTGAAGACACAATGCGGGAAACTATATACAAAAATTGTATCTAAAAGTTGAGAGCAAGGCAAATTGTCCTCCAGTGTTCTGTATCCCTAGTGTCAAGGAAAAAGGCGTTTCTTCCAAAGTATGGAGTACACAGTAAGCTTTTAAGGTGAAGGATAGAGACAAACAAGGATTATAATATCAGAATCTCCCTGGTGGTCCCTTAATAACTGCATTTCTGAGTGCCCTCTTCACATCTTTATTCTTTAAACTGTAGATGAGGGGATTAAGCATGGGGGTTATCACTGCATAGAACACAGACACCAGCTTGCCTTGTTCCTTAGCAGTCTTGGGAGTCATATAGGAAAGTATGGCTGACCCATAAAAAATGAGAACAACAAGAAGGTGGGAGCCACAGGTGGAGAATGCTTTGAGTCTCCCTGAGGCTGTCTTCATCCTGACAACAGTCACTATGATACATCCATAGGACACCAGGATCAAAGTTACAGGTGCAAGAAGAATTACCACACCCATGAGGAAAATGGCCATCTGTGAGCTATAGGTGTCTGCAGATGCCAGGGCTAGGAGAGCTGGGGGCTCACAAAAGAAATGAGGGATCCTATTTTCTCCCTGATATGGAGGTCGTAGTGTGAATGCTGTATCCACCATGGACACTAGTATGCCACTGACCCAGCATCCTAAGGCAAACTGGATACACACCTTCCATGTCATGATGAGAGGATAGTGCATGGGGTCACAAATAGCTAAGTACCTGTCATAGGACATCACAGCTAACAATGCACATTCTGTACATCCAAAAAGGAGGATGAAAAGAAGCTGAGCTGCACAGCCCATGAAGGAAATGAACTTTCTCCTGGAAATCATATGGACTAGGGCTTGGGGAACAATGGTAGTAGAGAAACAGAGGTCAGCTGTAGACAAGTTGCACAGGAAAAAGTACATGGGTGTATGAAGCTGTGAGTCAGTCAGAACCAGGGAGATGAGGAGCAGGTTCCCAAGCACAGTAACCAAGTAGACCACCAGGAATGCTACAAAGAGTAGCAACTGGGTCTGAAGGTCATCAGTAAATCCAAGGAGGAGGAATTCTGTTACCCAGGTCTTATTAGCTTGGCCCATGTTCTTTTTTCCTTCTTTAGGAATTAGCCAACACTCCCTTAATGTTGGGATGTAACCTATAAGATTATAGAATTTTAGTGTTAGAAGATATTTCAAGATTACTTAGTATAATCTCCCACCCAGTCATCAACAGCTTCTCTGGTGGTGGCCACTGAACACTTCCAATGATAAGTAGCACACCACTTCATAAAGAAACGATTCTTTTCCTGGACAGTTGTAATACTGAGATCAAATCTTTCATTCTGTAGTCTACACCAATTGATCTCAGTTATTTTGGTTGGAATAATGCCAGCTAACTCCAACCTTTCAAACTTAGCTCCTTCCTACTATTTCAGGCTTCTGGTATTACACATGGACTGGGAGTCAATATGTCCTGAATTCAAATCCAGTTTTAAAATGCTTACTAGCAATTCATCTTCCTATTCTCCCTGGAACTGCCATGATACTAACTGAGACACTACTGGGAGCTGCTGTGATTCTGAGCAAATCATCTATCCTCCTTGTGTCTCAGTTTCCTCATCTGTAAAATATGGATAACAATAGCATCTACCTCCCAGGTTATTGTAAGGATAAAATGAGAAAATTGGACTTTTTAAACCTTAAAAGTGCTACATCAACGTCTACTGTTATACTACTACTTGTACCAGTATTAGTGCCAGTATTATTTACATTTCCTCCCCATCACATACTCTATGATTCAAAGATCCTGGCTTTATTCCTACTCCTAGCACATGACACTCCGTCTCCTGAATTTGTGACTTTTCATTTGTTGTCTCCAATGCCTTGAATGATTCTCTCTGCTTGTCTCTACTTTCTGGCTTCCTTGGCTTCCTCTGAGAGTGAGTTCAAATCTGACCTTTTGCAAGAATGCTTTCTCACCAAACCTCATCCCCTATTTCTACTTCCTCCTTTTACCATTACATTTTATCTACTCTGTATATAACTTGTATGTGTATAGAGAAAGAAAAATTAATTTTCTCTGAGAAAGTCACACAAGATGAAAAAGAAGAAGGAAGCTTAAGAAGGTATAAGAAAGTCACTGGCTACATAGAAATGAGGTGACCTGTAATTGTGAATTTCAGAAGAAAAAAAGAAAGCATGATGTGTACATGAAGTTCCTATGGGGTTACAGAGGAGGTAGTAGAGAAGAAATACTGGTCAGAGATAGCTCCTTTTACTGGCCAACAGGCAGTGCTGTTTAATTCTTATTTTCAGAGAACATTAGGGTGGGGATAAGGAGGAGATCAGGCAATTTTCATCCATGTTTTTAGTATGCATGAGGAATTTTTGATCCGAGAATTCATTACTCTGCCAATTATGAATAAATTTGAATGGAATCTTAGAGGTTATAAAAGATTTTCACATCTCTTGTGGCAACAGAGTCTTAGGAAAACCCTGGCCATACCTTAAATTGTTAGAATGTTTTTATTTATAATGAGTATAAATCTGCTTTTTTTGGTCTAATCTGGCCCTGTGTGTCAAGTGAAAGAAAGTTCCTCTTCCCTTTTATATTCCTTTAAAATAATTGACAAGAGGTATCCTGTCCTCTCTATCATCTATGAGTCTTCTCTTCTCCAGTTTAGTCAATTAGTCCCAAATCATTCCAGTTAACCTTATTTGGCGTGAGTAGTAGTTCTCAACATTATCATCACAATTGTCTTGACATCCTCCAAAAAATAATGTCCTTCTTAAAATATAGTTCCCAAAAGTGCAAAAATTCTCCTTATGTATTCCAACCAAAGAATACTACAGTAGGACTACTGCACCTGATGCACTGAACACTGTTTCTAATAATGCATTAGATATTGGTTGCCATTGGACAACAATTGAATAATATTGACCTTGTAGTATTCTAAAACCCCTAAGTCTTTTTTGTAGAGCAGTTGTTATTCTATGTCCTCTAGTGCTCCCAATAATTTGAATCTAAATGTGGGTTTTTACATTTGTCTTTATACACTTTCATCATTTAAAATTTCTCTCACTGTTTTATTTTTGCCAAGATTTTTTGGATCCCAATAATGTTATGTGATATATTATTAATCCCTCTACATTTCCTGTTACTCAAGACTTTTATGATCATACTATCTTTGCCTTCACTCAAGTAATTGATAGGGTGCTGAATATTTAAGCACCAAGGAGAATTTCCTGGCTTCCACAAGAAAAGGGCTCCAATCTCAAATCATTGTTGATTTTTATACTTGTGTCACCACTATTTTGTTCCAGTCATTCAAGCAAGTTCTCAATCCAGCTAACTATATTAATTTGCATCTCTCCACCTTGTCCATAACAGTATCATGAAAAATTTTGCCTAATTTATTTTTGAAACTGAAAATGTCTACGACACTCCGTAGATTTTTGAGTAGAGTAAACCTGTCACAAATAGTAATGAGATACTTGGTGAATAGTTCTTAATGCATTCTTAATAGTTCTTAATGTGTTGTTTATTCAGTGAACACTGCTTATCTTTCTAAGTGCTCACAAACTAGCCCTTTAATCGTAATTGAGAACATTTGTAAAGGTCAAATGGAATCCTGCAGATGGGGAGCAACTTCAAGATAGGAACCATTCAGAGCAGTCAATCCCTACAAGTTGGTTTTTCTTCTACCTTAGCTTTTCTAAGGAAAGAAGCAGTCAGGAGAAACCCTCGAAGGGTGTTTTTAAAATTTGCCAGGATAGCATTTAATGTCTTCCACCCAAGTATTAATCAGTCCTCATCCTCTTTAGCTTGTATGACCAGATGAGGTCAGATCTATTCAGAATGATATGATAACAGAAAGGCTTGGGTTTCTTGACAAAGAAAAAGGCTTATATGTCCTGAGAGAAAGCCATGAGGTCCTTAGCATATGAAAGACCTAGAGTGAAATGTGGAGATTGAGGAAGAATCAGCATTGTCCTGAAATAGCTATTTCTTGCCTAATTCATTATTCTAATAGATACAGAGCAGACAGATAAAGTATCCAAGCTTAGGTTTTAGTCTCCTATGACAGTAAATAGGTTTCTTTGTGACTTCTGTAAGTTAGCATGAGATAAACACCATTCTATCATTTTTCCATAGGTATTTTTCCATGAGTATTCCCTAGGTATGTAATATTGAGAAAGAATAGGGAGGTTTGGGCACTAATGTTGAATCTTAGGGAACTAGGTTTTGGAACCCTAAGAAGGACTCTATCAGACTTCCATGCCAGCATGTAAACCCAAGGTTGTACCCTAACATGCTATGTGACATCCAGAGCTAAAAGGCAAAAGGCTTAATGGCATTACCTCTTCTTCAAGTGCCTGGTCTGGAATTCTACACTGAAGGTTATCCTGTCAATGATTCTTCTTGATATCATTTCCATACCTGAATGAGATAGGTATAATTTCCCCTAAGTGAAACTAGAAGACCAGCTCCTTCAGTACACAAACCACACATTTCCCTTGACTAAAAGCTAGGAAATGTCAAGAAAATGATCATTCTTCTCCAGACCAGTTTTATCACAAAGAATAGAAGTGTGGCTTATCCTCTTGTACCCATCTCCCTATTCTATCCTACATCCAAGAAAATATATGTGACTGTGTAGATTAAAGAGATAGATGAAAACATAAATTTCCCCTAAACAGTATCTGCATGATATAAGACATAACTAAGAATTCAAATCACACTGATGTAAGAGGACATGTGTGGGTAATTACAGCCAGCTGTATGGAAATCATCTGAGTATACCTACTGTCAAAGGGAGAAAATATAGTGCTCACAATCTGTGGAAAGGGATCTTAAAAAAAGGACACAGCTGAATATAACCCCCCCTTTAAATATCCCAAATTAAACTCAACCTTATTCAGTAATCCTTTTTGCCTCTACTATCCTTAATCTCTCTTTCTTACTCTGAAGTCAGAAAATCACCTTAAAACCACAGAAGATTCTTCTAGTGTGGAACTTGGAGTAGATGCATGAGAAGTAGTTAATAGGAATCAGGAAGATGGAAATAGCAGGTACCTTGTGTGGAGGAAAAAAGTTCCTTTCAAACCTTGGTAAAAAAAAGAGTGGCAGGAGCAGCGGTTGAGGGAGAAGAAAAAGAGGGGGCAAATTGACTCCAATCAACCCTTCCTACTAGCAAATCTTTGGTGGTTCAAGGAACTTGTCTTTAGAATAAGACCTGATTCTATTAGAACAGTCCTAGTTAAATAGACTATGGTGTAGAATGGTCCCTGGAGTATTTAATATGCACTGGAGATTTTACTACTAATTAGGAAAGATCTAGAACTGTATGTTTCTTTTCTGAGTGATTTTTCAGGGGTAGCAAGTCAGATATTTTCATGGGAACAATTCAAATCTACATCTAAGCTCCTAACTCTGAATATTTTCTTTTCTCCCTCCCCCATATTTTCTATGTCCATTTGGGTAACTAGATGCATGGGTAACTGACTAAGTGAGGGACCTACATTTTTTTATTGTATATAAGAAATTTATTTATGAATTTATGAAATGAATATGTGAAATGCTAGGGGCTGGATTTTAAAGTGTATTTGACTACAAAGAAAAAATCTAAGAATCTTATTGGTTGGTGGAATATTATGATCTAAGTGCTTTGATTTTATTCAGATATTTTGAATCATGAAGTAGAATGAGAAGATCCCAAAGGTGAGGCCGAAGGAATCACCTAGGCCAACCCCAAATATGAATATTGTCAGCAACATACCTTACTAACTGACCTAGACACTTTTATTTACAGATTCCTTGTTTTTTCATGAACTGTCCTCCATGCCCAACTCATGTCCTTCAAGAGACCTTTTATGGTTACTATAATTGCTAGTGTCTCTTTTTATCACTGTGAATTTATTTTGTGTGCATCTTGTATGTACTTATCTGTTAACAATTCCCTTAACAATTCTCTTACAGGAAGGCTTTTCTGGTCTCCCTTAACGCCAGGCCCCTCCTGAGACAATCTCAGATTTAACTAGTGTGTGATTGTTTGACTATTGTCTTCACTATCGGATTGTGAACTTCTTGAGAGCAAGGATTATATTTTCCTTTTCTTTGTGTTTCCATAATTTAGCATAGTAGTTCGAATATAGTAGATGTTTGATAAATACTTGTTAATGTAACTAGAAATGGTCTTTGAGAGCAGGTGACACTTTTACTTCTATATTTCTATCCCCAACACCTACCTGAGTGTTTGTCACATACACAGTGGTTGTTTATTGCTTGCTTGTTTGCTTGATTAGTTGACAAGTAGTCATTCATCTCTGCTCCTAGACCTCCACTGATGGGAAGTTAACCAGCTCCTGAAGCAACTCATTCCATTTTTGAACAACACTAATTATTATACAAAATATGAAAGCTTCCCCCCTGCAACCTCTACCCTTTGGTCCTACCACTGCCTTCTAGATTTGAAGCTAGCCCATAGTGACTAGGGCTCTGATCCACTAAGATGGGGATGAGGCATACCAATTCTTACCACTTCACAGTCCTTCAAGCTGACAATATTGTGCAAATGCTCCCAGGTTGCCACCTCCAGGCTCTAATCCCTGTGGCACTCCTTTCTCAGGGCATTCCTTTCCCTCACATTACTATAGGAATATGGATAGAATCTCTGTAATGCTCCAACTTCATCTATTGACACTCATATAATAATTGAATATTGTCGATTATGTTGTTACATCATGTAATTTGAGGCTCACAACAACCTTGAGATGCAGATATTATAGGTATTACTATGCCTGTTTTACATCCAGGAAATTGTAACACAAAGAAGATTAGTGAAATGCATATGTCACACAACTAGGAAGCAGGAAAGGTGGTATAGAACCTAGAACCGACTGATCCCAAGGCTAGACTTCTATCTATTGTACTATATAGTCTTTCTCCTTCTGGCCTTGATTTTTCCACACTAACTTCCCACTTTAACCAAATTAACTATAATATCTGAGACCCAGGCCTTTCTGAAAATCTGATGGCATATTTCCTTTACCTTTCTTTCTCCAGGCTGTAGAGAATATGATTTAACATGGCAGTCACTGCTGTGTAAAACAGTAAGAGCAGCTTTTTATTCTAAGATGAGGTGTTGGAGCAGGGCCAGATGTACTCAAGGGTGACACCACAGCAAGAAGAGGGGGAGGACAACAAGAAGAAAGAAGCAAGGAAACAAGACCTTGTGCTTCCTCATTGACAATACTCATCTTTAATATGTTAGGGGGATGCATACATATATAACGTCAATATTATAATGAAGAAGCATGTGAATCAGGCTATGGCTATTAGTGCCTCCAACTCAAACATTGTGTTCATACAGACCAATGCAATGACAAGGGAGCTGTCACAGAATTGGGTTCACTTTCTTCAGAGCACAGGATGAGAATCTGCAAGTCAATGTGATCAATATAGTGGTCACAGGAAATCCCAAGAATAATGTGGTAGCAGCCACCTAGTCCCAGACTCTGTGACCCATGATTATAGGTAATGCAAAAGGTTATGTATATAGACGTAGTGATCATATTTTTTTGGTAAGCAAGAGATGGTTCACAGCAGCCACCCAAAGGAAAAAAAATATATCTAAGTTGAAAAATCATGAAAAGAGATGATTATTCCCTGAACTAACAAGGTTCCCAGAATCATGATCTCTCAGCAGGACAGGGTGTTGAGGCAGAAGTACATGGGGTTGCACAGATGGAGTCAATGGTATCATCAGGATGCTGAAGACATTGCCCATAGCAAGCACAAAACAAATAATCAGAGACAGCAGCAATAGAAGAATGTATTGCTCACATACTATGCAGGCCAGAGAAGCTCACCAAGACAATTTCACTCCTTGCAGTCCAATTCCCACCAGATCTTAGCCAGAACTAGTGCACTCTACCAGCATTAGTGAAGGGAAGGGATCCTCTCTGTCTCAGTGGGGTAGAGAGAAGTACAAGCTGTAAGTGTAAGGGTGAGAAGAAGCTCCAGAAATTCATCCTTTTCCTGACCACAGGAGGGAAGATCAACACAACTGTTAATATCACTTTGATGAGTGGGCAATGGCCAATGTCTTCTTTCAGTGAAATGAAGGACCACCAGATCTTAACTATCTTCCCTTTTTCTGCAGCCTCCAGACATTACTACCTGACCTGCTGAGGGTAAAGAACCCTGAACCTTGTCATCCACCCCACAGTTACACTCTCTTGTTATATACTATGAGCTCCTTGACAGCAGGGACTCTATTGTTTTTCTGTTACATCCTCAGTACTTATCATGGGACTTGGCACATAGTAAACCCTTAATACATACATTTTTATTCATTCATTCTATTGGCTCCCTTGAGATTCTTGAACTTTTATTCCTTCATGTGAATTTTATTATCCTATTTTCAGTTTTATAAAGTCATCTTTTGGTAGTTTTATTGGTGTGACACAGAATTAAGTAATTGATTTGTGTACCATGGCCCATCTGTGAGCAGTTAATCCCTCTTTAATTAAGATGTCTTTTATTTACGTAGAGTGTTTTGTAGTATTATTCATATGATTATAACGAGTTTTGATAGGTAGACTATAATCTATTTTATAAATTCATTTCTTTTAGCTAAGCATAGTTGTTATAGAATTTTAATATTGACTATCTACAGTATCTCATTAGATATAGAGAAGAGTTTATGAACTTGTTTTGAAAGATATTTGAATGTGGGGTGGAGTTAAGACAGCAGAGTAGAAGGACAGACCTGCTCTAGCTCTACCCCCATAGCTCATAAAATACCTATAAAAATAACTCTAAATAGATTCTAAAGCAACAGAAGTCACAGAGTGAAAGAGATTTTCAGCCCAAGACAGCCTGGAAGGGCAACAGCAAAGGTCTATCAAACTGGGCTCAGAGCAGAGTGCAGCCCAGCCTGGGCTATGCAGCACATACAGGACTGGAAGAACCTTCAGGGTGTGGAATCATGGGCAGCAGCTGTGGTTCCCAGATTTTCAACCCACATAAGCCAAACACAGCTTCAAAAGTTAGTGAGAAAGTTCTTCACCTGGGTGAGACTAGACTGCCATCTGGCCATGGCCCCAGCATGGTAGCAGCCACTGTAGCAGCAGCTTCAATTTTTGGACCCCTCTGCCTAAAGGCCCTGAGGGAATTGAGCAGCTGATCTGAGTCTCAGTTCTGAGTAGCAGCCCTGGGGTGAGGAGGAGTGCTGGCATGGTGGAACTAGTGGAGGATGTGGATAGGGAATCCTACTGGCAGATTCTGGGCAGAAAACCTTGTGGTTGCTCCCAGACCAGAGTGCAGGTCAGGAGAGGAGTGAACTCCTCTCCCTTGATTGTACCACCTTGGAGGAACTGAGACCTTACAGGTCCCTAGAATATACCCTCCATTTGACAAAGGACTCAAAAGTCAAGTAACTGACTGGGAAAATGCCCCCCAAAGGGAAAAAATCAGACTATAGAAGGTTACTTTCTTGGTGAAAAGGTGTTTTCTAACATCCTTTCATATGAGGAAGAACAAAATATACCATCAGAGGAAGACATAAAAGTCAAGGCTTCTACATCCAAAATCTTCAAAAAATATAGGCAATGGTCTCAGATCATGGAAGAGCTCAAAAAAGGTTTTGAAAATCAAGTAAGACAGGTGGAGGAAAAATTGGGAAGAGAAATGAAAGCGATGCAAGAAAATCATGAAAAGCAAGTCAACAGCTTGCTAAAGGAGACCCCAGAAATGCTCAACAAAATAGCACCTTTAAAAATAGACTAACTCAAATGGCAAAAGAGGTCCAGAAATCCAATGTGGAGAAGAATTCTTTAAAAAGCAGAATCAGTCAAATGAAAAAGGAGATTCAAAAGCTCACTGAAGAAAATAATTCTTTAAAAATTAGAATGAAAAAGATAGAAGAACTTAATGACTTTATGAGAAACCAAGAAATTACAAAACAAAACCAAAAGATTGAAAAAATTGAAGACAATGTGAAACATCTCATTGGAAAAGCAACTGACTTGGAAAATAGATCCAGGAGAGACAATTTAAAAATTATGGAACTACTTGAAAGCCATGATAAAAAAAAGAGCCTAGACATCACATTTCATGAAATTATCAAGAAAAACTACCCTGATATTCTAGAACAGAGGGTAAAATAAACATTGAAAGAATCCACTAATCACCTCCTGGAATAGATCCCCAAAGAAATACTCCTAGGAATATTGTACTCAAAATCTAGAGCTCCCAGGTCAAGGAGAAAATATTGCAAGCAGCCAGAAAGAAACAATTTGAGTATTGGCAAAATACAATCAGAATAATACAAGTTCTAGCAACTTCTGCATTCAGGGATCGTAGGGCTTGGAATATGATATTCCAGAAGTCAAAGGAACTAGGATTAGAACCAAGAATCACTTACCCAGGAAAAGTGAGTATAATACTTCACGAGAAAAAAATGGTCATTCAATGAAATAGAGGACTTTCAAGCATTCTTCATGAAAAGAACAGAGCTGAATAGAAAATCTGACTTTCAAACACAAGAATCAAGAGAAGCATGAAAAGGTAAACAGCAAAGAGAAATCATAAGGGACTTACTAAAGTTGAACTGTTTACATTCCTGCATGGAAAGATAGCATTTGTAACTCTTGAGACTTTTCTCAGTATTTGGATAGTTGGAGCAATTATACACATATCGACAGAGGGCACAGGGTGAGTTGAATAAGAAGGGATGATATCTAAAAAAGTAAAATTAAGAGGTCAGAGAGGAATATATTGAAAGGAGAAAGGGAGAAACGAAATGGGGCAAATTATCTTTCATAAAAGAGGCAAGAAAAAGTTTTTTCAATGGAGAGGGAAGGGGGAAGGTGAAAGGGAAAAAATAAAACTTACTCTTATTAAATTTGGCTTAAGGTGGGAATAACATGCACACTCAATTTTGGTATGAAAATCTATCTTCCTCTACAGGGAAGTAGGGGAGAAGTGGATAAGTGGGATGTGAGGGGGATGATAGAAGGGAGGGCAATTGGGAGGAGAGAGGAATTAGAAGTAAACACTTTTGGGGAGGGACAAGGTCAAAAGGGAGAATAGAATAAATGGGGGTCAGGATAGGACGGAGGGAAATGTAGTCTTTCACAACATGACTATCATGGAAGTCTTTTGTGTAAGTACAGATGTGCAGCCTACATTGGATTGCCGGCCTTCTCAGTGAGGATGAGTGGGGAAGGAGGAAGGGAGAGAAGTTGGAAATCAAAGATTTAGGAGCACATGTTGAGAATTGTTTTTCATGCAACTGGGAAATAAAAAAATACAGGTAATGGGGTACAGAAATCTATCTTGCCCTACAAGAAAAGAGAGAAGATAGGGATAAAGGAAAGGAAGGGTGTGATAGAAGGGAGGGCAGATTAGGGGAAAGGGAAATCAGAATGCACAGTGTCTTGGGGTGGGGTGGGGGAGAGAGATGGTGAGAAAATTTGGAACTCAAAATATTGTGGAAATGATTGTCGAAAACTAAAATAAAATAAATATTTTTTAAAAAGAAAAATATCTACATGAATACATTTCCATTGTATTTCTTTTCATTATAATGTATGTATGTATGCATGTATATAATCTCTCCAACTACCGAAATACAGAGAAAAGTCTCAAGAGTTACAAATACTATCTTTCCATGCAGGAATGTAAACAGTTCAACTTTAGTAAGTCCCTTGTGATTTCTCTTTGCTGTTTACCTGTTCATGCTTCTCTTGATTCTTGTGTTTGAAAGTCAAATTTTCTATTCACCTCTGTTCTTTTCATGAAGAAAGCTTGAAAGTCCTCTGTTTCATTGAATGCATTTAAAAACATTCCTCCAAGAATGTTCCATAGGTTTCAACAGATTGCCAAAGGGACTAATGGCACAAAAAGGATGAGACCCTCTAAAAGGTTAAAACGTCAAAATAGGCTTATGAAAAATGCACTATAGGCATTATTCTCATTTTACCAAGTAGGATCCAGAGGCAAAAAAAGCTTAAATGATTTGACCATGATCATTTAGTTAGTAAGTGGCATCACTGGGATTTAAACCTCATACATCCTCAACATGTTGTTGTTGAGTCTTTCAGTCAGGTCCAACTCTTCGTGATCCAATTCAGAGTTTTCTTGTCAGAAATACTATTTGCTATTTCCCTCTCTAGCTCATTTTATAGATGAGGAACTAAGGCAAACAAGGTTAAGTGACTTACCCAGGTTAACAGTAAATGTCTGAGTCTGGATTTGAATTCATGAAGATGAATCTTTCTGATGCCAAGCCCCATTGCTCTATCCACTGTGCCACCTAGTTGCCCTTATTCACTACAGTTTGTCATTTTGCTTCTGTGCCTGAACCCAATTCCTATCCCACTTCCCTTTCCAAACAAATTTATTACAATATCTGGGAGCTGATGGTCTTTCATAAGTCATGTATCTCCATGTTTCTTCTGTTCCTCAAACTGTAGTTAATGGGGGCTCAGCATGGGAGCAAGTACTGTATACAATAATGATATCAACTCATTTTTCCAGTCTGGTTACACCTGACTGTCCTTCTCACACTCTACAATCCAGTTGAACTTTCTTTCTGTTGCTCACACACATCACTCTATCTTCCTATCTTTGTGCCACAGTACTAACTGACACCATGACTGCAATCTACCTATTTGATTTTCTGTTTCTTCAAGACTCAAACACTGTATTATATACAGTGCTCAAACACTGTATTATATACAAGCCTTTTTAAACATCCCCTTCCAATCTCTAATGCTCTTCCTCCCTAACTACCTTGTATTTAATTACTTTCTGTTAGATTTGGTGCTTCCCCTTCTTATGGAACATTTTATTGCTTAACTAACTCTAGTCAAAGTTCTAAGAGAAAAAGTTAACCTTACTCTGATTCAGATAGTTCTTGCTTTTTTTAAAACAGATAATATTCATTTAAAAATTTTTCATTTTCAAATTCTCCCCCTCCATAAGATGTCTTAGGCTGGGAAAATGTTTCCCTCTGACCTTTTGTTGGCTTTGCCACTCCAAAACTTGATTTGAGATATTATTTTAAAGACTTTAGGGGAGAATGTTGGGAGAGTTTAGCTGGGTATTTACAGTTCCAGAGGGGCAAATTACTCTGATCACCTGAGGTTTCTTCAATCATGCACCTCCTTGGCAATAAGGCAAAATAAATAGTAAGAACATCAAAGATATTAATATGTAACAGTAAATGAGCAAATTAGCTTAGTGCTTGATAAACACAAAGCCGCCAGATTCTGGAGTATAGTCTCACTCTATGACAAAAACTGCTAGAAAAACTGGAAATCAATCTGACAGAAACTAGGTATATACCAACATCTCACATCTTATACCAACACAAACTCCAAAGACTCCCACGTGACAGGTTACAACAAAGAGGGGAAGTAGCATAATCCTCCTAATGATCTAGAAATCATTTTAAGTACTAGACACAAATCTTAAAAGAAAATGCATGGGGGAACTCCCTGCCAGAATGACTACCTGAACCAGAGTTAGGCAGCTTAGCTTTCACTAACCTACTTCAGAAAAAACTCTAAACTTCACAGTAAATACAAATAAATAAACAAACAAACAAACAAATAAATTGATGATCAAGTAATCCAACAAGAAACTACACAAAGTAACTTTTTCCACTCAGACCTCCAAAATGATTAGCTTGGACTTTCCACCAATGATGCCAGGGCCAGCTCAAGGTAGCCTCCCAGAGTGACCAGGCCTAGTCAAGGACATGTATGTATTAATATATGTATAAATGCATTATGTAAACATGCATATGTGCATGCATGTGTATGTATACATACATCTATATGTGTGTATGAGAACTTCTATGAGAACTTTTAAAGAAATAAAACAATGTAAAATGGAAATTGATGGATTCATATTAAATCCTCTTGTGTTCTGATGAGTATATGAAAATGCTCTTGTTTGGGCTTTCAAATTTCCAATAATTAAAAAAAAAAAGAAAGGCTGGGTACATGTAATTCATGGACACTACCTATAGTGGGACCTTGGCTATTCTCCCATTGGATAAATCTGTTGCATATCCAGACTTAATCATCCTGAAGCCTGATGATAGCTACTTGTTTGATGTCGCTATGCATCCTTTCCTGCTTGCAATTATTAAGTACCTTGCATCTATGGTGAGTTTCCAAGTGAAATCTCTCTCTTAACCAAATCTGAAAGAACCAGACAACTGGACATAAACACTTGCTTGGCTTTTGGAAGTAGAGTACTACAGATAGAAATCAATCAGAAAAGGTAACTACGCTAGCTGAGGTTGAAATAGAAATTTTCTGGCCAGAGAAGAAAAGCCTTCCAGATCCCATGAAAAGGGAGGTAGAAGGAAAGTAAGTGCTATTTATCACTTTTTTAGTGATACACATAATGCATGGTTTACAAATTCTCTCACCAACCTGGTCATTCTGCCTACAATGATTGATATCTTCCGAAAATGTGTTGCCATATATGAGCACAAAACTTTGACCTGAATAGGAAAGCATACAGTTGGAATATCATCCTCTTATTCTGAAAATAGATATTTTTTTAATGTCACTTAGAATAATATTAGCCACTAAGCCTGCTGAATGGTTCTGCCAATTTTGAACTGCAAGGCAGTAAGACCTCTAGACCTTTTCCCACATAACTTGTAGTGTCATTCCCTCTCCATCCTGGGCTTATGAAGTTGATTTTTAAAAATCCAAATATAGAATTTTGCACTTCTTCCTATTAAGTTTATTCTCATTAGTTTTAACTCATAATTTTGGCCTATCAGAATATCTGTTTCCTGTTTCTGCCATTTATGTGTTAGCTTTTTTTCTGCTCTATGTCATCTGCAAATTTGATCAGAATGAAATCAAATGTATGTCATCTTCTAAGTCACGGATAAAAATGTAGAAAAGTATAGACAAACTCAAATAGAAATGGGTGGAGACACTAAACATAAGGCACTCTGTGGCCATTACTTACTTAGGAATATATATAAATATATTAATAACATCTATGTTCTATTATATTTTTATTTGTTTCATTAAGTATTTCCCAATGACATTTTAATCTGATTTTGGCTGCACTAAGTAGTACTGTAGACTATACATGCTGCCTATGATTTGACACCTCTAGGAAAGCTCAAGGGAAGATCCTTGGCCTCTCAACTTAAATTGTCCCTCCAAATTGATATCAATTCATTATTTATGCTTTGTGTCCAGCTGTTTAAACAGTTCTAGATTTAGCTATTTAGTCATTTAACCTGTATATCATTAGCACAAATATTTTCCTGAAATATGAGTAGATTTAATCTATAACATTCTTCTGATCTACTAGACTGGCTACTGTTTCCAAAAAGTTACTGAAATTAAATTGATACTCTAAGCGAACACAACAAGCTTATTCATAAATCATATTATTAATAATACATATACAGTAAGCATATGTGATCAACCTCATATATACAGCATGTATATATGTGTATATTCACACACACACACACACACACTCACACACACACACACTCACACACACACACACAGTATGTTTTAGAGTCAGTTCTTGCCTCATCATAAGAGTCAATTGTTATATTTTCAATGTGACCAGTTACACCTCAGAAATAGCAAACGCTACAAATCAGGACTAAATTTATAATTTTGTTGGTTGTCTAGACTTGAGAAGTTATGGGGACACTGTTAAAAATACAGACTAAACTTAAAGTCAGCCATGAGCATATGTTTTGTTAGAGTCAATTCTTAAACACTTTAAAATCTAAACAGCATTTTTACATAAAGTTCATTTGTGTTCATCCTTTGATTACTTTTTTTCAAACACTTATTATTTTATTTGTTTTCAGTGTTCTACAATCACTTCCATATAACTTAGATTCCGCCCCCACTTGCCCCCTTCCTCCTTACTCCCTCCCTGAGACAGCATACAATTTATATAGGTTCTATACATACATTCCTATTAAATACATTTTCACCTTAGTCATGTTGCATAGAAGAATTAAAATGAATGGGAGAAATCATAAAACAAACCAAATGATCTACTACATTCTGTGATTGAATTCCATAGTTCTTTCACTGGATGTGGAAGGCATTTTGCCCTAAGAGACCACTGGGAATTTTTCAAGTCCTTGCATTGCAATGAAGTTCTAAGACAATCAAAAAAAATTCTCATACACTGTGGTTGTTGCTGTGTACAAAGTTCTCTTGGTTCTGCTCCTTTCACTCAGCATCAGTTCATATAAGTATTTCCAGGCCTCTCTGAAGTCTTCCTGTTCATCATTTCTTGTAGCACAATATTATTCCATTATGTTGATATACCACAATTCAGCCATTCCCCGATTGACGGGCATCCCCTTGAATTCCAGTTTTTGGCCATCACAAAGAGTGCTGCTATAAATATTTTTACACATGTGGGACCCTTTTCCATTTTTATCATCTCTTGGGGATACAGTCCTAGAAGTGGTGTTGCTGGGTTAAAGGGGATGTATATTTTTGTAGTCCTTTGGGCAGAGTTCCAAATTGCTCTCCAGAATGGTTGGATCAGCTCATAGCTCCACCAACAATGAATTGGTGTTCCAATTCTTCCACATCTTCTCCAACATTTATCATCATCCTGTTTTGTCATGTTAGTCGATCTGATAAATATGATGTGGTATCTCAGAGTTGTTTTGATTTGCATCTCTCTAATCAATGGTGATTTACAGCATTTTTTCATGTGACTATAGATAGCTTTAATTTCTTCGTCTGAAAACTGTCTGTTCATATCCTTTGACCATTTATCAATTGGGGAATGACTTGTATTCTTGCACAATTTACTCAGTTCTCTATACATTTTAGAAATGAGACCTTTGTCACAGGCACTAGTTGCAAAAATTCTTTCCCAGTTTTCTGCTTCCTTCCTAATTTTGGTTGCATTGTGTTTGGCTGTGTAAAATCTTTTCAATTTATTGCAATCAAAATTATCCATTTTGCATTTCATAATGTTTTGTATTTCTTGTTTAGTCAAAAATTCTTCTCTTCTCCATAAATCTGATTAATACACCATTCCTTGCTCCACTAATTTGTTTATAGTATCAATCTTTATACCAAGATCATGTATCCATTTGGATATTATTCTTGTGTATGGTGTCAGGCATTGGTCTACGCCTAGTTACTGCCATACTGTTATCCAATTTTCTCAGCAATTTTTGTCAAACAGTGAGTTGTTATCCCAGAAGCCAGGGTGCTTGGGTTTATCAAACAGTAGATTGCTATATTAGTTGACTACTGGGTCTTGAGTACCTAACCTATTCCACTGGTCCACCCTTCTGTTTATTAGCTAGTACCAAGTGGTTTTGATAATTGCTGCTTTATAATACAATTTGAGATCTGGTAGAGCTAGGCCACCTTCCCTAACATTTCTTTCCCTTAGTTCACTTGATATTCTGGACTTTTTGTTTTTCTAGATGAATTTTGATATTTTTTTTCTAGCTGTCCAAAATAATTATCTGATAGTTTGATTGGTATGACACTATGTAAATTAATTTAGGTAAAATTGTCAATTTTATTATATTGGCTGGGCCCACCCAAGAGTGAATGATGTTTTCCACTTAATTAGATCTGACTTTATTTGTGTGAGAAGTGTTTTGTAATTGTCTTCGTGTAGTCCCTAGGTTTGTTTTGGCACATAGACTCCCACATATTTTGTAGTGTCTACCCTAGCTTTAAATGAGATTTCTCTTTCTGTCTCTTGCTGTTGGACTTTGTTAGTAATATCTAGAAATGCAGAAGATTTGTGTGGGTTTATTTTGTAACCTGCAACTTTGCCAAAGTTGTTTATTAATTCAAGTAGTTTTTTACTTGATTCTATGAGATTTTTCCAGTACATCGTCATCTGCCAAGAGCGATAACTTAGTTTCTTCTTTGCCTATTCTAGTTCTAGATACATAGATACATAGATCAAGCTGGGTGGGACAGGAGCCTCAGGGTTGTTGTTTTGAGCATAAACAGTTACTATTGCCATTCACTCTAAACCAGGAGGGTTCAAAAACAGCCACTGAGTGTAGCCTGGGCAGGGACCCATTGTGGTTCAATCTATGAACTTTAGAGTGCACTGGGTCTCAGGTTTTGGGGAAGACAAGAAAGAAAGAAAGAAAGAAAGAAAGAAAGAAAGAAAGAAAGAAAGAAAGAAAGAAAGAAAGATAGAAAGAAAGACAGAAAGAAAGACAGAAAGAAAGGCACAAAGAAAGAAAGACAGAAAGAAAGAAAGACAGAAAGAAAGAAAGAAAGGAAGGAAGGAAGGAAGGAAGGAAGGAAGGAAGAGAGAGAGAGAAAGAAAGAAAGAAAGTAAGGAAGGAAGAAAGAGAGAGAGAGAGAAAGAAAGATGGGAAAGAAAGAAAGAAAGAAAGAAAGACAGGAAAGAAGGAAGGAAGAAAGAAAGAAAGACAGGAAAGAAGGAAGAAAGAAAGGAAGGAAGGAAGGAAGGTAGGAAGGAAGAAAGACAGGAAGGAAAGTAGGAAGGAAGGAAGGAAAGTAGGAAGGAAAGAGAGATAGAGAAAGAAAGTCAGGAAAGAAAGAAGAAAGGTAACCTTTCCTCCACATGATAGCCCTTCAAATATTTGATAGAAGCTATAATTTTCTCTCTATTCCCATAAGTCTCTTCTCCAGGCTAAATATTCTCAAATCTGTCAAATTATCTTCATATAGCTTTGGTAGATAGAGAAAGAAAGAAAAGAAGGAAGGAAGAAAGAAAGAAGACTTTTTTAAAGAGACTTATTCACCTGAATGAGCATTATTTCACTTTAAGTGAGTACCTGAACTAAACTGGCAAGCATTCAATCTCTGCTTCAGAGAACGCAACTCCAATGGACTAGTCACATTGTTTGAATGCAGAAGGTACACTTGCCAAAAAGATTATTTTATGGAGAACTCACACAGGGTAAGCATTCACATGGTCATCAGAAGAAGCAATATAAGGACATTCTCAAGGTCTCTCTTAAGACCTTTGGAATTGACTGTGTGACATGGAAAACACTGGCATAGGACCACTCAGCATGGTGTGCTCACAACCCAGAATGTGCTGGGTTCTATGAGCAAAGTAGAATTGAAAGAGCTCAGAGGAAACACAGGATGCACAAATTTAGGGAATCCACCCCAGATTTGTGCCCAATCTGTGGTAGAGCTTTACAAGGTCATATTGGTCTGGCAGCCACAGTCAGACACATTGAAATTTGACCCTAGCATAGTGGTGTCATTTTGGTCTTCTTCAAGAACAACCAACCTACCTTACTCCTAGCTCATGATGCAATTTACCTCATGGCCAGTGTGGATTGCTATTTGACCCTATTCTCTTCCCTATCTCTTCCTTTTTAACTACACAGGAAGAACATGCACACTCAAGGCTCCACAATTGTTTTCTGATGTTTACTATTACACAACAATATTTTTCAACAAAGGCAGTATCTCATACAAACATACACTTCTTCTGAGATTTCCTCTTTTCTTTCTTGCTGAACTCTTATTTTGTTGTCTCAGAAAATCAATCTTTTTGTATAATTGTCTGTTTCTCCCCATTTCCCCTTTTCTCCCTTTTTTTTTGCCTTTATCTGTCTTTGTCCCTCTATCTCTTTTGTCTATTCATCTTCTCTCCCTCTCACTTTTCCCCTTTTATTTGTGAGACAAAGATTAGGACTAATAAGCTTGTGATTAATATAGGTATGTCATTTACATCAAGAAAAAGGGAAGCAATTATATTTTGACGTAAAATTAGATAGAGAAATCAGTGCCACAAAAATTCATCCTGAACTTGAGACTTCTTGGAAAAATTCCAGAATCTGCACAAGCATTTCTATCTACACCCTTATCTCCTACTAATTAATTATTACTCCTCATTCACTAAGTTGGGCTCAAGAAGAGATATGAGAAGGCAGGTGTCTCTCTGCTGTTTTTCAGATATTGAGGACTGTAGGTGTGGAACACTGAGTATAATCTCAGACTTTCTGGTTTATGTTGGTTAGCTTTGTTGGACTACTATTCTCCTTTCTTTTTTATACTTCATTTTAAGGGATAGTTCTCTAGGCAGAGGAAATGAATGGTAGAGTGCCATAGGCAATGAGGGTGACAAAAAAAACCTATCAATAACAAAAATAAACTGGTGGCATAAGTTTAAAAGTTAGAAAAAGAAAGCAACAAATTGCCTTTCTTTACAAACATTCTGCTGTTCAGATTTGAAAGTATTCCCAATTAATTCAACTTAATGAGATCTAATTATCCTGATTCACCAAATTATGACTCAATACATTCTTCTTGGCGGGTAAATAGGATGGAGAAAGAATAGGGCATTGTACGAAAAGCTCCTGAAAATTAGAAATCATGGATTCTGCTTCTGGGTTTGCCTTAGATTTGCCCCCTTCCCAGTCCCTTTCCCACTTCTTTCTACTATTCATCTAAACTTAGCTTGATCAGAATCAAGGCTCTATAAAATCAGAAAGGTAGAACCAGGAGAAGGTAAATCTTGAACTTGCCCTATCTCGATGAAATGATGTGAGGAAAAAGAACAGAACAAATTCATAGAACCGTCGGTTCTCACAGTTTGATCACAGTTCATAACACATCTAATTCAATCTATCTGTAGATAGAATTGTTTTTTACAGGATCTTTAATAAGTTATTAAATTCATGCAAGTATGGAGGACTCACTATGTTATGAAATAGTTTCACTTTTGAATACTGTAGAAAATCATTACCAATATTGAACAAAAATCTGTTTTTCTGTCATTTTTGTCTATTGATCCTAGTTCTGCTCTCTGTTTGAGTTTTTAAAAAAGCATAACCTTTCCTCCACATGATAACCCTTCAAATATTTGAGAGAAGCTATAATTTCCTCTCTACTCTCATAAGTCTTTTCTCCAATATTCTCAAATCTGTCAAGTTGACCTCATGTTGCTTTGGCACAAGCCCCTACCCCATCATGATTAAGTACTTCTGAACATGTTCCACCTTGTCAATATACTTCCTAAATGTTTTTCCCTCAAATTATACACAATACTCTAGATATAGTCTACCCAAGAAATAAGAAAGTGAGAGTAAATGCTCTGCTATCAACTTGTGCTTGTTTTCCACATCATATTGTTGAGTAATACTGAGGTTTCAGTCCAGTAAAACCCAAAGTTTTTATTCATTAATAATTTTTCAACTAATATATCTACTTGTAACTCCCATTTGAACTGAAATATTAGACTTTAGATTTGTCCATATTAAAGTTCATATGAAAGTAATCTGTGGGGATCAGTTGCTGCCATGGGGAGGAAACTGGGATAGCAACTTGGTAGACATGGAATCTTTCAATGAAAGACAAAGCTGAAAATCCTAAATTCATATACCATGATCAAATTCTCCCTATTCCAGCAAATCCTTTTTCTTTTGCTTTCTTCTTTGCTAAATCAAGTTTTCTTACCTGGGAAGCATGTCAGCATCATGAAGAGGATTCAGATGAGAAACATAGAACAAATCCACGAGAAGCAGTCAGTGGATGAATTGGTTGACAATGAAAGAAGAGGGATCTTTCAGAGAAAGTAAAATGCTTATTTCAATTTTGTGAAAGGACTTTCAATGGAGCAAGAAGAGTTGGGGGAAAGAAAAATGGAAAAGTAACTCAAATTACCCCTCCCACCAGCAATTCTCCTTGGTTCTTCAGAAGACTTGCCTTTTGAATAAAGCCTGATTCTTTGAGGGTGGTATTGATTTAATGGGCTATGGTGTGAGACAGTCTCTAGAGCATCTAATATGCTCTAGAGAGGATTCCTCCTCATTAAGGTAGACCTGGTGCCTTATGCTTTTTTCAGGGTGATTCACAAATGGTATCAAGTGAAACATTTTAGTGCAGCCATTTCAACTCTACATCTTCAGCTCTAAACTTTCAATTTCCTCTCTTTTCCCTTCCTTGTAGTCTTTGTGGATGCACGAGTAGGTATATACAAAAGCAAGTCAGTAACTAGGTATGCACCCTAATATTTTTGACATAGATGTATCTCTTTTGAAAAAAACCGGTGAAATTCAGATTTCAGAGTTACAACAAAGTCACAGTCATAGGTACAAGAAAAGTCAATTGAACTGTTCCCAGATCATACCAACTAAAGGAATTTTGTCACCTTGTTGTTGTAGTGATATTTGAACATTTTGAAAAAAAAATCAGAATCAGCACATTCCAACATTGAGGCTATCCTAACCCAAAGTATGAATCCTATACTATTTAATATTTTAACCAATGGCTTGGATGTCTACAACATCCTTGACAAGTAATCATCTAGCTTCTGCTTCAAGACTTCCAATATTGTGGAACATATAGTGATGAGGAAGCTCATTCCAATTTTCCAACAGCTGTAAATTTCCAAGAAGATTACTTTCCTTAGATAATTGCAGTTTAGCTCACTACAACCTCCATCCATTGGTTCTTATTCTGTCTTCTGACTGTTGAATTTACTGTAGGGTGAACAGGGCTTCATTCCAGGCACCAATAGGAAAGATATGTGCTTTATTTGTAATCATTGTGTCTGCTATCCTCTAGACTGTCACTTCAAGACTTCTGGCCCATTGGCCTTATCCCATGCTCTTCTTCTCCAACGACCTATCATGTCTCCCAGTTCTAGGAGAAGCTTAGGTCTGACTCTCTGAGGAATGCACCATCCACATTCCACCCATGGTCAGTCTGTTTGCTGCGGTTTCCCCTTTCTAGCTGAAGTTGCCACAATCACAGATGTAGTGAGTTACAACCCCACTCTGTGGTACCAAGGTCACAGTTCTATTCTCCCTTCCATGTGATAACAATTCAAATATTGGAAAATGTCCTCTGGAGAGCTCAGTGGCACAGTAGATAAAGTGTTGGGCCTGGAATTACGATAATTTCTCTTCCTGTGTTCAAATCTGTCCTGACACTTACTAGCTGTCTGACCCTGGACACGTCACTTAACCATGTTTGCCTCAGTTTCCTCATCTATAAAATGATCTGGAGAAGGAAATGGCAAATCACTTCATTATCTCTGCCAAGAAAACCACAAATGGGATCACAAAGAGTTGAACACAACAGGAACAACTAAACAACAATATCAACAATCATGCCCACTAAATCTTTCCAAATAAAAGATGTTCAGATCCTTCAAATAACTTTCATGTGATATGATGTCAAATTTTCTCACCATCCTACCAATCTTTCTTTGAACGCTCTATATCCTGGCAATGTCCAGTGCAGCCCAGTATTGGACACAAATTTACTTCATTTGGTCTACCCAAGGACTAGGTATTCTATCATATTCCTCACTCTGAGTACTATATTTCTATTAATGCAGCCTTGACACGATTCAGCTCACAGGAAAAGATGCATAACTATTTCTAAAATTCACTATCATCTGTGGTTGAGATTTCATTCCACAAAATCTAGATAAATCTAGGAGTGTTGGACAGGGCTACAATGAGGTATATATTACAGGCCTTCATTTATTCATAACAGGCAATAGAAGGGAAGTCAGATAATCAACTATTATATGACCAAGCCAGTAAAAATAGATATTTTCAGATAAGGTCTGAGTAGTACAATCTTTGTGCTAGATTCCAGGGAATTAATAGAGTATATTGGTGTCCCATCACTTGTTAAACTTGTTCCCAGAGGGCATTCGGAGATTAGTGTAGATTCTTCCTATGCTCTATTACAGAATTTTTTATCCATAAAATATGCCCAAACCATCTCTTTTTCTTCCTTGTAGTCTTTGTGGACACACTGGTAGTTATATACAAAGGCAAGTAAATGACTAGGTATGCAGCCTGAGGTATCTTTTGACATGGATGTATCACTTTTGCAAAGAACCTGTGAAATTCAGATTTCAGAGTTACAGGAAAAATCACAGCCACGGGTACAGGGTAGTTTTCAAATGAAATATCCTTTTCTCACTGTGCATCTTTAACTTGTTTAGGTACAAAATGATGTCTTCAGTATTGTGTGATCTTCCACCCCTTTTTGTTAGCTTGATAATGTTCCCAGATACCTTTTTGCAGATGAAAAGGCATCAGCAAATCGAGAACAACCTTTATTTCAATAAGCTCAAGTCAAATAATCTGATTCATGCATTCTTGTGAAAGAACAAAATTAACTGCTCTTTCATTATTCATTAACTACTCTGTCTGCAGCAGCACTAATGATGGGTGATCACACGATTAGATAGGCTACTGGACTAAGGGAACAGCTGCTCTTTTCCCATGTGACATTGTTCAAGCCCTTATGTGTGGCTTCAGTGAAGAAATGACCTTCCCTTCCCTCTAGGACACATGAGGGAAAGTCAAACCATCAACCTAATGATTATGGTTCCAGAGAAGACCAGAGGCAGAGTTGCCAGATTTCATTTCTCTATAGTAGTGATAATAACCACAACTGGTATTTATATAGTGATTTTAAGTTTTTCCCAGTGCTTTACACACTTTATTGCATGTGAGCCTCACAGGGACCTTGTGATGTCGGTAGTACAGATATTAATATCACCATCTCATAGATAAGAAAACTGAAGCACAAAAAGATTTAGTGACTTGCCAGTGCTCACATTTTGCTAGGAAATGTCAAAAATGGGACTTCAATCCATTAATCAATTACCATTTATTAAACATCTTTGTGCCTGATGTCTAGCAAAGTTCTGAGAATACCAATAATAAGAATGGAATAATTTCTTTTTTCAAGGAGTTCATATCATAGTTGGAAAAAGAACAAATATATACATACATACATATATATGAATATAAGCATATGCATGATAAATGTAAAGAAAATTAACATGAATACAAAGAAATTAGACAGAAGGTAGTTTGTGATGGAGGACACTGGCAATGCGCAAGAATCAAGAAAGGCTTCAGGTAGAGAGTGTTGGTTAAACTGTATGTGAAGGAAGAGAGACTCTGAGATGGAGAGGTAAAGAGTGTACATTCCAAGCTTGGGGATGGCTAGTGCAAAGGTATGAAGAATGAAGTACCATGCCATGTGTCAGTAACAGAAACAAGGATCATTTGACTGGGCCAGAGAGTTCAGAAAGGGGGGTAATGTACAATAAAGTTAGAAAAATGGTTTGAATCCTGGTATGTCTCCAAGGCAACATTCACAGCACTGGTGGTGACTAGGTACATGCCAGCATAGTTTTCAGTTGCAAAATATAAAAGATTCTCCATATAGAAAGCAGAAGAAAAACATTTATTTAAACACCAGAAAGCCAAATCCCAGAACCAGAAAGTGAAATCTGTCATGGTGACCAAGAAGTTAGTAAACATGAACACAGAAGAGACCAAAGCCATTCTCAAACATTACCTCCCTCAGCCAGAGCCTTCTCACTCTCACCTGCCATAATGTGTCAATTGACCTGTGTTCTATCCCCTCTGACCTGACCCCACTCACTCAATTCCTCCCAGTTCCACTCCACTCTTCTTGTTCTGCCTCTTCAGCAAGCTCCTCTCACCACATGTGACCCAGGCTTCCATGCAATTTAAGCAGATCATATGGGCTTATTAATTAATGAGAAAGGTCTTTCCATTTAAATTACTATTACACCTGGTTGTATTGGAATTTAAAAGCTAAACAAATTGCAAAGTTAAAAAACAAGTTGTCTCTGCTTTGGTCAAAGTAAACCTTGAAAATCAGGAGGCTACATCCAGCTAGATGCAGGCTCTGTTTTCCATGATGACTAGATACTGTGAATGATCATATAGTGTTCACACACCATGGTGTGGCACCTAGCAGCCAACAGAAAAACCCTCTAAGTTACACAATCAAGAAAAGAGATGGTTGTATCTTTAGTCAGCAGGGTGACTAGCATTATAAGAATAAC
Source organism: Notamacropus eugenii (assembly GCF_028372415.1). Lineage (NCBI taxonomy): Eukaryota > Metazoa > Chordata > Mammalia > Diprotodontia > Macropodidae > Notamacropus > Notamacropus eugenii. Next base: position 452,070,269 of record NC_092872.1, on the reverse strand, counting down.
AATCAGGCTGAAGCTGTCAGGAAGAATACATTCTTTGTTTTGAAATGATTTTCTTTCTGAATTACATGTAAAGACAATTTTTAACATTTGTTAAAAGAATATTTTGAATTCTAAATTGTCTCTCTCTCTCTTTCACCTCCTTCTCTAACATGGAACACAATTTGATATAGGTTGTATTTGTACAACCATATTAAACATTTTTATATTGTGTTGTGAAACTGACCAAAATTAAAAAGAGTGAGCATAGTATGCTTCAATCTGCATTCAGACCCCATCAGTTCTTTCTCTGTATGTGGACGGCATTTTCCATCCTGAGTTCTTTTGAAATTGTCTTGGATCATTGTGCTGCTGCGAGGAGCTAAGTTAATCATAGTTGATCACACAATGCTGTTGTTACTGTGTACAGTGTTCTCCTGGTTCTGCTCACTTCACTTTGCACCAGTTCATGTAAGTCTTTTCAGGTTTTTCTAAATTCACCTGCTCATCATTTTTTATAGTGCAATATTATTCCATTGCATTCATATACCACAAATTGCTCAGCTACTGCCCAATTGGTGAACACCCTGTCAATTTTTAATTCTTTACCGCCTCCTTTTTCCTTTTTTAAAAAAGTCCTTTTTCCTTTAAAAAAAATTCTTTGGGATACAGATCGAGTGTTGCTGTTGGATCAAAGAATTGCTTGATTGCTTTTTAGGCTTAGTTCTAAATTGCTATCCAGAATGCTTGGATTAGTTAACAACTTCACCAAGAGTGCATTAGGGTCCTAATTTTCCCATATTCTCTCCAACATTTAGCACTTTGGAAGGACATACTCTTGAGTAAAAAGTGCATAAGGTTGTATAGGGTAGAGTCAGTTGTGGTGCCCAGGATGGTAAGGAAGTTGCCCATAAATATTCCAAAATAAGTGGTAAGATACAACAGAAATAGAAGACTCTGTGGCTTGCAGGGCAGGCCGTAAAAGGCTACAAAGACAAACATAATCACTGTAGTTCAATTCCCCCAAATCATTCCCTTGGCCAAAGGTAGTGTGGTGTACAAATCCCAAAAGGCAACAGTATTCCTCTTCATCCCAATAAGATGGAGAAGTTACCAGCCACTGTCTAAATCTCCATTATCCCCTCCATTAAGAAGACTTCACATGAGCTTCCACCCCTCCACTGTCACCCTATTCCTTCCTCAGGTGTCTAGAGATCCAAATATCTGAAAATCTTGAAAGAAAATTATCTTTCAGTGGAAGAATATAAACTGAATGTTAGGCCTCTAATGCCTTTACAATCTGACTTCTGTCTCCTCTACAGAAGATTCATGGACATAGTTGCACCTCTGTTCTCTCCTTCTTCCTCTCCCTCTGTCTGTCTATAAGCAGTGTTGAGAAATGAGGAAACCCAGATTCAGGAAGAGGCTTGTGTGAAAGGTGTTTAGGTCAAGCAGGGAATCTTTTTTGCAAAACAAAATTCGGAAAGATAGAGATCCAAAAGCTTATTCATTATATCACTAACAACATGTACTGAGTACTCCCTATTTTCAGAGCCTTAGACTAAATGCTGTGAAGGGTATACAGGAAGGACAGGGTAGAATTTCTTCTACTGTAGAACTCTTTGATGAATGGAAAAAATAGTTTCTTCTCTCAGGAAGAAGATTCTCTCAATCTAAGATTCAGGCACACACAAAAAATAAGTGAATAATCCCAGGTGTCCTCATGGCAAGATGTACCATTGGATTCAGGAAGGAAACTGAGATACAGACAGAAGAAGAGTTTTTATTCATATCAGCCAACTTTATATTAGTCTCAACACCATGGAGACAATTAATTTGTCATGAGCAGCAGACTTTCATTTAATCAGCCAATTATTAAGAATTTATTAAGTACTCATTGTTTTCCAGGAACTTTTATTGATGCTACACAAAAACAATAACAAATCAATCCTTATTCTCACAATTTTCAAGTTTATACATTACCACAGGATATATATATGTAATATTATATATATAGTGTGTACAAAATATATGTATGTATACATATATTCATATATGTATCTATGTGTGTACATATGTATATGTGTGTATATGTGTGTGTATATATGTATGTATGTATGTATGCATGTATGTATGTATGTATGTATAGACCCAAACACTCAAATGGATCTATGATTTCATTAATACTCATCCGGTGTGCTTCTGGTCCATGCTCTTCCAGAAGTTTGCTACTAATAAATTGCCACATTTGAAACATACTGGGAGCCTTTTCCTACTCTTAGAACATTGCAAGAGTGTCAGAGGAGCACTCTGGCCATCTACCTCTCATCCCTCATTCTTTCCATTTTACCAGTCTGTCTTCTCCTTCTAGCCTACAATTCCCTGCTGACAACCTTTATTCCTATTCATCAAAATTTGTCATTTTTTAAGTGACAGCCATTCCATTACTTCCTGCATGATGCTTATCTGACATTCCAGGTTTCACCACCATATAGCAATAATGGGAAAATGTTTGGGTTGAAAAAGATGGATCTTTGCTGTTGTGAAAGCTTTGAAGTCAGCAAAAGTGCTTTCTGATTTCCCACAAGTAATACAGCACACTCTCTTTTTTAGTTCTGGAACTTGTTCATTGTCCATCTGTATCATCTGTACTGTGTGCCCCAGATATATATTCTGTTGAATCAGTCCTATAAGGGTTTAATTCAGATGAATGTTGAAATCTGGGGCATAGATATTGTTTATTCATTTGTCCTCTTCTTTGGAAATGGAAGGATCAGACTCCTTTGAGAGATTACAGATCTCTTTAAGAAGCCTAAGTAGTGTATCTGGACTTCATGTAATCAACACAATATTTTCTACAAACAGGAGCATCTGAAAGACCTCACAGTCTACAGAGATCCCTCTTTGATATATGGACCCTATGATACATGTCTTCAACCACATTTTATTTTCCTGCAACTCAAGAATAACATCCACATTAATAGTAAGTTTTTTCCCATGAGTTAAAATATAGTCAGTTTTCTTCTTTGTGGTGTTATTTAATGTGTGCCATTTTCAATAACTGTTGATTCTGTTTTTGAAGGAAGTGTTTGTGATTATCTACGAGCTTTTGGCCTTTTGGTTCTATTGCCAAACTGAATTTTTCCATATAATTATCCCTATTCTCACCCTTTCTAAACTTTGCATTTGAATCATTAAATATTAGAGTATATGATATTTTAAATTGTTTTTTAAATCAATTCCTTCATAGGATCTCTCTACCTTCATCTTCAGCAACCTATGTTGTGCAAACTACAATTATTTTCATAGAGGTCTTTTTACAAATACCTCTAGAAAGTTCTGCTCTGATGTTTCCTCCTGGTATGGAGGTGATCCTTGAATCTCCAGGTCTAAACCAACCGCAAAAAAGTTCTTGTAGGTTGCATCATGCTGGAAATATTTTGAATATAGGCCTGGTAAAATGCCAAGTGTGCTTTCTGAAGATCAGCCTAATTAATCACAGGCTAGCCACTTAGTGATTATTTTTAATTTTTTAGCTGGGGAAACCCATGAAACTATAAGTAAAAAGATTGTTTTCTATCCTTTATGGCCCCTTTTACTTCTGAAGCAATGTTGGAGAAGTGGTGAGAAAGAGGGCAGGGGGTGGCAAGGATAATACAATTTTTAGATTCTCAACAAAACTCAGTTCGATTATTGGTACTCTAAATGTGAAATCCTTGGTAAAAAAAAGGTGGATAATATCTACCTTGACATTCTTGCTATAATGAAGCCAGAAGAAATATGGAAGCTGCAGCTAAATGGCATAGTGGCTCACAGGTGCTTCTTGAAGAGGCTTTTAAAAATAGGAGTTGGCAGATTTTTCCTATGCACCAAAGGTACAATAAATATATTTTATGGGACCTTTATGTCATTATGTATATAGTATACGTGTTTGTCTACATATACCTATGTATGTATAAATATAAAAAATGAAAGAGAATGATGTGTGTGGGGAATGGCAGGTAGACCATTTTAGAGGAACTAAAGAGAATGTAAAGGATAATAATGTATAATAGGCCTTGGGAGGTAGAATGGAACCAGATTGTGAATGGTTTTAAATGTCAAATTGAGTATTCTTTATTTGACCCTCTACTCAAGAGGGAATCATGGGAATTTCTTGAAGAATGTGGTGACAGGGTCAGAACTCTGCGTTAGGAATGCCACTTTGGCACCTGTGTTGGGTATGGATTGGAGAGGGGAGAAACTGGAGACAGAAAGATCACTTAGGGGGCTATTGCAACAGAAGAGGTAAATAGCAATGAGAATCTGAACGAGGGATGTAAGCATGTGCTTGCAGAGAATGTGATAGATGACACAGATGTCTTGGAGGTTGCAGACAATTCTGAATTTGCAAACATGAATGTCTAGAAAAATGATGGTAGCACTGAAAGAGTTAGGAAAATTAAGAATATTGTGTTTGGGCCAAAATATGATGAGTTCTTCTTTAGACAGGTTGAATAGGAGATGCCTTTGAAACATCCAGGTAAAATGTTCACTAAACAGTTGCTAAAATAAGACTGGAACTTAGGAGACAGAGTCAAGTCTACATGTGTTGATTTAGGAGTCATTTACATAGAGATAATCACTGAATTTGCAGTATCCTATTGCACTTCTTTATAATTATTTGATTCTATATTATTCCCAGTACTATGGGGGAGTGGATATGTGGGAGTAGAGTGGCCTGCCTACCTTGCAGGCAAAACCCTGGAATGAAAGAGACTTCTATTAGCTTGTGTATCAAATCTGTTCCAGTGATCAACTTTTCTATTTTCAATCCATTCTGAAATACATTCTGTTAATAACTACTTTGTAGTGTAATTTTAGATTTGATCAAACTAGGCCCACTTTCTCTGAACTTATCCTTCCCCATGATAACTTTTTAGATTATTGTCCTTTTCTTTTCGCAAATGAGCTCTGTTATTTTCTTCTTGCTCTGAGATGTTAAAGTTTTTGTGTCATAGGCCTTTTTTCTAGCCTGTTAAATAGTTTAAACTCCTGAGAATAATGGTGCTAAATGAATAAAATAAAATGAATAGTTATAAATGAATTAAAAGCCTAATGATAATAAAGATGCATTTTTTTTCATTCCAAGTTCACTAAGGTGCTAAAATGTAGCCATTGTTGTAGCTGCTACGTCTACAATTTTATCTAATAACCGTGGTAAGGAAAGGTATTTTTGTTTTCAAACTAATGGTATGGGAAAGGTCTTTATCATTTCTCCATTATGTAATGCTGGTACCTAATGTTAGACAAATACTATAAACCATACTAAGGAAAGTTCCATTTAGTCCTCTGATTTCCAGTGTTTTTTCACAGAAATGTGTTCTAATTTGTCAAAAGTTCTTTCTATACTTATTGCTATAACCATATATTTATTACTTTTGCTATTAATAATGTCTATTTTGTTTATAGTTTTCCTAATACTGACATGACCTAGAATTTCTACTGTAAATTTAGATTCTGTTATCCTTTGAACCAATCTTCATATAACTTGTTTTAAGTCCTCTCATTTTCCTCATTTGCATAATCTGAATACAATCTACTTTAGGATTTTTCCTCTGAAAATGCTGCATTAAGTATAAAGCACAACTCTTCAGAGGTAGACTAATACACAATGGCACTAAAACCACAAACAACTTCAACTCTGTTTCTAATGATACTAGTTCTAGATCAGCTTTGTCAGGATGATCGTTTAGTAAATACAAACCATCTTCAGTGTCAAGAGATGTGGTATCCAAATTGCAGCTATTGACTATGTGACCTTGACCAACTCAGTAAACTTTTTCATGTTTTTGCGCAATTTTTGTGTAAAACAGTATATCTTACAATATTTGCCAGTCTTCGTTGGTAAAGGGAGTTTGTTAATTGGAGTGCACTATAATGATAAAATGACAGTTATATACATATATCTAAAATGATAGGTTAACTTCCTATGAGCCACTTAATTAAATTCCTAGTGGCTTGCTTGATTACATTTCTTTGTTGCCATGAATATTTTTGCCACAGATGACTCTGCTTTCCAAAGTCTAGTGGAGAACTTCTAAGGCCTTTGAAATCTCCACCTTGCTAATATTCTTCCCTTGGTTTTCTATATTAGCAAAACTACACCCCAACGATTTAGGCGTCACCTCAAACTTCACTCAGGAATTGAATCATTATAAGTATGTACTATAAATATAACACAGCCACACACCCACACACATGATAACATATATATTTAGAGAAGGAAACTAGGTGGTACAGTAGACAGAGCACTGAGCTTGAATCAAGAACAGTCATTTTAATGGATTCAAATCCTTCTTCAGACACTTACTAGCTGTTTGACTCCAACAATATGCATAAATGTACATATAGAAATATGAAATAAAAGGACAGCATTTTTATGTATTCATGCCTTATCAAAAGGAAATCATCTTTTTCTGCCAGAGGGCTAAATGATAAGTGTTGAAGGTAAGAGATGTGGCCAAATCCAGTTATGCCACAATGATCAGGATTACTTCCTGTTGACTGTATTCCTGAATGCTCTCGTTACATCCTTATTCCTCAGGCTATAGATGAGAGGGTTCAGCATAGGGTTTATGACACCATAGAACACAGCAACTCGCTTCATCTGCTCCCTGGAGGACTTGGGTGTCATATAAGAAATTATTAGTGTCCCATAAAAAAGAATGACCACAATGAGATGGGAGCCACAGGTGAAGAATGCCTTGAGTCTTCCCGAGGTTGTCTTCATCCTGATGACAGCCAGTATAATAGCACCATAGGACACCAGGATCAGGGCCACAGGTACAAGAAGAATCACTACACCCATGGAAAAAATGGCCATCTCTGCTTTATGAATGTCTCCAGATGCCAGCGTCAAGAGAATGGGGGCATCACAAAAGAAATGAGCAATCCTATTGTCTCCTTGGTAGGGGACGTATAGTGTGAATATAGTGTCGACTGAGGATGTTACAATACCACTGACCCAGCACCCCAATGCCAATTGACCACATATCTTCCCTGTCATGACGAGAGAGTAATGCATGGGGTCACAGATTGCCAAGTACCTGTCATAGGACATCACAGCTAGCAGCAAACACTGTGTAGCTCCAGATACAATGGAAAAAAAAATCTGAGCTGCACAGGCCATGAAGGAAATGATATTCCTTCTAGTCAACATGTGAACTATTGCTTGTGGAACTATGACAGTAGAGAGGCCAAGATCAGCGAGAGACAAGTTACAAAGGAAAAAGTACATGGGTGTATGTAGCTGTGAGTCAGTGAGAACTAGGTAGATGAGGAGTAAGCTCCCAAGCACAGTAGCCAGGTAGACCCCCAGGAACAATACAATGAGCAGCAGCAGAGTCTGAGGGTCATCAGAAAGTCCCAGAAGTAGAAATTCTGTCACCCTAGTGTGGTTGTTCTGGTTCATGTTAAATGTTCCTGCTTCATCTGAAAGGATCCAACATATATTTGATGTAGAGATGTAACCTCAGCATCGTAGAATCTTTGAGTTGAAAGGGACCTGAGATGTCATCTGGGTCAACTTTTTACTGAACTCTCTATATCTGCGGTGATAATATTTCCAAAGATCATTTTCACTGATGAGTAGTGAACCTTAACAGAGGAAAGCCATTATATTGCTTTACATCCAAAGTATTCAGAAATATTCTCTAAATAATAAGTCAATATAAGACACATATCATGAGATTGTAGAAAGGATGTGACTTAGGTAGTTTCTGAGTCTTAATGAAAGCCACAAGTCCATTGTCAGACAATGACAAAGTTCCAGGGAGGAGAGAAAACAGCAGGGAAAGATCCACTGGAACAGGAAGAATGAATAATCATGGTAGTATCTGCCTTTAGTTTCCTTTCCTATCATTTGTGTCCATGAAATTAATTAGTAATTGGTCGAAAAGTCTTGTTGCAATGTTGTAATACACTAATGCGAAAAAACTAATAGGATGTGATCTTCCACTTTTCTTCTCTTTCTATTTTAATACTAACATACCTTCCTATACTTTCTACTCTCCACCCACTCCCCCTTATGCCCCAACCCTCATAACAAATGTTGCAATCCTGTTAAACTGAAGTTGTCATTCTTCAGATAAGATACTCCACATTGCATTTCTGGGTATTTTTTATTGGCAGTTCCTAATGCCTGGAATGCTCTCCCTCTTCATTTCCATCTTCTGGCTTCTCTTTCTTTTCTCAATCCCAACTGAGATCCCATATTCTGCAAGAAGCTTCTTTTGAGCCCCTTAATTCCAATGTAAATCATCTGTCATTTATTTTCAATTTATCCTGTTTCTAGTTTGTATGAACATTGTTATATCCTCCCTTTAGAATATAGTATCCTTGAGATCAGGAACCATCTTTTGTCAGTCAATAATCATTTATAAAGTGCCTCCTGTGTGCCAGGCATTAGATTAAGTGCTGGGGATATCAAGAAAAGCAAAAAAAAAAAAAAACAAACAAACCAAAAAACAAAAAAACAAAACTCCTCCTACCTTCAAAGAGGTCACAATCTAATGTGAGAGACAACATGCAAACAGCTATAGACAAACGAGTTACATGTAAGACAAATATTGAATAATCAACACAAGGAAGGTTTTAGAATTAAGAAGATGTTAATGGCTTCCTATAGCACATGGGATTTTAACTTCAACTGAAAAAAAGCCTAGAAAACCAGGAGATGGACATGAAAAGGAAAAATATTCCATGCATCACATAGAGGCAGTGAAAATGCCCTGCCTAGAGAGATGGAATGACTTCTTTGGGGAACAAAAAAACAGGTTAGTGTTACAGGACTGAAGTGTATGTGTATGTCAGACTGGAAAGGTGGGGAAGCAATTAGCATATGAATGCTTTTGAATGTCAAACAGAGGGTTTTACATTTAATCCTAGGGATGACAGGCACCATGTGAGTTTATTGAGTAGGAGTGTCATATTGTTGGATCTTGCAGCTTGAGAAAGTACTGTTCCTGACACAAAATACTTGCATAATGAATTTTTTTTGGTTGAGAAATCAAGTCAAATATGACTTGCTGCCAGATGGTTTTTTTGACACACCTATGACTTTTCCCTTCTACCCTCCTACATTACTTTGTTTGACAATAATCATGTGAAATTGGGTACTATGATTTACTGTTTTAGAAACTTACTTGCACAATGAGTGAAAGATCCTCTAGGGAAGAGGCTGTTTTTCTCCACTTCATGTTTCCTCAGCTTCTAACATATTGTTCTGCTCAAAATACATGTATAATTTACGTCTGTTGAAGGATGAACCAGTGATCTATCCAGTGTCCTACCCTCAATTTAATGTCATCTGAATTGATATTTCTTAGACCATTACTTTTTCTAAAGGAACCTCTATGGAAGTATTTGGGGCAAAGGCCCTCAAGTTTGCAACTTTTTCAGTGATCAATAATAAACTAGGGGAATAGCTTAAGGAAATTCAAGGAGTAATGGTATATAATATATCACTTAAGAAGAATATTACTCAGGACCTGTGGCAACTCCATCAGTGCCTCTAGATACAGCAATATGACCACAGTTTGAGACTGCCTTGTTGCCTTTACCAATATTCCAGGGTTAGTTGAAAGAAAAAATGACCAGGCTAGATGAATATGAACTATGCAAGATCCTCTATGATTTGTTTTCAATAAATCTTGATAAATATGGTAGGCTTTGTTACTGGTAAATTGGAAAGTATTGCTCTGAATTGAGCTATTTACTTGATGGAGAAGGGTAAATGTGGAGCCAATGGTGGTTTCTACAAAACTATGCTATGACACATTGGTTAGTACACTCGATTGGAAAAGAGAGAATGTAGATTTCAATGACTCTTTGATATTTATTGTTTGTGTGATCTGGGTCAAATCAACATGTTTTTTACTCCTCACCTGCAAATGCAATAGAATGAAGTAGACGCTCTCTAAAGTCACTTCAAGATTTACATCTGTCATCTGATGATCCTTTCTTGGGTAGTTGATAAAGATGAATTACTTCAATAAATGTTTTTGCTTTTCCTTTATGGTAATTTTTAGAGTGCAACTGAAATTTTGAGGACTGTCTGAGGGAAAAACTCACTTATTTGTCTATGGATGTACTTCTCAATTCCCTCCATGGTTGTGATGATCAGTAAATATAATTTGAAGTGATGTATACATTCCCTTTTACTACATTTTGAAGAAGGGTTGGTATTCATATCCTTTTATATACGTGTATACCCTATTCAGTAATTATCTACTTCATGACATTCTCTATTTTCATTTTGTTCCTCATCTTTCTCTTCCCTCTTTCTGTCTTTTATCATTTACTCTTTCCTTCTCTCTTCTTCATTCCTCTCCTACCTGCTTCTCTTGCCCAAATTGAAAGGTCAGAAATACAAGCAAATTAGCAAACGCCATTCTGAATTAACTTTAAAAAAAGCTTTAAACTGAATTAACTTCAACATACATACTACAAATATGCAAATTAGAACAAAAAGCAATGGGACTTTTTTTTTTTGATAAAAGTACCTGTTTCATTTTTTTTCTCATTGTCTCTGAAATATCTACCATAGTGCGTGACACATAATATGACCTTCAATTAGTGCTGGTTGATTGCAGAGGAGAGTGATGGGTGCAGAGTATTGAGCTATAATTGAGATGAGTAGGAAGAAGTGGCCCCAGCACATGGGAAAGGAGCCTTACATGAGATCATGGATTGTTGAGACCATTATCTCCCTGCAAGTGATTTAATGAAATCAAGGAAATTGGAACGGAAACGTATTTTGAAATAAGTTTAGATAAAAAGAAAAATTGATGCATTATGATACAAAGTCCTGTGATTTCTTAAATAATGCCTTTGAAACTTCTTCAACAAAGGCTTCAGTTCCCATCCTCCTCTAATTCAATGCAAATTTCTTAACTTTTAGCACCTCAGGAAAACCAGAATCACTTGTTCAACTTTAGGATTCAGTTTCTTTTAATTATGATAATTGTAACTATGTTTTCTTCTATTTCTCATAGAAAATATACCATTTTATAACAGGATTTTGAGTCTAGGTATTAAATTCTAAATGCCAGTGATAACATGGTTTCTATTGAGTACTTAAGATCATTATCCAAATCCTTGACTTAGAAGTGAATTTCAATAATAACTTTTGATTATTATATGGTAATAATATTTAAAGAAAATACTGACCATTTGAACTGATGGTCATTCCAACTGAATTTGTCTACATTCCCTTCTCTGTGGTTCTTGCTTATCAAAACCAATCTTGTCTTCTTGTTGAAGAAAATGTTTGAGGATGTCTATATTTGTTAGTATCTGAAAGAAATAAGTGACTTATCTTCATAAATATTCTGATTTTTGGACTTACTCAGCTTTATAGTACCCCTGATTAATGCAAATAAAAGAGAATTGATTGTCCTGATTTCCTGCCACATTATAAAATCTTATCTTCTTGGCCAATAAATAAGATAGAAATTATTTGGGTAAAATGATTGGGAGTTGGCATGCTTGGATTCTGGTACAGATCCTACTTTAGATTTGCTCCTTTTGTATTTACATTTTCCCTGTTCCATTCTCCACTTCTTAACACTACCAACGTGAGATCTTCATTAAGTTCCAACGGTCCCAGAGGGCTAACTCCAGGAGAATGTACAACCTTGTTGTGTTACTCTGATGTGAAATGAAGGTATAAAAAAGAGCAAATTTATAAAATCATATAATCACATATATGGGAGTAAGCTGAGAGCTCATTTAATGTAATCTATATCTTGCTAGGAACTATTGTTCTCTCTCCAAAAACTTGTTTTTTGTTCTAAAATTTCCAGAAAAATAAATCTTAATATTATATATATATAAATCTTAATGTTATATATCTCTAAGTCCCACCTTGTCCTCTGAATATGCTTTACTTTATTCTCTTTCTTCCTAATAGTGGTTCCCCAGAAGTAAACAAAATAGAGGAATGCTAATCTGACCTCTCTTCTCGGGCAACTTTGCTTTTATGATTGACTTTCTTGGCTGGCATGTCCCATTATTTAGTAAAATTAAGATTTTAGTACACTTGAAAACATGTATTTTAAAAATGTGAGCTGTTATTTCCCCACATCTACTTTTGCACAGATTGGTTTGAGCTGGTCTAGGAATTTATATTTGTGCATATTACGTTTGTTCTTTTTACTTGTTTTGTTTGTAAGGATCATTATTGTATCTTGATTTTAATTCAATGCTTATCTATACAAGATTTTGATAATCATGTTATTCATTACTTAATCCAAATAAACGATTCCTAAAGACAAAGAAGTGACTTCTGTATGAGAAACCAATGGAACAACCAATTCCCTCCAGCTAGATCACACTTTTTTTCCTTGACATTTTTTAGTGACAAAAATGGTGAAAAGAAGTCCTTGAGTGAGGGTCTCAGAATTTCCCATAATGGGTTTGAGTTTTTCACAGAGACACAGTTGAAGATCCTGAGTAAAAACCATGAGGTTCAGAGGATATTAAAGATTGTCAGACTGAAAGGTAGATAGTTGAGGAGAATCAGAATTTCTCTGAAATAGTTGGTCCTAACATTTGAAAGCTTGCCAAAAGATAGTAATCAGCTAGGTGAAAGATGCTACTTTGGACTCTGGGATCTCTAGATAGTGACAGAAACCTGACTTCAGCAGATCAATATGAAATATCAAAATTTATGACAGAATTCTAAGGTGGAGATGTCAATTGTTCCTCAGAGGCAATATTATTCAAACATCTCATTTGCTAAATGAATTGCCAAAGGTAACAGAACTAGTAAATATTAGAGCTGGAATCTGAATCCAGTTTCACTAACCAGTTTTCTTCCTATTATGTCATGGACCACCTTGGACACTGAAATACCTATTGTCGGATACTGATAACATTCCGTGATCGTCTACAGATGGATTAAATGACGTTTAAATAAATACATCACTTCCTCCTCTATTATCTAGAATTACATTTTGTAGATTATTTGTTTAGTGTTTCTTCCTTAGATCATTACTAAGCCTGTGTGAGGTAGGACATTTTTTTTTCTGAGTCACCATGGTGGACTACTTCTTCTCTCTTTTGTTCTATAACTATGATTGGGAAAAGAGATGATTTTTAAAATCAAAACACTAATAATACTTAATATTTGTGTATTGTTTTAACGTTAACAAATCACTTTATATAGGTTTTATCACTTAATACAGCAATCTTGTGAGGTAGGTGCTACTACTACCTTTTTTAAAAAAAACACATATAAGGAATTTGAGTTCTAGTGTCACACAGAGAGTTAGTGTCTGAGGAAGGATTTGAACTTAAGTCTTTTTAACTTCTGGCCCAACACTATAGCCACTGCTCAACCCTTCCTAATTATGAATAATGTAATAGCATCTACATATTGTCAGCATCAATGAAAATTTCACTTCATGCAAGCTGTCACACAGGACTCACTTTAGTCCAGTTCTTGAGGACTTTGTGTTGGTGGTGGAAGACACAGGTCCATGTGGAAACTCATCTGCCTATTTCCATAGTTATGGGGAGAATATTAGCATGACATATTCAGTGGAAAGGTGTTCTCAATACAAAAAAAGTGTAGTCAAAGGAATTGGTTGTTCCATTGGTTTCTCATACAGAAGTCACTTCTTTGTCTTTAGGAATCGTTTATTTGGATTAACTAATACAATACAAAAGTGTAGTGCGTAATTCAAATCCCCTTGAAACAATGACTGTTACAATCTCCTTTCTTACTAATGTTCACTTTGCCCCTCTTCTGTCCTAAACCAAGCATTCTCACCTGGATGGCAGAAAAGAACAGGAAAATGTCTCATAGCCAGTGAAAAGACTTCAAATGCAGAGTATAAAACAGAGAGCTGAAAAGTACCCTGTGGGTAGGATAAGAAGCACGATAATCTTCTCCAGAATTCAAAGAATGCATCTCATATTCTTATAATAAGGACAGGAAGAGATAAAATGGGCAATGGGAAGGGGAGAAGAGTAGAAAACTGGCTCAAATCAGCCCCTTCATCAGAAAATATGCTTGGTGGTTCAGAGTACTTACCTTTTTAGTAAAGACTGATTATTTGAGAATAGTCTCAGTTTAATCGACTTTGCTTCAGTCTCTGGTCTGGTCTCTGGAGCATCTAATGTACTCTGGAGGATTCTTCTTAATCAGGGTAGACCTGGTGCTTTACGTTTCTGTTCAGGTTGGTATTCTGGTATTATCAAGGGGGAAATTATACTGCAGATGTCTCAATGCTACATGCCAAGCTTTAAACTCAGGATTTTGTCTTTCTCTTCTTACCCCTATTTTTATGATTTCATAAGTAGGTGCATAGAAGGATGAATAAATAACTAGATATGTGGCCCACTAGTTTTTTGCTATCATACCAGCTATTCTCTCCTTGGCTTAAAACATTATGTATTTTTTTATCCTAGCTTTCATGGCTTGTTTTCCTAAGGAAAATATAATTTGAAAAGCCCACAAACTATGCTCATCAGTTTAATTCTATGATCTTGATGTTTGGTGATACTTGGATATTTGAAGTGAGGAATTTGAAAGAGAGAATCTCAGAGTTGGTTCTCCAGACGCAATCTAGGCCAGCCTAAATGATCAAGTGTTTCTATAACATCCTTGACAACAGACATTTTGATCCTGCTTGATCATTCCATGTGGTCTTGCCTCCTCTGGAAGTAGCTTATTCTATTTTTGTACAATTATTAATTAAATTTTTTTCTTATAACTTTGAAATTGACCTCTTTATAACCTTTACCCATTGTCCTAGTCTGGTCTTCTGTCAGAGCTGCAACTATTATGGGTCTAATATATCTTCATACCAGATCACCAATATATAGAGAGGACGTGCTTCATCAATGAGGTCATGTCTGTCCTCACACTTGAACTTACAGTCTTCATGGGCCTTCCTCACAACACAGCTATGACTGGATGACTGTCCCATTATTACATTTCTATGGATTTTTGCTTCCACTTATTATAGGAACTTAGGTCACACTCTCTGGTGGATAGGCTATCACATTCCTCATCCAACTTCACCATTGGCCTTACTATCCTCTGTACTATTTCAGTCTCCCCTTTCCAGCTGAATTTTCCCTGAGAAGAAACATTTTTAGTTATTTTTAGTTACTACTCTTCTGTCAGGCACTAAGCAGAGCATTTCTAATCTCTTTTTAATATGGTGATCATTCAAACATGAAAATTAGTAAATTTTCTCTAGGATAAATATTCTCATATGGCATGATAATTTACTCCTGATCCATGAAAATATGTCTTCATTGTTCAGGTCATTTCATGGTTGACTATCTGCCTTTCACTGAATTCACTCCTCCTGGCTGGTTGTTATGTTGGATGATGGTTTTTAATTCATTCTGCTGTCTGCATTTTATGGAAGAGTTCATCCCATTCACACTCACAGTTATGATTACTATCTGTATCTTTCCTTCCATCCCCTTTCCCTTTGTTTATGCTTTTAGTTCTCCCATCCCCTCCACAATAGTTTTCATTTTTCCACTGCCTCCCTCAGTCTTTCCTCTCTTCTTTCAGGCAATCTCCCTTTTAATACCCTTTTCCCTTACTACTTCTTTCATCCCTTCAACCTCCACTGCCTTTTATTTCCCCCTTCCCCTCCTCCTGCCTATAGAGCTAGTTGTATTTCTATACTTAACTGAGTTTGTTGTTCACTTCTTGAATCCAATCAGGTGAGAGTACCACTCAAACAATACTCATCTCCATCCTCTCTTTCCCTCTACTGCAACTTATTTTTGTGTCTCTTCCTGTGATGGAATTTACCTTTTTAAGACTCCTCCTTTTCACCTCTCCCATTTTTAATCATGACATCATTTACTTTGTACCACTACCTCTATCTATGTATATCCCTTTTATATATCATAATAAATATACAATTCTCAAGATTAATAAGTATCATCTTCCCTTGTAGGGATTTAAACAGTTTGTCCATACTGACTAATGAGATTTTTCCCCTGTGTACCTTTTGATGCCTCTCTTGAGATTTGCCTTTGAAGATAGAATTTTCTATTGAGTAAAATGACTGGGAGTTGAAATGTTTGGGTTCTGATTCTGACTCTACTTTAGATTTGCTCTTTTTTTGTTCCTATTTTCTCTTTTCTCTTCCTCATTCTTCAACTCTAGAAACCTGAGAGTGATTGTGTTCAAAGTGGCAAAGAGCCCATAAAGGTAAGTCCTGAAGAAGGTAAACCTCCATCTCATCATAGTTCTCTGCTGTGAACTGAGAGTGCAAAGGAGAGTAAATTCATTAAACCATGCAATCACATAGATGGAAGCCAGTCCAGAGGTCATCTAATGCAACCTATTTCTTGCTAAGGATTCTCTTCTCCTTCCACTAAATTCCTAATGAGTTCTTTTTAAAAAAAGTTTCATTTTCCACTGAAATATTTCCTGAAACATTATGTTACCTTTATATCCTCAAGTGCCACCACTGTTTTCTGACTACATTTCAGTTTATCCTTGTTCTTTCTAACATGTGATATCCAGAAGTATACAGAAATATCCAGAAGAGTGTAAGTCTGATCTTTCTTGATTTGGAAACTTTGCTTTTACAATTTCTTTGAATTTATTGTCTGCTATGTCCTATTATTTAGTAAAAATCAAGATTTAAGAACATTCAAAGCCGTATATGTTAAAAATATGAACTTTTGCCTCCCCATATTTACTTTCACCACAATTGGTTTGAGCTGAAGTACGGGGATTTATACTTGCATTTGTTACATTTCATATTTATACTTGTCCCTTTATTTTATTCTTTCAAGATAATTTTGGATCTCAATATTCCACTTAATACTTAGCTATCCAATATTTTGATAATTACTATATACATGCCTTTAACCAAATCATTGATTTCTTAAGACAAAGATGTGACTTTTGTATGAGAACAAATTATGTAGCCAAGTCCCTCCAGATGGACCTCATTTTCTCCTCTACATTTTTATGGACAAAGCGAAGCCTGTGGAGTAGATGTCTTAGGATTTGCCATAATGGGTTTTAGTTTTTTGATAGAAACACAGTTGAAAATTCTGAGCAAAAACTGTGATGTCTAGAGGATGCTGAAGTTTAAGGGACTGAGGGTCAGATAGTGGAGGAGAATCTGAATTTCCCTGAGGATTTCCTTCTATAGATCAGTATGAGATAAAGTAATTCGTGGTAGGTGTCTAGAATGGAGAGTTTAGTTGGTTCTCAGAGACAATCCTATCAAATCTTTTATTTTCCAAAATAGGAAACTGAGTCCCAGAGAAGTTAAAATATTTGACCCGGATTAGATATGGGATTTGCTTCCAGGTTCGTTGACTCCAGAGCTGGTTCTCTTTCTACTATATAATGGAACACAAATCACCATAAGATTGGATACAGAAAACACCCTATGATCCTCTATTACTAGGTTAGCCAAAGTTTAAATAAATGCACCACTACTTCATTTAAAATCTGGTTATCTTTTCAGTGTTTCTTTCATAGATCATCCCCATACCTGTGTGAGATAGGGCATTTTTTCCTAAGGGAGGATATGGGGCTAATTTTTGCTCCCTTGACATATAGCTATGAATGTTTAATGAGATGATTTTCCTACCCCAGCCCAGTTTTTATTACAATAATGATAATTTTAGGGAAGCACCTTGCCTTCTGCTGGGGCAAAGGTCGAACTAGCGGGGGCCAATGGAGTCGAGATATCCACGTTGATCCCGATACTGAGCTAGAAGCGGGCCCCTTGACCCGGGACGTTGGCCCTGCCAGTGCCGGGGAAGCTCCCCCTATGCCATGGCGGTTGGGCTGTCTTCGAAGCCTTTAGAGAAGTTGCACAAGATCTTCCGCGGGCTCTGCAATGACCTGGGAGGAGTACCCGACAGGCTCCGAGGAACCGGGGCGACCAAAGAGAAAAAGAAGTTAATCAGAGATTTTGATGAGAAGCAACAGAAAGTAAATAAAACGTTGGCAGAGATGGAAGAGGAGTTACACTATGCCCCGGTCTTTTCGTAACCCCATGATGGCCAAACTTCGAAGCTACCGCAGAGACCTTGTCAAGCTCCAGAGGGAGGTGAGGAACACTCCACTGGCAGTGCCACCTAGGGGCCAAGGAGACAGTAGATATGGGGTATATGCCTTAGAGAACGAGCACATGAATCGGTTGCATCTCAAAGGGTTGATACACCAAGGTAACAAATGCTGTGTTTATTCTTTAAAGTTGTAGAGTATTCTAATATATTAACTCAGGAGAACTAAATAAAGCCAGTTGCTGAATACAGCAACATTGGTCACCCAAAATGAGGAGGAATTTTTTTTCAACAATTAATTGGGAGAAAAATGCTCTCATGAGGGCAGTATTGACATGGCCAATTTTAATATCCCTTTAGGTGCCTCTGTAGAACTCTGGAATGCCCATTGTGGAAAAACCATGTAGAAAAAATAATGACTCCCTGAATTCGAACACATTTACATTCTTCATCTGGTGAAATGGGGGTGGGGAGATGGTTATAACCATCGTTCTGGCCTGCTCTTTTCTAACTGAACCTCTAGGCCATCACATCTACAGCCATCGCAGCTGTGGCCTTCACTTCTTCCGCTGAAGTAGCCAAGAGAGGATTGACTTCAATTAGATCCAGGGCTGACAGCAAACCTGAAGGAGCAGAGCCACAAAAACTATATGATACAATCCCCCTACCAAAGAGATCAAGTCAGTAGGACTGGGAAAGAAAGGTAGCCAGCCTTGAACTACTTATTTCAGGAGTGGAACTATGTCTTAATGGTTTAGCTGCTATGTTTTATGTTCCTTTATTGGAATATAGCTTTTGCTCTAGAAAGTAAAAGTGGAATTGGAAAAAAAACCAAAAACAAACAAAAAAACAATACTGATAATGTTAATGTTTATATAGGGATGTAAGGTTAACAATAATTTCATATAAGTTTCTCTTTTAATACTTACAATAATCTGGTAAGGTAGATGCTTTTATTATTTATTTTTACACAGAAAGAAGCTGAGGCTGATAGAAACTAAATGACATGTCTAGTGTCACGCAGCTAGTAAGTGTCTGAGGCAGAATTTGAACTCATCTTTTCAATTCCCAGAATTTGAACTCATCTTTTCAATTCCCAGAATCTGAACTCATCTTTTCAATTCAGTTCTAGCCACTACTCATATGTGGATAATATACATACTATCTGTATCAAAGAAAATTTCATTTCATTGAAGCTGTCACTCATGATTCATTCTAAACCAATTTCTAAGGAGTTTGTGCTGGTGAAGAGAAATATAGCTCTCATATGGAAACCCATCTTCCTGTTTCCATTGTCAAGGGGGGAACATTGTCATATCAGATTTGATGGACAGGTATTCTTAAAACAAAAAGTAGAAAATCAGAAAGGGGCTTAGTTCAAATCCCTTTGAAACATTTCCCTTCTTCTCTAAGCCTGTCTGTAAGTCCTTTCTCTGTGCTGAATCTAACATTCTCACTCGTATGGCAGAAAAGAACAGGAAAATATCTCATAGCCAGTAAATAGACTTCAAATGTAGAATATAGGACAGTGAAGATGAGAAGTAGCTCGGGGTAGGATAGAAACCACAACTATCTTGTCCAGCAATCAGAGAGCACATTTGAAGTTCTTCTAAAAGGGACAGGAAAAGGGAAGGAAGATAGGTAAAGGGAAGAGGAAAAGAGTGGAAAATTGACTTAAATTAGCTCTTACTATCAGAAAATATCCTTGGTATTTCAAAGTACTTTCCTTTCTAAAAGGGCTAGTTCTTTGAGACTAGTCCCAGTTTAATGGGATATGGTGTGAGCTGGTCTCTGAAACCTCTAATATGCTCTGGAGGATTCCTCTCCATTAGGGTTCAGGATAGTATTCAGGTGTTATCAAGGGTGCCTCTGTACTGTAGGTGACTCAAAATTACATCCTTAACTCTGAAATCTTGATTTTCTCTTTCCTTCTCCATATTCTTTGTAAGCTCATAGGTGGGGGCATAGAAGGATGACTTAACTAGGTATGTGGACTACTTGATATTTGCCATGGTGACAGATATATTTTCATCTGTTTATGAGAATATATACATTTTTGAACCTTGATTTCATGGTTTGTATTCTTAAGAAAAAACAGAATTTGCAATGCCTATAAATTATATTCATCAGTGAAATTTTATGATTTGGTATTTGATGAAACTTTGATATTTCAAATTTGAAGCTAGAATGAGAGGTTCTCAAAGTTGCTACCTCGAGGGTTATCTAGGCCAGCCCAAATGACTAAGAATTTCAATAAATTCTTGAAAATAGGTCATCTTGGCTCTGCTTGATCACCTCAAGTGATCTCACCACCTCTGAAGTAGCTCATTCACTTTTTCATAACTATTAATCTTTCAAAGAGTTTTTTCTTATAGGGTTGAAATTTGCCTTTCTGTAAGTTTTATCCATTTTCATAGTCTGGTCTTCTGCTAGAGTTGTGACTAGCATGAGGTGAATGTGTCTTTGTAGCAGGGCACCAGTAAAGAAAGAAGACATGCTTCATTGTTGAGGTGATGGCTGTCCTCATATCTATTTTTAGTATCCTTCACTGGCTCCTCTCACAGCATAGCAACCTTAGGTTGGCCAGTTCAGTATTATATTCCTATGCTTCTTTGGAATTTTATATCCATCTTTTGCCATCTCTACCATGTTCAACGTGCTTGAAAATAAATTTTACTTGACCTGTAAAATAAAAATCACCCTTTGGGGAATTGGGCATCACATTCTTGAGTAAATCACACCATCGACCACTGTTCTCCATGCTGTTACCATTTGCAGATAATTTTTTTTTACAGGAATGCATATTTCTAGTTATACCTCCATTCTTTGACACAAGGTGGAGGAATTCTGATGTCTTTTCAACACAGCAACCATTCTAATACATGAAGACAATTATCAGCGCTATTAATTTTGCCTGGATCAGCATTCTTAAATGACTCAATTATCTTCATGTGACATGATAATTTATTCCTGATTTATAAAGATATGTCTTTGCTAGCCAGGCCATTTCATGGTGGATTTTCTGCCTCCTTCAATTGACTCCTCTTCATTATTGAAAGCCTATATTTCCATATCTTAGTTTTTCTATCTTGTCTTCTCTATTGTACCTTCCTTTGCATTCTCCTTTCTGATTTTTTCCTAAAGGAGTAAGTTTTACTTAGTCCCATTCCAATAATTGTTCTTAGAATTTTGATACCTTCAGAGGCTCCTCATCATCCCTCTACCCCTCCTTTCATTAATTAAATTGTCAATCTGCTGCCTAAATGATAGTACATAGAATTTGGTCTGCTTAGGAAATCTCTCAAGTTCCTCACCTTGGGAAATACATTTTTCTTAATGAAATCTCCAAGATTGAGCTAAAAGAATAAGACTCTCCACATCCCCTGTTCCACCTGTGGACCAGGAACCAGATTCCAGGGTCATCTGGTGCTGGGAAAACATTTGTGAAGATCTCAATAAGGTCCAAAGGGAAATGAAAGAGCTAAACAGAATCCTCCTACATGTGAAATCAGTGGTTTGAGAGGCCTTAATTATGGTGACAGGTGGAAGCTCACATTACTCATGTCTTCCTGTATGCGGTTATGTCAAAAATCATCTTCTCCTTTACTAGGGCTCATGCAGGAAACTCAAACTACTAACACAACTACTGTGGATCCAGAGAAAACCCAAACTGTAGTCAAATTCTTGGCTTTATTTCATTTAAAAATTTTTTTAATATCTTAATGTCATTAACTCGTATTTCTGTCATGTCCCATAATTGGGTAAGCCATCCTTTGTAATAAAAATGACCCAAAAAGTACTTTGCAAAGTAGCTTATTCATCTATTGCATCTGAGAATATATATAATATTCTGCAACCATAGTTTATCACCACTGCATGAAAGGAACGTAGGTGTTTTCTTCCCATCTTCTTTGGAACCAAATTTGTTCATTCTTTTCTTTCCATCTTCATTTTTATTGTCATTGGATATGTAGTCTTGCTAGTTCTGCATACTTCATTCTGTAGCAGTTCATGCAATTATTCTCCCACTTCATCGAACTATTTATAGTTACTGTTTCATACCAAGAAATCATATTCTTTTAGATTCATAGACCACAATTTGTTGAGCCATTTTCCTAATGATATATATATGATATACATATATATAAATAAAATATTTTATATATGTTTAAGCTTTAAAGGGTACAGAGTGCTGGACCTGAAGTCTGGAAGGCTCATCTTCCTGAGTTCAAATCTGACCTCAGATACTTACTAGCTTTGTGACCCTTGGAAGGTCACTTAACCCTATTTTCTTTAGTTTCCTCATCATGTAAAATGAACAGCAGAAGGAAATAGCAAATTATTTAAGTATCTTTGTCAAGAAAACCCCAAATGGGGTCATGAAGAGCCAGACATGACTGAAATAACTGAACAATAACAAACTTGTATCAAGTACTTTGCGAAGTGCTAGGGTTGCAAATAAACAATGAAGACATGATCTGTTTTCAAAGATTAGACATTCTAATCAGAAAGAAAAACAACAGAGGGAAATGTCAAGGAAAGGGCATTTGGAAATATATAGGGATGGTGAATAAAGTGATAAGTAGATTGACACACCTTTCTGGGAGTGATAATAAATTTGATTTGATTATGGTTTAAGAGTTAGAAAGCAAGGGTAGGATGAAAGGAAAGAGGGCATAGATAAGGAAGCAATGCAGCTGGTGAGAAGATGGAGAAGTGAAATGAAGTGTTGGTAGGACTGAGCCTTGATACAGTGGAAAACAGAGGCAGTCACAACTTTGCTACCACACAAAGTGCTGCTATGAATATTTCAGTCTAAGTGGTAGTAGTATTCTTTGACACTCTTAGGCTATATGGTGAGATATCTAGGCCTTTTAGCAACTAATGGGGCTTTTAGTCACTGTATTAGAAGATCTTACCTCACATCCCTTCACTTTGGAAATTTTCATCATTGGTCGTGGCTCTTTGGATACTAGCTAAACAATGTCCTGTAGTCAAATCAATATGGTCATTGTTTCTGGAAATGGGCATGATTTTGGATTATTATAGGATTTTGCTCACCATTCCTGCTATTCCTGTGCAAAAAGTTCCTAGTCTGGTCTCTACTTCCCTTACATCTTTTCTTGGGTTTTTTGAATGTAAGCTTCTAGAGAGCAATGAATGTCTACTTTGGTATTTGTATGTAATACAGTGTCTGGCACAAGGGTGGTAAATAAATGATTTTAATTCATTCATTTATTTATTAATAATTTCAAATTCTTCACCTAGACTTTAGGACCAAACCATAGCTCCACCCAGTTTGTATTGACATTCTTGTTTAACTCTAATCCTTTCCACATTGACTATTTCCATATTCTTTGATAATTTTTTTGCGTGAAGTAAAATATGAGATTTGGCTTGACTTACTTTGATTATTGTTCTATTAGTAGTGAATCAGAACAGCCTTTCTCATGATTATTAACGCTTTTTCAACATACTTTTCAAAATTAAATTTTCCCAGTTTCATAAATTTTTTAAACATTAAAAAAATTTTTGAGTTCCAAGTTATCTCCCTTATTCCTACCCTTTAGCCTTCCTGAGACAATAACCAATCTGATATAGGTTATAAATGTTCAGTTATGTAAATCATTTCTATATTAGTTATTTTGAGGAAAAATTCAAACCAAAAAGAAAGAAAAGAAGGAAAGAAGGGAGATAGAGAGTGAAGGGGAAGAAAGGAAGAAAGAAAAAGAGAAAAACAGAGAGAGTGAAAGAGAAGAAAGAAAAGAAGGAAGGAAGGAAGGAAGCAATGAAAGATTCTTTCTCTGGAGGTGGATAGCATTTTTAATTATGACTCCCTTGGACTTGTCTTGGATCATTGTATTGTTGAGAATACCTAAATAATTTACAGTTGTTCCTTGTACAATATTATTCTTACTATGTACACTGTTCTCCTTGTTCTGCTCACTCCACTCTACATTAGTTCATCTAAGTCTTTCCAGATTTTTTAGGGCTTGATTTATTGTTTTATTGATTGTCTACACTTAAAGTGATGCATAAAATTCTAATAACTCATGTTAAACTTAAAAGAGTATCTAGATAAATTTTTTCCCTTTAGAAAGCCTATTGTTAAATATTTATCAGCATACCCCTGGTGCAGTTAGTTCTTTAGCAGAACCCTTAAAGGTCAAAGATTTGGTATAATCTTCCAAGGCAGATGAGGCTCTGGCTCAAGGCCTAGGGAACATCTAGGGCAAGTCTCAATGATGTGACCAGGTCTCAGAACCTAGCTGCATGCAACAATGTAAGGACCTCTTATAGATGACCCTGAGCCATGAAAAGGATCAGTCTACACTCAATCAACATACATTTTCTTTTTATTAAGTAATATTTACACCCCTATAACATGTAAAAACAATTTCTAACATTCATTAAAAAAAATTCTCTTCCTCCCCACTCCCATCCCTCAGAGAGTAAGCATTTTTATATGGGTTATACATGTAGAGTTATGCAAAAATATTTCCATATTAGTCATGTTGTGAAAGAAAACACAGACCAAAACACCACATGCAAAAAAAGCATCAGTTCTCTCTCTGAAGGCTTTTATCATCTTTCTTCATGAGTCACTTGGAATTGTATCACTGTATTGCTGAGAACAGCTAAGTCATTTACAATATTGCTGTTGCTATGTACAATGTTCTCCTGGTTCTACTCACTTCACTTTGTATTAGTTCATGTACAGACTCTTTCCAGGTTTTTCTGAAACCACCCTCATCATTTCTTATAGCAGAATAACATCCCATCACAATCATATACCACAGCTTTTTCAGCCAATTACCCAATTGATGGACATCCTCTCAATTTCCAAATCTTTGCCACCATGAAAAGAGCTGCAATAAATATTTTTGCAAAAATAGGTCCTTTCCCTTCTCCCTTTAAAAAAAAATCTTTTTCAGAATATACACCTAGTAGAGGTATTCCTGGATCAAAGGGAATGCAGTTTTTTATTGAATTATTTTATTTGATTTCAGTGTTCAACAATCATTTTCATATACCTTAGATTTTTTTCTGCTCCCTCCCTGAGATGATATACAATCGTATATAGGTTCTACACGTACATTACTATTAAATGCATGTTGCATAGAAGAATTAAAATGAATGGGAGAAACCATAAAAAAAGCATAATATGAAAGAAAATTGTCTGTTTCTATCTGTGATCCAATTGTATAAGTCTTTGTCTGGATGTGGAAGGCATTTTGCCTTAAGAGTTCATTGGAAATTTTTTAAGTCCATGCATTTCAATGAGGTACTAAGTCTACCAGAAAAATTCCTCACACATTGTGGTTGTTGCTGTGTACAAAGTTCTTCTGGTTCTACTCCTTTCACTTGGCATCCAGGGAAAAACACTAGAACAGTGGGAGCAGCAGAAGGGGTAAAAAGACTCTAAGCCCTTGAGGCTAGGAAGATCACTAAGGAGAGTCCATTTTGCTGTGACTGAAGGGGACAAGTGCAGGATCAGAGTTGTCCCAGACAGCCCCACCTCAGCAAACCAGGAGAAGATTTTTGAATCCCAGGGGGGTGAAGCCAGCAACTGTCAACACCAGGACCCCAGGCTTGCCTCAGCACCCCAGAGGAATTGGGAAGACACTAGCGCAGATAAGCTCACCAACCTCTGGGCCTACCTATGGTCTAGCTCAGCAGGGGACACCTCCTGTGGCCAGATCACCCTTCCTCCACACTTAACGAGCTAGCTCCAGGGTAACTGTGGGGAACCTCAAAAAAACCTCCTCTAGTTTCTGCTTTCCAACACCAGCCAGCTCAGCACCAGGTAAAGTGCAGCATTTCATCTTCTAGCTAAAAGAGCCAGAGGCCACAAAACACAAAGCCTCAAGTTCTAAGCACAAGAACTGTGGAACAGAGCCCCCTGTGTCCCAGAAGCAAAGATCTACTTTAAAAGCCAGGAAAAGGGTGATTATAATGAGTAAGAAGCAAAGCAGAAAAGATCATAGAATCTTTCTACGGGGAGGACTAAAACACAAATACCAAAGAGGTCAGTATTGAGACCATATTCCCATCTGAAACTTCAGAAGGGAATATAAATTGGTTTGAAGCACAAAAAGCCTCCTTGGAAGAGGTCAGGAAGGATTTTAGAAGCCAAATTAGAGAAACAGAAGAAAAACTGACTAATAACTTTAAAAATAAGAAAAAAAATTACAGAAGAATTTAAAAGGACACTTGGAGAAATGGAAAAGGAAGCACAAAACTTAAATGGGGAATATAACTCCTTAAAAGGAAAAATTGGACAGATGAAAAAGGAGATGCAGAAGTTAACTGAAGAAAACAATTTGATAGAAAAGTAGAATCAGACAAGTAGAAGCTAATGAATCTATGAGACATTTAAGAATCAGTTGAACAGAATCTAAAGAGTGAAAAGATAGAAGAAAATGTAAAATATGTAACTGGAAAAACAACAGACCTGGAAAATAGATCCAGGAGAGAAAATGTAAAGATTATTGGTTTACCAGAAAGCCATGATGAACAAAAGAGCCTGGACAATATCATCCAAGAAATTATCAAGAAAAATTGCCCAGAAGCCCAAGACCCAGAGGGCAAAACAGCCATCAAAAAAATCCACTGTTCACCACCTGAAAGGGATCCCAAGCGAAAAACGCCAAGGAATATCGTTGCCAAATTCCAGAACTATAAATTGAAGGAGAAAATACTGCAGGCACCAGAAAGATACAATTCAAATATCAAGGAGCATGATCACAAAGGACTTTGCAGTTTCTATATTAAAAGATCAAAAGAATTGGAATATGATATTCCATAAGGCAAAGGAGATGGACATTCAATGAAATGAGAGGTTTCCAGACCTTCCTGATGCAAAGGCCAGAACTCAATAGAAACCAAGAAATTACAAGACAAAACTGAAAGAAAGAAAAAATAGAAGATAATGTGAAATATTTCATTGGAAAAACAACTGACCTGGAAAATAGATGTAGGAGAGACAATTTTAAAAATATGGGACTACCTAAAAGCCATGATCAAAAAAAGAGCCTAGACATCATCTTTCATGACATTATTAAGGAAAACAGCCCTGATATTCTAGAACCAGTGGATAAAATAAATATTGAAACAATCTACTGATCATCTCCTGAAAGACATCCAAAAAGAGTAATTCCTAGGAATATTGTAGCCAAATTCCAGAGTTCCAAGGTCAAGGAGAAAATATTGCTTGCAGCTAGAAAGAAATAATTTGAGTATTGTGGAAATTCAGTCAGGATAACACAAGATCCAGCAGCTTCTACATTAAGGGACAGAAGGGCTTGGAATATGATATTCCAGAAGTCAAAGGAACTGTGATTAAACCAAGAATCACCTAAGAATCAGCTAAACTGAGTATAATACTTTAGGGGGAAAAGTGGTAATTCAATGAAATAGAGGACTTTCAAGCATTCTTGATGAAAAGATCAGAGCTGAATAGAAAATTTGACTTCTAAGCACAATAATCAAGAGAAGCATGAAAAGGTAAACAGGAAAGAGTATCACAAGGGATTTACTGAAGTTGAACTCCTTACATTCCTACATGGAAAGACAATATTTGTAATTCTTGAAACTTTTCTCAGTATTTGGGTAGTTGGAGGGATTATACACATATAAACATAGACAGAGAGAACAGGTTGAGTTGAATAGGAAGGTTTGATATCTAAAAAAATAAAATCAAGGGATGAGACATGAATATATTGGGAGAAGAAAGGGAGAAATGGAATGGGTCAGGTTATCTCTCATGAAAGAGGCAAAGAAAAGCTTTTTCAATTCAATGGAGGGGGAAAGGGGGGAGGCAAGAGGGAAAAAGTGAAACTTACTCTCATCACATTTGGCTTACGGAGAGAATAACATGCACTCTCAATTTGCTATGAAAATCTACCTTACACTACAGGAAAGTAAGGGAGAAGGGGATAAATGGGGTAGGGGGAATGATAGAAGGGAGGGCAAATAGGAGGAGGGAATAATTACAAGTAAATACTTTTGGGGAGAGACAAGGTCAACAGAGAGAATTGTTTTTGTATGCAACCTGGAAATAAGAAATATAGGCAATGGATTATAGAAATCTGTCTTGCCCTACAAGAAAATAGAGAAGATGGGGATAAGGGAAGGGAGGAGTGTGATAGAAGGGATGGCAGATTGGAGGAAAGGCCAATCAGAACACATAACATTTTGGGGTGGGGGGGAGGGGAGAGATGAGAAGAAAATTTGGAACTCACAATTTTGTGGAAATGAATGTTGAAAACTAAAAATAAATTTAAAAATAGAATCCCACTTCTATTGGGGACACAATAAACCTTGTCTTAAACTAAAAAGTAATACTGCAGGTAGCCAGAAAGAAACAATTCAGATATCAAGGAACTGCAGTCAGGATCACATGGGACCTTGAAGCTTCTACATTAAAAGATCAAAGGAATTGAAATATGATATTCTGTAAGGCAAAGGAGCTGGGACTACAACCAAAGATTAATTACCCAGCAAAGATGAGCATAATAGTTCAGACAAGGAGATGGACATTCAGTGAAATGCGGGATTTCCAAATCTTCCTGATGAAAAGGCCTGAACTCAATGGAAAATTCAATTTTCAAACATGGGTCTCAATAGAGGCATAAAAAAGTAAAAAAGGGAAAAAAAAACCTTGTTACTTAATATGGTCAAACTTTTTATTTTCTTGTAAGGGAAGATGATACTTGTTAATCTTGAGAGTTATATATTTATTATGAAATGTAAAAGGAATTTACATAGATAAAGGGAGTGGATATAAATGATGTGATGATAACAAATGTGATTTAAGTGTGCGAAGGGATTGTAATGGGAGATATGAAAGGGAGGAGGCAGAAAATAATAAATTCCATCACAGGAAGAAGCACAAAAATATATTACAGTAGAGGGCAAGAGGGGAGGAAAATGAGCATTGTTCAAGAGATACTCTCATCTAGTTGGATCCAGGAGGGGTACAACAAACTCAGTTAAGCATAGAAATACAATTAGCTCTATAGGCAGAAGGAGGGGAAGGTGGAAAGAAAAGGGAGGGAAGAAGTAGTAAGGGAAAAGGGGATTAAAAGAGAGGGGAGCTGAAAGAAGGGAGGTAAGACTGAGAGAGGTGGTCGTCAAAAATCAAAACTCTATTGTGGAGGGGAAAGGAGAAGGGAGAATTGAAAGTATAAATAAGGGGAAAGGGGATGGAGGGAAAGACACAGATAGTAATCAAAACTGTGAATGTGAATGGGATGAAGTCTCCCATAAAACAGAGACAGATAGCAGAATGAATCAAAAACCATAATCCAAAAATATGTTGTTTACAAGAAACCTATCTGAAATGGGGGCATAAACACAAGGTAAACATAAAAGGTTGGAACAGAATATTTTGTCCTTCAGCTGATGTAAAAAAGCAGGGGTAGCAAACCCAATCTCAGACAAAGTAAAAGCAAAAATAGGTCTAATCAAAAGATATGAGGAAGGAAACTATATCCTGCTAAAAAGAACCATAGATAATGAAGCAATTTCATTACTAAACATATATGCTCCAAGTGGTATAGCATCCAGATTCTTAGAGGATAAGTTAAGGGAGTTACAAGAAGAAATAGACAACAAAACTAGATTAGTGGGGGACCTCAGCATCCCCCACTCTGAACTTGATAAATGTAACTTCAAAGTAAACAAGAAAGAAGTTAATGAGGTGAATAGAACTCTGGATAAGGCGGATATGATAGATCTCTGGAGAAAACTGAATGGGGATAAAAAGGAATATACCTTTTTCTCAGCAGTACATGGTGCATATGCAAAAATTGACAATGTATGTGGGCATTAAAACCTCACAATCCAGTGTAGAAAGGCAGAAAATGCATCCTTTCATATCATAATGTAATAAAAATTAGATGTATTCAAAGGCCATGGAAATATAAACCAAAAACTAATTGAAAACTAAACAATCTAATCCCAAAGAATGAGTGGGTTCAACAACAAATTATAGAAACAATCAACAACTTCATTCAAGTGAATGACATTAATGAGACAACCTACCAAATCTCATGGGATACTGCAAAGTAGTTCTTAGGGAACGTTTTATATCTTTCAATACCTACATGAATGAAATAGAATAAGAGCAGGTCAATGAATTGGGCATGCAGCTGAAAAAGTTAGAAAAAGAACAAATTGAAAATCCCCAAGTAAATATCAAATTAGAAATACTGAAAACCAAAGCAGAGAATACTAAGACTGAGGAGGAAATTTGCCAGGCCTAGAGGCCTGAGGGCTACCCGAGTCTTCCCTTACCTCTATCGGAGGTCTTCGGTTGGCCAAACCGGATGCTCGTATGAGAGAAAGGATGTTCCAGAGTCGAACAAGGGTTGAGCTTTATTTCAGGGTCTAGTTACAAGTGCAGGGGAATTCTTCCTTAGGAGGGAGCGAAGAATCTCCCAAGGAGGAAAAGATCTTACAATAAGAGATTGGAAGTAGAAGTATAAGTGGGGAGAGAGGGGGAGGGGAGAGAGGAGAGAGGAAAAGCGGAGCCTTGTTGTCCTCACACGTGGCCCCTCCGCCCAAGAGAGCTTTCAGGCTTTCCTGATCCTACTTAAGTTCTCCAGCCGCATAGTTTGCATCTGAATACCGTGCTGTTAGATAACAATAGGTGTGCCCAGATCCGGGACAATCTCGAGGGCGGGAAGATCTCTCTCCCATCACGTTTCTCACGGGAAGAGGTGGAAATACACAAGATAGCTCGGTTCACCTCGATTCCCAGTCGTTTCCTGGGGGGGCCTCGTGAGGACTCTAAGGTTTAGAAGTTCCCACCTTTACCCGCCCGAGACTGTCCACCTGGAATTGAGCTTCCATCCCCAGCAGAAATTAAAACAATAATTAGAAATTACTTTGCCCAAACCAAATGAGAGATTAATAAAATTGAAACTAAGAAAACTATTGAACTTATAAATAATACTAAGATTTGGTTTTATGACAAAAACAATAAAATTGATAAATCATTGGTCAATTTGATTAAAAATAAGAAAGTAGAAAATCAAATTGCCAACATCAAAAATGAAAAGGGTAAACTAACTTTCAATGAGGAGGAAATTTAAGCAATAATTAAAAATTACTTTGCCCAACTATATGCCCATAAATTCAACAATCTAAATTAGATGAATTATTATTTTAAAAAATATAAATTATCCAGATTAAGAGAGGAGGAAGTTGAGTACTTAAATAACCCCATCTCAACAAAAGACACTGAGCAAGCTATCAATAAACTCCCTAGGAAAAAATCTCCAGGGCCAGATGGATTTAGAAGTGAATTCTATCAAACATTTAAAGAACAGTTAATTCCAATACTATATAGATTATTTGGGAAAACTGGGGAAGAAGGAATCCTCCCAAATTCTTGATACATAAACCAGGAGGAACCAAAAGAGAGAAAGAAAATTATAGACCTATTTCTGTAATAAATACAGTTGCAAAAATTTCAAATAAGATTTTAGCAAAAAGAATATAGCAACTTATCACGAGAATAGTACATTAAGATCAGGTAGGATTTATACCAAGAATGCAGGACTGGTTCTATATTAGGAAAACTATTAACATTATTGATCATCTCATACCTGACTCAAATTGCAAGTATACCATTCACAAATATCCTATTTACATATATATGCCATTATTAACATGCATTCTCCAAAACCAATCATGAGTGAAAATACATTTTATCCCTATGAAAGGATGGTGGTGGTGGTGGCCATGACATAACAAATTTTGGAACTGAAAGACATTCATGAATTCAACTACATTGTGAAGGTCAGTGTTTGCAAAATTTCCCTCTGTTGACTGCATTCCCCAGTGCTCTTTTCACATCCTTGTTCCTTAGGCTGTATATAAGAGGGTTAAGCATGGGATTTACTACAGCATAAAACACAGACACCAGTTTCCCCTGTTCCTTAGAAGACTTGGGTACCATGTGAGTCATTATTCCTGATCCATAAAAAAGAATAACCACAAGAAGATGGGAGCCACAGGTGGAAAATGCCTTGATTCTCCCTGAGGTTGTCTTCATCCTGATGATAGTCACTATGATGGAGCCATAGGATACCAGAATCAGAGTCACAGGTGCAAGAATAATCACGACTCCCACAAGAAACATGGCCATCTCTGTGCTATAAGTATCTCCAGATGATATATCCAAGATTGCTGGGGCCTCACAAAAGAAATGAGCAATCTTTTGTCTCCTTGATAGGGTAGGTGTAGTGTGAATGTAGTATCTACAATGGAAACTGGAAAACCACTGATCCAACATTCAAGTGTGAAGAGGCCACACAACCTCCATGTCATGATGAGAGAGTAATGCATGGGGTCACAGATTGCCAAGTATCTGTCATAGGACATCACAGCTAACAGGGCACATTGTGTAGAACCAAAAAGGTAAAAGAGAAGAAGCTGAGCTGCACATCCTATGAAGGAAATAGCCTTTTTCTTGGACAGCATGTGGACTAGGGCTTGGGGAACAATGTTGGTAGAGAAGAAGAGGTCAGCTGTGGACAAATTGCACAGAAAAAAGTACATGGGTGTATGGAGACTGGAGTCAGTCAGAACCAGAGAGATGAGGAGCAAGTTTCCAAGAACAGTAACCAAGTAGACCCCCAACACTAATACAAAGAGTAGTAGCTGAGTGTGAGGGTCCTCTGAAAGTCCCAGGAGGATGAATTCAGTCACTCTGGTCTCATTTGTTTGACTCATGTTTGGATTTTTTATCTCTCTAGATAGGAGCCATCAATTTCATTTGGAGAAACAAATGATCTAGAATATCAAAGGAAATAATGAAAATGGTAGAAATGAAGAGATAATACTTATTCTGGATCTCAAATTATGTTATAAAATATCAGTTACAATTACCATTTTATATTCGTCTAAAGATACAGAAATAGATCAATGAAAGACTAGAAAAGGGAAAATCAGAAACAATCTAATTCAATAGTCCACAGTTTAACATACAAAAACTAAATTATTTTGTAAAACATTACTTATTTTATGGAAAAAACTGCTGGAGAATCAATATGCCATAAATGAGTTTCAGTCTACCATGTTATGTTATATTCTGCAATATTTTTAAATTGACACATAACTTTTGTAGTAAAGATCATGCCATTAAATATTTAGAAGAAAAGCAGATAACAAACCTTTAAAAGCCAAGAGTAGAGGATAGACTAGAAAATAAAGAAGGAATAGAGGCAGGTAGAAAAGATAACAGGAAATTTTGATTCCATGAAGCAGAAAATCTGCCTAAACAAATGCATCTAGGTATCTAGGTTAAGAAGGGAACAGTTGATTGGTTTACATAAAATTCCTCCAATAAATGTTTATTATCCAAGATATATAAGTAGCTTAGCAAATACACAAGTATGTGAGATATATATGTGTGTGTGTCTCACACACACACACACACACACACACACACACACACACACACACACACACACTAATGCATACAGAGAGAGTCATTTCCCAAAAGGTCAATGTTAAAAACTACTGGAAAAGCTTTCTCCCCCCCCCCCCCATATATATGTATGAATGAATATATATATATATATGTATATATATATTAATCTACTAGAACTCTCCACCCAAGCCCAGCCAGATAACTGTAAAAAATGACTCTAAACAAATTCTCGAGCTGCAGAGTCCACAGAATGAGGGAGTGAAACCTATCTGCAGGCCAAGCAGCCTGGAAGGTCAACAGGAAGCATTTATTGCACCATGCTGAGAGTAGAGTGCAGTCTAGTGTGGGATACACTAGCACAGATGGGACCTGAGCAGGCCTTGGGGGACTGAATCTCTGGCACCTGTGGCAGTTTCTAGACTTCATAATCCCCAAAATGCTGAGGACAAATTGGAAGGTCAGTGGAAAAACCTTGTTGCACCTGTGCGAGAAAGTAGAATGGTGACACAAGGAGAAATTCAGGCAACAAAACCAAACGGTATTAATAATGTTTTTGGAGAACAAAGGAGACAATAGAAATTTTATGCAAGTCCGTAACCTGTTGAATGATATAATCTCTGCATTGGAAAGGACCTTATAGATGATCTGGTTGAACTTCCCCTTCACTCATCAACTGCTCCACTGTTAGGTGTTCAATGAACACTTTGAATGACAAAACAAATTCCGTTTTGGGGCATTCCAAACTATTAGAAAAATACTCCCTTCTGTTTAGATGAAATCTCTGTAGTTTTCTAACATTTTTCTTAGTTCTATCTTCTTGACCAGCACAGAATGAGTCTAACCCCTCTGCTACATGAAAACCTTCCACATATTTTGAGAAAACTCCCATGTCTTCTCGAACCTTCTATTTTATAGATTGAACCTCTTACCCTTATTTATATGACATATTTTCCAAAGAATTCACCAGTCTGTTCATTCTCCTTGACATGTGTTGTATTTTGACAATATTTCATTTAAAAGTTGGGGCCAAGAACTGACCACACAAATCCATGATTTGTCTGACCACCACAGAATTCAATAGAAGTATTAGCTTCTATGATCATGAATGAAATTGTACTTTCCTTTATGTAACCTAAAATTGAATTATGTTTTTGGTAATCACATAACACTTGTCTTATACTGACTGAGATATTAATTAACATATTCAAGTGTTTTTTCACACAAACAAATCGTAATCTATGTCTATCTCAATTTTCAATTATGCAGATTCTTTTTTTCATTTTAGAAGCTGAGATTTATGAATTAGGCATGCCAACCTTTATCTTCTTTCAACTTGGATTTTCCCCTCATGAGAATTGAAAAGCCTATAGAGAAATATCATGAGTTAAAGTATTATTAGCACCATCAGGACATTGTGAAGAGTTTTGAGATACTCTCAAAGAAAACTATAAGCTTTGATAGAGCTATTACATCTGGAATATATTATAAATTCACATCAGGATTTGAAACCTTATTTCAGTTTTCATAGCATTCAAGGAGACTCATACCATCAGATAGAAACATCATGGGAAAGCAGCATGTGATCATAGAGAAATCACTTAATGTCTCTTGTTGCTTCATAGTAAATGGAAGCTTTGTCAAGCTGTGCAGAAGACTTTCCTATTTTGATCTGATTTGACACTTTCTGAATAGGTTTTATTAGTAAAGAGAAGAAGCCCCATTTGTTTGGTCAGTGGGTAGTGGAGTGGCCAGTAGAGAAAACAGTACTCTTATTCTGGGTTATTTGGGATATTTAAATAGAATATTGGACTTGGAAAAACAATTCTATCAAATTCACTAACTCAATGTACAACTGTATTCCCTGATAAAATCATTAATATTCATTACCATTTCATTACAGGATTCATTTATTTGTCTTCCCAGCTATGCTAATTGTCCAGTCTCTTTTAACATTTAACTGCCTCCAAGTCATTTGTCTCTACTAACCTGTCATAGATATTCTCAGTTGACATGTAATTTTCTACAGGGGTTTGCGTCATACTTCTTTGTTTAGACTGTGCCTTTGATTTCACCAATGTGGAGAGTTCGTGTTAAATCAGCACCTTGTTTGCAACTTAGAGGGTTGTTTGGGAGGTATTAGAGCTTAAGTGATGCTATTCCCAATGAGGACTTTCTGATTCTAAGATTCTGCTCTTTGTATTTTGTCATGTATCAGTAGTTAGTACAATAAGGAAGGCTTTTGTCTGTTGAAAATATGGGGCTTAGAGACAGCACAGGACTAGAAAATGTACCAGTGCTTGAGTTTGTGTTATCCTTCATTGTTCATTATTCTTATAAACAGAGATGACATTGACATTATTTTGGTCTGATCCTTAATGTCAAGGATATTTCTTCTACAAGACAATGAGACAGTGTAAAGGAGAAGAAAAAAAGAGCAAGAATCTTTAGGGCAGTAAATCAGCCTGGTGTTGGTAATCTGGGTTTTTAGGTTCCTTTTACTTTCTTCCTTTGAATCTGTGTGCCCTGATGGAGCATCTTCCCTCTCAGAACGACAAACAGGGGATATTTTAAATCTGTCTCTTTGAGTTTGTCTGCTCTGTCTATAGAAAAAGGGACAAATTGCGCAAAGGTTTTGTCTCAGGGAACACCAATGAAAACTAGTTAGTAAAGATCAACTTTTCCTTTCCTTCCTTCTCTTTGACTGAAAATACATGCTCACTGTTTAAATATTAACTATATATTACTTTAGCCACATTCTTTCTTGATGCCCATAACCAGTTAATGAGTATAGCAATTATAATAATAATAGCTGGAACATCAAGAACTTTAAAAATATCTTATTTGATTTTACCTGGGAGCTAGTTGCTATTGTTTTCTCCACTTTATGTTTGAGGAAATTCAGGCAAACAGAGGTTACACGATTTGCCTACCTTCCTATGTTCCTTTAGTTAAACTGGCATTTCCTCAACCACAGACTTTCAAAGGAAAAACAATAATTTTAATGTCGTTCAAACATTTCCATCATATCCTACTTTTTGTGACCTCATTTGAGGTTTTCTTGACAGAGATATTGTAGTGCTTTGCCATTTCCTTCTCCAGTTCATTTTACAGATGAGGAAACTGAGGCTAAAAGTTACTTGCCCATAATCACACAGCTATAAAGTATCTGAGGCCAGATTTGAGCTCTGGAAAATGAGTCTTCCTGACTTCAGACTTAGCACTCTATTCCACTGTGCCATCTAGCTGCCCCCTAATTTTAGTGTTTTGGTTTTTTATGTATTTAGTGTGGTATATTTTATTGTGGCTATTGTAGCAGTATTTTTATTAGTCTTTACTACAAATAATCTTATTGAAATAGGCCTTTGAGGTAGACAAGGGATCCTAAGTACCAACTAAAATATTGTTGATATGGGGCAATTAAATCTAAACTTCAAACAACTGACTCACAAATGAATTTCTATAATACTATCCTTATGAATCAGGAAATATTTTTAAAGAAAATACCACCCAATTAGATGAGAGTCACTAAAACTAATGATTAATTCCAGCTGATTAATTCCAACTTTTTCCCTTGCATTATTTCTGGAGCAAGCAAGTTCAGACATATTTAACTGTCTTAAATGAAGATAATTTAAGGTATTTAGTTCATGAATTATTCAAGTGATTGTTTTTAATCATAACTAGATTTTATCTATTTATTAAAGATAGTACTTCTAGACATTTGCTAAAAAACTTGTCATTAAGAGTATTTGAAGGAAATAAGCTTTCTTTACAAATATTCTAAAATTCATTATAACTCAATCTGGTGGCATCCAAAAATGGTG
Organism: Notamacropus eugenii; assembly: GCF_028372415.1. Taxonomy (NCBI): domain Eukaryota; kingdom Metazoa; phylum Chordata; class Mammalia; order Diprotodontia; family Macropodidae; genus Notamacropus; species Notamacropus eugenii. Next base: position 452,032,967 of record NC_092872.1, on the reverse strand, counting down.
TAACTTAATGACATTGACTTGTCGTGAATCCTTAACACATTATACAATATCTTCTTTCTTGGGAGGTCAAGAGGATGAGGGTATATTTATTAGGATTTCTGACTTTTGGTTCTGAATATTCTTTAGATTGTCTCCCTCCATGCTTCAATTTTTACTCTTCTGCTTTCTGATTTCTTACTTCTACCAAACTATGCAAAGCTTGATCAGATTCACAGGGCCCTGAAAGGGACAAGAATGATCCAGAATATAAACTCCCAACATGTCCTGTCTTTCTGCCATAACATGGGGAAGACAATGCCAACCAGACTCAGAAAAACACAGAAACTTATCGTTTCTAGCAACCTCAATGCCTATACAATTCATTTAATAGCTGGATAGAAATATATTCTACATAATCTAGTATGACTTCTTAAAGACATCCAGTGATGAGGGAACTCAGTACCATTTGAGTTGGCTTATTCTACTTTTGGACAACTTTATTAAAAACCTTTTATCTGATAGCAAATGCAATCTGCTTCTCTCCAGTTTTTTGTCCTTTACTCTTAGTTCTTCCCTCTGGGGTAAAAAAAGGAGATCAATCTCTTTTCCCTATAAGTCTTTCATATACTTGACAGAAGTTATTAAATCACAACCATTTTCAAGTCTTATCTTCTGCAGTCTCAATTTTCCCAGATCCTTCAGGCTGTTTTAATATGGTTCCAAGTATCCTAGTGATCACTGTCTGGGCATGCTTCACCTTATTTCCTTTTCTCCCATAAATGTAGCCACTAAAACTGTGTGCAGTGGTTCTGATATAGTCTTGTTCAGAAATAATGCAGTATAAATGTAATGTCTCTTCCTCTGGACTGCTGCTAAGATTCTGTCAAATTCTTGGCTGTCATGTTACATTTTTGGCAAATGATAGATTTCAGTCCACTAAAAGCCACAGGCCTTTTCTGTATGAACAGTTGTCTAACCCCAGTAGGGGCTAAACTGTAGGAATATATACTTGCCTTTGTTAAATTCAATCTTTTTTAATTAGTCCATTTGTTTTAGTTTGCCAACATCTACCATTGTGCCATTGAACTTCTTAGTTGTCCTTTATACTGTGTGTTGATTAAGACTTTGATAGCAGGACCATCTATTTCTAATCAAAATGCTGACAACAGTTACAGTACCAAGGGAGAGCTCCCTGGAAACAATCCAGAAGGAACTGACACCATCCATTGTACATTTTGAGATGATCTTTAAACCACCTTCTTTGGTTTCAGTCATTCAACTGGTTTGACTCCATCTTACTGTGCTATCACTGAGACCACATCTCCTCATCTTGTTCACAATGAAAAGTTTTGCCAGTATCCTTCCTAAAATCTAAAATGTCTATAGAATTCCACAAATCTATAAGTTTAGCATTCTGTCCTTCATAACCTGCTGCACTACCTACATTTCTGGTCTTTTTATACCTTATATCCACCAGTCACTATGCATTCAGAGATCCTATGACAATATTCTTAATGTTCCTCAAACAAGCCTCTCCATTTCCCAATTCCAGGCATTTTTACTGGCTAGCCCTCCATGCCTGGGCTACTCATTCTCCTCATTTCTACCTTGTGATTTCCCTGACTTCCTTCAAGTACCACCTAACGTTTAAACTTCTACAGAAAGCTTTTGCTGATTCCCCCTTAATTCTAATCCCCCTTTGTTGATTATTTCCAGTTTACCATGTAAGTAGCTTGTTTGTACATAATTATCTGTATAATTTCTGCCCCATTCGACTATAAGTTCTTTGAGAACAATGATTGTCTTTTGCCTTTCTTTGTATCCCTAGCACATATGCAGTACTCAGAATTAAAGAGAAGTTAATATTTATTAACTAATTGCGAAAGATAAAAATGAGTTTAGCCTGTCAGGAATTGTTCTTGATAAAGTTCTTTTAGCTCTTTTTGATTACTACTTATCTTTTCAAGTACTCACAAGCAACCCTTTTAATAACATCTGTACATACCTTTTTATTGATAGAGTTCACATAGACTCCTGAAGAAGCAGCTTCAGGATGGGAACTGAATGGAGTTTTCATTTCTTTACAACTTGACCTCTCTTGTTCTACTGTTTTAAAACAAAAGCAGTCAGAAGGGGATTCTCAGAATTTACCTCACTAGGTTTCTTAGTAGAGATGTGCTTAAATGTTCTCAGTGAAAAATGTGATGTTAAGAGCTATCTAAAAGTGTTGAAGGCTAAGAAAATGAGCGAGAATCAGCATTTCCCTGATATAACTGGTTCTTAATCCTTCACTTATCTCAGAGTTTGCAAACAGAAACTGACCAACTAGGCAAGGAATATTGCATTCCTCCTTATTTTCCCTTGGTATAGATAGAGAGATTGGTATGAGGCAGCACATTTATGACATCTGCAGGCTAATATGAGATATATTATCATCTGATCAAAACATCATAGAGGTGGAGTTGGAAGGAACTTCAGATTACATTTAGCCCAATTCTCTCATTTTACAATCCAAATAACCCCTGTATTAAAAGAATTCTACCTTTACTTTCAAATATCACTTAGATAATATTGATTCCCTGTCAGTTTCAGAGTAGTATGTTTTATTATAGGGAATAAAAATTCCTTTTGGCAAACATCTATGTATATCTACTGTCAAGGAGAGAATATTGGGATATCAAATTCCATGCACAGGAGAATAAAAGGAAACATCCAAGATCAAACTCCCCTTTCCAAGAAGATTTTTTCTTGCCTTAAACTAACTTTCTCACCTGGAAGGTGAAAAAGGATAGGAATGAATCTCATATTCAGTGAAGAGACGTCAAAGGAGGAAGATAGAATAGATGAATAGGAAGTAGCCACTGGATAGGATAGAAACTACAGAGATCTTGTCCAGAAAGCAGAAAACACATTTTAATCATTGTAAAAAATCCAGAAAGAGAGAAGGAAAGAGAGTTGAGGGAGAAGTGATAAGTCGCTAAATTAACCTTTCTTAGCTCTTAAGTATCCTTGGTGATTTAAAGGACTTGCATTTCAACTAAGGTTTGATTCTTTGAGGATAGTCCCAATTTAATGGGCTGTGGTGTGATATTCTCCCTGAGGCATATAGTATGCTCTGGAGGATTTCTTTGCTCATTAGAATAGACTGTATGCTCTAAGTTTCTTTTCTGAGTTGTTCTGAGGTGGTATAGCAAGAAGGAAATTATAGTGCATCTAACCTGAAACTTATCTGAATCTTCAACCACAAATGATCAAACTCCTCTCCTCTCCCATTCCCTTATCCTTTTTGTCAGAGTGCATGACAGAGTGCTTAAGTGATCAGGCATAGGGCCTACTTGTTTTTGCTATCATACAGAAAGAAATCTATTTATAAATGTAAGAGAGCAAATGGATCCTAGATAATATTTTCAAATGTTAGGTTTACTGACAAAAAAGTCTATGTGTCTTATTGACTGATGGAATTTAATTATCTTGATGTTTCGATGACGTGTATTCTAAACCACAAATTCAAATCAAAGAGTCTCAGAATTGTTTCTCAGAAATCATTTACTTCAACCCAAATCATGAACTCTGTATTAAAAATGCATGACAAGTGATCACCAGGCTTTGCTTATCCAGAGATAAGAAACACACTATGTATCTCACTGCAGTTCATTCTGTTTTTGAAGGACAATAATGTGAAAAGGTTTTTTTTTTCTTTTCTCTTTTTTGGCAAATACTATTTATTTTTTCCAATTACAAGTAAAGTTGTATTCAACATATTTTATAAGATTTTGAGTTTCAATTTTTTACCTCCCTCTCTCCCATTCCCCCTACCCAAGATGACAAGTAATTTGCTATGTCATACAGGTACAAACATATAAACATTTCTGCATTAGTCCTGTTGTGAAATAAGAAACAGAACAAAAGGGCAGAGGCTCAAAAAAGGAATGTGAAAATAGTATGCTTTCATCTGCATTCAGACTCCATACTTCTTTCTATGGATGTGAATAGCATTTTCCAGCATAAATCTTTTGGGATTATCTTGGATGATTATATTGCTGAGAAGAGCTAAATCAATCATAGTTTATCATTGCACAATGTTGCTGTTACTGTATGCAGTGTTCTCCTTGTTCTGCTCACTTCACTCAGCATCAGTTCATATAAGTCTTTCTAGGTTTTCCTGAATTCCCCCTACACATCATTTCTTATAGTACTATACCTGCATTCATATACCACAAGTTATTTAGCCATTCCACAATTGGTAGACACCCTCTCAATTCCTAATTCTTTAACACCTGCCAAAACAGCTACTATAAATATTTTGTACTTGTAAGTTATTTTTCTTTTTTTTTAAAATTTATTTATTTATTTAACTTTTAACATTCATTTTGACAAAATTTTGGGTTCCAAATTTTCTCCCCTTTTGTCCCCTCCCCCCCCAAACACCAAGCATTCTAATTGCCCCTATGACCAATCTGCTCTCTTCTATCATCCCTCTCTGCCCTTGTCCCATCTTCGCTTTTGTCCTGTAGGGCCAGATAACTTTCTATACCCCTTTACCTGTATCTCTTATTTCCTAGTGGCAAGAACATTACTCGACAGTTGTTCCTAACACTTTGAGTTCCAACTTCTTTACCTCCCTCCCTCCCCACCCCTTCCCTTTGGAAGGCAAGCAATTCAATATAGGCCAAATCTGTGTAGTTTTGCAAATGACTTCCATAATAGTTGTGTTGTATAAGACTAACTATGTTTCCCTCCATGCTATCCTGTCCCCCATTACTTCTGTTCTCTTTTGATCCTGTCGCTCCCCATGAGTGTCGACCTCAAATTGCTCCCTCCTCCCCATGCCCTCCCTTCCATCATCCCCCCCACCCTGCTTAGCCCCTTATCCCCCACTTCCTGTATTGTAAGATAGGTTTTCATACCAAAATGAGTGTGCATTTTATTCCTTCCTTTAGTGGAATGTGATGAGAGTAAACTTCATGTTTTTCTCTCACCTCCCCTCTTTATTCCTCCACTAATAAGTCTTTTGCTTACCTCTTTGAGATACCCTCTTATGAGAGATAATTTGCCCCATTCCATTTCTCCCTTTCTCCTCCCAATATATTTCTCTCTCACTGCTTGATTTCATTTTTTTAAGGTATGTATGATCCCATCCTCTTCAATTCACTCTGTGCACTCTGTCTCTATGTGTGTGTGCATGTGCGTGTGCATGTGTGTGTGTGTAATCCCACCCAGTACCCAGATACTGAAAAGTTTTAAGAGTTACAAATATTGTCTTTCCATGTAGGAATGTAAACAGTTCAACTTTAGTAAGTCCCTTATGACTTCTCTTTGCTGTTCACTTTTTCATGCTTCTCTTCATTCTTGTGTTTGAAAGTCAAATTTTCTTTTCAGCTCTGGTCTTTTCATCAAGAATGCTTGAAAGTCCTCTATTTCATTGAAAGACCAATTTTTCCCCTGAAGTATTATACTCAGTTTTGCTGGGTAGGTGATTCTTGGTTTTAGTCCTAGTTCCTTTGACTTCTGGAATATCCTATTCCATGCCCTTCGATCCCTTAATGTAGAAGCTGCTAGATCTTGTGTTATCCTGATTGTATTTCCACAATACTTGAATTGTTTCTTTCTAGCTGCTTGCAATATTTTCTCCTTGACCTGGGAACTCTGGAATTTGGCCACAATGTTCCTAGGAGTTTCTCTTTTTGGATTTCTTTCAGGCGGTGTTCCATGGATTCCTTGAATATTTATTTTGCCCTCTGGTTCTAGAATCTCAGGGCAGTTTTCCTTGATAATTTCATGAAAGAGGATGTCTAGGCTCTTTTTTTGACCATGGCTTTCAGGTAGGCCCATAATTTTTAAATTGTCTCTCCTGGATCTATTTTCCAGGTCAGTTGTTTTTCCAATGAGATATTTCACATTATCTTCCATTTCTTCATTCTTTTGGTTTTGTTTTGTGATTTCTTGGTTTCTCATAAAGTCGTTAGCCTCCATCTGTTCCATTCTAATTTTGAAAGAACTATTTTCTTCAGTGAGCTTTTGAATCTCCTTTTCCATTTGGCTAATTCTGCTTTTGAAAGCATTCTTCTCCTCATTGGCTTTTTGAAACTCTTTTGCCAATTGAGTTAGCCTATTTTTCAAGGTGTTATTTTCTTCAGCATTTTTTTGGGTCTCCTTTAGCAGGGTGCTGACCTGCTGTTCATGCTTTGACTGCATGTCTCTCATTTTTCTTCCCAGCTTTTCCTCCACCTCTCTAACTTGATTTTCAGAATCCTTTTTGAGCTCTTCCATGGCCTGAGCCCATTGAGTGGGCTGGGATACAGAAGCCTTGACTTCTGTGTCTTTGCCTGATGGTAAGCATTGTTCTTCCTCATCAGAAAGGAAGGGAGGAAATGCCTGTTCTCCAAGAAAGTAACCTTCTATAGTCTTATTTCTTTTCCCTTTTCTGGGCATTTTCCCAGCCAGTGACTTGACTTCTGAATATTCTCTTCACACCCACTTCACCTCCTGCTCCTCCCAGCCAGCGCTTGGGGTCTGAGATTCAAATGCTGCTTCCCAGCCTCAGGGCTTTTGGCGGGGGCAGGGCTGCTATTCAGTGTGAGATTAAGTTCAGGTGCTCAGGTGGGGGCAGGGCCACCTCACGGGCTCAGTTCCCTCAGGGGGTTTATGCAGAGACCTTCAACAATGGATTCGGGCTCCTGCCTGCTTGGGGAGCCCCTGTCTGCTCCCGCCTCCACTGTTGCCTCCCGAGGGGGCCTGAGTTATGGGGGCACCCCACTCCCCTCTCGACCCACCAAAGAGACCCTCTCACCAACCCCCGTCACCTGTGGGTGGAGGGACCCATGCGGCTGCTGGAGATCCCGTCCCTGAAGTCCGCTCGGATCTGCTCCTCTTGGTGCGTGCTCGGCTCCGAGTCCGCGGCGCCCAGTCTGCAGCGCATAGGACCTTTTGCGAGAGGTTTGCAGGTCCCTCTGGAACAGAAATCTCCTTCGCTCCACTGTTCTGTGGCCTCTGTTGCTCCAGAATTTGCTGTGAGTTCCTTTTTACAGATGTTCTATGGGCTGTGGGTTTGGAGCTATGTGTATGTGCGTCTTTCTACTCCGCCATCTTGGCTCCGCCCCTCAAGTTATTTTTCATTTAAAAAAAAATCCCCCTGGGATACAGACTCAGTGTTGGTACTGCGTGATCAAAGAATATGTACAGCTTGATTGCCCTTTGGGTTTAGCTCTAAATTGCTCTCCAGAATGCTTAGACTAGTTCACAATTTCAATAAGAGTGCATTAGTGTGCTAAATTTCCCATATTCTCTCCAACACTTATCATTTGGAAAGGACACATTCTTGAGTAAAAAGTACATGAGGTTGTGTAGGCCAGGGTCATTTTGTGGTGCCCAGGATGGTAAGGAAGTTGCCCATAAATATTCCAAAAGAAGTTGCGAGATGAAATGGAAATAGCAGAGTCTGTGGCTTGCAGGGCAGGCCAGAGAAGGCTACAAAGACAAACATAATCACTATAGTTCAGTTCCCTCAAATCATTCCCTTGGTCAAAGGTAGTGGGGTGTACAAATCCAAAAAGGCAACAGGATTCCTCTCAGTCCCAACAGGATGGAGAAGTTACCAGCCCCTGTCTAAATTTCTATTATCCCCTCCATAAAGAAGACTTCATGTGAGCTTCCACCTCTCCACTGTCACTCTCACTCCTTCCTCAAGTATTTAAAGATCCAAACGTCTGAATGCCTTGAAAGAAAATTATCTTTCAATAGGAAGAATATAAACTGAATGTTGGGCCTGTAGTGCCTTTACAATCTGAATTCTGTCTCCTCTACAGAAGATTCATGGACATAGTTGCACCTCTGTTCTCTCCTTCTTCCTCTCCCTCTCTCTGTCTATCAGCAGTATAGAGAAAAGAGGAAGTCCAGATTCAGGAAGAGGCTTGAGTGAAAGCTATTTAGATCAAGCAAGAATTCTTTTCTGCAAAACAAATTAGGAAAGATAGAAATCCAAAAGTTTATTCATCAATCAGCAGCAACATATACTGAGCACTCCCTGTATTCAGAGTTTTAGACTAATTGCTGTGAAGAATACAGAGGAAGGAAAGGGTAGAATTTTTTTTTCCACCATAGAACTCTTTGATGAGTGGAAAAAATAGTTTCTTCCCTCAGGAAACCAAATCTAAGGTTCAGGCATGCACAAAAATAAGTGAATGATCCCAGGTGTCCTCATGGCAAGATGTACCATTGGACTGAGGACAGAAACTGAGATACAGACAGAAGAAGAGTTATTATTCATATTAGCCAAATTCATGTTAGTCCCAAGACCATGGAGAGAATTAATTTGTCATGAGCAGCAGAGCTTCTTTACTTAATCAACCAATCAACTAGATATCATTAAGTATTGATTGTTTCCTAGGCACTTTTCCTGACGCTACATAAAGACAATAATGAATCAATCCTTGTACTCACAATTTCCAAGAGTTTACATATTGCAATAGGATATATATATGAAATACATAATATTATATATCCATATGTATAATATATATGTATATATGCATATATGTGTACATGTGTATATGTCTGTGCCTATATGTGTATATGTACACACATGTGCATATATTTATGTGTGCATATATATACATGCATACACATACATATACATGCATACACATATATACATATACACACATACATATACATATATATACATATATATGTATATATACATATCAAAGCACTCAAATGGATCCCTGATTTCATCAATACCAATCTTGTGTGCTTGTGATCCATGGCCTTCCAGAAGTTCGCTACAAATATACCATATCTGAAATATACAGGGAGTCTTTTCCTACTCTTCATAAAATTGCAAGAATGTCAGAGGAGCACTCTGGTCATCTACCTCTCATCCCTCACTCTTTCCATGCACCCCTCCTATCTTAGCCTACAATTCCTTGTTGACATCCTTTATTCCTATTCCTCAAAGTTTCTCATTGGCAATGTGTTACAGCCATTCTATTACTCTCTGCATGCTGATCATCTGAAATTCCATGCTTCACTGACACAGCAATAATGGAAAGGTGTTTGGAGTGGAAAAGATGGATGTTTGCTGTCATGGAAGCTTGGAAGTCACCAAAAGTATTTTCTTATTTCCCAAAAGCAATACAGCACATTCACCTTTTTAATTGAGGAGCTAGGTCAGTGTCCATCTGTACCATCTGTACTGTACTGTGTGCCCCAGATACATATTCTATTGAATCAATCCTATAATGAATTTATTCAGATGAATGTTGAAATCTGGGCAACAGACATTGTTTATTCATTTGTTCTCCTCTTTTAAACGGACAGGTCAGACTCCTTTGAGAGATTACAGATTTCTTCAAGAAACCTAAGCAGTATGTCTGGACTTGATGCAATCAACACAGTATCTTTACAAACAGGAGCATCTGAAAGACTTCATGATTCACAGAGATCCCTCCTTGATGTGGACGTTAAGATACATATTTTCAACCACATTTTATTTTCCTCCAACTCACGAATAACTTCAACATTAATTGTAAGTCTTTTTCCATGGGTTAATAAATAAAATAAAATTCAGTGGGTTTCTTTGTGGTGTTATTTAATGTGTTCCATGTTCATTAATTGATGATTCTTTTTTTGAAGAAACTGTTCTTGATATCTACAAGCTTTTAGCTTTTCCTAAACTGTACTTTCCCATATATTTTTCCATATTTTCACCTTTTCCAAACTTTTCATTTAAATCACTAAATATTAGAGTATATGATATTTTAATTTGTTTTATTTTAAATCACTTCCTTCATAGGATCTCTCTAATCTTCAGCAACCAACATTGTGCAAACTGCAATATTTTCATAGTGATCTTTTTACAAATACCTCTGATGTTTCCTCCTGGCATGAAGGTGATCCTTGAATCTCCAGGGCTACACCAACAGAACATAAGCTCTGGAAGATTACATCATGCTGGAAAGGTTTTGAATATAGGTCTATTAAAAGGCCAAGTCTGTTTTCTGAAGACTAGCCTAATTAAACACAGATTGGTCACATAGTGACTCTTTTTAATTTTTTGCTGGGGAAACCCATGAAACTAACTAACTAACTAAAAAGATTGTTTTCTATCCTTTGTGGGCCCCTTCTACTTCTCAAGTGAGGGTGGTAGAGTAGTGGGGAAGAGGGAGGAGGGAGCAAGGATAATACAGATTTCAGATTCTCAACAAAATTCATTTTGATTATTGCTACTCTACATGTTAAGATCCTTGGTAAAAAAAAATAGTGGATAATATCTACCTTGACATTCTTGCTATAATGAAACCAGAAGAAATATGGAAGCTGCAGCTACGTGGCATAATGGCTCGCAGGTGCTTCCTGGAGAGACTTTAGAAGAAAGGAGTTGGCAGATATGTTTGTCTACGTATGCATACACACACACACACATATATCTGTACATATAAATAAAAAAATGAAAAAGAATGATGTGTATTTGAAACAGCAGGTAGACCATTTTAGGTGAACTAAAGAGAAAGTATAGTAATGTACAATAGGCCTTGGTATGTAGAATAGAACCAGATTGTGAATGGTTTTAAATGCCAAATTGAGTATTCTTTATTTGACCCTCTGAGCGAAAGGAAATCATGGAAATTTCTTGAGGAGTAGGATGACATTGGAAGAACTCTGTGTTAGGACTTTCACTTTGGCAACTGTGTTGAGTATGGATTGGAGAAGGGAGAAACTGGAGACAGAAAGATACTTGAGGCTTATTGCAACAGAACAGGTAAATAGCAATAAGAGTCTGAACAAGGGTTGTAAGCATGTACTTGCAGAGAATGTGAGAGAGGACAGACATGTCTTGGAGGTTGCAGACAAATTTGAGTTTGCAAACATGTGTGTCTAGAAAAATGATAGTAGCACTGAAAGAATTAGGAAAATTACAAATGCTGTGTTTGGGCCAAAATATAATGAGTTCTTCTTCAGACAGATTGAGTAGGAGATGCCTTTGAAACATCCAGGTAAAATGTTCACTAAGCAGTTGCTAAAATAAGACTGGAACTTAGGAGACAGAGTCAAGTCAATATATGTCAATTTAGGAGTCATCTATATAGAGATAATCACTAAATTTGCAGTATCCTTTTGCACTTCTTTATAATTATTTCATTCTATATTACTTCCAGTACTTTGCTGGGGTGGGTATGTGAGAGTAGAGTGGTCTGCCTACCTTGCAGGCAAAACTCTGGAATGAGACTTCTATTGGCTTGAGTACCTACTCTGTTCCAGTGATCAACTTTTCTATTTTTAATCCGTTCACAAATAGATTCTGTTAGTAACTCTTTTGTAGTATAATTTTAGATGTGATCCTAATACGTTCTTTTTCTCTAAACTTTTCCTTCCCCATGATAACTTTTTAGATTATTACTCTTTTCTTTTTGCAAATGAATTTTTAAATTTTCTTCTTGCTCTCGGTTCTTAAATTTCTTGGGTCATGGGCCTTTTTTCTAGCTTGTTAAATCATTTAATCTTCTGAGAATAATGGCGCTGAATGTATAAAATAAAATAAATGGTTATAAAGGCATTAAAAGCCTAATGATAATAAAGATGCATTTTTTCAATTCAAGTTCACTGAGGTGCTAAAATGTAGCCATTGTCGTAGCTACCATTTCTACAATTTTATCTAGTAACTGTGGTAAGGAAAAGCATATTTGCTTTCAACCTAATGATATGGGAAAGAAAATTCCATTTAATTCTCTAATTTGTAATGTTTTTCACAAAATGTGTTATGGTTTGCCAAAAGCTTTTCCTGTATTTATTGCTATAATCATATATTTAATGATTTTGCTATTAATAATGTCTATTTTCTTTATAGTTTTCCTAATATTGACATGACCTAGAATTGCTAGTGTAAATTTAGATTGTTATTCTTTGAACCAAGCTTCATATGACTTGTTTTAAGTCCTTTCATTTTCCTCATCACATAATATGGATAGAGTTCACTTTAGGACTTCCCCTCTGAAAATGTTGCATTAGGTACAAAGCACAGTTCTTCAGATGTACACTAATACACAATGTCACTAAACCATAAACGACTTCAACTATGTTTCTAAAAATACTAGTACAAGATCAAGTTTGGGAGGAAGGATCACTTAGTCAATATGAACCATCTTCAGTGTCAAGAAATGTAGTACCCAAGTCACAACTACTGGCTTTGTGACCTTGACCAACTCACTTACCCCTTCCATATCCCTAGGCAACTTTTGTATAAGACACTATATCTTACAATATTTGGTAGTCTTCATTGGTAGAGAGAGCTTTGTTAACTGGAGTTCACTATGACAAAATGGTAGGTATATATCTATGTATACCTATATATATATATCTAAAATGGTAGGTTAACTTTTTGCACATCACTTAATTAATTCCTAATGGCCTGCCCGATTGCTTTTCTTTGTTGTCATGAATACTTTTGCCACAGATGACTCTGTTTCCCAAAGTCTAGTGTAGAATTTGTAAGGCCTTTGGAATTTCCACATTGCTAATATTCTTCCCCGAGTTTTCCATATTAGCATAACTGTACCCAAAACTGGAAAGATTTAAGCATCCTCAAACTTCTCTCAGTAATTGAATCCTTGTAAGGATGTACAATAAATATAACACACATATACACACACGCATGTTCACACACATATTTAGAGCAGGAAACTTGGTGGTGCAGTGGATAGAGCACTGTAATATTAAGACAAAAAGTCATCTTAATGAATTCAAATCTTGCTTCAGACACTTACAACTGTGTGAATCAACAATGTACATACAGATATATGAAATAAAAGGACAACATTTTTATGTATTCATGCCTAGTCAAAGGGAAATGGTCATTTTCTGCTAGAGGGCTAAATGATTAGTGTTGAAGCTAAGAGATGTGGCCAGTTGTAGTTGTACCACAATAATCAGGATTACTTTCTGCTGACTTCCTGAATGCTTGAAAACTGGGAAAGAATTTTTGCACCTACTCTCTGTGACAAAGGCCTCATTTCTAAAATATAAAGAGAACTGAGTCAAATGTACAAGATTACATGTCATTCTCTAATTGATAAATGATCAAAGGATATGAACAGGGAATTTTCAGAGGAAGAAATTAAAGCTATCTATAATCACATGAAAAAATGCTCTAAATTATTATGGATTAGAGAGAGACAAATCCAAACAACTCTGAGGTACCACATCATACCTATCAGATTGGCTAACATGACAAAACAGGAAGATGATAAATGTTGGAGAATATGTGAGACAGGTGGAATACTAATTCATTGTTGGTGGACCTGTGAGCTGTTCCAACCATTCTGGAGAACAATTTTGAACTATGCCTAAAGGGCTACAAAAATGTGCATACTCTTTGACCCAGCAATATCACTTCTGGGACTCTATCCCAAAGAGATCATAGAAATGGGAAAGGGTCCCACATGTACCAAAATATTTATAGCAGCTCTCTTGGTGGTGGCCAAAACTGGGGAATGGCTGAACAAATTGTGGTATATGAATGTAATGGAATACTATTGTGATACGAGAAACGATGAATAGGAAGACTTCAGGGAAGCCTCAAAAGACTTAAATGAACTGATACTGAGTGAAAGGAGCAGAACCAGGAGAACTTTGTACACAGGAAAAACCACAGTGTGAGAGGAATTTTTCAAATAGACTTAGTACTTCATTGAAAATTTCCAGTGAACTCAAGGCAAAGTGCCTTCCACATCCAGAGAAAGAATGATGGAATTGAATTGCAGATAGAAACAGACAATTTTCTTTGGTATTATATTTTGTTTTGTTTCATAGTTTCTCCCATTCATTTTAATTCTTTTATGCAACAAGCGTTTAATAGGAATGTACATGTAGAACCTATATAAGATTGTATTCTGTCTCAGAGAGGGACTAGGAAGGGAGGGGGGAATTGGGGAGAGGGAATGGAAAAAAAATCTAAGATATATGGAACTGATGATCAAACACTGAAAACGAATAATATAATTCAATTAAAAAAAGGGAAATGCTTATTTTCTGCCAGATGGCTGAATAATAAGTGTTGAAGTTAAGAAATGAAGCCAAATGCAGTTATACCACAATAATCAGGATTACTTCCTGTTGACTATATTCCTGAATGCTCTCATTATGTCCTTATTCCTTAGGCTATAGATGAGAAGGTTAAGCATAGGGTTTATGACAACATAGAACACAGCAACTCACTTCATCTGCTCCCTGGAGGACTTGGGTGTCATGTAAGAAATTATTAGTGTCCCATAAAAAAGAATGACCACAATGAGATGGGAGCCACAGGTGAAGAATGCCTTGAGTCTTCCCGAGGTTGTCTTCATCCTGATGACAGCCAGTATAATAGCACCATAGGACATCAGGATCAGGGTCACAGGTACAAGAAGAATCACTATACCCATGAAGAAAATGGTCATCTCTGCTTTATGAATGTCTCCAGATGCCAGGGTCAAAAGAATGGGCATATCACAAAAGAAATGGGCAATCTTATTGTCTCCTTGGTAGGGGAGGCATAATGTGAATAGAGTGTCAATTGAGGATGTAACAATACCACTGACCCAGCATCCTAATGCCAATTGACCACACATCTTCCCTGTCATGATGATAGAGTAATGCATGGGGTTGCAGATTGCCAAGTACCTGTCATAGGACATCACAGCTAGCAGCAAACACCGAGTAGCTCCAGATACAATGGAAAAAAATATCTGAGCTGCACAGCCCATGAAGGAAATGATATTCCTTCTAGTCAACATGTGAATTACTGCTTGGGGAACTATGACAGTAGAGAGGCCAAGGTCAGCCAGAGACAAGTTACAAAGGAAAAAGTACATGGGTGTATGGAGTTGTGAATCAGTTAGAACTAGGTAGATGAGGAGTAAGCTCCCAAGCACAGTGCCTAAATAGACCCCCAAGAACAATAAAATGAGTAGCAATAGAGTCTGAGGGTCATCAGAAAGTCCCAGAAGCAGAAATTCTGTCACCCTGGTATGGTTGTTCTGGTTCATGTTGGATGTTCCTGTTTCTTTTGAAAGGATCCAACCTATATTTCATGTAGAGATGTAACCTCAGCATCATAAAATCTTTGAGTTGAAAGGGACCTGAGATGTCATCTGAGTCAACTTTTTACTGAACCATCTATATCTGCAGTGAGAATATTTCCAAAGATCATTTTCACTCATGAATAGTGAAACCTAAGAAAAGAAAGTAGTTTTATTATTTGACATCCAAAGCATTCAGAAATATTCTCTAAATAATAAGCCAATATATAACATGTCATGGGGTTGTAGAAAGGATGTGACTTAGGTAGTTTCCGAGTCTTAATGGCAGCCATAAGTCTCTCGTCAGAAAATGGCAAAGTTCCAGGGAGGAGAGAAAGCAGCAGGGAATGATCCATTGGAACTGGAAGGTTGAATGATCATGGTATTATCTGCCTTTAGCTTCCTTTCCTATCATTTGTGTCCATGAACTTAAATGGTAATTGGTCAAAAAGTCTTGCTGCAATGTTACAATACACTAATGTGAAACTAATATGTAACGATCACCCACTTTTCTTCTCTTTCTATTTTATTACTAACGTCCCTTCTTATATTTTCTACTCTCCACCCACCTCTGCTTACACCAACCCTCACAACATGTTCTACAATCCTGTAACACTGAACTTGTCATTCTTCAGATAACGTACTCCACCTTCCATCTCTGGTATTTTTATTGGCAGCTCCTAACGTGTGGAATGCTGTCCCTCTTCATTTACAACGTCCGACTTCTCTCTCTTTTCTCAATCCCAATTGAGATCTCAAATTCCTGATTCCCTTAATTCCAATGCATATTATGTGTCACATATTTTCAATTTATCCTGTATCTAGCTTGTTTGAACATTGCTATTTGCATGTTATTTGTCCCTTAAGACTACGGGCTCCTTGAGATCAGGAACTACCTTTTGCCAGTCACTCAATAAACATTTATGAAGTGCCTCCTGAGTGCCAGGCATTGTGTTAAGGATATCAAGAAGGGTAGAGGAGAAATCCTGCCTTTGAAGAGGTCACAGTCTAATGTGGGAGAAAACACGCAACAGCTATGGACAAAGAAGTTCCATGTAAGACAAATAGGAAATAATCAACAGAAGCAAAATTTGAGAATTAAGATGATATTAATGACTATCTGTAGAACATGGGATTTTAACTTAGACTGAAAAAAGCCTGGAAAGCCAGGAGATAGAAATGAAAATAAAAAACATATCAGATAGAGTCAGTGAAAATATCCTTCCTAGAATGCCTTCTTTGGGGAACAAAACGCAGGCTAGTGTTACAGGATTGAACAGTGTATGTATGTCAGACTGGAAAGGGAGGGAGAACTTAGTTTATGAATCACTTTGAATGTCAAACAGAGGGTTTTATATTTGATCCTGAGGATGACAGGCAACCATGTGAGTTTATTGAGTAGGGGTGTCATATTGTTCGACCTTGCACCTTAAGAAAGTATTGTTCCTGACAAAAATTTATTGCTTAATGAATGTTTTTGACTGAAAAGTCAACTGAAATATTGCTTGCTGCCAAACAGTTTCACTGACACACCTATTTTGTTATGACCTTTCTCCTCTAGCCTCCTATATTACTTTATTTTGCAATAATCATGTGAAATTGGGTGTTATAATTTTCTCTTTTAGGATCCTACCTGCACAATGAGTGAAAGGAAGAGACCTTTTCTCCACTTCATGTTTTCTCAGCTTCTAACATATTGTTCTGCTGAAAATACATCTATAATTTATGTCTGTTGAGTGGGTGAACCAGTGATCCAGTGTCCTACCTTCAATTTAATAGCATCTGAATTGATATTTCTTAGACCATTGCTTTGTCTAAAGGAACCTCTATGGAAGTATTTAGGGCAAAGGCCCCCAAAGTTTCCAACTTTTTCAGTGATCATTAATAAACTAGGGGAATAGCTAAAGGAAATTCAAGGGATAATAGCCTATAATACATCACTGAAGAAGACTATCGCTCAGGACCTGTGGCAACTCCATCAGTACCTCCAGGTGCAGTAGTATGACCAGTCTAAATCTGCCTTGTTCCCTTTACCAATATTCCAGGGTTAGTTGAAAGAAAAAATGACTATGCTAGATGAATATGGATTATGGAAGATCCTCTATGCTTTGTTTTCAATAAATCCTGATAAATATGGTAGGCTTTGTTAGTGGTAAATTGGAAGGTATTACTCTGAATTGAGCTATTTCCTTGATGGAGAAGGGTCAATGTGGAGCCAATGGTGCTTTCTACAAAACTATTCTATGATACATTGGTTAGGGGAAAGTACATTGGATTTGGAAAGAGACAATATAGATTTTGGTGACCCTTTGGTGTTTTTTGTTGGTATGATCTGGGTCAAATCACTTAACATCTTTTTACTCCTCACCTGCAAATGCAATAGAATGAAGTAGACACTCTCTAAAGTCACTTCAAAATTTACATCTGTCATCTGATGATCCTTTCTTGGGTAGTTGCTATAGATCAACTACTTCAATAAATGTTTATGCTTTTCCTTTAAGGTAATTTTTAGAGTGTTACTGAAATTTTGGGGATTGTCTGTGGGCAAAGCTATCCCTTATTTGGTAAATGGATTTACTTATCAAATCCATCCATGGTTGTGATGATCAGCAAATATAATTTGAAATGATGTATACATTCCCTTTTATTCCATTTTGGAACAAGAGGTGGTATTCATATTCTTTTATGTACATGCATACCCTATTCAGTCATTACCTACTTCATGACATTCTCTATTTTGATTTGCTTCTTCCTCTTTCTCTTCCCTCTCTCTTCTCCTATCATTTACTCTTTCCCCCTCTCTTCTTCTTTCCTCTCCTACCTTCTTCTCTTGCTCAAATTGAAAGGTCAGAAATACGAGCAAAGTAACAAACTCCATTCTGAATTAACTTTAAAAAACCTTTAACCTGAATTAACTTTAGTACATATATTACAAATATGCAAATTTGAACAAAAGTATAATTTTTTTTGTGAACAGTACCTGTTTCATTTTTTCTTATTATCTCTGAAGCATCTAACACAGTGCTTGACACATTAGTGTTGGTTGATTGCAGAAGAGAGTGATGGGTGCAGAGTATTGAGCTATAATTGAGATGAGTAGGAAGAAGTGACCCCAGCACATGGGAAAGGAGCCTTACACGAGGTCAAGAATTGTTGAGACCATTAGCTCCCTACAGATGATTTAATGAAATCAAGGAAAATGGAAAGAAATCCTATTATGAAATAAGACTAGATTAAAAGAAAATTCAGTGCAATCATGATACAAAGTCTTGTGATTTGTAAGATAATGCCTTTAAAACTTCTTCAACAAGTGTGTCCAGTTCCCATCCTCCTCTACTTCAATGCAAATTTCTTACCTCCTAGCACCTCAGGAAAACCAGAATCACCTATTCAATTTTAGGATGCAGTTTTGTTTAATTATGATAATTGTAACTGTATTTTCTTCTATTTCTCATAGAAAATGTACCATTTTTTAACAGGCTTTTGAATCTAAGTATAAGATGCTAAATACCAATGATAACATGGCTTCTACTGAGTATTTAACATTTTCCAAATCCTTGACTTACAAGTGAATTTCGATAATAACTTTTGATCATTATTTGGAAATAACCTTTAAAGAAAATATTGACTATTTGAACCGGTGATCATTCCAACTGAATCTGTCTACATTCCCTTCCATGTGGCTCTTGATTATCTAAATCAATCTTGTCTTCTTGTTGAACAAAATCTTTGAGGATGCCTATGTTTGCTAGTATCTTAAAGAAATAAATAACTTCTCTTCAGAAATATTCAGAATTTTAGGCTAACTTAGCTTTATAGTGCCCCTAATTAATGAAAATAAATGAAAATTGATTGTCCTGATTTCCTGCTACATTACAAAATCTTGTCTTCTTGGTCAATAAATAAGATAGAATTATTTGGGTAAAATGATTGGGAGTTGGCATGCTTGGATTCTGGTACAGATCCCACTTTAGATTTGCTCCTTTTGTATTTACATTTTCCCTGTTCCTTTCTTCTCTTCTTAACACTACCAACCTGAGATCTTGATTAAGTTCCAAAGGTCCCAGAGGGCTAACTCCAGGAGAATGTACTCTGAGATTAAGTGAAGGTACAAAAAAGAACAAATTCATAAAGTCATGTAATCACATAGATGCGAGTAACTTGAGAGCTCATTTAATGTAATCTATGTCTTGTTGTTATCTTTCCAAAAACTTATTGTTTCTTCTAAAAATTTCCAGAAAGATAAAGTTATCTTAATATTATGCATCTCTAAGTCCTATCCTTATCCTCTGAATATGCTTTAGTTTATTGTCTTTCTCCCTAAGATGTGGTCCCCAGAAATATACAAAGTAGAAGAATGCTAGTCTGACCTCTCTTCTCTGGCAACTTTGCTTCTATGATCGCATTGACTTTCTTGATTGTCATGTCCCATTATTTGGTAAAATTAAGATTTTAGCACACTGGAAACCATGTATTTTTAAAAGATGAACTGTTATTTGCCCACATCTACTTTTGCACAGATTGGTTTGAGCTGATCTAGGAATTTATATTTGTGCATATTACATTTCTTGTTTTTAATTGTCTTTTTGTTTCATTTGTCAAGAATATTTTGGATCTCGATTTTTACCTCAAAGTTTATCTAAAAGAAGGTTTTTCATATTCATATTATTCATTACCTAATCCAAATAATTGATTCCTAAAGATAAGTGACTTCTGTATGAGAAACCAATGGAACAACCAATTCCCTCCAGCTAGATCTCACTTTTTCCTTGACATTTTTAGTGACAAAAATGGTGAAAATAAGCACTTGGGAGAATGTCTCAGAATTTCCCATAATGGGTTTGAGTTTTTCATGGAGACATAGTTGAAGATCCTGAGTAAAAACCATGAGGTTCAGAGGATATTAAAGATTGTCAGACTGAAAGTTAGATATTGGAGGAGAATCAGAATTTCTATGAGATAGTTGGTCTTGACATTTGAAATCTTGCCAATAGATAGTAATCTAGGTGAAAGATGCTACTTTGTACCCAGGGATCTCTAGATAGTGACAGAAGCCTGATTTCAACAGATCAATATGAAACATCAAAATTCATGACAGAATTCTAAGATGGAGAGGTCAGTTGGTCCACAGAGGCAATATTATTCAAACCTCTCATTTGCTAAATGAATTGCCCAAGGTAACAGAAGTAGTAACCATTAGAGCTGGAATTTGAATCCAGGTTCACTAACCAGTTCTCTTTCTATTATGTCATGGACCACCTTGGACATTGAAACACCTATTACTGGATATAAACATTCTGTGATCTTCTACAGATGGATTAAATGAGGTTTAAATAGATACATCACTTCCTCCTTTATTATCTAGAATTACATTTTGTAGGTTATTTATTTAGTGTTTCTTTATTAGATCATCACTAAGCTTGTGTGAGGTAGGATATTTTTT
Organism: Notamacropus eugenii; assembly: GCF_028372415.1. NCBI lineage: Eukaryota > Metazoa > Chordata > Mammalia > Diprotodontia > Macropodidae > Notamacropus > Notamacropus eugenii. The sequence continues at coordinate 452,012,492 of NC_092872.1, read as the reverse complement.
TTTCTGAGTGACTATGGTGGACTACTTCCTCTCTCTTTTGGCCGGTAAGTATGAATAGGAAAAAAGATGATTTTTAAAAGCAGAACATTAATAATACTTGATATTTATGTAGTGTTTTAAGGTTAACAAATCACTTTATGTAGGTTTTAACACATTTAATACAACAATCCTGTGAGGTAGGTGCTATTATTACCTTTTTAAAAAAACACATATAAGGATTTTGAATTCTAGTGTCACAGAGCGAGTTAGTGTCTGAGGAAGGATTTGAATTCAAGTCTTTTTAACTCCCAGGCCAGCACCATAGTCACTGCTCAATCCTTCCTAATTATGAATAATGTAATAGCATTCAGCATCAATGAAAATTTCACTTCATGCAAGCTGTCACACAGGATTCATTTTAGGACAGATCTTGAGGACGTTCTGTTGGTGGTGGGAGACAGAGCTCCACGTGGAAGCTCATCTGCCTATTTCCATAGTCATGTGGAATACATTAGCATGTCATATTCTGTGGAAAGGTGTTCTTAAAGCAAAAAAGTATAAATTTGGAGGGGTGCGTAATACAAATCCCTTTGAAACATCGACTATTAAAATCTCCTTTCTTATTAATGTTCACTTTGCCCCTCCTCTGTCCTAAAGCAAGTATTCTCACCTGAATGGCAGAAAAAAACAGGAAAATGTCTCATAGAAAGTGAAAAGACTTCAAATGCAGACTATAAAAATGCAGAGAGCTGAGAAGTAGCCTGTGGGTAGGATAAGAAGCACAATAATCTTGTTCAGAATTCAAGAACACAATAAGGACAGGAAGAGATAACATGGGCAATGAGAAGGGGAGAAGAGTAGAAAACTGGCTCAAATCAGCCCCTTCATCAGAAAATATCCTTGCTGGTTCAGAGTACTTACCTTTTTAGTAAAGACTGATTATTTGAGAATAGTCTCAGTTTAATGGGCTATGTGCTCTCTGGCGCATCTAATGTACTCTGGAGGATTCTTCCTAATTACAGTAGACCTGGTGCTTTATGTTTCTGTTTAGGAAGGTATTCTGGTATTATCAAGGGGGAAATTATAGTGCAGATGTCTCAGTGCTACATCCTTAGTTTTAAACTCTGGATATTGTCTTTCTCTTCCCACCCCTATTTTTTATGATTCCACAGGTAGGTGCATAGAAGGATGAATATATAACTAGGTATATGGCCTACTGGATTTTTGCTGTCATACCAGCCATACTCTCCTCGGTTTAAAACAATATGTACTTTTTTATCCTAGCTTTCATGGCTTGTTTTTCTAAGGAAAAATCACTTGAAAGGTTCACAAACTATAATCATCAACATAATTCTATGATATTGATGTTTGGTGATACTTGGGTATTTGAAATTAGGAACTAGAAAAATGGAATCTCAGAGTTGGTTCTCTCCAGAGGCAATTTAGGCCAGCCTAAATGATCAAGTGTTACTAGAACAACCTTGACAACAGGACACATTGATCCTACTTGATCACTCCATGTGATCTTACCACCTCTTGTAGTAGTGTATTCCAATTTTGGACAATTGTTAATTATTTAAAATATTTTCTTATACCTTTGAAATTGACTTCTTTATAACTTTTACCCATTGTCCTAGTCTGGTCTTCTGCCAGAGTTGCAACTATCATGGGTCTAGTATGTTTTCATATCAAGGAACCAATATTTAGAGCGGATGTGATTCATCAATGAGGTGATGGCTGTCCTCACACCTAAACTCACAGTCTTTCATGGACCCTCCTCACAATACAACTACCACTGGATGACTTTCCCCATTGTGGAATTCCTATAGACTTTTGCTTCCACTTCTTATAGGAACATAGGCCACACTCTCTGGTGGATGAGCCATCACATTCCTAAGCCAACTCCACCATTGACCTCACCATCATCTGTGCTATTTCAGTCTCCCTTTTCCAGCTAAATTTTCCCTGGGAACAATAATTTCTAGTTATTTTTAGTTTCTCCTCCTCTCTCAAGCAGTAAGCAGATCATTTCTCATCTCTTTTCAATATAGTGATCATTCAAACACGAGTTCATTATGACCACAATTTTCTCTAGGATAAATATTCTCATTGAGAAGATAATTTACTCCTAATCCATGAAAATATGTCTTCATTGACCAGGTCATTTCATGGTTGACTATCTGCCTTTCATTGTATTCACTTCTCCTCACTGGTTGTTATGTTTCTCTCTCATTTTTGAAGAGCACCATGATATCAAGATGGTGGCATGACTTGCAGTTGACTTTGATTTGAGTGAGGGAGGGCTGTGCAAGGTCACCAACCTAGCTTTCTTTTCCTGAATCATCAATATTTATTGGTATTCCTCTGATAAAAATTTCATTCTTTAAATATTGAAGGAAGTGATAAGTGCTATTCCAGAGCTGATTTTTAACCAACAAAAAAGAAATGAAGTAGAAATGAGAATCTTGAATGGAAGTAAACACTATATCTTTACATTCTTGTTAGAGAATTTATACAGATGATTTGCAATATGAGATACATTACAACAATTTCTTAAATATGTCTTACACACAAAAAAATGTGGCAAATATAATCTAGAAAGTGACAAAATAGACTTCTATAATCCATTGTTACCCTAACATTCTATGAATTTGTATTAATGAATCTATATTACCATGAATTAATAAGCCTCAATTCTTCTGAGTATCTCTTTAGAAGTCAAGACAAGAACAAGAATTGTAGAGGATGAGGGGACATGACAAATTATAATCTTTGCCATTGGAGAAAGTGCCCATTTCAATAACATGGTAGTTCTATTTTAAGTATTTGAATTAATGAATGAAAGTATATACTTGATCAATGAGGGTTTTTTAATATATAATTTATTTTCCAGTTCTTAACATTCACTTCCACAAGAATTTGAATTCAAAATTTTCTCCCCATCTCTCCCCACCCCCACCCCAGCACAACATGCACCCCATCCACCCTTCCTCCAGTTTGTCCTCCCTTCTATTACCCACCCTTCTTCCATTCCCTTACCCCTCTATTTTTCTATAGAGCAAAATAGATTTCTATATTCCATTGCCTGTATGGCTTAATGTCCAGTTGCATGCTAAAACAGTTTTTAGCATTCATTCTTAAAGCTTTGAGTTCCATATTCTTTCCCTCTCTCCCTCCCCACCCACCCTCATTGAAATAATAAGCAATTCAATATAGGTCATACATGTGTAACAATGTAAAGCACTTCCATAATAGTTATGTTGTAAAAGACTAACTACATTTCCCTCTGTCCTATCCTGCCCTTCATTTATTCCATTCTCTACCTTGACCTGTCTTCCCACAATATTGTTTGCTTCTGATTATCCCTTTCCCCAATTTGCTGTCCCTTCTATTATCTTCCCTCTCCTATCCCCTCCCCCTTGCCTTCTTGCAGGGTAAAATAGATTTCCATATCCAACTGAGTGTGTGTTATTCCCTCCTCAAGCCCAATCTCATGAGAGTAGGGCTCAATTATTTCCTTTCATCTCCCCCTCCTCCCCTCCATTATTTCTTCCCTCTTTTATGTGAGATGATTAGCTACATTCTACCTCTCCCTTTCTCTTACTCCTAGTATATTCCATTCAACAGTAAATTTTGTTTTTTTTACATATCCTCCCTTCATATTCATTTCACCTTGTACTCTCTGTGTGTATATATACATATATATGTACATATACATAAACACATATCATATATATACATTCACACAAACACCAATGTATATATTCATACCTACACATATATAATATGCATATATATTCTTAGCCATACACACCTACACACACACACACACACACACACACACACACATTCCTTTTAACTGTCCTAATACTGAAAAAGTTGACCAATGAATTTTACTAGATCAAGACTAGTAAAACTAGACTAGGCAAGTGTTATCCATGATCTGAAAAAGAATGGTTTGATGTTTTTAAAAAATTACACACTCACTTACTGCATGGTTACCATAGACTAAGAAATAGGATATTACAGTATTAGAGGTAGATGCAGCACAGAACATATTACTCAAAAGGTTCAAGTTTGATAAGAGATAGACTACATCTACATAAACAACTATTACATGTATTTGGTTAAATATAAGTCATAACTGCCCTTAGGCTTGGACCAAGGAAAGGATTTCAATAGACAGAGGATAGGGAATGGGTGTTATGGTCATAGAAGCCTAGAAAGGTATATTCAGAAGCACAGAGGCAACAGATGACAGGATGAAATTGAGAAACAGCTATTAGTCCATTTGCGTTATAGGATATGTTAAGGTGAGTGGTGTGAACTTATCCTGTTTGAAAGATAAATTGCCATTATTATACTCCATAACGTCATGTTAGACAACTTGGCTTTTAGTATATGAGGTTGTGTCTTTGATAAAGGGTATTGCTGACGTAAATGAGATTGGTGGGGTTAGAAAAGGAATTCTTTTATTAGGAATTAGTCAGCATGCCTTTCCTCATTATGATCCTCAATATCCTTCTGCATTAACCCACTCATGAAAGGTCAGAGTGAAAATGGTCAGCATGGTTGGAGGGAATGAAGATCTGATCTCTAATTCTTTTTTCCTATTCCCTTCCTGTTATGTTTATATTGAAGTGATAAAATAGCTGATATGATGAGCTATCTGTTAATATAAAATATATCTTGAGGAAGCAAAGTCTTAGAGGAAACTTAGCTGAGATGGCCAAGGTAGGCTTATCATACACAGAGATATACCTCCTAATTGCTGTTGTCACTTGACCTATGGCACTATTTACCAAAGATAAATGTGGTTCCATGGTCTAATGAGAGATATGACACCTGGACCATGCGTAGCTTTTGAGATGAAATTTCAAGGGTGAACACTTAGATGTCTAGGCACTGATGATGGTTGCTATTTCCATGGTGATTTCACACAAAACCAAACCTGCCCTTCCTTTCTGCCTCCTTCCCATTCCATTAAATAGAATCAAAAGAAATAATACAGAAGAAGCAGTTGGGCATGGTACAGAAACTTTTAAGTATGATTCCTGGTAGTAGTTTTCTGGAATGACTGTAGTTGCATTCAGCTAGGCACAGGAATGGCAGTAGAGAAAGGCTTTCACTGTTTTTAAACTCCCTCTTGGTGTCAAACATTAAGTGAAGTAGTACCAGTCAGAACACCTCCTAGTTGGAGGAAGGCCCCTATTTACCTTTACTTCCATAAAACATGCTTTATCTTTTCATATAAGTGGGGAGACAGAATAGTGTATTAAAGGAAAATGACAAGAGCTTAGGAATCTTCTCTCCCAACAGAGGTGGAGTGTGGCAGCATGAATTTGTGGAAGTGTTGACTATTACCTTTCAAACTGGCAGGACAATGAAAAATCATTTAAAAAATCATGTGTGTTGATGAATTGGGATGTTTTGTAAAGAAAACCATGGCACAGTAAAGAAGAAGGAAAAAAATAGTACTGATTTGATGCCAGAAGACCAAGGCTGCAAGGTGATTCAGTGGAGGGAGTTTTGGCTCTGGAATCAGGAAGACCTGAACTTAAATCCATCCTTAGACACTAGCTTTGTGGCTTATCACTTAACCCAGTTTGCATCAGTAAAATGAGCTGGAGAAGGAAATGGCAACCTACACCAGTATTTTACCAAAATAACCCCATGGATAGCATGGTCTGTGGAGTCATGAAGGGTTCAACACTATTGAAGAAAAACCATGATTCTTTCTCTTTCATCTGTATGACTTTAGATAAACCCTTTTGGACCTCAATTACTTTGTTTTGTAAAATGAAAGTATATAAAATGTTATAATCTCACAACACCCTTCTTTTCAGTTCACTTTGCATCGGTTCATTTACTTCTTGCGATATTTTTCTGAAACTGTTCCTCTCATCATTTCTTATATCACCAAAGTATTCCATTTCATTCATAAACCACAATTTATTCAGCCAAACCCCAATCAATGAACATCTAATTTATTTCTCGTTCTTTGCTACCACAAAACTGCTGCTGTGAATATTTTGATGTAAATGAGTCCTTCATGAAAAATATTTTTATTAGAAATAAAGAATAGAAATTAAAGGATATTAAGTGGTTATAGTTGACATAAAAGGATTTTGCTTCCCAGCTGACTATAATAGGAGAATTTAGTTTGTGAAGGGTGGAAGAACACCCATTCTACATAATGGGTGGCAAGGGAATGATGGCAAGGCTAGATGTCTTTAGCAGAAACTTCTTTGTCCTTCAGTATCAGCAACAGAGTTTTCTTTCCTGTCTAGATATCCCCTCAATTCACATTAAAAACTTCACAGATTTTTGGTCTAAGGATTTTCTTTGTTCTCTTATTGCTTGGAAAACATTCTAGTGGATCCCTGTTACACATGATGCTTACTTTTTCTTTATTTTTTTGTGTCTTTATATAGGTTTTCTCATTTAATACTTACAACAATCTGGTGAGGTAGATGTTATTATTATCCATTTTTACACAGAAAAAAGTTGAGGTTGATAGAAACTAAATAACTTGTCTAGTGTCACACAGTTAGTAAATGTCTGAGGCAGGATTTGAACTCATCTTTTCAATTCCCAGCCCAGCACTCTAGTTACTGCTCAACCCTTCCTTATTATGTATGATGTACATACTGCCTGTATCAAAGAAAATTTCATTTCATTCAAGCTGTCATTCACAATTCATTTAACCAGTTCCTAAGGAGTTTGTGCTGGTGAAGAGAAACATAGCTCTCATGAAAATTCATCTGCCTATTTTCATTGTCAAGGTGGGAACAATGGCATGTCAGATTTGATGAAAAGGAATTCTTAAAACAAAAAGTGAAAAATCAGAGAGGGACTTAGTTCAAATCCCCTTGAAACATTTCCCTTCTCCTGTAAGCCTGTCCACATAGTCCTTTCTCAGTGTTAAATCTAGCATTCTTACCTGTATGGCAATAAAGAACAGGAAAACATCTCATAGCCAGTAAACAGACTTCAAGTGTAGAATATGGAACAGTGAAGCTGAGAAGTAGCTCTGGGTAGGATGGAAACCATAATGATCTTGTCCAGCAATCAGAGAGCACATTTGAAGTTCTTCTAAAAGGGACAGGAAAAGGGAAGGAAGATAGGTAAAGGGAAGAGGAGAAGAGTGGAAAATTGACTTAAATTAGCTCTTACTATCAGAAAATATCCTTGGTATTTCAAAGTACTTTCCTTTCTTAAAGGGCTAGTTCCTTGAGATTTTAATGAGAGTTTAATGGGATATGGGGTGAGCTAGTCTGTGGAGCCTCTAATATTCTCTTGAAGATTTTTCCTCATTAGGGTTCAGGATGGCATTCAGGTGTTATCAAGGGTGCCATTATACTGTAGGTGACTCAAAGTTACATCCTCAACTCTGAAATCTTTCCTTCTCCATATTCTTTGCAAGCTCATAGGTGGGGGCATAGAAGGATGACTTAACTAGGTATGTGGACTACTTGACATTTGCCATGGTGACAGATATATTCTCATCTGTTTATACATTTCTGAACCTAGATTTCATGGTTTGTTTTCCTAAGAAAAAACATAATTTGCAATGCCTATAAATTATGTTCATTAGTGCAATTTTAGGATCTTGGTATTTGGTGAAACTTTGATATTTCAAATTTGAAGCTAGAAGGAGAGGATCTCAGGTTGCTACCTCAAGGGTTATCTAGGTCAGTCCAAATGAGCAAGCATTTCCATAAATTTTTGACAATAGATCATCTTGGCCGTGCTTGATCACTTCAAGTGATCTCACCACCTCTGAAGTAGCTCATTCACTTTTTCATAACTATTAATCATTCAAAGAGTTTTTTCTTATAGGGTTGAAATTTGCCTTTCTGTAAGTTTTATCCATTTTCCTAGTCTGGTCTTCTGCTAGAGTTGTGACTAGCATGAGCTGAATGTGTCTTCGTAGCAGGGCACCAGTATAGAAAGAAGACTCATCATTGAGGTGATGGCTGTCCTCATAACTATTTTTACTATCTTTCACTGGCCCCTCTCACAGCATAGCAACCCCAGGCAGGCTGGCTCATTGTTGCATTCCTATGCTTCTATAGAATTTTGTTTCCATCGCTTGCCATCTCTTCCATGTTCAACATGCTTGAAAATAAATTTTACTTGACCCGTAAAATAAAAAGCACCCTTTGGAGAATTGGACATCACATTCTTGAGTGAATCACACCATTGGCCACTGTTCTCCATGCTGTTGTAGCATACTATTTGCAGATAATTTTTTACAGAAATGTACATTTCTAGTTACACCTCCATTCTTTAACACAAGATGGAACAATTCTGATCTCTTTTCAATATAGCAACCATTCTAATACGTGAAGACAACAGCGCTGCTAATTTCCCTTGGATGAGCATTCTCAAATGACTCAATTATCTTCATGTGACATGATAATTTATTCCTGATTTATAAAAATATGTTTTTGCTAGGCAGGCCATTTCATGGTGGATTTTCTGCCTCCTTAAATTGTCTCCTCTTCATTATTGAAAGTCTGTATTTCCATATTTTAGTGTTTCTATCTTGCCCTGTCTATTGTACCTTCCTTTGCATTCTCCTTCCTGATTTTTTCCTAAAGGAAGAAGTTTTACTTAGTCCTATTCCAATAGTTGTTCTTAGAATTTTCATACCTTCAGAGGCTCCTCCTCATCCCTCTACCCCTCCTTTCATTACTTAAATTGTCAATCTGCTGCCTAAATGATAGTACATAGAATTTGATCTGCTTAGGAAATCTTTCAAGTTCCTCACCTTGGGAAATACATTTTTCTTAATGAAATCTCCAAGACTGAGCTAACAGAGTAATACTCTCCACATCCCCTGTTCCACCTTTGGACCAGGAACCAGATTCCAGGGTCATCTGGTGCTGGGAAAATATTTGTGAAGATCTCAATAAGGTCCAAAGGGAAACAAAAGAGCTAAACAGAAGCCTCCTACATGTGAAATTTAGTGGTTTGAGAGGTGATAATTATGGAGATAAGTAGAAGCTCCTGGATCCAAGTTTTTTAACTTTAGGTCTACACATTACTCACGTCTTCCTGTATGCGTTTATGTCAAAATCATCTTCCCCTTTACTAGGGCTCATGCAGGAAACTCAAACTACTAACACAACTACTGTGGATCCAGAGAAAACCCAAACTGTAGCCAAGTTCTTGGTTTTATTTCATTTTTTAGAAATTTTTAAGTATCTTAATGTCATTTATTAGCATTTCACATGTTTCTCATCCCATAATGTACTTTATTCTCATTCCCTCTATCTATGTATATCCCTTTTATATTTCATAATAGATATAAAATTCTCAGTATTAACAAGTATCATCTTCCTTATAGTGAGGTAAACAGTTTGCCCAAAATGAGTAGCAAGTTTTTCTTTTCTCCGTTTATTTTTTTATGACTCCCTTGAGACTTGCATTTGAAGATTGATTTCTACTGAGTTCTGGCCTTTTTATCAGGAAGGTATGGAAATCCCTTATTTCATTGAATGTCCATCTCCTAAAATATTATGCTCAGCTTTACTGGGTAATTAATCACTCACTGGTCTCTGCTGGACTCTGAATATGAATTTTTGTTAAAGGTTCTCTAAGGTTCATTTTCAACAAATCTTGAAATATATGGTAGCTTTTGTTAAGGGAAATTTGAAGGTATTGTTCTGAACTGAGTTGTTTTGTGATGCAAAAGGAAAGTCCCTTTTGGAGAAACTATTGGCAGTTCAGCATGGAAACTATGTAGAGTCTACAATGGTTTCTATGAAAACATCCTGTGATACAAGGTTTAGTTCAAAGTACACAGGATTTGGAGTTGGCGGCTGTAGATTCAATTATCCCTTTGGTACTTATTGCTTCTGTGATCTGGGACAAAACACTTAACATATCTTTACCCCTGCAAGATTTACATCCTTTTTCTGATGATCCTTAATTGTGCATTAAACTAAGATTAACTACAACTTTGAAAGGTACTTTTTAGAGCATAAGTGAAATTTTGTGAATCCTCAGACAGAAGGACTGTCATGTATTTAAGGCATAGATATACTTATGATTCTTTTACATGGCTGTGATGATCAGCACATGGTTTTTGAAATGATGGATGGTATATGTATTCATTCCCTTTCATTCCATTTTCGAATAAGACTCAGCATTCATGCCATTATATATATACATATATATGTATACATACATACATACATACATACATACATACATATATATATGTATATATATGTATGTATGTATATACACACACACACACACACACACAATCCTACTCAGTAATTATCTTCTTCATGGCATTCTCTATTTTCTTTTTCTTCTACCTCTTTCTCTTCCTTATTCCTGTCCTTTCTTGTCATTTACTCTTTTTTTCTACTTCTATTTATTCCTTTCCTATTATCTTCTCTTATTATATCTTCTGCCTCCCTCTCCTCTTCCTTCCCTTGCTCTTCTGTCTTTTTCTTTTCCTCTTCCTCTCCTGTGTTCTCCTTCTTCTCTTCCTCCTTCTCTTCTCCTGTCTTTCTCTTTTCTTTCCAGCTGAACTTTTGTGATTAGCCAATCTTAATTTCAACACCTAATATGAGTTCTACCCTCAAGGACACTTCTCCATTTAGTGTAACTATAATAGTAATGTGCAACAAAAGGAAGGTGGGCTACTTAATACCCTTCCCTGATTGGTTAATCTTTCTACATAAAAATAGTGAATATCTCAAGGAACAAAGGACTTGGCAGGTAAGGCTTCAGTTTCTCTGTACCTCCCCACCAAAAAAAAAAAAAATAGCAATATTATTAAACATTTGGCATCTATTGTGGTTTTCAAAATGAAATTTCTCTTCTCCCCAAATCTTGGAAAAACCAGTCAATTAGACTTAGAAGTAGAGGACTAAGTGGCTTATACAGGGAAGTGTTGTAAATAAGATTCAGTCATGAAAAGGAATTAAATTATAACTCAGGAAAATTAGACCATCCAAGTGAGAAATGGACTTTTTAGCTATAAAGAAAATGTCTACCAGATTCTTGGGTAAGTGAGGCACAAGCAAGATTAAACTTAATGATGTGATCATCTTTGATGTGTTTTTGCCAGTTATCCTCTTCAACTTTGGTTTTCAGTCTTCTCTTCGACCTGGACCATTTGCCAATATTCTTTCTAAATGGTGGCACCCAGGACTGAACACAATACTCCAGATATCATATAAAAAGAAAGAGTGATGTGGGATTATCTATTTTCATATCCTGATAATGGTCATTGTTTTTTAAAATATAGAATCAAATATTATTGGATTCTCTGGCTTCCATTTGAAGCTATTGACTCACTTTAAGCTTTTCATCAGTAAAACTGCAAGACTTTTTCCATTATAAATTGTCATATACTCATGGCTACTCACGTATTATACAATAAAGATAATTTTTTACTATCTTGGTATAGAATTTTCCATTTTACCTGTTAAATATCATCTCATTACAGTGAATGTATAGTTATAGTATGCCAAAAATTACAGGAACTTATTACAGCCAGACTACAAGTTTGGTTCAGTCATTCAGTCAGTACCAAATCCATCTAATTTTGTAATTATGCTAATTATATCTCTCCAACCTATCCAAAAAGAATTTCATGAGAGATTTTTGCTAATTATTCTGCATAAATCTTGATATGCTTCTATACTCATAGAAGAATAAAGTAAGAACTGTACAAGAGAGGCTAAGAACTTTATTATCCTTTCAAAAAAATCAAATAAGATTAATTTGAGATCATCTTTAAAGAAGATATCTTATCACTCAGTGACTATTTTTAAAGTAATCACAAAGAAACCTTTTAAAGAATATGTTTTAGTACTTCATCTAGATTTAAAGGGAAGCTCAATTATGTCTAATTTCTGTACTCATTTCAATTTCTGAAAGTTGGAATATTTCCCCTTGTTCTGCCCTTTCAGACCTCTTTCATCATACTATGTTATAGGATTTAATGAAATAGAATAGTCAGAAATACAAACAAATTAGCAGGCAAACTGCATTCTGGAACTAACTTTCAAATACCTTTGACCCCAATTAACCTTAACATATGTATTCCAAATATGCAAATTTAGAAAATAAGACAATAGTGTATATATACATGACAATTCTTGTTCATTTTTTCTAATTATATCTGAAATATATGACAGTGCATGACATATGGTTCGTCCATTATTGTTGGTTGATTAATTGAGTCTTGAGTATTGCTATTCAACTGAAATGATTTGGAAGAAGTGATCCTCTCACTGGAAAGAAGCCTACTATCAGGTTATAGATGACTGAGTTCATTATCTACCTACATATAATTCCCATACTGGGAATCAAGGAACCCTGTTCCTAAACTTCTGTTCTACAGTAATGTTGGTAATTTCATTATAGGAAAAAATATTTAGCCTTGAATTTAATGGGTACCTCCTTATTAATTAATACTTTATGAAAATATGATATGACTTTTAGGACATTCCATTTGCACTGTCATATGCAATTCAATAACAATTAATTGTTGAAGCTGGCATCCAGTACATATATGACTTCCAGGTCTTCCCAAGCATCTAAAGAGATAATGAACATGGAAATTCCTTATATTCCCATAAGGAGCTCTACACATATTCCCCAGACTAGGTAACTCCAAACTCACACATACATCAAATCCCAATTTTCTCTTTCCTCTCTGCTCCCTATTCTCCCTCTCCTACTTTGATCCTCCTCCTGCTCACTGAAGACAGCAATCAGATTATCATAGGCCAATAACACTACCTGATCTGTGAGAAGCCAGCTGATCCATTATCTCTTCCCTAGCATTTCCTCCCTAAATGCACAAAAAGGTCGATCTCTATCTCTGTCTCTGTCTCTCACTTTTCTTGACTCTACTTCCTTCTACCTCTCTCCAGAACTGTTGGCCCATAACCTTGTGAATCATACAGATGATTCTAGGAAATCAAAAAAAAAGAATCTTATTTTGAAGTAAGTTTAGATAAAAAAGAGATATTATTCCCATCATCATAAAAGTCTTGTGATTGTTAAAATAATAGCTTTAAAACCTCTGCAAATAGCTCTACCTGATTCCCATCCTTCTCTTATTCAATCTAAATTTTTATTTTCTCCACTCTGAACATTTCCAGAAGTATTAAGTTATCTTAATAACTTAATAATGCATCCACTGAGTTCCCTCACCATCCTTGGATTATCTTTCAGTTTATCATCACTTTTTCTGAGATATGGTTCACACATCTATAGAAGAATGCATGTCTGACTGCTCTTGCTCTGGAATGCTTATTCTAAAATTTCCTTGTCTTTCTTGGCTATGAAGTCCCATTATTTAGTAAAATCAAGATTTCAGCACATTTTGAACCATGCCTTTTAAAAATATGTATGGTTGTTTTTCCACATTTATTCAATTGGTTTGAACTGAAGTATAGGAATTCATGGCTGTGCTTATTACATATCATGTTTTTAATTATACCTTTGTTTGAGTTTGTCAAGATATTTTTGGGTGTCAACTTTTCATCCGACATTTAGCTATCCAATATTTTATAATCATGAAATTCATGCCCTAATCCAAATCATTAATTCCTTAAGAAAAGGAAGTTGCTTCTATATGAGAACCCAACAGAACAGCCTTACAGCTAGTTTGATATTATTTTTTCCTACCTTTTTAGGAAGAAAAATGGTGAAAATAAGCCATGTCTTGGTGTCTTAGAAATCACCATAATTAGTTTGAGTTTTTTAATGGAGACACAGTTCAAAATTCTGAGTAAAAAGTATGATGTTCAGATGAGTTTGGAGACTAAGGTAATGAATGGTAGAAAGTGGAGTAGAATAAAAATTTCCCAAATATCATCCATCGTGACACATAAAATTTTGCCAAAAAAAAGAGTGATAAGCTAGGTAAGAGATGTTACTTTGAACTTTGGGATCTCTCAGGATCCTGACTTCTATTCATAAGTACAAGATAACACAATTCATGATAAAATTTTAAGATGGAGAGTTCAATTAGTCCTCAAAACAATCTTATCAAACTTGTCATTTTCCAAATGAGGATAATGAGTTCCAGAGGTGTTGAAACATTTGCCCAAGGTGACAGAAGCAGAAAGAATCAGAGCCGGGACTGGAATCTAGATTCACTGACTCCAGAGCCTGTTCTCTTTCAATTCTGTCATGGACTACTTTGGAAACTGAAACATCCCATGGTATTATATCAAAAATGTCCTATGATCCTCTACCTGCTGGGTTAATCAAGGTTGAAATAAATGTAACACTTCTTCATTTTGTGTCTTAAATCAAGTTTGGGGCATTTGCTATTCACCATTTCTTCCTTAGATCATTGCCATACCTGTGTAACATAGGGTATTTTTTTTCCTGAGTGAGTATAAGGGACTAGCTCCTCTCTCTCTTGGCCATTAGCTATGAATGTATAAGGAGATGGTTCTACTCTAGACCAGTTTTTCTTGCTATATTAATATCTAATGTTCATGTGGGCATTAAGGTTAACAAATCACTTTATGTAGCTTTTCTAGCTTAATATTCATAACAATCCTTTCAGGTGCATACTATGATTATCCTTTTTTCAAACAAGGAAATTAAGATTGATAGAAATTAAATGAATTGTCTAGTGTCACATAGCTAGAAAATGTCTGAGGCAGGATTTGAACTCAAATATTTTTAACTCCAAACCCAATACTCTAGCCACTGCTCAACCCCTTCTAATTATGGATAATGTAAATCATATCAGCATACTGCCTTCATCAAAGGAATTTTTCATTTAATGCAGACTGTCACAATGTATTCATTCCAGGTCAGTTTCTGAGGGATTTGAGCTGATGATAGAAACAAAGCTCTCATTTGGAAACTCATCGGCATTTTTCCACTACCAAGGGGAGAATATGGGCATGTCAGATTTGGTGGACGAGTGTTCTCAAAACAAAAATAAAGTACCAAGTCAGAAAGATGCATAATTCAAATCTCCTTAAATACTCAATATCAAATTCTCCCTTCTTCAGTAACCCTGTCCGCTTTGCCACTTGTCTGTTCTGAACCTAGCATTCCCACCTGGATAGTAGAAATGGACAGAAAAATATTTCATATCCTGTGAAGAAACTTCAAATGCAGAATATAGAGCAGACAGCTTAGAAGTAGCTTCTGAGTGGGATAGAAAACAGTGATTGTTTCCAGGAGCAAGGGAGCACACTTCAAGAGGGACAGGAGGAGAAATAGAAGGGAGGGAAGGGGAAAGAGAGAAGAGAGAAAAACTGATTCAAATAAATTTTGTCCTTCAGGATATATCTTAGGTGGTTCTGAGTACTTTCCTTTCTATTAAGGGGTGTTTCTTTGAGGATAGTCCCAGTTTAATGTGTCATGGTTTCAGCTTGTCTCTGGAGCATCTAACATAATCTGGAGAATTCCTCCTCATTAGGACAGACTTGGTGCTCTATGTTTCTATTCAGGACGATTTTTGGATATTATCAAGGGGAAAATTATAATGCAGGTGACTCAGTGCTACATCCTCAGGTCTAAACTTTGAATTTTTTTTCTCTACTTACTCATATTCTTTGTGACTTTCTAGGGAGGTGTATAGAAGGATGACTGAACTAAGCATGTGGCCTACTCAGTTTTTGCTATCATACAAGACATTTCATCTGTTTATGAGAATATGTACATTTCTAATTATATTACATAGTTTTTTTCTTAGGAAAAATAATTAAAAATTTCTGAATGTATTTATCAGCATGATTTCATAATCTTGGTGATATATGAATATTTGAAATCAGGAATTAGAATGAGAGAATCTCAGAGTTGATACCTCAGAGGTCATCTAGGCCAGCCCAAATGATCAAATGTTTTTATAACATCCTTGACAACTGGTCATCTTAGTCTTGCTTGATCACCCAAAATGATCTTACTACCTCCTGAGTTCCCTTACTCTATTTTTAAACAACTATTAATCATTAAAAAGAGTTGTTTTTCTTATAGGGTTAATATTTACCTTCTTGTAACATCTACCCATTTTCCTAGACTGGTTTTCTGCTAGAGTTGCATCTGCCATGGACTGATTGCATCTTCATATCAGGGCACTGATATACAGAGAGAACATTTCATTAGTGGGGTAATGGTTGTCCTCACACCTGTCCTTCTTATCTTTCTCTGGCCCTCCTCAGAGCACACCCAACTCAGGGTGCCAATCTGATTGTTATGTTCCTATGCTTCTGTGGACTTTTGCTTCCACCTCTTGTAGGAACTTAAGCCACACTCTCATGGGGGATGAGTCATCATATTGCTGTGCCAACTCCATAATTGTCCACAATGTCCTTTATGCTATTGCAGTCTCCCACTTCTATCTAAATCTTCCATAGGGACAAATATTTTTTGTCTTTGTTCTACTGTTTGGCACCAAGTGGAGCAATTCTAATCTCTTTGCAATATGACAACTACTCAAACATATGATGACTACTAATTTCCTCTAGGTAAAACATTCTCAAATGACTCAATTATCTTCATATGACATGATAATTTATTTCTGGTCTCTAAAGATATGTCCTTGCTAGCTAACCGGGCCATTTCATGGCAGATTATCTGCCTTTCCTTGGATGGGCTCTTTTGCATTCTGGAGAGCCTATATGTCATATCTTAATACATCTCTGTCTTGCCCCCTCTATTGCACCCTTTTGCATTTTCCTTCCTGATTATTTCCTAAAGGGGTAAGTTTTGCTTATATCCATTTCAATGATTGTTCTTAGACTTTTGATACCTTATGAGCCTCCTCATCTTCTCCTATCCCTCCATGCAAAACTTAAATTGTCCATGTGGTGGTACATATAATTTGATCTATGTAGGAAATCTCTAAAGTTCCTCACTTTGGACACTCCATTTTCCTTAATGATATCTCTAAGACTGAGCTAAAATAGTAAGACTCTTCATACCTCCAGCTTCACTATTAGATCAGGAACCAAATTTCTGGGTCATTTGGTGTTGGGATACCATTTGTCAAGGTCTCTATAAGGTCCAAGGGGAGAAAAAAGACCTGAATAGAATCCTCTTAAGTGTGAAATAGTGATCTGAGAGGTCTTAATTATGGGGGTAAGTAGAAACTCTTGCCATCCAAGCCCTTTGATTTTAGGTTAAGACAAAGGGATCTTTGCAGTATAAATTACCTGAGCTGGCAGCATTAACAAGATACTAAAAATATTCAAAGTCTAAGAGCCATTTTCTTAATTTGTCCTTTACAAATAAGTCAGAAAAGAAATTTCAGAGAATGATGGATCACAGAATGGAAAAGAAAGAAGGCACGCTACATAGCACCTTACTTATATCAAACAGCCAGGGCGAAACAAGGCCAATATTGTCCCATAACTTCACATGAACAACGAACACTGACTTTACATGATGGCCTCATGAAATCCCATGTGCATACTCATGCTTAATCCTATTTCCTCAAGGTACTTATAGATCTGAACAAATACTTTGCTCTTCCACCAATAATGCTCTCTTATTTTCACAGGATGATTTCAGATACAATGAGCTCTTCTCATCATGGTATTAATTCACATAGGTACAGTCATGTCTTCTTCACTTTCATGTAATCTTCAGACCCCTGTTATGTTGCATGCAAAGATGGTATAGACAGGGATGCAAGGCAGCTAGTAAGGAGATGGAGGAACAAAACGAAGCACTGATAGGACTGGTCTAAGTATAGTAGATGGTTGCTATGAATATTTTGGTGTATATGGTAGTATTCTTTGACATACTTTAGCTATATGGTGAGATATCTAGACCTTTTTGTTTGTCTGTTTAACTTAGCAATTTATTTATTTTTTATTTTTCAACATTCATTTCCTGCTCAGGCCTAGGCCTGCTCAAGTCTGGTCTGTACAAGTGTGTCCTAAGCTGGATTGTACCCTGCTCCCAGGGCAGCACGATTTATGCTTCCCATCAACCTTCCAGGCTTTCTTGGGCTGGTTGTTTGCTTTACTCCATCATTCTGTGAGTTTTGCAGCTCCAAATTTTGTTTAGAGTCATTTTTTACAAATATTTGACTGGGCTTGGGGGGAGAGCGCTAGCAAGCCTCTACTTCTACTCCATCTAGAATTGGTTTTATTTCTGCAAAAGCTTTTTTAATTTCTTCTTCTTGAAATGGTCTATTTTGTTTTATGAATACCTGTTTCCCACATTGACTTAAAGATGTTTGTTCTAGCCAAGGCTGTTGAAAAGTATCTCATCATGCACTCTTTTTATCTTTTAAAAACACTGTCATCTTTAATACTCAGAATACATATCCACTTGATCTTACTGTGGCATATGGGATAAGTTGTTGATCAATATCAGAGGATTTTAAGTTCGAGTGCGTGAAATTGGTTAATTTATATATATGTATATATATTTAACTTGATTGATTTCCATTATAATCTTATATGATTTAATTTATACATTTAAAAAAGTATTCTGAGAGTATAAATACAGATTTCATCAGACTACCGGTAGTATTCATGACACAAAGATTAAGATTTTGTGATGATCTTAACTGAATTATTGTGAAACATCTCTTCCTGTTTTCTTAGTAGTTGTTATCAAATAGAGAATTCTCACTTTTTGTGTCTAGTAGTTTTGATTCTCAGGTTAGCTAAACACTGAGTTATTGGTTTCAATTTTTTCATTCTCCTTAATCTAGATTGTTCTGTTTGTCAGTTTTTTTTTATTTTTAAAAAATCATGCTAAGAAATTTTGAAGATTTTAGCTTTATACCATAAACTGAAGCCTCTAATTACTATCCTTTATTCATTCCTTTGGGATTATTTCTCCTGATATTTCACATCATTTGCTTTTCAAAATGAATTTTCCTATTATTATACCTAGCTCTACAAAGAAGCCTCTCAGTAGTTTCATTGGTATAGTACTGTATCTGTAAATGAATTAGTACTGTTTCACTCAGCAGTATTTCCAGTTTATCATATTGACAAATTTTTCATATTCTACTTTTTGAGGAACTTTTAAATTCTGAACTGACCATTTTGAATTCCGTACTAAAGGATACCTAATTCTTAGTTTTAAGAGATTTTTTTTTCTTTTTAAAAACCAGTCTAGAATTTCTTGCTGTTGTAAAATGATTTTTCAGGAGCCTGTGAGCGGCTAGCTTTTATCAGGTAACATTGATTGAGATTCCCGCACATTAGAATATTTCTTCAAAGTAGTTTGTTGGATTTTTATTTTTAAAGTTTAGTTCTCCCTCCTTTGCTAAATACGGTTAAATATAATTGCATTACCTGTTTTGCAGAAATGTTGTGTGACTCAGCTGAGGTAATATGTGTAAAGTGCTTTGCAGAGTATAAAGCACTTTATTAAAAGTGAGTTTCCTTCCCTTGGATGTCTTTCCAAAGAGTCTAGATGCCAATCTACCATGGACATTATAGAGGGGATTCCTTGGAGGGCATAAATAGAACTAAATATTTGATTGTATCTAACGTGTTCTTTTCACATTCAGTGTTGTTTTAATTTGCATCATTGTCCTCAATGCACATACTGTTCTTTCTGTTCTTTTTTCTTTACCTCAGGAACTTTCCATATGCCGTGTAATTTAGACCTTCAATATGTGATTTGCTGTCCAATAGAATGTGGGTTCATTGAGATCAGGGTCTATCTGACTTTTTTATTTGTATTCCCATTGCTTAATAGATTGCTTTGCTTAATAGATTGCACTTAATAAATGCTTTTTTTCATTCATTCACTATGTTTTGAAGACATTAATATTCTGAAGCAACACATTTCTTATCCCCCAATTAGATTGGTATCACTATATAATCATACAGTCCTTTCTAATAGCACAAAACATCTTAGGTTTCTTTGGACTTATATTTTTATTTCAAAATTAGTAGTCACCTCTGATTTTGCCATCAGAAATAACTGAAAATCCTTAAAAGCCTATTTTTTCCCTTTTTGATTATACCCAGCATTTAAGGTAAAGTGTTTTTGGTTCGATGTTTTTAAAGCCTTATGGCATATTGTAATCCAAGTCTCTTTTAATTTATAGGAGAACCTTTCAGGTCTTATGTGATCCTTGCTGTAGTTCATGGTACTTGAACTACTAGTTTCTGTGTGTTTGAAGTTTTTTTCTTTGATATGGGAGATTTGAGTTTTGGCTATGACATTCCTCAGACATTTCCTTTTGAAGTTATTTTCAGGAAGAGATTGATAGATATTTCCTACCTCTACTCTGTCCTTTTCCCTAATAAATCTGAGTAAATATATTTATGAGTTCTTAAATTAAATAGTTTAAGTTTTAAACAATTTGTTTTTTTTTTTTTTGTTTTCAGGTAGTCTTATATTTCTTAAATCACCTCTCCATGAACCGTTTTCCAAGGTTAGTATTCTTTGGATATCAGTTATCTTTTTTTATATTTATTCAATTTTTAAATTTGGTTTCATAATTTCTTGTCCTACAGAATAATTGATTTCTGTTTGGTCTCTTCTACTTTCCAGGAATTTTATTTCATGGATTAGATTTTACAACTTTGCCTTCTACTAATTCTCTGTCCAATTCTGTATTCCAGAGTTTTGATTAAATTTTGATCTCTTGTTTTTCTTCTGGTTATTTATGTGGTCCTTGTAGAAAGTCTTAATTTCTCTTTGAGTCACTGCTACTATTATAGAATTCCTTTGTTCTTTGGGGGATCTATAGATTTGCATTATGTTTTTTTGATATTTGTCTGATTTATTAAATTTCTCCAGTATTAGTTCCTGTTGTGTGCCAGAACTAGGTTCTCCTCCCTGTTCTGCTTTTGCTTCAGGATAGTCAGGCTTATTTTTGCTCCTGCTTGGGTTTCTACTTTGACCTCGATATCCCAGGATTAGCTGCCTCCCCAGATCTTTGAGATATGGAGTGCTGGATCTTCAGAGTTTTTTCTGGGATTTTAGGACAAAGTGCTAAGGACCTCATAGGCCAGAACATGGAATTTTAGGGACAGAACAACAGCCATGTTGTATTGGTGTTTGCCCTCTGCATTGGAGTTCCCCAGGGCTTTCATGGATCACAGACAGGGCATTTCTGATCACTCTGGATCTTGATCAGGAGAGTACTATACCAATATTGCCTCTGGTCACATGGTAGACCACATGGGTTCCTGGACCATGCTGTGAGGCTACCTTATGCTGGAGCTCATTTGTAGGAGGTCTCCTTGCCTATATTCTTTGGATGTCAGTCTGAGGTCTCACAATTCTGGGGTGAAAGAAATCACTTATTGTACTTTCCTATTAAATTTCTCTATCATTAATTGGTTGTGTACCAACTCCAGTGCTTTGCTGAAATGGATATATGGGAGCAGGATGGTCTGCTTACCCTACAAGTAGCATTCTGGAATTAAAGAGACTTTTATTAAACTGTGTGCCTAATCTGTTCCAGTGATCAACTGCTCTTTTTCTAAACCATGCTGAAACAGTTTCTGTTCATAACTGCTTTGTATTATAGTGTAGATAAATGTGATACCACTAGATATCCTTCTTTGGATTTTTTCTTCCCCATGATAACTTTTTAGATTACATATCTTTTGTTTTTGCAAAAGCATTTTGATATTTTCTTCTCTCTCTGTTAAAGGGACTCTTAAATTTTTTGTGTCATGAGCCATGTTGATAGTCTGGTAAATCCTTTAAACTTCTCAAAATAATTTTGCTAAGCAAATAAAATGAAATGCATAGAGTTACAAAGGAACCAAAAGGTTTTTGATAATAACCATATAATATTTTTCCAGTAAAAATTCATTGAGGTGTTAAAATCTCTACAGTGACCTAGCCTGAGTCCAAAACTGTATAAAGTAATCCTTTTTTAGTTTGATTGAAATGGCACTAAGTAAGACATCAGTTTGGATTGAACTGTTAGTTTTATTATGTTGGCATAAACCAACACTGATAAATTATTATAACTCAAATTATATAAAATTATCTTTATTTTTATAATGTGTGTTATATTTATGTGTGTCTTCCTAGATGGAATACAGTATATTTTATAGAGTCTGTAGTTATTTTTATTGGAATTTCTCTTCCTGCTAGATTTTTGTTGGCAATATATTGAAAAACTAATTAGTTATATAGATTTATTTTATTCTTGGCTACTTTGCTAAGTAATTATTTAAATTTAATCTTTGGATTTTTTTTAAGTGCACCATCAAATCACCTGCAAAGAGTGGTAATTTTATTTCCCCTTTTACCTTGCTTATTCTGACAGTTTCTTTTTCTTGTCATAGTGACATGGCTAGCATTTCTTTTTGAAATGTTTATTTAACTTTTAAATTATGGAATAAAATGAGCATTTCTATAACACAGTATGATAAAAATGATTTCACATGAAACTTCACATTTATTATGTACAACTTGCTATTCCTTTTAATTATTCCACAAAGTTTTCATGTAAGTTTCTTTTTCCTCTTTTTTTCTTTCATCTCCTTTTAGCCCTAGAGATGGCTACCATTAGACACAAACATGTGCATTTATATGCACACACATGTATATGTAAAATCATTCTATAGATACTTCTATTGATCAGTTGTTTCTATGGGTGCAGGTACCATATTTCTTCATATGTCCTTTGTAGTTGAACTGAGTATTTATAATGGTCAAAATGACTTATTCACTCAAAATTGTTCTTAAAACAATATTGCTGCTACTGCATACAAGTTGTCTTCATTCTGCTCATTTCAATCTTCATTATTTCTTGCAAGTCTATCCAATTTATTCTAAAATCATTGATCTCATGATTTCTTATAGAACAATATTATTCCACCACACTTACATACTACAACTTGTTCAGCCATTCCCCAACTGGTGAACAACCACACACATTTTATTTCTTTGTCACCACAAAGAGAGCTGCTATAAATATTTTTAGAACATCTAGGTTCTTTCCTTTTCACTCTTATCATCTTTGGAAAAAGACCTAGTAGTTGTATCATTGGCTAAAAGTGTATAGGGATAGGCAGTTGAATAACTCTTCGGGGAAAAATCCAGATTGCTCTTAAAATGGTTGCATCAGTTCACAATTTTACCAACAATGAATTAGTGTCCCAAATTTTACTCATCCCCTGCAACATTTGTTACTTTTCCCTCAATCATTTTAGCTATAGCTAGTGTTTCTATAATGATATCAAATAATAATAGTGAAAAAGGTCATTTGAAATTTATACCTGAGGCTATTGAAAAGGCCTTTACCATTTCCCTTTTATGTAAAGCTGTTTCTTAATGTTACATAGAAACTATTTACTATATTACAGGAAGTTCTGTTTATTCCTCTACTTTGTAAGGTTTTTCATTTAAAAAGTATGTTATGTCTTGTCCAAAGCTTTTCCTGCATTTATTACCATAACCATATGATAATGCTTTTGTTATCAATAAAATCTATTTCATTTATATATTTCCTAATATTGAGCTGACATCGGAGACAAGATGGTGGAGTAACAACACACACTTTCTAGAGTGCTGCCCCCCAGCCCAACCAAATACCTGTAAAAAATTGTCCTAAACAAATTTTTGAACTGCAAAACACACAGAATGATGGAGTGAAGCAAATTTCTATCCCAAGACAGACTGGAAGGTCACCAGGAAGTGTCTATCATACCACTCTGGGAGAAGAGTGAAGTTCAATGTGGGCTGTGCTGGCACAGACAGGACCTGAGCAGGCGTTAGGGGGACTGAATCTCTCATACCAATGGTGGTTTCTAGACTTCATGACCCCAAAACACTGGGTATAAATTGGAAGGCAAGTGGAAAAAACATGTGAGACCAGTTCAGGAGAGTGGAGTGATCTGGTCCCAGACCCAGGGTAACAGAGGCAGAAGGGGCAGAAGAGCCCAGGGCAGCCACAGCAGCAGCAAGCACAGCAGCAGCCACTGTTTCTGGAGTTCTAGGTCCACAGATTGAGGGGGGGGGGGATCGAGTGGCTGACACCCCTGACACTCACTGGAAGCAAAGAACTCCCTTGAAAAAGAGCTCAAAAGTCAAGTATATGGCTGGGGAAATGAGCAAAAACTGGAAAAAGAATCAGACTATAGAATCTTACTTTGGTTACAAGGAACACCAAAGCATGCAAACAGAAAACAAGGTCAAAGTTCCTCCATTCAAAGCCTCCAAGAAAAATATGAATTAGTGTTAAGCCATGGAAGGGCTCAAAAAGGATTTTGAAAATCAAATAAGAGAAGTAGAGCCAAATTGGGAAGAGAAATGAGAGTGATGCAAGAAAATCTTGAAAAGTCGACTGCTTGCTAAAGAAGACCCTAAAAATGATGAAAAAAATGACACTTTAAAAAATAGACTAACACAAATGGCAAAAGATATCCAAAAAGGGAGTTAGGAGAAGAATGTCCTAAAAAGTAGAATTGGCCAGATGGAAAAGGAGATCCAAAAGCTCACTGAAGAAAACAATTACTTAAAGATTAGAATGGAGAAGATGGAAGCTAAACTTTATGAAAAATGAAGAAATTATAAAACAAAACCAAAG
The DNA here is from genome assembly GCF_028372415.1 of Notamacropus eugenii. Classification (NCBI taxonomy): domain Eukaryota; kingdom Metazoa; phylum Chordata; class Mammalia; order Diprotodontia; family Macropodidae; genus Notamacropus; species Notamacropus eugenii. Next base: position 451,988,023 of record NC_092872.1, on the reverse strand, counting down.
GAATAAAAAAATAGCAGACAATGTGAAATATCTCAATGGAAAAACAACTGACCTAGAAAACAGATCCAGGAAAGACAATTTAAAAATTATGGGATTGCATGAAAGCCTTGATGAAAAAGAGCCTAGACATCACCTTTCATGAAATTAGCAAGAAAAAACGCCCTGATATTCTAGAACCAGAGGGTAAAATAAATATTGAAAGAATCCACCGATCCTCTTCTGAAAGAAATCCCAAAAGGAAAGCAGTTAGGAATATTGTTGCCAAATTCCAGAGTTCCCAGGTCAAGGAGCAAATATTGCAAGCAGCCAGAAAGAAACAATTCAAGTATTGTGGAAATACAATCTGAGTAACACAAGTTCTAGCAGCTTCTACATCAAGGGATCAAAGGGCTTGGAATATGATATTCCAGAAGTCAAAGGAGGTGAGATTAAAACCAAGAATCACCTACCCAGCAAAACTGAGTATAATACTTCAGGGGGAAAAATGGTCATTCAATGAAATAGAGGACTTTCAAGTATTCTTGACGAAAACACCAGAGCTGAATAGAAATTTTGACTTTTTAACACATAAGTCAAGAGAAGCATGAAAAGGTAAACAGGAAAGAGAAATCCTTACTAAAGCTGAACTGTTTACATTCCTACATGGAAAGATCATATTTGCAGCTCTTGAGATTTTTCTCTGAATTTGGGTAGTTGGAGGAATTATACATATATAAACAGATGACACAGGGTGAGTTGAATAGGAAGGGATGATATCTAAAAAACAAAATTAAGGAGTGAGTGAGGAATATATTGGGAGCAGAAAGGGAGAAATGCAATGGGGCAAATTATCTCTCATAAAAGAGGAAAGAAAAAGCTTTTTCAATGGAAGGGAAAAGGGGGGAGGTAAGAGAGAAAAAGTGAAGCTTACTCTCATTACATTTGCCTTAAGGAGGGAAAACCTTGAACACTCAATTTGGTATGAAAATCTCTCTTACAATACAGGAAAGGGGGGAAGGGGATAAGTGGAGTGAGGGTAGAAATGATAGAAGGGAGGGCAAGTAGGAGAAAGGAGTAGTTAGAAGAAAATATTTTGGGGAGGGATAAGGTCAAAAGAGAGAATAGAATAAATGGGGGTCAGGATAGGATGGAGGGAAATATAGTTAGTCTTTTACAACATGACTTTTATGGAAGTCTTTTGCATAACTACACATGTATAACCTATTTTGAATTGCTTGTCTTCTCAGTGGGGATTACTGAGGAGGAAGGAAGGAAGAGAAGTTGGAACTCAAAGTTTTATAAATGAATGCTAAAAATTCTTTTTACATGCAACTGGGAAATAAGAAATACAGGTAATGGGGTATGAAAATCTATGTTGCCCTATATGTAAATAGAGGAGATGAGGACAAGGGAAGGAAGGAGTGTGATAGAAGGGATGGCAGATGGGGAAAAAGGTAATCAAAATGCATGGTGTCTTGGAGTGGGGAGAGGGGAGAGATGGGGAGAAAATTTGGAACTCAAACTCTTGTGGAAATGAATGTTGAAAACTAAAAATAAATTTTAAAAATATTGAGCTGACCTAGAATTCCTGGTATAAATCCAGACTCTGTTATTCTTTGAACCAATCTTCATACAGCTTGCTTCAAGTTCTCTCATTATCTTCTTCAGCATAATCTGGACCCATTCCACCTTAGAATTTCCCCTTCTTAAATTGCTGCATTAAGTACAAACCACAGTTCTCCAGATGTAGTCTAATGATGATAAAACATAATGTCACTTAAACCTTAAATAACTTTAACTTTATTTCTAATAGTACTAGTTTAAGATTAAGGTAAAGAGGCAGGATCCCTTAGTAAATATGAGTCAACCTCATTGTCAAGAAATTTGGTTTTGTGACTTAGATCATGTCTCTTAACCCATCCGTGTCCAGGACAACTTTGGTAGACAGGATTTTGTCAATTGTAGTTCCCTACAATAATAAAATGTTAAGTGCATACTATATCTAAGAGGTCATGTTAACTTTTATATGTATCTCTCAATTAGACCTCCAGTAGCATGATTACGCTTCTTTGTTGCCATGCATCCTTATGCCACAGGTTGTTCTGTTCTCTAAAGTCCAATGTATAATTTCTAGGGATTTTTCTAATTCCACATGGATAATATCCTTCCCTGAGTTTTCTATATTATCAAAACTCCATCCAAATCTATAGAGAGATTGATGCATCACCTCAAACTTCTCTCAGTAATTGAATCACTGTAAGGATATAGAATAGATATTTGCATATGAACATATAATTACACACATATATGCATTTATATTTATAGAGGACAACTAGGTGATACATTGGACTATTGTTGGGATCTTGAAGATTCCTCTTCATGAGTTCAAATCTGGCTTGATCGCTCTATATAATTGTATATATAGATGAATGTGAATGAAATAAAAAGATAATATTTTTTCATGCTTTCTTTAATACCAGTCATAGGATAGTAGTCATTTTCTGCCAGGGGTCTAAATGATAAGGTTTGGAGGTAAGAGATGTGGTCAAACATAGTTATATCACAGGAATCAAGATTCCCGCCTACTAATCGCATTCCTGAATGCCCTCATTACATCCTTATTCCTCAGGCTGTAGATGATAGGATTAAGCATAGGGTTTATGACGCCATAGAATACAGCAACATGCTTGATTTGCTCCTTTGAAGACTTGGATGTCATATAGGAAATTATTCGTGTCCCATAAAAAAGAATGACCACAATGAGATGGAAGCCACAGGTGAAGAATGCCTTAAGTCTTCCCGAGGTTGTCTTCATCCTGATGACAGCCACTATGATTAAGCCATAGGAGACCAGGACAAGGGACACAGGTACAAAAAGAATGACTACACCCATGAAGAAAATGGCTATTTCTGCTTTACGAGGGTCTCCAGATGCCAGGGTGAACAGAGCTGGGGCATCACAAAAGAAGTGAGCAATCTTATTATCTCCTTGGTAGGGAAGGCATACTGTGAATATAGTGTCAACTGAGGATGCTACGATGCCACAGACCCAGCACCCCAAGGCTAATAGGCCACATACCCTCCCTGTCATGATGAGAGAGTAATGCATGGGGTCACAGATTGCTAAGTACCGGTCATAGGACATCACAGCTAACACTAAACACTGTGTAGCTCCAGAAACGATGGAAAATAATATCTGAGCTGCACATCCCTTAAAAGAAATGACATTCTTCTTAGTTAACATGTGGACCAGGGCTTGGGGAACAACGGACGTAGAGGTTCCAAGGTCAGCCAGAGACAAGTTGAAAAGAAAAAAGTACATAGGTGTATGGAGCTGTGACTCAGTTAGAACTAGGTAGATGAGGAGTAAGCTTCAAAGCACAGTGCCTAAGTAGAACCCCAAGAACAATACAATAAACATCTGCTGAGTCTGAGGGTCATCAGAAAGACCCAGAAGGAGAAATTCTGTAACCCAGGTGTGGTTGTGCTGGTTCATGTTTGATCTTCCTGATGTTTGATCTTTTCGAAGGAGCCAAGAGATATTTGATGTCGAGATATAACCTTAGCATTGTAGAAACTTTGAGTAGAAAGGGAAGTGAGGTGTTATCTGGTCCAACCTTCCACCAAAACATCAAAATCTGTCATAATAATATTTCCAAAGAATATTTTAACTGATGAGTGGTGAACCTTATTAAAAGAAACCCATTTCATTGTTTCATACTCAAAACATTAGAAAATGTTCCCTTATGTAATAAGCCAATGTTGACGTATATTGTGGTGTAGTATCAAGAATATAACTTTGCTGGTTTCTGAATCTTCTTAGCAGACATAAATCTGTTGTCAGGCAATGACACAGTTTCAGGAAGGAGAGGGAAGGATCAGGGAAGGATTTTTTTTGAAACATTAAGGCAGAATGATCATGGTAATCTCCGCTCATAGCTTATTTTCCTATCATTTGTGTTTATGTGATTGCTTGGAAATTTTTCAAAAAGTCTTGTTGAAAAGAACACTAACAAAAGATAATATAGAATGATCATTCCACTTTCCTTCTCTTTATCTATTTAACATTTATGCACCTTACACATTATATTCTCTGACCAGTTGTCCCTCACCCCCAAAACCTTGCAAGAAGTCTGCAGTCCAGTGACACTGACCTTCTTGCTATTCTTACTCACACAAGATACTCCATCTCTCACCTCGGGGAGTTTTTCAGTGGCAGATTCTCAGGTCTAGAATACTCTCCCTCCTTATCTCCACCTGCTGGCTTTCCTCTCTTCAATCCCCAAATAAGACACATTCTGCAAGAAACCTTTCATGATGTCCCTTAATTCTAATGTCTAACATCTATTTATTATTTTTAATTTATCCTGTATCTTGTTTGGTTGAGGATAGTTAGTTCCATGTTGTTTCTACCTTCAGATACAGCCAATGAAAATCCCCAAGGAAGAGAGATGGAGTGTCTTGTTTGAGAAACAAATAGGAGATCAGTATCACTTGTTTATAGAATATATGTGTATATATATATATATATATATATATACACGTGTGTGTGTGTGTGTGTGTGTGTGTGTGTGTGTGTAAGAAGCTTGGAAAGGTAGGGAGGATCCAGGTTATGAAGGCCTTTGGATGTCAGAGGATTTTATATTTAATCTTGGGGGTGACAGGTAAACACTTGACTTTATTGTGACGAGTGTCACATGGTTTGACCTTGCACTTTAGGCAAAGTACTATGTCTGACAGAGAGTAATTGCTTAATAAATAGTTTTGAATGACTGACAAATCAATTAAAATATTACTTGCTACCTGATGACTTTTCTGCTTTATGAGTGCCTCCAGATGCCAGAGTCAAGAGAAATGAGGCATCACAAAAGAAGATTGTCTTCTTGGTCGGGGAGGCATACTGTGAATATAGTGTCAGCTGAGGATGCTACGATGCCACAGACCCAGAACCCCAAGGCTAATAGGCCACATACCTTCCCTATCATGATGAGAGAGCAATACTGTAAATATAGTGTCAGCTGACCTTTCCCCACTGACTGGCACATAGGAATTTGGTTTGCAAAGATCTTGTAAAATTGTGTATTGAGGGAAGACACTGCTTTATCTACATTTTATTCCCTCAGCTTCGAACATATTGTTGTACTCAAAGTACATGAATAATTTATGTTTGTTGAATGTATGCATCAAAATCTAGTGCCCTGGTCTTAATTTAATGAACATGCGAATCAATATTTCTGAGTCCATTGCTTTTCTTCAGGGAAAAGCTATGAAAGAATTTGGGGATTGCAGTCCCCCAAATTTACTACTTCCTCAATGATCCTAGATAAACCAAGACAATAATGAAAAGAAATTCAAGGGAATGATGGTATAGATCAGGGGTGGCGAACCTGTGGCCTTGAGGCCAGATGTGGCCCTCTAGGTCCTCAAGTGCAGCCCTTTGAAGCCAAACTTCACAGAACAAAATAGTTTGGATTCAGCCAAGGGGCCCTACTTGAGGACCTAGAGGACTACATGTGGCCTCAAGGTTGCAGGTTCCCAGCACCTGGTATAAATTATATTACTGAACAGGAGCCTTATTCAGGACCTGTGGCAATTCAATCAGTGACCCCAGCTGTAGTATTGCTATCACTGCCGTGTTGTGTTTATTCATATTGCAGGGTCAGTGGGTCAAAAAAAAAACAACCCAAAAAACTGGCCATGCAGTATAAATGTGAATTATTATTTATGACCTGCCAAGGTTTGTTTTCACCAAATCTTGTGTGCATTGCAACCTTTATTACTAGGAAATTGGAAGATATTGCTCTAAACTGAGCTGTTTTTTTCTGATGGAGAAGGGGAGTCCTCTTTGGGGATACTATCGAAAGATCTATAGGAGGCAATGTGGATCTATGATTATTTCTACTAAACCATCCTATGACATATGGTTAGGTATCAGTGCACTGGATTTGGGGTCAGGGAATATAGGTTTGAATGTCCCTTTGCTACTTATTACTCATATAATCTGGAACAAAATCATTTAACAACTCTTTGCTCTTCACCTCCAAATATAGGAGAATTTGTTTGATACTATCTAAATTAACTTCAAGATTTACATTTGTCATCTGTTTATCTCTTCTTGGACATTTAACAGAGATTAACTATGTCTTTGAATGTTTATATTTTTCTTCTACAGTAATTTTTAATGCAACTAAAATTTTGGGTACTTTTTGGGGGAAGGGCTGTCATATATATTTAGGACATGGACGTACTACTTATAGATTCATGTCTATGGTTGTGACAATCAGCAAACATTTTTTGAAATGCTTTATGGTACATGTCATCATTCCCTTGCATTTAATTTTGGAACAATATTTGGCATTCATATCCTTTTGTATACATGTATTCCCTATTCAGTAATTAACTTCTACATGGAATTCTCTATATTCTTTTTCTTCTTTCTTTTCTCTTTTCTTGTTCTCTACTCTTCTCCTCCTCTCATGCCTCTCCTGTCCTCTTTTCTTGCCATCTCTCCTTCTCTTGCTCTTTTCCTTTTCCTTTCCTCTTTCCCCTTTTCACCACCTCTTATTTTGTCTCCTTTTTTCTTTCTCCCCATCTTCTTCCTCCTCTCTGACTTTCTTCTCACTCTCCTTGTTCACTTCCTCCTCCCAGTTGACCTTTGTAGATTAACCTATCATAGCTTCAATATCTAATCTGAATTCTGTCCTCATGGAAACTCCTTCATTTATAACTGTAATAAAAATGTACAGCAAAAGGAAGGTGGATTATCTAATACCACTCCCTAGTTGGTCAGGCTTTCTACATTAAAAAAATAAAATTGAGTATCTCAGGGAACAAAGGACTTGCATATGAAATTTCAATATCCCTGTATTTCTTTCCCGTTCCTTTTCTTTTATTATATACCGATATCTGTAGTGATTTTCCAAATCAAATTTTTCCCTTCCCAAAACTGTGGAAAAAGTAGCCAACTCAAGTTAGAAGTATAGAATCAGATGACTTAGAACAGTAGCATAAACAAAATTATAGCAAGAAGTGGAACTAAACTAAGACTCAGAGAAAGAAGACCTTCTGATAAAAATACGGACTTTTTAGCTCTAAGAGAAAGTCTTCCAAATCCATGGAAAGTGAGGCAGAAGCAAGATTAAGCTCCATCAAACAATTTTTGGTCTGTTTTCGTCTAGCAATCCTTTTGAACCTTGATTTTCTGTCTCCTTTTCATCCTAGCCATTTACAAGTTGGAAATCTTCTTTCTAAAATGTGGCAAACTGGAATGAACACATTACTCCAGATATTAAACAAAAGTTAAAGAGTGATGTGTGAATATCTATTTCTTTAACCTAGTTAGGTTTTATTTTAAATATAGAATTAAATAGAATAGTCTTCTCTGGCTTTCACATGAAATTATTTTCCATTTTCAACTTGTCATCAGTATACCCCAATAGCTTTTCCCCTATATGCTATTACATAACAGTAGTTACTCTCATATTGTACATAGAGAACATTTTAAAAAAGTATTTTCGTATAAGACTTCTCATTCCTTCCTATTAAAGTCATTTCATTACAGTGAGCTCATAATAATAATCTGCCAATAATTTCAAGAGCCTGTTAAAACCAAACTAACACGTTTCTTTTCCAGTCATTCAACAGGTACCAAATCTATCTCATTTTATACTTATATTGGCCATATCTCTCTAGTCTATCCAAAAAGATTTCAAGAGAGAAATCTTAGTATACTTATTCAAAAATAGAACAAGAACTATGCAAAAGTGTCTAACAGTTTTATTATCCTTCCTAAAAACCAAATAAGGTTAACTTGGGAAGCCATGTTAGTTTTCAGTGATTATTTCATTCTTATATACTCACAAAATGTTTTTAAGTAATATGATTTAGAATTTCATCTAGGTTTAAAGGACAATTCATTGGTGTCTAATTTATTTACTCTGTTCTTTTTTTGAAAATTGAGGCAATATTGCCCCTCTTCTGCCCTCTGGACCTCTTCCATCATACTCAAGTTACAGAATTCAGTGAAAAGAAGAATGGCAGAAATACAAGCAAACTAGGAAATTCAATTTTAAAAATGGCAGACATAAGCAAACTAATATACAAAATCCATTTTGAATTGTCTTTCAAAACCTTTAACCTCAATTAACTTTAGCACACAACACACACATACATACGATGCATATGTATGTACATATATATGTATGTGTATTTATAAACATATACAAATATATGTGTATCTATATATATGCACATCTATACATATGTATGGATATATATGCGTGTATACGTATACACGCATATGTATGGAAGGCAGGCAAAAAGATAAGAGAATGTACCTTTTTTGAGGACAGTTTCTGCTTCTTTTTTTTCTCATTGTATCTAGAGTATCTAGCACACTGCATGAAATAAAATAGATTTTTCAATTAGTGTTGGTGGATTGTAGAAGAGAGTGTTGGGTCAAAAGTATTGGTATAGAATTGGGACAAGTTGGAAGAAGTGGTCCCTCCACTTAGAAGGAGACTTAAATCATGTTATGGATTATTGAGACCATTATCTCCCTGCATGTAATGCCCATAGTAGGAGTCATGCAGCTTGTTTCCAAACTCCTGTTCCACAACAATGTTGATAATATGATTATAGAAAGAAGCATTTTTGCCTTGAATTTCAAGGGTACATCCTTGATATTTAACATGTTATGGAAGCAGGTGAAATGAATTTTAGGACATTCCACCCATGCTATTATATATGGTTTAATGAGAATTAATTGTTGAAGTTGGCATCCAATGCAAATATGAATTCTAGGTCTTCCCAATGATCTAATGAAATAATGAATGTGAAAATGCTTTCTTTCATCTAAAGCACTCTGCATCTATTCTCCATGGTAGCAAACAACAAGCTCAAAAATATATCAAATTTCAATTTTCTGGTTGCTCTATTCCCCTTTCTGCCCCCCTCCCACCTATTGTGATGCTCTTTCTCCTACACATTGATGAAAGCAATCATATTATCATGTACCAATGACATTACTAATGACTTGATCTATTATCGCTTCCTAGCATGTCCTCTCTGATTCCATGAGAAGGTCAATCACTATCTCTGTCTCCGTGTGTCTGTCTCTCTTTTTATTATTCTACTTCTACCTCCCTTCCCCCCCCCCCCAAAGCTTTTTGGCCTTAATTTCATCTGTGAGACAAAATATTGGCCAATAAGCTTGTGAATCATGCAGATGGTTTAATGAAATCAAGAAAAAAAGAAAACCATCATATTTGAAGTAAATTTAGAGAAAAAAGAGAAATTAGTGCAATCACCTTGTGACTTCTAAAATAATGCCTTTAAAACCTTCCCAAACAGCTGTGTCTAATTCCCATCCTCTTCTAATTCAATCTCAAGCATCAGCACTGTAGGGAAAACAGAATCTTTTATTTAAATTTAGAGTTCTATTTAATTTTATTATGATGGATGCAACTGTGTTTTCTACTTTTTCACACAAAGTTCCATTTCATAATTGACTTTTGAGTGTAGTTATAGGAACCTGAGTATCAACAATTTCTATTGACTACCGAGTTCCAAACACCAAAACTTTGACTTAAAAGTGAATTTCTATATTACCATTTGATTATGATTTGGTAACAATCCATAAAGAACATGCCACTTATTGGAAATCTAGGTCATCACGCCTGAATTAGTTTACATTCTCTTTAAAACTAATCTTTTCTTCTTTGTAAAGTGAATTTTCTAAGCTATCTATGTTATTAGTGTCCGAATTTCCTTTATTCATATTTTGAATTTCAGATTTACTCAGCTTTATAGTATCTTGATTAATGCAACTTAATGAAAATGAATTGTTCTGATTGCTTGCAACATTAGAAAATCTTATCTACTTGCGGAATATAAGATTTGATTTTCGTAGGTAAAATGATTGGGAGTTGGAATATTTGTATTCTAATTCTGACCCTACTTTAGATTTGCTCCTCTTTTGTTTCCATTTTCTCTTTTTCCTTCCTCAACCTTTAGCAGCCTGAAAGATTGATTATGTTAAAAGTGGCAAAGGGCCCAGAAAGATAAGTCCTGAAGAAGGTAAATGTTCATCTCATTGTACTTCTCTGCTGTGAACCAAGGGTGCAAGGAAAAGCAAATCCATTAAACCGTGAAGTCACATAGATGGAAACCAGCCCAGAGCTCATCTAATGCAATCCATTTCTTGCTAGGAATTCTCTTTTTCTCCTTTCACTAAATTCCTAAAAAATACTTTATTTTCCACTTAAAGATTTCCTCAAACATTATGTTATCCTCATATGCTCAAGCCCCACCATCATTTTTCTGACTTCATGTCAGTTTATCATTATTCTTTCTAAGATGTGATCTCCAGAAGTATACAAAATAGAAGAGTGCAAATCTGATCTTTCTTCCTCTGGATGCTTTGCTTTTAAAATTTCTTTGAATTTATCATCTTCTATCTCCTATTATTTAGTAAAAATCATTATTTCAGAACACTAGAAGCTACATATTTTAAAAATATGAACTTTTCTCTTTCCATGTCTAATTTTGCCACAATTGGTTTGAACTGAAGTATGAGAATTTATATTTGTATATATTGCATTTCATGTTATTACTTCTCATTTTATTTTACTCTGTCAAGATAATTTTGGATCTCAATTTTCCATTCAATATTTTGATAATTACTATATGCCTGCCTTAATCCAAATCACTGATTTCTTAAGGCATGGATGTGATTTTTTTTCATGAGAATAAATGATGCAGACAATTCCCTGCAGATAGACTTCATTTTCTCCTCTACATTTCTATGGTCAAAAATAGTGAAGAGAATTCTGGGGAGTAGGTATCTTGGGATTTATCGTAATAAGATTGAGTTATTTTTATAGAAACAGAGTTGAAAATTCTGAGCAAAAACTGTGATGACTAGAAGATGTTGAAGTTTAAGAGTGTAGGAGGCAGATAGTGGAGTAGAATCTTAATGTTCCTGAGAATTTCCTTCTATAGATAAGTATGAGATAAAATAATTCATGGTAGGTTTCTAAAATGGAGGGTTTAACTGGTTCTTGGAGGCAATATAATCAAACATTTTATTTTTCAAATGAAGAAATCGAGTCCCAGAGAAGTTAAAATTACAGACATGGGATTTACTTTCAGGTTCACTGACTCCAGAGCTAGTTCTCTTTCTACTATATTATGGACTACAAAATACCCTATGGTTGGACACAGAAAACACCCTTTGATCCTCTATAACTAGGTTACCCAAAGTTTAAATAAATGTATCACTACTTCATTTAATATCTGGTTATCTTTTCAGTGTTTCTTTCAGAGATCATCTTCATACCTGTGTGAGGTAGGATATTTTTTCCTAAAGGAGTACGTGGGGTTGATTTTCACTCCCTTGGCATGTAGCTATGAACGTACTGCAGTACAGTTTTTATTACAATAATAATAATTTTAATGTTTATATATGGATTTAAGCATAAAATAACATATAGTTTTTCTCATTTAATACTCACAACAATGTGATGAGGTAGATGCTATTGTTATCCATTTTCACACAAAAAAGAAGTTAAGATTTATAGAAACTAAGTGACTTGTGTAGTGTCACACTAGTAAGTGTCTGAGGGAGGATTTGAACTCATCTTTTCAATTCCCAGTCCAGCACTCTAGCCACTGCTCAACCCTTCCTATTATGGATAATGCTCATACTGCCTGTATCAAAGAAAATTTCATTTCATTCAAGTTGTCCCTCAGGATTCATTCTAAGCTAGTTCCTAAGGAGTTTGTACTGGTGAAGGGAGAAATAGCTCTCATGTAGAAATCCATTTGCCTGTTTCCATTGTCAAGGGAAGAATATTGGTATGTGAGATTTGATGGACAGGTATTCTTAAAACAAAAAAGTACAAGATCAGATTGGTGCTTAGTTCAAATTCTCTTGAAACACTTCCCTTCTTCTGTAAGCCTGTCCACATAGCTCTTTCTCTGTGCTAAATCCAACATTCTCACCTGCATGGCAGAAAAGAACAGGAAAACATCTCATAGCCAGTAAACAGACTTCAAATGTAGAATAGAGAACAGCAAAGCTGAGACGTAGTTCTGGGCAGGACAGAAAATACAATGATCTTGTCTAGCAATCAGAGAGCACATTGCAAGTTCTTTTAAAAGGGACCAGAAAAGAGAAGGAAGACAGGTAAAGGGAAGGGGAGAAGAATGGAATTTGCTTAAATTAGCTGTTTGCATCAGAAAACATCTTTGGTAATTCAAAGTAACTTCTTTTCTAATAAAGGCTACTTATTTTATCCTAGTTTAATGGGATATGGTGTGAGCTGGTCTCTGGAGCCTCTAATATTCTCTGGAGGATTCCTCCTCATTAGGGTTCAGGATGGTATCCAGGTGTTATCAAGGATGCCATTATACTGTAGGTGACTCAAGTTACATCCTCAACTCTGAAATCTTAATTTTCTCTCTCCTTCTCCAAATTCTTTGTAAACTCATAAGTGAGGGAACAGAAGGACAATTTAACTATTTATGTGGGCTAATTGACATTTACCATAGTATCAGATATCTTCTCATCTGTTTATGAGAATGTATACATTTCTGATCCTAAGTTTCATGGTTTCTTTTCCTAAGAAAAGAATAATTTCTAATGCCTATAAATTATATTCATCAATTCAATTTTATGATCTTGGTATTTGGTGATACTTTGATATTTGAAATTAGGAGCTAGAATGATAGGATTTCAAAACTACTACTTCAAAGGTTATCTAGGCCAGCCCCAATGACCAAGTATTTCTATATTCTACATTCTTACTACCAGGTCATCTTGGCCCTGCCTGATCAAATTCAGTGATCTCACTACCTCTGAAGTAGTTCATTCACTTTTTCACAATTATTATTAATCATTCAAAGAGTTTTTTCCTAATAGGGATGAAATTTGCCTCTCTGTAGCTTCTATCCATTTTCTTAATCTGTTCTTCTGCTAGAGTTGTAACTAGCATGGGTTGAATGTGTCTTCATAACAAGGCAACAGTATATAGAGAAGACATGTTTCATCGTTGAAGTGATGTCTGTCCTCATACCTATTTTTAGAATCTTTCACTGGCCCTCCTCATAGCAAAGCAACCCCAGGCTGGCAGGCTCATTATTGCATTCCTATGCTTCCTTGGAATTTTACTTCCATCTCTTGCCATCTCTTCCATGTTCAACATGCTTGGAAATAAATTTTATTTGACCTTTAAAAAGAAGCACTCTCTAGGGGATTGGGCATCACATTCCAGAGCCAATCACACCATTGGCTACACTGTCCTCTGTGCTATTGTAGTACCTCATTTCCAGATAAATTTTTTATAGGAATGCATATTTCTAGTTATACCTCCATTCTGTGACACTGCATGCTACCACTTCTTTTCCTTTTTTTCATATAAATTTATTTTCAGTTTTCAACATTCACTTCCACCAAACTTTGAATTTCAATTTTTTCTCCATCTCCCCCCTCCTCCCACCTCAACATGTATTCTGATTGCCCTTTCCTCCAACCTGCCTTCACTTCTATCACCCTCCCCTTCCATTGCCTTCTATTTTCCTGTTGGGCAAGAAAGATTTCTATACCTCATTGCATATATATCTTATTTCCTAGTTGAATGTAAAAAACAAACAAACAAACAAAAAACTCCAATATTCATTTTTAAAGCTCTGAGTTCCACATTCTTTGCCTTCCTCTCTCCCTACTCATCCTCATTGAGAAGGCAACCAATTAGACAACTGTTATACATGTGTGCTCATGCAAAACACCTCTATAACAGTGATGTTGAAAAATACTAACTATATTTTCCCCTCTCCTGTCCTTTATTATTTATTCAATTTATTTATTGAATGCTCTCCTTGACCTGTCCTTCTTCCAAAGTGTTTGTTCCCAATTACCCATTTTCCCAATCTGTAATCCTTTCTATTATTCCCCCTCTCTTAGCCCCTTCTCTCCGATTTTCTTGTAGGGTAAGATAAAGTTCCATGCCCAATTGAGTGTGTATGTTATTCTATTTTGAAGCAAAATCTTATGAAGGGAAGGCTCACTTATTCCCTCTCACCTTCTGCTTACCCTCCATTGTAAAAGTTTTTTCTTATCTCTTTTATATGAAATGATTTACTACATTCTACCTCTCTCTTTCTCTTTCCCCTAGTATATTCCTCTCAACCCTTAATTTGCTCTTTTGAATATCATCCCTTCATATTCAGCTCACCCTGTGCTGTCTGTCTCCTCTGTCTCTCTCTCTGTTTCTCTATGTGTGTGTCTGTCTGTATATGTATACATATATATACATACATACATATACACATACACACATATACATATATATTATGTATATATATATATATGTATATTCCCTCCAACTATCTTAATACTGAGAAATGTCTCATGAGTTACAAATATTATCTTTCCATGTAGCAATGTAAACAGTTCATCTTTAATAAGACCCTTATCTTTTCCCTTTCCTCTTTACTTTTACATAGTTCTCTTGATTCTTGTATTTGGAAGTCACATTTTCTTTTGATCTCTGATCTTTGCAACACAAATCCTTGAGAATCCTTTATTTCAGGAATGTTCATTTTTTCCCCATAAGCATTATACTTAGTTTTGGTGGGTAGGTGAATCTTGACTTTAATCTTATTTCTTTTGACTTCTGGAATATCATAGTATAAGCCCTTTGATCCCTTAGTGTAGAAGCTACTAAGTCCTATGTTATCCTGATTGTGTTTCCACAATAATTGCATTGTTTCTTTCTGGCTGCTTGCAATATTTTATCCTTGACCTGAGAACTCAGGAATTTGGCTAGAATATTCCTAGGAGTTTTCCTTCAGAGATCTCATTCAGGAAGTGATCAGTGGATTCTAATCATTTCCATTTTACCTTCTGTTTCTGGAATATCAGGGTAGTTTTCCCTGATAATTTCTTGAAAAATGATGTCTAGTCTCTCTTTTTTTGTCTTTCAGGTAGTCCAATAATTGTTAAATTATCTCTCGTGGATCCATTTTCAAGGTCAGCTGCTTTTCCATTGAGATATTTCATATTGTCTTCTGTTTTTTTTCATTCTTTTGGCTTTGTTTTACAATTTCTTGATTTCTCATAAAGTCATTAGCTTCCACTTGTTCCATTCTAATTTTGAAGGAATTATTTTCTTCAGTGAGCTTTTAAACCTCTTTTTCCATTTGGTCCATTCCACATTTTAAGATATTTTTCTCCTCATTGGCTTTTTGTACCTCTTTTGCCATTTGGGTTACTCTAATTTTAAAGCTCTTATTTTCTTCAGTATTTTTGTGTTTCCTTTAGCAAACTATTGACTCATTTTTCATGATTTTCTTGCATCACTCTCATTTCTCTTCCTAATTTTTCCTCTATTTCTCTTACTTGATTTTCAAAATCCTATTTGAGGTCTTCCATGGCCTGAGACCAATTCATATTTTTCTTAGAGGTTTTGGATGCAGGAGCTTCGGCTTTGTTGTCTTCTGGCTGTATGTTTTGATCTTCCTCTTCGACAATTACATAAGAAAATATCTCCTCACCAAGAAAGCAAGAATCTATCATCTGTTTCTTTTCCCCCCATTTACTCATTTTCTAAGCCAATTATTTGACTTTTGATCGTTGTTCAGTGGAGGGATCCAGAACCAGCTTCTACTTCAGCAGTGGCTGCAGTTGTCCTGGGACTGGGCCAGATCATACTCCCTTCTGCCGTGGGTGAGAGACCTTCCCACTGACCTTTGAAGCTCTCTTTAACATTTGTGGGTTGAGAATTCAGGAATCCACAGCAGCAGCCCTAAGCCCTGCTTACATTCAGTCCACACCATGGCCTCTGCCAAACTGGGCCCTCCTCACAGTCTGGTGCAATAGACCCTTCCCATCAATCTTCCAGATTGACTGAAACAAATGAAGAACAACAAATATCTACAAAGGACTCAGCCAAGTGCTGGGGTCCAAATAAAAAAAAGAAGACTTGACTTGCTATCAAAGATTAGACATCTTAATCAGAAAGAAAAACAACAGAGGGAAGTGCTGTCAAGGAAAGGGCACTTGGAAATTTATAGGGATGGTGAATAAAGTGACAAGTAGATTGACACACCTTTCTGGGAGTGATGACAAATTAGATGTCATTATGATTTAAGAATTAAAAAGTAGGGTAGAAAAAGAAAAGAGGGTATAGATATGGAAGCAATGCAGGTAATGAGAAGATGAGGAAGTAAAATGAAGAGTTGGTAGACCTGGGACTTGATACAGTAGATAACAGAGGCATCCACAACTTTGCTACCACAACAGTGCTGCTATGATTATATAAGGCTATGTGGTAGTATTCTTTGACAAAGTTAGGCTATATAGTAAGATATCTAGGCCTTTAAGCAACTAATAGGTCTCTTAATCACTGAGGTCCATTCTCAAACTAAGCTGTCAAGCATTAAAACTCTACTTCAGAGAGTACAGCTCTGGTGGACTGGCCACAACGTTCAAATGCAAAATGTATAGTGGCCAAAAGGACTATTTTATGAGATCCCACAAAAGGCAAGATTTCAAATGATGGTCAGGAGAAGTGATACAAGGACTCTTTCAAGGCCTCTCTTTAGAACTTTGGAATTGATTGTGTGACATGGGAGACACTGACACAGGACCACTCAGCATGGCATCCCCACATCAGAGAAGGTGCTGTGCTGTATGAGCTAAGCATAATTGAAGCAGTTCAAAAGAAATGTGACATGCACAAATTTAGAGAATCCACTCCAAATGTTCACATGAACTATTTGTGCCTGGCCTGTAGTAGAACATTCCAGGCTCATGTTGGTCTGATCAGCCACAGTCAGATAAACTGTAACTTGACTGTAATATAGTGTGATGGCAAGCAGATTAGGATCTTTTGCTGGTTTTGTTTTACTAAAAGTGCTCCTGATTGAATAAGGTGAATAAAGATTTTTCTGATCCATTATTGGGCCTGTCCATTGCAGGAAGCTTGATTAGGGATATTGCTTTGTAGGAGGGTCCCAATACCTTTTCTTTCTTCTTCTGCAACACTGGGTCTAAAGTTTATGCCCCCTGGCTTTAAAAAGTGTATAAATCCTCTGACAGTGAAGTTTTACTTTGGGGCTTAATTTTGATAAGAAGGTTTGAGTGCCAGACAGAGACTGGGAAGCCACCAAAGGATCCCTCTGGCTTTGAAAACCCAGAGGTCGGTGCTTCTCTCTCTGGTAACTATGGTCAGAGGAAGTCATTTCTGTTGACTTTTGATTTCTCTGTATTTTCTTTGAAGTGCAGGGTACTGACTCCCCTGAACAAGGTGAATGATATATGTGCTTGGTAAAAGGAAAGATATATGTGCTTGATTAAAGTGATAGTTAACCCCTTGAAAATTGCTTTCCTTTTATGAATACAGATGTAGGAATCTGTGATAGCAGGCCTCCCTGTGTATGTTGGGTACTTACTGTTAGACATAGTGATGTCATTTTGGTCCTCCTTGAGAATGAAGGACAACAATCAACCAATACCACAACTTGTTCAGCCATTCCTCAACTGTAAATTCCCTCAATTTTGAATTCTTAGCCACTACAAAATATTCCTATAAGTACTCTTGTACAAATAGGTCCTCTCCCCTTTACAGACCTAATAGTGGTATTGATGGATCAAAAGGTATGCACAGTTTTATGAAAGAGATGAAAAAATCAAGTGAGGAAGGAGGTGACATGGGCATGTTTGTAGGCAGTAGAAAATGAGTTAACAGAGAAGGAGAGATTGAAATTAAGTGTAAGAGTCCATCTGTTAGCATGGATAGAATGGTATGAGAACACTTGAACAAGTAGAATGGTTGGCTTTGGTAAAGAATAAGGTCACTTCCTCATTTGAGATAAAGATAAAGGAGGAGACTGGCAAAAAACTTCTGAGTGATAGTGGGGAGAAGAGGATGAAAGAACTCATCATGAATGGATTAATTTTTTTCTGCACAGTATGACACACATTTCTTAGCTGAGAAAATGGTTAGTGTGGTGCTACAGGAAGTTTGAGGAGGGGTAAAAAGGTTTAAAACAGCTACTGTAGAGAAAGGGATAGTGAATTTATAAGGGAGGTGTATTAGTACTGTTGAGAATGAGGGAATTTCTAATTAAGGTTATGTAAAAGAATTGTAGAGGACCCAATCAAAACGTTTGTGTGATTTTCTTCATTCAGGAGCATATATGAAGAACCACTTCAAGATATTTTTGTTAAAAATGACTCCTGTTTTTGATCCCAGATGATGATAGAAATGATAGGACAAATTATTTTCTCCCCATATTAGAATGTAAACAGTTTATCCTGTTTTAATCCCTTAGGCCTGTTCACTTTTTTTTTCCTTTTCTCATGTTTGTCTTGATTACTCTATTTGTATTTCCAGTTTCTACTTAGTTTTGGTTTTCAATCAAGAATGCTTAAAAGTTCTGTATTTCATTAATGATCCATTTTTCCCATATAAAATTATATTCAGTTCTGCTGATAAATAATTCTTCAATAAAAATAAGCCTTCAAGAATATCTTATTCCAGTCTCTGTTATTATTTGTGGCTGCTAAAACTTGTGTGATCCTGACAGTCACTCTTTTATACTTAAAATACTTCTTTTGAGCAACTTTCTATGTATTTTTTCTTTGATCTAGAACCTCTGGATTTCAGTTTTAATACTCTTAGCAATATTTATTTTGGGAATTCCTTTAGAAGGTGATATATGCATTCTTTCTATTTCCACTATGTCCTCTGGTTCTAAGAGATCCGGTCAGTTGTGTGTGTGTGTGTGTGTGTGTGTGTGTGTGTGTGTGTGTGTGTGTGTGTGTGTGTGTGTGTGTGCAATTGATTTCTTACAACATGACACAGGCTCATTTTTGGTCATGGTTTTCAGTTATTCCATTGAATCTCAAATTCCCTCTGTTTGATCTATTTTCTGTTTTTGCTATGAGATACTTTATATTTTCTTCTATTTTTCAATCTTCTACATTTGTTTCAATATTTCTTATTTTTATTAAATCATTAGCTTCTATTTAATCCATTCTAATTTTCAGAGAATTTGGTTCTTGGGTAAGTTTTGTACCTCTTGAACCAAGCTATTAATTATTTATAGTTCTTTCTTCTGTAGCTTTCACTGGTTTTCCAACTTTTTCCTTTGGGTCTTATTGTTTCATTTATAAAGAAAATTTCAAAATATCTTTTAAAAACTTGTTTTCATTTTTCTAAGAATTCTAGATGAACATATGCCAAACCTATATTTCTCTTTGTGACTTTCCTTGCAGGTATTTTGGACTCATTTTCTGTTTCTGAGTTTATGTTTTAAGCTTCTCTGTCCCACAAAACCTTTTTTGGGGGAAGGGAGAATTAGGTTTTGTTCTTCTTGTTCATTCTTTTATCACAATTTCTGACTTCAGACTTTGTCATGGTCAGGCTCTGTACACTTCTGGTAGGCATGTCTGGACTGATCTTTTGTCCTCATGGTTATTTTTGCTGCTTTCTAAAGATATCATGTGTTATGCGTAGTAAAATACTACCTCGCCTACTGTCAATCATGAGGGGAAATGCATTTCCTCTATTTGGAACTCTGTGTGTCTTTGTGCTTGCATGCATACATATCTGTGTTTGTGCTCACATGTGCATGGTGGAGCAAGTTTTAGAACCAAGATATTCCGATTAATGAAATTATTGTAGGGGAATCATTTTCTCCAAGATTATGCTGTGTTGCCTACATTCCTGAGTACTTTATTCACATCTTTCTTCCTCAGATTTTAGATGAGAGTATTAATGAGAAATTAGATGAGAGCATAATTTGCCACAGCATACAGCATAGACATCAGCTTCCCCTACTCTTTGGATGACCTGGGCGTCACATGGGTCATGATTACTGATCCATAAAATAGGATAATCACAAGAAGGTGGAAACCATAGGTGGAGAAAACCTTGTTGAAGGTGTCTCTATTCTGATGAAAGTCATTATGATAGAGCCATAGGAGACAAAGAGCAAGGACACAAGTATAAGGAGAATCATTACAACCTGAAGAAAAGGACTGTCTGTCATCTGTGAGTATTTCCAGATGCCAAGAACAAGATTATCATGGCCTCACAAAAGAAATAAGCAATCCTTGGTAGGGGAGGCATAGTGTAAATGTAGTATCCACTAAGGATATCAAAACAGCACTGACCCAGCACCCTATGACCAAGTAGTCACATAATTTCCAAATCATGATGAGAGCTTAGTGAATGGGGTCGGATATTGCCAAGAACTGGCCATAGGACTTTACAGTTAATAGCACACATTGTGTTGTGCCAAAAATGAAGTATAAGAAGAGCTGGACTGCTCAGTCCCATTTTGGACAACACTTGGACTGGAGCCTAGGGAACAACATTAGCAGAGAGAGCAAGAGAAAAGTTACCCAGAAAAAAAGGTACATGAGTGTTTAAAATTGTGAGCCAAGTAGGTTGATAATTAGGTTTCCAAATGCAGTAAGCAAGTAGACCCCCTAGAAAGAGTGTAAAAAGTAGCACTTGAGTTGGAGGGTTATCCCAAAGTCCCAAGAGGATAATTCTTTCACTCCCATGTGGTTAGTCTGGCTCAAAAAGTTTTTTCTTCTTTAGAAAGGACTCTACGGACATTTATTTGATGTTGGTGTGTAACCTAAAAAATAATAGAATTTTAGTGTTGGAAGGATCTGTGGTAGCATCTGGTACAATCTTAATACTGAACAGCTGCTGTGATCACATTTCCAACGATCATTCCCAGTGTTAAGCAAAGCAATGTAACCAAAGAAAGCCATTTCACTGTTGGTCAGGGCAAACATAGAAAATGTTCCATTATGTAAGGGTGCTTATGCAATAAGGGGTGACTTGGTGTATTGTAGAGCTAGTGTGTGCATTTTACTACCAAGGGTATTTTTGCTGACTGATAGTGCAAAAAAGCATAGTAATGAATAAAAGAGATAAAGTCAAATCAAGACACCAAACATTTATAAAATATCTATTGTGTTTCATGGGAAATGATAGAGTTGCAAAGAAAGGCCAAAACTAGTCCCTTATCTCTAAGACCTCATAATCTAACTGGGGAGACAACATTCAAACTATGTACAAACAAAATAGATACATGATAAACTGGAGATAAACTCAGAGCAAAGACATTAAGATTGGGGAGAACTGAGAAAGTCTTCTTGCAAAAGGCGGGGTGTTATGTAAGACTTGAAAGAAGTCGATATAGCCAGGAGGTGGGGATAAGAAGGGAGAAAATTTCAGCCATGAGGGATAGCCAGTGAAAATTCTTAGAAAATGCAGTGTTTTGTGTGTGGTAGGAATAGCAAGAGGCTAGTGTGATAGGATCATAGAGCATGGGAGGCGGAATAAGATGTAGGAAGACTATAAAGGTAGGAGGGACCACACTATGAAGGGCTCTTAAATGTCAAGCAGAAGATTGTATATTTGACCTTGGGGTAATAGGTAGCTCCTGAAGTTGAATGAAAAGGACATGGTCAGAGTTTAAGATTATCATTCTGCTAACTGAGTGAAGGATGGACTGAAGTCTGGAAAGACTTGATCCAGGGAGACCAACAAGAAGGGGACTTGTCTATCCTATCCCCTCATTTTTCTTAACTCTGTAATGAGTGATGAGCTGCTGTCTCTAAATTTACCAATGATCTTTTAATTGCTAAATTTAATAATTTTTCCACAGTTCCTATCCTCTTGATCTCTCTACATCCTTTGACAGTATCAAGCTCCATTTTGTCCAGCATACTTTTTTCTAAGTTTTCATGATATTGTTCTTTCTTTTTTCTTCTGTTTCCTCTATCTTCAGTCTTCTTTTTTAGATCTTCATCCAGGTCATGCCCAATATCCTTTGTTATCCCACAGGAGTCTGTCTTCAGTCTTATTCTCCCTCTATACAATGTTGCTTGGTGATCTTTTTAGTTTCCATGCATTCAATCATCATGTCTAGTGAGACTATTCCCAAATTTATATATCAAACAAGCCCTAATAACTGTACTGAACTTAAGACTAGCATCATCAATTATCTTTTGAAAATCTCATACTAGATGTACCAAAGAAATTTCATACTCTCCATGTCCAAATCCCAAATCTTTTCCCCCAAACCTTTCTTTTTTCCAAACTTCTCTTTTCTTGTAGAAGACAAAGATTTAAGTCAGTAAGCAGTCATTAAATGCCTACTGTGTATTATGCAATTTGCTAAGTGCTGGAGATACAATTAAAGATAGAATAAATCACCATCATCCTCTCAGTTATCTAGCCTCACAACATTGGTATTATCCTTGAATCTTCACTTGGTTTTACTACCTATATCCAATATGTTGCCAAAACATTCCATTTTCCCCTTCAGAACTACTCCCATATCAATCCTTTTCTAGGTCAGTGCTTGTGATGCTCATGTGATCCTGAAAATTACGTATAACTCCCAAGATATGGCAATCCCCAGAACACCCTGTACATCTCTTTTACTTCATCTCTGGCCTCCATGCTCCTGTAGCTAATAGTTTATATCCTTCTTCTCACTACACTCTGTTGAGAATTTGTAGTAAGCTTTCCTAGTGGCCAGCAAGGCAATGGCACCCCACACTTCTGACAGGTGGTCAAGAATACAGATGTAAAAAAGTACTTCAAGTCCAAATAGGTACATGATCTAGGTATAAAGGCTGATACTATAAACAAATCAGGGGAGCAAGGGATAGCATATTTGTCAGATTTATGGAGAATGGAGAAATTTATCACCAAACAAGAGACAGAGAACATTATGAAATGCAAACATGGATAATTTTGATTACATTAAATTGAAAAGGTTTTGCACAAAATACCCAATGCCATCAAGATTAGGACAGAAGCAGAAAACTGGGAAAGAATTTTTACAAGTAGTGTCTGTGATAAAGGCCTCATTCCTAAAATATATAGAGAACTGAGTCAAATTTGCAAGAATATAAATCATTCCCCAATTGATAAATGGTCAAAGGATATGAAGAGGCAGTTTTCAGAGGAAGAAATCAAAGCTATCTATAGTCATAAGAAAAAAATGCTTTAAATGACTATTGATTAGAGAGATGTAAATCAAAACAACTCTTAGGTACTGCATCACACCTAGAAGATTGGCTAACATGACAAAACAGGAAGACAATAAATGTTAGAGAAGAGCTGTGAACTGATCCAACCATTCTGGAGACCAATTTGGAACTATACCCAAAGGGTACAAAAGTGTGCATACCCTTTGACCCAGCAATATCATTTCTATGACTGTATCTCAAAAAGATCATAAAAATGGGAAAAGGTTCCACATGTACAAAATTTTTTTAAAGGAATTCTTTTTGTGGTGGCCAAGAACTGAAAATTGAGGGGATGCTCATTATTTGGGGAATAGCTGAACAAGTTGTGGTATATGAGTGTAAATGAAATACTATTGTGCTGCAAGAAATGGTGAACAGTCGGACTTTAGAAAAACCTGGAAAGACTTATGTGAACTAAACCTGAGTGAAATGAGCAGAACCAGGGGAACATTATACGCAGTAACAGCCACAGCATGTGAGAATTATTTCTGATAGATTTAGCCCTTCACAGCAATGCAAAGACCTAAAACATTCCCAAAGGACTCGGAGCAAAATGTCATCCACATCCAGAGAGAAAGAACTATGGAAGAGGAACATAGAATGAAGCAGAATATTTTCTCCTGTGCTATGTTTTGTTTTAATTTGGCATTTCTCATGGTTTCTCCCATTTGTTTTAATTCTTCTATGCAACATGACTAATGAGAAAATGTGTTTAATAAGAATGTATGTGAAGAACCTGTATAAGATTGCATGTACTCTCAGGGACAGTGTAGGGAGGGAGGGAGAGAAATCACTTATGGAAGTGATTATTGAAAACTGAAAGCAAATAAATTAATTAAATTTTTGGAAATAAAAAGCATTAATCTATGATATTCTCACCCATCACATTTACTCACCCTGGTTGAAACTTGGCATACTTCAATTATTTTGTACTTGTTAGATTACATTCAACAGTTGGCAAACAGATGTTTTTAACTGAGAAGACTTATGTTCCTGTGAATCAAAATGTCCAGTGGAGGCAGTAGACTATCTAATTTATGAGACAGAAGAAAATATACATGTAAAATGCCTGAAGTAGGCATTTTAAGTGTGGTAGCTTGCAGAGAACATTAGACAATGTTCTTGATTTGTAAACAAAAGGTGGAGGTTGATCATGAGATTAAAGGTACTTTGTATGTGTATTACATTTTAGACCTTGTAATGTATTACAAGGGCAGCTAGGTGCTACAGTGTATAGAGCACCAGTGCAGGAGTCAGGAGGACCTGAGTTCAAATCTCACCTCAGACACTTGACACTCACTAGCTGTGTGACCTTGGGCAAGTCACTTAACCCCAACTGCCTTATTCTGAGTCATCTCCAGTCATCCTGATGAATACCTGGTCACTGGATTCAGATGGCTCTGTAGGAGAAGTGAGGCTGGTGATCTGCACAGCCCTCTTTCACTCAAAACAAAGTCAAGTGCAAGTCATGTCATTATTTCTCTGATGGCATGGTCTTCTTTAGCAACAAAGGATGAACACACCAATGTATTACAAATATATTGCTGCTTTGTCACTATACAAGTGTTTCTGATAATAATAAATCTCTATATTACTCCTGTTTTCACTGATACCACCAGATTACAAGCTAAAAGAAAGGGACTTTGTACCTACTCATTACTATCTGTTACAGAACACAGCACTAAGAAAGCATTCAAAAATCAATTCTGGGGGACAGAGTCAAGATGGCAGAGTAGAAAGACACACATAGGCAGAATCTCCCCACACATAAAATACCTGTAGAGAGGGACTCTCAACAAATTCTGGAGCAGCAGAAGTGGAGAACAACAGAGTGGAGGAGATTTCCAGCCTAGGGTGATCTAAAAGGCCCACAGGAAACATCTGCATCATATGCAGAGTGGAGCCCCAGCCTTGGCTGCATGGCTGACAAACAGCCCTTGGGGTCAGAGTCTCCAGTGGCTGAATCCTCAGTCCCAGCAGCAGTGCAATCACAGATCCCTCAACCCACAGGCACCAAAGGTCAGTGATGGGGTTTTTTCAGCTGGCCAGGAAGGGAGAAGAGCCTTCCATAGCTCTGGCCTTAGGCAGCTGCCACAGAAGCCACATTGGCAGGCTCAGTAGCCAGATCCATTATTGGAGCATAAAAACCCCTGGGGGCATTGAAGAGTTGAGTCTTGCCTCAGCCCTGTGTGGAGACCCTAAGGGAGCTGGTCTTTGTCTTACACTGAATGGTGGCCCTGCCCATCCAGCTTATCTGAAAATCAGCTCCCAGTGCTGACTTGGTGGAACTGGAGGCCAGGTGGCTGTGAAAGGTAACTGTTAAGATTTTGGGAACAAAAATCCCTCTCTGTGTCCAGACCAGTATATGCTTGATTGTGCCACCTTGGAGGAACTGAGATCTTACAGATTCCCAGAGTATACCTTACTCTTGACAAAGGACCCAAAAGTCAAGTAACTGGTTGGGAAAAATGCCCCAAAAAGGGAAAAAAAATAAGACTATAGAAGGTTACTTTCTTAGTGAACAAATATCTTCTCCCATCCTTTCAGATGAGGAAGAACAACAGGGAAAGACACAGAAGTCAAGGCTTCTGTATCCCAAACATCCAAAATAAATATTCAATGAGCTCAGGCCATGGAAGAGCTCAAAAAGGATTTTGCAAATCAAGTAAGAGAGGTGGAGGAAAAATTGGGAAGAGAAATGAGAGATATGCAAGAAAAGCATGAAAAGCAGGTCAACACCTTGCAAAAGGAGACCCAAAAAATGCTAAAAAAAAAAATAACACCTTTAAAAATAGGCTAACTCAATTGACAAAAGAGGTTCAAAAAGCCATTGAGGAGAAGAATGCTTTAAAAAACAGAATTAGCCAAATGAAAAAGGAGGTTCAAAAGCTCACTGAAGAAAATAGTTCTTTCAAAATTAGAATGGGACAGATGGAGGCTAATGACTTTATGAGAAACCAAGAAATCACAAAACAAAACCAAAAGAATGAAAAAATGGAAGATAATGTGAAATATCTCATTGGAAAAACAACTGACCTGGAAAATAGATCCAGGAGAGACAATTTAAAAATGATGGGCCTACCTGAAAGCCATGATCAAAAAAGGAGCTTAGACATCATCTTTCATGAAATTATCAATGAAAACTGCCCTGATATTCTAGAAGCAGGGGGCAAAATAAATATTGAAAGAATCCACTGATCACCTCCTGAAAGAGATCCAAAAAGAGAAACTCCTAGGAACATTGTGGCTAAATTCCAGAGTTCCCTGGTCAAGGAGAAAATATTGCAAGCAGCTAGAAAGAAACAATTCAAGTATTGTGGAAATACAATCAGGATAACACAAGTTCTAGCAGCTTCTACATTAAGGGATCAAAGGGTGGGTGTGGAATCGATATTCCAGAAGTCAAAGGAACTAGGACTAAAACCAAGAATCACCTACCCAGCAAAACTGAGTATAATATTTCAGGGGGAAAAATAGTCTTTCAATGAAATTGAGGACTTTCAAGCATTCTTGTTGAAAAGACCAGAGCTGAAAAGAAAACTTGACTTTCATACACAAGAATGAAGAGAAGCATGAAAAGGTAAACAGCAAAGAGAAGTCTTAAGGGACTTACTAAAGTTGAACTGTTTACATTCCTACATGGAAAGACAATATTTGTCACTCTTGAAACTTTTTTCAGTTTCTGGGTAGTTGGTGGGATTACACACACACACACACACACACACACACACACACACACACAGGCAGAGGGAATTGAATAGGATGGAATAATATCTTTAAAAAATGAAATTAAGTGGTGAGAGAAATATATTGGGAGGAGAAAGGGAGAAATGGAATGGGGCAAATTATCTCTCATAAAAGAGGCAAGTAAAAGACTTTTCAGTGTAGGGAAAAAGGGGGGATGTGAGAGAAAAAACATGAAGCTTACTCTCATCACATTTGACTAAAGGAAGGAATAACATGCATACTCATTTTGGTATGTAAACCTATCTTACAATACAGGATAGTGGGGGATAAGGGGATAAGCGGGGGGGGGCAATGGAAGGTAGGGCAGTGGGAGGAGGGAGCACTCTTAGGGAGGGATAGGATCAAAAGAGAGAATAGAAACAATGAAGGGCAGGATAGGATGGAGGGAAATATAGTTAGTCTTACACAACACGACTGTAATGGAAGTCATTTGCAAAACTACACATATTGAATTGCTTGCCTTCCCAAAGGGAATGGGTGGGGAGGGAGGGATAAAGAGAAGTTGGAAGTCAAAGTTTTAGGAACAACTGTTGAGTATTGTTCTTGCAACTAGGAAATAAGAAATATAGGTAATGGGGTATAGAAATTTATCTTGTCCTTCAGGACAAAAGAGAAGATGGGAATAAGGAAAGGAGGAATGTTAGAAGGGAGGACAGATTGGTGATAGGGGTAATTAGACTGGTTGGTGTTTTGGGGCAGGGAGAGGGGAGAAATGGGGAGCAAATTTGCAACTCAAAATTTTGTGGAAATGAATGTTGAAAACTTAAATAAATAAATTTAAGTACAAAAAAAAATCAATTCTGGTCTCCTTGTTAAGTCTGATACTCAATGATTCTATTCTTTTATGGCTTCTGGCAGTCCTCAAGTAATTCATTATAACTTATTTAGTTGGCATTTTTATTTTTTCTTTTTGGGAGAATGGGTGTGTCACTTACATATTATATTGTTAATTTGGCTCTTCTGCTTTGATTAGTTCTGCAAATGTTCAAGTTCCCCTTAGAACATATGAAAAGAATATATTTTCCTTTAAGGCTAAGTCATTTTCAATTTTGTCATTGTCTTCCCAAACCTAGTACTGGTAAGAATAGGTGCTTATTTATACTAGGAACAATAAACAGTTCAGCATATAGTGAGGACTTATTGAAAATTTCTTGGCATTTTTCCAGAGAAAGAGTGAGTGCTATATACCATTCAGGTCCTATCTGGTCTTTGGGAAGTAAATTTCAGAGCCCTAGATAGGACCATATCAGAATGCAAGCCACTATCAAAAGCTAAGAGTATACACTGAAGCATAATAGGGTTCCCCAGTAGCTGGTGAGAAAATATTCAATGTTTTATCTCTTTCTCAGGTCCCTGATGTCTGAAGCTCCATTTTAGGGATTGTTCCCTGATCAATGAACCTTCTCCAGATCAACCTACAGCTGTTTGAGGTTTGAGCTGCTTCAGCTGTCTGAGAATGCATAAAGACCTTAGCTTAAAAGAACCACAATATCCCATTGCATTCTGGGCCATCTCCAGTTATCCTGATGAATATCTGGCCATTTGACCCAGATGACTGTGGAGGAGAAAGTGAGGTTGGTGACTTTGCACAGTACCTCCCTCATTCAAATCAAAGTCAATTGCAAATCTTGTCATCATCTCCCTGATATCATGGTGCTCTTCTAGAGCAAAGGACACACTATAACCACAAACACAACCACAGCTCTTAGATCTAGTGACACTGGCCTCCTGGCTGTTTCACAAGCAAAACACTCCATCTCTCAGCTTCATCATTTTCTCTAGTTATCCCTCATGCCTGGAATGCTGTCTCTTTTCTGTTCTGACTACTGACCTCCCTGACCTACTTTAAGACGCAACTAAAACCCTACCTTGTACAGGAATCCTTCCATAACCCCTCTTTATTACAGTTCCTTCCTTCTTTTAATTATTTCCTTTTAATATTCCATATAGCTCACTTTGTATTTATTTGTTTGCATGTTGTCTCCTTTTTTGAGTTGCAAGCTCCTTGAGAGTTTTGCTTCCTTTTGTACACTCAATGCTTAGCATGGCACCTGATCTGTTGTGGGTGCTTAATGTAAGTTAGTTTATTGATTTATTGATTTCTTCTTCATTAATGGGAAGAGATAAGAGATGGAAACAATAAATGGAGAAATATTGTGGAAACCATAGAAGATGAATACACTCTTGGTAGGGTTGTGAATTGGTCCAAAAATTCTAGAAACAATTTAGAATTATGGTAAAAAAAATTTTAAAACCCCTATCCTTTGACCAAGGATCCAACTGGAAGGAAAGTACACAAAAAAATGTTAAAGGCAGATATAAAGCTCTCATACACACCCATATATTCATAGGCACACTTTTTGTGGAAGGAAACAACTGGAAACAACATAGATGCCCATTAATTAGGGGAAGGGCTAAATAAATTTTGATACAGGAAAGCAATTTAATATTGTGGTGCTGTCAAACTATAAATATAAATAATGTGCAGCAATATAAGATATATGAATAAATGCATCTTGAAGTAAAAAGAACCTACAATACAAAATCTTCAATGACAAAAACTTAAGTATAATTTATCAAAAATTAATCAAAAAATTTAACATTGTATAATGACCAAGCATGGACATGGAGAAAAGCTGAGAAAGTGTACCACTGTCTTTTATTACCAAATGTTAGTGAAAATGAGTATGGAATATTGAACATATTGTGAAATGCATTTGAAAAGTTGGGTGCTCTTGCTGAAATAGTTTTTTCACTTTATTTTTCTATTCTTTGATAATGTGATATGCTTCTCTGAGTAATGGAATAGGAGGGAGATAAATAATGAAAATGATATAAAAAGAAAAGTTATCAATAAGTCTGAGAAAATGAATGCCATGTCAATATAATTTCATTTCATTTTTTGTCAAGGTTATTAAGTTGATATATCAGGTGAGAAGTATAGGAACAGCAAACCCAAATTCTATGAAAGTATTTGACAATGTCCTTCATGCTATTCTGTAAGGGCAAGCAAAGTAGAATCTTTTGCTGTTTTTGTTTTAGTATAGTCAAGTGCCTCCAACTGAATCTTGCCTTTTTCAACCAAGAATCTCCACTAGAAATACAGAAAGAAGAGTTTCTTTAACAAGAAACAGTATATGTTATTCGTGTTGTTGATATGATTAAAGATCTTCCCCACCAATTAATGGGCCTGGGAAGATTTGTGGGAAGGCCCACACCTTTTGTTAAGGAATCACTGCTTCTCAGGGGTTGGGATGCGCTCTGGCTCTAAAAAATGTGTAAATACTGTGAGAGTGAGGTTTTACTTTGGGGCTTACTGACTAGAAGTATTTTGTTTGCCCAGAGGAGACTCTGGGAAGCTGCTAAGGAACTCCTTCAGCTTTGAAAACCCAGATATTGGTGCTTCCCTCTCTGGTAACTACAGTCAGACAGTTGAACCTGTCTGTTGATTTGTGATATACGTATTGACTATGGTCAGATAATTGGATGCCATGTCTGTTGATCTTTGATTTCTCTGTATTTTCTCTGAAGTTCAAAGTGCTGACTTTTGCCCCTGAACTAGGTGAATGATATATGTGCTTGATTAAAGGATATTGTTAACCTCTCAAAAGTTGCCTTTCCTTTTATAAATGCAGATCAAAGAACCTTTGATAGTAGGCCCCTGTGTGTATGTTGGGGTGCTTACTGTTACATATTCTTATGGGCAAGGTGGCATGATGGGAGTTAGATCCTGAGAATAGTTAGATATACCTGGATCTAGTTGAGTGACTGGAATAAAAAAAGATAAATAATAAATTAATATCCATCTGTAGATGAGTTTTAATGTGATGTCATAATTACCTGTTCTTATGTTATTCATTTTTTTTTAAATCAATGACTTGGATAGAGTTATGTTTATAAAGTTTTCTGATGACAGGAAACTGGGAGGGACAAACAAAATATTGAATGCCGAAACCAAGATTCAAGAGAAGCTAGAATAATAGGCTAAATATTTTAAGATGAAATTTAATTTGGATAAATATGATGTCCTGCATTTGTATTAAAAATACCCTTTGAAAAGGGCAAAATGAATGTAGATAGTTAAAAATGCCTTGTCTGAAAAGAACTGCAAAGTCAAGCTGACTCTGTTGTGTGAAGAGAAACTTGAAGAATGAGGAATATTTAATCTGTAGTAGCATACAACTTCTAATTGGAATGGGCATGATGTCTGCCTTCCAATGTTCACAGTTCTGGCAAATGGAAAAGGAATTGGGCTTATTCTGCTCAGTCCTTGCAGGCAGAGCTAGAAAATATGGGCAAAATATGTACACAGGCAGATGACTAGATACATGAGAAAAAAACCCTTTCTCACAATTAGAGCTGTCTAAAATCGCAATATATTGTCTTATGATATTGAGCTAGATTGTTTGCTTAACTACTGCTCAAGAATATATGGTTACAAGTTGAAATAAATCACTTCTGAAAATTCTTTTAAAAATACATAATTTTAGACCTATTGCCATATATTTTTTTCTCCTTTTCACTTTTGTTACCTTCCTTTGGACACCAATCTCACACACACACACACACACACACACACACAATTGAATCAGCAACCATTGACTGATGATGTACTAAGTGCCACATATTGTACGTAGAAAGAACATAATGATGCCGTATGCAAACACTTGGAGCACTACATATTAATGACTGTCTAAGATAAGGTTAGATTTTTCTTTCTTTTTGAAGACCCATTAGCTTTGCAAATTTCTCCTTCTTTCAGTTCCTAAGAATCTACACATGATGTATTTCTCTATTCCCCTAAAATCTAGTGCAAAATGTCCAGGAGACATGATACCTCTATATTTGCAAGGCCCATCCACGAGTACTTTATATTATTGTAGGTTTACCTAATTGACTAGAGTCATAGATGGATCATCTCATACCTGAGTCACATTGCAAGTATATAATATACAAATAGCCTATTTACATATATATGATAATATTAACATGCATGCTCACCATCAATCTTGTGGGAAAAATATATTTTCTCCCCATGGAAGGATGACAATGGTATTGGTTATGACACAACAAATTTTGAAACTGAAAGACATTCATAAATTCATGTGAGGCTCAGAGTCTGCAAAATTTCCTTCTGTTGGCTACATTCCCAAGTGCTTTCTTCACATCCTTGTTCCTTAGGCTATAGATAAGAGGGTTAAGCATGGGATTTACCACAGCATAAAACACAGACACCAGTTTTCCCTGCTCCTTAGAAGACCTGGGTGTCATGTAAGTCATTATTCCAGATCCATAAAAAAGGATAACTACAAGAAGGTGGGAGCCACAGGTGGAAAATGCCTTGAGTCTCCCTGAGGTTGTCTTCATCCTGATGACAGTCACTATGATAGAGCCATAGGAGATAAGGATCAAGGTCACAGGTGCAAGAAGAATCACAACTCCCATGAGGAAAATGGCCATCTGTGTGCTATGAGTATCTCCAGATGACACAGCCAAGATAGCTGGGGCCTCACAAAAGAAATGAGCAATTTTATTGTCTCCTTGATACGGTAGGTGTAGTGTGAATGTCGTATCTACAATGGAAACTAGAAAGCCACTGGTCCAGCATCCCAAGGCCAAGAGGCAGCACAATTTCCCTGTCATGATGAGAGAGTAATGCATGGGGTCACAGATTGCCAAGTATCTGTCATAGGACATCACAGCTAACAGGGCACATTGTGTACATCCAAAAATGAGAAAGAGAAGAAGCTGAGCTGCACATCCTATGAAGGAAATGACCTTTCTCTCAGACAGCATGTGGACTAGGGCTTGGGGAACAATGTTGGTAGAGAAGAAGAGATCAGCTGTAGACAAATTGCACAGAAAAAAGTACATGGGTGTATGGAGACTGGAGTCAGTCAGAATCAGAGAGATGAGGAGCAAGTTTCCAAGAACAGTAACCAAGTAGACCCCCAACACTAATACAAAGAGCAGTAGCTGAGTGTGAGGGTCCTCTGAAAGTCCCAGGAGGATGAATTCTGTCACTCTGGTCTGGTTTGTTTGACTCATGTTTGGACTTTTTATCTCTCTAGGAAGGTGCCAATAACTTCATTTGGAGAAATAAATGATCTAGAATATCAAAGGAAATAAAGAAAAAGATAGGAATGAAGGAAGAATACTTATTCTGGATCTCAAATGATTTAATAAAATATCATTTGATGTTGGTTTAAAGATAGAGAAGTAGATCAATCAAAGACTAGACAAGGAAGAATCAGAAACAATCTAATCCAATAATCCAGAGTTCAATATACACACACACATATATAAATATGTGCATATTAATATATACGTGTAACAAATTATTTTGTAAAGCAATCCTTATTTCATTAAAAAATCTTCTGGAAAATCAATATTCTGTAGATGAGGTTCAGGCTACCATGTTATGTCATGTTCTGCAATCATTTTAAAATAGACACATGAGTAGAATAAAAGCAAATAATAAACCTTTAAAGACAAAGAGTACAGATGGGATGGAGACAGTTACAAAAGAAAATAGGAAATTTTGATTACATAAAACAGAAAATTTTCCTAAACAAATGCATCTAGGTTAAGAAGGGAACATTGGGGGAAAAATTATATAAATTTCTTCAATAAAGGTTAATTATGCAAGATATGTAAATAGCTTAGAAAATACACAAATGTGTGAGATATATATGTGTGTGTGTTACACACACACTCACACATATGTACACAAAGAGAGTCATTCCAATAGGTCAATGGTAGAACTCCTGGAAAAACTGTGTTCTCTCTCTCCTTCCTCCTCTCCATGCTATGTGTATATATATATATGTATATATGTATATATATATATATTTATATGTGTGTGCATGTATATGTATGTATATACACACACATACACTGGTATGTACAGAGATATTGATAGATAGGTATAGATATAGGTATAGGTATAGATAGCTATACGATACCCATAATGAAAATGGCAAAAATTGTTGGAACTTCATATAAAAAGAGTAATCTTATTGTCTCAATGGTAGAATAGATGAAGTGTATGTATACATGTTAAAATCATGAGAACTATTAATTAATGTTCTTTTACCAGTGATGCATTGGGGAATGGCAATAGCTTTCCATCTATCTATCTATCAATCTATCTATCATTATTCCCCAATCGCTCAGTGATAAAAGGATATGAGTAAATAGTTCTCATTATAATTATAAACAATTAATAGCCATATAAAAGGATGTCCCAAGTCACTAATAATAGAAATATAAATCAAATCACCTGACATTTCACTTCTCACCCAGAAACTTGGAAATGATGACAAAAGATAGGAATAATGTTTGATGGGTGGTGGGAAGACAAACACACTAATGTGCTCTTGGTGGCACTGTGAATCAGTAAAACCACTTTGAAAAGTAATTTGGAATTATGTAAATAAAGTACAAATATCTATACCCTTTGTCCCAGAGTTTCCATCAGCCAGAATGTACCTTAGAGAGGTAACTGATAATAAAAGTCTCCATATACATCATGATGGTCATAACATCACTTTTTGTGAAGAGCTGGAAGTAATGTAGATTTTCTTTGAGTAATATCTAAACAAAGCAATATATGAATAATATGGAATATCATTATGCAATAAGAAACGGGATATATGATGATTATAGAGAAGAATGGGAAGACATGAACTTATGTGAACTGAAGTAAGCATAGCCAAAAATGTATACATAATGACTACAAAAATGTAATTGAAAAGAACAAATACCTCAAAATAATTGAGAGTGTTGAGGAATCACAAGAAAAGGCAATCCTCACATCCCATTCTTTTATAAAAGTAGGAGGTCTATGGGTGAGAAACAATGAATATGTTTTTCAGACTTCTTGATGTAACTGATTTTTACTTATCTTTTCTCGTTTCTTTTTTCTTTATAAAATACTCTTCTTTTATGGTTTAGCTCCTGGGAATGGAGAAGAAGAGATACAAGAAGAAATTCAAGCAATAAAACCAAATTATATTAATAATGTATTTGAAAAACAAGGGAGCCAATAGAAATTTTATGCAAGTATGTAACCTATTGAATGCCATTATCTCTTCATTGGAAAGGACCTTATAGATGATCTGGTTGAATTTCCCCTTCACTCATCAGCTGTTCCATTGTTAGGTGTTCAATGAACACTTTGAATTACAAGACAAATTCCACTTGGAGGCATTCCAAGCTGTTAGAAAATATTCCCTTCTATTAAGATGAAATTTCTTTAGTTTTCTAACATTTTTCTTAGTTCTGTCTTCTAGATCAGCACAGAATGAGTCTAACTCCACTTCCTCATGAAAGTCTTCCACATGTTTTAAGATGACTCTCATGTCTTCTCTAAGCCATAGACTGAATCTCTTATCCTTATTTATGACATATTTCCTAACAATTCACCAGTCTGTTCACCTTTCTCAACATGTGCTCCATTTTGAAAACATTTCAATTAAAATTTGAGGTCAAGAACTGATTGCATAAATCCTTTAGTTGTCTGACCAACACAGAATCCCTGACAAAATCATTAATATTCACCATCATTTCACTATAGGATTTGTTTGTCTTTCCTCCTATACTAATTGTCCAATCTCTTTTAACATTTGACTGCCTCCAACTCATTTGTCACCACTGACCTTTTACAGACATTCTCGGCTGACATGTAATTTTCTACAGGGGTTTACATCATACTTCCTTTGTTTGAACTGTGCCTGTGATTTCACCAGTGTAAAGAGTTCCTGGAAAATTGGCACCTTGTTTGCAACTTAGAGGGTTGTTTGGGAGATGTTAGAGCTTAAGTGATGCTATTCCCAATGAAAGCTTTCTGATCCTAAGATTCTACTCGTTGCATTTTGTCATGGATCAGGTGTTAGTACAATAAGGAAGGTTTTCTGTTGAAATATGGGACACAGAAAAAACACAGGACTAGAAAATGTACCAGTGCTTCAGTTTTTGTTATCCTTCATTGTTCAGTATTCTCAAGAAACAGAAATGACAGTGACATTATTTTGGTCTTATCTTTAATGCCAGGGATATTTCTTCTACAAGACAGTAGAACAGTGCAAAGGAGAAGAAAAAAGTAGCAAGAATCTATAAGGCAATAAATCAGCCTGGTCTTGGTAATCTGAGTTTTTAGGTTCCTTTCACTTCATTTGAATCTGTGTGTTCAGATGGAGCATCTTCCCTCTCAGAAGGACTGACAGGAGATATTTTATATTTGTCTCTTTGAGTTTCTCTGCTCCATCTACAGCCAAGTGGACAAATTGCCCAAACGTTTTGACCCAGAGAATACCAATGAAAACTAGTTAGTAAATATCAACATTTCCTTTCCTTCCTTCTCTTCGACTGTCAACGCATGGTCATCCTTTAAATGCTAACTAAATATTACTTTAGCCACAAACTTTTTCTTGATACACTTAACCAGTAATAAGTATAGTAGCTATAATAATAATAGCTAGAATTTAAGTAGTGTCTACTATATGCCAGGAACTTTACCAAGAGTTTTTAAAATATTCTTTTATTTGATCTCCATAGCAACCAACCCTGGGAGGTAGTTTCTATTATTATTTGCACTTTATGGTAGAGGAAACTCAGGAAAACAGAGGTTACATGATTTGCTTAGAGCCACACAGCTAGCTAATGTCCGAGGGTAGGTTTGAACCCAGGCTTTTCTTGCTCCAAACCAAGCATTCTGTTCACTACACCATCTAAAATTTCTCCCTTTCTCTCATTTACTGCTTTGTTTTGCAAATTTCAGCTATACCTGTCATATAAAATTGTTTATTATGGTTACCTGTGCTGTAGTCCTAACTTACTACTGACCGTATGTTCCAGCGGAGTAGTAACTGAGTCTCTTCTAAACTCTGTATGTCTACAACACCAAGCACAGTGCTCTGCATGCCCACTCCTGGTTCTGACATTATTATCTGACATTTATCTGACATTATTATTGGTTAGTTATTTCATCAGAATGTGTTTCTCTCGTATATATTCACTTAATTCTATACTCTCTTTTCTCACCCTGAGTCTTCCCCATGTTTTTAAGAAATCTCTCTTTTTTTCTTCTTCCTTCCCTTTCAAATTATGAGCTAAAAAATCATAGCCATTAAGCTTGTAAATAGGAGAGATGTTTTATCTACATCATAGAAAAGGAAAATCATTATATTTTAAAGTGAAATAAAGTAAAAATACAATTCAGTAGCATTATCATTTAAACTCCTTGAAAGTTCCTAAAAACACTCAAAGAGTTATAAACACCTTTCCTTCCATTTCCTTCCCATCTTCCTTTAGTTCAATTCACATTTCCTCAACCACAGGAAAGGAAAAAACTCTTATTTCCAAATTCAAAGGAAAAAGTTCTTACTTAATTTTAGTGTTGCTGTTCAATCATTTTACCCATGTCCTACTCTTTATGACCTCATTTGGGATTTTCTTGGCAGGGATCCTGGAGTCGTTTGTCATTTCCTTCTCCCAGATCATTTTACAGATGAAGAAACTGAAGCAGAGAGAAATAAGTGGCTTGCCCACAGCCATACAGCTATTAAATATATGAGGCCAGATTTGACCTTAGGAAAATGAGTCTTCCTGACTTCAGGCTTAGCATTCTGACCCACTGTGCCACCTAGCTACCCCCTAATTTTAGTCTTTTGTTTTTATTATGTATTTAGTGTGTTATATTTTATTATGACTGTTGTAGCAGTATTTTTACTAGTCTTTACTACAAATAATCTTATTGAAATAGGCCTTTGAGGGTAGATATGGGATCCTAATTTCCAGTTATAACATTGTTGATATGGGACAATTAAGTCTGAACTTCTAACCACTGACTCACAAATGAATTTCTATAATACCATCCTTATGAATCAGGAAATATCTATAAAGAAAATAGCACCCAATTAGATGAGAGTCACTGAAATTAGTGAATAATTCCAACTGATTAATTCGAAATTTTTCCCTTGGATTATCTTTGGAGAAAGCAGGTTTGGACATGTTTCCCTGTCTTAAATGAAGATATTTTAAGGAATTTAGTTCATTAATTGTTCAAGTGATTTTTTAAAATCATAACCAAATTTTATCAATATTCATTAAAGACAAATCTTCTAGACATTTGCTTAAAAACTTACCATTAACAGTATCTGAAGTGAATAACCTTTCTTTACAAATATTCTAAAATTCATTATAACTCAATCTGGTGGTTAACTTTATAACATTAACATGTCTAGACTCCTTAACACATAAAATATTTTCTTTCTTGGTAGGTCAAGAGGATGAGAGTATATTTGTTAAGATTTCTGACTTTTGGTTCTGGATATTCTTTAGATTGACTCCCTCCATGCTTCAATTTCTGTTCTTTGCTTTCCCATTTCTTACTTCTGCACAACTATACAAAACTTGATAGATGCAGGGCCCTGAAAAGGGTAAGGGTGATTCAGAATATAAACTCCCAACTTGTCCTGTCTTTCTGCCATGACATGAGTAAGACATTGCAAAGCAAACTCAGAAGAGCACAGAACCTTATCATTTCTAGCAACCTCAATGCCTAAACAATTCATTCCATAGCTGTATAGAAATCTATTCTACAAAATCCAGTATGACTTCTTAAAGATATCCAGTGATGAGGGAACTCAATATCATTTGAATCTGTCTTTTGGACAACTTTATTAAAAAGTCATTATCTGATAGCAAACAAAATCTACTACTCTCCAATTTTTGTCCTTTACTCTTAGTTATTCTCTCTGGGGTAAAAAAAAGAGGTTAATCTCTTTTCCATAAAAGTCTTTCACATACTTGACAGAAGTTTTCAAGTCACAACCATTCTCAAGTCTTATCTTTTGCAGTCTGAATATTCCCAGATCCTTCAAGTTATTTTAATATGGTTCCAAGTCTCCTAGACACCATTGTCTGGGCATGCTCCAGCTTATGATTCTCTCTTCTCCCACAAATGTGGTCACTAAAACTGTAAGCAGTAGGTCTGTGGTGGTTTGGCTAAGGAATAATGCAGTGCAAATGTAAAATCTCTTGCTCTGGACTGTTGCTCCGATTCTATCAAAGTTTTTGGCTGCCATGTTACATTTTTGGCAAACTATAGATTTCAGTCCACTAAAAGTCATTGATCCTTTCTGTATGAACAGTTGTCTAGCCCCAATAGCTTGAACTAAAGTGTAGGAATATATATTTGCCTTTATTAAATTTAATCTTTTTGGATTAGTCCATTTGTTTTAGTTTATCAACAACCACCTGGATCACAATTGTGCCACTGAACTTCTTAGTTATCTTTTATACCATGTGCTATCTAAGATTTTGATAGCAGGGCTTTCTAATCCTTGATCCCAACAATTAATAGAAATGCTGAACAATAGTTACAGGACAAAGGGAGAGCTCCCTGGAAACACTCCATAAGGGACTGACACCACCCGTTGTATATTTTGAGAATGATCTTTAAACCACCTTCTTTGGTTCCCTTCATTCAATCACTTTTGACTCCATCTTGCTGTACCATCACTGAGACCACATGTCCTCATCTTGTTCACAATGAAAAGTTTTGTTAGAGTCCTTTCTAAAATCTGGAATGTCTATAGCATTCCACAAATCTATAAATCTGCATTCAGTTCTGCATAACCCGCTGCCATAGCCACATTTCTGGTCTTTTTACACTTTATATCCCCCAACCATTATGCATTCAGAGATTCTATGACAATAGGAACAAATCTCTCCATCTCCTAATTCCAGGCATTTTTCTTGGCTATTCCGCCATGTCTGGAGTGCTCCCTCTCCTCATTTTTGCCTTGTGATTTCCCTGACTTCCTTCAAGTTCCAGCTAACATTTAACCTTCTACAGAAAGCTTTTGCTGATTCCCCCTTAATTCTAGACCCTCCCTTTTGTTGAATATTTTCAATGTATCTTCTAAGTAGCTTGTTTGTATATAATTATTTGTATATTTTCTGCCCCATTGGACCATAAGATCTTTGAGAATAGGAATTGATTTTTGCCTTTCTTTGCATTACTAGCATATACAGAGTATGCAGCATTAGATAAAAGTTAATATATGTTTATTAACTCATTGTCAAAAATAAAAATAAGGTTAGCTTGTCAAGAATTGTTCTTGATAAAACTCAGTTCATTCTTATTGATTTCTTCTTATCTTTCTAAGTACTCCCAAGCAACCCTTTTAATAATATCTGTACATACCTTTTTATTGGTAGAACTCACATAGATTCTTAGTCAAGGAAGTAGCTTCAGGATGGGAACTAAATGGAGATTTCATTTCTTTACAACTTGACCTCTCTTGCTCTACTTTTTAAAGACAAAAAACAGTCAGAAGGCCTCAAAGAGGATTCTCAGAATTTGCCAAACTAGGTTTCTTAGAAGAGATATGCTTAAATGTTCTTAGAGAAAACTGTGACATTGAGGATTATGTAAAGTTGTTGAAGGCTAAGGGAATGAGAAATTGTGTAGTGAGGGAGAATCAACATTTCCCTCATATAACTAGTTCTTAATCGTTCACTTATCTCAGTTTGCCAACAGAGAGTGACCAAGTAAGCAAGAAATACTGCCTTTCTCCTTATTTTCCCTTGGTAGAGATAGATAGATTGGTATGAGGCAGCACATTTATAACTTCTGCAGGTTAATATGAGATATATTATCATCTGATCAAAGCATCATAGGTGGAAGGAACTTCAGATTACATTTAGTCCAATCCTCTCATTTTACAATGCAAATAGCCATATATTAAAGGAATTCTACCTTTCCTTTCAATCATCACCTGGGTAATATTAATTTCTTGTCAGTTCCTGAGTAGTATGTTTTTGTTATAGGGAATAAAAATCCCTTTTGGAAATCATCTAGCTATACCTACTGCCAAGGGGAGAATATTGGGATATCAAACGCCATGTACAGGACATCTTGAAATAAAAAGAAACATCCAAGATCAAACTCCCCTTTTCAAGATCCTTTTTTTTTTCTATCCTTAACCTAACTCTGTCACCAGGAAGGCAAAAAAGAACAGGAATGAATCTCAAATCCAGTGAAGAGACTTCTAAGGGGGAAGATAGAACAGATGAATAAGAAGTAGCCACTGGACAGGATAGAAATTACAGAGGTCTTGTCCAGAAAGCAGAAAACACATTTCAATCATTGTAAAAGGTTCAGAAAGAGAGAAGGAAGGAGAATTGGGGGAAATGTGACTAAATTGGCTGAATTAGCCTTTTTCAGCTCTAAGTCTCCTTGGTGTTATTAAGGACTTGTATTTCAAATAAGGTTTGATTCTTTGAGGACAGTCCCAATTTAATGGGCTGTGGTGTTATATTCCCTCTGAAGCATATAATATGCTCTGGAGGATTTCTTTGCTTATTAGGATATGAGCTATGTGTTTCTTTTTTGAGCTATTCTCAGGTAGTATAGAAACAGGGAAAATATAGTGTAGCTAACTTGAAGCTTACCTGAATCTCCAACCACAAATGATCAAAGTCCTCCTCCCATTCCCATATTCTTTCTGTCAAAGAGTGCATGACAGAGTGCCTAAAGGATCAGGTGTGGGGTCTACTTACTTTTACTATGACAAAGGAAGAGATCTATGTATAAATTTATAAGAGCAGATGAAATCTAGATCATATTTTCCAATGTTAGTTTTACTGACTAAAAAGTCAGTATGTCATATTGACTGATAGAATTTAATTATCTTGGTGTTTTAGTGACATGTGGATATTCTAAACCATAAATGTGAATTGGAGAGTCTCAGAATTGTGCCTCAGAAATCATTTAATTCAACCCAAATCATGAATTCTGTATTAAAAATTCATGACAAGTGATCATCAAGGTTTTCTTAAACACATGCAAAGATTAGAAACACTATATATCTCACTGCAGTTCATTTATTTTTGAAGGACAGTCATGTGAAAAGTGTTTTTTTCTCTTTTTTCTTTTCTTTTTTGGTAAATACTATTTTATTTTTTCCAATTACATGTAAAGAGTGCATTCAATATTTTTATAAGATTTTGAGTTTCAATTTTTTCACCTCCTTCTTTCCCATTCCCCCTCCCCAAGATGGCAAGCAATCTGATATGAGCTATATAGGTGCAATCATATAAACATTTCTGCATTAGTCATATTGTGAAATAAGAAACAGAACAAAAGGGAAAAGCCACAAATTACAAAAAAAGAAAGTGAAAAAAGTATGCTTTGATCTGCATTCAGATTCCATAGTTCTTTCTGTGGATGTGGATAGCATTTTCCAGCGTGAATCTTTTGGAATTGACTTGGCTCATTATAGTGCTGAGAAGAGCTAAATTAATCATAGTTGATCACT
This sequence comes from Notamacropus eugenii, assembly GCF_028372415.1. NCBI lineage: Eukaryota > Metazoa > Chordata > Mammalia > Diprotodontia > Macropodidae > Notamacropus > Notamacropus eugenii. The sequence goes on along the minus strand of NC_092872.1, from coordinate 451,945,897 downwards.
GCACAATGTTGCTATTAGTGTGTACAATGTTCTCCTTGTTCTGCTCACTTCACTCTGCGTCCATTAAGGTAAGTCCTTCTAGGTTTTTTAGAAAATGTGTTTGTTCATAATTTTTCAAAGCACAATAGTATTTCATTACATTCATGTACCACAAATTATTCAGCCATTCCCCAATTAATGGGCATCCCTTCAATTTCCAATTCTTTGCCGCCACAAAAAAGACCTGCTATAAATAATTTTGCACATGCCCTTTTCCCTTTTTTATGATCTCTTTGAGATACCCACCTAGTAGTAGTATTGGTGGATCAAAGGTATACACAACTTGACTGCTCTTTGGGCACACTTCCAAATTGTTCTGCAAAATGTTTGGATAGATTCACAACTATACTAGCAATACATTAGTTTCCCAATTTTCCCACATCTCCAATGTTTATCATTTTCCTGTTTTGTCATATTAACCAATCTGATAATATGAAGTGGTACCTCAGAGTTGTTTTAATTTGAATTTCTGTAATCAATAGCAATTTAGAGCACTTTCACATATGACAATAGAGAGTTTTAATTTCTTCATCTTAAAACTGCCTGTTCATATTCTTTGACCATTTATCTACTGAGGAATGACTTGTATTCTTATAAATTTGATTCATTTCTCTACATATTTGAGAAATGAGGTCTTTATCAGAAACACTTGTTATAAAAATTGTTTCCTATCTTTCTGCTTTCCTTCTAATCTTGTTTGCATTGGTTTTGTTTGTGTAAAAACTTTTAAATTTAAAGTAATCAAAATTACCCATTTTGCATTCTATAAAGTTCTCTGTCTCTTATTTGGTCATAAAATCCTACTTTTTCCATATGTCTGACAGGTAACCTATTTCTTGCTTTCTAATTTGCTTATGATATCACCCTTTAAGTCTAAATCATGAACTCATTTTGAACTTACTGTGGTATACAGTCGTGGCATACATGTTGTGTCTATATCAAATTTCTACCATACTATTTTCCAGTTTTCCCAGCAGTTTTTGTTAAAACAAAAGGTTTATCAAACATTAGATTATAATAATCATTTACTACTATGTCATTGATCTACCAACATATTTATTAGCCATGACCAAATAGTTTTGTCCTTAATTTTTTTGTCTTTTAACAGTATTTTTTCCCCAATTATATATAAAGAAAATTTTCAGCATTCATTTTTACAAGATTTTGAGTTTCAGATTTTCTCACTCCCTCTTGTCCTCCCCTCTTATGAAAATAATAGGGAGTTTGATATAATTTTTACATGTGCTATCATTTGAAATGTATTTCTGTATTAGTCACAGTTGTGGAAGAAGAAACAGACTAAAAGGAAAAAAACAAGAAAAAATAAAGTAAGTGAAAAGAAATACGCTTTGATTAGCATTCAGAATCCAGCAGTTCTTTATCTGGATATGAATAGAATTTTCCTTTGTGAGTCCTTTGTATTTGTCCTGGATCGTTGTGCTGCTGAGAAGAGGTGAGTTATTCACAGCTGATCATGACATATTGTTGCTGATACTGTGCTGTTTTGATGATTGTTGTTTTTTAATACTTTTAGATCAGCTAATCTTCCTTTGTATTTTTTTTCATTAATTCTTTTTGGTATTCTTGACCTTTTGTTCTTCCAGATGAATTTTGTGGTTATTTTTTCTAGGTCCATAAGGCAATTTTTGATAGTTTAGTATGGCAATGAATAATAAATTAATTTAGATAAAATTGCCATTTTAATTATATTAGTTCAGCCTACCTATGTCATTTTTTCCAGTTGTTTAGACTTGACTTTATTTATGTGAAAAGTGTTTTTTAATTGTGTTCATACAGTTCCTGGGTTTATCTTGGCAAGTAGACTCCCAAATATTTTATATTGTCTACACTTATTTTAAGTGGAATTTCTCTTTTTACTTTTTCTTACTGAGTTTTTTTGGTAATGTATAGGAATTCCGATGATTTATGGGAGTTTATTATATATCCTGCAACTTTACTAAAGAAGTTAATTATTTCAAGTACTTTTTAGTGGATTCTCTAGAGTTCTCTAAGTATGCCATCTAATCAACTGCAAAGAGTGATAGTTTTGTTTCCTCACTGACTAGTCTAATTCTTTCAATTTCTTTTTCTTACTGCTAATGCTAACATTTCTAGTACAATATTGATAATGGGCATCCTTGTTTCACCACTGATCTTATTGGGAAGGTTTCTAGCTTATCCCCATTAAAGGTAATCATTGTTGATGGTTTTAGATTGATGTTACTTATCATTTTAAAGAAAGCTCCATTTATTCTTATACTCACTAATGTTTTTTAATAGGAATTGGTGCTGTGTTTTATCAAAAGCTTTTTAATGTATCTATTGAGATAATGATATAATTTCTGTTGGTTTTGTAACAGATATAGTAAATTATTGTAATAGTTATCCTAATATTGAACCAGCCCTATATTAATGGTGTAAATTCCACTTGTTCATAGTATATTATCCTCATGATATATTGCTGTAATCTCATTGCAAATATTTTATTTAAAATTTTGCATCAATATTCATTAGAGAATTTGGTTTATAATTTTCTTTCTCTGTTTTGGCTCTTCTTGGTTTCAGTATCACTATCATATTTGTATAGGAGTTTGGTAGGATTCCTTCTTCACCTATTTTCTCAAATAGTTTACATAAAATTTTGGTTAGAATTCACTTCTAAATACATCTGTGCCTGGATATTTTATCTTAGGGAGTTTGTTCATTTTTTTTTTCTAAAATGGTATTATTTAAATATTTTATTTCCTCTTCTGTTAATCTTGGCAATTTATATTGTTGTAAGTATTTATTTATTTTACATAGATTTTCAGATTTATTGACATACAGTTGGGCAAAATAGTTTCTAATTGCTCCTTTAATTTCCTCTTCATTGGTGGTAAATTCACCTTTTTTATTTTTGATAATGGTGATTTGGTTTTCTACTTTTTTTAAAAAAAAATCAAATTAGACAAAGAATAATCTATTCCATTGTTTTCCCCATAAAACCAGATCTTAGTTTTGTTTACTAGTGCAATAGTTTTCTTTTTTCAATTTTATTAATCTTTTTCATTGTCAGAATGTCTAATTTGGTGTGTAAATGGGGATTTTTAATTTGTTCTTTTTCTAATTTTTTTAACTGCGTGCCCAATTCGTTGATCTGCTCTTTCTCTATTTTATTTATGTGAGAATTTAAAAATATAAAAATTTCCCCTAAGTAATGCTTTGGCCGCATCTCATAAATTTTGGTATGTTGTCTCATTATTGTCATTCTCTTTGATGAAATTATTGGTTGTTTCTATGATTTGTTGTTTGAACCATTCATTCTTTAGTGTTAACTGATTTTGTTTCCAAATAATTTTTCATCTATCTTTCCATGGTCCTTTATTACATGCAATTCTTATTGTATTATTATTTGAAAAGGATGCATTTAAAATGTCTGCCTTTCTGCATTTGACTGTGAGGTTTTTGTGCCCTAATACATGGTATTTTTTTGTGTAGGTGCCATTACCACTGAGAAAAAAGTTATAGTCATTTCTGTATCCATTCGATTTTTTTCCGGCAGTATGTCATGTTTAACTTTTCTGAAATTCTATTCATCTCCTTTTCTTCTTATTTGTTGGTGGTTAGATTTATCTAGTTTTGAGAGGATGACATTGAAGTCCTCCACTAGTAGAGTTCTGCTGTCAATTTTTTCCTGTAACTCACTTAGCTTTTCCTCTAAGAATCTGAATTCTATACCACTTGGTGCATATATATTTAGTATTGATATTACTTCATTATCTATGGTACCTTTTAGCAGAATATAGTTTGCTTCCTTATCACTTTTAATTAGATCTATTTTTGCTTTTGCTTTGTCTGAAATTAGGATTCCAACCCTAACTGTTGTTTTTTTTACCTCAGATGAATCATAATATATTCTGCTTCAACCTTTTACTTTTATGCTGTGTGTATCTCTCTGCTTCAAATGTTTTTCTTGTAAACAACATATTATAGGATTATGGTTTTTCATGTGATATAATTTAGCCCATTCTGTTTTCCCCTTTCCTCTTCTCCCAGAACAATCTTTTTTCCACTCCTTAATTTTTTTTATCATTACATCAAAGTCATGTTATTCCCACAACCTCTATCTATGTATACTTTTTCTAACTGCCCCAATAGAAATATAGTTCTTAAGAGTTACAAGTATCATCTTCCCATGTAGGGATGTATCCAGTTTAACCTTATTGAATGCTTTATGTTTTTTTCTTTCTTGTTAATCTTTTTATGCTTCTCTTGAGTCTTACATTTGAAGATCAAATATTCCATTCAGCTCTAGTTTCTTTTTTATCAGAAAACTTTGAAGGTTCCCTATTTCATTGAATGTTCATCTTTATCCTTGAAAGATTATGCCCAATTTTGCTGGGTAGTTGATTCTTGGTTGTAATCCAAGATTTTTCGCTTTCTGTAACATCATATTTCAAACCCTCTAATCTAATGTAGAAGCTGTGAAGTCCTGTGTCATCCTGATTATGACTCTTTGATATTTGAACTGTTTCTTTCTAGCTACTTATAGTATTTTCTCTTTGACCTCATAATTCTGGAATTTAGCTAGAATATTCCTTGGAGTTTTCATTTTGAGATATCTTTCAGGAGGTGATTGGTGGATTCTTTCAGTGTCTATTTTACCCTCTCATTCTAGGATATCAGGGCAATTTTCCTTGATAATTTCTTGAAAGATGCTTTGTTTCAATCATGGCTTTCAGGTAGTCCAATAATTCTTAAATCATCTTTCCTGGGTCTATTGTCCATGTGATTTGTTTTTCCGATGAAATATTTTACATTTTCTTCTATTTTTCATTTTTTAAATTTTGTTTGACTGATTCTTGATGTTCTAATTTTTAATGCATTACTTTCTTTAGTTAGCTTTTGTACCTCCTTTTCCATTCAATCAATTTTACTTTTAAAGGAGTTGTCTACTTTAGCGGATTGTTTTTTCCATTTGGCTAATTCTATTTGTTGAATAGTTTTCTTTCAGCCAACTTCTGTGCTTCTTTTTCCAAGCTATTGACTCTTTTTTCATAATTCTCTTGTATAACTCTCATTTCTTTTCCCAATTTTTCTTCTACTTCTCTTGATTTTTAAAACCCTTTTGGAACTCTTCCAAAAGGATTGTTTGTGCTTGAGATGAATTCATATTCTCCTTTGAGGTTTTGACTATAGGAATTATTACATTGCTCTTCTCTTCTGAGTTTATGTTTTGATCTTCCCTGATGACATAGTAACTTTCTATGGTCAGGGCTCTGTTTTTTCTTCATTTTTAAAAGTTGAGCTCTACCCCTAGAATACAGAGGGCACTGCCCTAAGCTTCTTTCACTGGATCTCAGGGACCTGGTTACTGACTTTCTGTGTTGGGGCCTCAGGTACCGGCAGCTTGCCCATTATGACCTAGCCTAGTCACACCTATTGTGCCCTTTGTTCTGGGATTGGCAATTTACCTACTGCACTGGGGTTGGAAGTCTAGCAGCTGGCCTGATGAACCATAACTGCAGGGCATTGGTTGCTGATCTGCGCTCTGCAAAGAGCCACCCACTAACTTGCCCAAAGACCACCTGTGCTGGTCTGCACTCTCCTTTTATCCAAGTGAGACTGACCTTTCCTGAATTCCTTCAAAGTTATCTTGGGATGAAAAATTGTTTCACTCCATCTTTCTGCAGATTCTGTTGCTTCAGAATTCTTTTAGAGGCTTGATTTAACATTGTTTCTGAGGGAAACTGGGTAGAGCTCAGTCAGTTTCCTGGCTTCTTTCCACGATTTTGGTTCTACCCCTGCTCCTTTCTTCTAAAAGAGTTGAAATTTGTGATCTTATAACCTCTACACATTTTTTTCTGGTTCTGCCTTCTGTCAGAGTCACAAGTAGCACATGACTTCATCTCAATAAACTAATATAGCTTTATCCATGAGGTGATGGCTGAACTTATATCTTTCCTTATAGTTCTTTACTGACCCACTTCACAACATAACAACCCTAAAGCTGCCAACTCCTTTTAGTACAATTATCCCTTCCACATTGCAACTTTATCCATCATGGTTTCAATGTATGATTGATCATTTTTTGGAACTTTTGTAAAAGCTGTAGATGACACACAAAGGTCAGCAGATGACACAAAAACATTTTAGAATCTCAGAATTGCAAAAAAAATATGTATAGCTTTACATAATGGCAATATTTTCTTTTAATACAATAAATGTACACAATTTCTTTTTTTAAAGGTAAAATAAGGAAAAAGTTAAAGTTTATGAAAAGAATGTGAAAGTCATCAGATAATACACAAAGGCTAATATTTTTACTTAACATTGACCTACATAAAGCCTATGATTAAATACTTAATCCAAATTTTACAGTAAGGTACTGTAAACACCCTATAAAAGAAAAAGAAGAAGAAAAAGAAAAAAAAAAACAGACTCCTTCACCAGGATAAAGAGAGGGCCAAAAATTTTAGTAGGATTTTCCAGATCATGGGGCACTGCACCTCTAACCCCCGCAATGTGAAAAGGATAACTGTGTTCTCTCCATCCTCCTGAGTAGACTTTTACCTCTTCTCCCTTCCTTAGGAGGGATGGGTCATCCATATTCCTACAGCAACTTCACCCATGCTCACACTGTCTGTTCATCTTCTGGAGCTTCCACTTTCAGCTGAAGTTGCCCTAGGTATATCTCTAGTTAGTTACAGCCCTGATCCCTAGTACTGAGCAGAACTAAAACCATCTTTCACAAGACAACTATTCAAACATCTGAAGACATATAATGACTCCCACTTCTTCTCCCCAGGATAAAAATTGCCATATATTTTATTGCTGCCACTCCCTGTGAATTTTCCTCATGTGAATCTTCAAAGGGATTGTATTCCGGGACTTTCTCTTTATATATATTTTCAAGAGCTTTGGGTCCATTGTGCTGATGACACCACTGGTCATCTATTCTAACCTTTGAACTTTATCTAAACTATGGCACAAAGGGTCCTGGCTCAAGATGAGTTTGAAATTTGGCTCCTGCATCTATGGTAGATTTGAAGTGAGAAGAATCATGGACTTTATCTAGTGAGCAAAATCTTATGAAAATTTCATTAATAAAAATATAATGCCCAGAGGAAGAAAGATGATAGCCTCACTAACCCATAGGTACATTCAATCAGGATGATTTGTGCCCAATTCTGGTCATTTCTTTTTTAAAAAGTATTTTATATATTTTTTTCAAATTAGAGGTAAAAATAATTTTTGACTTTAATTTTAAAAACTGTTCAGTTCCAAGTTCTCTCCCTCCCATCTATGAGGCAACAAGCAACTAGGTATTGATAATATATGTGCAGTAATGCAAAACATATTTCCGTATTAGCCATATTACAAAAGAAAACCCAGACCAAAAAAACCATAACAAATGAAGTTTTTTAAAAAGTATGATTTCATTGGAATTCAGACTCCATTGATTCTTTCTCTGGAAGTGAATAGTATTTTTTTTCTATCAGAAATCCTTCAGAATTGTCTTAGATCATTGTATTGCTAAGAATAGTTAAGTCTTTCACAATTGATCATTGTACAATATTTCTGTTTCTGTGGACAGTGATGTCCTGGTTCTGCTCACTTTACTTTGTACAAGTTCATGTAAGTCTTTCTTTTTTTTTTTCCTGTGAGTATGCTGCTCATCACTTCTTATACCACAACAGTATTCTACAATAATCATTGGGCATCCTTTTTTTGGAGGAACATTCACAGTTTCTTAGTTTTCCAAAGGAAGGTTAGGGAGATAATTAGAGAGCTCTAGGGGTATTAAAAAAACTTTTAACAAATAATAATTCAGAATAAATTCAGGAAGGAAAATTAATGTAAATAGATAAATAAGTATATATCTCAAGAATAAACCATCCTAGAGAATACCAGAGACATAGCCAGTTTCTTAGTTTCACCTTTTTGGTTCTATTAATTAATTTTATTGATGTATTTTGTAACACCTTCATTTCTTAAAGGAACTTCACATTCTGTTATCCAGAAAGCAATTGCTTGTAACCAAGAATAAAAAGAATTTATTAAAAAACATACTTTAGCAAAGCAATCAACACACTTGTGTTTGACAGCATATTAAATACTCTTCACCCATGGTTAGCTAATTCTTCAAATAAGGGAAATAGGTGTATTTTTAACCTATTCTTTAGAGCCTGGCTCTTAAACCTTGGTCTTTATGGTCACAAAATCATCAGTTTCTTTTTGTTTTGCTATTTTCCTTCCCATTTACATTGTTAAAGTCATTGTATATATTTGTCTTGGTTCTGTTTACTTGATTTTACATCAGTTCATAAGATTCTTCTCATTCTTTGAATTACTAATATTTATTGTTGTTTACCACCTTTATGTAGCAATATTCCATTATGTTAATGTTCTTAGTTCATTTAATCTTCTAATAGATGAGCATCTACCTTGTTTCCAGGTTTCTGCTACAACAAAAAGTAATGTTATGAACATTTTGATGCACAATGAGAGTTTTCTTTCTCAAGTAAGGTAATATTTGTCAAAAGTATTTATCACAATGCCTGGTTCACAGCAGCTGCTGTGTATGCTATATAAATGGTGACTCCTTTCTCCTTCTCTACTTAGCATATATACATACTTGCAGGATCTCTGAATCAAAGAATATAGACATTTTAGTCACTCTCTTAGCATATCACACTTCATATCTCTCTTGTATATTTTCAGACATACTGCCATCAGCAAAATCAAGAAAGAACAATCAAATCAACATTGACATTATTCTTGAAACAGCATGAAAATAGAAGAGTGTGATTACCCTCATCATTCCTATTGCAGCCCAGAAAATAATTCCTTCATAAGTTACCATTCCCCTACATAAATTGTCTTTTTCTGTTAGAATATAAACTTTTGAGGACTTGATTTTTTTTTTTCACTTTGTTCTTTGCACTGCCTGACATAGCACCTGTCACATAGAAGTTTCTAAAAAACTGCTTATTGATTCATTCATATTTCCAATTTTTTTCCAGTATAGTTGGACAAATTCACGGCTCTAGCTATAGTATATTCATGAACCTACCTTTTCACAGTCTCTCCAATATTTCCCTCTTTTGCTACATTTTCCAATTTTCTATTTGCGAGATAAACCCAGAGTAAGTTTTATTCAAATTTCTATAAACAGATTAGAGGAATCTTTCACATGATTCTAAAAATTTTAAATTTTTGAAGAGTTGTTCATATCCTTTGATTGAAGTTGAGAATGTCTCTTGATCCTATATATTTATGTGTTTCCCATCTATTTTTGATATCAAACCCTTTCCAGGGATATATGATGGAAAGATGTCTTAGCAGTTGTCAGCTTTCATTATTCTATTAGTTAAATTTGTTTTATTCAAAAGCCTTTTGATTTCATGTAATTTAAATATCTATTTTATCTGTTGTAATCACCGATATACCTTATTTTGTGTTTCTATCACTATTACTTCTGTCAACACAGGCACACACACACACACATACATACACACAGTGATTTGTTGGAGTTGGCTTCTACCAGCTTGCAAGACTCAATTGTAAAATTTTCAGTGTGAATCTTTAAACATAGGAAATTTGGAAGTGCTAATTTGTAATCAGAGCTTCGTTTATTCTTTTGTTGATTATCTGGCCTTAAGAAAATGATGGAGGGGGCAGCTATGTGGTTCAGTGGATAGAGTACTGGCCCTGGATCCAGGAGGAACTAAGTTCAAATCCAGCCTCAGACACTTGACACTTATCAGTTCTGTGACCCTGGGCAAGTCACTTAACCCTGATTACCTTACCTTAAAAAGAGAAATAAAATTATGGGGAAAATTTTAATAATATAGATTAAACATAAAATTTCTCCTTTATACACATACATACATTTTTGTGTGCGTATGTGTATGTGTGTGTATTCCAGAGAGCTGTTTGTTAAGCATTTACCAGTACCTCCATGTGTATGTTCATGTGTGAAAGGTAAGTTATCTAATCTCTTTTTATTTTTTGTGTTATGTTTAATACTAAGGCCATAAATTCATTTTGCTCTTACTATAGAATATAGTATAAGATGTTAGTCTAGGGAATCTTTCCTCAAGCAATTTATGTTCTCAGATTATTTTAATTCAAATATTTTTAATTCTTCTTCATATAGTTTATTCCACTGGTATGTTTTTGTAATTTATTAACCAATACCATTTTTTATTATTATTGCTCTATGAATATAAATCAAAGATTGCAAATACTACCCCTTTTCATTCCTTAACTTACCCATTATTTATCTTGAGGTTCTACAATTTTATTTCTCCAAATCGATTTTGTTATATATTGTCTGCTCCATTAGTAGTTTGGTGTAACATTAAGTGCTACAATTATTTTATGCAGTTGTATCATTTTTATTATATTGGCATTCTGTTATTTTATTTATATAAAGTTTGTATGCCTTGGTAAATTGACTCCAAGATGTTTTTTTATTTTTACATATTTTGAAAGTGACCTCCCTTTCTATTATTTCTTTTGAGATTTTGTTACTGATAAATAGAAGTGCTATTGATTTTTATGGATTTATTTCATATCTTATTTCTTTAATGAAGATATTGAATAATTCTGATCATGAATTTGGAAGACTTTTACATATACAAAAATACAGCTAGAATAAGAAGGGAAACTGTTGCCTTATTTATTTTGTTTCAGTATTGTATATGTATTAAATAAAGGTCTGGATGTGGAAAAATGAAGATTTTGGTGTGAAATTTTACTTTTTCACTAACTGGGCATGGGATCCCAAAATAAAACTTTAAAAAATGAACTTATGCCTACCTTGAGATTACATAGTACCCTCTGCACGAACTCTACATTGCCAGGAATAAGGCTATACTAGCTGACTCAACACATGGAATAGCAAGAAAACCCAATCTCACACCTCAGTACCCCTTCCTTCTCCAATGCCTTGGAGAAGTTTGCTGAGCCTTCAGTGGCCAATGTCCCTAAAGTGCTCTGTGTTGCAATAAAGCAGAAGAACAGTAGAAATGGGCAAGAAATATGTCTGAGCTTAAAATATTGCTCAATCCCACCCTCTTCCCGGGTTCTCTGAGACCTAAACTCTGAATGACAGAAGTCATCTCTGAGTACCACTGTGACAGCTCTCTAAACTGCTGGACCACAGAACAAAAAAGAGATAGACTTTCTCTCTCTCTCTCTCTCTCTCTCTCTCTCTCTCTCTCTCTCTCTCTCTCTCTCTCTCTCTGTGTGTGTGTGTGTGTGTGTGTGTATGTGTGTAGGAGGGGGGTGCTCCACTAACACTGAAGGAAAAATTACAACATCCACCTGGGCCAGTTATATTCTTCCCCAGGTTACTTAGAGTAGATATCTAGGTTAGTGGACTAGAATGGGAGGAGACTGAGACAGTGGGATTCAGCAACCAGTCAAATGATCATCAAAGGGGAAGGATTCAGAAAGTGAGCAATAAAAAATAAAGGGAAAAGCCTGAAATTGCTGAAGATATCAAGGAAGAATAAAACTCAAAGATCTTGAATGTAAGCAGATAAATCATAGGAAAAGCATTAACAATAGCAGGAAATATGGTCCTCAGATGTAATAAACATGTTCACACATTTGTGAATAAGTAATGGAAAACAAAAGAAAATAATACAATTGAGACAAACTGAGGAGAACTGCAACGCATAGTTTATGAGAGCTTCAAAAGAGAAATGAGAATTAAAGCAGAATTATTTCCTTTATAGCAAACATAATGGGAAGAAGAGGAAAACTTGAATCTGTGATGGTAAGTTTCACCAAAAAAATGGAAGAGAGAATAAAAGATAGGGGATGCAAATACACAGAAACACAGGAAAATCTAGAAAAAGAGAAGCAAAACCAATAACATTAAAAGAAAATATGTTTTCTATGTAATAAAAATATACTGATCTCACAGATACAAATCACCTAAGATTATAGATCTCTTAGAAAAACAATAGCTTAAAAACTGAAGACCGTAGAAATAATACATTAAAGTTTCCTAAAAATTCTAAACACAGAAAATAATATACAATTTCAAAGAAATGATAGATTGTCTCCAGAAGAAAAAAAGATTGAAAACACTACAAGATAGCTAGTGGCAGACTGCATAATCAGGAATGTAGGTAGGGGGTCCTACCATGGGTCAGTGTCATCTCTGTCACATTCATGAATTAGCATTGTTATGGGAGTAAAACAAAATAAAAAAAAAAAGAGTTGAGGAGAAAGATATAAGCTGTATAAGGCAGTGGCAGAAACTGCCTACAAAGAAGATCACTGAATGGATACCTTGGAAGTTTTGATTCCATGTGGAATACAGAGAATAGAGAGGGACTAAGTAATGATAGGGGAAGTATAGAATAAGTGTCTGGAATAAATAGAGAGGATAGATAATGGAGAGAGTGAGCAAAATCCTCCAGAAAAAAGGGAAAATACAAAATATAAAGGAACTTATGAACAAGACTAGTTGAAGGGAAGGAGAGGAAAAGGTAATCTATATGCCTAAGAGGAAAAAAATGGAAAAATTAAAGAACCAGTTAGAAGGGGTAAAGGGGGATTAAGAAATAAAGCATGTGAACAAACATACCTCAAACGAATTGTGAACCATTAATAGCCATATGAAAAATTGTTGAAAATCATTAATAAGAAGAAAAATGAAAATCAAAACAACTTTAATATTTCATTTCATATCCTTCCAATTGTCAAAATAAAGTGACAAAAAGTTGTAATAACCAACAATGAAGGGACAGTAGAAAGTCTATGTAGCATATTTTCAAGTCCTCTTGTCCCCCTAATCACTACGCCATTGAATGCTTACAGTTTAGCAATATTCTTCTTAAAATGTCACATTTAATAGAGAATGTAGTGTTCCAGATGTGGTCTTATCATGATAAAGCATTATTACTCAGGGTTGTACTAAAATTGGTTTTGACTGAATTGCAAGAGTCAATTATTAAAATTTCATTGACCATTTATACCTCAAAATCAGTGCTTACTTTTTTTTGTTTTGTTGATTATCTACACTTAAGAAAAAGATAAATAAAGTGTTAATAAAACTCAGATTAAACTTAAAACATTTTGGGGCATACATTTTTTCCCTGGATTGCTGACTGTTAAACATTTGCTAGCATATTTCTGCTGCAACCTTACATGTGTAAAGCATTATACTTCTATTAATGATAGTCTAAGATAAGAGCAATGAGTCACCATGGCATATTGGATCCCTAGCTGGACTTAGGATCAGGAACATCTGTGTTCAACTTCTATGTGGCTTTGTGGTCCTGGGCAAGCTACTTTTTCTGCCCCTATCCCTACTCCTCCCAGTGCCACAGAATATCAAGTTGGTGAGATCATATACTTTAAAATAGTTTCTGAACTTCATTGGTAAAAAGAATATCCTCAATAGTAGTCTCTATATCAGTAAGATCATGGGTTCAGAATTAGGGAAGATGAGATTAATTTTTTATTTATCTCAACAAATATGCATAGTCATTTATAAGAATAAGTCTTACCCTATTTAATAAAACGGTCAAAAAACAAGAATAATACAGAATTGTTTCAATGGTTGTGATAATTGATGATTCTTTCCTGAGTCATTCATATTACCACCCAAATCTCTAAAGTAATAACTGCATCATGACACACTTCTCCAAAACCTGGAATACGTTGCAAATATAAAATATATAAACATTCTACACCTAATTAAGGAGCAATAGAGGCATGCTTTCTATATTATCTGCCATAAGGGAAAGGCCATTTCCTCCTGGGGAGAATATCACACTCTATGGAGGAGAGACATAAAGTTAAATACAATTATTGTGACAGAATCATGGCCTGAAGGGTTTTATTCCATTGGCTACATTCCTGAAGGCCCTCTTCACATCCTTATTCCTCAGGCTGTAGATAAGAGGGTTAAGCATAGGGTTTATCACTGCATAGAACACGGACACCAACTTTCCCTGCTCCTTGGAAGACTTGGGTGTCATGTAGGTGATAATTGCTGACCCATAAAAAAGTATGACTACAAGAAGGTGGGTGCCACACGTGGAGAATGCCTTGACTCTCCCTGAGGTTGTCTTCATTCTAACCACAGTCACTATTATAGAGCCATAAGAGACCAGTATCAGGGACACAGGTACAAGAAGAATCACCACTCCCATGAGGAAAATGGCTGTCTCTGCTTTATGAATGTCTGCAGATGCCAAAATCAAAAGGGCAGGAGCCTCACAAAAGAAATGAGCAATCTTATTGTCTCCTTGATAGGGGAGTTGTAATGTGAATGTAGTGTCCACTAAAGATACCAGAATGCCACTGGCCCAGCATGCCAAAGCCAGATGGCTACACACCTTCCATGTCATGATGAGAGGATAATGCATGGGGTCACAGATTGCCAAGTACCGGTCATAGGACATCACAGACAATAGCGCACATTGTGTACATCCAAATATGAGAAAAAGGAGAAGCTGAGCTGTACAACCCACAAAGGAAATGACCTTTCTCTTACATAGCATATGGACTAGGGCTTGTGGGACAATGTTGGTGGAAAAAAATAGATCAGCAAGGGACAAATTGCACAGAAAAAAGTACATGGGCGTATGAAGCTGTAAGTCAATCAGAACCAGAGAGATAAGGAGCAGGTTTCCAAGTACAGTAGCCAAGTAGACCCCCATGAATAATACAAAGAGCAATAGCTGAGTCTGGGGGTCATTAGAAAGTCCCAGGAGGAGAAATTCTGTCACCCAGATTTGGTTGGTCTGGTTCATGTTCTGTCTTTGTACTTCTTTAGAAAGGAGCCAATAGATATTCAATGGAGGGATGCAGCCTACAGAATCACAGAATTTTAGTGTTAGAAGGGACCACAGAAGTTATCTGGTCCAACCTCTTACCATCATCAACTTCCTTGGTAGCTATTCACTGAACAATTCCATTCATAGGTTGTGCACTGTCTCATGATGAAAACATTCCATTATGGGGTAGCTCTTTTAGGAAATGGTCCCTTCTGTTGAGCTGAATTTTCCCAAATTTTTCTTCTGTGTATGCTTTGCTTTGTTACTGTTCTATTAAAAATATATGGTTATACTCAGAGCACAATGCTCTGAAGTCTGAACACAGAGAGCTCAGTGAAGCTGTTGGCTCCTTTGATCATGAATAAAATTTGTTGTTCAGTTATCTCAGTCATGTCTGACTCTTTGTGACTCCATATGGAGTTTTCTTGGCAAAGATACTGGAATGGTTTGTCACTTCCTTCTGCAGTGTGAATAAAATTATATTTACTTTGATGCGGCCTAAGATTATATTATCTTTTTGTCAGTCACATAACACAATTTATACTGAGTTTATAGTTAGTTTAAACCTTAAAGTCTTTTTCACATTCACTGCTGTTTACTTAGATCTGTCCCATAATGTGATTGTGTGGATAAATTCCCTCTCACCCCATTGCATTTTAAGATTTCATATTTGGTCTTTCTAAATTTTCATCTTGATTCATCTTGCTGAATTTTCCCTGGAAGAGTACTGAGGTACATACAGGGAAATTCTGTGAATCAAAGCATTGAAAGGCAAGAGCAGGATTGCAGGAATGAAGTATATAGGGAGGCAAAAAACTGGCTAATAACATATACCGATATTGTTGGATAATTTTCTACCTAGATGTTATTTCACTGGAAGTGTTAAAATACAGTTTCAGTTTCTCCCAGGACCCTGAGGAAACCATGGAGATGGACACAGTAAATAGTAGTGAGATGCTCTCGAAAGAAACTGCAAAGCCTTATGAAGCAGTGACCTTCGGCATGGGAGAAAGAGGGAGGAAGTGAGAGAGACAGAGACAGAAACAAAGAGGCAGAAAGAGACAGAGACACACAGAGACAGACAGGTTCAGACAGAGAGAGAAACAGACACACAAAGAGACAAAGACAGAAATGGAAGCAGAGAGATAGAGATGGAAATAGAGATTTTTATTTCTAAAAGCACCCAAGAACCAATCACATTAGGGTATTGGTAATTCTACCTTTTAAGATATGAAAAAGGTGTCACATAGTGGAATGCCTTTCTATTTAGATGTTTGTGATACCTCCTGCATAGATTTTGTTTATACACAATAGAATCCTGCCTTGTACAGGGAGGAGAGAGACTTTATGAAATTACTGATGTGTAGCCCATTGAGAAGTCCATTAGTCACACCAAGGACTCCTGAAGTACTACATTGGATAGTTGCCTGAGAAAGAAAGTTTCATAAACTGTTAGTGTTGTTATCCTGTACCCCACTATCTTTTTTGACATTTGAATACTTCCAATATTTGTCATCTCTGACCTTTTCAATTGCCATGTGGTCTTATAGAGATATCTTTTTCTCACAATTATTTTCAAGACATCCTCTCTGATCCTCAGTTGTGCCTTTTTCATTTTGTAATAGACCAGCTGTTAATACAATGGGGAAATCAGTATAACTGAATCCACTGAGTATCATTCACTCCTTATCTGTGTTCCAGGGTAAGTGGAAAAAATACTAACTTTGTCCAGTCTAAGTTAGTATTGAACATCTCTCCAGGTGTCTTTTCAATAGCCCTAGTTATCGTATCTTTTTCTATTGGCAAACCGGGAAGGGATTATCTGAATTGAGTCATTCTTCTGATAAAAGAAGGAAACTCCCTTTTGGGAAACTACCAGTAGCTCAATGGTGATTTTGCGTGAGATTTCTACAAGAAGCACCTTATGACATATTTGAGTACTGCACGTGGAGTCAGAGTGTGGGAGTTAAAATCTGCCTGTGTTACTTACTACCTTTATGATCTCGTGTCATTGTATAATAATATCATTGAATTTCAGTTTTCTCATCTGCAAATGGAGGGGGCTGGTCTTGAGGATTTTTTAAAGTGATTTAATACATTAAAATACATGCTTTTATGATCCTGTATTGGGTATTTACCTAAGATTAACTATTTTAATGAATGCTTGCACTTTTCCCGTGGTTCCTTTGGGTAATAATCTTCATATACCTGAAATTTAGGAACAATCTGAATGAGGGGAATACATCACATCTCTAAGCCACACAGACTTATTGGTACTTTTGCCTGGTTGATAAGGAATGACTAAATATTGATTGGTAATAATAGATCATATATTTCTTGTTTCTCCTGCATTTTTATAACAATGACTGGTTTCTATAGCCTCATCAACTATGTACACAAATACAAATATACATATATGTATGCTGTCTCTGTATTGCTTGTATAACATCTATCAAATTACTCAAACTCTTAGTGCCAAAAAACGCTATGAAATTATAGATGTTCAGGAAAGTTTTTGATATGCCATGGTGGATAGTTTCCTCAGTGAGAATCCCCTATATGAGAATGCCCTATACCAATGAAATCACAGATTTCAGAATCACAGAACTGGATATACACAGATATAGATCTCTCTCTCTGTCTCTCTGTCTCTCTGTCTCTCTGTCTCTCTGTCTCTCTCCCTCTCTCTCTCTCTCTCTGTCTCTCTCTGTCTCTCTCTCTCTGTCTCTCTCTCTCTCTCTCTCTCTCTCTCTCTCTCTCTCTCTCTCCCTCTTTCTCTCTCTCTCTCACACACACACACACACAGATACACACACACATTATATACATATATAAATCTGTCTACACATATACATACAATATAAATCCGAAGATATATGATTTCATTGAAATAAGGGATGTGAGTAAACTCTACCTTGTGAGGTAGATCAGAAATTCCACTTCAGCTTATAGCCTTAGAGCATTTTTGTGGCACTAAGATCTTGAGTGGTTTATCAAATATCGCATGGTCAATACATATAAGAAGGGAATTTAAACCCAGCTCCTTCTGACTCCAGGGTCAGTTATTTGGCCATTTGACACTTTCTCTCATCAATATGTATCTACACATCTACATTTCTATAAATATAATCTATATGTAGATATGTCTATATATAATAAGAATAGGCATTAATGTTAATTTCTGCAAATCCATAGATTCCTGGCTGTACCCTTACATCTACAGTTAATTAACTACTTTACTGAATATCCAAATGTGTGTATGTGTTCATGCATGTAGAGTCGGGGAGGATTGGAAGGAAGAAAGAAAAAGGGTGGAAGACAGAGATATACAAAGAGAAAATGTAACAGAAGCCAGTTACAGGATAAGATGTGAATATACATAAGAAAAAATGGGGAAAAACTATTGCTACAAAATGTGATGGGAGAAGAAATAAGAAATATTTGTCTGTCATTCCAAATATTTAGTAATTCTCCTTTTTAACTAAAACAAGGGTACCAATAAGTATATTAAGAGTCTAGGTGTGACACTTACCCTCTCTCCCAGATAATCCTCATAATTTATACTCTCAAGGCTACCAGACAAGGGTTCCAAAGGAAAAGTATAAGCATTCATTGAAATAGTTCATCTTCATTAAATACCCAATACAGTACCATGTATTTAGATCTAAAAAAGATGTTAGAAATCATCAAGTCCAGATCCCTCTATTTGCAGATAAGGAAGCTGTGGTCTAGAGATGTAAAGTGACCTAAGGACATAGGGGCAAAAAGCAGCAGAAACAAGATTGAAACTACATCAACTGAGGATTATGGGAAGATGGCACTGTGATGGGATCTATATATAAAAGCTGAGATCTTCCACAAATACCCCAATCAATTAATTAATTAATACCCCCAAATTAATTAATTAATACCCCTAAAAACAACCAGAAGAAACAATTGATAAAGAAAGCTCAAGAGAATGAATAATAAGCTTTATCCAGTTGGGGACCATACAAAAAAGGCTACACAAAATCTGCAGAGTGGAAAGACAAGCTAAGAGGAAGGTAAGGTGTGAAGGATCCTAATTCTACAGAAGGAGACAGGTAAAGAAGAAAGTCAGAGACAGGAGGAACTACAAGACACTTCCTTGGCAAGAGACAGGGTCATAGCAATACCCAGACCTATCATGGGAAGAGCCAGAGTACTCATCTCCAGTAGGAGACAGGTCTAAATTAATATCCTATATGGGAACCCAAGTGCCTCATCCATGGCAAGAGACAAGACAGGACCAGCATCCAGAGACCTCACTCTCAATCAAGTGTCCACCCAATCAGTAACTGAACTATGTTAAGTGACAAGGCCAGACATTTCCTATAGAAAGAAAGACCTAAACTTAGCCACCTAATCTAGCATCAAGTAGGGCCCACTCACATTATCTAGGAGTACAGAAGCAAAGTTTGAGTTAAGCACAAACCTACAATTCAGAAAATGAAACTGGAGATGTAAATAAAAGAAAAGTCAGATACGATGAATGCCTTGGACTGAAAATAGCTGAAAAAGTGAATCAAGAAGAAAAAAGTAATATCACAATAAGTCCTCATACAACCTTAGAGAAAAGGATGGCCTAGCCAAGTACTAGGAGAGTACCTGGAAGAAATGGATACAAGAGATACAAAATAGAAGAGCTATGGAGGGAAAAAAATGAGAATTAATTCTCTAGTGCAGATGGTGGCAAACCTTGCCTAAGAATTTAACTCTCTGAAAATTAAAATGAGTCAAGCAGGAAATAATGATTCAATGAGAAAACAAGGAATAATAAGTAAAATAAACAAAATTAAATAAATAGAAAAGATACTTAAGATTTAGATCATTTAAAAAACTGATCTGGAAAACAGGTCAAGGAAAGAACATTTTAGAATCTTTGAAGTACCTAAAATGATTACATACCTAAAAAGCTGGATACCATATTTCAAGAAATCATTCATTAAAACTACTCTGCTCTCTTAGAATAAGAGGTGAATTTGAAAATAGAAAGAATTCACTAATTGTCTCCTAAAAGAAACCTCAAAGTGAAAATTCCCAACAGCAGACTAACTACAATCCAGAGTTACCTAGTTACAAAAAAAAAATACTTTAAGTAACCAAAGAGAAAGAAAGAGTTCAATATCTAAGAATCTACAGTGAGGATTACATGAGACTGTTGAAATTTAGAATACACAAGATTATTTAAATGGTGCAATATCAAAGAAAAATTGACAAATCATAAATGAATTCCCAGACATAAAGGACACTTTTGCATCATATAAAGTGGTAGTGAGGATTCCTTCATTTTGCATTTTTTTCAGTCTGTCCAATATTAAAAGCAATTGTTCTTTTAATATTAGACAAAATTCTCTTGTAAATCCATCTGGTCCATTAGTTTGTCAAATAGTAAAGTTATGAACAGACAAAGCAGGAAAGGGAAATTATAGATCAATATAACCAATATAACAATATAATCAATATAACAGTGACACAAAAATTTGAATATGATCATATAGAGCATAACAACATGAAAAAAGATCATGGATTATTGCCTCATTGGATTTATGTCAGAAATTGAGGTTTGCATCACTATAAGAAAGAATATAAATATAATAAATTATATTAATATTTCACATAATAAAGACCTCATGTCTATAACTATAGATGCTGATCCAAGAGGTCTTTTTGTAAGACAAGAGCAAAAGCAAACAAACAAAAAACAAGAGAAAGTATAGGAGCAAATAAACTCTTCCTTAACATGATAAAGTGTCTATGTAAGACCAAGAACAAGCACTATATATAAGGGAGAAAAACCAGAGGAATTTCCAGAAAGATTAAGGGTAAAGCATAGAATCCTTATGATTCAACATATGCATTTAGGAGTGCTAGCTATAAAAAGAGACATGAAATAAAATTTGATAATGTAAGCAATGCAAAGTCAGACCTAAATAGAGAAATATTAGTTGCACATGGATATATCCTGACAATAAAATAAAAATGTCAATGCTACATAATTTATTCAGTGCCATACCCATCAAATTATCCATGAATTATTTTAAAGAACTAGGAAAAAAACAAAATTCATCTGAAGGAAAAAAAAATTCCAAAGGAAATAACATTATCAGAGCTCCCATTATACTACAAAGTAGTAATGATCAAAATTATTTAGTACTGATCAAAATGTAGAGAAATGGAAAAAATAGGTATGCAACATACAGATGCAAACTATGGTAGCTAAATATTTGATAAACTCAAAGATCTGGTTATTAGGATAAATCTATTTGACACAAATTTCTAGGAAAATGGAAATTAGTCTGGCAGAAATTAGATATAAACTAATACCTTGCACCACATGCCAAAATAAACTCCAAATGGATATATTACACAGACATAAAATGTGATATCGCAAGCAAATTAAAGGAACAAAACAAAAATTGCCTTTTAAATTTGCGGAGTGGGAATATTTCTTGATTAAAGAACAGATAGAAAGAATTAGAGATGAAATGTACAATTTTGATTACAGAAAACTAAAACATTCTTGCACAAACAAAACCAATTACATTAAGATTAAAATAAAAATATGTAAGTAGGAAAAATATTTTCAGAGAATTTCTCTGATAAAATTTCATATCCATAATATACAAGTAACTGATTCAAATTTATAAGAACATGAGTCATTTTCTAATAGAATCACGATGAAACATGGAGTTCTCAAAGGACTGCCAATAAGCAAGTAAAAATGTTCCAAATTAGATAAATAAATAATTCTGATAATTAGAAAAATTCAAATTGAAGTAACTCAAGTTTTAATCTCATTCCCATCATATTGGCAAAGACGTTGAAAAAGGAAAAGGAAGCTAATTAGAGAAAAAAATATGTATACTACCACTCTATTGGAGCAATGAATTGGTTCAGCCATTCTGGATAGTAATTTGGAGCTATGCCCCCAAAGTTACTAACCTGTCCATACTCTGTGATCCAGATATACCTCTACTCAGACATCTATCCCCAAAGGGAATAAAGACCATATTTTTTAAAATGCTTATAGTAGTTTTTTGGGGGTAGGATCAAAGAACTTGAAATAAAGTGAATGTACATTTGTCTGTAAATGATTAAACAAATTATGTTTTATGAATATAGTAGAATGTGTTATGCCATAAGTTATAAGGAGAAAGCTTCAGAGAAACTTAGAATATCTGCATGAACTGACATAGAGTGAAGAACTGGGAATACAATGGCAACAACAGTATGAAGAAAAACAATTTTGAAAAACTCCAAAACTCTGATCATTTCAATGATAAACTATGATTCCAGAGCTCTGAAGATGAAGGGTAATACTCATCTCCCAATACAGGTATTATACTCAAGATGAAGATACATGCATTTGGATATGACCAATACAGGAGTTTGCTTTTCTGGACATTGCACATTTGCTACAACGACTTTGATTTTTTCTTTTAAAAAAGTGATAAGGTGTGAGGGAATAGAGGGATAACAAAAAAGGAAAAAAAATTCTGTTACCTCTTTTAATTTTTTAATGCACAGAAGAGGATAGAAAATCCAGAAAAAAACACAGACAAGCAAGATAGCTTTGAAAACTTATACTTAAAAAGAAAAGCAAGCTATACACAACAGAAATCCACATGTTCATATTCAATATTCTCTGTTCTAATAAAATTATGCAAATGTCCATTTTATTTGATTATGTTAAGCTCAAAATAAAAATTAAAAAACATATCAGCTGATTTTAAATGCAAAGCTTTTTCCCAAGAAAAAAACAACAAAATACACTTCATAGGCTGGTTTTTATAAAGCAACCATTGAACCACTGATTGCCTCAAAGAGGGCTTCCCTCCTCCATCAGCAGAATGCTCCATTCAGAGCAACTCCTCTCAGGTTGGTAAAGACAAAAGTCATTATAGTGAGATACATTAAAGTCAAGAATCAAGCTGTCATGGACCACCTACATTGTCTGATGGCAAACGTGGGGAACTGTCTGACCCACATCTCTTTCCTAGTACTTCCTTTCTAACCCCAGAGGAAGGACAGATACAGCAATTTCCCGTAATTTCTCTTGACGTTCATTTTTTTATTACTAACATGTAGGTCCCTTTAGTCATTATTAAATTTTATTTCTAATTTATGGAATAAAACAAATGTTTCCACAACATAGATTCCATAATAGAAAAGATGATTATACATGAAACTCTAAATCTACTATACACGACTTCTTATTCCTTTCAATATAGAACAAAATTATACACACACATTCATTTTCACCTATCAAGATATTTCAAAATAATGTCCTTTGTTTACACGTACACAATTCACTGTGAACACACATTCTATTGCTCTATTCAATATTTTTCCATCTACTTAAGGGATATCTCTCTTCCACCCCCTTCCTTCTTCCTCCATCTATGAATTCTTGAAATTATCCCCTTGTGGTCCCCCTCCTTTTCTCTCTCCCTGTCTGTCTCCTTAGTATATTCCTTTCCCATGCATACTTTCTTCACATTAATGCCATTTGTGAATAAAATATCATGACCAATAAGTTAAAAATTAGAACAAGAGTTTCAACTATGTCAAGAATAAGAAAGCCATTATGTTTTGAAGTAAAATTTAAACAGAATGATGTCAGAACCATCAACATCTAAAGCTGGTAAAATTTCCCTAGAAATTCCTTCAGGAGCTCCAAAAACATCTTTATATTCCTCCCCAAGTTCTTGTAATTAAATCTGCTCTGCTTTACCTGAATTCAAAGCAAAACATAAATTCTTATTCAGTTTTATAGATCATTTAATTTTGTTATGGCTGTTATAGAAGTATCTGTCAATATTTCTCCTCCTACATGTACTATACTTATGGAGAAAATTGCTGAGATGCAAACAGCTTTTTAAGACTTTTGAGGATAAGTATGGAAAACCGTGTACCAATTTTATAATATTGTTTCTTGGAGCAATACATTTAAAAAAACTGATGTGAATTAAATTCTAGAATGGTAGTGGTAGTAGTGATGGTGGTGGTGATAGTAGTAGTAGTAGTAGTAGTAGTAGTAGTAGTAGTAGTAGTAGTAGTAGTAGTAGTAGTAGTAGTAGTAGCAGTAGTAGTAGTAAGCATTTATGTGTCATTTTAAGATTTGCAAAACACCAGACATGTTTTCTAGTAACTCTAGCAAGTAAACACTATAGCTATCCCCATTTCACAGATGAGGAAAATGAGCCTGAGAAAGATTAAATGATTTTCCCAGGGTCACACAGCAAGTAAATGTCCAGAGCAGAATTTGAACTTAGATGTTCTTTACTCTTAGTCCAACACTCTAACCAGTGAACTACCTAACTGCCTAGTACATGTTTAGGAATTCAGAACACTATAGAAAGAAAATGCCATCATTAGAAGATATTCACTGGAATTTGCTTTTCCAGTTGATTAGATCTATTGTTCTCTTTGGATTATCTATGTGTAAAGGTGAAATGGATTAATATGGATAGTATTGTGTGTGTCAGAACCATGTACAACTAGCTTAAGAGAAATAATTTCTATGGATTCTAGTAGGTTAATTGTTAAAAACAAATGCTGTTAATCATAATCAAATCCTTTCTATTTATTTTTAAAGTCCTATAAAATGTCTTCTATTATTTGTATTTTATGAAGACAAATTTTACAAGTATTCTAAGAGTTCAGACTAATTCAATCCAATTTTACTCCAAATTGATGTAACTTAAGATTTGAGTGTCAACTAACTTGTTACAGTATAAAATGTGATATTTCATTGGAAGTGAATGTGACAGAACAAGGATAGGATATCTTTAGAGAGAATGACTAAGTTTTAGATTTCCTGGGTTCTAGCTTTGGCTTTGGCTTTCCCCCTCCATGCCTCAATCCTCAATATACCCTTCCTCATTTCCTCCTACTAATCTGAACATTGAATGATTATGTGAAGGGATGAGAAAGTAGATCAATAAGTTGGAGGTTTCAACAACTTGTCCTGTGATTCTGCTGTGATTTGAAGGTTCAGAGAACAGAAAAAATCTATAGAACCCCAGAGGAACCCCAGAACTTATTTGATCAAATCTATGTCTACATAGGAATTCCTTCTACAAATTCTTCAACAATTTCTTAAATACAATTTCTTAAAACAGTACAGAATGTACTGCTTTCTGAGGTAGCTCTTTGCTCCTTCAGTAAGTTCTAATTGTTACAAAACGTTTTCCTTACATTGATTAAAAATATGCTTCTCAGCAACTTTTGCTCGCTGCTCCTAGTTTTGCTGAATGGAATCAAGTAAAATGGAGTATTCCATATGACAGCAGCTAACATTACCTGTATACTCCCACAAGTCTCTTCTCCATTCTACCATTCCTAGTTCCTTCAAGTTGTTTTCATGTGGCATGACACCAAGTCCCCTCCTAATCTTGATCACCCTCATCTAGACATGCTCCAGGTAAAAAATGTCCTAAAAATGTGGTCCTTTGATATGTGCACAGTATTTTTGATGTGCTATGACCAAGGAATCCCACAGAGTAATATAACCACTTTTGCTTTGAATATTGCTTCTGAGCTTCTAAGATTGCATTAAACTTTCTTTGCTGTCATATCCCATTGTTGAGGAAACCAAGCTTTCAGTCTACTGAAACCTCTAGGGTTTCTTTATATGAATATGTGTCTGTAGTCCCCACTGATTTAAAACTAGGTGTAGTACTTTACATCTGTCCTCAGTAAATTTCATCTTTTTGTATTTGTCCCTTTGTTTTAGTTTGGTCAGATATTTTCCAAACCCTTTTATGTTATTCAATATATTAGCTTTTTACATTTATCTAAGATTTTTATAATCATGTCATCTGTGTCTTTATTCAAGTCATTGGTTAAAATGTTTAATCAGGACCAAAAAGAGCTCAGTGGAGACACCCTAATAGGAACCAGCCTTTACTCAATTTCCATATTGACACTTCTTTAGAACTAAATTCATCTAACTGCTCCATTATCCAGACTATATCTTATCATTTTGTTGACAAGTTTATCATAAGAATCTTTGTCAAAATCTTTGCTCAAAGCTAGAAGGTTAATGTTATTCCCCAAAGAGAAATCAGGTTATTTTGTCATTGCTTGTTCCTGAAAAATTTCTGTTAACTCCTCATGATCACTGCTAACTTTTTAAGTGCTCACATGTCATTTGTTTCATAATATCTGGAAACAGATCATTAGTTATTAATGTATTTATTAGTAGAACTCAAATTCATTCCTATAAGAAGGAAATTGCTTCATGATGAGAACCCAACATAGCAGTCAATTCTCTACAACTGTACTTCTCTTACTCCTTTCCTTTGGGGAGCAAGGAGGCAATAACATTCAGGA
The DNA here is from genome assembly GCF_028372415.1 of Notamacropus eugenii. Classification (NCBI taxonomy): domain Eukaryota; kingdom Metazoa; phylum Chordata; class Mammalia; order Diprotodontia; family Macropodidae; genus Notamacropus; species Notamacropus eugenii. The sequence goes on along the minus strand of NC_092872.1, from coordinate 451,919,711 downwards.
AATGCCATCAGAGGGAATTTTCAGAAATCATCATGACAGGTCTAGGTTTCTTGATTGAGACACACTTGAAGGTTCTGAGTTAAAACTGAAGCCTTAGTATTTTTAGAGCTAACAGACTGAGAAACTGAGAATGAGTAAGAATCAAAATTACCCTATGATTGCTCATTTTGAGCCTTTTACCAGTCTGAGAACTTGCCAAAAGAGAGTGAAAAGCTATGTGAGGGCTATTATATTGGGCCATGGGTTCTCAGAATAGTTACAGGATTCTGTATGTTAGCATGAGATAACACATGTTCTATTATCAGTTCTCTAGAACATGATTTTTGAATATTTGAGTGTTTCACTAGGTCCAGGATGGTTGCTGTAAACAAACTGTATCCCCGCTATATCACTTCCTCTAACTATGTCTGCCATGTGCCCCAGACGGAGGTAGAAGAATTTAGAGGCCAATAATGTTCATACATTTCTCTTTATAAAGGGGAGAATCATAGAGAGACACAAAGGAGCCAATGGAGAAGTACATATTTCTATTCTGATTTTGGGACATAGTACCACTCATTCTCTATGATTCATCCTTAGTCCTCATGCTCAACCACTACTCTGCAATCTATCCAGCCTCCTTTGAATTTCTCCTCCTTAGTTCTTCTGCATTTTCATAGGTCTTAGATTCTGTTTCAATTAAAGTGTCCTATTGTGCCCAGGGATGCCTCAAAGGAAGGACAAGTCTAGGGTAGTTTTGACAAGCAGATGAAATAGAGAAGAGTGGGCATGTTTGGGGGCTCATTTGTGATCTTAGGAAATTAAATACTGGGGCCTTAGGGAGGACTGTATCAATCTGTTTTGCTTCCACTCAATGTCAAATGTGTGAACTTACACCATTCCATGATCCTCCAGAGCTGGGTGAACCAAAGATTAAATACTTCACATTTTCTTCAAGTCCTTGTTCTAAAACTTCATCTTACATATTACCTTGTCAATGGCACTTTTACAGATTATTTTCATGCCTTTGGGCAGTAGGCACACAGTTTTTGAGTGAAATTTGGGAACCAACTCCCTCACCATGTAGGATTTGTCTCTTGCATGGCCTATAACTAAGAATTTTCAGGTAGATAGTCATTTTCATCACCAAGAGAAATGATGTGAAGGATCTTCTCATACCCAAACCCTTGCCAAATATAAATGAATGCAAATACCATTAAAATAGTGCCTGCATCAAAGGAACTTTGTTTTGATGAAAGTCAAATAATTTATTGCATCACAGTTACTATCATGGTGATTATCTATCATGGAGCTTATCATGGTGAAGATGGACACAGATCCCATAATGAAACAATCTAGGTGGATTCACTGCACAGTGCAAAACACTAGTATGTAAGTCTTGTTGAATAAGGTATCTTGAAACAAAAAGAAAAAACAAGAAAGATGCTAAAGCTTTACAAGACCAAATATACCTTATTTCAGTAACATCATCCCCCTTTCCCTCTTCTTTCTCACCTGGAAGACAGAAAAGATCAGGAAATCATTTCATAGTCAATCAAGAAACTCCTGTAAGAGAAAACAGAGCAGTTGATCAAGGAGTAGCCACTGTATATATCAGACAGGATAAAAAATAGCAGGACCTTGGTGACAAGACAGAAATCTTGGTCCAGATCCTTGTGAGAAAATGTGGAAAGGAGAAAAAAGAGTAGTTGAAAGAAAAGGAAAAGAGTGAAAAACTGGCTGAAATCAACACATTTGCATCAGCAAATTTCCTTGGTGGATCTTTGGAAATGACTTTCAAATAAGAACTAATTTTTTGAGTATAGTTCCAATTTAATGGGCAATAATGAGAAATGGTCTCTAGAGTAATTATAATATATAACGCTCCAGAGTATTTCTTGCTCATTAGTATATTGATGGAGTATGTTTCATTTCAGAGTGATTTTCAAGTGGTAGCAAGAAGGAAATTTTAGTGTAGGTAATTAAAAGATAAATCTTCAGCCTTAAACTCTAAATATTTTTTCCTATCCTCCCCCATTTTGTTGTTGTTAAGTCATTTCAGTTGTATGTAACTCTCCATGACCCCATTTTGGGTTTTTTTTGTCAAAGAGACTGGAGTAGTTTGCCATTTCCTTCTCCAGTTAATTTTCCAAATAAGGAAATGAGCCAAACAGTTTTAAGTGACTTGCCTAGGATCATACCACTAGCAAGTGTATAAGACCAGATTTGAACTCAGGTCCTTCTGGTTGACACTCTATTCATTGTGCCATGTATATCTCCTGTATTATCTACATTTAAATATGAAGATGCATGAATGAGCAATCAAGTTATTGAGTATAGAATCTACTAAGGGCTCTTTGCATAAGAGCAAGAAATCTATTTGTTAGTTTATAAGAACAATATGTAAGTTCTAGGTCTTTAATATTTCTGTTTTTGCTGAGAAAAATAAGAAAACTGAAATAACATTAATTCAATTTTATGATCTCAGAGCTTTTATGATGTTTGGATATATATATTTTCAGAAATGAATTTTTATTTAATGAATACTTTGGTCTTAGTGATTTTCTACAATCAGGAGAATACTTTTTCCCCCAAGCCCAAAGCTCAAATTTCATAATGCAGATTCTAACTGAATAGAATTGTGATTAACAAGAAAATTAGACACCTATATTGGTTCCTCAATTTCTTTTGTTTAAAGTAGTATCTCTTCCTCCTATTGAATAATAATCTAAAATCCTCTTCAGAACCAACACATATGATCCATCAAAACAAATTCAAATAGGAAAGTGAACAAAGGTATCTTAGCAGTACCAGATTTCAAACTGTATTACTAAAGAGTAATCATCAAAACAATCTGGTGCTGGCTAAGAAACAGAGTGGTGGATCAGTGAAATTAGGAACACAATACATGGTAGTAAATTACCATAGTAATCTAGTGTTTGAGAAACCCAAAGATCCATATCATTATTTGACAAAAATGCTGGGAAAACTGGAAAATAGTGTAGCCCAAACTAGGCATAGACGAACATCTCACATCATATACTAAGACAAGTTTAAAACGGTATATGATTTAAACATAAAAGGTGATATCATAAGGAAATTAGGAAAGTATGGAATATTTTAAGTGTCAGATTTATGGATAAGGGAAGAATTTATGACCAAACAAGAAATAGAAAGCATTAAAGGGTATAAAATGAGTAATTTTGATTACATCAAATTGAAAGAATTTTGCAGAAACAAAATCAATGCAACTTAGACAGAAGGCAGGAAACTGGGGAGAGGGGTGGGAATGGTAGCAAGTTTCTCTAATAAAGGCCTAATTTCTCAAACACATAGAAAACTGAGTCAAAATTATAAAAATGCAGGTCATTCTGCAGTTGTTAAGTGGTCAAAGGATATGAACAGACAGTTTTCAAACAAAAAAATCAGAGATATCTGTAGCCATATGAAAAAATGCTCTAAATCACTATTTATTAGAGAAATGTACATTAAAACAACTCTGAGGTACCACTTCACATCTATAAGATGGAATAATATGATAGAAAATGTAAAATGATAAATGTTGGAAGAAATATGGAAAAATCAGGGCACTAATATATTATTGGTGGAGTTGTGAACTGATCCAACCATTTTGGAGAGCAATTTGGAACCTATGCCTAAAGGGCTATAAAGTCATGCAAATCCTTTGAACAAGCAATATCACTACTAGCCCTATTCCCCAAAGAGATCAAAGAAAAAGGAAAAGAAGATCTATGCGTACAAAGATATTTATAGCAGCTCTTTTTGTCATGGCAGAGAATTGGAAATTGAGGGGAATAGCTGAACAAGTTGTGTATATAATTGTGATGGAATACTATTGTCCTATAACAAATGACAAGCAGGCAGATTTCAGAAAAACCTGAGAATATTTACATAAACTGATGTAAAGTGAAAGGAGCACAACAAAGAGAATACTACACACAGTAACAGCAATATTGTTTTGGTAATCAACTATGAATGGCTTAGCTATTCCGAGCAATACAATGATCTTAAACAACTCCAAAGGATTTCTGGTGAAAAATGCTATCCACCTGTAGAGAAAGAACTGATGGAGTCTGGATGCAATAAATTAACATCAATTAATTTCTTTTTTGCATTATTTCATTTTTTCTCAATTGTGTTTAAATGTTTTTTTAAATTTTGAGATCAAATTTTTCTCTTCCTTTTTCCTCTCTCCCCTTTTTCAGAAGGCAATCAATTTGATATAGACTGTGAATGTGCAGTTATGCAAAAATTTCCGTATTAGCATGTTGCAAAAGAAAACATAGACTCCTCCCCTCCCTCCCCAAAAAAACAAGACTAAAGAAAAAAGTAAAAAAAAAAAAAGTGTGGTATAGTTTATTACATGGGATTGGAGAGTTAGTACTCGTCATCTAATGGTGTAAGATTAAGGGAAACACACTGAAATGGTAACTTCCATTGATGGCATTATCTCTCTTTAGTTCAATATACTGGTGCATATATTTTTCACTTGAGATTTTGAGATTAAAGAAGTTTTTACAGACCACGAAATGGCAGCATGAGATAATGAAGAGATTTTGCTTGTTAAAGAGAAAACAAGTGCATGAGGAATAAAGATATGGTAGCTGCCTTAAATGTCTAAGAGATTTCCTTTCGGAATACAGATTAAACTTATTCTACTTGGCCCAAAAGCAGGTAGATGATGTGATGAGCAGAATTTGTAGCGAAACAGACTTTGAGTCAACATAAAAAAATATTCCTCAGATTTAGAGCTGTACAGAAATAGAACAGGTTGCCTATTAATGATGATCTTCAAACAGTGGTTGACAGCTTCCCAATGATGTTTTACATGGAATTTCTTTCCAGGTACATGTAGAATCAACTGAAGTTTGGAATTTCACTCAGCATTGCAATACTATGATTTTAATTAACCTTCATATAACACATTTTCAAGTCCATTTTATCACTGTAGCTACATTCCTCTGGACACACTCTGGCTGAAAAAAAATGTGTTTTTTAAAATGATTCATCCATTTATAGAACACAACCATCCAGACAATAGCACTTAAGCCTTAAACATTTAAAGTGTCATATTTGTATCAATAGCTGTCTAAGATCAGATTAGTTTTATTTGTTTATATAGGCTCCCCCATTCAGTTTCCTAAATACCTGTCTCTTCTTATTCCCATTAATTTTTACATCACATGTCACTCCATCCCCCAAAATGCATTGTAGAATTTCTAGTTGCTATTATAGGATCATAGATCTATGACTATAGGACATTTCATAAGCCATGTACTCCAACTCATTTTAGTAATGAGTACACTGAGGCTTAGGGAGGCTAAGTAATATGTTCACAGTATTACAGGTAGAAAGCATAAGAATTAGAAATCCTACAACTCAAAAAAGTGCTCTTTTCACAGTATTGTGTTGATAACTCCAAATTAATTATTTTTTAATTCTTCATATCAAAATAACCACTCAAATCTTCATCACCTCAAACCTCTCCCCACACTTGAGATGTATGACAAGTGTGTATGTATATGTATGTATATATATACATATATATATTCTAACCATAATAATTTACATAGGTATACACACAACTATTTAGAGCATAAGTATAAATTCTCTCTACTTCCCCATTCCTAAGAGAAAAGATATCCCCTCCACTCTGCCCAGGACACCATATAGTAATCTTTGAAGATGAACTACATTACCAAAATCAACTGTATTGAGAGGATCAAAGTTTGCAAGGCTGTCTTTTGATGATGGTGTTACTGAATGCCCTCTTTACTTCTTTGTTCCTCAGGCTGTAGATGAGGGGATTAAACATAGGAGCTATCACAGCATAGAAAATAGACACCAATTTCCCTTGCTCCTTAGAGGACTTGGGTGTCATATAGGTCATGATGGCTGATGCGTAAAAAATGGCAACTGCAATGAGATGAGATCCACAAGTGGAGAATGCCTTGAGTCTCCCTGAGGTTGTCTTCATCCTGACCACAGTAACTACAATAGAGCCATAGGAGACCAGGATCAGGCATACTGGTGCAAGAAGAATCACCACACCCATTATGAAAATGACTGTCTCTGCTGTGTGGGTGTCTGCAGATCCCAGAGCCAGGAGAGCTGGGGCCTCACAAAAGAAATGAGCAATCTTGTTGTCTCCTCTATAGGGAACTTGTAGTGTAAATGTTGTGTCCACTACTGACACTAGAACACCACATACCCAGCAGCCCAAAGCCAACTTGATACACACCCTTCTTGTCATTATGAGAGGGTAATGCATGGGATCACAGATGGCCAAGTACCGATCATAGGACATCACAGATAACAGTGCACACCCTGCACATCCAAAAATAAGGAATAAGAAAAGCTGAGCTGCACAACTCATGAAAGAAATGAACTTTCTCCTGGTCAGCATATGGACCAGGGCTTGGGGAACAATACTGGTAGAGAAGCAGAGGTCAGCCACAGATAAGTTGCACAGAAAAAAGTACATGGGCATTTGGAGCTTTGAATCAGTCAGAACCACGATGATGAGAAGCAGGTTTCCAAGCGCAGTAATCAAGTAGATGACCAGGAACAATATGAAGAGTAGAAGCTGAGTTTGAGGGTCATCAGAAAGTCCCAGGAATAAGAATTCTGTCACCCAGCTCTGGTTGGTCTGACCCATGATTTTTTTTTTTTTTTTTTGGTGCTTTTTCCAAAATGAGCCAACAGGTATTTGATGTGAGGAATTAACCTATATTATTAGGGAATCTAATGTTGGAAAGGGTATTAGAGGTTATCTTGTCCAATCCTCCACTACTCTAATACAATAGCTCTCATAATAGACACATTGCTCATCCTCCTTAAATCTTCTCTTTTCCAGGCTAAACACTTCCTATTCATTCAACCTTCTTCATAATTAATGTTTTCCATATTCTTCACTATTATGTTCACCCTCCTCTGGATGTGTTCTATATTCTTAATGTTCCTTTCAGACATTAGTTTTTTAAGATTTCAGAATTCAGTACAGTTAATAACTGAGTACAATATTCCACATGTGACCTGACCATCATACTTATCAATTTTAGTCTCTTTGGTAATCAACGATATTATACCTGCTGTAATGTAGCCTAAGGTTGTGTTTAGTTTTGGGGCAGTCATGATATTTATCTTATATTGAGCTCAGTCAAGCAAAACCTTTGTTTCCTTTTCATATGAATAACTGTTAGACTAAGTCTGTCCCTTTATATAATTATGCAGGTGATTTTTCTCTACCAAAAATCAGGAGGAGTTCAAATTTAGTCTTCATGATTGCAATTTTATTTCATCTTGTTGACATTCCCCTAAAAGAGCCCTGAAGTGCATATAGGGAAACACTGCTCACGTTCTGCTTTCTTGCTTACTGAAAGACAAGCCTAGGCTTGAAGAATTAGATGGGAATGGATATTACTAGCTAACCATATGTGATTACTTCCTTGTACAAGACTTAAGCTTCTGAGTGTTTCTCTTGAAGTTAAAATTTACAGGTCATCTGGTGATGTTGGTGAGATGCTTTCAGGGGTGAGTGAGTATAAGAGTAAGTATATCTAAGAAGGAGAATCACTTCCCATGGGTCTTAATCCCAAGTTTTGGCCTTCACAATACTGAGAGACTCTCATATGTACTAGTTTCTTTGGACCAAAATAGCAGCAATAGAAGAATGTCAAACCATATGAAAGATTTTCCTATGTGGGTTCCAGAGGCACCTTCTGTGTGAGTTTCTGATGAAGGGAAGGAGGTTTATATTTTAGGAACACTGCAGTAGCACATGGCAACATGGCTTTGGAAAGGTAATCACAGTGAATATTATTCCTCCATATAAAGGACTTTCTTGCTAAAATTGTAGGCTCATTGTCTACGTCGGTATGAGAATCTAAAGTTTGCCATCTTTGTTGTACCAGCTATACGATACTAAACTGCCTCTAATCCATTTTTTACCTATAACCTATAGAATTCCTAAATTGGAGAAAGGTTTTACATCTATTTACTTTCATTATAAACCAATGAATTGTAAGAAATGTCATCATCTGCACTGTGGCTCTACATGGTGCTTCTCCTGATCATCATCACAGCTTAACAACAAAAGACCCATTATGAATTGTAAAGATTTTGCTATACCCACCACATGGGCTAGATCATTGGATCTAAAACTTGGCCCTTCTGAAGTTAGGGGATAAAACTTGGGATTTCTGATCTTTATTCTCTCTATATTCACTCATTTCTTCATATTGCATTGCTTGTATTTTTCGCTATCTTTTTGTTTTGCTTTTTGTTTACCTGTACTAGTCTCATCCTCCAGGAACTCTTTATGTCCAGAGCCTCATATACCTGAGGTCAGAATTTCCCAGTAATTACCCTATGGATATTTAAGTTGTTGAAGGTCCTATAGAAACATTTAGGACCTTACCACAAAAGAGTGATATGTCATAGGAACAATATCTCACTTAAAAGGTATTGAAAACATACTCGGAACTTAATTGCTTTTAGAGGACTAAGGTTAAACCAGTGGCATAGATTCCGGATCTCCTAAATACAAAAGTCATTACACAAGATGTCAGATGCTCCTACCTCGGACTTGCTGCATACTTCTTCTAACTGGTATGTCACAATGACAAATGAGGAAGCAGTGAAATTTCACCCAGTCAAATCAATGCTGCCTCCTTATGCTGCCTCTCTTCTCTGTTACTTATAAGTAAACTTCCTTTTCTTATAAGGTCTGACTGTTTCATTTTACTGCAATCCCTAACCTGAACCATCAGACTGACCTGAGTTGTCTGACCCAGAACTTACCGTACATGTTGTTTAGTGAAAATAACAGGGGATTGAGTAAGAGGATATGAGTTCTTATTATCTTCTGCTATTTGAGTGACCTTGGGCAAATCACTTAATGTCTCTGGACCTCAGTTTCCTCATCTGCAAATGGTAATGTACTTGAAACTTAAAGTCATGTCTAGATCTAAACCTATGATGTGACGATTCTATTTTGGGAATTTGACAGAGAATGGTTTTTGATTAATCATGCCAATAAACTTAGAGTTATCATTTGTAACAAAAAGCAGCTGAAATTAATTTGGTATCATGTACTTATGATGAAACCATATTGGCTCCCAGTCATTATCACAAGCTTTTTAATTGCTCACAAACCATCCCTTTAACCATATGTTTAGAGGGATATCAGGGATTAAAGTTAAACTCACTCACTTACAATGTAGAAGTTTTGCTATAAACATTTTTGAAAATGAGGACATCAGCCTTTAAACAGTCATTCAGTACCTCTCCCATCAAAGTACCTCATGGAATAGAGTCAAATATTGTTGTCAAAAAGAAGAATAAACTAAGAGAAGTCAATTCTAAATCCACCTTTAAAAACTTTAACTCCCCCTTCATCCCCCTCACTTCTTACTTTGGTATTTATTGTCTAACCTATATTGCTTATGTTCAAACAAATTTAATAATTGACTGTCAGACATTAACATAGAGGACAAATGTTTTCACTGAACTGAAATACTCAAAGGAAAACAATTTAATTTATCAGATCAAAGGAAACAAGGGTCTAACGCTGAAGTATCCTGACTTGTTAAAATTCTTAGACGGTCCTTCATTTTACTGGCATATAAAGACACATCAACCTTTAGTTACTGTAACTCTTTCTGATAATTGTTCATTTTATTACATTTTACCTGCTTCTTTTTCTTAATTGTCTACTAGATTTTAAGTTGTAAGAGACACTAACCATTTAGTTTCATATGGTCTAGTACAGAACCATCCACCTAGCAAGACATCCTGAGTTCCCTTATAAGTCAGATTCTACAATTCATGACAGACTCCAAACAATTCATTAGTATTTATTTAGATAATTTTCTCATTTTTCTGTCATGGATACATCCATGTTAATCAAACATATGATGTGTTAATTAGGTTTTGGGGATTATATTCACAAGTGCAAACGACACTAAGACTATATCAATAGAATATAAGCTCTTTGAATAGGTACTGTTTCTTCTTTGTCTTTTTAACTTGTGTCTAGGCATAGTATATGACTGCACTTAATAAGTAATTGTTGAATAATCCCAAAAATAAGTTAGTGTTTAGGGTATTTGTTCAAGGTGAGGAATACTTTCAGATGGACCTACTCTACTTTAAAGGTGTTCTAGATGAGGGCTTATTGCTAATGAACAAGACCTTTGTGGACTTCCTGGGGAGAGTACACTTCTACTTGGTTTATTTCTGGCTACTTAATATTTCATTTGCCTCCTGAAGAACGGAATCAGGCTGTGACTGGAAAGCCAAAAAGGAAAGACCCTTTAGGCTCTAAGAGATATATTTGCATTAGCCTCATTTTTAGTACAGTTGTGTCTTGGCCATCTTTCTACATTTCAAATAATCTATGCTTTCATCAAAAACATAAAATGTTTAATGCAGGCTTCACAACATATGACTGTGGGCCCACACCTAAGGATTTCAGACAGCCATGAAAAATGTAGGGTTGCCATTTTGGAGAGCAACTTGGAACTATGCTCAAAGAACTATAAAAATGGTATACTCTTTGACCCAGCAACACCTCTTCAGTGTTTGACACACAATCCATGGCAACCAACCATCATAAGTCTGTCTCTCATCTAACCTATCTGTGACTGAAGAAGTTTAGCTTGTTTTAATTTTAGCCCCTACCTACCGCCAAGTTGTGTAGGTCTGGTTTGATGATAAAGGACAAAGGTGAGAGACTTCTGAAGGTATTCCAGTAGACATTCTACCCACCTCACTTCTCTCACTCACATATACACTAAACTGCTCCCTGCACACACAACCATACTTTCTCTAGCAACCAATCTTTGATTCTAGTTATACAAACAGCTCTGGATCCATCTAACTATGTTTCCATGCAGTTCACATTTATCTTGTTTACAAGGCTATCAGAATTTTTTTTCAAATTTCTTGTTGAAATCTAGAATTTCCATGGAAATTTCTTATATCTATAAGTCTGGCAACCCTGTTAAAAATATAAATTAAGTCAATCCTCACAACTTTTTTCTTAGCAAAACCTATATGAGCTACTAGTTCTCACTGCTTATATTTCTAAGTGTTAATCAACCATCTCTTTAATAAAAGTGGAGCATCCTTGCTATTGATAGAGCTTAAATAGATTCTACAGACAGGGGAATGACTTGAGGATGAGAATTCATTGAAAAAAATCAATTTCCTCCATATTGGCATCAAGCACTAGTTTTTCTAGTAGCAAAAAACCAAAACAAAACACAAGAAGATCTCAGGGAATATTCTCAGAATTCACCACAAGAAGCTTACATTTCTTGACAGGGAGAAGTTTATAGATTCTAGGTGATGTTAGTAGGATCTGGAAGATGTTGAGAGCCAAGGGACCAAGAGGTAAATAATCAACAAGGAGCAGTAGTTCCTTGAGATAATTAGTTCTTACCTAATTCCTTATGCTAGGGGAGTAACTGTTTTAGAGCTTGATCTTCTAGGATAGCGATAGGTTTTGTTCTTGGCTTCTGTAGGTGAGTGTAACAGAAGAGTTATGTTATTCTGCGTTGTTCCAGAAGAGTGTTAGTATTGGGGAAGTAATTTTCTAGGTGCCCTTGAATTTCTTCCAACCGCTTGGGTGATTTCTGTAAGCAGTATCAATTGCTCTAGGGTCAATCTGACTCAATACATGCCCACCTCATGTATTAGCAGAGCTAAAGAACTGAAAGATGTGATTCTAGAGAGGTAGAAGTATTCAGATGGTAGCGTGACTCTGACATATTTTCTTTTAAAAGTGGACAAGCAGAGAGATACGTAGAATGCAAAGGAGAACTCCAAATTTTTCTTTTAAGGGATACCCCATGCCACATTCCCTCTCTTTCTCCCCTGCCCTCCATCTTTTAACTGCCACCTATACACTTCATTCCTATCATCTAACTGACAAACTTTGAAATGGTTGCTTTCCTTGATTCTAGAGAGTCAATTAATTTTATATCCTATTTTGATAACTGTGCACAGTTATCCTCTGCCCAGTTTCAGAAGAAAAGAAAGTCTAGGACTGGTTTGATAAACAGCAGAGATGCAAAAGAACCTGGAGGATCTAGCTATCTTGTGTGATCTTAGGGAGCTAAATTTTGGGTACTGTATCAGACTGCCATTCTACCTCTCAGACCCAAAGGTGTGCAGTGAAATGCCTGTGGCTCTCTGCTTCTGTGTAACCCTCATTCCATTAGCCCAAGGATTAAGTGTGTTGCCTTTTCCTCAGGTTTCTGACATTTGAAACTCCATTGTGGGTGTTAAGGTCAATGCTATTTTCTAGATAATCTTCATGCCTTTGTGACATAAATAACATTTTTCTGAAGAGTCTAAAGGATCAGTTCCCTCATTGTATAGGGCTTGTTTTTTCCTTAAACAATAGCTAAATATGATTGGGAAGGAGGACATATAACTTCACATGAGTTCAATGCAAAAATATACCTGTGGAGGAAACCCCTAGACTCAAACCCTCTCAGGTAAAGATAGGTATAAATATTGCGCAAGGGGCTCTTATACCAGCAAAGGAACTCATATTGTGTTGCAGTTTTTCAACTGGAATCCATTCCATGCCAGTTCCTGAGGACTACCTGTTGTTGATGGGGGATATGTCTTATAATGAAAATCATCTGAGTCGATCTACTGTCTAGGGGAAAGTGCTGGATGAAGAATGAGGGATTTTGAATCAAAAGGACAAAATCAAGAAGGTACTGAACATAAATTCCCTTGAAACATTCAAGATCAAACTTCTCCTTTTTTAGTCACCCCTTCCTCTTTTGCTCATCTGGATTTCAACCCTTGCTTTCTCACCTGAAATTCAGAAAAGACCAGGAAAGGATCTCATAGTCAGTGAAGCCACTCCAAATGCACAACACAGAACAGATGCATGAGAAATAACCACTGGGCTAGGTGGATAGCACAGGGATCTTTACTGGAAGGCAGAAAACATATTTTATATGTAAAGTTCCAGGACGAAGAGTTAGGAAGAAGAGTTAGGGAGAAGGGGAGAGAAGAATGAAAATCTGGTTCACATTCCCCCTTCCCACAAGGAAATCTCCTTGATGGTTCAGAAGATGTACCTTTCAAGTAAGAGCAAATTCTTTGAGGATAGTACAAATTTAATGGGCTATGATGAGAGATGGCCTCTAGAGCAAATATGCTCTAGAGGATATTGTACTCATTAGGAGAGATCTGTTGATGTGTTTCTTTTCTAAGTGGTTGTAAAGACCAATTTTTAGAGCAGTTAACTCAAAACTGCATGTACAGCGATTGACTTGGCCTGGGTTCCTGTCCTGATTAATAGGGGGAAGGGGCAGAGCACTAGTCTCAGCTGAGTTTCTTGTCCTCTTTTCACCATGCCCTTACATTCCTTTCAAATTTAGCCTATTGCTCTAAATGCTGTATATGGAAAGTTTTTTTTTGCCCTGATTGAGTTTTTAATCTCCTATCTTCTTTAATGGTCAAGCAGTTCATTATTTGTCACTCCTCATGAAGTGGCAAGATTTAGGCAGTCTCAGTCATATGAAATCCATGTAATTGGACCTCAAGCCATAAGCTTGAGAACTTTTTAAAATTCTTACTCCAGAGGCACATGGAGTCACTTGAGAGTAGAGATGAGAACTCTAAATATTACAGTACTCCAGTGTTAGTTGTATGGGGCTTCTTTCTTATTGTTTTATGAGATCCTCTGTACATACTTCATATGTGACACATTTATTTCCTTTGAAGTTGTGAAACAGGGAAAGTTTGTAGTTTGCTTTAATCAAATATGACTTAAAGAACTTCTCATTGATGAGGAGCAGCTAGGTGATGTGGTGGATAGAGAGACAGGAAGACGCATGTTCCTGGGTTCGAATCTGAACTCAGACACTCACTTGCTAGGTGACCCTAGGCAATTCACTTAACTCTGTTTGCCTCAGTTTCTTCATCTGTAAAAAGAGCTGGAGAAGGAAATGGCAAACCACTCCAAACAGGGTCATGAAGAATCACACATCACTGAACAACAATAACCTTCATAAATGACTTTCCTTGTTTGGCTAATAAACAGAAACTTACTTTGTTTGCAGTCTCATTTTCATATTATATATTTGTCAAGAAATTTTGCTGTGATAATTATTCCTTTTTAAATTATCCAATTCTTTGGTCATTGTTTTCCTGTCAGTTTGAAATATAACATGGTTAATCCAGTAATGTTTGCATGTATTATATTCTTTTAGCACAGCTGTACTGTCATTTCATAATAAGCACAACACTTTGCCATCCATTTTGATTGCAAATCCACATGCCACTATACCTTAAAAACATGACATCAGAAGTCTACTTTTGTCTGTTTTTCATATTTTAACATGATAGGTGTATGCTGTAAGAAAGTCATCATGCAGTGATAAACATGGCACTTGAAATGCTGTTGAGTGATAACTACCTCACTATGATTTGTAATGTACTAAGCAGCAGTGTGAAGAGATGAGACTGTCACACAGAATATTGCCCTAAACTACTCAATTCTGCCATAGTATGAGAAAGGAACCATGGACAATACGAAAATGAATAAGCTAAATGATTGAGCACAGCAGTGTTTTCAATGAGATTTTATTTATGGACACTGACATTTGAATGTGATATAATTTTCACATCATGAAACATTATTCTTTTGATTTTTTTCAACTATTTAAAAAGGCAATGACCACTCTTAGCTCAGAGGCCATTTAAAAATATGTGGCAGACCAAAATTGGGCTGTGAACCATAGTTTACCAACCATTGATCTAGTTTAGTCCCACTCATTTTATGGAGAAAGAAATTGAGGACTATAGAGCTTAAAGGACTTGCCTGAGATCAGTGAGGCATTGACAGAGGCAATATTTGAACTAAGGTACACTGTTCCCACTGTCATTTCTGATACAACAATTTTATCTGAATAATGATCTAAGTGGGTAGCAGAGAAATGAGTAAGCACAGGAAAGTGAAAGCAAGTATAGATGGCATTTTCCAGGAGTTTTGCTTTTTAGGGAAGGAAATATATAGCACAATAAATTGAGAGCATAGTAGGGTCAAGTTCAAAGTTTTTGTTTTTTATTTTGTGACATTTAAAAAGTTCCAGAAACAGTTTCTGGGTAATATAATGCTAGCATTTCATTAACAAAAGGAAGGGTCATAGGGCTCTCTTGGACCAAAGTCAACTCATGGAAGTGGGTTCACAGTTTATAGATCCTTGGAAGAGTGGGTGTTTCTGAGAATGGCAATCAGCTCTGGCTGGTTAACAATGAGAAGAATGAATATCACAACGGGAGATGGAGCCATTCTAATGAAGGGCCAGGAGATCGAACTTTGTGTCATTTATTTTTAAATTGCCCAGCCTTGAGCAATCTAATCAAAAAATGTATCCCTCCCCAAACCTGAATAGAACACAATGGGCAGGAATTTATGTACGTAAGATGGTCTAGGTGGGATAAATTTTTGGCAGAGCTCAGTAATGTCCTTAGAAGTCTGGACTTCAGGCAAGGATAAAAGACAGGGAAAAAGCTTACCAATCCCTCATAATTGGTTATTAATAATCATTTCTCTCAGTTTTCAAAGAATGGGGGAGATATGGATTTATTTATAGGCAGCAGGGAAGAAGGTACCAAAAAGAAAAGACTGAAGATTAATGATATATTCTGCGTGATATATGCACTATTTGTGAGATTTTTTTTCTATGACAATTTCTTATCTGTTGAGTCTAAAAACTTGCAATTTTGCCTTTGTGAGTATATATGTGTGTATATATAAAGCTAAAAGATTTTTCACAGGTACACTATAAATCTTGTGTTAAACACAGAATCATATAATCAGAAAACTGGAAATCCTGGAGAAAGCATTTAGTCACTTGAAGTCTGAACTTTTTTCCAATGCCATCCAAAACCTCTAGTGAAAGGCAACTCACTACATTATGAGGCAGTCCATTCTACTCTTTAGACAACTAGAATTCTTAGAAAGTTCTTTATACTAAGCTTGCCTGCTTCCATCCGCTCCCTGGCCTTAGTTCTCCTTTCTCTATCCAAAAATAATAAGTCAAATCTTCAACAATTCAAATAATTGAAGAGAGCTGTCATATTATCTGG
The DNA here is from genome assembly GCF_028372415.1 of Notamacropus eugenii. NCBI lineage: Eukaryota > Metazoa > Chordata > Mammalia > Diprotodontia > Macropodidae > Notamacropus > Notamacropus eugenii. The sequence goes on along the minus strand of NC_092872.1, from coordinate 451,903,586 downwards.
AAGTTTTCTCTTCTCCAGGCCAAACACCACCAATTACTTCAACTGACCCTAGTATTTAGGACATTTTGTTTTGGCTGAAGGAGCTCTGGTTCAAATCTGAATCGTTGCAGTTAATCTAGAGCAAGGATTCTTCACTGTTTCAATATAATATTGCCCTTTGGCAGTCTGATGAAACTTATGGACCCCTTCTCAGAATAATATTCTTAAATACATAAAATAAAATCCGTAATGTTATAAAGAAAAGCCATTATATTAACATAGCGTTATCAAATTGTGTTGTGGGTTTGTTTTTTTTTTTTAACAAGTTAATGGACTCCAGGTAAAGAACTCATTTACAGACATTTTCTTCTTTACTGTCTATTGTTCCTGTCTCCCATAAGTTCAAGCTCAGTATGCTAGATGTGATCTCATCAGAGCAGGGCACAGTATGAGATTTAAGAATCAAACACCAACTATTATAAACCCAGGCTACATGGAAGCACTGATAATGCTATGGCAGAATAAGTTTCTTTCCACCTCAATGTTATTTCAACTGCTTTCTTCAATGTTATGCTAATACTATCTCCCCTCTAAGGACTCATCCCTTACCCTTTACATAATTGACAACACAAAGAGTGGAGGACCGACAGAGGTCTTTGAGATGCTTGGTAGAATAGGATCACCAGTATAGTGTTATCATATCCACTCAAAACATAAGAATTAGAAGGTAACAATGAAAGGAGTGGGACACAAAGAGATGGAGAAGGAGAAGGAAAAGGAGAAACCACATAGTAGGCACTTAATAAATGCTTGTTCCCTTCCTACTTTCTTCTCCTTTCTCTTTCCCTCCATGTGAGTGACTGTGAAAACCCCAAAGGGATGGAGATTTAAAGATGTTGCGTTACCAGTATTCACTGGTTGGTGGTTCATATCTAAAGAAGAGAAAAGACTAAGAATATTTTTACTAGGAATACTGCTAGACTTACAAGGGGTTAACAATCACTATTGGTGAGCGAGACACTGCCGTGATGACCTTCACCTCACAGTTAACATTGAAAGGAAACTATTCTCTCAGATAGAAGGGGGTCAAGAAAATAATGTCCCAGATGAGAAATCCAGGGGACACTCTGCCAAGACAAATATAGGGGTGGGGCAATAAAAAGGATGGGGGACTGGCAGTAATGCCTGCCTGCCTGCTTACCAGTTCAGCAAGAATTAATAGGATTTGTTTGTTAGCTAAATTTTAAACTCAGTTCTTTCGGGAACGAAGTTCTCTTTCACCTGTCTCTCTGCTCTAAAAGTCTATTTACAATCATCACAATTAATTCTCAGTTCCTCAGAATGACACTCTTTGTCCTCTCATGGACTCCTCATAGATGATAGCTAAACTGCAACTCCTCAAGATTCTACTCCCTTTTAAAGATGCAATAACAGTGCCCATAATCAGTGTGTAAGGGGCTACTGTTGTTGATGTCATATGCTTCATACATTTAAAGAATTAAAGGAATTCAATGTGGAAGATTTTTAAACCAAAAAAAAATGTCAAGAAAATGTTAATCATGGACTTAGAGGCTAGCACAAAATGCTTCAGAATACACTTTATACTCTCTTAAGTATCACCTCCCCAACCCCTTTTCTATGTGTTGACCATAATTTTTAAAATTTATTTATTTTTAGTTTTCAACATTCATTTGCACAAGATTTTGAGTTCCAAATATTCTCCTCATCTCTCCCCTCCTCCCACCCCAAGACACTGTCCACTCTCCCCCGAATCTGCCCTCCCTTCTATCATACTCTTCCCTTCCCTTATCCCCATCTTGTCTCTTCTCTTGTAGGGCAAGATAGATTTCTATACCCCATTAAAGTATTTCTTATTTCCCAGTTGCATGCAAAAGCAATTCTCAACTTCCGTTCCTAAAACTTTGAGTTTCAATTTCTTTCCCTTCCTCCCTCCCCACACATGCACACTGAGAAGGCAAGCAATTCAATATAGGCTATACATGCATAGTTAAGCAAAAGACTTCTATAATAGTCATGTTGTGAAAGACTAACTCCTTCCTATCCTGTGCCCCATTTACTCTGTTCTCTCTTTTGACCTTGTCCCTCCCCAAAAGTGCTTACTTCTAATTGCTCCCTCTTCCCATTTGCCCTCCCTTCTATCATCCCCGCCCTTACCCGCTTATCCCCATCTCCCCTACTTTTCCATAGTGTAAAATCAACTTTCATACCAAAATGAATGTGCATGTTATTCTCACCTTAAGTCAAATATGAGAGTAAGTTTTACTTTTTCCCTCTCATCTACCCCCTTTTCCCTTCCATTGAAAAAGTTTTTTCTTGCCTCTTTTATAAGAGATAATTTGCCTCATTCCATTTCTCCCTTTCTCCTCCCAATATATTCCTCTCAACCCTTAATTTTATGTTTTTAGATATCATCCTTTCCTATTCAACTCACCCTGTGCTTTCTCTGTCTCTCTGTCTGTCTGTCTGTCTCTCTATCTTTCTCTGTGTATGTGTGTGTCTCTCTCTCTATGTGTGTGTGAGAGTGTGTTTGTATGTATGCATGTATGTATGTACATAATCTCTCCAACTATTCAAATACTGAGAAAAGTTTCAAGAGTTACAAATATTATCTTTCCATGTCAGAATGTAAAAAGTTAAACTTTAGTAAGTCCCTTTATGATTTCTCTTTCCTGTTTACCTTTTCATGCTTCTCTTGATTCTTGTGTTTGAAAGTCAAATTTCTACTCAGTTCTGGTCTTTTCATCAAGAATGCTTAAAAGTCCTCTATTTCACTGGATGACCATTTCCCCCCCTGAAGTATTATATTCAGCTTAGCTGGGTAAGTGATTCTTGGTTTTAACCCTAGTTCTTTTGACTTCTAGAATATCATATTCCAAGCCCTTTAATCCCTTAATGTAGATGCTGCTAGATTTTGTGTTATCCTGATTGTATTTCCACAATACTTGCATTGTTTCTTTCTGGATGCTTGCAATATTTTCTCCTTGACCTAGAAACTCTGGAACTTGGCTACAATATTCCTAGGAATTACTCTTTTCAGATCTCTTTCAGGAAGTGATTGGTGGATCCTTTCAATATTTATTTTGCTCTCTAGTTCTAGAATATTAGGACAATTTTCCTGCATAATTTCATGAAAGATGATGTCTAGGCTCTTTTTTTGGCCATGGCTGTCAGGTAGCTCCATAATTTTTAAATTGTCTCTCCTGGGTCTGTTTTCCATGTCAGTTGTTTATTCAGTGAGATATTTCACATTGTCTTCTATTTTTTCATTCTTTTGGTTTTGTTTTGTAATTTCTTGATTTCTCATAAAGACATTAGCTTCCAACTGCTCCATTCTAATTTTTAGAGAACTCTTTTCTTCAATGAGCTTTTGAACCTCTTTTTCCATTTGGCCAATTCTGGTTTTTAAAGCATTCTTCTTCTCACTGACTTTTTGCCTTTTTTTGCCATTTGGGTTAATCTATTTTTAAAGGTGTTATTTTCTTCAGCATTTGTTTGGATCTCTTTTAGCAAGCTCTTGATTTGCTTTTCATGATTTTCTTGCATCATTCTCATTTCTCTTCCCAATTTTTCCTCCACCTCTCTTACTTGATTTTCAAAATTCTTTTGAGCTCTTCCATGGCCTGAGACCACTGCATATTTTTTGGAGGTTTTGCTTGCAGAAGGCTTGACTTTGATGCCTTCCTCTGATGGTATGCCTTGTTCTTCCTCATCTGAAAGGATGGAAGAAAATACCTGTTCATTGAGAAAGTAACCTTCTGTAATCTTATTTTTTTCCCTTTTTAGGGCATTTTCCCAGCCTGTTACTTCACTTTTGAGTCCTTTGTCAAGTGGAGGGTGTACTCTAGGGACCAGTAAGTTCTCAGCTCCTCTGAAGTGGCACAATCAGGGAGAGGAGTCTACCCCTCTCCTGGCCTGCACTCTGGTCTGGAAGCAGTCACAAGCTTTTCTGCCCAGGGTCTGTGAGTAGAATTCCTCTCCAGAGCTTCCACCAGCTCCACCACCAGCTCCACCATGCCAGTGCTCTTCCTCATTCCAAGACTGCCACTCAGGGCTGAGACCCAGATCAGCTGCTTGATTCCCCCAGGATCTTTAGGCTGAGGGCTCCAAAAATGGATGCTATGCAGCAGTGATTTCCACCACCCTGGGACTGTGGCTAGGGCCAGACTCTGTCCCCTTCTCACCCAGGTGAAAGAGCTTTCTCACTGACCTTTGAAACTGCTTTGGCATTTGTGGGTTGAGAAATCTGTGAAATGCATGCACTGCCCATGATTCTGAGCCCTGAAGCTTGCTCCAGTCCTATACATGCTTTGCTCCAAGGCCAATGCTGGGCTGTGCTCTGCTCCCAGCCCAGTGTGATAGACCTTTCCTGTTGGCCTTCCTGGGTGCCTTTGGCTGGAAATCTGTTTTACTCCTTCATTTTGTGGCTTTTTCTGCTCTAGAATTTATTTAGAGTCAGTACTTCTATTCTGCCATCTTGAATCTGCCCCCCTACTGATCATAATTTTAAAAACTTCATACTCTTCCCTTCCAATTCATCAAAGGCAATTTTGCTCTCTGTAGTGGTAATTTAAATGGAGAGATCTTTCATATTCATTAATAGGTCCATGTGACCTGTTTGGGTCACATGAAAACTCGAATTACGTGAGTCTGAGTCATATGGAGCCTGTGGTGGGAACAGTTTGCTGAATGGGTGGAACAGGAAGGGTGGAGCAGGAAGAGACCAAGCTAGAGTACAGCTGAAAGGAAGATAGTACTAAGAGGAAGTTAGTACTGAGAGCAGTCAAAGCTAGGAAGGATGCAGGCAAACAGACAGATGGCTAGAGTGAGTGAAAGAGCTTGTTTTTTAAATTTTGTTTAAGGGAGTTTGCTTGTGATTTGATTAATGGACCTTGTTTGTGGGAAACCTAGTAGGGTGAAGGCTTGGGAATGGTGGTGTTTTCTGCATGGTTATTGTGTATAGATTTTTATTACTGTGATGGATTTGGCTTTTTGATGTCTAAATAAATTTTTTGGTTCTGCCTTCCATGTGGAAGGTCTATGGTATTTCATGATTCAGAATTGCACCAAGATATACATGACTGTGGTAGGAGCTATGAATATCACATTGGTGCTACACACCCCAATGGTGAAATGTGAAAACGCATGCATTTTTAAGAAAACTTCAAGGTGACTATGAGGCTGTAAATTTGAGCAACTGTGACTAGGGGAAATTGATGAATTGCAGAGCTATAGAACTTCAGTATACTGTGTGTGAAACTGAACTTGAGTAGCTTTGGTGCACTGGAGCTTTTCTATACCTTTATAAAAGAAAGGTATATGGAAAACATGGGATTTCTTTTTTTTTTCCAGAGAAAAAATGGAGCACAAATACAGATTCTGAAGGATACTGAGATGTGAAGAGGAGGCTTTGGTCTATTGTCTTCCAGACCATTTTTTATTTTGTTTTATCTTTGCACTCCCAGCACCTAGCAACATAGTGACATTGCCAGTGAAAAAGAAGTAGTTATTTGAGGAAATAGAAAGAAGGTTTTAAGAGGGGAAAAGGTAGAGAACATTGGGGTCAGGATAAAGAGAAGAAGAAACAGAAGTAATAATATAATAAAAAATGATTCAGCCAGAAAGAGACAAAAGATAAGAAATTCAGGAAACAGATATCCAGGGAGCCGGGGAAGTATGATATAGGTATGTTTGCTGCATTAGTGGTGAGGATATGAAGTATCTGCATATTTTCTTGAGCTTTGGCATATTATCTGCCAAAATCACAGCAGTTCACAAATTATTGACTTGCCTTAATGATCAATTTCTGATTTAAATAGTAAAAAAAAAAAAGTGATATTTTCTACTGATTTCTCCCTTTGGAAAAAGAGCGTGTTGCAAGAGATATTATAGGAGTCAGTGGAGAAAGACAGCCCCATTGTACAGTTCATTATAAACAGGGCAAAGGAAAGTGACTTGGATGTCATATATACTAGGGAGTTCAGGAGATGAACAGTCTCCCATCAAGAGTATATAGGAAAAATTGTACAAAATTCAGCTCTAGACAAATGAGAAGTTCCAAAAAGTTAAATTCCAAAGACATTTTTAGAAATTATTCTGATGAGGAAAAAAAGAAGAAATCTGCTGGGGCCTGGGGATGTGGAAAGGATTCATAGGTCAGTCACTGACAATTAAATTTATAAAATAAAAGCAGTGAAAAGGAACAACAAGGATACATAACTGAAGATGAATAAATAAGTTATGGCCCTTTGGTAAGAATAATGAGTTCTAAGTCTCAGAATGAATTGAAGTGATCAGTGTTAAGGACAATAAAGGTTTCATACAAGTAATTTACGGTTCTGTGGAGTGCATATTGGGTCTGAAGTCAGAAACACTTGGGTTCACATTCAGCCTCAGGTACTTCCTAATTCTGTTATTCAATTCTGGACAAATCATTTAATCTGTCTTCCCCAGGTTACTCAATGGCAAAACGGGACAATAATAGCACCTATTTCACAGAGTTGTTGTGAGGATCAATTGACATAATATTTCTGAGGCATTTAGCATAGCACTTGCTATATTAATAAATACATGTTCCCTTCTCTTGCTTATGGATACAGTTTTAGACCTGTTCTGCTTGGCCTCAGGAGGCAGTTAGAGGTAGTTGTAGGAAATTTCAGAGAAAACTCTTTAGCTCATTAAGAAAAAAAAAATAATTCCTAATAATTAGAATTATGTAGAAGTACAATAGGTTTCCTTATTATGTAGTAGATTCCCTATTACTGGTGATCTTCAAGCAGTGACTGACAACTTCTGTCAACCCCTGGGAAACTGAGCTTCTAGCTTTCTCTGATCATCAGTTACTAACCTCCCTTGTTTCCAAGTTAGAGATATCTCCAAGGCTCCAACTTGTTCTTTAAATCTTTTATCAACATTGCTTGCTATTATTTGACTGTACTGTTTATGACAGAGGTGACCCTGCTACGGGGCTAGATCAGCAGCCAGCTTCAGCTGGCTAGAGGTAGCTTAAATTGATTCTGTGGTTTTACCAGCTATTCCATCTGTCTATCTACCCATTCTTTCTGATTTTATATAACCCCTGTCCTAACTCCCCTCTCTGGAGACCCTTGTAGGAAAAGGCAGTGCTGTGTCCTGAATTGCAATTTCTTGACCCTCCATAAAATACCTCACAATTATTTACTGATTACCTACTTAGTCTGAGACTTTTTATACTTGACATTTCTAACAAATGTTTAGAGAGGTTGTCTTTCTCAGGTAAAGGTTGAATGAGAGTACCTCTGTTATTCAACTTTCTAATAATGATTCAACCATGGCATGTTTTTAAGTCCTTCCATTATCTTGGTCACCTTCCTCAGGACACCCTTTCACTTTGAAATGTCTTTCTCAGTTTTGCATTAGATACAGAACAAAGTACTCCAGAAGGTATCTTACTACGACAGAAGTTCCACTCTATTTCAGAGTACAATGTAAGTGTAAATGTGCACATTTTTTCAGTACATATTAATGGCAGGCAGTCTAAGATCAAGTTAGCTTTTTTGTTTCTCAACTCCTCTACAGCTTTCCAAATGACTGACTGCCTCTTATTTCAAAAATCTTTCCATCATACCTACTTCACTTCAATTCAAAAGTTTAAAGTTTAGTGAAGAATTTCCAAGGGTCATTATGATGCCATATTCACAGTATTCATTTCAGTCTCCCATATGAGAAAAACCACCCAGTTCTCCACAATGATTGATACATTTGCTCACATCTCTCTCCGTGATTGAAGACATAATGCGGGAGACTATATACAAAAATTGTATCTAAAAGTTGAGAGCAAGGCAAATTGTCCTCCAGTGTTCTGTATCCCTAGCGTCAAGGAAAAAGGCGTTTCTTCCAAAGTATGGAGTACACAGTAAGCTTTCAAGGTGAGGGATAGAGACAAACAAGGATTATAATATCAGAATCTCCCTGGTGGTCCCTTAATAACTGCATTTCTGAGTGCCCTCTTCACATCTTTATTCTTTAAGCTGTAGATGAGGGGATTAAGCATGGGGGTTATCACTGCAGAGAACACAGACACCAGCTTGCCTTGTTCCTTAGCAGTCTTGGGTGTCATATAGGAAATTATGGCTGACCCATAAAAAAAGATAACAACAAGAAGGTGGGAGCCACAGGTGGAGAATGCTTTGAGTCTCCCTGAGGTTTTCTTCATTCTGACCACAGTCACTATTATACATCCATAGGAGACCAAGATCAGGGTCACAGGTGCAAGAAGAATCACCACACCCATGAGGAAAATGGCCATCTGTGAGCTATGGGTATCTGCAGATGCCAGGGCTAGGAGAGCTGGGGGCTCACAAAAGAAATGAGGGATCCTATTTTCTCCCTGATATGGAGGTTGTAGTGTGAATGCTGTATCCACCATGGACACTAGTATGCCACTGACCCAGCATCCTAAGGCAAACTGGATACACACCTTCCATGTCATGACGAGAGGATAGTGCATGGGGTCACAAATAGCTAAGTACCTGTCATAGGACATCACAGCTAACAATGCACATTCTGTACATCCAAAAAGGAGGATGAAAAGAAGCTGAGCTGCACAGCCCATGAAGGAAATGAACTTTCTCCTGGAAATCATATGGACTAGGGCTTGGGGAACAATGGTAGTAGAGAAACAGAGGTCAGCTGTAGACAAGTTGCACAGAAAAAAGTACATGGCTATATGAAGCTGTGAGTCAGTTAGAACCAGGGAGATGAGGAGCAGGTTCCCAAGCACAGTAACCAAGTAGACCACCAGGAATGCTACAAAGAGCAGCAACTGGGTCTGAGGGTCATCAGTAAGTCCAAGGAGGAGGAATTCTGTTACCCAGGTCTTATTAGTTTGGCCCATATTCTTTCCTTCTTTAGAAAGTAGCCAACACTCCCTTAATGTTGGGATGTAACCTATAGGATTATAGAATTTCAGCGTTAGAAGATACTTCAAGATTACTTAGTATAATCCCCCACCCAATCATCAACAGCTTCTCTGGTGGTGGCCACTGAACACTTCCAGTGATAAGTAATGCACCTCTTCATAAGGAAGCAGTTCCTTTGCTGGACAGTTGTATTACTGAGATGAAATCTTTCACTCTATAGTCTATACCCATTGGTCTCAGTTATTTTGTTTGGAACAATGCCAGCTAACTGCAACCTTTAAAACACAACTCCTTCCTATGTTTTCAGTCTTCTGGTGGTACAAATGAACTTGGAGTCAATACGTCCAGAGTTCTGATTTAGTCTTAAACACTTACTAGCAATTCTCCTTCTGACTCTTTCCTGTAAATGCCGTGATAATAAGACGCTACCAGGAGCTCCTGTAATATTGTGTGTGATCTTGAACAAATCACCTAACATCTCTGTGTCTCAGTTTCCTCATCTCTAAAATGTGGATAGTAATAGCATCTACCTCCCAGGGTTGTTTTAAGGATAAAATGAGACATTTGTACATTGTAAAACTTAAAAGTACTTACAAATGTAAACTCTTATACTACAGCTAGTACAAGTATTGGTGTCAGTATTACTACATCTTACTCTCCTTCATCTTCTCTATGATCCAAAGATCCTGGCTTTATTCCTGTTCCTTGCACATGACACTTCATCTCCTGAATTTGTGCCTTTTCACTTGTTGTCTCTAATGTCTTCAATATTCTCTCTGCTTGTCTCTATTTCCTGACTTCCTTGGCTTCCTTTGAAACTGAGCTCAAATCTGACCTTTTGCAAGAGGGCATCCCCACCTCAACCTCATCCCCCATTTCCAGTTCCTTCTTTCGACATTACATTCTATCTACTCTGAATAAAACTTGAGAGTATATAGTTTATCCATTGACTCTCCTTTTAGATTGTGAACTCTCAGAGAAGTTGAGGAACAAAAGTAGTCATTTAGCTGATACCTCTTTGATCACTCTGTATTCCTTTCTCTGTTATTAAATTTTTAGAAAATGTGGGGAGTTTCCAAATAAAAGATCCATTTTCCCTAGATCCTGAAAAAAAGCCAGTCATCTAGATCTCTATACCCTTACCCAGGAATGGGGAACCTGAAGCCATATGTGGCATTCTAGATCCTTGGGTGTGGCCTTTTGACAGAGTCCAAATTTTTCAGAACAAATTCTTTTATTAAGGGAATTTGTTCTATGAAGTCTGGATTTAGTCAAAGGGTCACACTTGAGGATGTAGGGGGTTACATGTGACCTTAAGGTCTACAAGTTCCCCACCGCTGCTTAAACTTTTAAATTTTGTTTTATTTATCAAACCGAACAGACATGAATCAAGCAGGTAAGAGAGCTGTACCACAGCTCATGGAAATGAAACCAACTGAGAATGAAATGTAAATTTCTGATTCTAGTAGGTTTCAGGAAGAGGAAGATTTTGTCACTTGCTCTGATCACTGAAGCAGTGATCTTGCCCAGCAATGCTCTTTGAGTGTAATTTATAGTTCATTCATCATCTAGGTTGCTCTGCTTCTCAAGTTTTCAATGTCTTTTCAAAAATATGCCATCCAGAATGGAATATAATACACAAGATATGGCCTGAATAGGAAAGTATAGAGAAACTTTCAAATTCTTAATTCTGAAGGTTATACTTTCATAATGCAGCCTAGAAGAGCAGATCTTTTGCCATCTGAACGACCTTGCTGACTCCTTTGGATTGTAGTCAATAAGATCACAAAACTTTCCACATATCCTGTGGCATAGCCGTATTTCTTCCATGCTGTGTGTGTGTGAAGTGGCCCATGGAATCACAAAGAGTCAGACACAAATGAAAAGCTGAACAATAACTACCACCTATGTCTTTATCCAAATCATTGATAATGTTTGGAATAGAGCAGGGACAGGATTTTGACCACTCAATTTAAGACCTGCCTCCTAAATCACATGAACCCATTAGAGATTAGTCTTTGCATCTAGTTGTTCAATCAGTTCTGAATTCATCTAGCAGTAAAAATGTTTGGTCAGTTTTTCCATCTTATCCAGAAGAATAACATCACAGACTCTTTCAGATGCTTTACTGAGATCTAAGTGTATTTTGTCTACAATATGTCCCTGATCCACAAGTCTAGTTACCCTTTCCAAAAGGCAAATAAAGGCAATTTGATATTGCCTTCTCTTCTGAAAACTATGTCGGCTCTCAGTGATCACAATATTTTACATGAGGACAATCTTCAGATAGATCCACCATAGGTTGTATCCATTACTAAGGGTCAAAGTCTTAGGGAACTTCCTTTGAAGAATACACGTATACTTGTAGTTTACATCAGATTGCTTTTGGCTTATGGAATCCTCATGTGATTCCTTAAAAAGGGAGCCAATCTCTGAGTGGGAAAACCAACAGAAAAGGAACCTTATAACTCTAAAACCTGCATCTATGATATTCTCATTGTTGCTGAGCCTGCAACCCTCTGTAGCAAGAGTTTTTAATCTATGAACTCATTTAAAAATATCTTGATAACCTTACTTCATTGTATTCAGTTTACTTTGTAGTTCTCTATATTTTATTTTATGCATTTAAAGACATTATTTTGAGAAATGGTTCATAGGTTTCACCAGATTTCCATGGGGTCAATGACCCAAAATATTAAGAAACCTGAATGATGCCCTTTCTGCAAAAAGAATGATGCCTCTAGAATAGTCACTACATTTTTGTTCACATAGAGACTTTGGAAGGAAGGAGACCTGAGACTAGAGACTATTTATCCATTAGTGATTGACTAGTTGGCATTAACTTATGCTGATGGAAAAGTATTCAAAACATCAAAATATCAAAAACAGGTAGCAAACAAGATCACTTTGGCGAATTGCCCCACCTTAGAAGAGTCCCATAATTGGATCATGTATTGCTGGGATCATTCTCTCCCTTCAGATTACACACATAGAAGATGGCAATGGAACCCTCTCCCCAAAATTCTTTTGCACTCAGAGGTCATTTATTCTCTGGAACTAAGCTCTTTTTTCTTAATATTCATCAGTGTCTTTTTGTTGATCAATATTACATGGATGAATGTAATGAAACTAATACAGGACAGTTTCATTCATTCATTTTTTTGAATTGTTTACTAAGACATAGATGCATTCTAGGTTTTTCCTAAGATTCTATTGCCATAAGAGATGTGAAAGTCTTTTATAACCTCTAAGATTCCATTCAAATTCACTCGTAATTGGCAGAGTAATGAACTCTCAGATCAAAAATTCCTCATGCATACTAAAGGCATGGATGAAAATTGCATGCTCTCCTCCTCACTCCCACCTTAATGTTCTCTCAAAATAAGAATTAAACAGCACTGCCTGTTGGCCAGTAAAAAGAGCTCTCTCTGATCAGCATTTCTTCCCTTCCACTTCCTCTGTAACTCCACAGGAACTTCATGTACACATCATGCTTTCTTTTTTTTTCTTCTGAAATTCACAATTATAGGTCACTTCATTTCTATGTAGCCAGTGACTTTCTTACACACTTCTTAAACGTTCTTCTTCCTTTTCAGCTTGTGTGACTTTCTCAGACATACGGAGAAAATTAAGTTTTCTTCTGTCTATGACACTGTCCATCTCTGTGTTTCTCAGACTTTTTGTCTCTGCCTCTAACCTTCTGTCACCTCTTTCTTCCTCTTTCTTTTTTTTTTTGCTTTCTTATATGACTCCCAAATCATAACCAATAAGCTTAAGAATAGTATAAGTGTTTCATCTGTTTTAAGGAAAAGTAAAACCATTGTATTTTGAAATAAAATGAGATAGAGAAACCAGGACCATCAACATCTAAAGCCTTGATTGAGAATTCCATGAAAACCTTCTTAGAAACTTCACAAAAAAAATCTATCTACCTTTTAATCCTCAAATTAATTCATTTTTCAACACTAACATTTCAAGGAAAACAGAATTTCTTATTCAATTTCAGTGCACTATTTAAATTTATTATGATTTTGTTAAGATTTGCTCATTGCTTCTCCCAGAGAGTGTATCCTACTTAAAAAGGCTTTCAAGAATTTGACTGGGAACTTAAGTACCGATTGTAATATTGCTTCTATAGGCAGTGCTTCTAAATTCAAACCACTGGATCAGAAATGAACTTCTAAGCACAATATGTTTATAAATTAGGAACTGTATGTATAGAAAATGCTACCAAATTAGATAACATTAAATATAATTGGTGGTCATTCCAATTAATGTGGTATAAGTTCTCTTTGGGTTATCTATGGAGAAAGGGTGAAATGAATTAAAAATGTGGACAAAAATGAGAGTGTCAAGAATACGTTCAACTGCCTTAAGAAATGGCATATTTTACAGGTAGTAGAACATTAATTGTTCAGAAGAGTGCCACTAATTATAACCACATTTTATATGTCTATTAAAGCACAACCTCAGGAGTTCTATGTGGAAATGTTTTATTAGCAGAAGACATTAGTTGTGAGTATTTGAAAGTGCTGAATAAATTTCATCAACACATAGTCCAAGGTTTATATTCATCTTGATAATGCTCTCAGTTAGCTAAAATCAATGAGATTTGAGTGTTTTAACTCTTTGTTACATTATAAAAACATCATATATCCTGAAAAGTAAAAAGGAAGTTTCAAAGAAGGGATGTATATAAGGAAATTGCCTGAGTGTTAAAATTTTGACCTCTAATTCTAGTTCAGTCTCATATTTTCTGTCTTCTTGCTCTCTTTCTCTCTATCATGCATCCTCCTCTTCCTGAGAATGGGTTGATCATGTTCAGTTCCAAAAGGACTAAAAAGGTAGGTCTAGGAAAAGGTAAAGTCTCAACTTCTGTTTCTTTTTTGAGATGTTAGGAAGAGCAGTAAAAGCACAGTGTCTCAGAGCTGGATAAAATCTCAGACCTCAGCTTATCCCATCTATATACTTCAATAGAATTTTTGTGTTTTTTACAAAATCTCCAAGTTTTTAATACTTATTCAGGGATGGGTAACTCAGTACCTTTAGAGGCAACTTTTATCCATTTTGGATACCTTAAATTGTTAGTTTTTATTTATATTTAATATAAATATGCTTTTCTTTTGGTCTAATGTGGCCCTGTGTGTCGTGTCAAGTGAAAGAAAGTTCCTCTTCCATTATATAGCACTTAAAATTGCTTAACAAGATGTTTCCTGTCTTCTCCACCACCTATGAGTCTTCTCTTCTTCTATTTAGTTATTCTCACATCATTCAAGTTAACCTTATCTGATGGGGCTAGTAGTTCTCAACATTATAATCACAATTGTCTGGACATGCTCCAGGAAATGATGTCCTTCTTAAAATATAGTTCCCAAAAGTACAAAATGCTCCTTATGTATTCCAACCAAAGAATACTACAGTGGGGCTACAATACCTGATGCCGTGAACACTGTTTCTAATAATGTATTAGATATTGGTTGCCATTGGGCATTGTTGAATAATATTGACCTTGCAGTATTCTAAAACCCCTAGGTCTTTTTTTTAATATGAGCAGTTGTTACTCTATGTCCTCTTGTACCCCCAATAATTTGGATCTAAATGTGGGATTTTACATTTGTCTTTATACACTTTCATCATTTAGAATTTCTTTCACTATTTTATTTTTGTCAAGATTTTCTGGATCCTATTTATGCCATGTGATATATTACGAATCCCCCTACATGACATGTTACTTAAGAGTTTGGTAATCATACCATCTATGCCTTCACTTAAGTAGTTGATAGGGTGTTTAATATTCAAGTACCAAGGAGAGTCTCCTGGCTTCCACAAGAAAAGGGCTCCAATCTCAAATCAATGTTGATTTTAATACTTTTGCACCACCATTTGATTCCAATCATTCAACCAGTTCTCAATCAAACTGACTGTATTAGTCTGCCTCTCTCCACTTTGTCCATAAGGGTATCATGAAAATTTTTGCATAATTCCTTTTTGAAACTGAAAATGTCAGTAGAGTAGACCTGTCACAAATAGTAATGAGATTCTTGGTGAATAGTTTTTAATGCATTCTTTTTAGTTCTTAATGTGTTGTTCACTCCATGAACACTGCTTATCTTTCTAAGTGCTCATAAGACAGCCCTTTAATGATAATTGAGGACATTTTTAAAGGTCAAACAGAATCCTACAGATGGGGAGCAACTTCAGATAGGAACCAGTCAGAGCAGACAATTTCCTACAAATTGGTTTCTCTTCCACTGTAGCTTTTCTAAGGAAAGAAGAAGTCAGGAGAAACCCTCAGAGTGTTCTTTAAATTTGCCAGAATAGTATTTAATGTCTTCCACCCAAGTATTAATCAGGTTTCATCCTCTTTAGCTTATATGATCAGATGAGGTCAGACCTATTCAGAATGATATGGCAATAGAAAGACTTGGATTTCTTGACAAAGAAGAAAGCTTATAAGTCCTGAATGAAAGCTGTGAGGTCCTTATCATATGAAAGACCAAGAGAGTGAAATGTGGGGTTGGAGGAAGAATCAGCATTGCCCTGAAATAGCTATTTCTTGCCTAATTCATTATTCCAGGAGCTTTCTAACAGATAAGAAGCAAACAGATAAAGGATCCAAGCTTAGGTCTTATTCTCCCAGGATAGTAAATAGGTTTATTTGTGGCTTCTGTAGATTAGTATGAGATGAGCACAGTTCCACTATTTTTCCATTGTTCCTTAGGTATGTGATATTGAGAAAGAACATGGAAGTTTGGGAACTGATGTCTGATCTTAGGAAACTAGGTTTTGGAGCCCGAGGAAGGACTGTATCAGACTGCCATGCCACCATGCAAAACCTAAGGTTGGACCCTAACGTATTATGTGACATCCAGAGCTAGAAGGCAAAAGGCTTAATGGCATTACTTCTTCTTCAAGTGCCTGGTCTGGAATTCCACATTGAAGGTTATCCTGTCAATGATTCTCCTTGACATCATTTCCATACTTGAATGAAATAGGTATATTTTCCCCTAAGTGAAGCTAGAAGAACAGCTCCTTCTGTACACAGACCTCACTTTTCCTTTTGCCAAAAGCTAGGAAATATTAAGGAAACGGTCATTCTTCTCCAGACTAGTTTTATCACAAAGAGGAAAAGTGTGGATAATCCTCCTACATCTCCCTACCCTATCCCCAAGCAAATATATGTGAGTGTGTAGATTAGATAGTTAAACAGATAGATGACAATATAAATTTCTGCTAAACATGTGCATGATAAAGCACATAACTGAGAATTCAAACCACACTGATACAAGAGATGTGTGTGTAATTAGAGCAACTGTATGGATCTACTGCCAAAGGGAGAAAACATGGTGCTCAGAGTCTGTGGAAAGTGGATCTTTTAAAAAAGGACAAAGCTGAATACAAATCCCCCTTTATAAATGTAACCCTATTCAGTAATCCCTTTTGTCTCTGGGATCCTCAATCTCTCTTTCTTACACTGAAGTCAGAAAAGCACCTCACAACCAGAGAAGATTCTTCAAGTGGGGAACATGGAGTAGAGACATGAAAAGTAGTTAATAGGAACAGGGAAGATGAAAATAGGAGGTACCTTCTGTGGAGGCAAAGAGTTCTTTTCAAACGTGGGTAAAAAAAATGTGGCAGGAACAGGAGTTGGGGAAGAAGAAAAAGAGGGGCAAATTGACTCAAATCAGCCCTTCCTACTAGCAAATCTCCGGTGGTTCAAGGAACTTGCCTTTAAAATAAGACCTGATTCTATGAGGACAAGCCTAGTTAAATGGACTGTAGTATAGAAAGGTCCCTGGAGTATCTAATATGCTCTGGAGATTTTACTACTAATTAGGAAAGATCTAGAGCTGTCTGTTTCTTTTCAGAGTGATTTTCCCGTAGTAGCAAGTCAGATATTTTTGTGGGGATAATTCAAATCTACGTCTAACCTCCAAACATCGAATCTTTTCTTTTCTCCTTCCCCCATATTTTTTATGTCCTTTTGGGTAACTACATGTATGAGTAACTGACAAGATAAAGGGCCTATAAATTTTTTTACTGTATATAAGAAATTTATTTATCAATTTATGAGATGAACATGTGAAATGCAGGGGCTAGATTTTAAAATGTATTTTACTGCAAAGAAAAAAATCTAAGAATCATGTTGTTTGGTGGAATGTTATGATCCAAGTGCTTTGATTTTATTCAGATATTTTGAATCATGAAGTAGAATGAAAAGATCCCAAAGCTGAGGCCTAAGGAGTCATCTAGGTCAACCCAAAATATGAATATTGTCTGCAATATACTTTACTAACTGACCAAGACACTGTTTTATTTGCAGACTCCTTGCCTTTTCACAAACTGTCCCCCATGCCCAACTCATGTCCTTCAAGAGACCTTTCCTGGTGACTAAAATTGCTAGTGATAATCATTTAATATCATATTTGAACTTTAATAAGTGCCAGAGCCTGAATTGATCAATCTGAAGAGCCTGGACCTAACAGTCTCTTTGTTCTCCGAAGTAAACTCTGAGAATACCTCTTCTTATGTCAACAAGGCCAGATGGGGCTGACTTAGCATAATTTATGAGACACTTAACACAAGACACTGTCTTGAATAATGGGATTTTTCTGGTATCTTAATATTTTGTTATTAAGAACTGTTATTAAGAAAACAGTTATCCTGGGTTGTAATTTCAATTGACAGTTTGTCAACTCTCTTATCTTAATGTATTTACAACTTATTCAGTTAAGAAAATCTCTTTCTCATGGTATAGTTAAACACATACAGAGACCATAAATCTGAGGGACACAGACATTCTTGGATCTCTTAAAACAGATTTAAGCCTGGTCATTCTTGTATTAGTCAGTCAGAAGTTTTGTTCTAGCTCCTTGATCATATAACTGCTAGCTTTAAGGGAATAAATAATATGTACATACATACATACATACATACATACATACATATAGATAGATAGATATAGATATATAGCTATATTTGCTTTTTTAACCAAATTTTCAGGTCAACACTAATGTCTCCTTTTATCACTATGAATTTATTTTGCATGTATGTTGTATGTACTTATCTGTTAACAATTCCCTTGAAGAATGTTCCTACAGGAAGTCTTTTCTGGTCCCCCTTAATGCTAGTGCCCCCCTTCTGAGACAATCTCAAATTTATCTAGTACACTATTGTTTGACTATTGTCTCCCCCATTAGATTGTGAGCTTCTTGAGAGCAAGGACTGTATTTTCCCTTTCTTTGTGTTTCCAGAACTTATTATGGTCCCTGGAATATAGTAGGTGCTTGATAAATACTTGTTCACTTGACTAGAATGGTCTTTGAGAGCAGGTGACTCTCATTTATTTTTATCCCCAACACCCACATCAGTGTTTGTCATATACAAGGTACTTGTTTATTGCTTGCTTGCTTGATTAATCAACAAGTAGTCATCCAGTCTCTGCTTGTAGATCTCCATTGATGAGAAGTTAACCAGCTCCTGTGGCAGCTCATTCCATTTTTGAACAACTCTAATTACTATACAAAGTTTGAAATCTACCCCCTGTAACCCCTATCCTTTGGTCCTACTTCTGACTTCTTGATTTGAAGCTAGCCCATAGTGACTAGGGCTCTGATCCACCAAGATGGAGATGAGGCATACCTATTCTTACCACTTCACAGTCCTCCAAGCTGACAACATTGTCAAAATGCTCCCAGGTTGCCACCTCCAGGCTCTAATCCCTGTGGCACTCCTTCCTCAGGGCATTCCTTTTCCTCACATTTCTACAGGAATATGGATAGAATCTCTGTAATGTTCCAACTTCATCTATTGACAGTTATGTAATAATTGAATGTTGTCAATTATGTTATTACATCATATAATTTGTGGCTCACAACAATCTTGGGATGTGGATATTACAGGTATTACTATGACCATTTTGCAGTCAGGGAAATTGGAATACGAAGAGGATAAGTGAAATGCACGTGGTCACACAACTAGGAAGTAGGTATAGAACCTAGGACTGACTGATCCCAAGGCTAGACTTATATCCATTATACTATGCAGCCTTTTTCCTTCTGGCCTTGACTCCTTCCAAACTAACTATCCATTTTAACCAAATTAATGATAATATCTGAGACCCAGGCCTTTCTGAAAGTCTAGTGGTATGTACCCTTCACCTTTCTATTCACCAGGCTGTAGATAATTTGATTTAACATGGCAGTCAGTGCTGTGTATAACAGTAAAAGTAGCTTTTAGTTCTAAGATGAGGTGTTAGAACAGAGTCAAATGTACTTGAGGGTGACACCACAGCAAAAAGAGGGGAAGGACAACAAGAAGAAAGAAGCAGGGAAACAAGACCTTGTGCTTCCCCATTGGCAATGGGCATCTTTAATAAGTTGGGGGGATGCACACATAGAACCCTGATATTATCATGAAGAAGAAGCATGTGAATTAACTGTGGCTTTTGGTGCCTCCAACTCAAACACATTGTGTTCATACAGACCAATGCAATGACAAGGAGGCTGTCACAGAATTGGGTTCACCTTGTTTGGAACACAAAATTAGAAGCTAGAAATCAATGTGGTCAATATAGTGGTCACAGGAAATCCCGAGAATCAGGTGGTAGCAGCCACCCAGTCCCAGGCTCTGTGACTCATGATTATAGGTAATGCAAAAGGTTATGTATGTCTATGTATGGTCATATGCTTTGGTAGGCAGGAGATGATCCACAGCAGCCACCCAAAGGAAGAACAATATATCTAAGTTGAAGAATCATGAAAAGAGATGAGTATTCCCTTGGTTAACATGGTTCCCAGAATCATGAACAAAATGACCAAGATGAAATTGATCTCTAAGCAGGACAGGGTGTTGAGGCAAAAGTACATGGGGTTGTACAGATGGAGTCAGAGGTATCATCAGGATGCTGAGAACATTGCCCATAACAAGTACAAAACAAATAGAGACAGTAGCAATAAAAGAATGCATTGCTCACACACTATGCAGGCCAGAGAAGCTCACCAAGACAAGTTCATTCACTGCAGTCCAATACCCACCAAATCTTAGCCAGCATTGTACCAACATTAGTGAAGGGAAAGGATTCCTCTCAGTCTCAGTGGGGTAGAGAGAAATACAAGCCATAGGTGTAAGGGTGAGAAGAAGCTCCAGAAATTCATCCTTCTCCTGACCCCAGGAGGAAAGAGCAACAGTAGTGTTAATATCACTGCACATTAACAAAGTTCTCATCAGGTTCGTTAGGATGATAGACACATTATGTTACAACTCTCCCTATACCTGAGACATATTACAAGTGTACAATGCATTAACATTATAAGTATCACTACAGAACAATATAAACATGTATTCACATATGCTAGTCGTAATTGAAAAGCCATTTTTTCATGAATCAGGAAGAGCTATAGTAACCCCTGGAGTGAAGAGACCATGCTATATTTAATGACAGTGAGATCGTCAAGATCTGAAGAGTTTTCTTCTTTTGGCCACATTCTTGAGTACCCTCTTCACATCCTTGTTCCTCAGGCTGTAGATGAGGGGATTAAGCATGGGATTTATCACAGTATAGAACACAGATACCAGTTTTCCCTGCTCTTCGGAGGATTTAGGTGTCATATAGTTCATGATTGCTGACCCATAAAAAATAATGACCACAAGGATGTGGGAACCACAGGTGGAGAATGCCTTGAGTCTCCCAGAGGTTGTCTTCATCCTAAGAACAGTCACTATAATGGAACCATAGGATGCCAAGATCAGAGACACAGGTGCAAGAAGAATCACCACACCCATGAGGAAAATGACCATCTGTGAGCTATGGGTATCTGCAGATGCCAAAGCCAAGAGGGCTGGGGACTCACAAAAGAAATGAACAATTCTATTATCTCCTTGATAGGGAAGTTGTAATGTGAATGTAGTGTCAACTGATGTCACTAGAATACCACTGGCCCAGCAACCCAAGGCCAAGTGGCTACACAGTCTCCATGTCATGATGAGAGGATAGTGCATGGGATCACAGATTGCCAAGTACTGATCATAAGACATCACAGCTAACAGTGCACACTCTGTACATCCTAAAAAGAGGGAGAAAAGAAGCTGAGCTGCACAGCCTAGAAAGGAAATGATCCTCCTCATGGACAACATGTGAGCAAGAGCTTGGGGAACAATACAGGTAGAGAAGCACAGATCAGCCAAAGACAAGTTGCAAAGGAAAAAGTACATGGATGTATGGAGCTGTGAGTCAATCAGAACCAGGGAGATAAGGAGCAGGTTTCCAAGCACAGTAACCAAGTAGACTATCAGAAAAAATATGAAGAGTAGGAGTTGGGTTTGAAGATCATCAGAAAGTCCCAGAAGGAAGAATTCTGTCACCCACGTTTTGTTAGTGTCCATCTTGTTTTTTGGTTCTTTAGAAGAATAGCGAGATATTGGGTACAAGAATAACCTATAGAGTCATAGAATTCTAGTGTTAAAAGGGATCTTCAAAGTTCCATCTCCTACTCAACCATTAAAAGCTGTACTGATAAGTGATCATTGAACACATCCAATGAAAAGCAATATACTATCACACCAGCAAGTCATTCTATTCATGGGCATCTAAGTGTTAGAAAATGCATCCTTAATATTTAATAGAAATCATCCTCAATCTAACTATCCAAGCCACTTACCCTTTTTTTGCCTCTATATTTGGTAATTACACCTTGGTAATCTCATCATCACCAATGACTAATTACCATCTATGAAGATGATTCCCATATATATGCATAATCCCAGTCTTTTTCCTGAGCTTCAGGTTCATATTGCCAAATGTCTATTGGACATTCTAAAATGGGTGTCTTAAAGTCCTTAAACTTAATATGCTCAAAACTAAACTCGTTCATTATCTTTCCCCCTAAACCTTCCTTTCCAAAATTTCCTGTTCCTATAAAATACGCTATCATCCTTTCATTCCCCCAAGTTCTTTTTTTTAAAATTTATTTATTTAACTTTTAACATTCATTTTAACAAAATTTTGGGTTCCAAATTTTCTCCCCTTTTGTCCCCTCCCCCCCAAACACCAAGCATTCTAATTGCCCCTATGACCAATCTGCTCTCTCTTCTATCATCCCTCTCTGCCCTTGTCTCCTTCTTCTCTTTTGTCCTGTAGGGCCAGATAACTTTCTATACCCCTTTACCTGTATTTCTTATTTCCTAGTGGCAAGAACAGTACTTGACAGTTGTTCCTAAAACTTTGAGTTCCAACTTCTTTACCTCCCTCCCTCCCAACCCCTTCCCTTTGGAGGGCAAGCAATTCAATATAGGCCAAATCTGTGTAGTTTTGCAAATGACTTCCATAATAATTGTGTTGTATAGGACTAACTATATTTCCCTCCATCCTATCCTGTCCCCCATTACTTCTATTCTCTTTTGATCCTATCCCTCCCCATGAGTGTCAACCTCAAATTGCTCCCTCCTCCCATTGCCCTCCCTTCCATCATCCCCCCACCCTGCTTATCCCCTTCTCCCCCACTTTCCTGTATTGTAACATAGGTTTTCATACCAAAATGAGTGTGCATTTTATTCCTTCCTTTAGTGGAATGTGATGAGAGTAAGCTTCATGTTTTTCTCTCACCTCCTCTCTTTATCCCTCCACTAATAAGTCTTTTGCTTGCCTCTTTTATGAGAGATAATTTGCCCCATTCCATTTCTCCCTTTCTCCTCCCAATATATTTCTCTCTCACTGCTTGATTTCATTTTTTTAAGATATGATCCCATCCTCTTCAATTCACTCTGTGCACTCTCTCTCTATGTGTGTGTGCATGTGCATGTGCATGTGTGTGTGTGTGATCCCAGCCAGTACCCAGCTACTGAAAAGTTTCAAGAGTTACAAATATTGTCTTTCCATGTAGGAATGTAAACAGTTCAACTTTAGTAAGTCCTTTATGACTTCTCTTTGCTGTTCACCTTTTCATGCTTCTCTTCATTCTTGTGTTTGAAAGTCAAATTTTCTTTTCAGCTCTGGTCTTTTCATCAAGAATGCTTGAAAGTCCTCTATTTCATTGAAAGACCAATTTTTCCCCTGAAGTATTATACTCAGTTTTGCTGGGTAGGTGATTCTTGGTTTTAGTCCTAGTTCCTTTGACTTCTGGAATATCCTATTCCATGCCCTTCAATCCCTTAATGTAGAAGCTGCTAGATCTTGTGTTATCCTGATTGTATTTCCACAATACTTGAATTGTTTCTTTCTAGCTGCTTGCAATATTTTCTCCTTGACCTGGGAACTCTGGAATTTGGCCACAATGTTCCTAGGAGTTTCTCTTTTTGGATCTCTTTCAGGCGGTGTTCTGTGGATTCCTTGAATATTTATTTTGCCCTCTGGTTCTAGAATCTCAGGGCAGTTTTCCTTGATAATTTCATGAAAGAGGATGTCTAGGCTCTTTTTTTGATCATGGCTTTCAGGTAGTCCCATAATTTTTAAATTGTCTCTCCTGGATCTATTTTCTAGGTCAGTTGTTTTTCCAATGAGATATTTCACATTGTCTTCCATTTTTTCATTCTTTTGGTTTTGTTTTGTGATTTCTTGGTTTCTCATAAAGTCATTAGCCTCCATCTGTTCCATTCTAATTTTGAAAGAACTATTTTCTTCAGTGAGCTTTTGAATCTCCTTTTCCATTTGGCTAATTCTGCTTTTTAGAGCATTCTTCTCCTCATTGGCTTTTTGAACCTCTTTTGCCAATTGAGTTAGCCTATTTTTCAAGGTGTTATTTTCTTCAGCATTTTTTTGGATCTCCTTTAGCAGGGTGCTGACCTGCTGTTCATGCTTTGACTGCATGTCTCTCATTTCTCTTCCCAGCTTTTCCTCCACCTGTCTAACTTGATTTTCAAAATTCTTTTTGAGCTCTTCCATGGCCTGAGCCCATTGAGTGCTCTGGGATATAGAAGCCTTGACTTCTGTGTCTTTGCCTGATGGTAAGCATTGTTCTTCCTCATCAGAAAGGAAGAGAGGAAATGCCTGTTCACCAAGAAAGTAACCTTCTATAGTCTTATTTCTTTTCCCTTTTCTGGGCATTTTCCCAGCCCGTGACTTGACTTCTGAATATTCTCCTCACACCCACCTTGCCTCCTGATCCTCCCAGCCAGCGCTTGGGGTCGGAGATTCAAATGCTGTTTCCCAGACTCAGGGCTTTTGGCGGGGGCAGCACTGCTATTCAGTGTGAGATTAAGTTCAGGTGCTCAGGTGGGGGCAGGGCCACCTCAAGGGCTCAGTTCCCTCAGGGGGTTTATGCAGAGACCTTCAACAATGGATCCAGGCTCCTGCCTGTTCTGGGAGCTCTGGTCTGCTCCCACCTCCACTGGTGCCTCCCTAGGGGGCCTGAGTCATGGGGGCTCCCCACTCCCCTCTCGACCTGCTAAAGAGACCCTCTCACCGACCCCCATCACCTGTGGGTGGAGGGACCCATGTGGCCGCTGGAGATCCCATCCCTGAAGCCCGCTCGGATCTGTTCCTCTCAGTGCAACGGCCACTGCAGGGCTGTGCTTGGCTCCCAGTCCGCGGCGCTCAGTCCGCGACGCAAAGGACCTTTTGTGAGAGGTTTGCAGGTCCCTCTGGAACAGAAATCTCCTTCGCTCCAATGTTCTGTGGCCTCTGGTGCTGCAGAATTCGCAGTGAGTTGCTATTTACAGATGTTCTATGGGTTGTGGGTTCGGAGCTATGTGTATGTGCGTCTTTCTACTCTGCCATCTTGGCTCTGCCCAACTTCCCCCAAGTTCTTAACTAGACATTAAACTTGAATCTTTACCCTCCATCACCCAGTAGGTTGAATCAATTGCTAATTCTTGCCCTTTCAATATCTTTTGTCATATCAATATCTATCAATATCCCTATTGACATCAATATCTTGCCTGACACAATATCTCTTGATACCAATCCTTTCTCTCTAGTACAACCTCATCTCTTCTCACCTAGATTATTTCAAAAGCTTCCTAACTAGTTTCCCTACCTCAAGTGTCATCTCATTCCATTCTATCCTACATACTTGCAAAAAAAAAAAAAGACTTTCCTTAAACATAGATTTGACTGTGTGACTCCTCTACTTAATCAATGCCAGTACCTTCCTACAGGTAATTACTGCAGAATTAAATATAAATTCTTATTTAGCTTCTAAAGCATTACACAATCTAGCCACAATCTTTTTGTATCACCATTTTTTCTACCTTACGTATAGTATATTTTGCATACTCTTTTTGTATCACCCTTGCATTTTACTCCCACTTCTGCACTCTGCAGTCTGCCCAGACAGATCTTATCTCCGTTTGTTAAATGCACTATTCCATCTCTCACCTCCCTGACTTTTCACTGGCCATCCCGCATAACTGGAGCACATTTCCTCCATTCATCCATTTCACAGAGACTGTTCCTGTAAGATGTAGTCTAAGCAACATCATCTACATAAAGTCTTTCCTGATTCCTCTAATTTGTACCCTCATTCCTAAACTACATTGTATTTAACTGTTTTGCATATATTTTATTTCTTCCCTCACATATTTATTCTGCGTATACATATATATATATAATATATATATTTGTGTGTGCATACACACACTTATCTTCACTATTATAATATAAACTCTTTTCAAGCAAAGATTGTATTATTCTTTGTAATTGTCTACCCTGCACCTAGCACAGTGCCTAGCACATAGTAGACATTTAATAAATATTTGTGTTGATTGATTGAATGACAGATTGCATTTTTGTTCTTTTTTCTGCCTCCTAGTTAGTAGCAAAATCTCACTTCCCTGTAATTTTCTGTATATTCACATTCTATTAAATAATGAGCTTCTAATGTATTTTCTCTACATATAAAAAATGGATGATATATAAAAATCTGCAACATGTTTACATATATGTGGAAATAATATATATACATATATGCACATATCTGTGTACACAGTATATATACACATGTGCATGTATGTATAAATAAATACAGCACTAAATATTTTAAACATACATGTGTGCACATATTTATACACATGTATGGATGCATATGTGTGCATGTGCTTTTTTATGTATATATGGCAAGGCAGCATTATACAATTGCTGGAAAGCTAGCTTTTAAACCAGGAAGACCTACTTTCAAAGACCTGGATTAAAGTCATGCTTTTGATACACACTGATTCAGTGACTCTTAACCTCTCAATGCTCTAAACAAATCCACAAAACTATAGAGAAGAGAGAAGGTTGCAGAGAAGGTACCAACTTTCATTGACAAAGAATTTTTTTCCTTAGAAATCACAAGGTTTATCCCTATCCAGATATGTGACTGTGTGTATGCACTTGCATTTATTCAATTAGATAACTTGTGTGCAGGGGCTTTCATACTCAATTACATTTCCATTATGTGCATGTAACGATAATCCTATTTAGCATTAGTAAAACCTAATGATTCATGAATATTCCTACCTGACAGTCTAGAAAAAAGAGGGGAAGAAGCATACCTCTCCTAATGACAAGGAAATAATTTTAAGTACTGGACACAAATCTTGAAAGAAAACAACATGGGGGAGTTTCCTGCCAAGATACCTACCTGAACTACACTTGGGCAGCCCAGCTTACACCAACCTACTTCAGAAAAACCTGAAATTTCACAGCTAATATAAATAAATAAATTAAATAATGATCAAGAAATCCAACAAGTAACCACAAAAAAGTAACTTCTCCCACTCAGAACTCCAAAAAGATTAGTTAGACTTATCAACAATTATGCCAGAGCCAGCTGCTCAAAATAGCTTCCCAGAGTGACCAGACCCAGCCAAGGACAAGTATTCATGTATATACGTATAAATGCATCATATACACATGCATATGTGCATCCATGTGTATATATACATATACATCCATATACGTGTATGAGAACTTCAATGTGAACTTCTAAAGAAATAAAGCAATGTAAAATGGTGATTGATGGATTCTTATTAAATCCTCATGTGTTCTGATGAATACATGAAAATGCTCTTGTTTGAGCTTTCAGGTTTCAAATAACTGAAAAAAGAAAGAAAGGGCTGGGTGCATGTAATTCATAGATACTACCCATAGTGGGACCTTGGCTACTCTTTAGTTGGACAAATCTGTGGCATACCCAAAGCTGAGCATCCTGGAACCTAAGGATAGCTATTTGGTTGATGTAGCTATGTATCCTTTCCTGCTATGTATCTTTCCTTATCCTTTAGCTATTAAATACCTTGCCTCTGTGGTGAGTTTCCAAGTGAAATCTCTCTCTTAACCAAATCTGAAAGAACCAGATAAACATAAACATAAACACTTGCTTGACTTTTGGGAGTACAATACTATAGACAGGAATCAATCAGAAAAGGTAACTACACAAGCTGATGTTGAAACAGAAATTTTCTGGCCAAAGAAGAAAGGCCTTCCAGATTCCCAGAAAAGGGATTTAGAAGCAAAATAAGGGCTACTGTCACTTCTTAGTGATACACATAAGGCATGGTTTACAAATTCTCTTACCACCCTGGTCATTCTATCTACAATGGTTGTCTTCCTAAAATGTGGCACCATATCTGAGCACAATGCTCTGACCTGAATAGGTAAACATAAGGTTGGAATACCAACACCCTCATTTTGAAAATAGATATTTTTCTTCTGGAATATCCTATTCCATGCCCTTCGATCCCTTAATGTAGAAGCTGCTAGATCTTGTGTTATCCTGATTGTATTTCCACAATACTTGACTTGTTTCTTTCTAGCTGCTTGCAATATTTTCTCCTTGACCTGGGAACTCTGGAATTTGGCCACAATATTCCTAGGAGTTTCTCTGTTTGGATCTTTTTCAGGAGGTGATCGGTGGATTCTTTCAATATTTATTTTACCCTCTGGTTCTAGAATATCAGGGCAATTTTCCTTGATAATTTCACGAAAGATGATGTCTAGGCTCTTCTTTTGATCATGGCTTTCAGGTAGTCCCATAATTTTTAAATTGTCTCTCCTGGATCTATTTTCTAGGTCAGTTGTTTTTCCAACGAGATATTTCACATTATCTTCCATTTTTTCATTCTTTTGGTTTTGTTTTGTGATTTCTTGGTTTCTCATAAAGTCATTAGCCTCCATCTGTTCCATTCTAATTTTGAAAGAACTATTTTCTTCAGTGAGCTTTTGAATCTCCTTTTCCATTTGGCTAATTCTGCTTTTGAAAGCATTCTTCTCCTCATTGGCTTCTTGAACCTCCTTTGCCAATTGAGTTAGCCTATTTTTCAGGGTGTTATTTTCTTCAGCATTTTTTTGGGTCTCCTTTAGCAGGGTGCTGATCTTTTGTTCATACTTTCCTTGCAAGTCTTGTATTGCTCTTCCCAGTTTTTCCTCCACCTCTCTAACATAAT
Source organism: Notamacropus eugenii (assembly GCF_028372415.1). Lineage (NCBI taxonomy): Eukaryota > Metazoa > Chordata > Mammalia > Diprotodontia > Macropodidae > Notamacropus > Notamacropus eugenii. Next base: position 451,875,327 of record NC_092872.1, on the reverse strand, counting down.
TTTGAAAATTTTTTGAGCTCTTTATGACCTTTTCCCAGAACTGATCCCATTGAGTGGGCTGGGATGTAGAAGCACTGACTTCCGTGTCTTCCCCTGATGGTGAGCACCGTTCTTCCTCATCAGAAGGGAGGGGAGGAGAAACCTGCTCACCAAGAAAGTAACCCTCTATAGTCTTGGTTTTTTTCCCTTTTCTGGGCATTTTCCTAGCCAGTGACTTGAGCTCTGAATATTCTCCTCACACCCACCTCGCCTCCGGATCCTCCCAGCCAGCACTTGGGGTCTGAGACTCAAATGCTGCTTCCCAGCCTCAGGGCTTTGGGTGGGGGCAGGGCTGCTATTGAGTGTGAGATTGTGTTTAGGTGCTCAGGTTGGGGCACGGCTACCTCAGGGGCTCAGTTCCCTCAGGGGGTTTATGCAGAGACCTTCAAGAATGGATCCAGGCTCCTGCCTGCTTGGGGAGCCCCAGTCTGCTCCCTCCTCCGCTGTTGCCTCCTGAGGGGGCCTGAGTATGGGGGCACCCCACTCCCCTCTTGACCCACCAAAGAGACCTTCTCACCGACCCCCGTCACCTGTGGGTGGAGGGACCCACGCGGCCACTGGAGATCCCATCCCTGAAGTCCGCTCGGATCTACTCCTCTCGGTGCCGGGGCCGGGGCAGGGCTGGGCTGGGCTCCGTGTCTGCAGAGTGACGGACCTTTTGCGAGAGGTTTGCAGGTCCCTCTGGAATAGAAATCTTATCCGCTCCGCTGTTATGTGGCTTCTCCTGCTCCCGAATTTATTGGTAGCTCCTTACTACAGATAGTTCATGTGCTGTGGGTTCGGAGCTAGTGTATTTGTGTGTTTCTACTCCGCCATCTTGGCTCCAGATATTTTTCTTAATGTCACTTAGAATAGTATTAGCTACTAAGGCTGCAGGATGGTTCTGCCAATTTTGAACTTAAAATCAGTAAGACCTCTAGACCTTTTTCCCACATAACTTGTATTGTCATTCCCTCTCCATACTCGGCTTATGAAGTTGATTTTTTAAAATCCAAATATAGAATTTTGCAGTTCTTCCTATTAAATTTATTCTCATTAGTTTTAACCCATAATGCTGGCTTATCAAAATATTCGTTTCCTGTTTCTATCATTTGTGTGTTAGCTTTCTTCTGCTCTGTCATCTGCAAATTTGATCGGAATGAAATCAAACCTATGTCATCTTTCAAGTCACTGATAAAAATGTAGAAAAGCATAGACAAACGGTGTGAAACTCAAATAGAAATGGAGTAGGGACACTAAATATAAGATTCCCTGTGGCTATTACTTACTTAGGAAACTACATATTAATAATATATGTGTCCTATCATATTTCATTTATTTTCTTAAGTATTTCCCAATTACATTTTAATCTGGTCCTGGCTGCACTAAGTAGCATTGTGGACTAGATGTGCTGCTAGGGTTTGACACCTCTAGCAAAGCTCAAGGAGAGATCCCTGGCCATTCTACTTGAGTTGTCCCTCCAAACTGATATCAATTCATTATTTATGTTTTGTGTTCAGCTGTTTAAACAGCTCCAGATTTAACTGTCTAATCATTTAACCTGTATATCATTTATCACAAATGTTTTCCTGAATTTGAGTAGATTTAATCTACAGCATTCTTCTGATCTACTAGACTGGCTACTATTTCCAAAAAGTGATTCAAGTTTAATTGATACCATCTACTCTCAAAAACAATCTTAGTTCTAAGTGATCACAACAAGCTTTTTCTCATGAACCATATTATTAATAATACATACATAGTACACATATGTGATCAGCCTCATGTATATATCATATAGCTATTTGTATATGTATATCATATATATGTACATGTATACATAATATCCTTGTGTGTATTTAAACTATTAATTATGTACATATACACATTATATTTTAGAGTCAAGTCTTGCCAAATCATGAGTCAATTATTATATTTCCAGTGTGACCAGTTACATCTCAGAAATCAACAAATGCTGCAAATCAAGGCTTAATTTATAATTTTGTTGATTGTCTAGACTTAAGAAGTGATGGGGACACTTTAAAAAATATAGACTAAACTTAAAAGTGTGCCATGAGCATATGTTTTATTAGAGAGATTCTTAAACACTTTAAAATCTAATCAGCATTTTTACCTACAGTTCGTTTACCTTTATACAAATACACATAAGTCTGTATTTTTTTCTCCTGCTATTTAGCACTAGTAAAACCTATTAGCTTGTGAATCTGCACACCTGGAATTAATAAAATGTTCTAGAATCTTATTAGGAAATTGCCAATTGTCACTGACTTGTATCATTTCTTACTATCTTTCCTTTTTTGAAAATAAGGACATTTAACCTTCAGCAGTCCTTCGGCACCTCTCCCATCAAGTTAGTTGATAAATTCAAGTCAAATAAAACAGTAATGCTAGCGTACTAACAGGACTCAATTATAAATATACCTTCAAAAGACTTTAACTTAATTATGCATTCTCATCCATTGCTCTTTGTAATTCCTGAGATGCTATGCAAATTCTCCAAAACCCTTTGAATGCTATGCAAATTAAACCAATCAATCAATAAGCATTTATTAAGTGTCTGCGATATGCCAAGCACTGTGCTAAACACTGAATGCAGATATATACAGATATAAATAGATTGCCTAGAGTTCCAAAGAAGAAGCTCACAAATTGAATTTATATACAGATGCCTGGTTACTCTCAGCCTTCTCTGCTTCCCACCTACCCTAATCAGAGGAAGAATTTGAACCCAAATCCCTGTGACTTTGGGGTTAATTCTTTAGTCACTGCCAGGAGCGGAGCAGAGGTCTGTATACAACATTTGTGCATCTGACCAAGACCTTTGATACTGTCAGTTGTGAGGGCTAATGGAAAATTATGTAAAAATTTGGTTGCTTGGAGAAGTTCATCAGCATTGTGTATCAATTTCATGACAGCATGCCCAGGGTCTTAGATAATGGGCAATGCTCTCATGCTTTCCCAGTCACCAATGTAGTGAAACAAAGCTGTGTGCCTGCTCCCATGTTTTTAGCATGATGTTTTCAGGCATGTTTTCAAATGCTTTCATTGAGGATGAATATGGCATCAAGATCAGCTACCACACTCATGGTAAATTGTTCAACTTGAAAAGGCTACAAACCAAGACCAAAGTGGAAGGAGTGTCAGTGCATGATTTTCTGTTTGCAGATGATTGTGCACTCAATGCAGTCTCTGAAGCTGAGATGCAACAAAATATGGATCATTTTTCTGCTGCTTGTAATTTTGGCTTAACCATTAATGCTAAGACAACACAGGTGCTCCATGAGCCACCACCACACCACACATAGGTGGAACCTTTGGTTAGAGCAAATGGAGAAGTTCTGAATGCTGTGGATAAGTTCACTTACCTCGGCAGTGTACGTTTCAAGGATGTACACATTGTTAATGAGGTTGACACATGCTTTGCCAGAGACAGATCAGTGTTTAGGAGGCTCCAAAAGAAGGTGTAGGAGAGAAGACTGCTACACTGAAGGTCTACAGAGCCATTGTGCTGACTTCATTATAGTATGCCTGTGAAACCTGGACAGTTTGCCAGTGCCATGCCAGGAAACGGAATTACTTCCATTTGAACTGTCTTAGGAAGATTCTGGTCTCACAAGATCACCTGACAAGATAAGGTACCAGATACTGAAGTCCTTGCTCCAGCTGAACTGCCAAGCATTCAAACTCTGCTTCAGAGAGCTCATCTCCGATGGGCTGGTCACATTGTTTGAACACAAAATGTAGGCTTGCCAAATGTTTGCCAAAACGATTATTTTATGGAGAACTCACACAGGGCAAGTATTCACATGGTGGTCAGAAGAAGCACTATAAGGACACTCTCAAGGTCTCTCTTAAGACCTTTGGAATTGATTGTGTGACATGGGAGACATTGGCATAGGACCGCTCAGCATGGCGTGCCCACATCAGAGAAGGTGCTGTGCTCTATGAGCAAAGCAGAATTGAAACAGCTCAAAGGAAACACAGGATGCACAAATTTGGAGAATCCACCCCAAATGTTCACACTGACTATTTGTACCCAATATGTGGTAGAGCATTCCAAGATCATATTGGTCTGGCAGCCACAGTCAGACACACTGAAACTTGACTCTAGCATAGAGGTGTCATTTTGGTCCTCTTCAAAAACAAAGGACAACAACCAACCTACCCTACTCCTAGTTCAAGATGCAATTACCTCATGGCCAGTGTGGAATGCTATTTGAACCTATTCTCTTCCTTAGCCCTTCCCTTCTAACTACACAGGAAGAGCTTGCACACTCAAGATGCCCTCATTTTTCTCTGATGTTCACTATTACACAATAAATTTCAATAAAGACAGTATCTTTTTCATACAAATATACACTTTCTGGAATTTCCTCTTTCCTTTCTTGCTGAACTCTTATTTTGTTGTCTCAGTAAATACATCTTTTTGTATATCTGTCTGTTTATCCCCATCTCCGCGTTTCTCCCTATCTTTGCCTTTATCTGTCTTTGTCCCTTTATCTCTTTTGTCTGTTCATCTTCTCTCCCTCTCACTTTTCTCCTTTTATTTGTGAGACAAAGAACAAAACTAATAAGCTTGTGAATAATATAGATGGGTCATTTATGTCAAGGAAAAGGGAAGAGATTATATTTTGACATAAAATTAAAGAAATCATTGCCATCAAGATTCAAACTCTTGAGACTTCCTGGAAAAATCTCCTCAGAATAACTACAAGCATCTCTACCTCCTTATCTCCTTCAGATTAATTGTTATTCCTCATTCACTAAGTGGGGTTCAAGGAGAGATATGAGAAGGCAGAAGTCTCTCTGCTAGTTTTCAGATGTTGGGGACTGTAGATGTGGAACACTGAATATAATTTCAGACTTTCTGATTTATGTTGATTAGTTTTGTTGCACTATTACTTCTTTTTTATTCCTCATTTTAAGAGCTCGTTCTCTGGGCAGAGGAAGGGAATGGTAGAATGCAATGGGAAATGACGGTGATAAACAAAACAAAAGCTATCAATAACAAAAATAAATTGGTGGCATAAGTTTTAAAAAAGAAAGCAACAAATTGCCTTTCTTGGCAAACATTCTGCTGTTCAGATTTGAAAGTATACCCAGTTAATTCAACTTAATGAGATCTAATTATCCTGACTCACTACATTATGACCCAACACATTGTTCTTCATAGGTAAATAGGATGGAGAAAAAATAGGACATAGCAAGAAAAGCTCCTGAAAATTAGAAATCCTGGGTTTTTCTTCTGGGTCTGCCTTAGATTTGCCCCCTCCATGAGATAGTTCTCACCACTCCCTTTCCCACTTCTTCCTACTATCATTCTAAATGTAGCTTGATCAGAATCAAGGCTCTATAAAATCAGAAAGGTAAATCCAGGAGAAGATAAATCTCTAACTTGTGCTATCTCTCTGATATGATGTGAGGAAAAATAACAGAACAACTTCATAGAACCATGGTTTCTCACAGTTTGATGACACTTCATAACACATCTGGTTCAATCTATATCTGGATAGAAATGTTCTTTACAGAATTTTCAATGAGTTATTAAATTCATGCAGTTACGGAGGACCCACCATCTCATGAAACCATTTATTTCACTTTTGGATACTGTAGAAAATTATTACCAATGTTGAGCAAAAATTTGTTTTTTTCTGTAATTTTTGTCTATTGATCCTAGTTCTTCTCTCTAAAATTGAGTTTTTAAATAAACATAATCTCTCTTTCACATGATAGTCCTTGAAACATTTGATAGAAACTATAATTCTCTCTATTTCCACAAACCTCTTCTCCAGGCTGAATATTCTCAAATCTGTCAAATTGTCCTCATATACCATTGGTACAAACTGATATCCCATCATGATTAAGTACCTCTGAATTTATTTCACCTTATCAATGTCCTTCCTAAATGTAGTCCCCTCAAATACTGTAGATATAGTGTACTATAGATACTATATTTTCTACTATAGATACTATAGATATAGTCCACTATATAGATATAGATACATATATTATAGACATAGTCTATAATATATATAGGATGCTATATACTATAGATACTATACTATCTTGTAGTATATTTTATATGCTATACTATAGATATAGCCTATCCAAGAAATAGCAAAGTGAGAATATATGCTCTATTATGGATTTGTGCTTGTTTTCGACATCACATTGTTTCATAATATTGATGTTTTAGTCCAGTAAAACCCAAAGTCTTTTTTATTAATAATTTTTCAGCTAATATCTACTTGTACCTCCAATTGTTTGAACTAAAATATTAGACTTTAGATTTGTCCATATTAAAGTTCATATGAAAGTTATATATGGGGATCAATTACCATGAGAAGGAAACTGGGATAACAGCTTGGTTCACATGGAATCTTGCAATGAAAGACAAAGCTGAAAATGCTAAATCCATATCCCATGGTCAAATTCTCCCTCTTCCAGTAAACCCTCTTTCTTTTGCTTTCCTCTTTCCTAAATCCAGTTTTCTCACCTGGGATGCATTTCTAAGGTAGTGAAGAGAATTCAGATGAGAAACATAGAACAAATGCATGAGAAGCAGCCAATGGATGAGTTAGTTGACAGAACGGGGATTTTGTAGAGAAAGTAAAATGCTTGTTTCAGTCTTGTGAAAGGACCATTAATAGAACAAGAAGAGCTGAGGGAAAGAAGAGTGGAAAAGTAACTCAAATTATCCCTTCCCACCAGCAAGTCTCCTTGGTTCTTCAGAACACTTGCCTTTTGAATAAGACCTGATTCTTTGATGATGGTCTTGATCTAATGGGCTATGGTGTGAGATAATCTCTAGAGCATCTAATATACTCTAAAGAGGATTCCTCCTCATTAGGGTAGATCTGGTGCTTTATGCTTTCTTCAGGGTGATTCACAAGTGGTATCAAGGGAGACATTTTAGTTCAGCTGTTACAACTCTACATCTTCAGCTCTAAACTCTCAGTCTACTCTCTTTTCCCTCCCTTGTAGTCTCTGTGGACACATGGGTAGGTATGTAGAAAGGCAAGTAAGTGACTAGGTATGCAACCTAGTACTTTTTGACATGAATGTATCACTTTTGAAAAGAACCTGTGAAATTCATATTTCATAGTTACAGGAAGAATCACAGTCACAGGTACAGGGTAGTTTCAAATGAAATGTCCTTTTCTCACTGTGTATCTTTCACTCATCTAGGTACAAAATGATGTCTTCAATATTGTGTAATCTTCCACCCTGTATCTCTTTTCTGGCTTTTTTTAGCTTGATAATGTTCATAGATACTTTTTTTACAGATAAAAAGTCATTACCAAATAAAAAAAACCCTTAATTTAAATAAGATCAAGTCAAACTATTTGATTCATGCATTCTTGTTCAAGAACATAATCAAATACTCTGTCATTATTCATTAACTAGTCTGTCTGCAGCAGTCATCCAATGATTGGTAATCTCAGTACCATATAGGTTACTGGACTAAGGGAACAATTGTTCAAGCCCTCATGTGTGGCTTCAATGAAGAAATGACCTTCCCTTCCCTCTAGGACACATGAGGGAAAGTCAAATCCCCAAACTATTGATTATGGTTTCAGAAAAGACCAGAGGCACAGCGAATTGCCAGACTTCATTTCTCTGTGGTAATGATTATAATCACAACTGGAATTTATATAGTGATTTTAAGTTTTTCCAATGCTTTGCACACTTTATTGCATGTGAGCCTCACAGCAACCTTATGATTTAGGTAGTACAGATATTAATATCACCATTTTAAAAGTGAGAAAACTGATGCACAAAAAGGATTAGTGACTTTCCAGTGTTTACATCTAGCTAGGAAATGTCAAAAATGTGATTTCAATCCATTAATCAATCAACATTTATTAAACATCTATGTGTAGCTATCTAGCAAAGTTTTGGGAATACACATAATAAGAATGAAATAATTTCTATGTTCAAAGAGTTCATATCATGATTGGAAAACTAAGTATGTATATGAGCATCCGCATAATAAATATGAAGAAAATAAACATATGAATACAAAGAAGTTAGATACAAGGTAGTTTGTGTTGGAGGACACTGGCAATTTGCAAGAGTCAAGAAAGGCTTCATATAGAGAGTGGTGGTTAAGCTGTGTTTGAAGGAAGAGGGACTCTGCAATGGAGAGGTAAAGAGAGAGTACATTTCAAGCTTGGGGATGGCCAGTGCAAACGGATGGAGAATGGAGTACCATGCCATGTGTCAGTAACAGAAAGAAGGCTCATTTGACTGGACCAGAGAGTTTAGAAAGGGGGGAGTAATGCACAATAAAGTCAGAAAGATGGTTTGAGGTCTGGTTATATTGGAATTTAAAAGCTAAACAAATTTTGAAGCTGAAATAAAAGTTGTCTCTGCTGTGATCACAGCAAAGCTTGAAAATCAGGAGGCAGCATCCAGCTAGATGCAGGCTCTGTTTTCCATGATGACTAGATACTGTGAATGATCACACATGCCTACATAGTGCTCATGTGCCATGTGTTCATGTGGGGCACCTAGCAGACCCACAGAAAAACCCTCTGACTTACACAATCAAGAAAAGACATTGTTGTATCTTTAGTCAACAGGGTGACTAGCATAACAATCAGGCTGAAGTTGCCAGGAAATCTTTTTTAATAACATTTTATTTTTTCTAAATTACATATATAGATAATTTTAACATTCATTTTAAAAAAAAAGATTTTTGAGTTCCAAGTTATCTCTTTCCCTCCTTAACCTTCCCACTCCCTACCATAGTAAAGAATTTTATATAGTCTATATATGCACAAACATATAAGACATTTCTGTATTAATTATGCTATGAAAGAAGAAACCAACCAAAAGAAAAAAAATAAAAGAGTGAAAATAGTATGCTTCAATCTGCATTCAGCTTCCATCAGTTTCTTCTCTGGATGTGGATAGTTGATCACACATTGCTGCTGCTACTGCATACAATGTTCTCCTGGTTCTGCTCACTTCACTTTGCATCAGTTCATGTAAGTCTTTCCAAGTTTTCCTGAAATCCACTTGATCATCATTTCTTATAGAACAATAGTATTCCATTGCATTCATATACCACAACTTGTTCAGCTGTTCCCCAATTGGTGGACACTCTCTCAATTCCTAATTCTTTACCAGCCTTAGAAACAGCTACAATAAATATTTTGTACCTGTAAGTCTTTTTTCCTTTTAGAAAAATTCTTTTTGGGATACAGACCCAGTGGTGGTATTGTTGGATCAAAGGATATGTACAGCTTCATTGCCTTTGGGCTTAGTTCCAAATTGCTCTCCAGAATGGTTAGCTTATTAGTTCACAACTTCACCAAGAATGTATTACTGTCCTAATTTTCCCACATCCTCTTCATATTCTTGAAGAAAAAATACATGAGATTATGTAGGGCAGAGTCAGTTGTGGTGCCCAGGATGGTAAGGAAGTTGTCCATAAATATTATAAAATCACTGGTAAGATGCAACAGAAATAGATGACTCTGTGGCTTGCAGAGGAGGCCACAGAAGACTACAAAGACAAACATAATCACTATAGTCCAATTCATTCTCTTGGCCAAAGATAATGTGGTGTTCAAATCCCAAAAGACCAAAGGATTCCTCTCAGTCCCAATAGGATGGAAAAGTTACCAGTCATTGTCTAAATCTCCATTATCCCCTCCATAAAGAAGACTTCATGTGAGCTTTCACCTCTCCAAGGTCACCCTCACCCCTTCCTCAAGTGTCTAAAGATCCAAACATCTGAATGCCTTGAAAGAAAAACATCTTTCAATGGGAAGAATATAAACTGAAGGTTGGGCCTGTAATGCCTTTACAATCTGAATTCTGTCTCCTCCATAGAAGATTAACGGAAATAGTTGCACCTCTGTTCTCTCCTTCTGCCTCTCCCTCTGTCTATCTATCAGCAGTGTTGAGAAATGAGGAAGCCCAGATTCAGGTAGAGGCTTGTGTGGAAACTGCTTAGGTCAAGCAGGGAACCTTTTCTGCAAAACAAAAATTAGGAAAGATAGTGATCCAAAAGCTTATTCATCAATTAGCAACAACATGTACCGAGCACTCCCTATGTTTAGAGCTTCAGTTTAAATGCTGTGAAGGATACAGAGAGAGGAGAGGATAGAAATTCTTCTATCATAGAACTCTTTGGTGGACAGAAAAATAGTTCCTCCTTCAGGAAGTCCAGTCTAAAGTTCAGGCACAAACAAAAAATTAATGAATGATTCCAGGTGTCCTCGTGACAAGATATACCATTGGACTCAGGAAGGAAACTGAGATACAGACAGAAAAAGAGTTATTACTCACACCAATCAAATTTATATTAGTCCCAAGATAATGGAGAAAATTAGTTTGTCATGAACAGCAGTCCTTCTTCATTAATTCAGCCAATCAATAAGAATTTATTAAGTACTGATTGTTTCCCAGGCACTTTTCTTGATGCTACACATACAAACACAATAATGAATCAACCTTTGTTCTCACAATTTCCAAGAGTTTACCTATTATCATAGTATATATATATATATATATATATATATATATATATATATATATATATATATATATATATATATATATATATATATATATATATATATATATATATATACACACACACATACATAGGATATATATGTAATATATATATATCATATGTGTGTGTGTGTGTGTGTAATATACATACATATACCCAAATACTCAAATGGATCTATGATTTCATTAATATTCATTCTTTGTACGTCTGGTTCATGCCCTTCCAGCAGTTTTCTACAAATATGTTGCCACATCTGAAACATGCTGGGAGTTTTTCCTACTCTTACAACATTACAAGAATGTCAGAGGAGCACTCACCAGAGGCCATCTGCCTCTCATTCTTCACTCTTTCCATGTGACCAGTCTACCTTCTCTTTCTGTCCTACAATTCCTTGTTCACATCCTTTATTCCTGTTCCTCAAAGTTTCTCAGCGGTTATATGTTGCAGCCACTCTGTTACTTTCTGTGTGATGCTCATCTAATATTCTAGGCTTCATTGCCATACAGGAATAACAGGAAAATGTTTGGATTTGGAAAAGATGGATCTTTGCTGTCATGGAACTTTGAAGGCAGCAAAAGTACTCTCTGATTTCCTAAAATCAATACAGCACATTCTTTTTTTTTAGTTGTGGAACTAAGTCATTGTCCTTCTGTACCATCTGTACTATGTGTCCCAGATACACATTCTATTGAATTAGCCCTATGAGAGGTCAATTCAGATGAATGTTGAAATCTCGGCAATAGACATTGTTTATTCATTTTTCCTCTTCTTTGGAAATGGATAGGTCAGATGCCTTTGAGAGAACAGATCTCCTCAAGAACCCTAAGTAGTGTATCTAGACTTGATACAATCAACAAAGTATCTTCTACAAACAGGAGCATTTGAAAGACTTCCCCATTCACAGAGATCCCTCCTTGATATGGACCCTATGATACATGTCTTCAACCACATTTCACTTTTCTCCAGCTCATGAATAACTTCCACGTTAACAATAAGTCTTTTCCCATGGGTTAAAATGTAGTCATTTTAATTCTTTGTTGTGTTATTTACTGTGTACCATGTTCAGTAATTGATTCCTTTTTTGAAGAAATTGTTCATGATACAGAAACATGAGGTCACAGTACAATCTGCAAGATTTTGGCCTTTCATTTCTACCCCCAAATTGTACTTTCTCATATATTTCTCCCTATTTTCACCTTTTCCAAACTTTGTATTTAAATCACTAAATATTACAGTACTTGATGTTTTAATTTTTTTTTATCAATTCTTTCATAGGATCTCTCTACCTTCATCTTCAGCAATTAATGTTGTACAGACCAGCTATTTTCATAGTGGTCTTTTTATAAATACCTCTGGAAAGCTCTACTTTGATGTTTCTTCCTGGCATGGAGATGATCCTTGAATCTCCAGGGCTATACTAACAGACCATAAGCTCTTGTAGATTACATCATGCTGGAAAGGTTTTGGACATAGGCCTGATAAAAGCCCAAGTCTGTTTTCCGAAGACCAGTTTAATTTATCACAGACTAGTCACTTAGTGACTAATTTTAATTTTTTAGCTTGGGAAACTCATAAAACTAGATAGAATAGCTAGCTAGCTAGCTAGATAGATAGACAGACCAAAAGAGATTGCTCTTTATTCTTTGTGACCCCCTTCTACTTCTGTGGTGATGGTGGTAGAGTGATGGGTAAGAGGGCAGGGGGTGGAGGGACAAGGATAATACAGTTTTCAGATTCTCAACAAAACTGTATTTGATTATTGGTACTCTAAATGTGAGATCCTTGGTTAAAAAAAAAAGTGAATAATATCCACTTTAACATTCTTGCTATAATGAAAAAAGAAGAAATGTGGAAGCTGCAGTGAAGTGGCATAATGGCTCATTGGTGCTTCTTGCAGAGGCTTTAAAAAAAGGAGTTGGCAGATTTTTTGTATGACCCAAAGCTACAATAAATATAATTTTATGGGACCTTTGATCTTTATGTATATATATATATATATATATATATATATATATATATATATATATATATATATATATATATATATATATATGTGTGTGTGTGTGTGTGTGTGTGTGTGTGTGTGTGTGTGTGTGTGTGTGTGTGTGTGTCTACATATACCTAGGTATGCATATATAATAGAAATATAAAAACTGAAAAAGAGTGATGTGTAGGGAGCAGCAAGTAGACCATTTTAGGTGAACTAAAGAGAATGTAAAGGAGGTAGAATGGAACCAGATTGTGAATGGTTTTAAATGCCATATTGAGTATTCTTTATTTGATCCTCTAGGCAAGAAGGAATCATGGAAATTTCTTGAGGAGGAGGGGAAGAAAGTGGCAGAATTCTGTTTTAGGACTGTCACTTTGGCCACTGTGTTGGGTATGGATTGGAGAGGGGAGAAACTGGAGACAGAAAAATCACTTGGCAGCTATTGCAACAGAAGAGGTAAATAGTAATTAGAGTCTGAACAAGGGTGGTAAGCATGTGCTTGCAGAGAATGTGATAGAGGACAGAGTTGTCTTGGAGGTTGCAGACAATTCTGAGTTTGCAAACATGGGTGTCTAGAAAAATGATGGTAACACTGACAGAATTAGGAAAATTACGAATGTTGCATTTGGGCCAAAATATAATAAGTTCTTCTTTAAACAGGTTGAGTAGGAGATGCAATTAAAATATCCAGGTATAATGTTCACTAAGCGGTTGCTAATATAAGACTGGATCTTAGGAGAGAATATCATATGTAGATTTAGGAAACATATACATAGAAAAATGACTGAATTTATGGACTTTGATAAGATCACTAAAATAGAATATAAAGAGAATAAAAGAGAGCTCACAACAGAATCTTGGTATGCTGCATCAGTTACTATGCATGACATGGATGATAATCTAGCAAAGACTAAGAAGGAACATCCAGATGATTAGGAGAAGAAGAGAAGAGACATGGTCAGACCTGTGCTCTAGGAACTTCAATTTGGCAGTTATAGATAGAACAGATTGGAGAGAAGAGAGAAGAAAGCATAGTGCTTCATCATCTCCTCCTCATAACATCCCCAGCTTCCTTCAAAGCTTATATCAAGCACCATGAGCACCAGGAAATTAATAAGAATTTCCTAAATACCAGAGCTATCCCCTATGTATGCTACTTCAAAACTCCAGTAACACCAAACACTTTGTACATTCTTTGTACATATTTTTAATTTATTTATTTGTGTGAATTTGGTTTCCGCCAACAGAACAGAAACACCTGGAAGAAAAAATTGTATATTTCTAGTCCCAATTATTGGCACAATATGTCTGCTCTATACGTGTTTGTTCATTTGAATTGAATTTTACTGTATGAAATATGAATTACTATTAGCCACATTTAAAAAAAGAATAGATTGGGGGGCAGAGCCAAGATGGCAGAGTAGAAAGACACACATATGCTACCTCCGAACCCACAGCCCATAAAATATCTGTAAAAAAGAACTACCAACAAATTCTGGAGCAGCAGAAGCCACAGAACAATGGAGCAGATGAGATTTCTGTTCCAGAGAGCCTGAAAACCTCTCGCAAAAGGTCCTTTGTGCACCAGACTGGGAGCGGAGCCCAGCCCTCCTTGGCCACGCGGCACTGAGAGGAGCAGATCCGAGCAGGCTTCAGGGACGGAATCTTCAGTGGCCGCATGGGTCCCTCCACCCACAGGTGACAAGGGTCGGTGAGAGGGTCTCTTTGGCGGGTCGAGAGGGGAGTGGGGTGCCCCCATAACACAGGCCCCCTCAGGAGGCAGCAGCAGAGGCGGGAGCAGACCAGGGCTCCCCAAACAGGCAGGAGCTTGGATCCATTGTTGAAGGTCTCTGCATAAGCCCCCTGAGGGAACTGAGTCCCGTGTGGCTGCCCTGCCCCTACCCAAGCAGCTGAACTTAATCTCACACTGAATTGCAGCCCCGCCCCCACCCAAAGCCCTGAGGCTGGGAAGCAGCATTTGAATCTCAGACCCCAAGCTCTGGCTGGGAGGAGCAGGAGGTGAAGTGGGTGTGAAGAGAATATTCAGAAGTCAAGTCACTGGCTGGGAAAATGCCCAGAAAAGGGAAAAGAAATAAGACTATAGAAGGTTACTTTCTTGGAGAACAGGCATTTCCTCCCTTCCTTTCTGATGAGGAAGAACAATGCTTACCACCAGGCAAAGACACAGAAGTCAAGGCTTCTGTATCCCAGCCCACTCAATGGACTCAGGCCATGGAAGAGCTCAAAAAGGATTCTGAAAATCAAATTAGAGAGGTGGAGGAAAAGCTGGGAAGAAAAATGAGAGACATGCAGTCAAAGCATGAACAGCAGGTCAGCACCCTGCTAAAGGAGATCCAAAAAAATGCTGAAGAAAATAACACCTTGAAAAATAGGCTAACTCAATTGGCAAAAGAGGTTCAAAAAGCCAATGAGGAGAAGAATGCTTTCAAAAGCAGAATTAGCCAAATGGAAAAGGAGATTCAAAAGCTCACTGAAGAAAATAGTTCTTTCAAAATTAGAATGGAACAGATGGAGGCCAATGACTTTATGAGAAACCAAGAAATCACAAAACAAAACCAAAAGAATGAAAAAATGGAAGATAATGTGAAATATCTCGTTGGAAAAACAACTGACCTAGAAAATAGATCCAGGAGAGACAATTTAAAAATTATGGGACTACCTGAAAGCCATGATCAAAAAAAGAGCCTAGACATCCTCTTTCATGAAATTATCAAGGAAAACTGCCCTGATATTCTAGAACCAGAGGATAAAATAAATATTGAAAGAATCCACAAATCATTTCCTGAAAGAGATCCAAAAAGAGAAACTCCTAGGAACATTGTGGCCAAATTCCAGAGTTCCCAGGTCAAGAAGAAAATATTGCAAGCAGCTAGAAAGAAACAATTCAAGTATTGTGGAAATACAATCAGGATAACACAAGATCTAGCAGCTTCTACATTAAGGGATTGAAGGGCATGGAATATGATATTCCAGAAGTCAAAGGAACTATGACTAAAACCAAGAATCACCTACCCAGCAAAACTGAGTGTAATACTTCAAGGGAAAAATTGGTCTTTCAATGAAATAGAGGACTTTCAAGCATTCTTGATGAAAAGACCAGAGCTGAAAAGAAAATTTGACTTTCAAACACAAGAATGAAGAGAAGCATGAAAAGGTAAACATCAAAGAGAAGTCATAAGGGACTTACTAAAGTTGAACTGTTTACATTCCTACATGGAAAGACAATATTTGTAACTCTTGAAACTTTTCAGTATTTGGGTACTGGGTGGGATTACACACACACACACACACACACACACACATGCACACACACACACACATAGAGACAGAGTGCACAGAGTGAATTGAATAGGATGGGGTCATATCTTAAAAAAATGAAATCAAGCAGTGAGAGAGAAATATATTGAGAGGAGAAAGGGAGAAATGGAATGGGGCAAATGATCTCTCATAAAAGAGGCAAGCAAAAGACTTATTAGTGGAGGGATAAAGAGGGGAGGTGAGAGAAAAACATGAAGTTTACTTTCATCACATTCCACTAAAGGAAGGAATAAAATGCACACCCATTTTGGTATAAAAACCTATCTTACAATACAGGAAAGTGGGGGATAAGGGGATAAGGGGGGGGGATGATGGAAGGGAGGGCACAGGGAGCAGGGAGCAATTTGAGGTCGACACTCATGGGGAGGGACAGGATCGAAAGAGAGAATAGAAGTAATGGGGGGCAGGATAGGATGGAGGGAAATATAGTTAGTCTTATAAAACATGACTATTATGGAAGTCATTTGCAAAACTACACAGATTTGGCCTATATTGAATTGCTTGCCTTCCAAAGGCAAGGGGTGGGGAGGGAGGGAGGTAAAGAAGTTGGAACTCAAAGTTTTAGGAACAACTGTCGAGTACTGTTCTTGCCACTAGGAAATAAGAAATACAGGTAAAGGGGTATAGAAAGTTATTAAGCCCTACAGGACAAAAGAGAAGATGAAGACAAGGGAGAGAGGGATGATAGAAGAGAGAGCAGATTGGTGATAGGGGCAATTAGAATGCTTGGTGTTTTGGGGTGGGAGGAGGGGACAAAAGGGGAGAAAATTTGGAACCCAAAATTTTGTGAAAATGAATGTTAAAAGTTAAATAAATAAATTAATTAAAAAAATAAAAAAATAAAATAAAATGTTAGCAACCTAAAAAAAAAAAAGAATAAATTGCAAAAGAGAAACAACATTATTATTTTTATAAGAAGACAAATTTATTTGAGGAAATACAAAAATAAGAGGAAGATTATAGTGAAAAGATGGAAGAGAGCATTGAGGACAAGAAAACAAGGAAGAAGAAACAGAAGTGATGTTTTGATAAAAATATCTCATCCAGAAAGAAGCAAGAGATGCCTTCAAGAAATAGATCACCAAACAACCATAGATGTATGCTATGTTAGTGATGAAGACATGAAGTATCTGCATACCTTCTGGAGACTGTTGTCTAACAAAATCAGATCAATTAATAAATTATTGACTTGTGGTAATAATCATTTCATCTTTAAAATGTTAAAACATGCAATATGAAGAATAGCTCTTCTCTATTCAGTTCTGACTAAGAAGGACTTGTTGCAATATAGATGATGAGATCCTTTGGAGAAAGGGACAGCCTCCTCACAGAGTTAAATATAAAGAAAAGGAAAGTTGTTTGAGATCTGGCATATACCCCAGGGTTAAGGAGAGTAGCTCTCAAAAGTCCTTCCTCTAAATAACAAATGAACCATTGACTAAAATTCTATGAGGTAATTCAGTACATCTTTTCCACAGATACATGAAATTTCAAAAAATTAAATTCTGAAAAATGATTCTGATGAGAAAGAAAAGGCAAAGTTGGATAAAGGGGCCCTGGTGGATGCATGGTTTAGTCACTCTCCTAATTATATTTGTAGAAGACAAGCATAGAAAGGCAAAGCAAGGTAGGCAACTGAGGATGAATAAACAAGAGTGGTATGGCCTTCCTGTAAGAATAATAATCTCTAAGGCTCAGAATGAATTTTGGCAGGTGGTGAATGCTAAGGGCAACAAATGGATCTTTTAAAAAAGAAGTGGACTTGACTTGGAAGTCAAGAAGACCCTGTTTAGGATGAATATGTGAATGATAATGGATAATTATGAGAAGGCAGAGCTACTCAACTTTTGGAGTTTTTTTCCTGTTTTTCTCTTCCCAGGTCAATGATCTTCATAGGACCAAATATTGAACATAAATGAATAACAGGAAGTACACACTAAAGTTAAATGTAGAGAATATAAGAGAACATAATAGATTATTGATGTCTATAATGAGTTAATCATCATGCCCAGACGAAGTATATGAAATAATTTGTCAGTTTGTGATTGTTCTGATAATCTAAGTGGTCTTTGAAAAATCATGGGGAAAAAATGTTTCTGAAAGTTCCACAGGGCTAAAGACAGGCAAATGTGATTTTGAAGAAAGGGAAGATCACATCTTCAAACTATATGCAGGTGGGTCTTAATTCTTAAAAAAAATTTAAATGTATTGTTTGAAAATCAAAAGTCTGTTGGTGAGCATTTAGAAAAGGAGGTAGTGATCAACAAGAAATAGCATGGCATCATTAAGAATAAGTTATAGCACATTAAGCTCCTTTCCTTATTGTATTTTATTTATATTTCCAAGCTGGTGAAGTGGAATGCTAAAGACACACTTTACCCAGATTTTTAGAAAAGCATTTGATAAAAATCTTTCTCACTGTTCTTAAGAATGAAATGTATAGATATTAGCTAAATTGCAGAACAGTTAGGCAGAAGTATATCAGACTGAATGACTGGATTCAAATCAAATATTAAATGATTCAACAGTGTTAGCCTGAAGGGAAGTCTTTATTTTAATGTTCAGTAATTCGTCTTTTTGTTATTCAACCTTTCTTTGGTCAATTACTTGGATCTAAATATGCTTATCAACTTTGTAGATGACATAAAGCTGTAAAGGACAGATATCATGCTGAACGACAGAGGTACCATCCAAAGGAAATTCCTTAAGAAAAAGAATGAGCTATATCTTTTAGGTTGAAATTTAATTAGGATAAAACAAAGGTCCTGCACTTGAATTCAGAAAATTAAATGCAGAAGTAAAAGCTATATTAGAGGAAGGTTGCATGAAAAAGACCTGGAAATTTTGGTGAATTTCATGGAAAAAATATATATATGGACGTCCAGGAAACTGGATATATTTAGACAATAAGAGAAAAAAATTTAGATGGGACAGTATAGCTGCTTACAAGTATTTGACAGATTTTCTTGTGGAAGAGGAATTATACCTGTTCTGCTTTGCTTCAGGAAGCATAATTAGAAGCAGCAAGTAGATGTTCCAGAGGTGTAGACTTTAGATAAGTATAAGAAAAAAACATAGTTATTAAAGTTATCCAGTGAAAATAGTATGCTTTAAAAGGTAGTGTAGTTCACATTACTGGTGGTCTTCAAGCAGTAGTTGTTAGCATCTCAAAATGTTGTAGAGAGGATATTGTTTTACATGGAGGTTAAACTAGAAGATCCCTGAAATGTTACTCAACTCAACTATTCTGTGATTCTTTCAATGAATCTTTGTATTCCATTTTTCAAGGCCTCTCAATATCATTAAAATTCATAAGAGTAGGGATCATTCCTTCTTTGCATTTATACCCCCAGTGTCAACTATAGTGTATCTATTTAATAAAAGATTGTTGGTTACATTGATCATCTTTCTCTGTGCATACTATAACTTGGTAGTCTTTTTTAAATATTGTATTCAGTACAGAATCTAGCAATGCAGAAGTGATCTTGGTGGAACAGTATACAATGGCACCGTGACCATACACATTTTGAACAATATGTAAATATGCATAGTAGTCTAAAGTCAGGTCAGTCTTTGGGCAGCTCCTTAATCATTTCCTAAGTGGATGGCTGCTTGTCTTTGTTTCCAAGAATCATTACAGCACAAATGGTTTAGTACCCTGAAGATTAAAGCAGAACTTCCAGGGTCTATGATAACTCCATAGTAATAACATTTTTTTCCGTAGGACCTCAGATTAGCATAACTCCACACAATTCTCCAATGTGATAGATGTCATGTCTCCCCATACCTGAGACATATTACAGGTATATAATACATAGATGCACAACACATATGATTTCTCTGTGCCTCAGTGATGAGGGAAAGGTCATTTCTCCCCAGGAGGCCACCAAGCAAGATTTGGAACTGAGGGACATTTTCCAATCCAATTATAGTTACAGCATCAGAGTTTGCAGAATAGTCTCTTGATGGTTGCGTTCCTGAGTGCTTTCTTCACATCTTTGTTCTTCAGGCTGTAGATGAGAGGGTTAAGCATGGGTGTTATCACTGAATAAAACATTGACACCAGTTTCCCCAACAACTTAGCAGATTTGGGTGTCATATATGAGATTATTCCTGACCCATAAAAAAGAATGACTACAAGAAGGTGGGATCCACATGTAGAGAATGCCTTCAGTCTCCCTGAGGTTGTCTTCATCCTGACCACAGTCACTATTATAGAACCATAGGAGACCAGGATCAAGGATACAGGTGCAAGAAGGATCAATACACCCATAAAGAAAATGGCTGTCTCTGCACTGTGGATGTCTGCAGATGCCAGTGCCAGGATTGCTGGGGGTTCACAAAAGAAATGAGCAATCCTGTTGTCTCCTTGATAAGGAAGCCTTAGTGTAAATGTCGTGTCCACCAAAGACACTAGAATGCCACTAGCCCAACACCCCAAGGCTAGATGACCACACACCCTCCCTGTCATGATGAGAGGGTAGTGCATGGGATTACAGATTGCCAAGTACCTGTCATAGGACATCACAGCTAGTAGTGCACATTCTGTGCACCCGAAAAGAAGGAAGAGAAGAAGCTGAGCTGCACATCCTATGAAGGAAATGAGCTTCCTTCTGGACAGCAAGTTGAACAGGGCTTGGGGGACAATGGTGGTAGAAAAGAAGAGGTCAGCTGTAGATAAGTTGCACAGGAAAAAGTACATGGGCGTATGAAGCTGTGAGTCAGTCAGTACCAGGGAGACGAGCAGCAGATTTCCAAAAACAGTAACCAAGTAGACCACCAGGAACAAAACAAAGAGCAGCAGTTGAGTCTGTGGGTCATCAGTGAGACCTAAAAGGAGAAATTCTGTAACCCACGTCTGATTGGTCTGGCTCATGTTCTTTTTGCTTCTTTAGAAAGGAGACAACAGGAATTTGATGTGTGGATATAACCTGTAGAATTATAGAATCTAGTGTTGGAAGGAAACTAAGATGTAACCTAGTACAGTCTCTCACCCAATGACCAACAGATGCCCAGATAAATATTCATTAAACACTTTCAGTGATACTTAATACACTATCCCGAAAGGAAGACTTTCCATTGTTGCACAATTCTGTTAGAAAATACTTCCAAATATTGAGGTCAAGTCTTCCCCTCCATAATTTCTTACTATTTACGTTAGTTCTATCTTCTGGATCGATCTTCTGGATAGATGTTCTTTGAGAAATAGTGTATTACATCATAAGGAAGACTTTTTGTTGTTGCAGAACTCCAATTATTAGACAATATTTACCCATATCCAGCTTAAGTCTCCCATACTGAAATTTCCACCCATTAGTCTATCTTTTATCACCTGATCCTGCATATTTGATTACACTTCACATGTTTTTCCTTAGACTTTTTTCAAGCTAATTGGCACTATCACTTGGTATGTTTGTAGAATTTTTTTTAAAAAGACAAGAAAAAGAGTTTAAGGAAAGAAAAAAAGAAATTATCACTATTCATCTGACATAATAGATTACATAGGGAATCCTAGAGATTCACTAAAATTAATTGAAATTATTAATAATTCAAGAAAGAAGCAGGGTATAAAATAAATTTACATAAATCAACAGGCTTTTAGGATATTATTACCAAAACTCAGAATAGTTTATAAAAGTAAATTTCATTCACAATAGCCACAAAATGCATGAAACATCTTGCAGTTCTATCAAATCACATTCAGGACTTCTATAAATACAATGAAAATCACTTTTTTCAGAAGTAAAGGAAGGCAAATAATTTAGGAGATATTAATTGTTCATGGGTAGGCCATACTAGTATAATAAAAAGAATAATATTGCCTAAAGTACTTTAAAGATTTAGTGCCAGACTGATCAAACTACCAAGGGGTTATTTTGTAGAATTAGACAAAAGTATAACAAAATTTGTCTGGAAGAATAAGGGGTAAAAAAGTTATGGGAAATTAATTTTAATTCTTCTATGCAATATGGCTAATGTGAAAATGTATTTAATAGGAATGTATGTGTAGAAACCATGTAGGATTGCATACCTTCTGTGGGGGGAGGGAAAAAATTTAAAACTTATGAAAGTGATTTCTGAAACCAAAAACAAATAAATTATTTTTTAAAAAATTATGGGAAATAATGAAAAAGTGGGAGTTATGGTCTCCTAGTTCCAGACCTCAACTTATACTATAAAGTAATCTTCAATGCTATTCTATACAGTACTGGTTTAAAAATAGGAAACATGGCACAGATGGTAGAGGAATCAGGAAAATCTAATTTTGAGTCCCACCTCTGATTTGTATTGACTCTATGATCCTAGGCAAATAACTTAACCTTCCAATGCCTGCGGCAATTTTCTAAGACTATAAATACAGGAAAGATGCACCCTGTGCTGTTTAGGGTGTCAATGTTCTTCTTAAAATGTGATACCCAGAAACTACCACAACGCTTCAGATTTTAGCTGAATAGGAAAGACTAGGGGAAACAGCAACATCTTAATTCTAAACATTTCTTAACGTACCTTAACTTTTTTGGCTTCCAAATTACCTTGTTGGCACATTTTTAACATGGAGAATAAATACAAACCTCCAGATGTTTTCATGCAAACAGTGAAAGTTCCCTCACTGGGAACTTCCTATGCCAATAAATTAACAAGTTCAATGTTTTCATAAAGTTGATTACTGGAAGAGTCTATAAAAACAAGACTCAATGCCATCAAATAGATTCTCTCATCTTCTCTTTAAGTTCACCACTTTTTGAAAAGTTATTGACCTATATGATATGAATAAGTCTATCTGATCAATAACTTATATATTTACTGACCAGCAAGATGGCAGATTACTTACTTTCTAGAAACATTTCAAATTCTTCAACCCAACCCCTTCACAAAAGAGGGACTGTGCACTGGATGTAGAGTAATTATAGCTAAATCCATAAAACAAGAATACAAAACGACTTAGAAAGGAACATCATTATTATTTAACAGTAGAAAACTTTAATATCCAGAAGACTCACTCAGATTCTTTCACCAACCAATTTCCATGTACTTGTGGCAGTGTGTTATAAGAAAATGCCCACACTTGGTCTAGGACTTGGGAAAGTCTGTCCTGTCATCTCCTGAGGATAAAATGATGCTAATACCCTTACCCTTTCCACTGCGTATGAAGTGGCATTGATTCACTCAATTAAGTGAAGGAAAAGAGGACAGAAGAAAGAATTGAATGAGATATCAGTGTGTGATACCATATTGAGTTGGAAGAAAAGAAGACTAAAATTTTTTTGAGGTCAGTCTTATCTCCCCAGAATATATTCAAGGCAAAGAAAGGAAGCAGATGAGACAAATCAATTATCTCCTGTCCAGAAATTATCATTTAAAAAGAAATTTTGACCGATGAGGTAAAAAAAAAACAGATGGAGCAATCAAAGGATAAAAATAAATACTGAAGGGATGGTTATTCCTATAGTCTTTGAGAAATAAGGAATGCTGTGGTAGAATGGAAATGGTAACAGAAGGACTGAAAGACTTGGAAGGAGGAAGATCTCATGTATGTTGAGTATCCTGGGGCCTAAGCTGTCTATAATTGTCATATTGTCTATATTCTCTAATGCCTCTTCAATCTTTCTATGTTCTTTTCTTGTGTTGTTTTTGAACATTAAGCATCCCTGGTGAGTCTCAAAATTATATCTTTCTCTATGAGAACCAGTCATCTGGACCTATACCCCAATCTGCTGTTTGGTGCAATATTATAGACAGAAATCAGACTGGAAAGACAGTCACATCAAGGATCAGGAAAATGAGATAAGATGAGAATGAAACAGGCATATCTGGCAATAAGAAGTAATTCTGCATTCCAAGAAAAGAGAGAAGAGGATGAGCAGAAATGCTTCCCGCTGTAATCATCTATTTGAAGGCTCACCCCTGAGATCTTCAAATGCCAAGGTCTGTAATCTTTTACCATCCAGGTCACTGTGCTGTCTAGGGTGGCAATGTTCTTCTTAAAATGTGATACCCAGAAACTACCACAACGCTTCAGATTTTAGCTGAATAGGAAAGACTAGGGGAAACAGCAACATCTTAATTCTAAACATTTCTTAATGTACCTTAACTTTTTTGGCTTCCAAATTACCTTGTTGGCACATTTTTAACATGGAGAATAAATACAAACCTCCAGATGTTTTCATGCAAACAGTGATATTGTCATCTTAGTTATTCTAGAATTATGAAGTTGATTTTTTTAGCCCATATGTTGAACTTTCTATTTTTCCTATTAGAGTTCTTCTCTGCTTCAGTTCTTTATACTAACCTGCCAATATATTTTAGAATTCTGATTCTGTCATTCAACATGATCATTTTTCTTCCTTCTTTGTCTCATTTTTGTATTTGATAAAGATACTGTCTATATCTATATTAAAATCATTGATTAAAAGATTAAACAGTAAGAGTTAGGGCCAGAACTCTGTCCATTCCATTTGAAATCTGAGTCCAAATTGATACCTATTTTCAATACTATTTCCACTTTGGATCCAGTTATCCAACCAGTTTCAAATCTACCTAATTATCTAATAATCTAGTCAATTTCTCTCCATGTTAAAAAAAATGACAGACTTTTTCAAAGACTTTGTTGAAATCTAAGCAAGCTTTCTCAATGGCATTGCCTTGATTTACTCATGTATTTGCCATTTCCAAAAGGTAAATAAAATTAATTTATGATTACCTCTTCTTGATGAAGTTGTGTTGACTCTTGGTATCACCATAATCTTTTTATATATGCTCACAAACCATCCCTTTAATAATACAGTTTCAAATTTTATGAGGAATTCATCATGGTCACTTTCTCATAGCTTATATTATCTCCCTTTTGCAAAAAACTAGCCAACATTTGAGCTTACGTAATTCTTGAAATTTCCCAAATCAAGATAAGTCATGGAATTGAGTCAAACGGAAAGGTCAGAAATGCAAACAAATTGATAGGACTCAATTATAAATCCATCTTTAAAAAAAATTAACCCTATTGTGTTTTCTTGATTAATTGTTGTTTAGCCATTTTTCAGTAGTGTCTGACTCTTTGTCACCCTATTTGTGGTTTCCTTGGCAATAATACTGGACTGGTTTGCCATTTCCTTCTTCAGCTAATTTTACAGATGAGGAAACTGAGGCAAACTGGATTAAGCAACTTGCCCAGGGCTACACAGCCAGTAAATGTCTAAGGCCAGATTTGAACTCAGGAAAAGCCTTCCTGACCCCAGGCCTGGTACTCTATCCTCTTTGCTACCTAGCTGCCTACTACCTCTTTCTTGCTCACTATTTTCACCTTATTTTTTTTCATGCAGCTCACCTATTTTTTGCACTCAACCCTACTACTTACGTTAGAACAAAATTTGTTCTAACAAACTTATTTTCACATATTCATATGGAGGATTACTGTTTTCTCCAAGCCAAAACATCCAATAGAGGCAAGAACAATTCTATTTTTAAGATTAAAAGTGAAAAATATACATAAGAAACACCAGGAGTGAATTTTTTTAGGAGTTCTGGTGTGGAGAAAACAGTAGACAACCCTTTAGAATGCTTGCCCCCTCTTTCACTCTTTCTTATTGGCCTTTAGTATTTGAACCATTGTTTCTTATAATTGTTCATTTCTGATTTCTGGTCAAGATAACTGATTTAGTAGAGACATTCTTTCTAGCTCCTACAGGCCTATTTTGGTAAAAAGCTGAAATTTGAATCAGATCAATTAATGATCAAGAAATCCAATAAGAAATAACAGTAAGCAAATTATTTCACCACAAAATTATACATACACATACAATCAATTAGGATCCTCCAAATAATAATAAAGGGGTCACCAACAGGCACGTATTAATTCAGGCAACCAAAAACATAGTCTCTTAGTGCAACCAGACACACAAGAGATACCTATAGCCTGCAGGGATCTGTCTCCTAAGGCAAAGAGGAAATGATACCCCAGGAAAATACCAGGAATATTAGAAATCCCCAGGGTCATCAGAAAGTCCAAAGATGGAGATTCTGGAAGCCTCAGACTATTCCTATGACTAACCAGATGTTCAAAGGCTCTGAGGTCCTTTGCCCTGTCCTGAGATGCCTTAGAGGGTCTTGAAGATTCTTCACTGTCAACATCAAAAATCCAAGTAGCTTAAACCCAGGAGACAGAGATCAGTATAAGAACCCAGGGGATGTAGGGTAAGACTGAGGAGGACCAAAAACCTCACCCAAAAACACAGCTAAGGGTGACGTCTGTACATGCTACAAACCTGGTTCAGAAACTAAAGAGAGATAAATCAAATATATCAATCAGTATAAAAGTTATTATAAATCTAGAAATTCCCCAGAAGAGGATAACTCCAAAATAACCATGATCAGGGATTCAAAGGGAAAAGATGTATTTTCTAATAAGACTACATGAATACCTGGAAAAAATAGAGCAAAAGACAAAAATGAAATTAAAGCTCTGGAGGAAAGAATTGGAAAGAGAATAAATAATTTAAAACAGAAAGAAATAAACATTACCCAGGTTTATTCCATGAAAACTAGAATAAATCAAACAATTAATGATGCCATGAGATAGCAAGAAATATTAGAACAAAGTCAAAAGATGGAAAAATAGAAAAAATCAAATATAAAAAAACTGACTTGGACAATAGTTAAAAAGAGATGATTTAAGAATCCTTGAATTCTTTGGGCGTTGGAATAGAGCTATAATCCTTGTTAGTAGAAGGATAGTAAAACTGGTATATCACTGGATCTCAGGAATTTTGAACTCCAGTAGGGCTAATGTTAATTACGTGTTCAAACTAAGGCTAATGAGGAATCCCTAGGAGCAGAAGACTATTAGGCTGCTTAAGGAGGGGCTAATCAGCTTAAGTTGGAAACCTAATATATTACAGTTTCCACGGTAATCAACAGTTGTATTAGGCCAGTGAATTCTTCTAGCCTAGGTGAGATAGGAACACTCGGTTTCCAAAAAAAAAAAATCAATGTACTTCAGAGAAAATGTGATTAAAAAAAATACCTGGACACTACTTCAAGAAATCATAAACGGAAACTATCCAGGAAACAGAGGAATAAAGATAGAACAAACACAATAATAATCTTCCAAAAGAAATCCCAAAAGAAGAAGATCCAAGAAAATCATAATAAAAAGTTCAGAGCTACCAAGTCAAAGAAAAAAAAATGTTGTAGACATCCAGAAAGAAGTCGTGTCAAAGAATCAGGATATCACACAAGGCTTGTCAGCTTCTACTATACATAAGAGGAGATTTTAGAAAGTTTTATTCCAAAAGACAAAAGAATACAACGAAATAGAACGTGCTAAAAAGCTGTATAAAATGTAGATCTGTGTTTTCATATATAATCCTCTTTTGTGTTCTGTTTTTTTATACGGAAATGTCCTTTTTTAGTGTTTGGGTTCACAATTGGAAAAAGATAATTTCCATATGTCGTATCTACTTTACTTTTTTGAATCTGTACTAGATTTTAAAATGGAACAAAACAATCTACATAGTACAAAACCAAGCACTCAGCAATTATTCAAATGATGACCTCTAAATTCCCTGCTAATTCTGAGATTCTATAATTCCTGGAAGACCTCAACTAACTCACTGCAAATTGTTTAATTGATATTCTTATTTTTTAATCCCTTCATATCTGGAGTTAATTTGTTTCATCCACTATAGTTTATACTGCAAATGTACGAATTCCACCTAAAATATATCAATAGAATGTAAGTTCCATTAAGCCAGGGACTATATTATTTTTCTATTTTTATTTCCAGCACCTAGCACAGTGCCTGACATATGGTAAGTGTTTATTAAATACTTGTTGAATATTGAAAATACAAATTAGAGTTTGGGGCATTTGCCTTTAGATAGTTCTACCCTAACTTGAAACCTAGCAGAAGGATCATTGTTAGGAGATCAAGGTGAGAAGAGAATATTTCTACTGGCAGTTTATTTCAGATTACTCTTGGCTGATAGACTATCTCATCTGCCTCCTGAAGAGGAAAACCAATATCCCAATGGGGAGACAAACAGAAAGACATTGGCCCTAAATAATGTATTTGTAAAAGTCCTAATCTTATTGCTACTGGTTCCAAGTTTCTTTTTTATAAAGAAGCTGATGCCTCTGTAATATTCCCTGCCTCTGTGTTCACATATAACCTGTTGTGAATGTAGAAGAGAATGGACCCAAAGACTCTTCACCCAATGGTAGTATATTCCTGACATCAATTTAAACTGATGGAAAGAATTGCAATATTTTGGACTAAGAATACATGGCAACCAAGATAGTTTTGGGGACCCTATCACCTAGTTAGGGTTCATCACTGGTCAAAGATTTCTGGGACTATTCCTTTCCTGTAAGTAATATAAATAACAATAGTAATGGAACATTGCACAAACATCATGAAAACATATATAATCTGTCTTTCGTCATGCGTACCTGTAAGGATTACATGTTGGGGTGTAAGCTCAGTTCTCACGTGAACGGTTTCGGGCAGGTAAAAATGAGGGCTTCTTGATTGCGAGCTCTCATGAGGCCCCCCAGGGAACAGCTGGGAATTGAGGAGTGAGACTCAAGCTTTCTTGTTTCTCTACCTCTTCTCAGTGGAAACTTGCTGGGGAGAGCATCCCACCCTTGAGATTGGTTCGTGGTCTGAGCACACCTTTTGGTTAATTAGCTAACGGGCTGAGAGCATGCACGGTATCCACATGCGAACTATGCGGCTAGGAGAGCTTAAGTGCGGACAGGAAAGCCTGAGGGGGGTCCCCTCCGGGGATCCCTCCCCTCTTCCACCCTCATCCTCTCGCTGTGTGATCCTTGCTCCTTAAAGAGGAGGGGGATTCCTTTCTCCTGGGGAAGAACTCACCCTACATATGGACACGTAACTAAGATCCTGAATAAAGTCTACCACTTGTTTGTCTCTGGAGAGTCTCTTCTCTTGATACGTTTATCCAGCTGGCCACCAAAGACCTGGGAAAGGTAAGATGACTCCGGCAGCCCATGGCAATTAGGCTGGGACAATTACACATACCATAGAAGAGACAGTTTATCCAAATTCCTAATTTCCAGGATCTCCTTTGATTTTGATCTTGAAAGAATTTAAGGAGGAAGAAAAAAAGGTGTCATGGCAAGATGGCAGAATTCATAACAAATGAGTGGACATGGGGAAGTAAGTGGCACAGGAGATGCCACGCTATTTAATAGGTAAGATAGGGACAAGTCACCTTTTGGAGCAACTTACAAGAATTAAAACTGAAGAAATATGGCAGAGCTATGCTTTACAGGGCCAAAATGAGAAGGAAAAAAATGAACCCTCTCTCCTTATTTCCCTTCCCTCTTCCTCTACTAGAAGGAAAAGTAGGTTTCTGTGGTCCTAGTGAAGGTCTTCATTACAGCTCCTACTAACCCATGAAAGTTGTTTGAAAAGGGAAGAGGGAGCTTTAGGAACATTGCTATTTCCCTGAATGTGAACTTTTCACTTTTAAGTCTTTAAAATGCAGTAGTAACTGCTTACCTAGAATATTTAGATTATTTGTTGTATTTTAGCTAATCTCCATAGGTAAAATTAAGAGATAAAACTAAAGATTTTCTGTTTTAACAGATGAGAGATATATTTGTTTGGTAAAATTGAGTTGGAGAGTTGGAGTCAAACAGAGCTGTAGACAAGCAGAGATCAAAGCAGTGTTATATTTCAAGTCACCAAACTAGAATTACTAGAGACAAAAGATATCCTAGATCTCTTATTTGTTCCTTTTGTGAAAGAGATCACTAATATCAGTTGCTTTCTAGGAATAAAAAGCTATTTTCAGTCCAAGAGGATTAAGGAGGTTTATCCCCATTGAGAGATTCCATTAAGAACTTTCAAGAAACATTACTAAGAGAAAAGAAAGAGACAAAGACCCTCATAAGCATGGCAGCCTAGAAGGAGGACTTCAATTGAGCTTGCTTTGTTAGCTATCAGTAGTTATCAGATGTTAGCAAGATGTTGGCAAAAGTCATTCATTAGTTCTTCCTGATAAATAATTACATTGTGAAATTATATGTTTCTGCCTTGATCTTTCCAAGTACTTCCTCAATGTTTTACAGACGAGGCTGAAACCAATATGAAATAGTTCTGTCCTTTTTGTTATCTTCTATTGAATCAGAGGGGCAGCTAGATGGTGCAGTGGATAGAGCACCAGCGCAGGAGTCAGAAGGACCTGAATTCAAATCTCATCTCAGACACTTGACACTCAATAGCTGTATGACCTTGGGCAAGTCACTTAACCCCAACTGCCTCATCCTGGGTCATCTCTAGTCATTCTGATGAATATCTGGTCACTGGATTCAGATGGCTGGTGACCTGCACAGCCCTCCCTCACTCAAAACAAAGTTAAGTGCAAGTCATGTCATCATGTCTCTGATGGCATGATCTTCTTCAGCAACAAAGAACGAACACACACACACATTCAATCAGAATTGAATATTGAAGTTGTTGACCAAGACATATTAATTCCAGGGTTTTCTTAAGGAACAAATAAGACAATGGTTGTGAAAATGCTTTGCAATCTCTAAGTGTTATACAAATGCAAATACAGGCACTCCAGAAGCGTAAAAACCAAGCTCCCCAAATGCCAAGTCTTGCTTTACCTCTTCTACCCCTCACTCTTCTTCCTACCTTCTCTGATCTTCATTCAGTTGGTATAGCAGTATTGCTATCACAAGCCAAAAGTACTCACTGTCTGTATGGGGAGCTGTCTGACCCAATCACTTCCTTGTCTTTCCTTTCTAAGATCAAAGGGAGGTCATGCACGCACTAAGCTTCCCTCTTTTGCTCTAATGTTCACTCTCACAGAAAAATCCACATCAATGAAGATAACAACTTTACACATACACACACACACACACACACACACACACACAGAGGTACACTCCCTCTTGAACTCCCTTCATCATTCCCCTCTCATCCAATTCTTTTGTATTTCTCCAAGAAAAATCTCTCTTTCTTTCTGTATGTCTCTCTCTTCTCTTCCTCTATGTATCTCTTGGCATCTGTCTGTCTTTTCCTCTATGTCTCTTATTGTCTCTTTTTTCTTTACCTTTCTTCTTCCTTATATTTGTGAGTGGAAGAATAAAATCCTTTGCCTGTGTCTACTTGTGCACCTGATAGTTTGAATATATAAGCGTATAGCATTTGTCCTTACTAAAACTAATTTTTAAGAAGTTCCAGTTTAGTTTGCCACAATTTGATTAAATTCCATTAATCACATCCAATATGCTTGCTTTTATGCTTTGTGTTATCTAAGAATTTAATGATCATTCCATCAATAGCTTCATCAAGTCATTGATTTAGGATTAATGATTACAGGACCAAGGGTAGCTAACTGAAGTCATTCTACATGGAACCAGCCCTGTCCCTCACCTCAGTTTTGACATTGATGTTTTAATGTCGTGTGTTTGATTCCAGGTGCTGGACCAGTTCTCAATTGATCTAACTGTACTAATCAACATTGTTCCATGTTGTCTATAAAGACAGAGTAACAAATTTCACCAAATTCCTTGTCAAAATTGAGAAATCTAGTAACCCTGTCATGAATAAAAATGAGATTAGTCTGTCAAGAATTGTTCTTTGGGGGAGGAGCCAAGATGGCAGAGTAAAAAGATACACATATGCTAGCTCTGAACCCACAACCCATAAAATACCTGTAAAGAAGAACTCCCAACAAATTCTGGAGCATCAGAAGCCACACAACAAGGGAGCAGAGGAGATTTCTGTTCCAGAGAGACGTGAAAAACTGAACTGAAAGGTCCGTCACCCACCGGACCCGGAGCAGAGCCCAGCCCTGCCTTGACCGAGCAGCACTGAGATCTGAGCAAAATCCACTGATCACTGCCTGAAAGAGATCCCAAAAGAGAAACTCCTAGGAACATTGTGGCCAAATTCCAGAGTTCCCTGGTCAAGGAGAAAATATTGCAAGCAGCTAGAAAGAAACAATTCAAGTATTGTGGAAATACAATCAGAATAACACAAGATCTAGCAGCTTCTACATTAAGGGATCTAAGGGCATGGAATATGATATTCCAGAAGTCAAAGGAACTAAGACTAAAACCAAGAATCACCTACCCAGCAAAACTGAGTATAATACTTCAGGAGGAAAAATGGTCTTTCAACAGAATCGAGGACTTTCAAGCATTCTTGATAAAAAGACCAGAGCTGAAAAGAAAATTTGACTTTCAAACACAAGAATGAAGAGAAGCATGAAAAGCTAAACAGCAAAGAGAAGTCATAAGGGACTTATTAAAGTTGAACTGTTTACATTCCTACAAGGAAAGACAATATTTGAAACTCTAGAAACTTTTCAGTATCTGGGTAGTGGGTGGGATTATACACACACACACACACACACACACACACACACACACACAGAGCACAGAGGGATTTGAATAGGATGGGATCATATCTTAAAAAAATGAAATTAAGTGGTGAGAGAGAAATATATTGGGAGGAGAAAGGGAGAAATGGAATGGGGCAAATTATCTCTCATAAAAGAGGCAAGCAAAAGAATTTTCAGTGGAGGGAAAAAGAGGGGAGGTGAGAGAAAAACATGAAGCTTACTCTCATCACATTTGACTAAAGGAAGGAATAAAATGCACACTCATTTTGGTATGAAAACCTATGTTACAATACAGGAAAGTGGGGGAGAAGGGGATAAGCAGGGTAGGGGGGATGATGGAAGGGAGGGCAATGGGAGGAGGGAACAATTTGAAGTCAACACTCTTGGGGAGGGATAGGATCAAAAGAGAGAATGGAAGCAATGGAGGGGCAGGATAGGATGGAGGGAAATATAGTCTTACACAAAATGACTATTATGGAAGTCATTTGCAAAACTACACAGATATGGCCTATATTGTATTGCTTGCCTTCCAAAGGGAATGGGTCGGGAGGGAGGGATGAAGAGAAGTTGGAACTCAAAGTTTTAGGAACAACTGTCAAGTACTGTTCTTGCTACTAGGAATTAAGAAATACAAGTAATGGGGTATAGAAAGTTATCTGGCTCTAAAGGACAAAAGAGAAGATGGGGACAAGGGAAGGGAGGGATGATAGAAGAGAGGGCAGATTGTTGATAGGGGCAATTAAAATGCTCAGTGTTTTGGGGTGGGAGGAGGTGACAAATGGGGAGAAAATTTGGAACCCAAAATTTTGTGAAAATGAATGTTAAAAGTTAAATAAATAAATTTTTATAAAAAGAATTGTTCTTTGTAGAATTGAGAAAACTTAGTGGTAACAGTTTGTCTTTTCTAAGTGCTCATAAAACATCATTTTAAATAATAAGTAAAAGTACATGTCATTAGTAAAGTTTAGATTAATATTATCAGGGGAGTAGCTTCAGGACAGGAATCCATCTCTTCCTCCATCTCTCTTGCTCTCCAACTTTTTTGGGGATTGGAATAATTAGGAGAATCCCTCAGATTGGTCTCCCAGAATTCAACACAATAAGTTTGATTTTCATCCCTCCAAATGCTAACCAACCCTGACCGTATTTATTCTATGAGATCAGATGAGAACGGATACTTTCATGGACTTATGACCATAAGGAGATTTGTATTTCTTGACAAGGCCAAGCTTATGGGTTCTAAATGAAAAATGCAATTTCTTGAGGGTGTTGAGGACTACCTGATCAAGAAAGGTGGGGATTGAGAGGGAATCAATATTACTCTGAGATAGCTATTTCTGAACTAATTCAATGTACTGAGGCTTTCCATACATATGAAGGACATAACCTTACAGGACTGTAAGAGGACTAATTCCTGGCTTTGGCAGGTTACTAAGAGATAATAGCTACATTAACATTCATTTATTTTTCTGTAGGTAGGTGTACCTGGGGAAGATCTTGATTTAGGCAACTATGAATCTCTTGCCAGGTATAGGATGATTCCCACAAGGATGCTTTCTCAAGCATCCACTTTCTTCTCACCTTGTCCACCACATGTGACATCAGTGCTGCAGAACTGACTGATAGGGTCCCAGTGAAAGAAGAGTCCAGAAAGCAGTGTAACTTTGATGTCTCCTTTGGTCAAAGGACAAGCTGAAAGGAATATACAGAAATCAAAAGAGAACACTGAAGTTTTTTTCCTATTTTGGGATACTTCATTGCTCCTTACCTAACCATCATCTCCACTCCTTGTCTTCCAAACCTGTATCCTTAACTTTTATTATTTACTTTATTCACTTTTATTATCTATCCACACCTGAACTTTTAGTTTTTCTTAGTCCTCCTTGCTCCCTCAGTTCTGGCATCCATTTGTCTTCCCAGAAGTCCCAGAGGAAAAGAAAACCTAAAGCAGTTTTGAGAAATAGATAAGAGGAGAAAGACCATAGTATTTATGGTTCATATGTCTGACATTTGGGAAAACTGTACCAGAGAGCCTTGACATCATCTACAACACAATTTCATCACTGAAATATCCTCAGACCCTTAAGCACTAAGTGACCCAGTGTTTGAATATATTGGTTCTTCTTCAAGTCCATATCTGAATATCTCTCATAAAAGATTATATGGTCAGTTATCTTTTTATGTATCATCTCCATACTGAACAGGGAAAGTGTGTGGTGCTTTATGGTATGGGGTGATGTGGTGGTGGTGGTGGTGGTGGTGTGTGTTTGTATGTTTGTGTGTGTGTTTATGTGTGTTTTCCTGGGGGAAATTAGAAGACTAAATCCCTTAGTTTTCAGGGCTAACCTCTTCTTTGCCTAAAAGCAAGGAAAGGAAAAGTCAGGGAAATGGTCATTACTCTCTAAATCAGTCTGATCAGAAAGAACAAAAGTATGGAAAATTCCCCTACACCCTTGGTAATTAAGATAGATTTGATTAATGTTTGAACAGTCACTCATCTTTTGATACAAATCATTACCCAAATTCATTCTGGAGGACTTTGTCCTAGTACAAAAATAATCTATGTGATCCACTGACAAGGAAGAATACTGGCATGTCAGACTTGCTGGTTAGTTGATATTGAAAAAGAAAGACAAAGACAGAGAGATATTGAATCCAAATTCTCTTGAAATATCCTATATCAAACTCCACCTCTTTCAGTAACCCCCTCTACTTTTCCCCTCTTCTATTTATAACTTAAATTTCTCACCAGGAAGACATAAAAGACTAGAAAATTATTTCATAGACAGTGAGGATATTCCAAGTGTGAAATATAGAAGAGATCAATGAAAGGTACCTGTTGAAGTGGGAAGAGGTGGAAACAGCAGACATCTTTTGTGAAGAGAGTTCTTTTCCTGTTTTTGTCATAAGTGCTAGAAACAGAGAAGAAACACAGGTTCTGAAAGGAGTGAGATGGTGAGGAAAGAGTGGCAAATTGATCTAAATGCCTCTTTCTATGAACAGGTGTGCTTGTGGTTCCCAAGGACTTGCCCTTCAAACAAGAAATGATTTTATGAGGACAACCCTAATTAAATGATTTGTAGTGTGGGATGGTCTCTGGAGCATCTATTATGCTCTGGAAGATTCCCAAATCATTAGGCTAGATCTAGAAGTATGTTTCTTTTCAGAACAGTTCTCATGCGATAGCAAGGAATGCATACTTAGTGCAAGTAATTAAAAACTGCAGCTTTAGCTCAGAATTAAATCTCCTCTCTCCTTCCTTCTCCATATCCTCTGTGGCCATGCAGATAAGTCACTGGATGAGTAATTAAGTGACCTAGCATGGGAGTCTACTAAATTTTTGTTTTGAAACAATAAATCATTTGTCAATAAATGAGAATTTGTGTAATCCAGACCCCATATTTCAAAGTTTGTTTTACTATGAAAATCTTTTTTCAAGTTTACAAATCATATCAATTTGTAGAATTTTGTGCTTTAGGTGTTTTGGTGATATTCATATAATTTGAATCACAAGCTAGAATTAGAGGGTCTCAGATTTGGGTCCTCCCATATCATCTATGCCAATATAAAATATTAATTTGGTCCACAATATCTCTTAGAAACTGACCTACTTTCTCTTTCCTGTATGTGACTTTCTATCTCCATTGTCCATGACTTTGCATAGGTTGTATCCCCCCATACCTAAAATACTCTCCCTCCTCACCTCTACTTCTTATGATACATATCTCCCTTCAAGATTCAACTCAAGCACCACTCCCTTTCAAAGATCTTTCCTAATATCACCAGTTGTCAACGCAAGATCTGGCTGAACAAATTGATTTTCAAGACCCCAATGGTACTAAGGGAATAAGAACAAATTATTGCAGTATCCCTTAACATATACTTCCTCTGATCTTTTCTATGACCACAGTAATTATGTGGAGAGTTTCACTTGCCTTCATGAGTCCTAAGAAGACGGATTCTGTACAAACATATACAATATTTACTTATTTGTATAAGTATTGTTTCCCCCAACAGAATGCAATCTCCTTAAGGGCAGGAACTTTTGGTTTTTATGTTTATATACATTATAAGAAAGACAGGAAGAAAAAGATCAGAAATTTTAGAGTTAAAAGAGAGCTTAGAGACCATAAAGTGACCTGCCCAGAGTTATACTGCTAGTATAGGTCAGAGGTAGAATTTGAACCTAGGTCTTCCTGACTCCAAGTCCTTTCTGGAATACACCAATGTAACACAAACAATAATGGGTAACATTAGATAAAGAAGTCTTAAGAAAAGCTGTATAGTCCTTCACTTAAGAAGAGAAACCAATCAAGAGGAAGGGCATATTGAACCTTGACCTGACATGTATAATTTTGCATACCATTCCTTGAGTTATGTAACAAGCTAACAAAACAATGATAGTTTCCTTAGAGTACTCAAAGAGAAAGAGTGGATCCCTATGGCCTTCCCCAGAAACTTCTCCTCACAAACTAACTTTAAAATATCCTATTTGTCACAGATTAGTCTCCCCTGGAAGGTCCTTCCTTTTCCTCAGTGTGGGTATCTTTAACTGCTCTGGGCATACTCATGGTATCTTGTTTTGTTCAATCTTCTACTCCTTATCTATTTCCTACTAATTTGGGTAGCTTTGTAGCATTTACAGATATCTTTTACATAGGCTAATAATTATCAGCATACTTATTTCATTGGGATTGTCAGACATTATCACTTTTGCTCTCTTGGTAAGATTCAGAAGTTAGGTTAATGAATGTGACATTGATATTAGTTTACTGTTATTAAAGATGAATGAAGCTGGCAACAAGCAATTATGTCTGAGAGATCACTGGGCTTAAAGAACTATTATTGCTCTCTCCTCATGTGACATTGTATTTGTTTATTTTTTCTTCATGCATAGTTTTAATGCAAAAACAACTATCCCTCTTGTAAAGACTCATGATGGAAAGTCATCAATATAACTACTGTGGTCAGAGATAGGACCATATCTATAAAGAGTCACAGCTTCCTTCCAGATTTCATTTCTTTTTTTCTCAATTACATGTAAAAACAATTTTTGACATTCATCTAAAAATTTTTTAGATCCAAATTATTTATATGCCTCTCCCCATTACCTCTCTCTGAGAAGGAAAAAATTTGATAAAGATTTTATACATGTGCAGTCATGAAAATGTATTTCCATATGAACCATTTACAGTAAAAAAAAATACAAGCCAAAAAAAAAAACCTCAAGAAAAATAAAGTTTAAAGAGTATACTTCAGTCAGTATTCAGACTCTATCAGTTCTTTTTCTAGAAATGGATAGCATTTTTCCATCATAAGCCCTTTGATATTGTCTTGAACAATTTGCATTGCTAAGAATAGCTAAGTAATTCAGTTGATCATCACACACCATACTGTTACTATGTACAATGTTCTCCTGGTTCTCCTGATTTCACTTTGCATCAATTCATGTAAGTCTTCTCAGGGTTTTGTAAAACCAACCTGCTTTTCATTTCTTATAGCACAATAGTATTCCATCAAAATCATATACTACAATTTGTTCAGCCATTCCCCATTTGATGGGCATCCTCTCAATTTCTAATTCTTTGTCGCTCCAAAAAAGCTGCTATAAATATTTTGTATACATAGGTCATTTTCCTTTTTCTTTGTTCTCTTTCACGTACAGACTTAGCAGCAGCATTAATGAGTCAAAGCCTATACAAATTTTTACAGTACTTTGGGTATAGTTCCAAATTACTATCCAGAATGGTTGAATCAGTTCACAACTCCATCAACTGTGCATTACTGTCCTAATTTTCTCATATCCCCTCCAACATTTATCATTTTTGTTTTGTCATATTAGCCAATCTGATGGTAACTGAGAGTCATTTTAATTTGCACTTTTCTAATCAATGATGATTTAGAACATTTTTTCATATGATAACTTTGATTTCTTCATCTGAAAACTGTCTATTCATGTCTTTTGTTGTCATTCAGTCACTTTTTTCAGTCCTGACTTTTCATGACCCCATTTGGTTTTATTCTTGGCAAAAATACTGGAGTAGTTTGCCATTTCCTTCCCCAAGTCTTTCTAAAGATGAGAAACTAAGGCACACAGGGATGAGACTTTTCCAGGGTCACAGAAGTAGTAAGTGTCTGAGGCCAGATTTGAACTCAGAAAGATGAATCTTCCTGACTCTAAGCATAGCACTCTACCCATGGTGCCACCAACCTGCCTACATCCTTTGATTATTTTTAATTGGAGAATGACTTGTATTGTTATAAATTTGACTCAGTTTTCCATATTTTGAGAAATTAGGCCTTTTTCAAATAAACTTGATGTAAAACATTTCCCCAACTTTGTACTTTCCCTTTAATCTTAGCTACATTGGTTTTGTTTGTGGAAAATCTTAATTTAATGTAAATAATTTTCTATTTAAAATGTAATGCTCTCTGGTTATTTTTTGTCATAAATTCTTCCTTTATACATAGATTTGACAAATAAAATATTCCACGGATCACTAATTTGCTTATGATATCACCCTTTATGTCTTACTCATATATCTATTTTGCTCTTGATATACAGTATGAAATGTTCTATACCTAGTTTCTGCCAAATTGTTTTCCAGTTTTCCCAGCAATTTTTGTCAAATAGTGAGCTCTTATCCTAAAAGCATGGATCTGTGCTTTTAATAATAGATTACTATGATAATTTATTACAATATATTGTGCACCTAATGTACCGCACTATTTCATAGCCAGTATCAGATTATTTTGATGATCATCACTCTGTAATATAGTTTGATATCTGCTATGACCATACCACCTTCCTCCACATTTTTTTCATTGATTCCCTTGATATTCTAGACCTTTTGTTCTCCCTGATAAGTTATATCATTATTTTTTTCTAGCTCTAGTTTAAAATAAGTTTTTCATACTTTTGTTTGGTATGGTACAGAATAAAAACTTAATTTTGATAGAATTTTCTTTTTTATTATATAGGTTGTCTTTCCAATGAGCAATTAATATTTCTCCAATTGTTTAGATTTGACTTTATTTATGTAAAAAGTGTTTTGTGATTGTGTTTATATAGTTCATGGATTTTTCTTGGCAGGGAGAC
The DNA here is from genome assembly GCF_028372415.1 of Notamacropus eugenii. NCBI lineage: Eukaryota > Metazoa > Chordata > Mammalia > Diprotodontia > Macropodidae > Notamacropus > Notamacropus eugenii. The sequence goes on along the minus strand of NC_092872.1, from coordinate 451,835,950 downwards.
TCCCAAGTATTTTATATTGTATCCAATTATTTTAAATGGAACTCCTCTTTCTATCTCTTCCTTCTAGATTCTGTTGATAATACATAGAAATGCTGAAGTTAGGTGGTTTTATTTTATATCCTACAGTTTTTCTAATATTGTTCATTTCAATTAGCTTTTTACTTGATTCTCTAGAATCCTCTAAGAATACCATCATATGATCCACAAAGAGCAATAGCTTAGTTTCCTCATTGTCTATTCTAATTCCTTCAATTTATTTTTCTTCTCATTGCTATAGCTATCATTTCTAGTACATTATTAAATAATATTTGTAATAAGTGAGCATCTTTGCTTTACCACTTATCTTATTTGGAAGACTACTAGCTTATCCTCATTACATACAATGTATGTTGATAATTTTAGATATATGCCACTTATCATTTTAAGGAAAGCTCCATTTATTCCTATGTTTTCTAGTGTTTTTTAAATAAGAATGAGTGTTGTATTTTTTCAAAAACTTTTTCTGCATCTATTTAGTTAGTTGTATGATTTTTGCTGTTTTTTGTTGATATGGTCATTTACACTGATAGTTTTCCTAATATTGAACCAGTCCTGCATTTCTGGTATGAATCCCACCTGTTCATAGTGTATGATCTTTGTGATATATATTGTTGTAATCTCCTTCGTAGTGTGGCAGGTGGAATCTGAAATGACTAAGGAAATAAAGGCTCACACTTCTGAGCATATCAATTTATCAAACAATGCATGTCAAATGCAAAATAAATTGGGATCAGACCTTCCTTAGCAAGGGTCTGGAACCTAAATACAGGGAATGATCAATTTTTAGGTATCAAAAGAAAGCAACAGTATATAAACCAGGATGTAAGATTAAGCAATCTGATTTCTAATCGGAGGAAAGATTAGGAAGGGGGGGAGAGTGAATAGGTATAATTCCCTGAAATCAAAAAAATGGTGTCCCACTCTTCCCCAAGTGTCTGTATGCAATCAAAGGACTATGGAAACAATAACTGATTCACCAGTATGTGACCAGTTTTCAGATAAGACATATAGCTTGCTTTAAATGTATAATTATGAAAAAATACACAAAAATAATACAAACATCTACATACACCATAGGATGGGGAAGCACCAACAACATCTGAGTAGCTGGGGGCTCTTAAGAAACAGCTACTCAGAGTCCCATCCAGGGAATCAAAAGGTTCCTGATTGGTTCAGAGTGAGAAGGAACAAAACCTATGGGACAGCGCAGCTGTGAACCATTAGGGTTCAAAGGAGATCAATCCTTCAGATATTTTCAGTGAGCCTGGGAAATTGAACTGCAAAAACAAAACAACAAAAATCCTACTTTGCTTGCTCTTACAATGTGATGTAGGAATCTTTTTTTAAAAAAATTGAGTGTCTATCTCTAAAATGAACTCTTCTGTCTTTTAAAATTATCAGCCAGATGCTTTTAAAATGCTTTCTTTGCAATTATGAATATAACTTTAGATGTAATATCTTTAATCCAGTTTTGGGAATTTATTACTAAAACATACTCAGATCCTGAATTTGTCATTAGAAACATTTTGGAAGCTAATCATATGCATATGTTCGTAGCCCTTAGAAAAAAGCAGACTAGTATTATTGCTTTCTCAAAATTTACTTTCATTTAATTAGAAAACTTTTATATTACATCCTTTTCTTTTTTCTTTTGTCAAATTCACCACCTTAGATGGATATCATTCCTATATTATAACTTCATTACAAAATATATATTTAAACTATGAGATTTTTCATACTTATATCCTATTATATTAACTTACAGATGTTCCAGTATCTATTAATTAATAGATTACTGTGGTCATTTACTATTGTATATAGTGCATCTAATCTATTCCATTGATCCACTACTCTATTTCTTATCCAGTATGATTATTTTGATGATTACTACTTTGTAGTGCAATTTGATATCAGGTATGACCAAGTCACGTTCCTCCACATTTTTTTTTCATTAATCCTCTTGTCTTGACTTTTCGTTCTTTCAGATGAATTTTATTATTTTTTATAGTTCTATAAAATAATTTTTAGCATGGCGCTAAATAAGTAAATTAATTTAGATATAGTTGTCACTCTTGTTATATTGGCTCAGCATTTCCAATGAGTAATTGATATTTTTCCAATTGTTTAGGTCTGACTTTATTTGTGCAAAAATTGTTTTGTGATTGTATTCATATAGTTCCTAGATTTGCTTTGGAAGGTAGATTCCAAGTGTTTTATGTTGTCTAGAGATAATATAAATGAAATTTCTCTTTCTATCTCCTCCAGCTAGATTTTGTTCGTAATATTTAGAAATGCTGATTTTGTGGGTTTCTTTAATATCCTATAAATTTACTCAAGTTATTTCAATTATTTTAGTTGATTCTCTAGTATTTTCTAAGTATGCATTATATCATCTCCAGGAGCGATAGTTTTATTTCCTCATTGACTATTCTAATTCTTTCAATTTCTTCTTTCTTTTCTTATTGTTTTATCTCTGGTACAATATTGAACAGCAACGGGCATCTTTGCTTCACCTCTTACCTTATTTGGAAGGCTTCTAGCTTATCCTCCTTACAGAAAATGTTTGTTAATGATTTTAGATAGATGCTGATTATCATTTTAATGAAAGTTCCATTTGTTTCTTTGCTTTTCAATGCTTTTAATATGAATAAATATTATATTTTGTCAAAAGATTTTCTTGCATCTATGGAGATGACCATATGATTTCTGTTGGTTTTGATATTGATATGATCAATTACACTGATAGTTTTCCTGATATTGAACCAGCTCTGCATTCCTGTCCCACCTAATCACCATGCATGATCTTTGTGATGTATTTACTGTAATTACCTTGCTGATGTTTTATTTAAAATTTTTATATCAATATTTATTGAAATGGGGAAATGGTTTATTATTTTGTTTATTATTTCTTTCTCTGTTTTTACTCTACCTGGTTTAGGCATCAGCACCATATTTGTGTTGTAAAGGAATTTGGGAAGACTCTTTCTTTGCCTCTTCTCCCAAATAGTTGCCATGGCCAAAAGTCACCACCTAATGGCTAGCTCATAGCTTAGACTACTCAAAATCCTTATCTTCTTATCTCAGGAATTGCCTACTACATGAAGCCTTCCCTTCCGTAATTGTTAGTGTTCTCACCATTCTCAAGGTACCACATATTTCCTTATTCATGTCCATGTATCAGAAGAGAAGTTCCCTGATGGCAGAGATTGTTTCACTGCTGTCTCTGTATCTTAGTGCCTACAACATAGCAACAGCTTCTCAGATGTTAGTGCTTCCCTCTCTGGTAACTATGGTCAGACAGTTGGACCTGTCTATTGATTTGTGATATATGTATTAATTATGGTCAGACAGTTAGAAGCCATGTCTGTTGATCTTTGATTTCTCTGTATTTTCTCTGTAGTTCAGGGTGCTGACTTTTTCTCCTGAACTAGATGAATGATATATGTTCTTGATTATAGGAGACTGTTAACCCCTCATAAGTTGCTTTTCCTTTTATAAATGCAGATCTAAGAACCTGTGACAGTAGGACCCCCTGTGTATGTTGGGGTGCTTACTGTTACACTCCTCTCCCCACTCCCCAAGACGGAAAGCAATCTGACATAGGGTACACACATACAATCATATTAAACACATTACTACATTAGTCATGTTGTGAAAGAAGAATCAGAACAAAAGGGAAAAATCTTGAGAAAGAAGAAAACAAAAAAAGAGAAAATAATGTGCTTCACTCTGCATTCAGACTCCATAGTTCTTTCTCTAAATGTGGATATCATTTTCTATCATGAGTCCTTTGAAATTGACTTAGAGCATTCTATTGCTGAGAAGAACTAAGCCTATCAAAGTTGGTCATTGCACTATGTTGCTGTTACTGTGTACAATGTTCTACTGGTTCTGCTCACTTCATTTAACATCAGTTGATGTAAGTCTTTCCAGGTTTTTCTGAACTCTGCCTGCTAATCATATCTTACGCCAGAATAGTATTCTATTACATTCATGTACCCCAACTTGTTTAGTCATTCTCAAATGGATGGGCATTCCCTCATTTTTCGATTCTTTGCCACCAACAAAAAGAGCTGCTGTAAATATTTTTGCACGTGTGGGTCCTTTTCCTTTTTTATGATCTTTTTGGGATACAGACCTACCTGTGGTGTTGCTGGATTGAAGGGTATATACAGGTTTATAGTCCTTTGGCATAGGTTAAACTTTAATTTAACTGTGCTACCTTAGGGTAGTGAGATCCTTAGTCAGCCATTCTTATTCAACATTCTATTGGAGGATATGAAGTGTATCAATATTGACATTCTTGCTATAAATGAAATAACAGACATCAGGAAATAGAAGAATGACTCACAGATTCTTTGAAAAGTAAATGAAGGGACTGATATCATTGGGTCTTCTTAATAAGAATTGACTCAATGACTCAGGTGATTCAGTCTCCTTGCTTTACAGAGCTCATTACAAGCACAAGCAAAAGAGCTCCCAAAATATCCTTGTAGCTTCTGAATCAACATCTGAGTAGAAGATGAGGTTGAGAAATTCTTTGAAAAGATCAATAGGTTTCTCCAGATGAAGTCAATATATACCTTAATATTTGGGGATTTCAATGCAAAGGTAGGCAGAAAGAATGGGAAAAATATACATTAGAAAGTATAATTTAGGATTAGGAAAGAACTCAATCTTCTATATGGCATGAATCTTTCTGGAAGAATTAGAAGGACTGAAAAAATGCAGGAATTTGAATTCTACACGTTTATTACAAGGTTTTTTTTTCACAAAAGGAAAGATGGGAGAGAGAAAAGGTAGATTTTCATTAATATGAAAAAAAATAGAGTTGGAAGTCACTGGATATGGTAAATGCCAACCACTTCACAAAAAAAATTAAATTGTATTTTAATGGATAAGAAGTGGTTGATTATTGATGTGGTAATCATTTCTGAATAAACTGTGTGGTCAAATCATCTCGTTAAAGCAAAGGTCAAAAACCCCCAAATAAAAGAAAAAGATAAGATGGCGTTTAATTAAAACAGTTTCAGCTCTTCCCATTCAAATAAGTTAAAAGTGATGAAAAGTAAGAAATAGATTAAGAAAAAGGCAGCTGTCACACTGAGGAGGCTAAAATATGTGAGAAACTGCTTCAGCCAACCACCTCCTGATCTCCTTATTTAATAGAGAAACAGGGCAACCAAGAACAATACCAGCTTAGAACAAAAGCTTGTTACCAAAACCTTAAATAGAATGATGGAAGATCATAAACAGAATCCCTCTAATTTTACAAAAACAGGGAGAAGTAGTAGAAGGAAAATTAAATTTCCAGAAAATGGGCATGAGATGTAATTTAAATCACCCCAAGAGTATTTATTAAAAATGAAACTGGCAAGAAAACAACAAAAATACTTAAAACTGAACAGATCTCTTGAGTTTCTGTGACAAATTAATTTTATCATTGACCACATTTGGACATTTCTGTAACAAATTATTTTGTCATTGACCATATTTTATCATTGAGCATTTGTATCCTGTATAGATATAGAAAATGGGAAAAACAGCTGGATTGAAAAACTTTTATTGATTGATTACATTGTCTACAAGAGGTACCTTTACTTCCTTTCCTTTTCCTCTCTTAACCCTCTACAATCTAGCCTCCAACCTCATTGTTCCCCAAATCTGCTCTCTTATGACCTCTTAACTGCCAAATCTAATGATCTTCTCTCAGTTCTCATCCTCCTTCATCTCTCTACAATCCTTATTATGATCAGTCAGTCAACAAACATCTATTAAATACTTAGTATATGCTGAAAACTGGGAATACAAAGAAAGCCAAAAACAGGGTCCCCTCCCTCAAGGACCTCACACTCTGATGAGAGAGACAACATGCAAACAACTGTGTGTAAATTGTATATGGAAAAAACAGGAAAAAGTTAACAGAAGGCAGAGTTAAAAGGAATTTGGAGAAGCTGCTTGCAGAAGTATGATTTTAACTGATACTTGAAGAAAGCCAGAGAAGTGGAAGATGGAATCAGAGATGAAGAGGGAGAACATTCCAGACATTAGGGATAGCCAGAGAAAAGGCCTCGAGTTGGAAGATGGAGGATCAAGTGCAAGGAACAGCCAGGAGACCAGTGTCACTGAATTGAAGACTGGAAAAGGAGGAAAAGGTTAGGTTAAAAAGGGCTTTGAATGACATGCAGAGGATTCTCTATCTGATCCTGGATGTAATAGGGAGTCACTGCCATTTACTGAGTAGGTGGGTGATATAGACCTGCACTTTAAGAAAATCAATTTGACAACTTGTAAGGAGGATGGATTGGAGTAGGGAGAGACTTGAGGCAGGCAGACTTACCAGCAGTTACTGCAATAGTGTAGTTGTGAGGTGATGAAGCCTGGGCCAGGGTAGGGGGTGGCATCAGAAAAGGGAAGGCAGTTTTTGAAAGATGCTGCAGAGATGAAATTGCTGAAAGATGCTGCAAAGGTGAAATCTACAAGAGATGTTACAGAGGTGAATTGGACATGCCTTGGCAACAGCTTGGATATGGGGGTGGAAAGGGCAAGTGAGAGATGTTAGGAGTGTAGGAGGACACCAAGGTTGGGACCCTGGAAGAGCCCTCTATAGTAATAAAGCTGCTCCCAACCCCAATATTGAAACTTCCTTATAAGATCCATTGAACAGCAGACCCACTACCCCTGTCTAGTCACTCTGCCCAACTCAATATCCTAACTTCATATATGCCTCACTGCTCACTAGAACAACCGGTGTGTCCTTGAACTCATATTTCTCACAGAAACAGCAGGCATGTCCGTAGGATCCCAGTCACTGCCTCTAGCTAGCCACTGCCCCCAGACCCACAGAAACAGCAGGTGTGTCCATGCAATCAATCATTTGGTGTCAGACAGGACCACAATAATTAGCCAATCAGAAGGCAGCACCACCAGAATACCTGAGCAGAATGTCAACCCCAAAACCACAGGAATTTTCCCTAAGTAGGCACCTGCACGTTAATAGCAAAAGTTGTCCTTTAGGTGAACTTGTGATGTAGAGAGATTTATTGTAATATGATTATCTTACATATATACCCCCCAAATGCATTGTGGCTAATCATATGCATAGTTCCACTGTAGCTGGGACCTCTCCCCTATTACCTAATATCTTAACAAACACCTTCTGCCTTTTTAATATTCATAATTTCTATGTAATTGCTTCTTTACTCTATAAAAATCCATCTTGCTTTCTCTGAAGTTGCTGGTTCCTTTTCGATACCTATTTCATGGGAGGCATCAATCTCAATAAATGCCTATACTTTCATTACAGGTGGTCTGACTGAATTCTTTGAGACAGCTCCTCCACAATATATCATGAAACTGCAACCATAGGGAAGATAGAAGGGGGAAGTTTAGGAAGAAGATAATGATAATTCTGTTTTGGACATATTGACTTCAAGATGTCTACTGGACATCCAATTTCTGACATCTGAAAAGCAACTAGAAATGCAAGGTGAGGCAAGCTAAAAATTCCAGGAAGAATATGTGGATTTGAGAGCCATCAGCATAGAGAGAGTCATTAAATCTACAGAAGCTGATGACATCACCAAGCGGAATGGAGAGAGAAGAGAAAGTTCAGGATTGAGCTCAGGGCCCTCTTCTTCACACTCCTTTCTCTTCAGGTTATCCTGACACCACCCTCACCTGGTTCTCTTTCTATCTTTTTAACTGCTCTTTCTCAGTCTCCTGTTCTGGATCTTCTTCCAGGTCACACTTGCTAACTGGGGATGCTGTCCAGATCTCTGTAGGATCTCTGCATTGGAGGCTTAGGAAGGCCCACTAGATTGGGTAGATTGCCTTTAGATAATTGCAGGACCCAGATTAGCTTGCTTTCATTTTTAAACTGTCATTTTTTTTCCTGTAGTTAGAAGCAAGGAGGTAGAGGTCTATTATTCTGACTCTCTCTTCCTTTCCCATTGATTGGATAAACCTGGGCTGCTCTAAATACCCTTTAGGTAACCTTGAAATTAGGTTCTTTTGCCATTTGTGCTTTGTGAGAGGTTGCCTCAATCCAGACAAATGACTGCTGACAGTTTGCTGCTTTATATAAGGTGCATTGGTGGGAACTGTCCCATCCAGAAAGCCATTTTCAACACCAGTGGCACAACTGTTGATTAGATTCTGAGTACTTTCCTTTCTCAGGTAAATAAAGCAGTTTGCTTTCATGATAGGAAGGCAAAACTACATGGGATAAAAAGATGCATTTTCTGCCTACACTCCCAAGATCTCAGATCCCTTATAAAAGTGTCTAAGGAGCAGCTACTCTTCACTTAGGTTAGAGAAATGATACTAAGTGCACTGAGATTTTAGCCAAACCTTTGACTGAGTCACAGACAGATTCATTTCAAAATAGTTAATGGACTGAAGAGAGCTTGCTAATGAGCCAATGCCAGCTCACCAGGTGAGCTCTGGGGAATTGTCTTGATTGCCCCAGGGATCTTTCCTTTTCCTGTGCCTGTTCAGCATTTTTATCAATGACTTAAGTTAAGCCACAGAAGGCTTGCTGGTCCAAATGTGCCAACACCAAAGCTGTTAGGAAAGAGTGGAGATGTTAAATAACAGGTAGGGTGGAGGAGATTTCAGCTTACTAGAATCAAGTGCTGAGTCTACCAAGATGAAAATATCCAGTGGAGGTAAATTCAGAGTCCTCAACCTGAGTTAAAAAAGAAAAATCAGCAAGTATGGGACATGGGAGACAGTAGGGAATAAGACAGCCATGGCTACTGTAAAAGGATTTCAGCAGTTTTAGGGCATAGCAGGGTCTCTATGAGTCACTAGCTGGGAACTCATGAGGAGCTGGTTTTATGGGGAGAAAACAAATAAAATCGATAAATTATTGGTCAAATTTATTTTTAAAAAAATAAAACCAAATTACCAATAACAAAAATGAACGTCCCTTAATATCTCAGTGGCCTTTGCAGCTCTCCTTCTGCATGGATGGGCCTCCAGTATCCTCTTCATGAGACCTGCCGGCAGCTATAATATCCCAGGTCCTACAGAACAAACTCCACTGTCACCAATACCAGCATTATCAGCTGGAACAACTAGAGAAAGTCTAAAGATCCCAGGATGGTGGTTTGACCTGAGTGAAGTATAAAAACCTCCAGACCAGTTCCACTGAAACAGCAAGTGGCAACCCTATGGGTAGCTGAGTTGGGAGGAAGCCTCAACCTCAGTCACAGGAATTTTCACCTCCTTAACAGTGTAGGGACTTAGGTGTATGAACAGGAGAAAACTGAGGGAGCCTCTGCTGACAGGGGATACCAAGTCCAGCTGTGCTGCTGAGACATGGTCCTGGGTGAGAAGCAACCAGCACACACAGGTAAGTGGAGCAGCAGTGGGGCAGGGACAAAGCTGGTTTTGGACACCTGGAGGAGAGCTGAGTTCTTGGTCTATATTCCAAGCCAGAAGGGAGAACTGAAGGTCATAGTCACTGGAGGGTTCTCAAGGAGCAAGAGCATTTCCCGTGTAGGGTACCAGGGAACCCTAGCTGTGGCTTTAAAGGAGAAAAGGAGTTCAGAGATTGGGCCCAGGACAAAGTTAAAAAAAATAACAATAAGAAATACTTAAAGCCAAAGGCACCATCACCTCCACACCAGGATTACAGTTGATTATAATAATAAGCTTCTAAATTTATTTTTAAATGAGCAAGCAAGGGAGAAAGAACCCAAGTGTAGTTACTATGAGAAATAGAGATGACTATGGAGTTCATCTTCAGAACAGAATACTGAAGCAATAAAAAGCCTCTTTTACCCCAAAGAGAAATGTTAAATGGTCACCAGCCCAAAAAGAATTCATAAAACTCAAAAAAAGACTTCAAAAATAAAATAAGAGTAATTGAGGGAATTTTTTTAAAAGAACAATCCAAAAAAACCCAAGAAGATTAAAGAAAGCCAACTAACTGGAAAAGGAGAGCCAGAATATTAAGGAAAAAAGTGACTCCTTGAAAATTAGAATTGGGCAAGCAAAGTTCTAAGACACCAAGAAATAATAAAAGAAAATGTAAAAATCAAAAAGTAGAAAGCAATGTAAAATATCCTATAAGAAAAACAATTGATCTGGAAAACAGATGAAAAAAACATACAAATAATCAGACTACCTGAAAGCTACTGAGAAAAAAGAATCTTGTTATAATAATATGAGAAATGATTAAAGAAAATTGTACTGAAGTGTTAGAACAAGAGAGAAAAGAAAAAAGAAGAAAAAATTCATTGATCACCTCATGAAAGAGCTCCTCAGAGGAAAATTCACAGGAATATCATAGTCAAATTCCCAAACCCCCAGGTTAAGGAAAAAATATTATGAGCAACAATTAGAATTTTAAAAGACTGGAGGTTTGAAATACTATATATCAAAGAGCAAAAGAATTGGGGTTATAGTTGAAAATATCATACCCAGAAAAATTAAATATAAGACTTACAGGAAGACAGGAAAATATTACAAGCATCCAGAAAGAAACAATTTGAGTATTGCAGAAACACAATAAAAAAAAATACAGGATTTGGCAGTTTCTAGACTAAGGGATTGGAGGGCTTGTAATATGATATTTCAGAGGTCAAAGGAAATAGATAGAAATCTGATTATTCTTTATCCATATGGGGTAGAAGATATATGTTCCTTATGCTAATATTTTAGACTCTTTAGAATATAGAGTATATTGGACTGGAGAGTGGGAAGTGGTAAAGGATTCTGATAATATAGGGAAACTGATAGTATCCTCTCTCTCCTGAATCTCTCTCCAAGAACCGCCTACCCTTCAAAACTAGGTATAATACTTCAGGAAAAAACGGAATTTCAATGAAATAGAGGACTTCCAAGTATTCTTGCTGAAAAGATCAGAGCTGAATAGAAAATTTGACTTTCAAATACGAAAATCAAGAGAAATATGTAAAAATAAACAGGAAAGAGAACCCATAAGGGACTCATTATACATACATACATACACACACATATGTATGTATGTATTACTAAAGTGTTTATATCCCTACATGGAAAGATGACATTTGTAACTCATGACATCTTTCTCAGTATTATGATAGTTAGAATACACATACACACATATACATATATGTGTGCATATATATCTGTATGTATGTATGTATATATGTGTATTTATATGAGTGTATGTATGTGGAGAGAGAGAGAGACAGAGACAGAGACAGAGACAGAAGGCTGAATGTGAAGGGAGGATACCTAAAAAAATAAAATTAAGTGTTGAGAGGAATGTACTGGGAGAAAGAGAAAGGGAGGGTGCAATGTAACAAATCATCTCATATAGAAGAAGCAAGAAAAAGCTTTTACAATGGAGGAGAAGAGGGGGGACGTGAGAGGAGATAAGAGAGTCTTACTTTCATCAGACTTGGCTTAAGGAGGGAATAACACACATTCAACTGAATATGGAATCTTTCTTGCCCTGCAGAAAGACAGGGGGGTAGGGGACAGGAGAGGGAGGATAACGGAAATGATGGGATATTGGGGGAAGTTGTAATCAGAAGCAAACACTATTGTGAGGGGACAGGTCAAGGGTGAGAATGGAATAAGTGGAGGGCAGGACAAGATAGAGAGAAATGTGACTTTTTGGAAGTGATTTGCATGACTATACATGTATGACCTATATCAAATTTCTTGCTTTCTCAATGAGGATGGGTGGAGAGGGAGTAAGAGGAGAATGTGAAACTCAAAGCTTTAAAAATGAATGTCAAAAAAATATCTTTGCATGCAACTGAGAAATAAGTAGTACAAACAATGCAATATAGTGGTCTATCTTGCCCTACAGGAAAGTAGAAGGGAAGTGGATGGGAGAAGGGGGGTGAGAGAAAGGAGGGGAGACTGGAGAAAGTGGTGTTTGGGGTGCATGCTATTCTGGAGTGAGAGGAGGGGAGAGATGGGGAGAAATTTTGGAATTCAAATTCTTGTGGAAGTGAATGTTGAAAACTGAAAATAAATAAGTTATATTAAAAGAGAGCTAAAAAGTCAAATATTTGGCTGGGAAAATGAGCAAACAGCATAAAAAATCAGACTATAGAATCTTAGTTTGGTGACAAAGAAGATCAAAACATACAAGCAGAAGAAGACAACAAAGTCAAAGCTTCTACATCCAAAGCCTCCAAGAAATAATATGAATTGGTCTCAGGCCATGGAAGAGCTCAAGAAAGACTTTGAAAATTAAGTAAGGGAAGTAGAGGAAAAATTGAGAAGAGAAATGAGAATGATGCAAGCAAATCATGAAAAAAGGGGGCAACAGCTTGCTAAATGAGACCCAGAAAAATACTGAAGAAAATAACACCTTAAAAAATAGACTAACCCAAATACCAAAAGAGGCCCAAAAAGCCAATGAGGAGAAGAATTCCTTAAAAAGTAGACTTGGCCAAGGGAAAAGGAGGTCCAAAAGCTCACTGGAAGAAAATAATCCCTTAAAAATTAGAATGGAGGAAATGGAATGTAATGACTTTATGAGAAACCAAGAAATTATGAAACAGAACAAAAAGAATGAAAAAAATTGAAGACAATATGAAAAACCTCATTGGAAAAACCAATGACTTGGAAAATAGATCCAGGAGAGATAATATAAAAATTATTGGATTACCTGAAAGCCACGATCAGAAAAAGAGCCTAGACATCATCTTTAAAGAAATGATCAAGGAAAACTGCCCTGATATTCTAGAACCAAAGTGTAAAATAGAAATTGAAAAAATCCACCAATCACCTCTTAAAAGAGATCTCAAAAGGAAAACCCTTAGGAATATTGTAGCCAAATTCCAAAGTTCTCAGGTCAAAGAGAAAATATTACAAGTACTCAGAAAGAAATAATTCAAGTATTGTGGAAACACAATCAGGATGACACAAGATCTAACAGCTTTTATGTTCAGGAATCTGGGGGCTTAGAATTTGATATTCTGGAGGTCAAAGGGACTAGGATTAAATCACTTATCCAGCAAAACTGAGTATAATATTTCAGGGGAAAAACTGGACCTTCAATGAGATAGAGGACTTTCAAGCATTGTTGATGAAAAGACCAGAGTTGAATAGATTATTTGACTTCCAAATAAAAGAACCAAGAGAAACATGAAAAGGTTAAACACAAAAGAGAAATCATAAGGGACTTACCAAAGTACATTCCTACATGGAAAGATGATATTTATAATTCATGAGACCTTTCTCAGGATAGTTGGAGGGAAATATATATATATATATATATATATATATATATACGTATATATATACATATATACATATATATGTATGTATGTATATATACATATATATATACATATATATACATATATATGTATGTATGTATATATGTATATATATATATATATATACCAAAAGAGAGAGAGAGGGTACAGGGTGAGTTGAATATGAAGGGATATCTAAAAAAATAAAATTAAAGAATGAGAGAGGAATATATTGGGAGAAGGAGAAAGGGAGAGATAGAAAGGAATAAATTATCTCACATAAAAGAGACAAGAAAATGCTTTTTTGATGGAGGGGAAGAGGGGGGAGGTGAGAGGGAATGAGTGTACCTTACTGTCATGGGATTTCGCTTAAGGAGGGATTAACATACACACTAAATTGGATAACTTACCCTACAGGAAAGTAGGGGGAAGGGGATAAGAGGGAAGGGGATGATAAAAGTGACTGCAGAGTGGGGGAAGGGTAGTCAGAAAAAAACACTTTTGAAAAGGGACAGGGTTAAAGGAGAGAATAGGATAAAGGGGGAGGAATAGGATGGATGGAAATATAGTCTTTCACAATATGACTATTATGGAAGTGATATGCATAACTACACATGCATAACCTACTTTGAATTGTTTGCCTTCTCAGTGAGGATGGGTGGGAAGAGAAGAATGGAAAGAATTTGAAACTCAAAGTTTTAAAAACAAATGTTAAAAATTGTTTCTAAAAATTGTTTCTACATGCAACTGGGAAATAAAAGGTACAGACAATGGGGTATAGAAATCCACCTTGCCCTACAGGAAAGTGAGGGAGAGGAGGAAGAGGGAGTGATAGATGGGAGGGCAGACTGGCGGAAGGGGTAATCAGAATGCATGCCATCTTGAAGTGGGGGGAGGGAATGATGGGGAGAAAATTTGGAACTCAAAATCTTGTGGAAATGAAGGCCAAAGACTAAAATAAAGGGGGAAAATAGTCATATGAAAAAATAAATAAGAGAGAAAAAAAAGAATGTGAATGGGATGAATTCACCCCTAAAATGGAAACTGATAGCAGATAAATTTGAATTCAACAATATATTGCTTGTAGAAAACACTATTTAAAAAGTGAGAGATACACACAAATATACAATAAAGTCCAGAAGCAGAATAAAGCAAGGATAGTAATTATGATCTCAGTCAAAGTTAAAGCTAAAATCAAATTTAGTCAAAAGAGTAAAATAGGGAAACTACAGTCAGCAATATTAATCAATACTTTTAGAACATATAAATAAGTAGACAGTAAAAAAAAAATAACAGTATACCTACCAAAACAAACACAGGAACTATATGAATATAAGCACAAAATATCTTTTATACAAAGTTAGATCTAAATAATTGAAGTAACATTTATCATGCATGGATTGATAAAGCTAATGTAATTTTTAAATGTCAATTTTACCTAATTAATCTATTTGTGTAATACCATTACTAAAAATTATCTTACTGAGTCAAAAAAATAATAACAAGATTCATTTGGAAGCACAGAGAGTCAGAAACTTTAATGAAATAAGGATGAAAAAATGTGAAGGAACCAGATTCAGTGATATCACACCTTAAACTTATTATAAGGTGAGAGCAGGATTGAAGTGTATAGTGGATATATTGATTATTTTAAATTAAAATTTTTCTGTGTAAATAAAAACTATGTAGCCAAGAGTAAAGCAAATGGAGAAAATGTGAGCAAAATAACTCTCATAGACAATCTCCCAGAAAGAATGCAATTGGGTCCGAATATTGTTGTGGTGTTGGAAATGATGAGCTGATGGAATTAGAAAAAGTGTGGAAAGACTTGAACCTATGAAAGAAGGTGCTCAATAACGTCAAAGTCTCATTTCACAAAAAGAAAAAATTTTAAAATGACAAAATATTGAACTTATAAATATTGGAGGGGCTGTAGGAAGAAAAGCACACTAATACATAATTAGAACACTGTGGATAGATTCCCATCTTTCTGGAGTAAATTTTGACTTAGTCTGAGATTAGCCTTATTATAATTTCCATATATTTTAACCTCAAAACGATCCAAATACCTTTAAATAATGCTTTAAAATTTATTTGAGAGTGGTAAACTCACAAAAGGATGGAGTGAAACAATTTTCCTGCCCAACACAACTTAGAAGATCAACAGGAAAGATCGGTTGCACCAGGGTGAGAGGGGAATACAATCCAATACAGGCTGCACTAGGGAAAACCAGGACAAACCAAACCAGGAGCAGGCCTTGGGAGCAATGTAATAAGTGGTATCAGTTTCCAGACCTTTCAGCTCACAGACAGTAAAGGTTAGGACAAATATTTGGAAGAAAATTACAAGGGTCCCTTTGCTAGCACTGGGGGCAGGACTCTGTTGCATTGCTCATACTTGAATCTGGGTTGCAATCCTGAATCTCAGTCCCAGGGCAAGGAGGAATAATATCAGAGCTTGTGGCTTCAGGGGCCTGGGGCCCTAGTCACAGTTCCAGATTAGAAAAACATAGTTGTGGTCTTTCATAGACCTTTGCACAGTACAGGAGAATAGTAAACATACCTCTCCCTAGATCATATAATCTTGGAAGAAATGAAAACTTACAGTTCCCCAGAATTACCCCCTGAAAACAGTTGCACAAAACCCTGAAAATTGAGATGGTGCCCCTTTACTCTATAAGCAGGGCTCTACTTTAGCATAGAGTTAAAAGTCAAGAAATAGGCTAGATAATAAGCAAACAGTAGAAAAAAGATCCTGACCATACACAGTTAATATGGTGACAGTGAAGATCAAAACACAAATTCAGAATACAACAAAGTCAAAATTCCTACATCCAAAGCCTCAAAAACTTAGAATTGGTCCCAGGCCATAAAATAGCTCAAAAAGAATTTTTAAAATCAAGTAAGAGAGGTAGAGGGAAAATGGGAAGAGAAATGAGAGAAGTGGGTTTTTTTCATAATAATCATAGGAAAAGAACAGTTTGGTAAAGAAGACACAAAAAATACTGAAAAAATAACACCTTAAAAACAGAATAGGTCAAATGGTAAGAGACACAAAAATCCAATGAAGAGAAGAATACTTTGAAAAGCAGAATTGGCCAAATGGAAAAAGAGATGCAAAAATCCACTGAAGAAAAGAACTCCTTAAAAAAACAGAATTGGACAAATGGAAAAGAGGTACAAAAAGTTCAATGAAGAAACTAATTCCTTAAAAATTAAAATTGGGCAAGTGGAAAGTAATGACTTTATGAGACATCAAGAAACATTAAAACAAAATCAAAATAATGAAAAACAAAAGAATATATGTAACATCTCATTGGAAAAAAAACTGACCTAAAAAAGTAGATCCAGTACATATAATTTAAGATTATTGGACTACATGAAAGTCATAATCAAAAAAAGAACCTAGACATCATCTTTTAAGAAATTATCAAGGAAAATTACCCTGATATTTGAGAACCAGAGCATAAAATAGAAATTGAAATTCTATTTCACCAGTCTATTTCACCATAATTCACCAGTCATCTGCTGAAAAAGATCACAAAATAAATACTTCCAGGAATATTATAGTGAAATTCCAAAACTTCCAGATAAAGAAGCTCAGGCAGCTGAAAAGAAACAATTGAAATATTGTGGTGCCACAGTCAGGATAACAGAAGATTTAGCAGTTTCTATATTGAAAGGATTTAGGGCATAAGCTATGAAATTCCAGAGGACTTAAAAACTAGGATTACAAACACCTACCCAGCAAAACTAAGAATGATCTCTCAGGGAGAAAATGGACATTCAATGAAATAGAGGACTTTAAGGCATTCCTGATTAAAAGACCATAGCTGAATAGAAAATCTGACTTTTAAATATGACGCAAAAGAAGTATAAGAATGGTAAACATGAAAGAGAAAACATAAAAGGATTCAATAAAGTTAAACTCTTTTCATGTCTACACAGGAAAATTATACTTGTAACTCCTAAAAACTTTCTGATTATTAGAAAAGTTAGAAGGAATATACATGGACAGAAAGTGAAGATGTGAGTTGAATATGATAAAATGATCAAAAAAACCAAATTAAATTAAGATAAATTTAAAAATAAAATTAAAGAGGGAGAAAGAATACACTGGGAGAAGGGGAAAGAGAGTGGTAGATTGGGGTAAATTTTCTGACATAAAAGAGGCTCAAAAGAAATTTTATAGTGAAAGGGAAAATAGGAGAAGATGGAGGAGAGCCTTGCTCTCATCATAACTGGCTCAAAGTTGGAATAATATACACACTCAGTTGGGTGTAGATGTCTATCTTACCATACAGGAAAATAGCAGGTGAAGGAAATGGGGGAATATTGATAGAAGGGAGAACAAATTGGGGGAGGTAAAAGTCAGAAGAAAAATACTTTGAGAATGGGCAGGGTGAAAGGAGAAAGAGTGTAGAATAAACAGGGGAGAAATAGAATGTAGGGAAATACGAAATTTTATACCAAGTTTCTCCAATAAAGACATCAGTTCTCAAATGTATAGAAAATGGAGTCAAATTTCTAGAAATAAGAACCATTCCTCAATTGACAAATAGTCAAAGGAGATGAACAAGTAATCAATGCTATCTATAGTCGCATGAAAAAAATGTTCTAAATCACGTTTAAATTAAAACAAATTTAACAAACTAAAGCAAATTTAAAAACTCTGAACTACCACACCTACGAGATTGGCCACTATGAAATAAAAGGAAAATGACAAATATCAGAGGGAACGTGGGAAAATTAAAACTGTTGGTTAAGATGCATACTGATTCAATCATGTAGAGAGCAATTTAGAACCATGTCCAATGGGCTATAAAACTTTGCATACCCTGTGACCAAATAACTAGGTCTGTATCTCAAAGAGGTTAAAAAAGAAAAGGAAAAAGTCCTATGTGTACAAAAATATTTGGATCAGTTATTTTAGTGATGGCAAAGAATTGGAAATTGAGGGCATGTCCATCAGTTAGGAATGGCTGAACATTTTGTGTTATATGATTGAGAGAATATTATTGTGCTGTAAGAAATGACAAGAAAAATGCACTCAGAAAAATCTGGAAAGACTAAAATGAACTGATGCAAAATGAAATCAGCAGAACTAGGAGAACATTGTACACAGTAACAGCATTATTGTATGATTATCTACAGGGAATAACTTAGCTATTCTCAGCCATATAATGATTCAAGACAGTTGTGAAGGACTTATGGTGAAAGGCGCTGTGCTTCTTCAGAGAAAGAACTGGTGGAATCTGAATGCAGATCAAAGATACTTCATTTCTCTTGGAGGTTTTTGGTCTGTGCTTTCTTTCATAGCATGACTTAAATGGAATTGTGTTTTTCATGACTACACATGTGTTGGGATTGGAAGTTCAAATCCGTGTGGACGGTCTCGGGCGGGTAAAAGTGGGACTTCTAAATCTTAGAGTCTTACGAGGCCCTCCATGAACAGGGGGGATTCGAGAAGGTCAGACTGAGCTAGCTCAGCTAGCTCGGGTATTTCCGCCTCTCCCCGAGAGATACTTGATGGGTGGAGTCTCCCTGCCCTCGAGGTCGTCCCGGATCTGGGCACACTATTGTTATCTAACAGCACGGTATTCAGATGCAAACTGTGTGGCTGAAGGTTAAGTAGGATTGAGGAAGCCTGAAAGCTCTCTTAGCACGTGAGGAGCCAAGAGGACAGTAGGCTCCGCTTCTCTTCTTTCCTCTCTCCCCTCCCCCTCTCTCCCCGCTTGTACTTCTACTTCCAATCCCTTAAGATCCTAGCCTCCTTAGGAAATCTCCCCCTCTTCCTCCTAAGGAAGACCCCCCTGCACTTGTAACTAGACCCTGAAATAAAGCTCAACCCTTGTTCGACTCTGGAACGTCCTTTCTCTCATATGAGCATCCAGTTTTGGCCAACCGAAGACCTCGGAGGTGAGGTAAGAAGACTCGGGTAGCCCACACAGGCCTCTAGGCCTGGCACACATGTATAACCTATGTCAAATTGCTTACCTTCTTAATGAGTGGGGAGAGAGGAGGAAAAGAATTTGGAACTCAAAATTTGAAAAAAAGAGTGCTAAAATTATTTTTACATGCAATTGGGAAAAAATAAAAAATTTGATAACAAAAAGATGGTCATTGTTTGGGAAATGGCTGAACAACCTGTAGTATGTAAATGAAATAATTTATCATTATGCCATGAGAAACAGTAAATATGATGAAGCCGGAGAAGCATGGAAGGATTTAAATGAACTGATGAAAAATTAAGTGAGCAGAGCCAAGAATCCAATATGTAAACTGTCTACAAGTATATAACTGCAAAAAGAACAACATAATGGGATTCTATTATGTCATAATGACCAAACTTTACCCCCAATATACATAAAGGAAGATGTATCCTTATTTTTTGCAGAGCTGATAGACTATGCATATATAAAACTATATATAATATTAGACTTCTCCAATATGGTGGTTAGTTTTGCTTACCTATTTTTTTCTTTTTTATTATGAAAGATAATTGTTGAGAAAAAATAAGAAGATAAATTGAGAATGGTAAACAATTTAAAAATAAATGTTATCAGTAGAAATTCATTTTAAAATTCAAAAGAGGTAAACAATAGAATAATAATCAAAATAATAACAACAATAATAATATTTCCTACATATTTCAGAATATTCATAGCAGTATTTTTTATGGTAAAAAGAATTTGAAATAAAGTATATGTCTTTTGATTAATAGTTAAATTAATTAAAGTTCTTGAATATAATGGAATATTATTGTATCATGAAAAGGACAAATAAGAATTCAGAAAAAGAAGGAAAATTTATATGAACTGGTGGAAGGTTTATTTATTTTTAGTAGCACAAGTACAGGACTATAGATTAAGACTATTCCATGTACTATCCAACATAACTGTGATGTTGGTTGGTTTTGCTAAAAAGCTTCCCTCACAATCCACTCACTTTGTTACAAAAGGTTGACCAAATTGCAGAGAAGACGATATATATAATCATAAATATAGGTCAGAGGTGCCAAACACACAATCCATAGGCCATTTGTGGCTTGAAACTTCCCAAATGCCACTAGAATGAGATTAAAATGTAATTGAGAAATATATGATAAAATAAATAAAAGTACAATAAAACATAGTTAACTATCGTTGTGTTATTCAATCATGTCTGACTCTTCATGACACTATTTGGATCTTCTTCAAAAGTTCCTGGAGTGGTTTGCCATTTCCTTCTCCAGCTCATTTTCAGATGAGTAATTGAGACAAATAGGATCAAGAGATTTGCCCAGGATCACCCACCTAGTAAGTGTCTGAGGGCAGATTGGAACTCATGAAGATGAATCTTCCTGATTTCATCCCCAGCACTCCATCCAATACCATACCAAACTGCCCACAGAAATCTTTATGTATTAATAGCCCCCATTTTAATGTGACTTTGACATCACTGATATAACTAACTTATGTGTGTAGACATACATACACACACATATATATGTATGTATATATATCAATAAATGAATAATGACACTGTATATTCAGCAGAAAACACAGTCCTAAAAATAGTCATTCCATGAGGAAGTATAATGGCACTATAGCTTTACACATTTAGAACACTGTATTTCTATTAAAAACAAACAATATAAAGTTTGTTTGTTTTGTGAGTGGATCTCCCTATCGGCCTCCCAAGGACTTAACTATGTCTTCTTATTCTTAGAAGTGTTTACTTCACATTTTACACAGTAACAGTCATGGTGTGAAAGGACTGTTTCTGATAGACTTAGTTCTTCACAGCAATGCAAAGACCTAAAACATTTCCAAAGGACTCTAGATGCAAAATGCCATCCACATCCAGAGAAAGAACTGTAGAATTGGACCACAGAAAGAAGCAGACTATATTGTCTGTTATATTTTGTTTTGGTTTGATTTTTCTCATGGTTTCTCCCATTCATTTTAATTCTTCTATGCAACATGACTAATGTGATAATAATATGATAACTATTAATTAAATAATTAATAATTTAATAATTAGTAAGAATATATATATGTAGAACCCATATAAGATTGCAGACCATCTTGAGGTGGGAAAGGGAGAAAATTTTAAGCATGTGGAAGTGATTGTGGATAACTGAAAACAAATAAATTAATAATCAAAAAGAAATGCTTACTTCATATGTGTCTCAATTCCCAAAAGTCCAGTACAGGATATTCAATGGCTATGATAATACCATACCAGTCAGACTATTTCTTAAGTCCTCCAAATTGGCATGATGCTACCCAAGTCTCCAGAGGGGTAAATGTATCATCTCTACATTTTTCCCTTTGCTTCAGACCTAAGATAGTTATATAATTGTAACAGTAAGCACTCTGGCAGACCCAGGCTGACCTGCTAGCACAAGTTCTTGAATCTGCTTCTCTTAAAGGAAAGAAAATTTTAAGGGATCAACAATCTTCATTAATTACATTCACTAGTTTGCAGGAAAAGTCAGCACCCTGAATGTCAGAGAAAATACAAGCAGAGAAAATACGAAGAAAGAAATTAGCAGAAAGCCCAACAGACAGGGCTCTAACTGCTGAATTAAAGCCATATTGCTCAACACTTTACATATACCACTGGATTGGGAGAGCATTTACATCTGAGCAGTTGTGGGGTCTGAACATATGGCTAGTCAGAGTCTCAACCAGGAAATCAGATGGTCTTTCTCATAAGTGCACTTCCAAAGCAAAATACCAGTTCAGAGTATATATTCACTTCTTAGAGCCAGAAGACATCATAGTACCAAAAGGTATGGAAGCTTTCCTACAAGCAAGTCTCCCCATAAGCAATTTCCTCCCTAGGCAAGTCCCTCCCCCAGTGAGCTCCACATGCAGCCTATTAATGGGCAGGGAACATCTTATTATCCCATAAACATTACAACAATATGTAACTATCCAATGTATGTATAACAATATAAATATGTATCACTGCCTCCTAATCCTGTTGATGAGAGACCAGGATTTCAAGATTAAAGACTAAGATTGGAAGAGTGAGATAATGTCATATTCAATGACAAGTGAGAAGAGCAGATTCTGAAAAATGGTATCCTGTTGGCTGCATTCCTGAATGCCTTCTTCACATCTTTGTTCCTCAAGCTATATATGAGGGGATTAAGCATAGAATTTATCACAGAATACAGCACAGATATCATCTTCCCTAGTTCCTGTGAAGACTTAGGTGTCATGTAGTTGGTGATTGCTGATCCATAAAAAAGGATGACCACAATGAGATGCGAGCCACAGGTGGAGAAGGCCTTCAGTCTCCCAGAGACTGTCTTCATCCTGACCACAGACACTATGATGAACATATATGAGATCAAGATCAAGAGCAAAGGTGTAACGATAATCACTACACCTACAAAGAAAATGACCATCTCTGTTCTGTGAGTATCTGCAGATGCCAAAACCAAAAGGGCTGGGGCCTCACAGAAGAAATGAGCAATCTTATTGTCTCCTTGGTAAGGAAGGCTAAGTACAAATGTACTGTCTACCGCGGATGCAACAAGGCCACTGGACCAGCACCCTATGGCAAAAAGGTCACACACATTCCATGTCATGATGAGGGAATAGTGCATGGGGTCACAGATTGCCAAGTAACAGTCACAGGACATCACACCTAATAAAGTACACTGTGTACTTTCAAGAAACAGGAAGAGAAGAACTTGAGCTGCACAGCCTGTGAAAGAAATTGATTTCTTGCTAGACAATATGTGGATTAGAGTTTGGGGAATAGTGGTAGTTGAGAAGCAGAGGTCAGACAGAGATAAATTACAGAGGAAAAAATACATGGGTGTATGGAGCTGTGAGTCAAGCAGAATCAGGGATGTGATGAGCAGGTTTCCAAGTATGGTGCCCAAGTAGACTACCAAGAACAACACAAAAAGCAGCCGCTGAGTCTGTGGGTCATCAGAAAGTCCTAAGAGGAAGATTTCTGTCACCCAGGTCTGGTTGGTCTGGTTCATGTTGCCTTTGTTTCTTTATGAAGGAGTCAAGACATATGGGATATCGAGACGAAGCCTAGAGAATCAGAGAACCTTTGTTTGAGGACCATAAAGTTATCTAGTGCAACCTTGAATCATCAATAGCTGCCTTGATGTGAGGTCATTTAAAATGTCCATTGAAAGTAATGCCCTGTATCACAAGGAACACATTCTATGCTGGAGACAGTACTGTTAAATAAAATAGGTTTCCCCAAATAGAATTGAAATCTTCTACCCAATATTGTCAGTTCTGCTAATACTCAGAAATGTGTCCTAAAAATTATCAAACTATACAAAAATCACAGAATCAAAAACATAGGGCTTGTAGAAGGGAAATAGGATTAGGGCTACAACACTCAAAACTTTTATCATTTATATAAAAAAAGAAACTAATAAAAACAATAGCATGGTTTAAAACAACAATAGCATAAAAATAAGCTAACAGTAGCATATACAGGTTAAATTATCAAAATGCATAAATACTACAATGTATAATCCCAGTTGTTATTTCTGCAGACTACTGGAGCGACTGTCGCCCTGGTCTAATCAACTGGCAAATTTGAATTCAGAGGCTGAGGGCCATGGATAGGAACATGGAAGGACTAGGGCAAAATATGTAGGTCAGAGTCAGCCCTTTACAATCCAAAGATCCTCCTGCACCAGAAGATACATAATTAATATAGCACTTCATCTAGAAGTTGGCTTGAAAATCACCTGGAATTTGTCAGCTGAAGTGTGTGCCAGCATGTTACTTGCAAGTTATTTTGAAGTCATTCAGTTTTCTGTGTACTTGATGAACTTGTACGTGGGCAAATTAGAAATTCTCACATTGCTACCTAATATAATACACTGGAATAAAATCGATGTTCAAAGCAATATTTTAGGAGAAAGGACTATACTACAATTCCCATGCATTGATCTCTATTATATCCTCTAGATCAACACAAATTAAATTCAACTCATTAGTCCAGAGGTCAGGACCTCAGTACAATAATCTGTTTGTAGTCGGGCTATCGCATAATTCAGTATATTTTTAGCTCATTTGATCATCAATGTTACATTTAACTTACTACAGTCTACCATTATGTTAGTTTTGTTTACCTCCAGTAGATTCATTCATATTGAGCTTGTAACAAAACTCAGTAATGAGTATTGAGTTCTTTCTCCCATAAACTTTCTTCCATTAACACTAAGCTGAATCTTACTGATTCTGTACTTTTGTAGATTTTTTTAGTTCCAAAAGGATGGGGCTTTGTATTTAGCCTTGCTAATATTCTCCTTGTATCATCTTATTGTCTCTTCCCTATAGGAATTCAGTGGTCTAGAGGGAAGCCTCATGAACCATGATTAGCTTTCTATTGTCTCTTCGCTTAAAGTCAAAACTTAGAGAAATAGTTGGCTTGGAGAAGATAGAACTGGCTAGGCAATTACTCCTATTTTCCTGGACAAAAATTTGTCCTCTGTCCTCTGTAGTAGGTTGTTTTACTGAAAGGGTGATTCTTCATAGAACTCCACTTTGGGTCTGATGGAAAATATCAGAACATTTAGGGACATAGATGCTCTTAAAAGAAACTACACATATTGGAAGATATTTTCTTACAAAGAGAATCATCATGCATCAGAATTTGGTACCAAATTTTGACCCTAACAAAACTCTTATCCCAAGTGGTATGCATGGTCCAGCTCAAAACAGTGGTAGCATCATGAGTTGAAAACCTTTAAGAAAAATGGAAACTTGTCAAAATGTGTGAAGTCTTCAATTTAGGAGATGGTGACACTTCTCATTTAAATTAGCTATATAAGAGAAAGAATCCTATCTTACACAGTGATAAGAGAGGTTATATAAAGTTCCTATTAAAAAGAAACAGTATGATGTAGAAAATAGAGAGTTGTCCTCAGCAGCACAAAGACCAGAGTTCAAATCCTGGCTCTATATGTACTGATCCTGGACAGAACATTTCACCTCAACATCCTCAGGGAGTTCACTAAGACTAAGTTTTAGAGAAACTGTCAATCTGCAGGAATTTCTTGAGAAGAGTTTCGTACATAGATGAATTTGCATATTCAGTCCACAAACAAAAGAAAAAACGTGGGCAGATGGATGAAGTGCTAATTGCAGTTTAGGGAATCCCCTATACTACACAGAAGAGGTAGTTTTATTTCAAATTGAAAAGATAGGTCCATAAAATATGACTATGTAATGTTTTGTTTCCACTTAAAATTCTTAGCTGACAAACTTATGTATGTGACATGTTATGTATCATTTTTGTTCTGTTATCTCTGGTCATTTTTAACAATAAACTTTTATCTATCTGCCGCCGCAGATTTTCTATAGCAAGAACGGGCATATAGAGAAAAATCTGGCCTCTTCTCCATTTCTGTTGAGTCGGTGGCTAAAAATGATTTTGAACTTTTAAAAATCCAAAATTTGAATTGTTTTACATTTTAAATTATATTTAAAAATAATTATCATATTACCATCATCAAAATATCAAAGGAAACATATATGAATATCAACTGAAAGCTCTATTTTCAGGTTTCTGGGATACAGAGAACACAGAGCAACCCATTTACTTATTGCTTTTTGTACTGGTCTCTATCACCATGAAAAAATTACAAATTCTTCTTTGTGCAGTATTTAAATACTTGACAATTGCTATCCTGTCTTTCCCAATTCTAAGTCTTCTCTGCTCTTTAAGTTTTCAGTCTTCAATTTATTCTCATGTGAAAGGCTACAAACTTCCCCATCCCCACCAACTTGGCTGCCATCTTCTGACCATGCTCCTGCTAGTCAATGTTATTCTTCAAAAGTGGGTACCTAGAAGTGTACAAAATGCTCATTAATTTCTCAGACCAAAAATGGAACTGGAGGAATATAATCTCCCTTCCTTTGTGTACTGCCACACAATATTTAACTACTAGAAATAGGTGCTGGGTACCATCCAAAGTTCCTTGGGAAATACACAAGAATATCATGAGAAACTTTTCAAACTCCTTGGATAAAAATCACTGTATTCAATGGCATTCCTAGGATCTAGTCATCTAGCAATGCTCTCATAAATAGAAATAATTGTCAACCTGTCATGACCACTTCTTCATGAATTTCTGTTAGTTCTTAATTGTCATTATTTATCTTTCTAAGTGCTTTTGACGATGAAGTTAATAATATCTGAAAACATTTGTTACTGGTAAAGCTCAAATGGGCACCTGTGGATGGGGAAGTGGTGTAAGGACAGGAGAATATTAGAGCAGCCAATTCCCTAAAATCTGACCTCTATTTCCTCCTACTTTTTAGAAGACATAAATAATCAGGGAATCAGAATTCCCTCAAAGGGAATCCTCAGAATTCACCTTGGCAAGTTCTGATTTCTTGGATAAGAAGGAGTTGACAGGTGGTAGATTAAAATATTGAGGGTCTGTGGGTTGGAAGACTAAAGCTATAAGAGATGGGTGATGTGAGAGAAATAGCATCTCCTTGAGATAGCAGATTGTGATTCTATAATCACTGACCTGGGACATAGTAGATAGTAACCAGTTTTATGAAGTATATTACTTTAAACCTTCTAGTTCCAGAAGAGTAATGAGGTTCTATTCTGCCTCCTGTAACTGGAGATAACAGAATTGTCTTATTCTTTATTTTCTACTAGGGATGTGAGTTTTAAGGAAGATAGTTGCTTAGATACATTTGAATTTGTTCTGAAGGGCAGATTTATTCCTGAAAACAAAATGGATCAATGGACTTCGTGTCTCTGACCTTGTCCATCACAGAGTCATAAGCGTTATAGAGTTGATTAATATAGCCCCAGAGAGAAGGACATGAGTTCACTCTGAGATCAGTTGTCTTCATTGGTATCCATGCCCAAAGTCTCTCTCCTCTCCAATTTATCTTTCACAATGCTATCAAAGTCATATTCCTAGAAGTGCAGTTGAACCATATCTTCTACTCAATAAATTCTAGCAGCTCATTCAAATAGTCATTCCTATATTTCTCACTTAAAATCCTTCACAACCAATTTCCACCTATGTTCCCAGACTTATCATATATTGCCCCCAAACACAAAGTCTATGAGTAAGCCAGATTGTGGTTCTTGCTGTTCCTTACAAGTAATATTCCTCTCCAAGCTTCCATCTTTTCACAGAATGTCTTCCATGCCAAGACTATACTCCCTACTCTTCTACAACTCTAAGCACCCTCAAATTCCAACAAAACATAGCAAAAATACAGCCTTTTACAGGAAATTTACCCAAGAAAATTTTAGGTGCACTGAGGAGAATAGCATTACAGACTGATGCCACCACCCAAAACCACAAGTGTGCTTTGAAATTCACTGGCATCCACTATAGCTCAGTGACCCAAGGATTAAATTCATAACTTCTTCCTTAAATTCTTAATTTCTATAAATCCATGTTGATGTTATCTTTCTAATTCCAGTGTTAAGTTGTTTGTTTTTTCCTGAGTTACTCTAGGGGATTAACTACTTCACAATAGAGGGTTTGTCTATCTCTGGTCATATATCTTGGAATAATCATTCCATTTCATACTAGCTATCACCATAAAATGAAAAGCTGAAATAGGTTCCTCAATGTCTTACCCCCAATTCATGGAAGTGTGTACTTATACAATGTTCAAAAGCCCCACCTGCATTAGAGAAAGTCATTCTTTCATACATGTCATTACTCCAACCTCACTCCATGGCATTTTCTGATGATAGGAGAAACAGACTCAACAAGGAAGACTCCTGTATGGAGTTTTGCCTAAGGAAAACATTGGCAAATCAGATATGGTTGACAAGGAGTATTGAAACAGAGACAAAACAGAACATAGAAATTCTAAATCCAAATCTACTTTAAAAAACCCACATCAAAGTATGGATAGTTAAATAACCCCTTAGTATCCCCCTCTTCTCTATCTATAACCTGACACTCTTACCTGAAAGACAGAAAACACTGGGAAAGGATGTCATATTCAGAAAAATATTCCAAATATGGATCATAGAATAGATGCATTAAAAAAATAGCTCCTAGGCTAGGGAGATGGAAACTTCAGGCAACAAATAATAAAACATTGAGCTCTCATCCAATCTTTGTTCCTTCATAGGAACAGGGTTTGGAGGAGAAGGGGAAGAGTGATAAAATAAAATAAATCCTTCCTTCTCCCAAATAAGTCTCCTTAGTGATTCTGAGGACATGTTTTTCAAAAAGGACTGTCTCCATGAGGACAAAACTAGTTATATGGTCTGCAGTGTGGAGATGGTCCCTGGAGCATTTCATATGCTCCAGAGGATGAATCGGGAAGTGAATATTTCTTTTCAATGAAGTTCTTTCTCAGGTGGAAACAAGAAGTATGATTTATTTCAAGTAATTAAAATTTAAATCTTTAGCTCCAGCATTTCAATCTACTCTTTACTCCAATTCTGATATTCTTTTAATCAACACTGGTAGTTGCATCAATGAATGATTGAGTGTCCAGTTGTAGGGTTCATTCATGTTTATTGATATGCTATAAGAAATGTGAGAGGGAGGAGCCAAGATGGCAGAGTAGAAAGATACACAGACACTTAGCTCTGACCCCACAGCCCACAAAACACCTGTAAATAAGAACTCTCAACAAATTCTAGAGCAGCAGAAGCTACAGAACAATGAAGTGGAGAAGATTTCTGTTCCAAAGAGACCTGAAAAACTGACAGGAAAGGTCTGGTGCACACCAGACCAGAGTTAGGTCCAGCCCTGCCTTGACCACGTGATACCGAGAGGAGCAGATCTGAGCAGCCTTCAGGGATGGAATCTCCAGTGGCAGCACAGGTCCCTCAACCCACAGGAGCCAAAGGTCAGTGAGAGGGTCTTTTTGGCTGGCTGAGAGGGCAGCAGGGTGTCCCCATAACTCAGGACCCCTCGGGAGGCAGCAGGGGAGGCAGCAGCAGACAGGGGCTCCCAAAGCAGGCAGGAGCCTGGATCCATTATTGAAGGTCTCCCCATAAACCCCCTGAGGGAACTAAGTGCCTCGTGGTGGCCCTGCCCCCACCTGAGCAGCTGAACTCAATCTCACACTGAATAGCAGCCCCACCCCAGCTGAAAGCCCTTAAGGCTTAGGAGCAGCATTTGAATCTCAGCCCCCAAGCACTGGCTGAGCAGATCTGGAGGCAAGGTGGGTGTGGAGAGGAAACTCAGAAGTCAAGTAACTGGCTGGGAAAATGCCCAGAAAAGGGGAAAAAAATAAGACTATAGAAGGTTACTTTCCTGGGGAACAGGTGTCTCCCCCCCATCCTTTCAGATGAGGAAGAACAAGGCATACTGTCAGAGGAAGTCAAGGGCCCTGCCTCCAAAGAGAACTTGAATTGGGTTCAGGTAATAGAAGATCTTAAAAAATAAGTTAGCAGCTTAGTAAAGGAAAACCAAAAAAAATGCTGAGGAAAATAACAGCTTTAAAAAGAGGCTAACTCAACTGGAAAAAGAGGTCCAAAAAGTCAATGAGGAGAAGGTTTTAAAAAGCAGAATTAGCCAAATGGAGGAGATGGTTCAAAAGCTCACTGAACAAAATAATTCGTTGAAAGAGAGAATTGAGTCCAGGGAAATGAATGACTATGGGTTAAACCAAGAAGTTAGTAAACAAAACCAAAAATTTGAAAAAATAGAAGATAAGGTGAAACAACTCATTGGAAAAACAACTGACCTGGAAAATAGAACCAGGAGAAATAATTTAAAAGTTATTGGACTACCTGAAAGCCATGATCAAAAAAAGAGCCTAGACATTATCTTCCATGAAATTATCAAGGAAAACTGCCCTGATGTTATAGAATCAGAGGGCAAAATGGATATTGAAAGAATTCATCGTTCACCTCCCAAAAGAAACCTGAACAGAGAAACTCCTAGAAATATTGTGGCCAAATTTCAGAGTTCCCAGATCAAGGAGAAAATATTGCAAGCAGCTAGAAAGAGACAATTTAAGTACTGTGGAAATACAATCAGGATAACACAGGATTTCGCAGTTTCAACATTAAGGGATCAAAGGGCTTGGAGTGGGATATTTCAGAAGTTAAAGGAACTGGGATTGAAACCAAGAATCACCTAACCAGCAAATCTGAATATAATACTCTAAGGGAAAAACTGGTCACTTGTCCCGGGTCTGTCCCCGGGACCTTCGAGTGAGAATCTCCCTTCGGTGGGCACCGCTTCGGACGTCTCCGGACCTACCCCGGGGGACACGGCGGCAGGCAATAATCAGGCAATGCGCAGGAGGTTCATAGCTTTATTGCATGGAGGAGTCCCCCGAGCAGTTCAGGGCGTTGTCTTATATAGGGAGGTTCTTCCGGGCTGCCATCCTAACCCGCCCCGAGGGCGAGGCCTACCACCCGATTGGATCCAGCCCACCCGACCAATCCCGTGGGCTCACAACTCCTCTATGGGAGCCGTGTCTCCCTCGGATTGGTGGGCTGCCACTCCCGGGGAGGCCCCTATCCGCCCAGGCGCCTAGGACCGACCCCCGTCAACTCCCCCTTTTTGTTTTATTATAAGGACATCCGCCTTTACCTGCTCTAGGACCCTCTTCCAAAGTTTTATCATGCAAGAAATAAGGCAGGGAAGCAGCACACACAAGAGTATTACTATCACAACCATTCCAGCAGCAACCCCAATGGTATGCAGAAATGTGGTAAAATCTAATCTGGAAATCCAGTCAGGAAATGTCCCATGTTGTTTCTCCAAGTCCCTCTTATATATCTCAGTTACATTCCTAATCTGTCTTACAATGTCATCTAGGTGCTCTATATAGACCTCTAGATTTCTGTGGTCCTGCAATCACCGGATCGCATCGTCCAGCTCCTGGCTGGCGTTCAGTCTGAGCGCCGTCATGCACAGGGGCCGTGCCAGCCCGACGTGACATGGGAGTCCCTCCAATATGGCGTTTACTCGGAGGAGTGTCGAGATCGCCTGTACAGCATCAGTCAGCGCACTGAGCTCTAGGGCTACCCGCCTGTTAATTTGCTGTTGCAGTGCCCATGCCCGAGCGGACGTTGCCATGAAATCTGACAGGTCGGCAGCCATCATGTGGACCTGCCGCTGCATGGCAGAGATTTCCACCTGCTCTAAAAGGCTAGCCACTAACCCTACCATATCTATGGCGGATATTTCCAAGCCCCTCTTCTCCCTGACCATCACAGCCCTAAGGAAATCAGAGTCGGCAAATGCCTCATCGGACCCAACAGGGAGAAAGGTAACTGGGGGAATGGATAGAAGTATGACAAAGGTGGTATTGGAATGTACATCATTGGGCGTCAAGGTGTTAGAGAGGGTCCCATTGGAGCAGGATACATTGTATTTGCCCCCTGTCTGAGTAATGTTCCCTTCCCTACAGATTAGAAACATATCAGTCCTTTTCAGGGTCTGGACTGCAAGGGAGAAACGATTGCAGTGTCCAGAGACCTGACCCTCGTGGCAGGTAAATCCTTTCTTCATGATGAGGTCCCACCATTGGGAGCGGATGGTGTCATTGTCCGTCAGCGGCCCACTATTGTCTGTCATGTGGGTGATGTTTCCAAAGGCCGCTGCCATTTTCCAGAGATGGCTTTGGATGACTACGCTCCCATTTCTCGCCAGGACGTGGGGCACTGGAGCTGCATAATACGGTCCTGGCGCTCCATCCATGAAGTAGATCTGCTGGGTGTCGTTCCACTGCTGTCCCATTACTGCATGCCCTGTGGAACAAACTTGCATACCAATGAACATATTGGGTGTAGGCACGCAGGGGGGTAGAGGGGAGTAGGGGATCTTTCCACTGGGTAGAAAGCTAGATTGAAGCTGTCAGCAGCAGTGTCTGCGGTTGTGATGAGGGCTGCTTCCTCTCTGGGCAGCAAGGTTAAAGCTGTCAGCAGCAGGCTCAGGTGGTGTATGATCCTTCTCCGGGGTCTCCGGGCTCTCCGACATTGGTTCCCACTTACGGATCCTTCTAATGGGAATCCACGCATGACCTTTTCCTATGGAGACACAAACATACCCTGGACCCCATATTAGTATCTTATATGGACCTTTCCATTTCCCTGAGGCCATATCCTTTACCATGGCCCATGTGTCTTTATATCCAGCCTGGGTATTACTTTCCTTGCGGGGTTGTCTTGGAAAAGTCACAAAATGTCTCATAGCTGGAGTAGTATGTGCGCTTTTTGAGACAGCTGTATCAAGCACTGATTGTATTAGGCCTCTTGATCTTAGCTCTGATTGTATTAGGCCTCTTGATCTTAGCTCTGATTGTATTAGGCCTCTTGATCTTAGCTCTGATTGTATTAGGCGACCTTTTCCCCTTCTTTGTTTAGCGAGGATCGCCTTCAAGGTAAGATTGATAAGAATGCATACTGGCTCTTTACTTAGGTATAGCTGCTGCCAGGTGCTTACAAATGCTTCATTAACATCTGTAAGGAACCTGACTTTTCCAGATTTTTTCTTTATAACAAACACAGGAGCATTCCAGGGTGCTAATTGCTCCTTAACCAATAGTTGTAATGCCTGGAGTTTTTCTGAAGTCAGAGACCATTGCTCCACCCAAATCGGGGTGTCTGACTTCCAATTCAAGGGTGGGGACTCCAGTACAACAGCAATGGCCCTTACTAAAAATTTGATAGCTTCATCCCGAGGCGGCTCATAATGTCCCTTTTTGGAGCTTGTGGACAATTGGAAGGCTTGGAAGGCGGAAGTTAGTGTTGCCACCAGTTTTGGGTCTGCTCCACTGCCCTCATCCAGACACTTATCAACTATTTCATCTACAGAGGGGTCTGCGGGCAGGGTGGAGAGTATTCCCCTCGACTTAGTGAGTCCCTCCTTGAACAGCTGAACTATGAGTTGCGATGAGGGACCTCCCTTCCCAAACCTTTTCCATACCACTTCCTGCACCCTAGTCATAAATTCCAATGCTGATTCACTCTGTCTCTGCCTTAGGTGACTTATAAGGGTTTGAGTGCGCGCTGCAAGGGCATCTAGAGCCTTCATGGCTACTTCCTGGACAGCTCGAATTATAGGTTCAGGGAGGGCTAACTGCTGTTGGAACTCGGCATAGTCTCCAAACCCTGTGAGCTGATTAATGGTGTTCTCTACATCATTGGGGTGATTGGCTTCTGCATAAATCTTTGCTTGTCTGTTCCAGTCATGATCCAAGCCTGTGTGAGCCAACCACGGGGAGACTGTTAGAATTTTCTGCACCCACTGTCTACAATCCTTTATGTGTATTTTTATTCCCACCTGCTTACATATCTTGTACACTTGGCAGGCGAGAACTCCTGCATCCTCCGGTTCCATACCCTTGGAAATCTGAGAGCCCATGTTTCCTCTAGATAGCCCCGACTATCTAGGTTGCCTGACTCTTCTACCCTTAACTGGGTAGGGTTATACTCACCTCATTCGGCGGGGGCTGCAGTCCCTGTTCGGGCGCCAGCTGTCCCGGGTCTGTCCCCGGGACCTTCGAGTGAGAATCTCCCTTCGGTGGGCACCGCTTCGGACGTCTCCGGACCTACCCCGGGGGACACGGCGGCAGGCAATAATCAGGCAATGCGCAGGAGGTTCATAGCTTTATTGCATGGAGGAGTCCCCCGAGCAGTTCAGGGCGTTGTCTTATATAGGGAGGTTCTTCCGGGCTGCCATCCTAACCCGCCCCGAGGGCGAGGCCTACCACCCGATTGGATCCAGCCCACCCGACCAATCCCGTGGGCTCACAACTCCTCTATGGGAGCCGTGTCTCCCTCGGATTGGTGGGCTGCCACTCCCGGGGAGGCCCCTATCTGCCCAGGCGCCTAGGACCGACCCCCGTCAGTCATTCAGTGATATATGCGACTTTCAAGATTTCATGTTGAGAAAAAGACCAGATCTGTATTTAAAAATTTGATTTCCTAAGACAAGAATCAAGAGAAGCCTGAAACAGTAAACAGAAAAGAAAAATCATAAAAGATTCTCTAAAGCTGAACTGTTTACATTACTACATGGAAAGAAAATATTTTTAACTTGAATTTTTTCTCAGTATTTGGGTAGTTGGAGAGATTGTATATACATACACATGCATACACATAGATAGACAGAGAGTACAGGGTATGTTATATCAGAAGAGATGATATCCATACACACACAAAAAATAAAATAAAATAAAAATTAAGGGGTGAGGGAGGAAAATACCAGAAGAGAAAGGGAGAAATGGAAAGTTGGAATTCGAAGTATTATAAAAAAATGTTGAGAATTTTTATTGCATATAATCAGAAAATAAGAACTACAGGGATAGGGGTATGGAAATTCATCTTGCCCTGCAAGAAAAGAGAGAAGATGGGGATAGGAGAGGGGTGGGGTGTGATGGAGGGGAGGCTACATTGAGGGAAGGAGTCATCAAAATGCAAGGTTTTAGGAAGCAGGGGGAGGGGAGTGATGGGGAGAAAAATTGGACATGTTACAAAGTGACGTAAAAGCAATTAGTATTAAAACAATAGACTGAATTAATTACTGAGAATAAATCAATGACATCTTTAGTCTGGAGAAAAGAATTTCAGTCTACATTTCCAAGAGGAAGGTAACCTTGGGTAAAATTTGGCATTGATGGAAAAGTCAAAGTTTTAATGATAAATTAGATTTTATGATTGCCATTTAATCAGGAACTAGAACATGTATAGAAAGACATGTAAGCCATGTAAGACTTGCCTCAAAAGATGTTCCTTAGCCAAAGTGAAACTATAATCATATTTGAAACCTGGTTATTGGAACTTGCCATTTTTAGATGCTATAGGACTATTAAGTGACTGCTCTTCTGAGTCTAACCCAAGGTATGGGAAGCAAGAAAGGCAATCTGAGCTTCCAATACATGAGGCCAGTAAGCTGATGAGATGCTGGTATGAACTGCATAGGTGATCTCAAGGGAAGCGTGGGAGAGTGGCTGTTCAGCATGGGCTGAGGTGGGATTCTCCTGACTCAATTTCCCCACTGACACCTGGCAGACTTTAAGCCTGACTGAATGCAAGTGGACAATCTAATCCTGCCTGGAACTGACATGAAGTTGGGGAGATATTGTATCCCTGCAATGTCCTTACTATTGGTGGCAATTTCCTATAGCCAAAAGGTTTGTAAGCTTAATACCAGATCTATTCAATTGGGTAGGGGAACATCCGAGGTTGTCTAAAATTAAGCTATTAGGCATAGGACTTTAGACCAACAACAATAACTTAGGGTCCTTTAATTCTGTAATACTGTGGAGACAATTAGGTCAAGAGCTTGTGAAGTTAGCAACGTAAATATTATCTGTGTCTCAGTTGGTTAATGTTTTTTAAAAAAATTATTTTGTAGTCTATATTGTAAACGCTTTAAAAAGATGTATCACCTAACCAAAAGTTTGAATTGTTTTATCTGTTATAAACTGTGTTAAAAATAAATAAAAAAATAAAAGAAATGTGATTATTAGTTTATGAGAACATGTGAGATCCTTAGCCTTTATTTCTCAGTTTGTTTTACCAAGAAATGAAAGTCAGTTTAATGTTGAACAACATATTAACTAATGGAATTTTAGAAACTGATACCTGGTTATATTAAGATATTTTGAATGATAATTTAGAAATGAGATCTCAGACTTGGAGATATGCAGGTCATCTAGGTCTATTCAAAATATAAATCCTCTATACATCTCTTACAAACTAGCCAGCTTCCCTTTCCCTTCACCTAATATTTCATATTCTGCCTTCATGCTTTGCCCCAGACTCTCTTCCATGCTTAGATTGATTCCTGATCACAGCATTTTAGAACCAATAGCTTCCTTCCAGAGTCATCTAAAGTGCTACCGCCATCAACAGGTCTTCTGATCATCCCTATTTGTTAGTAATCCCCATATTAACATGTGTTCTTTGCCATATAACGCGTAAGTAATAATCTGTAAAATCTGAAAAGGTATATCCTGATATCAGATCCTCAAAGACAGGCTATTCACTTTTGTGTTTCTATCTCCAGTTTCTGGTATAGTGCTTTGAATATTCTAGTTACTTTATCAATGCTTATTGGTAGACTGATAGACTCATAAGTAGTGATCCAGGATATGCTTAAAACCTTCAATGCTGGGAAACTCATCGTCATGTGACAACTCAGTCAATTATTCAACAACCGTAATTGTTAGATTTTGTTCTTATATTGAGTTAAAGTCTACTTCCATGTGACTTTTATTTTATCAAAAGCTTTTTCTGAATTTATTGATATAATGATATGATTTTTTAACTTTTATTATTGATGTAATGTTATGTTAATAGTTTTCTTCATGTTAAACCTTATATTCATGACACAAATCCCACTTGATCATAATATATAGTCTTTGTAATATAGTGTTGCAATCTTTTAGCTAAATTTTTATTCAAGCTTTTTGCATCCATTTCATTCAGTTTGTACTCTTCCTGATTTAGCTATCAGCACATTTTTTAGAATTCCTTCTTTGGCTCTTCTTCCAAACAATTTAATTAATATTGGAATTATTTGATTGTTAAAGGTTTGGTAGAATTCACTTATAAGTTCATCCATTCTTAGTGCTTTTTGTTTTAGGAAACTCATTAATGACTTCTTCAATTTCTTATTCTTAAATAGGTTTATTTGGGTATTCTATTTCCTCTTTTGCTAATCTGAGTCATATATATTTTTGGAAATATTTTTCCAATTCACTTGAATTGTTAAATTTACTTAGGCAAAATAACTCCCTATACTTGTTTTAATTTCGTCTTTGTTAGTGTTATAGTCACTTTTTGATTAAGTTATTATCAGTTTTTTATATAAGTAATTTGGTTTTCTTCTCACATTTTTACCCAGGGATCCTAGTTCTGAATTCTGGCATAGTGATCACTGCTGAAGAATGAGCAAGACTACTTTGGTCAAGAATAGCAATACTGCAGTGCTACATGCTTCTGTTGAGCACCTTACTTCCCAGTCCCTCACAAGTCCAAACCCCACAACAATTCTCCCAAAGCTACCACTCACATGGTCCTTTCCATCTTATACCCCATTCCCAGAAGATATCTTTCTCTGGGACAGAAACTGGACTCTTAGGGAAATCAAGTTGCTCCCCTTCAGAGAGTCCCCAAATTTTTAATTTTATAATAAATTTGCAGTCATCTAGTCCAACCAAAATATCTTTCTCTAGTTCAGAAACTGGAATGAGAGTGGATAAAAAGAAAAGGACATGAACAATAAAGAGATGATAACTGAGAATTAAAGATTTAACTAGGCATTTGTGGTTGAAATGGAAATACCTACAAAGAATTGTCTCATTTTTTAAGTTGAAAAAGTCAGCCAGTATGAAGTATAGAGTTAATTGCACAGTGACTTAAATCAGAGATTCAATGCTTGTACTTTTAGCCCAGCAGAGTGACTATTACCTCTCTTCTAAGAGTAGCCTGATCTTCCCCTTGGAGGAGAAATTAAAGGGATTTAATGTTTATTTCTCCCTCCAACTTGTTGGGAAGCATGAAATTCTCCTAAATGAAATGTGAAAGGAGGGGATGAAATATGATGGAGGATGAGAGATGATCCTTGTCAGAATGCAACTGAGTAATCTACTCCTTAGGCAAAGTCTTTTATGTGTTAGAATTCCTTTTCATTTTCTTCTTCATAACACTCAACACGAATTCACTAAATTTTCTAGGACTACTTTGTGGATAGGGTTGTGGTAGATGCCATGAGGAATGTATTCTTTGATATTTTAATGGTTCTGTGATCTTATTGACAGTGGAGGTAGAAATACCTACAATTGTGCATATTGCAATGCATCCATAATGTTCTCATCTTCTGCCACTCCTGACTCTTCCCCTCCCTCAAGAAAATCTTCCACTGGTAATTTGGTTATCTTCTTTCTTTTTAATCAATTTAACCAAATTTAACCAATTAAACCCAATCTATTATATTGGGGGGGTTATTCATAAAAACAGGTCCTAGATTTATTTTTCAAGTCAATAGCTTTCTTACTCTCAATTTTATGGATGTCTATTTTGTTTTTCAGGATTTTTTTTATTTGATGTTTAATTAGGGATTTTTAATTGGTTCTTTTTCCAGTTTTTTTGTTGCTTACACAATTTATTGATCTGCTCTTTCTCTATTTTATCAATTTGAAGATATAAATCTTTGCCCAAATGTTCCTTGACTAGACCCCATAAATTTTGGTGTGCTGTCTCATTCTTGTCATTCTCATTAATGAATCATTTATTGTTTCCTTCTTTGTTCTTTGATCAACTCATTTTTATGATTAGATTATTTAGTTTCCAATTAACTTTTGATTGGTGTTTTTGTGGACTTTTATTGATGCAACTTTATTGTATTACTACTATATGAAAAGGATGTATTAAATATGTCTGTGAGGTTGTGAAGTGTTGAGTTTGTCCATGCTCTGATAGATAATTAGGTTTTGTGAAGGTGCCATATACATCTGAGGAAAAGGCATATTCCTTTCTATTCCCATTCAGTTTCATCCCCATGTCTCTCATAGCTAACTTTCTAAAATTCTATTCACATCTTTAAACTTCTTTTTTGTTTACCTTGAGGTTAGATTTATTTAATTGTGAGAGAGGAAACTTCAGGTCCACCATGAGGAAAATTTTACCATCTATTTCTTCCTATAACTCATTTAACATTTCCTTTAAGAATTTGGATGCTATACCATTTGGTGCATATGTGATTAATATTGATATTATTTCATTATCTGTGTTACTTTTAAACATGTTACAATTATCCTATCAATCTCTTTTACATATATATATATGTATATATATATATATATATTTGCTTTTGCTTTGTCTGAGATCATAACTGCTACTCATTGAGGGATTTGATTTTTTAACTTCAACTGAAGCATAATAGATACTGATCCAGTCCTTTGATTTACTCTGTATGTCTCTCTGTTTCAAAGACATTTCTTATTAAGTTCTGTTTTTTCATCCATTTTGCTACGAACTTCTATTTGATGGGTGAGTTTATCCCATTAATGGTTCACAGTCTTAGTTCACAGTTCACATGATTACTAACTATGAATTTCTCTCCCTTCTATTTTTATCCCTGCTGAAAGAATGAAGGGAAATAGACAACTAATGAGTATAACATTGAATATGAATGAGATGAACTTCTCCTTAAAGCAGAATTAGATGAGAATCAGACAATATGTTGTAGACAAAAGACACACTTAAAAATGAGAGACACACATAGATTAAAATAAAGAGCTGGAGCAGAATTTATCAGGCTTCATTGTATGCAAGAAAAGCAAGGCTGGCAATTATGATTTCAGACAAAGTTAAAGCTAAAATCAATTTTATTAAAAGACATAGGGAAATGACAATGTTTAAAAGGTAACATAGATAATGAAGTAATATCCATACTAAACCTTTATGCAGTAAATACTATTGTACCCAAATTTTTAAAGAAAAGTTAATGAATTACAAATGGTAATAGCAAAATTGTAATCGTGGGGGGCTTCAACCTTCTCCTCCCAAAACTAGATAGGTCTAGCCAAAGACTAAGTAAAAAAGAAGCCAAGGAGGTGAAAAGAATCTTAGATAAGCTGAATATGATCAATATCTAGAGAGATCTGCATGGGAATATAAAGGAATATATCTTTTTCTCCACAACACATGGTACATTTACAAAAATTGAACACATATTAGGGCACAAAAATTTCATACTACATAAATTACAAAAATTTTAGTTGCAGAAAGGCAAAAATATTGAACATATTCTTTTCAGATCATAATGCAACAAAAAATTACAGTTAATAAGAGACCATGGAAACAAAGATTAACAATTAATTGAAGGCTGAAATAATCTAATCTTAAAAATGAAGGGATTAAAGAACAAGCCTTAAAAACAGTAAATCATTTTGTTGAGGAGAATACTAATAATGAGACACATGCCAAAACCTGTGGGTCATAGCAAAAGCAGCAATGTGAGGAAAATTTATACCTCTAAATGCTCATGTCAATAAAATTGAGAAAGACAGATCAATAATTTTAAAATTGATAAAGTGCAGATCAATGATTTGGCTATGCAATTGAAGAAATTAGAAAAAAACAAGTCAAAAATCCTCAATTAAATGCCAAGTTGGAAATCCTAAAAATCAAAGAGGAAGTTTTAAAAATTGAATGTAAGAAAGCCACTAAATTAAAGAATAAAATGAGGAGTTTGTTTTATGGGGAAAAAAACACTAAAAGAGATAAACTATTGTTAACCTTATGAAAGACTCACTGAGAGAAGAAAATCAAATTAATAGTATCAAAAAAGAAAAAGGTAAACATACCACTAATGACAATGAATTCAATACAATTATTACTAGTTACTTTGCCCAATTATATGCCAATAAATTTAACAATTTAAGTGAAATAGAAGAATATTTGTAAAAATATAAACCACCAAAAAATATAAACTACTTCGATTAACAGAAATGGAAATAAAATGTTTAAATAAGGCTGTTTTAGAAAAATATATTGAACAGGCAATGAATGGGCTTCTTAAGGAAAAAGCATCAAAATCAGTTGGATTTACAGCTGAATTCTACCAAATACTTAAAGATCAACTAATTTCAATATTAAAAAAAAATTATTTGGAATAATGGGCAAAGAAGGGGTCCCATCAAGCTCCTTCTATGAAACAAATACAATGTTGATATCGAAATCAGGAAGACCAATAGCAGAAAAAGAAAATTATACACCAATTTCACTAATGAGTATGAATGCAAAAATCCCAAATAAAATCTTAGCTGGCAAATTAAAATAATATATCTCAAAGATTATACATTGTGACCAAGTAGGATTTAGATCACAGTGGCAGGGATAGTTTAACACTAGGGAAAATATTTGCACAATTGCTTATATCAGTAATAAAACTAACAAAATCATATAATTATAACAACAGATACCAAAACCTTTTGACAAAATATAACAATAATTCCAATTAAAACCACTCAAAAGCATAAGTATAAAGCTATTTTCTGTTAAATGACAGGAAAAATCTCTTTTAAAACATCGGCAAGCATTATTTGTAGTGGGGATAAACTAGTAGTCTTCTAAAGAAGAGAAAGAGAGAAAAAAAGATGCCCATTATCACCAATATTATTCAATATTGCCTTAGAAATGCTAACAATAGAAATATGAGAAGAAAAAGAAATTGAAGGAATCAGAATGGGCAATGAAGTAATAAAACTATATTTTTTGCAAATGATATGTTTGAAAAATTCTAGAGATTCAACTAAAAAGCTATTTGAAATAATAATTTTAACAAAATAATTAGACATAAAATATACCCACATAGATCATCAGCATATATCACTAACAAAATTCCATAAGAGATAGTAAGAAATACCCCCATTTAAAGTAACAAAAGATAGCATTAAATACCTGAGATTGTACTCACCAAGACAAAACCAGGAACTACATAAACATAATTATAAAACATTTTTTATACAAATAAAGTCAGATTTACATATTTTTACACATTAATTTTTGATAGTTAGGCATAGTCATTAAAATAGAAAAGGCAATTCTATCTACTTAAATCTATTCAATGTTATACCAAATATATTACCAAAAAATTATTTATTGAGCTAGAAAAAATAATGAAATTCATTTAGAAGCTCAAACATTCAAGATTATCAAAGGAATTAATGAAAAACAACGTAAAGGAAGAAGGTTTAGCAGTACCAGAGCTGAAACTGCATTATAAGGTGGTAATTATCAAAGTGATCTGGTAACAGCTAAAATTGTATGAAATATTACCTCAAGTTATCAATAAAAAGAGGAATATAAATAGCTTAAAATTGCTGAATGCCATGGAATTATATTGAACAAACAGCACCAGAGAAGAGTTCAGAAAATTTGTCTTCATTCATTAGTAGCACAAGTACAGCATTATAGTTTAAGAATTCTCCCAGTACTATCCAGCAAGATTGAGATATTGATAGACTTCCCTAAACACTCTTCGCCCAAACCCCTTGCCACTTTGTTGCAAAGATAACAATTGGTAGGGGTAGAAGCAAGTTATAACCAAAAATGAAGTTCAGAAGTTTCAAACACACAGTCCATAGGGCTTCTGTGGCCCCACAACACTTCAGAATGCATCTAGAATTAGGTTAAAGTATAACTGAGAAATATTTAATAAAATACATAAAAATACAATAAATATATTTAATATTACATTTAAAAACTAACTCAATTAGCATCCCATAGGAATGTTTATGTATTGAATTCATGGACCCCGTTTCAATTTTAGTTTGATAGCATGGATATAGGTAATTTACATGCATGAATATAAAATGACACAAAAAACCTGTATCCTAAACACAATCCTCCAGATACAGTCTATTCATGAGGAAATATAATGGTGCTATAACGTTACACATGTTGAACACTGTTTAACAGTAATCAATTTGAAGATAGTTTTTTATTGGTTTTTATGTGAGTTGATCTTCCTATGTGCCTCCCAAAGACGACTACCTCTGCTCATTCTTGAGAATACTTTGTATTAGTCTCTGTCCCCTACAGTCCAATACAGAATATTCAAAGGGTATGGTACTGCCATACGAACTAAGGTCACAAACAAAGGTCACACAGCTAGTGAGTCTTCCAAATGTTATGTCCTCCAAATTACCATCATTCCACACAAGTATCTAGAGGGGTAAATGTATCATGTCCACATCTTGCACCTCAGACATATGACGGGAGTACAATATGTAACCACCCCATGTATGATTGCAGAGCAATATAAACATGTATTATTGCCTTCTAATACTAGTCAAAAGAGGCCAGTTATTCCAGGAGGTTAAAGACTGAGATTAGAAGAGATAGACAATATTACACTCATTGACAGGAGAGAGGATCAGGTCCTGCACAATGGTGTCCTGTTGGCTACATTCCTGAACGCCTTCTTCACATCTTTGTTCCTCAGGCTATATATGAGGGGATTAAGCATAGGGTTTATCACAGAATAGAGCACAGATATCATCTTCCCTAGTTCCTGTGAAGACTTAGGTGTCATATAGGTGGTGATTGCTGACCCATAAAATAGGATGACCACAATGAGGTGGGAGCCACAGGTGGAGAAGGCCTTCAGTCTCCCAGAGACTGTCTTCATCCTGACCACAGACACTATGATGAACATATATGAGATCAAGATCAAGAGCAAAGGTGTAACGATAATCACTACACCTACAAAGAAAATGACCATCTCTGTTCTGTGAATATCTGCAGAAGCCAAAGCCAAAAGAGATGGGGCCTCACAGAAGAAATGAGGAATCTGATTGTCTCCATGGTAAGGGAGGCTAAATATGAATGTACTGTCCACTGCAGATGCAACAAGGCCACTAGACCAGCACCCTATGGCGAAAAGGCCACACACCTTCCATGTCATGACGAGGGAATAGTGCATGGGATCACAGATTGCCAAGTAACGATCATAGGACATCACACCTAATAAAACACACACTGTACTTCCAAAGAACAGAAAGAGAAGAACTTGAGCTGCACAGCCTGTGAAAGAAATTGATTTCTTGCTAGACAGCATGTGGATTAGAGTTTGGGGAACAGTGGTGGTTGAGAAGCAGAAGTCAGACAGAGATAAATTACACAGGAAGAAATACATGGGTGTATGGAGCTGTGAGTCAAACACAACCAAGGATGTGAGGAGGAGGTTTCCAAGTAGTGTGCCCAAGTAGACTGCCAGGAACAATATGAAGAGTAGCCGCTGAGTCTGTGGGTCATCAGAAAGTCCTAAGAGGAAGAATTCTGTCACCCAGGTCTGGTTGGTCTGGTTCATATTCCCTTTGTTTCTTTATAGAAGAGTCAAGATGTATAGGGTGTCAAGATGT
Organism: Notamacropus eugenii; assembly: GCF_028372415.1. Classification (NCBI taxonomy): domain Eukaryota; kingdom Metazoa; phylum Chordata; class Mammalia; order Diprotodontia; family Macropodidae; genus Notamacropus; species Notamacropus eugenii. The sequence continues at coordinate 451,791,867 of NC_092872.1, read as the reverse complement.
AGCCTAAAAAATCATAGGACCTTGGTTTGGGAAGAACCCTAAAAGTTACCTGTATGTTCATCCTTCATTGCCAAAGAAGACCATGTCATCAGAGAAATAATGACATGACTTGCACTTGACTTTGGTTTTTTGAGTGAGGGAGGACTGTGCAGGTCACCAACCTCACTTCCCCTCTACAACCATCTGAATCCAGTGACCAGATATTCATCAGGATGACTGGAGATGACCCAGGATGAGGCAATTGGGGTTAAGTGACTTGCCAAAGGTCACACAGCTAGTGAGTGTCACATATCTAGGTGAGATTTGAACTCAGATCCTCCTGACTCCTGCACTGGTGCTCTATCCACTGCACCATCTAGCTGCCCCAAAAGTTATCTAGTGCAGCCTTCAATCATCAATAACTGCATTGCTGTGTGGTCACTTTTCAATATCCATTGAAATCAACGCCCTATATCACAAGGAACATTTTCTGTGTTGGAGACAGTGCTGTTAAAAAATATATGCTTTCCAAAATAGAGCTGAAATCTTCCACCCAGTACTGTCAGTCCTGCTAATACTCACAAGTATGTCCTAAAAAATACCAAACCATACAAAAATCACACAATGAAAAGCATGGATCTTGTCGAGGGGAAATAGGGTTAGGGCTACAACACTCAAAGCTTTCACCAGTGATATAAAAAAAGGAAACTAATAAAAACAATTGCATAGTTTAAAACAACAGTATCATAAAATAAGCTAACAATGGCATATACATATTAAATGATCAGAATGTATAAATAGTACAATTTATAATCCCAGTTTTTGTTTCTGCAGATTCCTATGTAGCCTGGGTCCAATAGGTCAGCAAATTTGAATTTAGGGGCTGAGGGTCATTGATAGGAACATGAGAGGACTAGGGCAAAACATGTAGGTGAGGGTCAGTCCTTTATAATCCACCGATCTTCCTGCACCAGAATATATACAATTAATATGGCACTTTACCTAGAAGTTTGCCTGAAAAAGACCTGGAATTTGCTAGCTGAAGTGTGTGTCAGTATGTTCTTTTCAAGTTATTTTGAAGTGGTTCATTTTTCTGTGTACTTGATGAACTTGTGCATGAACAAATTAGAAATTCTCAAATTGGTCCCTAATATAATACTTTGGAATAAAAGTTATTTTCAAAGCAGTGTTTTAGGAGAAAGGACTATACTGCAAGTTCCATGCATTGATCTCTATTTCATCCTCTAAAGCAACAAAAACTAAATCCAAATCATTAATCCGGAGGTCAAGAACTCAACACAATAATCTGTGTGTAGTCTAGCTATCACATAATTCAATATATTTTTGACTCATTTGATCATCAATGATACATTTAACTTACTACAGTCTATTATTCTGTTAGTTTTGTTTACCTTCAGTTGATTCATTCACATTGAGCTTGTAACTAAACTCAATATTGAGTAATGAGTTCCCTCTCCCATGAACTTTCTCCCATTGATGCTAAGGTGAATCTTACTGATTCTGTACTTTTGTAGATTTTTAAAAAATTCCTTAAAGGATAAGGCTTTGTATTTATCCTTGCTAATGTTCTCCTTGTATCATGTTATTATCTTTTCCTCTATAAGAATTCAGTGGTCTAGAGGGAAACCTAATGAACCAAAGTACGATTAGCTTACTATTATCTTTTTACTTAAAGACAAAACTTAAAGAAATAGTTGGCTTGGAGAAGGTAGAACTGGTTAGACAATTACTCCTATTTTCCTGGACAAAAATTTGTCCTCTGACAGAGTAGGCTATTTTACTGAAAGAGTGATACTTCATAGAGTTCCTCTTTGGGTCTGATAGAAAATGCCAGAACATTTAGGAAAATACTTAGGTGATCTTAAGAGAAACTACACATGTTGGAAGACATTTTCTTATAAAGATAATCATCACCTACCAAATTTGGCACCAAATTTTGACCCTAACAAAACTCTTACCTCAATTGGTATGCATGTTCCAGCTCAAAATAGTAGTAGCATCATGAGTTGAAAACCCTCAAGAAAAACAGAAATTTGTCAAAAGGTGTGAAGTCTTCTATTTGGGAAATAAACCTTTTGTTTCAATTAGCTGTATAAGAGAAAGAATCTTATCTTGCACAGTGATGAGAAAGGTTTATAAAGTTTCTATTAAATTCCTATTAAAGAGAGATAGTATAATGTAGAGGATAGAGAGCTGTCCTCAGTATCAGAAAGACCAGAATTCAAATCATGGCACTACGGCATACTGACTCTGGGCAGAACATTTCAGTTCAATACCCCCAGGGAGTTCTCTAAGAAAGACTGTGTTTTAGAGAACCTGTCAATCTGCATTGCTATATGAATTTCCTTGGCTAGAGTTTCCTATACAGATGAATTTACATATTCAGTCTTCAAACAAAAGACAAAATGTGGGCAGATGGATGAAGTACTAATCACATTTTAGGGAATCCCCTATACTACATAGAAGATGTAGTTCTATTGGAAATTGAAAGGATAGGTCCATAAAATATGACTATAATATTTTGTTCCCACTTAAAATGGTTAGCTGACAAATTTATGGATGTGATCTATTATATATCATCTTTATTTGGTTTTCTCTGGTCATTTTTAACAATAACCTTTTATCCATCCATCACCTCAGATTTTCTATAGAAAAATGCCATATAAAGAAAAAAATCTGGCTTAGTCTCCATTTCTGTTCAGTCAGTGATCTAAGAATGATTGTAATCTTTTAAAAATTCAAAATTTAAATTGTTTTACATTTTAAATTATATTTTAAAAATTGTCAAATTACCTTCATCAAAATATCAAAGAAACATACATGAACATCAACTGAAAGCTCTATTTTAAGGTTTCTGGGTTACAGAGAACATAAGAAAATCCTTTTAATTATTACTTTTTGCATTGTTCTGTATCACCATGAAAAAATTAAAGAATTCCTCCTCCTTCTGTCCAGTATTCAAATATTTGACAATAGCTATCCTGTCCTTCCCAGTTCTAAGTCTTCTCTGCTCTCTAAGTTTTCAAAGAGTTTTCAATCTGTTCTCATGTGTAAGGCTACAACCCTCCCCATCCCCACCAAATTGGCTGCCATCTTCTGAACATGTTTCTCTTAGTCAATGTTATTCCTCAGAAGTGTGTACAAGTGAACTGTACAAGATGCTCATGAATTGATCAGACCAAAGATGGACCTGGAAGAATATAATCTCTCTTTCTTTGTCCACTACCACACAACATTTGCCCAGTAGAAATAGTTACTATGTACTATGTATTCAAAATTCCTTGGGATACTCATAAGTATGTTAGGAGAAACTTTTCAAACTCCTTCTCAATGCTTGTAACAATCAAGTTAATAATATCTGAAAACACTTGCTATTGGTAAAGCTCAAATGGATTCCTGTTGTTGGGGAAGTGGTGTAAGGAAAGGAGAATATTAGAACAGACAAATCCCTAAAATTTGATCTCTTTTGCCCACCTACTTTTTAGAGGACATAAATAATCAGAAGTCCTCAAAGGGAATTCTCAGGTTTCACTATGACAAGTTCTGAGTTATTTGATAAGAATGAATTAACAGGTGCTAGATTAAAATATTGAGGAAATGGGTCCCTCAGTATCTTACCCCCAAGTCATGAAAGTGTGTACTTATACAATGTTCAAAAGCCACACCTACATTAAGGAAAGTCATTCTTTCATACAAGTCATCACCCCAACCTCACTGCATGACATTTTCTGAGGATGTAGATCTGATGATTGGAGAAACAGATCAAACAGGGAAGTCTCCTGTGTGGAGTTATTTCCAAAGGAAACCATTGGCAAATCAGACATGGTTGACAAGGAATATTGAAACAGAGACAAAGATATGGAAATTCTAAATCCAAATCTATTAAAAGAAAACAACCCACATCTAAGTATGCGTCTTTAAAAGTAACCCTTTAGTATTCTACCCTTATCTATCTATAAGCTCACATTCTTACCTGAAAGACAGAAAACACTAAGAAAGGATCTCATATTCAGAAAGATACTCCAAATATGAATAGATGCATGCAAATAGAATAATTATAAATAAATATAATAATAGAACAGAATAATAATAGAATAGACACATGAAAAATAGCTGCTAGGTTTTGGAGATGGAAACTTCCAGTAACAAATAACTAAAGCATTGAGTTTTCATCCAATCTTTGTTCCTTGACAGGAACAGGGTTTGGAGGAGAAGGGGAAGAGTGATAAAGCGAATTAAATCCTTCCTTCCCCCAAACAAGTATCCTTAGTGGTTCTGAGGACTTACTTTTCAAACAAGGTTTGTTTCGATGAGGACAAAGCTAGTTACATAGTCTGTAGTGTGGAGATGGTCTCTGGAGCATCATGCTCCAGAGGATAGATCAAGAAGTGAATGTTTCTTCTCGATGCAGTTCTCTCTCAGGTGAAAAAGAAGAAGTAGGATACATTTCAAGTATTTAAAATGTAAATCTTTAACTCCAAAATTTCAGTCTACTCTTTTCTCCCATTCTGCTGTCCTCTTCAGTAACTCTGGTAATTATATCAATGGATGATTGAGTGTCCAGTTGTGGAGACCATTCATTTTTTGACATGCAATAAGAAATGAGATTATTACCTGAGGAGAATGTGTGAGATACTTAGACTTTACTTCTACATTTGTTTTACCAAGAAAAAGTATCAGTTTAATGTCCAACAACATATTAATTAATGGAATGTTATGACTTGATGCCTGGTTATATTAAGATATTTTGAATGATAACTTAGAAATATGCTCTCAACTTGGAGACACATAGGTCATCCAGATATAATCAAAATATCAATCCTCTCTACAACTCCTACAAACTAACCTGCGTCCCTTTCCCTTCACCTAATATTTCATATTCTGTCTTCATACATTGGCACAGACTCTCCTCCATGTTTAGAATGATTCCCCTTCACAACATTTTAGAATCGCTAGCTCCTTTTAAGAGTCAAGTAAAATGCTACCTCCATCACGAGGCCTTCTGATCATCCCTATTTGTTAATAATCCCTATGTTAACTTGTATTTTTTGCCATATATCCCATAAGTAATTTTCTGTAAAATCTGATCCTGCTGGTATAATGTCAGATTCTCAAGGACAAGCTACTCACATGTCCATTTCTATCTCCAATTCCTAGTATTGTGCTTTGAATATTCTAGTAACTTTATAAATGCTTATTAATAGACTGTTTGACTCATAAGTAGTGATCCAGGATATGCTTGAAAACCTTCAATGGTGGGAAACTCATCATGTCATGTGACAACTCAGTTAATTATTGAGCAGCTGTAATTATTAGATTTTGTTCTTATATTGAGTTAAAGTCTGCTTCTGTGTGACTTTTACTTTATCAAAAGCTTTTTCTACATCTATTGACATAATCATATGATTCTTTAACTTTTACTAATGATGTAATCAGTTATGGTAATAGTTTTCCTCATGTTAAACCATCCCTACATTCATGGAATAAATTCCACTTGATCATAATGTATAATCTTTGTAATACATTGTTGTAATCTTTTAACTAGTTTTTATTTAAGCTTTTGCATCCAAATTCATTAATGAAATTGGTCTATAATTTTCTTTCTCAGTTTTTACTCTTCTTGATTTAATTATCAGCACCATTTTTTTATTTTCAGATTTATTTTTTCATTTTTATTTATTTTTATTTGTTTTTTTAATGTTCTACAATCACTACCAAAAAACTTATATTTTTACCACCCTGCCTACCCCCTACTACTCACCTACCTCCCCAAGATGCCATACAATTCTATATGTGATCTACATATACTTTCCTATTCAATACATTTTCACTATAATAATGCTGTATAGATGAACTAAAATAAATGGAAGAAGTCATATAACAAATCAAAACATAATACACACACACACACACACACACAAACAAACAAGATCTGCTACATTCTGCAAATGAATTCCATAGTTCTTTCTCTGAGTGTGGAAGGCATTTTGCCTTAGAAAACCATTGGGAATTATTATTATTATTTTTAAGTTCTTGCGTTATTACGAAGTTCCAAGTCTAGCATAAAAAACTCTCGCACACTGTGGTCGCTGCTGTGCACAAAGTTCTCCTGGTTCTGCTTCTTTAGCTCAGCATCAGATCATAAAAGTCCTTCCAGGCCTCTCTGAAGTCTTCTTGTTCATAATTTCTTCATATTTGTTACAACTTTTTTTTTCGCTCTTCTTCCAAACAATTTATTTACACTGGAATTAATTGATCTTTAGAGGTTTGATAGAATTTACTTGTAAATTCATCTGATCCCAGTATTTTTTTTTCCTTAGGAAGGTCATTAATGACCTGTTCAATTTCTTATTCCAAAATAGGTCTGTTTAGATATTTTCTTTCCTCTTCTGCTAATCTGAGTCATTTATAATTTGTTGTAAATATTTTTCATTTCATTTATATTGTTAAATTTACTGTTATTTAATTAGGCAAAATAATTGCTTATACTTGCTTTAATTTTATATTTGTTAGTGTTATTGTCACCCTTATCATTTTTTGATACAGGTAATTTGGTTTTCTTCTTGCTTTTTAATCCAGCAGTACTAGTTCTGCATTCTGGCTTAGTGATCACTACCTCAGAATGAACAGGACTTATTTTGGTTTAGAATAGCAATACTGCTGTGCTACATGTTTCTTTTAAGCACCTTACCTCACAGTCCCTCACAAGCTCACACCCCTTGACAATTCTCCCAAAGCTACCACTCACAGGGTCTTTTTCAATCTCATATCTCATTACCAGAAAATATCTTTCTCCAGAACAGAAACTAGACTGTCAGGAAAATCAAGTTGCTTCCTTTCAGAGAGTCCTCAAATTTTTAATTTTATGATAAATTGGCAGGCATCTAGTCCAAGTCATATCAGAAAGGAACTCCAAGTGGTCATTCAATCTCTTCTTGAAAGCCAATTATCAAGTATGGTTTAGTGGGAAAAGCTTGTGGGAGGAATGAGATTGTGTAAAAAAAAAGACTTTAATTAAGAGATGATAATTTAGAAATAAAAATTTAACTAGGCACTTATGGTTGACATGGAAATACCTATAAGGAATTGTCTTATTGTTTAAGTTGAAAAACTCAACCAGTATGGAGTGTAGAGTTAATTGCATAGTGACTTAAACCAAAGATTCAACGTTTGTGTTTTTAACCCAGCTGAATAACTATTATCTCTCTTCTAAGGGTAGCCTGGTTTTCCTCTTAGAGGAGAAATTGAAGAGATTTAATGTCTACTTCTCCCTCCAACTTGTTGGGAAGCATGAAATGCTCCTAAATGAAAAGTGAGAGGAGAAGGGTGGAGGATGAGAGATGATCCTGGTCAAAATGCAACTGAGTATTCTGCTCCTTAGATATCATCTTTTATGTGCTAGAATTCCCTTTCATTTTCTTCTCAATACCACTCAACATGAATTCACCAAATTTTCTTGGGCAACTTTGTGGAGAGGGATGTGTAGATGCCATGAGAAATATTTTCTTTGACATTTCAGTGGTTCTTTGATCTCATTGACAGGGAAGGTGGGAATACCTATTATTTTGCATATTGTGCATCCATAATGTTCTCATCTTCTGTCACTCTTGACTTTTCCCTCCCCACATAAGAAATCTTCCATTAAGGAAAATTTTGATGTTGGAGGTATATTCAATGTGAAAGGGGGCTCCTTCAGACCTCTGGACTTATGTGGACACCAATGCAGTTATCAGGTTTTCCATTATTTTTCCTATGTTTTCACTACATAATTGACTCATTTCTTTTTCTGACCATATAATTCTTCAATGACACACTTTATAATGGTGATTCTCTATATTCTGTCACTAGTTCTTTTTTTTCAACATACTCATGTCCACCATGGGCAAAATGGTTCCTAATAATTGTTTTAATTTCATCTATATTGGTGGTGGTCATCCTTTCTTTTTTTGATTACAGTAATTTGGTTTTCTTCTTTCTTTTTAATCAAATTAACCAATGTTTTAACTATTTTAGTGGGGATGTTTATTCTTAAAAACAGATCCTAGATTTGTTTCTCAGTTCAATAGGTTCCTTATTTTCAATTTAATTAATCTCTAGTTTATTTTTCAGTTTTTTGTTTGATGTTTAATTGGGGATTTTTAATTGGTTCTTTTTCAAGGTTTTTTAATTGCTTGCCCAATTTATTGATCTGCTCTTTCTCTATTTTATTTATTTGGAGATATAAATCTTTGCCCAAGTATGCTTTGACCATATCCCATAATTTATGGTACGTTGTCTCATTCTTGTCATTCTCATTAATGAATCATTTATTGTTTCCTTCATTTGTTCTTTGACCCACTCATTTTTATGATTAGATTATCTAGTTTCTAATTAATTTTTATGTATGTTTCTGTGGCCTTTTATTGATGCAATTTTATTGCATTACTGTCAGAAAAGAATGTATTAAATATTCCTGAGAGGTTATGAGTTTGTGAGATTCTTAATGCTCTGATAGATTATTACTTTTTGTGAAGTGCCATATACATCTGAGAAAAGGCATATTCCTTTCTATTCCCATTCAGTTTCATCCAGATGTCTATCATATCTAACATCCTAAAATTCTATTCATCTCTTTAACTTTTTTTGTTTACTTTTCTGTTATTTTTGTGTAATTCTGAGAGGGAAAAGTTCAGGTGCACCAACATTTCCTTTAAGAATTTGAATGCTACAAAAAGCTGATCAAAGTAGGGGCGATCCAAGGCTGTGATGGTGAAGGCTTTCGAGGACTCCTCCTGACCTGGGTTGATTTTCTCCTGCTCTGCCTCGGTTCTGCTTCTCCCTCTCCCCAGAATCCCGCTGCTGCCGCCGCTTCCCCCATACCCATCCAAACCCAGCCTACCATGGAGAAGACCAAGATGATCCAGAAGGCCAAGCTGGCCAGGCACACCAATCTTTATGACGACATGGCCACCTGCGTGAAGGTGGTGACCAAGCAAGGGGCCGAGCTCTCCAACAAGGAGCACAACCCACTCTCAGTGGCCTACAAGAACATGGTCGGAGGACAAAGGTCAGCCTGGAGGGACATTTCCAGCATCAAGCAGAAAACCGACACCACCGACAAGAAGATGCAGCTGGTCAAGGACTTCCGGGAGAAACTGGAGTGTGAACTGAGATTCATTTGCACCACCGTCCTGGAATTGTTGGACAAGTTTTTAATAGCTAATGCGACTCATCCAGAGAGCAAGGTCTTCTATCTGAAAATGAAAGGAGACTAATTCTGGTACCTTGCTGAAGTAGCGTGTGGCGATGACCAAAAACAAGCAATAGATAATTCCCAAGGAGCTTATAAAGAAGCCTTTGACATCAGCAAGAAAGAGATGCAACCTACACATCCAATTCGCCTGGGGCTAGCTCTTAACTTTTCTGTATTTTACTATGAGATCCTTAATAACTCAGAGCTTGCCTGCACATTGGCTAAGATGGCTTTTGATGAGGCTGTTGCAGAATTTAATACACTGAAAGAAGACTCCTACATAAGACAGTACCCTTATCATGCAGTTGCTTAGAGACAACCTAACATTATGGACGTCAGACAGTGCGGGAGAAGAATACGATGCTGCAGAAGGTGCAGAAAATTAAAATTCATACAGGGTGTCATCTTCCTTTCTCTCAAGAAACCTTTTTACATGTCTCCATTTCTTATAGCTCCACTTGGATTTCCTATAGCAAACAGAACCCATTCATGTGTATGGAAATCAATCATTTACAGTCTTTTCATTCTGCAGCTTTGGGAAAACTCCATTCCTTGATTTGTGTTTGTCCTGGCCTTCCTGGTATGCGGTTACTGCTATAGAAAAGTATTAATAGCTTCATTTTATATAAACATAAGTAACTTCCAAACACTTATGTAGAGGATTAAAGTGTATCTGGTATTTAAAAATCTAAACCAGTTCTGCAAGTGACTGTGTTTTGTATTATAGTGAAGATATGAAAATGTAGTTAAATATAACTCAAGTGTTTTACACAGCTTTCCCCACCACCTATCCCCCATATTCCCACCCTATTTTTCAGGGTTTTCCTTTCACCAAACAACTTTCACATGCTCTTATATGTGCCTTTTAAGGAGGAATCTTGGAAGTATTGCCTCAAATGGAAACAAGGTTGGCATTTTAGAGTTAGGGATCACAAACTGAAATATGCCTACTGTAAAATAAGTCCTGTGACAGCACGAAGTTTTCTTACTCTCAGTTGCTGCTGTTTCATTTGACAATGTCCTCGTCTCAATAAAAGTTCACTCACACTCCTGCCTTTGTAGTTCTGGTGTCTGCTTTACTATGTAGTAGAAGTAGCATGTAACTACCATAATACAAATGTTGCTTTTTAGCAAATTATAGTTCAGGTCATTTCTTAACACACTAGACTGGGGGGAACCATTGGAAATATATGAGTCCAGGCCTAACATTTTTAGTAGTTTCTCATGCAGATTTGTGCACATGTGAGAGGGTGTCACCTTTGCCCAGTGATTGTTACTTAGAAAGTTTGGACCACTATTGTGTGTTGCTAATCATTGATTGTAGTCCCCAAAAAACCTTGTGAAAATGTTATGCCCTGTATAACAGCAAAGTAACATAAAATAAAATTACATTTTATAAACCAAAAAATAAAAAATAAAAAGAATTTGGATGCTATACCATTTGGTGCATATGTGATTAGTATTAGTATTACTTCACTATCTGTGGTACATTTAAACATGATATAGTTTCCCTTTTTATCTCTTTTAATTAGATTTTTATTTGCTTTTGCTTTGTTTGAGATCATGATTGCTACCCATTTTGGCTTTGGTTTGTTTTTTTTAACTTCAGCTGAAGCATAATAGATACTGATCCAGTCATTTGTTTTTACTCTGCATTTCTCTCTGTTTCAAGGGTGCTTTCTATAAACAACATACTATTGAGTTCTGGTTTTTTTCCATTTTGCTACCAACTTCTATTTGATGGGTGAGTTCATCCCATTCATAGTTCATAGTCTTAGTTCACAGTTCACATGATAACTAACTGTGTATTTCCCTCCCTCCTATTTTTTGTCCCTGCTCAAAGGATGGAGAGAAAGACACAACCACTGATTATAACATTGAATGTGAATGAGATGAACCCCCCCTTAAAGCAGAAGTAGACCAGAATCAGACAATATGTTGTAGACAAGAAACATACTTAAAAATGAGAGACACACATAGATTAAAATAAAGGGCTGGAGCAGAATTTATTAGACTTCAGTGGATGCAAGAAAAGCAGGGTTAGTAATCATGATCTCAGACAAAGTTAAAGCTAAAATGGGTTTTATTAAAGACAAAGTCAGGGAAACTACATGATGTTAAAAGGTACCAGAGATAATAAAGTAATGTCCATACTAAACGTATATGCACTAAATGTTATAATATCCAAATTTTAAAGGAAAAGTTAATGAATTATAAATGGAAATAGCAAAACTATAATAGTGGGGGGCTTCAACCTTCCCCTCTCAGAACTACATAAGTCTAACCAAAGGATAAATTTTTAAAAAAGAAGTCAAGGAGGTGAAAAGAATCTTAGTCAAGCTGAACATGATCGATAGAGAGAGAAAACTGAATGGGAATAGAAAGGAATATATCTTTTTCGGCACAATACATGGTACCTTTACAAAAATTGACTATATATTTGGGCACAAAAATATTATAGTTAAATGCAGAAAACAAAATATTGAATGCATTCTTTTCAGATAATAATGCAACAAGAAATTACATTTCATAAGAGACAACAGAAACACAGATTAACAATTAATAGGCAGCTGAAATAACCTAATTTTAAAAATGAATGGGTTAAAGGACAAGCCTTAAAAACAAAAAATCATTTTATTGACAAGAACACTAATAATGAAACAACATGCTAAAACCTATAGGCCGCAGCAAAAGCAGTAATCAGAGAAAATTTATATCTCTAAATGCTCATGACAATAAAATTGAGAAAGATGGATCAATAATTTTAAAATTGAGAAAGAGTAGATCAATGATTTGGTTATGCAATTAAAGAAACTTGAAAAAAAGCAAGTAAAAAATCCTCAATAAAATACCAAGTTGGAAATCCTAAATATTACAGGGGAAATTTTAAAAATTGAATGTAAGAAAGCCACTAGATTAAAGAATAAAACTAGTTATTTGTTTTATGAGAAAGAAACAATAAAAAGACAAACTATTGGTTAACAAGATGAAAGAAAGAGAGAAGAAAACCAAATCAAGAGTATCAAAAAAGGAAAAGGTGAATATACCAATAATGAAAACGAAATCAACAAATTACTACTATCTATTTTGCCCAATTATATGCTGTAAGTTTAACAATTTAAGTGAAATAAAAGAATATTTGCAAAAATATAAACTGCCTAAATTGACAGAAGGGAAAATAAAATATTTAAATAAGTTTGCTTTAGAAAACAAAATTGAGCAGGCAATAAATGGGCTTCTTAAGGAAAAATCACAGAAGCTAGTTGAATTTACAGCTAAATTCTACCAACACTTAAAGATCAACTAATTCCAATTGTAAATAAATTATTTGGAATAATGGACAGAGGAGGAGTCTTTTTATGAAACAAATATACTGCTGATACTGAAATCAGGAATTTCAATAGCAGAAAAGGAAAATTATAGACCAATTTCACTAACAAATATGAATGCAAAAATCCTAAATAAAATCCTAGCTTGCAAGTTACAATAATATATCACAAAGATTATTCATTATGATCAAGTAGAATCTATATCAAAGTGGCAGGAATGATTGAACTCAAGAGAAAATAGCAGCATAATTGATTATATCAGTAATAAAAGCAACAAAATCATATGACTATAACAATAGACACAAAAAAATTTTGACAAAATATAACACTCATTCCAATTAAAAACACTCAAAACCATAGATATAAGTTAATTTTCCTTAAAATGATAAGAAAAAATATATTTAAAACCATCAGTGAGCATTATTTGTAGTGGGGAAAAACTAGTAGCTTTCTAAAGAAGATAAAAAGAGAAACAAAGATGCCCATCATCATCAATATTATTTAATATTGCCTTCGAAATGCTAACAATAGAAGTAAGAGAAGAAAAAGAAGTTGAAGGAATAAGAATGGGAAATGAGGTAATAAAACTATATTTTTGCAGATAATATACTTGAAAAATCCTAGAGATTCAACTAAAAAGCTAATTGAAATAGAAATTTTAGCAAAATAACTGTATTTAAAATATATCCACATAATTCATCAGCTTTTCTATCACCCACAAAATTCTGTAAGAGATAGTAAGAAATACCCCCATTTAAAGTAACAAAAGACAGCATTCAATACCTGGGATTATACTTGCCAAAATAAAACCAGGAATGATATGAACATAATTACAGAACACTTTTTACACAAATAAAATCAGATTTACATAATTGGACACATATTAATTGTTGATAGTAGGACAGAGTCAGTAAAATAAAAAGACAATTTGATCTAATTAGATGCATTCAATGCCATACCAGCTATATTACTAAAATAGTATTTATTGAGCTAGAAAAAATAGTAACAAAATTCATTTAGAAGCACAAATGTTCAAAAATATCAAAGGAATTAATGAAAAAAAAATAGAAAGGAGGTTTAGCCGTGCCAGAGCTTAAATTGCATTATAAGATGGTAATGATAAAAACAATCTGATATTGGCTAAAATTATATGAAATACTACCTCAAGTCATTAATAAAAAGTGGAATATAATTTATATATAGGGCATCTGTGATGCCACAACACTCCAGAATGCATCTAGAATTAGGTTAAAATATAATTGAGAAATATTTAATAAAATACATAAAAATATAATGAACATATTTAATATTACATTTTAAAACTAATTCAATAAGCATCCCATAGGAATGATTACGTATTGCATTCATGGGTCCCATTTCAATTTTAGTTTGATAGTATTGATGGAGGTTATTTATATACATAAATATTAAATGACAGAAAATCCTGTATCCAATAGAAAACACAGTCCTAAAGATATAGTCTTTTCATGAAGAAATATAATGGTGCTATAACGTTACACATGTTGAACACTGCTTAATAGTAATCATTTTCAAGCTAGTTTTTAATTGGTTTTTATGTGAGTTGATCTTCCTATCTGCCTCCCAAATATTTGACTACCTCTGCTTATTCCTAAGAATACTTACTTCATATTAGTCTCTGTTCTCTACAGTCCAATGCAGAATATTTAATGACTATGGTACTGCCATATGAACTAGACTGTCCTTATGTCTTCCAAATTACCATCATTCCACACAAGTCTCCAGAGGGGTAAATGTGTCATCTCTACATCTCTCTCTTCACGTTAGACATATTATGGGTATACAATATGTAACTACCTCATACATGATTACATAGCAATATAAACATGTATTACTGCCTTCTAATTCTAGTCATAAGAGGCCAGTTTTTCCAAGAAGTTAAAGACTAAGATTAGAAGAGATAGACAATGTTACATTCAATGACAGGTGAGACGATCAGGTCCTGCAGAATCGTGTTCTGCTGGCTGCGTTCCTGAATGCCCTCTTCACATCTTTGTTCCGCAGGCTATATATGAGGGGGTTGAGCATAGGGTTTACCACTGCATAGAACACAGATATCATCTTCCCAAGTTCCTGTGAAGATTTAGGTGTCATGTAGTTGATGATTGCTCCTCCATAAAAAAGGATGACCACAATGAGATGGGAGCCACAGGTAGAGAAAGCCTTGATTCTCCCTGAGGCTGATTTCATTTTGATGACAGAAATTATGATACACACATATGAGACCAGGATCAGGGACATAGGTGTAACTATAATCACTACACCCAGAAGGAAAATGATCAATTCTGTTCTGTGAGTGTCTGCAGATGCCAAAACCAAAAGGGCTGGGGCCTCACAGAAGAAGTGAGCAATCTGATTGTCTCCCTGGTAAGGGAGGCTAAGTATAAATGTACTATCCACTAAGGATGCAATAAGGCCACTGGACCAGCACCCTATGGCAAAAAGGCCACACATCCTCCATGTCATGACAAGGGAATAATGCATGGGATCACAGATTGCCAAGTAACGGTCATAGGACATCACACCTAATAAAGCACACTGTGTACTTCCAAGGAATAAAAAGAGAAGAACTTGAGCTGCACAACCTGTGAAAGAAATTAATTTCTGGCTAGACAACATGTGGATTAGAGTTTGGGGAACAGTGATGGTTGAGAAGCAGAGGTCAGACAAAGATAAATTACAGAGGAAAAAATACATGGGTGTATGGAGCTGTGAGTCAAATAGAACCAAGGATGTGAGGAGGAGGTTTCCAAGTATGGTGCCCAAGTAGACTGCCAGGAACAACACAAAGAGCAACTGCTTAGTCTGTGGGTCATCAGAAAGTCCTAAGAGGAAGAATTCTGTCACCCAGGTCTGGTTGGTCTGGTTCATGTTCGCTTTGCTTCTTTATAAAGGAGTCAAGAGATATTAGATGCCAAGGTGTAGCCTGGAGAATCATAGAACCTTCCTTTGGGAAGGATGTTAAAAGTTATCTAGTGCAACCTTCAGTGATTAATACCACTTTTATGTGCGGTCATTTAATATACCAGTGAAGGTAATGCCCTATGTCACAGGGAATTCATTCTATATTGGACAGCACAGAAAAAAAAGTGTTTCCCCAAATTGAGCTGAAATCTTTTAATTACCTGCAGTTGTATGCATTCATATTAAGCTTATAATTTAACCAATAACTAGTCTTCAGGTCTTTCTCCCA
The DNA here is from genome assembly GCF_028372415.1 of Notamacropus eugenii. Lineage (NCBI taxonomy): Eukaryota > Metazoa > Chordata > Mammalia > Diprotodontia > Macropodidae > Notamacropus > Notamacropus eugenii. The sequence continues at coordinate 451,776,074 of NC_092872.1, read as the reverse complement.
TGAACTTTCTCCCATTAATGCTAAGTTGAATCTTACCAATTCTGTATTTTTGCAGATCATTAAAAAATAAAGTGTGAGACTTCATGTTTAGCTTCACTAATGCTCATCTTGTATCATCTTATTGTCCCTTCCCCTGCAAGTACAGTGGCCTGTTGGAAAACAATATGAACCAGAGTATTATTATTTTTCTGCTACTTATCTACTGAAACATAAGAGAAAACTAAAAGGAATAGAACTGACTTGGAAAGGAAAGCAATGGCTAGACAATTATTCTTTTTTCTTGGACAATTATTTGGCCTCTGACTAACAGGTTTTGTTTTTTATTTTTTGTTTTTTTTAGTGGAAGAGTTAAATTGCGTAAAGTTCCTCCATGAGTCTCATAGGAAACATCAGGACATTGGGAGTATAGGAAGATGTGCTGAAGAACAACTACAAATGCTGCAAGACCTTCTCTTTTAAAGAGAATCATCCACCAGAATTTGGGCATCAAGACTGGGTTTTCAGAATACTCAGTGAGACTCTTCTCTAACTAGTATGAGTAGTCCAGCCCAATATATTAGGAACAGTATGAATTGCAAACCCTCAAGAAAAATGGAAAAGATGTTGAATTGTGTGAAGACCTCTTTCAGGAGGCAGTAGCACCCCCTATTCAAATCACCTACATAAGAGAAAGTACCCTTTCTTGCATGATAATGAGAAAAGTTTTATAAAATTCCTAATAGAGACAGGATAGTATAGAAGATAGAGAGCTGTCTTCAGCATCAAGAAGACCAGAGTTCAAATCCTGACTAATGCATACTGTCTGTGACTCTGGTTAGAAGATTTTACCTCAGCACTCCAGATAGTTCTCTAAGACTAAGTTTTAGAAAAAGTGCTAGTCTGCCTTGGAAGGGGAAGTTCTTTGCCAGGAGTTCCCTACACTCATTAAATTATAGGTTTAGTCCATAAATACAAAAGAGTGGCCAATGGATAAAGCACTAATCATATTTCAGGGATTATATATATAACATATAAACACATAAACATATAAAACATATAAAACAGAAGAGTTCCACTGGAAACTGGAAAGATAGCTCCATTAAATACACTGCCCTTATATAAGGGCCTGTTCCCATTTAAAATGCTTAACCTTGCTGGCCAATTTATGTATGTCACCATAGTCTTTGACATCCTGCTATATAGTATGTCTGAATTCTTATAGCAATAGCCTTTTATCTGTCTATCACTTTTCATCTTGTACAGCATTCTTCATTCAAATGTGGTACCTCAGAAAGGTTTTCTGTCTAATTATTTCCATTACATTTTTATTCACCCTAAGTTTCTCTCCTTGGTCTTAGATCATGTCTTAGATAAGACATCATATTCTATATTTTTCCTAAGGAGAGAATGAAATGATGGGATATGAAAATGCTTTTCAATTTCTAAGATGCTACATAAAGGAAAATGCAAGCATTGCCTAAAGTGAAATATGTCTGTCTGATGAATGCTTCATACAAACAAATGTTTGGGTGCTCTTCTTTTTCCTCTTTTCCCCCAACTATCATGATATCTTTTCTGTCACTCACTCAAAACAGCAAACAAAATGGCCTGGGCTGAGAGCACAGTCTGATGGTCAGTGTAGGGAATCACGTGTCTTCCCAAGACTTCCTTTTGAACTCTAGACAAATTCCACAGTTGCCAATTTTCTTCTGAAATTCACTATCACATATCAATTTCAAAACAAGCAACCTTGCTTACAAATATAATGAGCACATGTTCTTGTGAAGTCATTTCCCCTTTCCTATCCAATCAAACAGTTATCCCATCTCTCTCTCTCTCTCTCTCTCTCTCTCTCTCTCTCTCTCTCTCTCTCTCTCTCTCTCTCTCTGTCTCTCAGTCTCTCTCTCTCTCTGTCTCTCTCTCCCCCCCTTCTCTCTCCTTTCTCCCGTTCCTCTTCCTCCTCCTCCTCTCCTCTCTCCTCCTCCTCCCTGTTTGTTTTCCTGTCCATTTTCTCTTCTCTTTCACCTTTCCTTCTTACTTTCTTCTTGCTTTCTCTTCATCCTCCTCTCTATACCAATCTCTCATTCCAAATTCTATCTCGGATCCAAAACTAATCTCCCATAAGCTTATGAGAAATAGAGGGATTTTTGTGGTATCCAGGAAAAAGAAAGCTATGACATTTTGAAACAAAATTAGGAAGAGAAATTCCATCAATATCTAACTCACTTGAAAGTTCCAAAAAAATCCTTTCTAAAGTTTCAAAAACATTGTATATATGTATATGTATGTATGTATATATGTATATGTATATATATTTCCCCATTCTATTCTTATTCAAACAGCATTTTCTCTAGCACTAATATTCAAGGGAAAAGATAAATTATTATCTAATTTTAATGTGTTGTATGGATTTATTAGTCTTAATGATTTCATTATACATGTCTTATACTGAAAAAAAGGCTTTTGTAAGTACCTAAGTATAACATTTTTATATTACTTTTGGTACTAAACATAATAATAATTTGGTTTGAATAATAATAGATTATTTCTGACATTAAGTACCAAGTAGAATATTATTTTTATTGGACCGTGACCTCTGAATGACATATGACTAACTTTTTTTGAATTTATTTAATAAAGCATATTTATGAATAGAAATCTTCTTTAATAGCTGGTGTCACCAAGTTCTAGATGCCATTAATGATATTGATGGATATACCACTTGAAGTGTGGTAGCGAGAAGTCCTCTAGGGAGAAATCATGAAGAGTGAAATGAATTAATGAGATGGACAGAGTGTCAAAACCATGTATATAACTGCATTAAGAGAAGAAACCTTCTATGGACTCTGACACACTAATAGTGATTGAAAATTCTACTTTTCATAACCAGGTACAATCCAGAGCTCAATTTGGAAATATTCTATGAAAGGTAGATATTATTCAGGAATATTTAAAAGTAACACATGACCTTTACTCATAAATATTCTACTGTTCAAAATACTTTAATCAAATTGCACCTCTAATTTTTAAAGCACAATGAGGTTCAACTATTTAAGCTTCTCATCACATTATAAAAAGATAAATGGGATAAGAAATTTATAGGAAAAGGGTCAGAGAGTAAAAAGTCCAGGGACTCCATTCTGACTCTTGCTTACAATTACCCCTCCATACTTCAGTTCTCACTATCTTCTCTCCCCATTTATTCATATGACCAACTTGACCATACCTTCTTCAGATTCAGGGATCCATAGGATTCAAAATGATGTGTCAAGGAGAAAGCAAGCCCCTAACTTGTCCTATCTCTTTGCAGAGATATGAAGAGGCATTACGTAGAGTAAATATCTGATATTTAATAATCTTAGAATGGGGTGTAACCTCAGGGTTCCTCTAGTTCAATCCATAATTAAATAGAAATAATCTACATCCTCTCCAAAAAAGGCTCAGTGACATCCAATGATGTCTCAGTCCCTCCCTCCCCAGGTAATTTATTCTACATTTGGATAGTTCTAATTGGTAGAGAGTTTTTCTATATCCTTAACAGAAATCCTGTTCTCTGTAACTTTCACTCCTTATTTTTAGTTCAGGTTTTGGGACTGAAGGAAAAAATTCCTAATCCCACTTCCATGTTAAAAATCCTAATTCCTCTTCCACATTAAAATCCTTAACAACATCAGTTATTTCCAACTGGACTTGAAGTCTTCTCTGAATTTAAAGCATCACCAAACTCCTAAAGTGGTCCACAAATGGAATGGCTACAAGCCTCCCAGTCCTCATCATCCTGGCTGTCATCCTCTGGGCATGTTCTAGCTCATTATTTCCCTAAATTGTGGTACCTAAAACAGTACATATTACATGAAATGATCAGACCAAAGAATAGATCTACACGAAATTATTCACCTTTGCCCCACTGATGCCTACCCTCTCCCCACCAGGAACAATGACTCTCCAGAAATCTTTGTTGATAGCCACAAAATATCCTGAGAAACTTTACAAATTGATGGTGAAAATTAGCATGTCTATGGCATTCCCCAAATCTACCAGGCTAACAATCCTATCAGAAATAGAAACCAAGTGAACCTGTCATTATTTGTTATTGATGAAAGTCTATTAGTTTTTACTTATCATTGCTAATTTTTAAAGTGCTTAAAACCCACCATGCTAATAATATCTGAAAGCTCTTGTTACTGGTAGAGTTCCAAAAGATACCTGTTGATAGAGAAGTGTCTTCAGGAAAAGCAACTATAAGAGTAGCCCTTTCCCTATGATTTGGCCTTTTTCATCTTCCAACTACTTAAAGACATAAACAATCCAAAGCCCTCAAAGAACATTCTCAGAATTCACCATGACAGGATTTGAGTTCCTTGACCTGGAAAAACTTATGGGTTCTAAATGAAAACATAAGGTTCTAGAGGGAATAGAGGATTATAGTTCTGACCACTGGGTAATGTGAAAGAATTGACATTTCACTGAAATAACAGATTCTGCTCTGATGCACTACACTGGGAGATTGCCAGTAGATATTAACTAACCTGCTAAGGCTACTTTGGGTGTTTGGGTCCCAGAATAGTGACAGGATTCTTTTCTGGCTTTTGTAAATTATCATGAGACACCACAATTCTATAATTTTCTGTCACTCTCTAAGGATGTGAGTGCTAGGGAGATGCTAACCCAGGTTTCGCTGAGTCTCTTCCTAGATACAAGCTTGTTCCTGTAAACACGTATCAGAGCTCCAATGGATCTCTCAGCTTGCCCACCACTCATGTCAGTAGAGAGACACAAGAATTTAGAAATCATTGTTGTTTAACGATGTTCTTGAACCATCTCTGATCTTTCTAATTTGTCCTTCACATCATTGTCAAATTGATATACCTTAAGACAAGCCTGAACATATCATTTGACATGTTTCTCATTAACAGTCAATTTAGAGTATCTCAGGGACATTCACTGCTCTACAACTTGAAATTTATAGTTAAGCAAAACCATTTTTCTTATTCTTTACACTTGGCGCTCATCTCTCCACTCCACCTTTTACGCAGACTAACTCCAGTGCCAGGGATGTACTTCCTCCTTTGCTCCACCATGTGGAATGCATAGAAGCCTTCACATCTTAGCTCAAATATCACCTTTTACATGAAACCTTCTTTAAACCCATGCAGGGGGTAGGCCCCCTTCCCAAATACCCATAATCACATTGCAGTTGTGCTTTCACTTTTGAGCATACTTACCTGGATGCATGTTATTTCTCTAGAAAGATAGTATATGTGTTTCTTGAAGACAGAGACTTTAGTAGATTTACTTGCCTCAGTGTGGAATTCGTTTGTCTCCAATCCATAACCAAAGGAAATGCAAGTTTAATAATGCATAGATGTTGAAATGAACATAGTGTTTGAAGAGTGATAGCTAATCTCAAAGAAGTAAATTTTGGTCACCTAGAGGGGACTGCTTTAAAGGTCATGCTGCTGCCCAAACACATTTGCCTTAGAGAAATTCATTATTTGGTATAACTCATGTCCAAATTCACTGCAGACTAATTCCTGAGGACTTAGTGCTTATGATGGGAGAAAGAGGTCCAGTAGCAAAATCTTCTGGGTGGAGGTATTTCCAAAGGAAAACACTGGGCAATCAGATATGGTGAACAAGGGATATTGAAACAAAAGGATGAAGACAGAATCCAAATCCACTCAAAAAATCCCAGATCTTAATTCTGCAATTTTTGGTAACCCATTAATTTTCCCCTTTTCTATATATAAACTCATTTTCTCACCTGGAAGACAGAAAACACTAGTAATGCATCTCATAGCCAGGAAAGATACTCCAAATATGAAAAGTAGAATAGATGCATGGGAAGTAGCTGTTAGGTTAGAGAGATGAAAACATCAGGTAACATACTAAAAAGGAGAGTTCTCATCCAATTTTTGTTCCTTGCCAGAAGCAGGAATTGAAAGAGAAAGGGAAGAGGGATGAAAGTAGATTAAATCCTTCCTTCCCACAAACATATCTTGGTGGTTCACAGGAATTGCTTTCAAACAAAAGCTGTTTTCATGAGGATAAATCTAGTAAAAATGGTCTGTAGTGTGAGGATACTGTACATACTCTCTGGAGTATCTCCCACACTCTGGGGGATTCCTAAGTCATTAGGATCTGGGAGTGAATGTTTCTTTGTCATGTAGCTCTCTCTCAGGTGGACACAAGAAGTATTCTTTAGTGCAAGTAATTAGAATCTAAATCTTCTGCTCCAAACTCTCAATCCATTCTTTTCTCCAAGTCTCATATTCTGTTTGGCAATTTAGATAGTTGCTTCAATGTATGATTGAGTGCCCAGATGTGGGGCCTATTCTTTTGGGGAGGGGAGCATGATAAAAGTAATGTAATTATTAGCTTATGAGAAAAGCATTTGAGATACTTAGCTTAAATTTCTAGGTTTGTTTTATCAAGAAATAAATGTCAGTTTATTGTCCAAAAATCATATTACTTTATGGGATATTATAATCTGGATGTCTGGTTATATTAAGATATTTTGAATCATGAGTTAGAAATGAAGCATCTCAGACTCGGAGCCATGTAGGTCAACTAGACCAAATCATCCTGTCTACATGTTTTACAAACCAGTCTGCTTCCTTTTCCTGTCATTTAATATTTCATATTCTACCTTAATGCATTTGCACAGACTCTTCTCCATGCTTAAAATGATTGCTCATCACAATATTTTGGAATCACTAGTTCACTTCCAGCATCAACTAAAGTGCTATGTCTATCAAGAGGTCTTCCTGATCATCCGTATTTGTCAATAATACCCATATTATTTGTATTTTGAGGGATAGAAGGAAAGATTGGACTCTGATAGAAAAATTGTTCCCTTTCTCAGAATCCCAAAACTTTAAAGTTTTAAGACACTTCAGCAGTCATCTAGTCCAACTTTTACCTGAAAGGAATTTCCACTGTAACTTAACTATCAAGTCATCATTCATTCTCAGTTTGAAAACTAATTATCAGGTAATGGTTCAATAAGAAGAACTTGTAGAAGGAGTAATATTGGCTAAAAATTAAGGGATAATGATTTGAGAATTAAAGAATTAATTGTTAACAGATGAAATGGAAATACATGTTTTTTTTAAGTTGAAAATCTCAGCGAGCATGGAGTCTAGAAGTAGTTGCATAGTGACAAATCAAGGGTGAAATGTTCTTATTTCTAGCCCAGCTAAGTGTCTATCATTTCTGTTGTAAAGGTAGACAGATCTTCCTCTTGGAAGAAAAATTGAAGGGATTTGTTGTCTACTTCTGCCTCGGGGTTGTTGTCTTTTTTTTGCTATAGCCCACCTTCGATGGCTTCTCCATACTACTCAGCACACATTCACCAAGTTGTCCAGGGTTACTATGTGGATAAGTGTGTGGTAGATGACATGAGGGATATTTACTTTTGTATTCCAATGGTTCTGTGATTTCATCGATGGGGGGACGGCAGACTATGAATATTGCAAAACGTTCATACCATCTCATCTTCTGCCACTCTTGACTATATCCTCTCCAAAACTCTTCCATTAAGGAAGGGGTTGGTGAAAGAAGGAACTTCCTTCTGATCTCTCAGCATTGTGTGGATACCAATGTAGTCATCGGGCTTTCCATCAGTTATCCCTTTTTTCACTACATTACTGACATTTCTTGTTCTGACCATAGAACTCTATAATGGTATGCTCTCTAATGCTGCTCCTTTTCGTTTTTTCATTGGTACTATTTTTCAACGTACTCATATTTCCCATTTTCTTCTTCATTGACCTTTGGGAGGCCGGGAATATCAAACCTTTAAAGACTGTGTTATTCCAGGACTGGTAGTCATACAGTATTATTTGAAATATATTGGTGTTAAGAAGACGGGGCTTTAATACAAGAAGAAATTTGAGATTACTGAAAGCATTACAGTTTCTCAAATTAAAATCAACCCACTCTTTTCTTATTTAATTCTGAGTCCCAGCTACACATTGTCCATCTGCAATGCGAGGTATGCATTCTGATGCACTGTAATGATCCTTTAGTATAAATGGATTTTGGACTGTCAATCCTAATGTTGGTCATATTTTGGACAATAAACATTCTTCAATTGCTTGAATTGTCCTGTTTGAATAGTTACACCAGACGTTTTGGGTGATTAAAGATCACATTTAGAAGGGATGTTTTACTCTGAGATGTGATCAAGGCAGCAAAATGGCAAAATTATTAGACATAGGTATTATATTAACTAAAATATTTAGGAAATGGAAAAAAATAACACTGTATTAGACATAGAAGTTGCAAAGTAGATGTGGGATTTGTAGAATCTATCATACAACCAACAGTTTCTGGAGGACCACAATTAATATCAAATACATTTTTATTTAGGTTCTGTGTCAGATATCGTCTATGATGTGAAAGGCGTACATTTCCATTTTTTTATCTCATTTCATCAAAGGACTGGCAATCACAATTTTATTTGGTGCTATGTCTGTCAAGGAGCAGAAGGAAGCTAATGACTTTAAGAAGAATCAAAAAAATTCAAAATAAAACCAAAAGAATGAAAAAATAGAACACAATGTAAAATATCTCACTGGAAAAACAACAGACCTAGACAATAGATACAGGACAGACAATTTAACGATTATTGGACTACTTGAAAACTATGATCAAAAAAAAAGTGTAGACATCATCTTCAAGAAATTATCAAGGAAAACTGCCTTGATATTCTAGAACCAGAGGGTAAAATAGACATTGAAAGAATCTACCAATCATCTCCTGAAAGAGATTCCAAAAGGAAAATTCCTAGGAATAGTGTAGCTGAATTCCAGAGCTCCCAGGTCAAGAACAAAATATTGCAAGCAGCCAGAAAGAAACAATTCAGGTATTGTGAAAACTCAATCAGGATAACACAAGATCTAGCAGCTTCTACATTAAAGGATCAGAGGGCTTGGAATATGATATTCCAGAGGTCAAAGGAGCTAGGATTAAAACCAAGAATTGCCTTCCCAGCAAAACTGAGCATAATACTTCAGGAGAAGAAAAATGGTCATTCAATGAAATAGAGGAGTTTCAAGCATTCTTGATGAAAAGATCAGAGATGAATAGAAAATTTGACTTTTAAATACAAGAATCAAGAGAAGCATGAGAAGGCAAACAGGAACGAAAAATTATAAAGGACTTGCTAATGTTGAACTGTTCATATTGCTACATGGAAAGATAATATTTGTAACTCTTGAGAGTTTTCTCAGTATTACGGTACTTTGAGGGATTATGTATATATAGACAGAGGACACAGGGTGAGTTGAATATGAAGGGATGATATCTAAACAAGAGGTGAGAGAGGAATATATTGGAAGGAGAAAGGGAGAGATAGAATGAGGTAAATTATCTCTCACATAAAAGAGGCAAGAAAAAGCTTTCTCAATGGAGGGGAAGAGGGGAGAGGTAAGAGGGAAAGAGCAAACCTTACTCTCATTGGATTTGGCTTAAGGAGATAATAACATGCACACTCAATATGGTATGAAAATCTATCTTACCCAACAGGAAAGTAGGTGGGAAGTGGATAAGCAGGAGTCGGGGGATGATAGAAAGGAAGGCAAATAGAAGGAGGCAGTAATTAGAAGTAAACACTTTTGAGGAAAGACAGGGACAAAACAGAGAATAGAATAGATGGAGGTCGGGATAGGATGGAGGGGACTATAGTTAGTCTTTTACAAAATGATTGCTATGGAAGTGTTTTGTATGACTACACTTGTATAACTTATATCAAATTGCTTGGCTTCTCAGTAGGGATGGATGAGGAGTGAGGAAGGGAGAGATGTTGGAAGTCAAAGCTTTAAAAATGAATGTTAAAACTTGTTTTTACATGTCGTTGGAAAAATAAAACATACAGGAAATGGGGTATAGAAATCTACCTTACCCTATAATAAAATAGTGGGGAAGAGAATAAGAGAAGGGAGGGGTGTGATAGAAGAGAGCTCAGATTGGGGAAAAGGGTAATCAGAATTCGCACTGTTGTTGGGTGGGAGGAGGGAAGAGATGGGGAGAAAATTTATGATTCAGAAACTTATAGAAGTGAATGTTGAAAACTAAAAACAAATTAATTAAATTTTAAAAAAAGAATGTTTGCATTATATTTGTCTCTGTTCCCTAAAGTACAGTACAGGATATTCAATGGCTGTGATAATGCCATACTAATTAGACAATTTCCCAAGTCCTCCAAAATGACATGATTCCATTCAGTCTTCCAGAGGGCTTAAATTTGTCATATCTACATATCTCCCTTCAACTCAGACATATGACAAATATAGAATACGGAATCATGTTATGGATAATTAAATAGTGATACAAGTATATGTTCACTAATACAGGTCAAGAGAAGACAGTTCTTCCAGGAGGCTGAAGAAAAATGATTGGATATAATTCAATGATGGGTTAGAGAATCATGTTCTGCAGATTGATCTCCTGTTGGCTGCATTCTTGAATGCCCTCTTTACATCCTTGTTTCTCAGGCTGTATATGAGGGGATTGAGCATAGGATTTATCACTGCATAGAACACAGATATCATTTTCCCTAGTTCCTTGGCAGACTTAGGTGTCATGTAGTTGATGATTGCTGATCCATAAAAAAGGATGACCACAATGAGATGGGAGCCACATGTAGAGAAGGCCTTCAGTCTCCCAGAGACTGTCCTCATCCTGACCACAGACACCACAATACATACGTGTGAAACCATGATCACAGACACAGGTGCAAGAAGAATCACCACACCCATCAAGAAAACAACCATCTCTGAACTGTGTGTGTCTGCAGATGCCACATTCAGAAGTGCTGGAGGCTCACAAATAAAATGAGCAATTTTATTGTCTCCTTGGTAAGGGAGGCTTAATGTAAATGTGGTATCCACCAGGGATGCAACAATGCCACTGAACCAGCAACCTAAAGCCAAGAGGCCACACACCTTCCACGTCATGATGAGGGAATAGTGCATAGGGTCACAGATTGCCAAGTACCTGTCATAAGACATCACACCTAATAAAGAACACTCTGTAGATCCAAAGAATAGGATGAAAAGAAGTTGAACTGCACAGCCTGTGAAAGAAATTAATTTCCTTCTAGATAATATGTGGATTATGGTTTGGGGGACAGTGGTAGTTGAGAAGCAGAGGTCAACCAGAGATAAATTACATAGGAAAAAATACATGGGTGTATGGAGCTGTGAGTCAAGAAGAACTAAGGATATGAGGAGCAGGTTTCCAAGTATGGTACCCATGTAGACTGCCAGGAACAACACAAAGAGTAGCTGCTGAGTCTGAGGGTCGTCAGTAAGTCCCAAGAGGAAGAACTCTGTCACCCAGGTCTGGTTGGTCTGTATCATATTATTTATGCTCCTTTGTAATCTATTAAAGAGATATATAATGTAGGCATGTAACCTAGAGAATCGTAGAATCTTAGTTTGGGAAGGATGTTAAATCTTATCTAGTGTAACCTTCAACCCTCAATAGCTACCTTGATGTGTGATCATTGAACATCTCCATTGAAAATGGTGACTCATATCACAAAGAATATATTCCATTTTCAGACAAAACTGTTAGAAAATTAATTAATTTTTAAACTGGTCTCCCACTTACGTAATTTCTATGCTTTAATGTTATTTCTTCTAAAGCAGGAAAGAAAAAATCTCAGTCACTCTACAACACTCATATTTAAAGAAAACTTTCAGCTCCCCTCCAAAAAAGAAATCTTCTCTAGACTAAATACTTCCTGTTCCTCCAACCTTCTTAAAATGAGATTTCTACTCATTCTGGTCACCTACCTCCAAATGTGCTTCATTTTGTTAATGTTCTTTCAAAATATTGAGTCAAGCAACGAGTGCAGCTGTCTATAAGTGGTCTGGCTGTCACAGAGTTCAATATATCTTTGAGTTTCTCTGAGAATAATTGAAACTATATCTTATTTAATATACTTTAAAATTATATTGGTTTTCATTACAATTAGTTGACTCATTCATCTTGAGCTTTTAACTAAATTCAATGATGAAAGTTTTGAGGTCTTTCTCTGATGAATTAATGCTAAAATAAATGTCATCCATTATGTATTTACACAGATAATTAAAACAAACTAACGTGTAGGACTTCATATTTACCCTTGCTACTCTGCATCTTGTATCATCTTGTTATTTCTTCCTGACAAGAGTACAAAGGCATTTGGGAAAACAACAAAAACCAAAAAGTCATTACCTTATTAGTGCCAGGTAACTGAAAAAGAAAAGAATACAAAAACTAATCAAATTGGCTTAGAGGGGATAGCAAAGGCTGGACAATTATTCTTATTTTCTTTGAAAATAACTGGATCTCTGACTAACGAGCTGTATACAGCTCTTCGCTGGGCTCAGGAGACATCCACAGCACATTTTGAGGAATAGTGAGATGCTCTTAAGACAACTAGAAATGCTGGAAGACTTTTATAAGGAGAATTATCACACATCGGAATTCAGCACCAAGTTTGGACTCTCATAATTGTAAGACTCTCATCTCATCTGGTAATCATGATTCAGCTCAATGTATTAGGAGCACCATGAACTGTAAACTCTCATGAAAAATTGGAAAAGGTGTGAAACAGGTGTCAAACTTCCAGTTTAAAATGCCTGTATAATAGACAGAATCCAATCTTGTACAGTAATGAGATTTTATAAAATTCTTAATATAGGTGGAAAATATGGCGTAGAAGATGAAGAGCTGTATTCAGCCTCAGGAAGACTAGATTTCAAATCCTGACTCTAATGCATACTGTCTGTGTGACCCTGGACAGATTTCACCTCAGCACCCCAGATGGTGCTCTAAGACTAAGTTTTGGAGAAAGTGTCAATCTGCCTTGGAATAGGAAGTTCTTTTCCAGGAATTGCCTATCCTCATTAAATTAGAGGTTCAGTTCATAAAGAAAAGAAAAAGAATGGCCAAATGAACAAAGCACTATTCATATTTCAGGGAATACAAAATAAAGTTCCATTATAATTTGGAAAGATCTTGATTAAATATGCTGCCTTAACATAAGGATCTGTTCCCACTTAAAATTTTTAGCCTTGCCAGCCAACTTGTGTATGTATCCATAGTCTTTATCTTCCTGCTACATCCTATGTTTGAAATCTTTTAGCCATAGGTTCTAATCCAACTGTCTCCTTTTATCTTATACAACATTCCACATCCATATGAGGTACCAAAGAGAGGCTTTTCATCTAATTATTTCCATCATATTTTTACCTATTCTAAGTTTCCCTCCTTTGTTTTAGATCTTGTCTTATATTAAGACACATGTATTCTACACTTTCCCTAAGAAGCTAAAGGAATGATGGAAAAGAAAATACTTTTGACTTTCTAAAGAGCTACACAAAGGTAAATGCAGGTATTGCCTAAAGTGAAGAATATCCAGCTGACAAATGCTTCTCACAAACAAATGTCTGGCTATTCTTTTCTCCCCCCAACTATGCTAACTTTCCTGTCATTTGTTCAAAATAGACACCAAAATGCCATGGACCAAGAGCACAGTCTGATGGCCGGAGTCAAGAATCATATCACTTCCCAAGACTTCCTTTTGGACTCTATGCAAATTCCACAATTTCTTCTTTTCTTCTGAATTGACTATTACATATCAGTTAATTTCAAGGCAGGCAGCCTTGTTTACAAATAAAGTGAGCAAATGTTCTCATGAAATGTTTTCCCCTTTCTCTTTAATCAAACTCTTGAAAGTTCCAAGAATATTCCTTCAAAAGTTTCACTAACATCTTTGTCTATTTTCCCATCTTCTTCTAATTCAATTTGCATTTTCTCCAGCACTAATATTCAAGGGAAAAGAAAATTTGCTATCTGATTTTAACATGTTATATATATTTATCATTTGTTGCAGTGATTTCTGCTATATTTCATCATACATATCTTTCATTTAATTAATAAACTTTTGTAAGTACCTAAGTATAATATCATAGTATTCTTATGACTAAGTGTAATAATAATAAATTATACTTGATATTAAGTTCCAATTATTATAATGAGGTCTGAAATACAAATGATTAACTTCCCAGTGAATGTATGTAATACATCATGTTTATGAATAGGGATCTACTTGAATAGCAAATGTCACCAAGTTTTAGATGGTGCTAATGAAATCGACGGATATACCACATGAAGTGGGCTAGTGAGAAGTTCTCTAGGCAGAATTCATGAAAAGTGAAATGAATTCATAATATGGTTAAAGTTGGAACTGCCAAGACTATATTTAACTGCCTTAAAAGAAGTCTTTCAAGGACTCTGGCACACTAATAGTTAAAGAAAATTTTATTGCTTATAACCAGCTACACTAGGAGATTAGTTTGGCAATATTCTATTAAAGGTAGGTATTATTCATGAGTATTTTAAAGTAATACCTGATCTTTCTTCACAAATATTGTACCTGTGGAAATAATTCAATCGTTGTACCTCTAATTAAGTAATTATTACAACTTAATGAGGTTATTTAAACTTCTTGCCACATTATAAAAAGTAAAGGTAAATAGGATGGAGCTTGCGTAGGGAAAATACCTGGGAGTTAGAGGAGTAGGTTTTTCATTTTGACTCTTCCTTAGAATTATTCCCTCCATACCTCTGCTCTCACCATCTTTACTCCCCATTTATTCATATCACCAACATGACCATATTTTGTTAAGATTCAGTGCTCCATATGATCTGAAATGATGGATGAGGTGAAAGCAAGCTCCCAATTTGTCCTGTCTCTCTGCTGGAATGTGAAGAAGTGTTTTCCAGAGCAAATACCAAGTACCAAAGAATCTCGGAAAGGCTTGAAAGTTCAGAGCTCATCTAGTCCAATCCATCCCAGTGTAGAAATACTCTCTACAACATCGCCAAAAATGTCTCAGTGAAATCCAATGATATCTCAATCACTCTCTTCTAAGATAATTCATTCCACCTTAGGACAATTCTAATTAGTTAAAAAAAAGTTTTTCTCTTCTTTACTACCCAATTACATATAAAGACAATTTTAAAATTCATTTTTTCTCCATTCCTCCCTCACGTCTCTCCTCCCTAAGATGTCAATTTGACATAGTTTATATATGTGCAATCATATAAAATAATGTTTTTTCTTTTTATTAATAGAAGTCTGTTTCTCTGCCACTTTCACCAATTACTTTTAGATCTGGCTTCTAGAGTTAAGAAAAATACTCCTAATTCCACTTCAACATTCAAATCCTAATCCTTCTTTCACATTCAAATCCTTAGCAACAGTTATCATTTTCTCCTGATCTCAAGGTGTTCTCTGCATTTTAAGTATTACCAATTTCTTAAAGCACTTGACAAATGGTATGGCTGCAAGGCTTCCAGTCCCCATCATCCTGAGTGCCATCCTCTGGGCATGCTTTAGTTCATTATGTTCCTAACTTGTGGTACCTAAAACTGTACACATTACCGACCAAGGAACAGACCTATAGGAAACTATTCTCCCTTGCTCTATCCACTGCTGTCTATCATCTACCCACCAGAAACAGTGACTCTCCAGAAATCTTTGTTGATATCCACAAAAATGTCCTGAGAAACTTTACAAATCCATGGATGAAAATTAGCATGTGTAAGGCATTCCCCAAATCTACCAGTCTAACAATCCCTGTCCAAAATAGAAATCAAGTAAATCTGTCATTATTTGTTCTTCATGAAACTCTATTAGTTTTTAGTTATCATTGATAATCTTATGTGCTTTCAATCTATCACTCTAATAATAACTGAAAGCACTAGTTCCTGGGAGAGCGTCAATAGATTTCTATCAATGGAGATGTATCTTTGGAAAATGCACCTTTCAGAGTAGCCCTTTCCCTATGATTTGGCTTCTTTTTCACCCCCCAACCCTTTTAAGGACATAAATAATCCAAAGTCCTCAAAGGATATTCTTGAATTCACCATGACAGGTTTTCCTTTCCTTGACAAGGAAAAGCTTGTGAATTCTACTTGAAAAATTGAGGCCTTGAGGGAGTAGAGGACTAAGGTTCTGAGAGATGAGTAATATGAAAGAGTTGGCATTTCATTGAAACATCAGCTTCTGCTCTGATTCACTGTGTTGGGTGATTGTCAGTAGATGCTAACTAGCCTGATGAGGTGTACTACTTTGGATATTTGGGTCCCAGAATGGTGGCAAGATTCTCTTCTGACTATTGTAAGCTAGACAAGTTAGACAACACACCTATGTCATTTTCTATTATTCTCAAGGGATATGGGTGCTAGGGAGATGTTAACCCAGGTGTCCTTGAGTCTCTTCTCAAGGAAAGTTTGTTGCAACAAATGCATTATATGAAGGGTCCAACGTGTCTTTCATCTTGTCCATTGTGCATATCAACAGAGCCATAGGGTGGAAAGGTGTGATCCCAAAGTAAGGTATGAGAGTTCAGAAACCAGGGCTATATTTCTTGGTTTCCTTGCCTTGTCTCTGTCCTTTCCTATTTGTCCTTTACAATGCTGTCAAAGCAATATTCCTAGAGCATCAGGCTCATCATGTTGTCTGCTTGATAAATTCCAGTGGCTCCCTCAAATAATCATTCCTGCGTGTCTCATTTGAAACCAGTTTCTAACCTTTCGGAGATTTATTTTACATTGCTCTCCCAATTCTAAAATTATGGTAAAGCTAAATTGAACAGTTCATCTTGTTAATATTTTCACAGGGCACTCATTTCCCCACTCCCACTTTTGCACAGATTTTCTCCAGTGCTAGGAGTACACTTCCTCTGATGCTGTACCTTTTGGAATTTCTAGGTGCCTTCACATCTTTGCTCAAATACTATCTCTTACATGAAACCTTTGTTGATCCCTCTTTGGGTTAGTCCCCATCCTCAAACACCCATAATCATGCTACAAGTTTTGCTCACCTTATTTGTATGCTTGTATGAAAATGTGTTATCTCTCTACATAGGAGATAGAATATATGTTTCTTGAAGACAGGGACTTTGTAACCCCAGTATCAGAAATAAATAACAGGACTTTAAGAAACATTCATTGATTGAGTGAGTGAGTGTTGGTTTGGTTTACATGCTTCCTTTGGGAATAAGACAAGCTAAAATGGATGTAGCTGAACCAAAAGTGAACTCAAAATGTCTCTTGATTCTTAGACATTCTTCCCCTCATTACTTAGCCTTTATATCCTTTTTATCATATTCCCTTTATATCCTCTTTCACTGCTCTAAACTACTATCATTTACACTATCATTTATCTATTCACTACTCATATTTTTTTCTTATATTTGCCTGATCAATATAGAATTCACTTGCTTCTAATCCAATCCAAATCTAATCAGAAAATCCCAGCTCTAACTCTGCAACTTTTAGTAACCCCTTATTATTTCCCCCTTCTATATCTAGAACCTCGCATTCTCACCTGGAAGACAGAAAACACTAGGAATACATGGGAAAGATGTTCCAAATATGGAACACAGAAGTACAGAAGTCACTCTTAGGTTGAGGAGATGGAAAGAACAGGTAACTTATACTAAAGCACAAAATTCTCATCCAATCTTTGTTCCTTGCCAAGAGCAGGCGTTGGAGGAGAAAGAGAAGAGGGATAAAGCTGATAAAATCCTTCCTTCCCACGAACAAATCTCCTTGGTGGCTCCAAGGAATTGCTTTTCAAACAAAGACTGTTTCTATAAGTACAAGCCTAGTTACATGGTCTACAGTGTGGGGATGGTCTCTGGGGCATCTCACGTACTCCCGAGGATTTCTGAGTCATTAGGACACATCAGGAAGTGAATGTTTCTTTTTGGTGTAGTTCTCTCTCAGGTGGACACAAGCAGTACTCTTTAATCTAAGTAAATAAAATGCAAATCTTTAGCTCCAAACTCTCAATCTACCCTTTTCGCCCATTTCCATATTCTGTGTTGGCAATGTAGATATTTGCATGGATGCATGATTGAATGCTCAGGTGTAGTTCTACTAATTTTTTGGCATGTGTTTCACAAATAACAACCAGGTAACACAGACTACACCAATATAAGACAGGTGGTGACAATAGTGCAGGTTCACTCTTGATCCACGCAAATAGGGAGACAGAAACAAAGTCACAATAAGGGGTTAAATAAACTTACTTTATTCTAGTCTATTCTTCTCAAAGGGAGTTGCTGATAATGGGAATACCAAGTACATACTCTGATACTTAATCACCCTTCCTGAGGGCAGGTGAGAAGGGGGGGGTCAGCTCCCCTTACATCTTGATGTGGTCAGTCGAGATAGGCACAGTATTCCAGCTTGTGCACACCCCTAAATCACCTCAAATCTCAATAGGGGCTGGTTAAGGTAGGTACATGCGTTCCTCCATGCATTACCCAAATACCATCTTCCCAAATTCAATGGGTTTCCTACTCTCTGACCAGTGCCCACTGCAACAGACAAAGAAGGCATTTTGCCAGCAATAGCCTCACAGGTTAACTTTAGTAATATTGTCTTCCAGCACAAGCATAGGAAATATTACTTAGGTCACCGCTGTATCTCATTTCACAGTCACAGTAGAAACTGTTTTTCACTAATAATTCTGGGAATTACTATCTACCACCTTGGAACTAGAGGTTGTTTTGGCCATGGATTCTTGAAACTACAACCTGAAAAGGATAACAAAATCCTCTTTACTTAGAGCATGATATGAAAAAATGCAATTTATAGCTTATGTGAAACTCATATCACATATATATTTAGGTTTATTTTCCCAAGAAATAAATGTCACTTTAGTGTCAAAAATTACATAAACTTATGGAATTTTATGGTATTGATGCTTAGTTATAGTAAGATATTTTGAATCATAAGTTAGAAGCAATTTTCATAATATTTCATATTCTGTCTTCATGCCTTTGCACAGGCCTTAAGGGTTTCTTTATGACCTTCATATTTTGGAATTGCTAGCTCCCTTCCAGCCTCAGCTTAAGTGCTACCTCCATCAAGAAGTCTGTCCTGATTGTTCTCAGTTGTTACTAGCTTTTGGTTTTTTTTGTGTGTGTGTGTGTGTTGTTTTTTTTTTTGCCACACATCCTTTAGATATTTATTGGCAAAAATCTGAGAAGTTACAAGTGTCTAGTATAGTTTCAGATCCTCAGGGAAACAGGCTACCTACATCTGTGTTTCTATCCCTAATTTCTAGTATAGCACTTTGCAAATTCTATTTACTTTATAAATGTTTATTGATTGACTGACTGATTGACAAATGGTCTATGTTTGAAGACCTTCAGTGACGGAAAACTTATCACCTTCTGTCAATTCGATTCATTTTTTAACAACTCTAATTTTTAGGAAGTTTTTGATTCTTATATTGAGCTAAAATCTACTTTGGTATATAATTTTTTACCCAGTGGTCCTAGTTCTATATTCTGGCAGAATGATCACTAGTGCAGAGGGAATGGAACTCACTTTGTTCCAGGGCAGCAACACTGCAGCGCTACGGTTTTTTTTTTGAGCACCTTACCTCACAGAGCTTCAAAGACCCATGCCCCTCAACAATACTCCCCAAGCTGCCTCCCACAAGGTCTTTTCCATCTCATACCCCATTTCTGGAACATAGCTTTTCCTTCAAAATGAGAGACTGGGATATCTGGAAGACAAACTGTTTCCTTTCACTAATCTTGACATTTTCAAGTTTAGGAAACCTCAAGAGTCATCCAGTCTAACTCTTACTTAACTTTATCAAGTGGTCATTCAGTCTCTGCTTGAAGACCAATTATCAGGTATGTTTTAGTGGGAAGGGCTCATGGGAAAAATGAGATTGAGTAAAAAGAAAAAGTCTTAAGCAATTAACAAATGATCATTGACTTTGTTTCTTTTTAACATGTATTTTTTATTTTTGATACCCAATAAATATTTAATAATTGATTTTAATATTAATGTTTTGATATCTTTTAATTTTTAATTTTAATATTGATATTAATATTTAGTATGTTTAATATTTTACTAATATTAAATTGATTTAATATTTTAATATTAAAATATAAATTAAAGCTTAATATTTAAAGTTAATATTTAATATTAAATATTAATATTTAATAATTAAAATATTTTAATTTTTAATGTTTTAATATTTACTTTCAAATTTTACATTTCAAATTCTCTTTCTCCCTCTCATATGCACTGAGAAAGCAATGTGACATTAATCATACATGTGCAATCATGCAAAACTATTTCTGTATTATCTATATTTTGAAAAAATAAAGTGATAAAAGTATACTTCAATTTGCTTTCAGAGGTCATTAATTCTCTTTCTGGAGGTAGCTAGCTTTTTTTCAGCAAGAGTCCTTCAAAATTGTTTTGGATCATTATACTGATAGGAGTAACCAAGTCCTTCATAGTCAGTCACCATTACAATATTGCTGTTACTATGTACTATCATCTCCTGGTTCTTCTTACTTCACATTGCATCATTTCAAAGAGGTCTTGCCATGTTTTTCTGAAAACATCCTGCTCATCAATTCTTATACTGTGACTATCTTGGTTGCACATCGTCATTTGCATGATGTTTCCCTCATTAGACTGTGAGATCCTTGAAAGCAGACTGCTTTGCTTTGTATTCTCTGTACTTATCGCAGTGCCTGGCACATAGTAGGTGCTTCATAAATGTTTGTAGATGTGACTTGACTTGATAAACTGACCCCTTCTCCTCCCCACACTTACTTAACCCACTGGTTAGAATTTAGTAAACTCTCAATAAATAATGAAGTCCTAATAGAGCTGTCCCCATACCCAATAGTCTAGCTTCATTTCAGGCCCACTGTAGCTGCCTAGCCCCCCTGCCAGTGTCCTAACTTCTTCATATAGCCTCACTGATCATTAGAACAACAGGTGTGTCCCCGAAACTCATAGTTTCCATAGAAACAGCAGGCATGGGAACGCAGTGATTGTCTCTACCTAGCTGCTGTCCCCAGACTCATTCCCACATATCTGAACAGGTGTGTTCTTGTATTCAATCTATGCAGTTCAATTCAAACATCATCCATCTAGCCCAACACAGGACCACAATACAATAGCTAGACAATTGGAGGGCAGCATAGCCAAAATGTTTAACCCCCAAATCATAGCTGGAACCCCTTCTCCATTACCTAACCCCTCAACAAACTCCTCATCCCTTTTTAATATTAATCATATTCCTATATCCTATGCAAATTTTTATTTTGTGATTGCATCTTTACCCTATAGAAGTTCATCTTGTTTTCTCTGAAGTTGCTGGTTCTTCTTGGAACTTAGCCTGCTTCATAAGAAGCATCAATCTCAATAAATGCCTGTACTTGGATAAGAGGTGATCTGACTCTGACTTCTTTGAGATGGTTCCACCACAGTACATCATGAAACCTCAACAGTTTTTGGCATCCCTGGGTTGAAACCTCAACAATAAATGCTTTTACTTCTTAATAATTTTAATTTAATATTTTTTTCAATTTTAATAATTATTATTTATTTTAGTGGGGGGGTATTTTAGTTCCAAATTCTGTCCCTCACTCCCAACACCTCCTCCACCCAATGAGATGGCAAGTAAAATATCAGTTATACATGTGAAATCATGTGAAACATTTCCATATTAGCCATATGTCAAAAAAATAGAGAAAATTATACTTCAATTTGCACTGAGTTCATTAGTTCTCTCTCTAGACATGGGTAGCATTTTTTTCATCTTAAGTCCTTTGGAATTATTTTGGATCATTGTATTGATCAGAGTAGCCAAGTCTTTCATAGTTGTTCATCATTACAATATTGCTTTTAGTGTGAACGATGATCTTCTGGTTCTTCTCGCTTTACTTTGCATCAGTTCATATAAGCCTTGCCACTTTTTTTCTGAAACTACACCCTCTTCATTTCTTTTTTTTTTTTTTGATTGCCACATGGTTTATTAAATTTCAGACAAAATTTTAAGGAAACAAAGGAATTCTCAATAGAATTTTACTTTCTTTTCTTTTCTCTTTCTAAAATTAATTACTTTATTTTTTGTTTTCAACATTTACTTTTTTTAAATTTTTTAAAAATTTATTTATTTAACTTTTCAACATTCATTTTCACAAAATTTTGGGTTCCAAATTTTCTCCCCATTTCTCCTCTCTCCCCACCCCCAAACACTGAGCATTCTAATTGCCCCTGTCACCAATCTGCCCTCTCTTCTAACATCCCTCCCTTCCCTTATCCCCATCTTTTCTTTTTGTCCTGTAGGGCAAGATAACTTTCTATACCCCATTATCTGTATTTCTATTTCCTAGTTGCAAGAACAATACTCAACAGAGTTGTTCCTAAAACTTTGAGTTCCAATTTCTCCCCTTCCCTCCCTCCCCATCCATTCCCTTTGGGAAGGCAGGCAATTCAATATAGGCCGTATCTGTGCAGTTTTGCACATAACTTCCATAATAGTCATATTGTGTAAGACTAACTATAATTGCCTCCATTCTATCCTGCCCCCCATTGCTTCTATTCTCTCTTTTGATCCTGTCCTTCACCAAGAGTGTTGACTTCAAATTCCTCCCTCATCCCATTGCCCTCCCTTCAATCATCTCCCCCCACGCTGTTTATCTGCTTCTCCCCCACTTTCCTGTATTGTAAGATAGGTTTTCATACCAAAATGAGTGTACATTTTATTCCTTCCTTTAGTCGAATGTGATGAGAGTAAGCTTCATGTTTTTTTCTCTCCCCTCCCCTCTTTTTCCTTCCACTGAAAAATCTTTTATTTGCCTCTTTTATGAGAGATAATTTACCCCATTCCATTTTTCCCTTTCTCCTCCCAATATATTTCTCTCTCACCACTTATTTTCATTTTCTTAAGATATGATCCCATCATATTTCATTTGCTCTATGCTCTCTGTCTCTGTGTGTGTGCATGTGTGTGTGCGTGTACGTATGTAATCCCACCAGCTACCCAGACACTGAAAAGTTTCAAGAGTTACAAATATTGTCTTTCCATGTAGGAATGTAAACAGTTCAACTTTAGTAAGTCCCTTTTGATTTCTCTTTGCTGTTTACCCTTTCATGCTTCTCTTGATTCTTGTGTTTCAAGGTCAAATTTTCTTTTAAGCTCTGGTCTTTTCATCAAGAATGCTTGAAAGTCCTCTATTTCATTGAAAGACCAATTTTTCCCCTGAAATATTATACTCAGTGCTGCTGGGTAGGTGATTCTTGGTTTTAGTCCTAGTTCCTTTGGCTTCTGAAATGTCATATTCCATGCCCTTCAATCCCTTAATGTAGAAGCTGCTAGATCTTGTGTTATCCTGATTGTATTTTCACAGTACTTGAATTGTTTCTTTCTAGCTGCTTGCAATATTTTCTCCTTGACCAGGGAACTGTGGAATTTGGCCACAATGCTCCTAGGATTTTCTCTTTTTGGATTTCTTTCAGAAAATGATTTGTGGATTCTTTCAATATTTATTTTACCCTCTGGTTCTAGAATATCAGGGCAGTTTTACTTGATAATTTCATGAAAGAGGATGTCTAGGCTCTTTTTTTGATCATGGCTTTCAAGTAGTCCCGTAATTTTTAAATTGTCTCTCCTGGATCTATTTTCCAGGTCAGTTGTTTTTCCAATGAGATATTTCACATTCTCTTCCATTTTTTCATTGTTTTGGTTTTGTTTTGTGATTTCTTGGTTTCTCAAAAAGTCATTAGCCGCCATCTGTTCCATTCTAATTTTGAAAGAACTATTTTCTTCAGTGAGCTTTTCAACCTCCTTTTCCATTTGGCTAATTCTGCTTTTGAAAGCATTCTTCTCCTCATTGGCTTTTTGAACCTCTTTTGCCAATTGAGTTAGCCTATTTTTCAAGGTGTTATTTTCTTCAGCATTTTTTTGGGTCTCCTTTAGCAAGGTGTTGATCTTCTTTTCTTGCTTTTCTTTCATCTCTCTCATTTCTCTTCCCAGTTTTTCCTCCACCTCTCTAACTTGATTTTCAAAATCCTTTTTCAGCTCTTCCATGGCCTGAGCCCATTGAATATTTATCGTGGATGTTTGGGATACAGAAACCTTGACTTCTATGTCTTTCCCTGATGGTAAGCATTGTTCTTCCTCATCTGAAAGGATGGGAGGAGATATCTGTTCACCATCAAAGTAACCTTCTATTGTTTTATTTTATTTTTCCCTTTTTTGGGCATTTTCCCAACTGGTTACTTGCCTTTTGGGTCCTTTGTCAAGAGTAGGGTATACTCTGGGGCCCTGTAAGATATAAGTTCCTGCAAGGTGGCACAATTAAGCGTGTACTGGTCTGGGCGCAGGGAATGAGTTTTATGCTCAGAATCTTAGCAGAGTTTCCTCTCCATAGGCACCTGGCCTCTAGTTCTGCCAAGCTTGTATGGGGGAGTAGGAGGGGGGAGAAATTCAGTCAGATTGTGGGGGCAGGGACACCATTCAGTGCAAGAAAAAGACCAGCTCCCTCAGTGCCCCCAGGGGTTTTTATGATCCAGTAATGGTCTCGGTCTGCTGTAGGGGCTGCTGTGAGAACTCCTGCCACCTGCCCAATGTGAAAGCCCTTCACCCTTCCCAGCCCCAGCTGAAGAAGCCCCATCACTGACCTTTGGTGCCTGTGGGTTGAGGGATCTGTGGACCTTCTGCTGCTGTGACTGGGGATTCCAAGACTGGAAATTCCACCCCTGAGGGCTGTTCCCAAGCTGTGCGCACTGTGGCCAAGGTTGTGCTGAGCTCTGTGCTCTGCTCCATGTCCCGTGCAACCGACGTTTCCCGTGGCCTTTTCAGGTCACCCTAGGCTGGACATCTCCTCCACTCTGTTGTTCTCCACTTCTGCTGCTCCAAAATTTGTTGAGAGTACCTCTCTACAGGTATTTTATGGGCTGTGTGGGGAGACCCTGCATATGTGTGTCTTTCTACTCTGCCACCTTGGCTCCACCCCCCTCTTCATTTCTTATAACACAATAGTACTCCTTCACAATTGCATGCCACAACTTGTTCATACATTTCTCTATTGTTGAGTATACCCTCAGTTTCCAATTCTTTGCCACCATAGTGTTGCTATAAGTATTTTGCACACATATGTCCTTTTTCTTTTCTTTGATTTCTTTGACAGATTATATATATTTGTGTGTGTATTGGCAAGAAAGGTCTATCTTACTCAGGTAAAAGAGCAGTACAGTCCAGGGCAGGGAGTATCCCAGCAAGCCAGCAGTAGGTCCTGCCTCAGTAAGTCAATGGGAGGCTCTGAGCCCCAATGCAGGTAAGAGATTCAGGACTCATGCCCCTAAAGCAACAACAAGAGAGTGGCCAGTCTGAAAAAACCAAATTTCAGAGTCCAGGAACAACACCAGCCCCCTTGGGTCCCAGTTCAGCACCAGGCCCACCTTAGGTCCTAACAAAGTATCAAGTAAATGGCCAGACCAATCCCCATTCGTGGTCCAGGAACAGTAAGAAAGCACCCAAGGGAGCAGCAGCAGCAGGGGTGACTACAGACACTGTTTCTTGAGTTCTAGACCCACAGATTGTGAGGGGATTGAGTGACTGACAGTACACCCTCACCCCACTGGAAACAGAGCACTACCTTAACAAAGAGCTCAGAAGTCAAGTAAAGGGCTGAGGAAATGAGCAAAAAACAAAAAAAGAATTAGAATATAGAATCTTACTTTGGTGACAAGGAAAACTAAAACATGCAAACAGAAGAAAAAAAAGTCAAAGCTTCTCCATCTAAAGACTCCAAGAAAAATATGAATTGTCATGGAAGAGTTTGAAAAGGATTTTTGAAAATCAAGTAAGAGAAGCAGAGTGAAAATTGGGAAGAGAAATGAGATTGATGGAAGAAAATCGTGGAAAATGAATCAACTGCTTGCTAAAGGAGACCTAAAAAACGCTGAAGACAATAACACTTTAAAAACAGATTAACCCAAATGGCAAAAGAAACTCAAAAAGCCAATGAGGAAAAGAATGCTCTAAAAAGCAGAATTGGTCATGTGAAAAAGGAGATTCAAAAGCACACTGAAGAAAATAATTCCTTAAAGACTAGAATGGAGCAGATAGAAACTAATGACTTTATGAAAAATCAAGAAATGGTAAAACAAAGGAATCAAAAAATAGCAGAAAATGTGAAATATCTCATTGGATAAACAACTGACCTGGAAAATAGATTCAGGAGAGACAATTTAAAAATTATGGGATTACCTGAAAGCCATGATCAAAAAAAGAGCCTAGACATCCTCTTTCATGAAATTAATAAGGAAAACTGCCCTGATATTCTAGAACCAGAGAGTAAAATAAATATTGAAAGAATCCACAAATCACCTCCTGAAAGAGATCAGAAAAGAAAAACTCCTAGGAACATTGTGGCCAAATTCCAGAATTCCCAGGTCAAGGAGAAAATGTTGCAAGCAGCTAGAAAGAAACAATTTGAGTATTGTGGAAACACAATCAGGATAACACAAGATCTAGCAGCTTCTACATTAAGGTATAGAAGGACATGAAATATGATATTCCAGAAGTCAAAGTAACTAGGATTAAAACCAAAAATCACCTACCCAGCAAAACTGAGTATAATACCTCATGGGGAAAATGGTCATTCAGTGAAATAGAGAACTTTCAAGGATTCTTGATGAAAAAACCAGAACTGAATAGAAAATTTGACTTTCAAACACAAGAATCAAGAGAAGCATGAAAAGGTAAACAGGAAAGAGAAATCAAAAGGGACTTACTAAAGTTGAACTGTTTACATTCCTACATTGAAAGATAATATTTGTAACTCTTGAGAATTTTCTCAATATTTGGGTAGTTGGAGGGATACACACACACACACACACACATATGCATACATACATACAAATACATATATATACATATATATAAACAGAGAGCACAGGGTGAATTGAATAAGAAAGGATGATATAAAAACAAAAGTAAGGGATGTGAGAGGAATATATTGGGAGGAGAAAGGGAGAAATGCAATGGGGAAAATTATCTCTCATAAAAGAAGCAAGAAAAAGCTTCTTTCAATGGAGGAGAAAAGAGAGGAGGTGAGAGGGAAAAAGTGAAGTTTATTCTCTTCACATTTGGCTTAAGGGGGTATTAAAACTCAATTTGTTATGAAAATTTATCTTACACTACAGAAAATTAGGGGAGAAGGGGACTAGTGGGGTGGGGGATGATAGAAGGGAGGGTAAATGGGAGGAGGGAGTAATTAGAATTGAACACTTTTGGGGAGGGACAAGGTCAAAAGAGAGAAAAGAATAAATGGGGTGCAGGATAGAATGGAGGGAAATATAGTTAGTCTTACACAACATGAAAATTATGAAAGTCTTTCACACAACTACACATATATAGCCTATGTTGAATTGCTTGTATTCTCAGTGGGGATAGGTGGGGAGGGAGGAAGGGAAAGAAGTTGAAACTCAAAGTTTTAGGAATGAATGTTGAGAATTATTATTGCATACAACTGGGAAATAAGAAATAGAGGTAATAAGGTATAGAAATCAATCTTTCCCTACAAGAAAAGAGAGAAGATGGGGATAAGGGAAGGGAGGGGTGTGATAGAAGGGACTAAATGGTTCTCCTTGAGGGAAGGGCTAATCAGAATGCAAGGCATTATGGGGTGGGAGGAGGGAAGAGATAGGGAGAAAATTTGGAACTCAAAATTTCGTGTAAATGAATGTTGGAAAATGAAATAAATAAATGAACATTTAAGAAAAACAACTGACTTGGAAAGTAAATCCAAGAGAAATAATTTTAAAATTTTTGTACTACCTTAAAGCCATGATCAAAAAAACCCCATACTTCAAGAAATTATCAAAGAAAACTACGTTAATATCCTATAACCGGAAGGTAAAATAGACATTGACAGAATCCAGCAATTACCTCTTGAAAGTAATACCAAAATGAAAACTCCCAGGATTATTATAGTCAAATTCCACAACAAGCATATCAAGGAGAAAATACTGAAATCAGCCAGAAAGAAATAACACTGATACCATGCAATCAAAGAGAGGGTTACACAGGATTTAGCACTTTCTACACTAAAGTATCAAAAGGCATGGATGATGATATCCCAGATGGCAAAGGAGCTAGGATTATAAACAAGAATCACCTATACATTGAAAATGAGCATGATCCCTCAGAGAGGAATATGGTCATTGAATGACATAGAGGGTTTTCAAGCTTTCCTTATAAAAAGATCAGAATTGAACAAAAAAATTGATTTTAAAGCACAAAACTCAAGAAAAGCACAAAAATGCAAAAAGGAAAGAGAAAATATAAGGGATGCAATGAGGCTAAACTATTTGCATCCCTATACAGGAAGACAATATTTGTAATTCTTAAGAACCACATCACCACCAGGACAGTTAGAAGGAGTATACATAGACTGAGGGTGCAGATATAAGATGACTCTGAGGGGATGACATAAAAAAAATTAAGGACTGAGAAAGAGGATTACACTGGAACCAAAATGAAGGAAGAGGTAAAATGGGATAAATATCTCACATTAAGAAGTACAAAAGACCTATTAGGGTGGAGGGGAAGATGGGAGATGGAGCAAGCATCAGAATTGGTTCAAAGACGGAATGACATACACACTCAGTTGGATATAGAAATCTATCATCCTACAGGATAGTAGAAGGGGAAGGGAATAAGGAAAGAGGGGAATTTTTTGATAGAAGGTAGAGTGGATTGGGGAAAGTAAAAGTCAGAAGCAAAACGCTTTTGAGAACAAACAGGGTGAAAGGAGAGAGAGTAGGTGGAAAACCATCAGTCTTGAGGCCACATATGGCCTTCTAAGTCCTCAAGAGTGGTCCTCTGACTAAATCCAAACTTTACAGAGCAAATTCCCTTAATAAAAGAATTTGTTCTGTAAAACTTGGACTCAGTCAAAAGGCCACACTCAAGGTTGTAGAAGGACACATGTGGCCTCAAGGCCACAGGTTCCCCAACCCGGGAGTAGGATAAACAAGGTGAAAATAGAGTGGAGGGAAACACATAGTAACTATTACTGTGAAAAAAAATTTACAAAAAATTTCTCTGATACAGACCTCATTCCTTAAATATATAGAGAACTGAGTCAGATTTATAGAAATGGGAGCCATTATTCAATTGATAAATGTTCAAAGGATATGAACCGGCAGTTTTCAGATGAAGTAATCAAAGTCATTTATAGTTTTGTGAAACAAAATGCTCTAAATCATTATGGGTTAGAAAAATGCAAATTGCAACAACTGTAAGCTACCACACCTATCAGGTTAACTAATATGACAGAAATGGAAAATCACTAATATTGGAGAGGATATGGGAAAATTGAGACACTAATGCACTGTCTGTCAAGTTATATAATGATGGAACCATTCTGTATAACAATTTGAACTATGCCCAAAGGGATTTAAAACCATGCATACCCTTTCACCAAGCGTTACCACCACTAGATCTCTATCTCAAAGAGATTAAAAAAGCAAAAATGAAAAGGATCTATATACACAAAAATATTTATGGCATCTCTTTTAATGGTGCCAAAAAATGGAAATTGAGATATTCTTCATTTATGGAATGGCTGAACAAGTTGTTGAATATGATTATAGTGAGATTGTGCTTTAAGAAATGATAAGCAGGATGCTCTCAGAAAAACTTGGAAAGATTTGCATGAACTGATGCAAAGTGAAATGGGCAGAGTCAGAAGAATATTATGTACAATAATAGTAATATTGTAGGATGATAAAATGTGAATGACTTAGGTATTCTCAGCAATGCAATGATTCAGAACAATTCTGAAGGACTTATGATGAAAAATTCTATCCATCTCCAAAGAAAGAATTGACAAAGTATGAATGAAGATCAAAGCATGCTTTTTCTTTTTTCTTGTGTTCTTTTTTTGGTCTATATTTTCTTTCACAAGATGTCTAACATAGAAATATGTCTCGTGTGACTGCACAGATGTAGCTTATATTAAATTGCTTGCCTTCTCAATTAGGGTTGAGGATGGAAATGAGGAAGGGAATATGGAACTCAAAAAATTTTTGAAACATATACGGAATTGTTTTTATGTTAAATTGGGGGAAATAAAATTTTAGGTTGCAAAAAATTTTTCCTCTTCTATTGATATAATATGATTTTTTCTTACTTTTGTTATTGATATAATCAAGTATGTTAACAGTTTTCCTTATGTTAAATCATTCCCACATTCCTGGTATAAATCTCACTTGGTCACAATGTATACTCTTTATAATATATTGTTCCAATCGCCTAGTTATTATTTTATTTAGAATTTCTGCATCCGTATTCATTCATGAAATTCATCTCTAATTTTCTTTGTACTCTTCCTGGTTTAGGTAGCATTCATATATTTGTTTCATAAAAGGAGTTTGGTAGGACCCCTTCTTTCCCTATTATTTCACATAATTTATTTAATATTGGAATTAGTTGATCTTTAAATGTTTGGTAGAATTTCTTTGTAAATTCATCTGGTCCTGATGCTTTTCTCTTAGTAAGCTCATTTTTGACATGTTCAATTTCTTTTTCTAAAATTGTTCTATAGAGATATTCTATTTCTTCTTCTGTTAATCAAGGCAATTTTTATTTTTGGTAAATATTCTTCTATTTCAATTAAATTGTTAAATTTATTGGCATATAATTCGGCAAAATAATTCCTTATAATGCTTTTGATTTTCTCTTCACTAGTGATATAGTTACCGTTTTCGTTTTTAATACTAGGGATTTGGTTTTCTTCCCTCTTTTTTAAATCGTATTAACCAATGGCTTGTCTATTTTGCTAGGGTTTTTTTCCATAAAACTAACTCCCAGTTTTATTTATCCATTCCATGATTTTCTTATGCTCAGTTTTATTATTCTTATCTTTTATTTCTAAGATTTCCAATTTAGTGTTTTATTGTGGACTCTTAATTTGTTTGTTTCCTAGTTTTTTAATTGCATACTCAATTCATTGATCTGTTCTTTCTCCATTTGGTTGACAGAAACATTTGTAGATAAAAAAAATTTCCTCTAATTACTACTTTGGTTGTATCACATATGTTTTGATATGTTGTCTTATTATTGTCATTCTCTTTAATAAAATTATTGTTTCTATGATTTGTTCTTTAACCCCCTCTCTCTTTAAGATTGAGCTGTTTAGTCTCCAATTACTTTTTAATCTGTGTTTCTAGGTGGTTTATTAAATATAATTCTTATTGCATTGTTGTCTGAAATAGATGCATTTAATATTTCTGCTTTCTTGCACTTAACGGTAAAAGTTTTTATGCCCTAATATATGGTCAATTTTTGTAAAGGTACCATGTACCACTGAGATAAAGGTTTTATTCCTTTCTATTTACATTCAATTTTATTATATCTGACATCTACTTTTCTATCCACCTCCTTAACTTCTTATTCATTTTTTGCTAGATTTATCTAATTCTGAGAGGGGAAGGTTGAAGTGCCCACTGTTATAGTATTGCTATTTCCACCTGTAATTGACTTAACTTTTAAAATTTTGATACTATGACATTTGTTGCATATAGGTTTACTATTTTTAAAGTTCTATTTTCTGTGGTACATTGTATCATAATGTAATTTCCCTATTTATCTCTTTTGAAGTTTCTGCCTCAATTGAAGCACTATAAGTTCTGCTCCAGCTTTTGGTTTTAACTCTCTGTATCTCTCATTTTTAAATGAGTTTCCTATAAACAGCATATTGTCAAATCTGATTTTGAATCCATTCTGCTATCTATTTCTATTTTATGGGTGAGTTCATCCCATTCACATTTGATGTTATAAGTTATAATTACTAGATGTGTGTTTCCCTCCATCTTATTTTTGTCCTCATTATTGTCCTTCTTGCCCTCTCTTTTAATCCTATTCCTACCCACATATCTGGTTTATTTCTAACCATTACCTCCCTAATCCTCACCCATTTTAGGAATCCCTCCCTTTTCTTTCTTTTCACCTTCATATTCCTTATTCTATCTACCTTCCTAACAGTCCATCCCTTATGCTCTTCCCCACTCTCCTGCTTCTTGATCTACATACCCTTCCAAAATTCCCTCTGTTAACTTGTCCTCTCACTGTTTTATTTCTTTATAAATTTCAGACTTTTATAGACACATATATGTATGTATACATTTATATGTTCATATATATTATATATGTGTGTGTTATTCCATCTTTAACCCAATTCTGATGCAAATAAGGTTCCAGCACTACCAGCCCTCCACCTCTTCCTGCTTCCACTATAATAGCTCTTTCATTCATACTTGATTCATATGAGATAATTGCTTGATACTATCTTTTCCTAACCAATTTATTTTTTAGAATCATCCCAACACACTCAACTCAACCCCAAGCTATCTATGTATGCTTTTTTCAAACTGTTCAAGTAATGATAACATTCTTAAGAGCACAGAGAACATTTTCCCATATAAGAAATAAACAGTTTGAATTTATTGAATTATTTATATTCGGTCTTTAGTATGTGAACAGGGGTGTGGTAGATGCCATGAGGATATTTCAATGGTTCTGTGATCTCATTGATTAGGAAAGGGCAGACCACCACGATTGTGCGTTTTACAACACATCCATACCTTCACATCTTTTGCCGCTCTTGACTATGTCCTCCCCAAAATCTTCCGCTAAGGAAGGAGTTGGTGAAGGAAGTGTATTCTATGTGCCAGAGGCTTCCTTCAGATCTTTGGGTGTTATGTGGACACCAGTCTAGTCATCAGTCTTCCCATTAGTTACCCCCTTTTTTCACCACATCAATGACTCATTTCTTTTTCTGGCCATATAACTCTCTAATGACATACTTTATAATGCGGCTTTTCTGCTTTTCTTCACTGGTATTATTTTTTAACATACTCACATCTCTCACTTGCATCTTCATTGACCTTTGGGAGACTTTTATGTTAAGTTTTTAAAGATTGTGTTATTCCATGGTAACAGTAATACAATATTCTTTGAAATATATTGATGTGAAGAAGATGAGCCTTTCTTGCAGGGTGAAATTTGAGATCACTAAAAGCACTGCCATTCTCAAATTCAAATCAACTCTCTCTCTCTTTGATCAATTCTGGGCCTAACTGTTCCAAAGTATGTAACAGCCCATCAGTAGACAGGGAATGGGGATTTATCCATCCAAATGTTTCTCATATTTGGAGAATAGGAATTTTTCATTTACTTGAGTTGGATACTGTGTGGATAGTTAAACCAAACTTTTTGAGTGATTACAGATCACATTTAGAAAGATCTCTTTTGCTCTGGGATGTGATACACGTAGCACAATGGCAAAATTTGGGGTTATAGGTAGTATTTAATCTAAGAGATTCAGGAAAGAGATGTAAATTTTGGGATTTCTTGGGCATGGAAATTTACATGGTGGATGTGGAGTTTCTGGAATTTGCCATGCACAAAAAGCAGCATTCAGAGCACCACAATAGATGCAGATTATATTTTGTATTTAGATTCTATGCTGGACATTCTCTATAATGGGTAGAAAATTAATGTGACAAGCACATGTCTCCATCATTTTTTGCATTGCTTTATGTCACAGGATTGTCAAAGATAATTTTCTGTGCTGTTACATCTATGAAGGAATCTTATGTGGTTTTAACATATACATGGAGACACCCTTCTGGAAAAAATACCTTTAAGGCAGCATTTTGTCCCAGAAAATCAAGTGCTTTTATATAGTGAATAGCTAAGTATCACAATGAGATTTTGCATTTTCTACCATTTGGCAAATTTTGTGAAATATATATATATATATATATATATATATTTCACAAAATCATTTGTGGTCCTTTGCCATTCCTTCCAAAAAAAATGATCAGGGTGCAAGTATCCTATATTCTCATGATGATTTCATAGAGATGGTAAAAGTAGGCTCATGAGTCAGTAATTACTGACATGTATTGAAATTTTCAACAATAATAAAGTATACCATCTTTTCGATGAATTGACATTCTTTAATCTTACAAGTATCTTGAATATCTTTCCCTTGGTATGTTCCAAATTATATTATCTCATCACAGATGTTCTCTTACTCTGTTTGGTTCAGTCCAGCTGCTCTTACCATCCTTTTTAGTGCCTCCACTTGCAGCACATCAAGAACCGGAACAATCAGAGATATAAAAATATCTCCATGTTAGATAAATATTAGATATGTTGTCATTAGAGGAGAAAGGATATTGCCATAACAATTTTTAGATGTTCTTTTTGTGTTGTTTTTGTTGCCCTCCTTCTAGTTTCATCCTTAAAATGCTTTAATAATTATTGAGATTATTTATACTAGTTGTGTCTCTTGCTGAGCTTTCTGCATTATTTCCCCCTCTATCTTTCTCACCATTTCATGAGGCAATACCACTTATTATATTGCACAATTTATTCATAACACTTCATAAGTGTGGTGATATTCCCCAGGATACTTCTACTATACCTTCTAATCTTTATTTTTTTCTAAATTGGGAAAAATTATGTACAAATAAAAGTTATCAGTAAAAATTTATATTTTAAAAGTCTATATACTTAGATTCTGATATGCTATAGCTACTTATATTTGCCCAAGTAGGTTAAAGACAGGAATGATATTCAAAGCAATAGCAACTATACAATATTATTTATATATTTCAAAATATCCATGGCAGCATTTTATAGTATTAAAGAATTAGAAAAAAGTATATTTCCATTGATTGGGTAATGGTTAGGAAAATTATTGTTCCTATTTATAGTGGAAGATTACTATACCATGAGAAATGGCAAGTGTGAATTCAGAAAAATTAAAAAGACTTATGTCAACTTACACAGAGTTAAATATGTAGGGTTAGAAAAAACAACATAATCAGTTATTACAGTGTTGTAATACAAACAAAATATTGGGCACTATGCAATTATAATGACCAAACAGCCTCAAAAGAGCTGAGAAAATAAACCTACCTCCCTCATTCCAGAAATATGGGAGGACAGATTTTAAATGCTCTATGTTATTTCAAACATAGTTGTGGTGTTGGTCATTTAAACTGCTTTTTTTTCCACTTCACTACAAGATATAACCCAGTGAATAGGGGAGAAAGAAAAGATATATTCAGAAACATAGAATGGCAAAAAGTATTAATAAAATAGCAAAAATTTATGTTCAGATGACAGCATAGTCTTCCCAATAGCATATCCATGTGAGAATAATAATGGCATTATAACCTTACGTATTTTGAGTATTGTATTTCTATTAGGAGCAATCTATTATCACTCTAGTTTTAGGTGAGTTTTTTGTGAGAGCAGCACCAAACCAGCTTCCTAAAGGCTTGACTGCCTCTTCTTGTCCCAAAAGTTCTTCCATATTTAGCTCCATCCTCCAAACTAAAGTGCAGAATATTCAATGACAATGATAATGCCATATTAATTAGACTTTTCTAAGTCATTCAAATTATCACAATTCTACTCAGTTCTTCAGAAGAAAAAATAAATCATCCCTTCCTCTCTTTAGAACCCAAACATATTGCAAGGGTATTACCAATCTATATATAATTATATAGCAATATAAATATGCATCTCTGTCAACTAATGAGAGTCATAAGGGACTAGTTCCTCCTATCAAGCTATACAAAAAGATTTGGAAGCATAATATAAAGTCAGAGTCAATGACAAATGAGAGGATCATGTACTACAGAAGTGTTTCCAATTGACAGCATTTCTGAATGCCCTCTTTACATCCTTGTTCCTCAGACTATATATGAGGGGGTTGAGCATAGGATTTATCACTGCATAGAACACAGATACCATTTTCCCTAATTCCTTGGCAGACTTAGGTGTCATGTAGTTGATAATGGCTGATCCATAAAAAATAATGACCACAAGGAGATGGGAGCCACAGGTGGAGAAGGCCTTGAGTCTCCCTGAGGCTGTCTTCATCTTCACCACAGACACTATGATACATACATATGAGATCATAATCAGGGATACAGGTGCAAGAAGAATGAGCACACCCATCAAAAAAACAGCCATCTCTGAGCTGTGTGTATCTGCAGATGCCACAACCAAAAGTGCTGGAGGCTCACAAATAAAATGAGCAATTCTATTGTCTCCTTGGTAAGGGAGGTGCAATGTGAATGTAGTGTCTACCAGTGATACAAAAACACCACTTGACCAGCAGGCCAAAGCCAAGAAGCCACACACCCTCCATGTCATGATGAGGGGGTAGTGCATAAGGTCACAGATTGCTAAGTATCGATCATAAGACATCACAGCTAACAAGGAACACTGTGTACATCCAAAAAACAGGATGAGAAGAAGTTGAACTGCACAGCCTCTGAAAGAAATTAATTTCCTTCTAGATAACATGTGGATTAGGGTTTGGGGAACAATGGTAGTTGAGAAGCAGAGATCAGCCAGAGATAAATTACATAGGAAAAAATACATGGGTGTATGGAGCTGTGAGTCAAGCAGAACCAAGGATGAGAGAAGCAGGTTTCCAAGTATCGTACCCAAGTAGACTGCCAGGAACAACACAAAGAGTAGCAGCTGTGTCTGAGGGTCATCAGAAAGTCCCAACAGGAAGAATTCTGTCACCCAGGTCTGATTTGTTTGGCTCATGTTCTCTCTGCTTCTTTATAAAGGAATCAAGATATATAAGATGTAAAGATGTACCAAAAGAATCATAGAACACTAGTCTGGGGAAAACCTTAAATGTTATCTAGTGAAACTTTCAACCATTAATAGCTGCCTTGACATGTGGTCATTGAACACTTCCATTGAAAATAGTGATATATTACAAGGAATATGTTCCATTGTTAGACGGTACTGTTAGAAAATGCTTCTACATATTAAACTGAAATCTCCCCCCAAATATGTAAATTCTATGTATTGATCTCTGTTATTTCTCCTAAAGTGCAAAGACTAAATCTAAAATCTCTGTCACTTAATATTTGAAGAAAACTTGGAACTCCTCCTCAAGTTTTTTTCCTTTCTAGGCTTTCCTTCAGTCTTCTTAATATGAGACTTCTATCCATTCTGGTCACCTATATCTATATGTACTTTTTTTTGCTATTGACCTCTCACGATATTGGGTAAAGAACTGAGAAAAACACTACGTAAGCAGTCCAGCTATTACAGAGTTCAACATTTCTTTTGACTCCTTTGAGAAGGAATGAAACCATATTTAATTTAATACAGTCTAAAATTATATTAGTTTTAATTACCTATAGTTGACTCATTCATATTGAGCTTTTGACTAAAGTCTTGAGGTCTTTCCCTGATGAACTAATGCTAAGATAAATCCCGCCCATTCTGTAGTTATATAAGCAATTAAGAAAAACCTAAAGCGTAGGAGTTTATATTTTCCCTTCCTAATGTTCATTGCATCATCTTATTGGCTCTTTCTGACAAGAGTACAGTGGCATAATGGGAAAACACCAAAAACCAAAATATCATTACCTTGCTAGTGCCAGTTAACCGAAAATCAAGAGAAAACTAAAAGGAATCAAATTGGGTTGGAAGGGATGGCATGGGCTAGATAATTATTCCTATTTCCTTGGAAAATAATTGGACCTTTGGCTAGCAGTTTGTTCTAATTGAAGAGCTAAATTACATAGAACTCCTCTATGAGCCCAAGAGAAATCCACAACACATTCTGACATGCTCTTAAGAGTAACTAGAAATGCTAAAAACTTTCTTTTATAAGGAGAATCATCATGCATCAAAATTTGGCACCAAGTTTGGGCTCTCAAAATAGTAAGACTTCCATTTCAATTGGTATCAATGGTCTAACTCAAAGTATTAGGAGAAGAATGAGCTGTAAACCCTCATGAAAAATGGAAAGAGTATCAAATTGTGTGAAAACCTCTGTTTGCAAGATAACTGCACCTCCTATTCAAATTATTTATAGGAGAAAAAAAAGCCTATCTTGTCAAATAATAAGAGAGGTTTTATAAAATCTTAATAAAGAGAGACAGTGTGATCTAGAAGATAGTTGTCCTCATCATCAGGAAGACCAGAATTCAAATTCTGGCTCTAACATATACTGATTGTGTGACCCTGGGCAGATTTCACCTCACTACCCCAGATTAAGTTTTAAACTTAAGACTAAGTTGTAGAGAAAGTGCCAATCTGCCTTGAAAGAGGAAGCTCTTTGCCAGGGATTCCCTACACTCATTAAATCACAAGTTCATTCCACAAACAAAAGAAAAAGAGTGGTCAAATACACTAAGCACTAATCATGTTTTAAAGAATATACTATCCTAAACAGAATAGTCCCTTTGAAAATTGGAAAGATGACTTCATTCAATACACTGCCTCTATGTAAGGGTCTATTACCACTTAAAAGTTTTAGCCTTGCTGGCCAATTTATGTACGTGATCCTATTCTTTGTTATCCTGCTATGTCTTATGTCTGGTCACTGTAAACAATGGCTTCTTATCCATCTGTCTCCTTTGATCTAAAGCATTCCTTATGCATTTGTGATCCCACAGAGAGATTTTTCATCTAATTATTGCCATTTCATATTTATTGACCCTGCTTCTTTCCTTTGCTTTAGACCTTGGGTGGTATGAGCTGTTAGCACAATAATAATTTCTCTCAACTCCATTTTATAATCTAAAGCAAAATGTCCATAGAATAAAATCAAAAGAAAACTTTTAAAACATATGAAAAGTCCTATTTTCAGTTGTGGTTTGCAGAGAACATAATAAACCCTTCAGATTAAAAAAAAACTTTTTAAAGTATATTCATCTGTAGTCTTTGATAAACTCTTTCTGACAATTGTTAATTGTCTTAAGTTGTAGTTGCTCTCATCCTAGACCGTACTACATTTAAACTAGCAATAAGAAAATGCTGCTTCTTAGATTCTGTAATATCCAGGACAGAACCAACCACTCAGTGAGAATTTACATGGTGATCCCTGAATCCAATGCTAGCTCTGAAATGTTAGGATACTGATAAATCTCAATTGATTAACTTTAGCTTACTTAGATATAATTTTTGCTTTTCCCAATGGGGAAAATTCTGATCTTAGACTATGTTTTATGCTGCAAGAATACAAAATCCACCAAACCTATATACCAATAGAATATGCTTCTTGAGAGTGGACTATTTCTTCTTTGTTTTTGTATTCCAAGAACAGTGATTGGAATAGGAGGAACTAAAAACAATGCAATTTGAATGTTGAAAAAACAAATTGGTATTTTGGAAATTTGTTCATGATGAAGGCAACCTTCAGTTGGATCATTGAATAGTAAAGTTAATACATAATATTAGGGCTCATGCTAAGACTCCAGGTAGGCCTTTTTTATCTGTTTCTACCTATAGTTTATTTTAGACTGATGGCATTCCTCATTTGCATTCTGAAGAAGAAGGTTCATCTATGAGTGGGGGGACAAATAGGAAGGAAAATTTCTGACTCTGTAAAGTACACTTGTGAGAGTTCCATTTTTATTAAACTAGGATCCCCCTCTAATCATTTTATCAAAAGACAGAGAGCTCTGAAAAGGTAAAACAGTTCCTTTCATGAAGTTCTCATTTAAGGAGAAAGGCATAAGCAAAGAGACAACACATCCACTAGTTGTGTACTCATCATCAGGATGAGAAAAAATTACTCTCTGAAGGGTTGAGAGTTGCAAGCAACTAATATGACTTTCAAGAATTGCATCCACCAACTGGAAGAGGCCAACATTTTGTCATGCATTTCTGAGAGCATAGCCACCCTGCAGTACATGTCTGTCAAGAGTCACAGAACCTTGTAACAAACATCCTATTCTATATACATAGATCATTAAGCTGTGGAACTAAACACTTTTGCTTTGATCTTCCAGAGTGTCTCCTTGTTAGTCAATATCACATGAAGAAAGGTAAGGAGAAATGCAGGACATTTCAATCCGTACTCTTGTGTCCAGTTCAACTAGACTTTACTATTGAAGTTGGTAAGATACACATATATTCTTAAATTTTCACAGGAATCTAATGAAATGATTGATATGAAAATGGTTTGGAATTTCTAAGGTGCTATAAAATGGACATGCACGCATTGTCTACAATTAAAAAACATCTGGCTGACAACTCATAGAAACAAATGTCTGGGGGTTCCACTACCCCCACCACTACCATGATATCCTTCCTGTCACTCACTCAAAATATCAGTTAAAATGTCACGGGTCAAGAGCACAGCCTGATAGCCAGGATGGAGAATCATATCTCTTCCAAAGACTTTCTTTTGAACTCAGTTAAAATTCCATGGTATCCTCTTTTCTTCTGAAATTCACTGTTATAGAATCAGGTAATTTCAATACAGATAATCTTGTTCACAAATATAAAGAGCATATGTTCTCATGAAGTCATTTCCATTTTCTTATCCAATCAGACTCTTCAAGTTATCCAATGGATCTCTCTCACTCTCACTCTCTATCTTTCTCTCTCTGTCTCTGTCTCTCTCTCCCCCCTGTTGTTCTCCCTTTTTTGTTCCCTTTCCATTTATCTCTTCCTCTTTCCTTCCCCTCCTGCTTCTCTTCTTTCTCTTTCTCCTCTCACCATCATTCTCTACACCCATCTCTCATTCCCATTTCCATCTCTGATCTAAAACTCACTTCCAATAGGCTTATGAGGAATAGAGTTGTTTTCCTGTCATGGGATAAAAGTAAAGTCATAACATTTTGAAACAAAATTAGACAGAAATAGAGAACAATGCCATAAACATCTAAAGCTTTTGAAAGTTCCAAGAAAATTCTTTCAAAAGTTCTACAAACATATTTATCTAGTTCTCCATTCTCTTCTAATTCAATCTGCATTTTATCCAACGCTAGCTTTCAAGGAAAAGAAAAATTTCTGTTTTTAGCATGATGTATAGGTTTATCATTTGGAATGGTGGTTTCTAAAGTATCTCATCATAAATATCTATATTTAAACAGAACTTCTAAAGTACCAAATTTTAGTATTATTTCATTGTATTTGGTATTAAGCATAATATTGTATTATGAAGTATAATAATTATATTATGCATTAGTAATACCAAATATAATATTGTTTACATTATACAGTAAGGTCTGAAATACAAATGACTAACTTGTAAGTTAATTTATATAATATATCGTTTTTACGAATGAGGGTCTACTTGAATCACAAATGGTACCTAGTGTTAGAGAACATTAATGCAGTTTATTGATGTCACATGAACTGTTTTGGAGACAATTTCTATATGGAGAAATGATGAAGAGTGAAATAAATTACTAATGTGAACAAGGCTGACATTTCCAAGGCCACATGTAATTGTTTTAGGAGAGGAGATATTTTAAAGACTCAGGCACACTAATAGTTAAAGACAATTCTACCGTTCACAAGCAACTACCCCAGGGGTTCAATTTGGTACTATTCCATTAAAAGCAGGTATTATTCATGAGTTTATAAAATTAATACACAGCCTTTCTTCATAAATATTCTATAATTAAAGCTAATTCATTAAGTTCACCCCTAATTATTATAGCTTAATGAAGTTTGACTAATCTTGCTGTATTACAAATAGGGGAGATAAATGT
The DNA here is from genome assembly GCF_028372415.1 of Notamacropus eugenii. Lineage (NCBI taxonomy): Eukaryota > Metazoa > Chordata > Mammalia > Diprotodontia > Macropodidae > Notamacropus > Notamacropus eugenii. The sequence goes on along the minus strand of NC_092872.1, from coordinate 451,734,671 downwards.
GGTGGATGCATGTGTAAGGAAAGTTTCTGGAAGTTAGAATTCAGGTTTTTCATTCTGATTCTTCCTTAGAATTACCCTCCACACTTCAGTTCTCACCATCTTCTCTCCCCATTTATTCGTATGACCAACATGACCATACCTTGTTCAGATCTAGCACTCCACAGGATTCAAAAAAAAATGAATCAAGGAGAAAATAAGCCCCTGATTTGACCTTTCTCTCTGCTGAGATATGAAGAAGTATCACGCAAAGCAAAGATCTGGTATCAAAGAATCTTAGAATGCAGTGGAGCCTCAGAGCTCATCTAGTTCAATACATAACTCAGTAGAAATACTCTTTACAACATCTCCAAAAAGAGCTCAGTGACATCCAGGGATGTCTCAATCCCTCTCTCTTTATGTAGTTCATTGTACATTTGGGCAGTTCCAACAGGTAGAAGGTTTTTCTTTATTATGAATAGAAATCTCTGTCTCTGAACTTGCCCCCATTACTCTTAATTCTGATTGCTGAAGTCAAGGAAAAAGATTCCGAATCCCTCTTCCACATTCAAATCCTTAAAAACAACTATCATGTCCACCTGGACTCAAAGTTTTCTTTGCATTCTAGTTATTTTCAAACTCTTAAACCAGTCTGCAAATGTCATGACTACAAACCTCCCAGTATTCACCATCCTGGCTGCCATTCTCTGGGCATGCTCCAGCTCATGTTCTTAAATTGTCGTATCTAGTACTACAAAATACATGAATGATCGTAACAACAAGTAGATCAACGGGAATTTGTTCTCTCTTGCTCTGTCCACTGTTGTCTACCTTCTACCCACAAGAAATAGTGACCCTCCAGAAATCCTAGTGACAACCACAAAATTATCATGAGAAACTTTACAAATTCATATATCTAACAACGCCGTCAGAAATAGAAATTAAGTCAGCCTGTCACTATTTGTTCTTGATAAAACTCTATTAGTTTTTAGTTATTATTGATATTCTTTAAGTTCTTATGACCCACCATGCTAATAATATCTGAAAGCACTTGTTATTGGGAGAAGTCCAGTAGATTCCTACCAATGAGGAAATGTCTTCAGGAAAAGCACCTATTAGAGTAGCCCTTTCCCTAAGATTTGGGTTCTTTTGATCCTCAACTCTTTTAAGGACATCAACAATCCAAAATCCTCAAAAGAGATTCTCAGGATTCATTACGAGAGGTTTTAATTTTCTTGACAGTGAAAAGCTTATGAATTCTACATGAAAACATCAAGGCCTTGAGGGAGTTGAGGACCAAGGTTCTGAGAGTTGCATAATGAGAGAGAATTGGCATTTCTTTGAAATAACAGGTTCAATTCTCATTTATTGTGCTAGGAGATTGCCAGTAGATATTAATGAGATATACTACTTGGATATTTGGGACCCAGAATAATGGCAGGATTCTTTTCTGGTTTCTGTAAGTTAGCATAAGACAACAAAATCATGTTGTTTTCCATCATTCCCTAAGGATGTAGATGCTAGAAATATGTTAACTCAGGTGTCTGAGTCTCTTCTCAGGGTCATTTGTTCCTACAAACATGTTATATCATGGGTCCATGTCTCTCAACTTGTCCTTTACTCATGTCAGAGATATAGGGCTGATAGATATGGTCCCAGAGAGAGACACAAGAGTTCAGAAATCAGTGTTGTGTTTATTGTCTTTCTTGCCCCATCTCTGCCTTCTCCAATTTATCTTTCACATTGCTGCCAAGGAAATACTCCTAAAGGACTACCCTGACCATATCATTTGCTCAGTAAATTCCAATGGCTCCCTCAAATAGGTATTTCTATGTATTTCATTTACATATTTCTAACCTTTCACAGACTTATACATTGCTCTCCTAACTTGAAATTTATGGTCAAGCCAAATTGTTCTTCCTGTTAATCTTTATACATAGCACTCCTCTCTATACTTTTGCACAACCTTCCTCCCATACCAGAAATACACCTTCTCCTCTGTTGCACCTTTATAAATGTCTAGATGTCCCAACATCTTAGTTCAAATACCATCTCTTACCTGAAACCTTTTCTAATCCCTCCAGGGTTTAGGTTCCCCCCCTCCAAATATTCATAATCACATTGCAGTGTTTTATTCAGCATTTGTGTACACTTTTATGGATACATGTTGTCTCTCTAAATAGAAGAGTCTCTGTCTTCATAATTCCAGTATCAAGGACACATAATAAGAATTTAAGAAATGTTCATTAAGTGAATGAGTGAGTGAGTGTTTAATTGATTGATGTACCTCTTTGGGGATAGGATGAGCTAGAATGGATATATAGGAACCAAAAGAGCAGTCAATTTCTCTTAATTCTGAAATACTCTGCTCCTCGTTTCTTAGCCTTTGCAGCCCCTTTGACTATTTCGAAACCACCAACCTTTACATCATCATCTATCAATTCACAACTGATATTTTTTTTGTATAATGTCTATTCATCCTAAGTCCTGCCTCAATATGGCATTCATTTGTTCCTAATCCAGACCCAGAAGAAAGGCAAGATTAATAATGCTCAGATGTAGAAATGAACATAGAGGTTTGAAGCATCGGTTCATCTTGGGGAAATAGGTTTCAGGGGGCCTAAAGAGGACTGCTTTTGCGGGTCCTGCTGTCACCCAAACCTACATGCATCAGAGAAATTAATTCTTTGATATAAACCACACCCCCAAACTCATCCCATGCTAGTTCCTGAGTAACGCTAGAAATGGGAGAAATAGGTCCAGTAGGGAAATCATCTGGATGAAATTATTTGCAATGGAAAATATTGGGAAATCAGATATAGTGGACAAGAGCTCGTGAAATAAGCGGACAAAGATCCTAATCTACTCAAAAAAACCCCAAATTAAGCTCCATCTTTCAGTAAACCTTTCCTATTTTCCCTTTCTTCATCTGTAACCTCATTTTCTCACCTGAAAGACAAAAACAAAGACTAGGAATCCATCTCACAGTTCACAATGATTCTCCAAGTATGGAACGTAGAATAGATGCATGAAAAATGGTTTCTAGGGTTGGAGAGATAGAAATATAGGTAATAAGGTAAGGCAGTGAAATCTCTCCCTATATTTGTTTCTTGCCAAGGGTAGGATTTGGGAGAAAAAGGAAATGGTAATAAAACTTAAATCTTCTCTTCCTACAAACAAGCCTCCTTCATGTTTCCAAGAACTTGTCTTTCAAACAAGAACAACCCCAGTTAATGGCTTAGGGTATGGGACAGTCTCTGGAGAATCTACTATATATGCTCTGGAGGATTCCTAAGTCATTAGTATGCTTCTGGAGCTGGGTGATTCTTTTCAAACTAACTCTCAGGCAGTAGAATGAAGTATATTTTAGTACAAGCAATTCAAGCTTAAATCTTAAAATGCTCAATCCCTCTTTCCTTACATCCCCATATTCTCTTTGGTCGTGTGGGTAAATACATGGATATGTGGTTGACTGCACAGATGTGGGGCCTGTTAATTTTTTTTGCATGATATGAGAAATATATTACCTTATGAAAAGAACATGTGAAACCCAGAGCTAGGCTTGTTTTACTGAGAATGATTTGAAATATATTGGTGTTAAGAAGATTTGCCTTTAATACAAGAAGAAATTTGAGATTACTGAAAGCACTGCAGTTTCTCAAATTAAAATCAACCCACTCTTTTCTTATTTAATTCTGAGTCCCAGCTACACATTGTCCATCTGCAATCCGAGATATGCATTCTGATGGACTGTAATGATTCTTTAGTATAAATGGATTATGGATTGTCAGTCCTAATGCCGGTCATATTTTGGACAATAAACATTCTTCATTTGCTTGAATTGTCCTGTGTGAATAGTTACACCAGACATTTTGGGTGATTAAAGATCACATTTAGAAGGTCTGTTTTACTCTGAGATGTGATCAAGGCAGCAAAATGGCAAAATTATTAGACATAGGTATTATATTATAAAATATTTAGCAATAGAAGAAATAACACTGTGGAACATATTAGACATAGAAGTTGCAAAGTGGATGTGGGATTTGTAGAATTTGTCATACGCAACCAACAGTTTCTGGAGGACCACAATTAATATCAAATACATTTTTTATTTAGGTTCTGTGTCAGATATCGTCTATGATGTGAAAGACGTACATTTCCATTTTTTGATCTCATTACATCAAAGGACTGACAATCATAATTTTCTTTGGTGCTGCATCTATCAAGGAGCAGATGGAAGCTAATGACTTTAAGAAGAATCAAAAAAATTCAAAATAAAACCAAAAGAATGAAAAAATAGAACACAATGTAAAATATCTCACTGGAAAAACAACAGACCTAGACAACAGATCCAGGACAGACAATCTAACGATTATTGGACTATTTGAAAACTATGATCAAAAAAAGAGTGTAGACATCATCTTCAAGAAATTATCAAGGAAAATTACCCTGATATTCTAGAACCAGAGGGTAAAATAGATACTGAAAGAATCTACCAATCATCTCCTGAAAGAGATTCCAAAAGGAAAATTCCTAGGAATAGTGTAGCTGAATTCCAGAGCTCCCAGGTCAAGAAGAAAGTATTGCAAGCAGCCAGAAAGAAACAATTCAGGTATTGTGAAAACTCAATCACGATAATACAAGATCTAGCAGCTTCTACATTAAGGGATCAGAGGGCTTGGAATGATATTCCAGAGGACAAGGGAGCTAGGATTAAAACCAAGAATTGCCTTCCCAGAAAAATTGAGCATAATACTTCAGGAGAAAAAAAAATGGTCATTCAATGAAATAGAGGAGTTTCAAGCATTCTTGATGAAAAGATCAGAGATGAATAGAAAATTTGACTTTTAAATACAAGAATCAAGAGAAGCATGAAAAGGTAAACAGGAATGAAAAATCATAAAGGACTTGTTAATGTTCAACTGTTCATATTGCTACACGGAAAGATAATATTTGTAACTCTTAAGAGATTTCTCAGTATTACAGTACTTGGAGGGATTATGTATATATAAACAGAGGACACAGGGTGAGGTGAATATGAAGGGATGATATCTAAACAATAAAATTAAGGGGTGAGAGAGGAATATATTAGAAGGAGAAAGGGAGAAATAGAATGAGGTAAATTATCTCTCACATAAAAGAGGCAAGAAAAAGCTTTTTCAATGGAGGGAAAGAGGGGAGAGGTAAAAGGAAAAGAGCAAACCTTACTCTCATTGGATTTGGCTTAAGGAGGTAATAACATGCACACTCAATATGGTATGAAAATCTATCTTACCCAACAGGAAAGTAGGTGGAAAGTGGATAAGCAGGAGTCGGGGGATGATAGAAAGGAAGGCAAATAGAAGGAGGCAGTAATTAGAAGTAAACACTTTTGAGGAAAGACAGGGACAAAACAGAGAATAGAATAAATGGAGGTCAGGATAGGATGGAGGGAACTATAGTTAGTCTTTTACAACATGATTGCTATGGAAGTGTTTTGTATGACTACACTTGTATAACTTATATCAAATTGCTTGGCTTCTCAGTGGGGATGGATGAGGAGTGAGGAAGGGAGAGATGTTGGAACTCAAAGTTTCAAAAATGAATGTTAAAACTTGTTTTTACATGTCATTGGAAAAATAAAACATACAAGAAATGGGTTATAGAAATCTACCTTGCCCTATAAGAAAATAGCGGGGAAAAGGATAAGAGAAGGGAGGGGTGTGATAGAAGAGAGGGCAGATTGGGGAAAGGGATAATCAGAATGCACACTGTCTTGGGGTGGAAGGAGGGGAGAGATGGGGAGAAAATTTGTGATTCAAAATCTTATGAAAGTGAATGTTGAAAACTAAAAACAAATTAATTAAATTTTTAAAAAAAGAATGTTTATATTGTATTTGTCTCTGTTCCCTAAAGTACAGTACAGGATATTCAGTGGCTGTGATAATGCCATACTAATTAGACAATTTCCCAAGTCCTCCAAAATGACATGATTCCGTTCAGTCTTCCAAAGGGCTTAAATTTGTCACATCTACATATCTCCCTTCAACTCAGACATATGACAAATATAGAATATGGATAATTAAATAGTGATACAAGTATGTGTTCACTAATACAGGTCAAGAGAAGACAGTTCTTCCAAGAGGCTGAAGGAAAAGTTTGGATATAATTCAATGATGGGTTAGAGAATCATGTTCTGCAGATTGATCTCCTGTTGGCTGCATTCTTGAACGCCCTCTTTACATCCTTGTTTCTCAGGCTATATATGAGGGGATTGAGCATAGGATTTATCACTGCATAGAACACAGATACCATTTTCCCTAGTTCCTTGGCAGACTTAGGTGTCATGTAGTTGATGATTGCTGATCCATAAAAAAGGATGACCACAATGAGATGGGAGCCACATGTAGAGAAGGCCTTCAGTCTCCCAGAGACTGTCCTCATCCTGACCACAGAAACCACAATACATACATATGAAACCATGATCACGGACACAGGTGCAAGAAGAATCACCACACCCATCAAGAAAACAACCATCTCTGAACTGTGTGTGTCTGCAGATGCCACATTCAGAAGTGCTGGAAGCTCACAAATAAAATGAGCAATTTTATTGTCTCCTTGGTAAGGGAGGCTTAATGTAAATGTGGTGTCCACCAGGGATGCAACAATGCCACTGAACCAGCAACCTAAAGCCAAGAGGCCACACACCTTCCACGTCATGATGAGGGAATAGTGCATAGGGTCACAGATTGCCAAGTACCTGTCATAAGACATCACACCTAATAAAGAACACTCTGTAGATCCAAAGAATAGGATGAAAAGAAGTTGAACTGCACAGCCTGTGAAAGAAATTAATTTCCTTCTAGATAATATGTGGATTATGGTTTGGGGGACAGTGGTAGTTGAGAAGCAGAGGTCAACCAGAGATAAATTACATAGGAAAAAATACATGGGTGTATGGAGCTGTGAGTCAAGAAGAACTAAGGATATGAGGAGGAGGTTTCCAAGTATGGTACCCAGGTAGACTGCCAGGAATAACACAAAGAGTAGCTGCTGAGTCTGAGGGTCGTCAGTAAGTCCCAAGAGGAAGAACTCTGTCACCCAGGTCTGGTTGGTCTGTATCATATTGTTTATGCTCCTTTGTAATCTATTAAAGAGATATATAATGTAGGCATGTAACCTAGAGAATCGTAGAATCTTAGTTTGGGAAGGATATTAAATCTTATCTAGTGTAACCTTCAACCCTCAATAGCTATCTTGATGTGTGATCATTGAACATCTCCATTGAAAATGGTGACTCATATCACAAAGAATATATTCCATTTTCAGACAAAACTGTTAGAAAATTAATTAATTTTTAAACTGGTCTCGCACTTATGTAATTTCTATGCATTAATGTTATTTCTTCTAAAGCAGGAAAGAAAAAATCTCAGTCACTCTACAACACTCATATTTAAAGAAAACTTTCAGCTCCCCTCCAAAAAAGAAATCTTCTCTAGACTAAATACTTCCTGTTCCTCCAACCTTCTTAAAATGAGATTTCTACTCATTCTGGTCACCTACCTCCAAATGTGCTTCATTTTGTTAATGTTCTTTCAAAATATTGAGTCAAGCAACGAGTGCAGCTGTCTATAAGTGGTCTGGCTGTCACAGAGTTCAATATATCTTTGAGTTTCTCTGAGAATAATTGAAACTATATCTTATTTAATATACTTTAAAATTATATTGGTTTTCATTACAATTAGTTGACTCATTCATCTTGAGCTTTTAACTAAATTCAATGATGAAAGTTTTGAGGTCTTTCTCTGATGAATTAATGCTAAAATAAATGTCATCCATTATGTATTTACACAGATAATTAAAACAAACTAACGTGTAGGACTTCATATTTACCCTTGCTACTCTGCATCTTGAATCATCTTGTTATTTCTTCCTGACAAGAGTACAAAGGCATTTGGGAAAACAACAAAAACCAAAAAGTCATTACCTTATTAGTGCCAGGTAACTGAAAAAGAAAAGAATACAAAAACTAATCAAATTGGCTTAGAGGGGATAGCAAAGGCTGGACAATTATTCTTATTTTCTTTGAAAATAACTGGATCTCTGACTAACGAACTGTATACAGCTCTTCACTGGGCTGAGGAGACATCCACAGCACATTTTGAGGAATAGTGAGATGCTCTTAAGACAACTAGAAATGCTGGAAGACTTTTATAAGGAGAATTATCACACATCAGAATTCGGCACCAAGTTTGGACTCTCATAAGAGTAAGACTTTCATGTCATCTGATAATCATGATTCAGCTCAATGTATTAGGAGCACCATGAACTGTAAACTCTCATGAAAAATTGGAAAAGGTGTCAAACAGTGTGAGGATCATTGTTTGGGAGACAGTGGCACTTCCAGTTTAAATTGTCTGTATAATAGACAGAATCCAATCTTGTACAGTAATGAGATTTTATAAAATTCTTAATATAGATGGAAAATATGGCGTAGAAGATGAAGAGCTGTATTCAGCCTCAGGAAGACTAGATTTCAAATCCTGACTCTAATGCATACTGTCTGTGTGACCCTGGACAGATTTCACCTCAGCACCCCAGATGGTGCTCTAAGACTAAGTTTTGGAGAAAGTGTCAATCTGCCTTGGAATAGGAAGTTCTTTTCCAGGAATTGCCTATCCTCATTAAATTAGAGGTTCAGTTCATAAAGAAAAGAAAAAGAATGGCCAAATGAACAAAGCACTATTCATATTTCAGGGAATACAAAATAAAGTTCCATTATAATTTGGAAAGATCTTGATTAAATATGCTGCCTTAACATAAGGATCTGTTCCCACTTAAAATTTTTAGCCTTGCCAGCCAACTTGTGTATGTATCCATAGTCTTTATCTTCCTGCTACATCCTATGTTTGAAATCTTTTAGCCATAGGTTCTTTTCCAACTGTCTACTTTTATCTTATACAACATTCCACATCCATATTAAGTATCAAAGAGAGGCTTTTCATCTAATTATTTCCATCATATTTTTACCTATTCTAAGTTTCCCTCCTTTGTTTTAGATCTTGTCTTAGATTAAGACACACGTATTCTATAATTTCCCTAAGAAGCTAAAGGAATGATGGAAAAGAAAATCCCTTTGACTTTCTAAAGAGCTACACAAAGGTAAATGCAGGTATTGCCTAAAGTGAAGAATATCCAGCTGACAAATGCTTCTCACAAACAAATATCTGACTATTCTTTTCTCCCCCCAACTATGCTAACTTTCCTGTCATTTGTTCAAAATAGACACCAAAATGCCATGGACCCAGAACACAGTCTGATGGCCGGAGTCAAGAATCATATCACTTCCCAAGACTTCCTTTTGGACTCTATGCAAATTCCACAATTTCTTCTTTTCTTCTGAATTGACTATTACATATCAGTTAATTTCAAGGCAGGCAGCCTTGTTAACAAATAAAGTGAGCAAATGTTCTCATGAAGTGTTCTCCCCTTTCCTCTTTAATCAAACTCTTGAAAGTTCCAAGAATATTCCTTCAAAAGTTTCACTAACATCTTTGTCTATTTTCCCATCTTCTTCTAATTCACTCTGCATTTTCTCCAGCACTAATATTCAAGGGAAAAGAAAATTTGCTATCTGATTTTAACATGTTATATATATTTATCATTTGTTGCAGTGATTTCTGCTACATTTCATCATACATATCTTTCATTTAATTAATAAACTTTTGTAAGTACCTAAGTATAATATCATAGTATTCTTTGACTAAGTGTAATAATAATAAATTATACTTGGTATTAAGTTCCAATTAATATAACGAGGTCTGAAATACAAATGATTAACTTCCCAGTGAATGTATGTAATACATCATGTTTAAGAATAGGGATCTACTTGAATAGCAAATGTCACCAAGTTTTAGATGGTGCTAATGAAATCGACGGATATACCACATGAAGTGGGCTAGTGAGAAGTTCTCTAGGCAGAAATCATGAAAAGTGAAATGAATTCATAATATGGTCAAAGTTGGAACTGCCAAGACTATGTTTAACTGCCTTAAAAGAAGTCTTTTAAGGACTCTGGCACACTAATAGTTAAAGAAAATTTTATTGCTTATAACCAGCTATACTAGGAGATTAGTTTGGCAATATTCTATTAAAGGTAGGTATTATTCATGAGTATTTTAAAGTAATACCTGATCTTTCTTCACAAATATTCTACCTGTGGAAATAATTCAGTTGAGTTATACCTCTAATTAAGTAATTATTAAAACTTAATGAGGTTATTTAAACTTCTTGCCACATTATAAAAAGTAAAGGTAAATAGGATGGAGCAGGAGTAGGGAAAATACCTGGGAGTTAGAGGCGTAGGTTTTTCATTTTGACTCTTCCTTAGAATTACTCCCTCCATACCTCTCCTCTCACCATCTTTACTCCCCATTTATTCATATCACCAACATGACCATATTTTGTTAAGATTCAGTGCTCCATATGATCTGAAATGATGGATGAGGTGAAAGCAAGCTCCCAATTTGTCCTGTCTCTCTGCTGGAATGTGAAGAAGTGTTTTCCTGAGCAAATACCAAGTACCAAAGAATCTCAGAATGGCTTGAAAGTTCAGAGCTCATCTAGTCCAATCCATCCCAGTGTAGAAATACTCTCTACAACATCGCCAAAAATGTCTCAGTGACATCCAATGATATATCAGTCACTCTCTCCTAAGGTAATTCATTCCACTTTAGGACAATTCTAATTGGTTAAAAAAAAGTTTTTTCTCTTCTGTACTACCCAATTACATATAAAGACAATTTTAAAATTCATTTTTTCTCCACTCCTCCCTCACGTCTCTCCTCCCTAAGATGGTAATTTGACGTAGTTTATATATGTGCAATCATATAAAATAAGGTTTTTTCTTTTTATTAATAGAAGTCTGTTTCTCTGCCACTTTCACCAATTACTTTTAGATCTGGCTTCTAGAGTTAAGAAAAATACTCCTAATTCCACTTCAACATTCAAATCCTAATCCTTCTTTCACATTCAAATCCTTAGCAACAGTTATCATTTTCTCCTGATCTCAAGGTGTTCTCTGCATTTTAAGTATTACCAATTTCTTAAAGCACTTGACAAATGGTATGGCTGCAAGGCTTCCAGTCCCCATCATCCTGAGTGCCATCCTCTGGGCATGCTTTAGTTCATTATGTTCCTAACTTGTGGTACCTAAAACTGTACACATTACCGACCAAGGAACAGACCTATAGGAAACTATTCTCCCTTGCTCTATCCACTGCTGTCTATCTTCTACCCACCAGAAACAGTGACTCTCCAGAAATCTTTGTTGATATCCACAAAAATGTCCTGAGAAACTTTACAAATCCATGGATGAAAATTAGCATGTGTAAGGCATTCCCCAAATCTACCAGTCTAACAATCCCTGTCCAAAATAGAAATCAAGTAAATCTGTCATTATTTGTTCTTCATGAAACTCTATTAGTTTTTAGTTATCATTGATAATCTTATGTGCTTTCAATCTATCACTCTAATAATAACTGAAAGCACTAGTTATTGGGAGAGCCTCAATAGATTTTTATCAATGGGGAAGTATCTTTGGAAAATGCACCTTTCAGAGTAGCCCTTTCCCTATGATTTGTCTTCTTTTGACCCCCCAACCCTTTTAAGGACATAAATCATCCAAAATCCTGAAAGGAGATTCTTGAATTCACCATGACAAGTTTTCATTTCCTTGACAAGGAAAAGCTTGTGAATTCTACATAAAAAATTGAGGCCTTGAGGGAGTAGAGGACTAAGGTTCTGAGAGATGAGTAATATGAAAGAGTTGGCATTTCATTGAAACATCAGCTTCTGCTCTGATTCACTGTGTTGGGTGATTGTCAGTAAATGCTAACTAGCCTGATGAGGTGTACTACTTTGGATATTTGGGTCCCAGAATGGTGGCAAGATTCTCTTCTGACTATTGTAAGCTATACAAGTTAGACAACACACCTATGTCATTTTCTATTATTCTCAAGGGATATGGGTGCTAGGGAGATGTTAACCCAGGTGTCCTTGAGTCTCTTCTCAAGGAAAGTTTGTTGCAACAAATGCATTATATGAAGGGTCCAACGTGTCTTTCATCTTGTCCATTGTGCGTATCAACAGAGCCATAGAGTTGATAGATGTTATCCCAAAGTAAGGTATGAGAGTTCAGAAACCAGGGCTATATTTCTTGGTTTCCTTGCCTTGTCTCTGTCCTTTCCTATTTGTCCTTTACAATGCTGTCAAAGCAATATTCCTAGAGCATCAGGCTCATCATGTTGTCTGCTTGATAAATTCCAGTGGCTCCCTCAAATAATCATTCCTGAGTGTCTCATTTGAAACCAGTTTCTAACCTTTCGGAGATTTATTTTACATTGCTCTCCCAATTCTAAAATTATGGTAAAGCTAAATTGAACAGTTTATCTTGTTAATATTTTCACAGGGCACTCATTTCCCCACTCCCACTTTTGCACAGATTTTCTCCAGTGCCAGGAATACCCTTCCTCTGATGCTGTACCTTTTGGAATTTCTAGGTGCCTTCACATCTTTGCTCAAATACTATCTCTTACATGAAACCTTTCTTGATCCCTCTTTGAGTTAGTCCCCATCCTCAAACACCCATAACCACACTGCAAGTTTTGCTCACCTTATTTGTACGCTTGCATGGAAACGTGTTATCCCTCTACATAAGGAGATAGAATATATGTTTCTTGAAGACAGGGACTTTGTAACTCCAGTATCAGAAATAAATAATAGGACTTTAAGAAACATTCATTGATTGAGTGAGTGAGTGTTGGTTTGGTTGATATGCTTCCTTTGGGAATAAGACAAGCTAAAATGGATGTAGCTGAACCAAAAGTGAACTCAAAATGTCTCTTGATTCTGAGACATTCTTCCCCTCATTACTTAGCCTTTATATCCCTTTTATCATATTCCCTTTATATCCTCTTTCATTGCTCTAAACTACCATCATTTACACTATCATTTATCTATTCACTACTCATATTTTTTTCTTATATTTGCCTGATCAGTATAGAATTCACTTGCTTCTAGTCCAATCCAAATCTAATCAGAAAATCCCAGCTCTAACTCTGCAACTTTTAGTAACCCCTTATTATTTCCCCCTTCTATATCTAGAACCTCACATTCTCACCTGGAAGACAGAAAACACTAGGAATACATGGGAAAGATGTTCCAAATATGGAACACAGAAGTACAGAAGTCACTCTTAGGTTGAGGAGATGGAAAGAACAGGTAACTTATACTAAAGCACAAAATTCTCATCCAATCTTTGTTCCTTGCCAAGAGCAGGCGTTGGAGGAGAAAGAGAAGAGGGATAAAGCTGATTAAATCCTTCCTTCCCACAAACAAATCTCCTTGGTGGCTCCAAGGAATTGCTTTTCAAACAAAGACTGTTTCTATAAGTACAAGCCTAGTTACATGGTCTACAGTGTGGGGATGGTCTCTGGGGCATCTCACGTACTCCCGAGGATTTCTGAGTCATTAGGACACATCAGGAAGTGAATGTTTCTTTTTGGTGTAGTTCTCTCTCAGGTGGACACAAGCAGTACTCTTTAATCTAAGTAATTAAAATGCAAATCTTTAGCTCCAAACTCTCAATCTACCCTTTTTGCCTATTTCCATATTCTGTGTTGGCAATGTGGATATTTGCATGGATGCATGATTGAATGCTCAGGTGTAGTTCTACTAATTTTTGGCATGTGTTTCACAAATAACACACAGGTAACACAGACTACACCAATATAAGACAGGTGGTGACAATAGTGCAGGTTCACTCTTGATCCACGCAAATAGGAAGACAGAAATAAAGTCACAATAAGGGGTTAAATAAACTTACTTTATTCTAGTCTATTCTTCTCAAAGGGAGTTGCTGATAATGGGAATACCAACTACATACTCTAATACCTAATCACCCTTCCTGAGGGCAGGTGAGAAGGGGGGGTCAACTCCCCTTACATCTTGAAGTGGTCAGTCGAGATAGGCACAGTATTCCAGCTTGTTCACTCCCCTAAATCACCTCAAATCTCAATGGGGGCTGGTTAAGGTAGGTACATGCATTCCTCCATGCATTACCCAAATACCAACTTCCCAAATTCAATGGGTTTCCTACTCTCTGACCAGTGCCCACTGCAACAGACAAAGAAGGCACTTTGCCAGCAATAGCCTCAAAGGTTAACTTAGCAATATTGTCATTCAGCACAAGCATAGGAAATATTACTTAGGTCACCGCTGTATCTCATTTCACAGTCACAGTAGGAATTGTTTTTCACTGACAAGTCTGGGAATTATTATCTACCACCCTGGAACTAGAGATTGTTTTGGCCATGGATTCTCGAAACTACAATCTGAAAAGGATAACAAAATCCTCTTTACTTAGAGCATGATATGAAAAAATGCAATTTATTGCTTATTGAAACTCGTATCACATATATATTTAGGTTTATTTTCCCAAGAAATAAATGTCACTTTAGTGTCAAAAATTACATAAACTTATGGAATTTTATGGTATTGATGCTTAGTTATAGTAAGATATTTTGAATCATAAGTTAGAAGCAATTTTCATAGTATTTCATATTCTGTCTTCCTGTCTTTGCACAGGCCTTAAGGGTTTCCTTATGACCTTCATATTTTGGAATTGCTAGCTCCCTTCCAGCCTCTGCTTAAGTGTTACCTCCATCAAGAAGTCTGTCCTGATTGTTCTCAGTTGTTACTAGCTTTTGTATTTTGTTTTTGTTTTTTGCCATACATCCTTTTGATATTTATTGGCAAAAATCTGAGAAGTTACAAGTGTCTAGTATAGTTTCAGATCCTCAAGGAAACAGGCTACCTACATCTGTGTTTCTATCCCTAATTTCTAGTATAGCACTTTGCAAATTCTATTTACTTTATAAATGCTTATTGATTGACTGACTGATTGACAAGTGGTCTATGTTTGAAGACCTTCAGTGATGGAAAACTTATCACCTTCTGTCAATTCGATTCATTTTTTAACAACTCTAATTTTTAGGAAGTTTTTAATTCTTATATTGAGCTAAAATCTACTTTGGTATGTAATTTTTACCCAGTGGTCCTAGTTCTATATTCTGGCAGAATGATCACTAGTGCAGAGGGAATGGAACTCACTTTGTTCCAGGGCAGCAACACTGCAGCGCTACGGTTTTTTTTGAGCACCTTACCTCACAGAGCTTCAAAAGCCCATGCCCCTCAACAATTCTCCCCAAGCTGCCTCCCACAAGGTCTTTTCCATCTCGTACCCCATTTCCGGAACATAGATTTTCCTTCAAAATGAGAGGCTGGGATCTCTGGAAGACAAACTGTTTCTTTCACTAATCTTGACATTCTCAAGTTTTAAGAAACCTCAGGAGTCATCCAGTCTAACTCTTACCTAACTTTATCAAGTGGTCATTCAGTCTCTGCTTGAAGACCAATCATCAGGTATGTTTTAGTGGGAAGGGCTCATGGGAAAAATGAGATTGAATAAAAAGAAAAAGTCTTAAGCAATTAACAAATGATCATTGACTTTGTTTCTTTTTAACATGTAGTTTTTACTTTTGATACCTAATAAATATTTAATAATTGATTTTAATATTAATGTTTTGATATCTTTTAATTTTAATATTGGTATCAATATTTAGTGTGTTTAATATTTTACTAATATTAAATTCGTTTAATATTTTAAAGATTAATATTTTAAGTTAATATTTAATGTTATTAATATTTAATAATTAAAATATTTTGATTTTTAATGTTTTAATATTTACTTTCAAATTTTATATTTCAAATTCTCTTCCTCCCTCTCATATGCACTGAGAAAGCAATGTGACATTAATTATACATGTGAAATCATGCAAAACATATTTCTGTAGTATCTATATTTTGAAAAAATAAAGTGATAAAATTATACTTCAATTCTCTTTCTGGAGGTAGACAGCGTTTTTTTTTCAGCAAAAGTCCTTCAAAATTGTTTTGGATCATTATACTGATAGGAGTAACCAAGTCCTTCATAGTCAGTCACCATTACAATATTGCTGTTACTATGTACTAGCATCTCCTGGTTCTTCTTACTTCACATGGCATCATTTCAAAGAGGTCTTGCCATGTTTTTCTGAAAACATCCTGCTGTCTTGGTCGCACATCATTATTTGCATGATGTTTCCCCCATTAGACTGTGAGATTCTTGAAAGCAGACTGCTTTGCTTTGTATTCTCTGTACTTATCGCAGTGCCTGGCACATAGTAGGTGCTTCATAAATGTTTGTTGATTTGACTTGACTTTATAAACTAACCCCTTCTCCTGCCCACACTTACTTAACCCACTGATTAGAATTTAGAAAGCTCTCAATAAATAAAGAAATCCTAATAGAGCTGTCCCCATCCCCAATAGTCTAGCTTCATCACAAGCCCACTGTAGCTGCCTAGCCCCCCTGCCAGTGTCCTAACTTCTTCATATAGCCTCACTGATCACTAGAACAACAAGTGTGTCCCTGAAACTCATAGTTCCCATGGAAACAGCAGGCATGGGAACGCAGTCATTGTCTCTACCTAGCTGCTGTCCCCAGACTCATTCCCATATATTTGAACAGGTATGTTCTTGTATTCAATCTATTCAGTTCAATTCAAACATCATCCATCTAGCCCAACACAGGACCACAATACAATACCTAAACAATTGGAGGGCAGCATGGCCAGAATGTTTAACCACCAAATCATAGCTGGAACCCCTTCTCCATTACCTAACCCCTCAACAAACTCCTCATGCCTTTTTAATATTAATCATATTCCTATATCCTATGCAAATTTTTATTTTGTGATTGCATCTTTACCCTATAGAAGTTCATCTTGTTTTCTCTGAAGTTGCTGGTTCTTCTTGGAACTTAGCCTGCTTCATAAGAAGCATCAATCTCAATAAATGCCTGTACTTGGATAAGAGGTGATCTGACTCTGACTTCTTTGAGATGGTTCCACCACAGTACATCATGAAACCTCAACAGTTTTTGGCATCCCTGGGTTGAAACCTCAACAATAAATGCTTTTACTTCTTAATAATTTTAATTTAATATTTTTTTCAATTTTAATAATTATTATTTATTTTAGTGGGGGGGTATTTTAGTTCCAAATTCTCTCTCTCACTCCCAACACCTCCTCCACCCAACGAGATGGCAAGTAAAATATCAGTTATAAATGTGAAATCATGTGAAACATTTCCATATTAGCCATATGTCAAAAAATAGAGAAAATTATACTTCAATTTGCACTGAGTTCATTAGTTCTCTCTCTAGACGTGGATAGCATATTTTTCATCTTAAGTCCTTTGGAAATATTTTGGATCATTGTATTGATCAGAGTAGCCAAATCTTTCATAGTTGTTCAACATTATAATATTGCTTTTAGTGTGAACGATGATCTTCTGGTTCTTCTCGCTTTACTTTGCATCAGTTCATATAAGCCTTGCCACTTTTTTTCTGAAACTACACCCTCTTCATTTCTTTTTTTTTTTTTGATTGCCACATGGTTTATTAAATTTCAGACAAAATTTTAAGGAAACAAAGGAATTCTCAATAGAATTTTACTTTCTTTTCTTTTCTCTTTCTAAAATTAATTACTTTATTTTTTGTTTTCAACATTTACTTTTTTTAAATTTTTTAAAAATTTATTTATTTAACTTTTCAACATTCATTTTCACAAAATTTTGGGTTCCAAATTTTCTCCCCATTTCTCCTCTCTCCCCACCCCCAAACACTGAGCATTCTAATTGCCCCTGTCACCAATCTGCCCTCTCTTCTAACATCCCTCCCTTCCCTTATCCCCATCTTTTCTTTTTGTCCTGTAGGGCAAGATAACTTTCTATACCCCATTATCTGTATTTCTATTTCCTAGTTGCAAGAACAATACTCAAGAGAGTTGTTCCTAAAACTTTGAGTTCCAATTTCTCCCCTTCCCTCCCTCCCCATCCATTCCCTTTGGGAAGGCAGGCAATTCAATATAGGCCGTATCTGTGCAGTTTTGCACATAACTTCCATAATAGTCATATTGTGTAAGACTAACTATAATTGCCTCCATTCTATCCTGCCCCCCATTGCTTCTATTCTCTCTTTTGATCCTGTCCTTCACCAAGAGTGTTGACTTCAAATTCCTCCCTCATCCCATTGCCCTCCCTTCAATCATCTCCCCCCACGCTGTTTATCTGCTTCTCCCCCACTTTCCTGTATTGTAAGATAGGTTTTCATACCAAAATGAGTGTACATTTTATTCCTTCCTTTAGTCGAATGTGATGAGAGTAAGCTTCATGTTTTTTTCTCTCCCCTCCCCTCTTTTTCCTTCCACTGAAAAATCTTTTATTTGCCTCTTTTATGAGAGATAATTTACCCCATTCCATTTTTCCCTTTCTCCTCCCAATATATTTCTTTCCCACCCCTTATTTTCATTTTTTTAAGATATGATCCCATCCTATTCAATTCACCCTGTCCTCTCTGTCTCTCTCTCTCTGTGTGTGTGTGTGTGTGTGTGTGTGTGTGTGTGTGTGTGTGTGTGTGTGTGTAATCCCACCAACTACCCAGATACTAAAAAAAGTTTCAAGGGATACAAATATTGTCTTTCCATGTAGGAATGTAAACAGTTCAAGTTTAGTAAGTCCCTTTTGATTTCTCTTTCCTGTTTACCCTTTCATGCTTCTCTTGATTCTTGTGTTTCAAGGTCAAATTTTCTTTTTAGCTCTGGTCTTTTCATCAAGAATGCTTGAGTCCTCTATTTCATTGGAAGACCGTTTTTTCCCCTGAAGTATTATACTCAGTTTGGCTGGGTAGGTGATTCTCGGTTTTAGTCCTAGTTCCTTTGGCTTCTGGAATATCCCATTCCACACCCTTCGATCCCTTAATGTAGAAGCTGCTAGATCTTGTGTTATCCTGATTGTATTTTCACAATACTTGAATTGTTTCTTTCTAACTGCTTGCAATATTTTCTCCTTGACCTGGGAACTCTGGAATTTGGCCACAATGTTCCTAGGATTTTCTCTTTTTGGATCTCTTTCAGGAAATGATTTGTGGATTCTTTCAATATTTATTTTATCCTCTGGTTCTAGAATATCAGGGCAGTTTTCCTTGATAATTTCATGAAAGAGGATGTCTAGGCTCTTTTTTTGATCATGGCTTTCAAGTAGTCCCATAATTTTTAAATTGTCTCTCCTGGATCTATTTTCCAGGTCAGTTGTTTTTCCAATGAGATATTTCACATTCTCTTCCATTCTTTCATTCTTTTGGGTTTGTTTTGTGAGTTCTTGGTTTCTCAAAAAGTCATTAGCCTCCATCTGTTCCATTCTAATTTTGAAAGAACTATTTTCTTCAGTGAGCTTTTGAACCTCCTTTCCCATTTGGCTAATTCTGCTTTTGAAAGCATTCTTCTCCTCATTGGCTTTTTGAACCTCTTTTGCCAATTGAGTTAGCCTATTTTTCAAGGTGTTATTTTCTTCAGCATTTTTTGAGGTCTCCTTTAGCAAGGTGTTGATCCTCTTTGCATGCTTTTCTTCCATCTCTCTCGTTTCTCTTCCCAGTTTTTCCTCCACCTCTCTAACTTGATTTTCAAAATCCTTTTTGAGCTCTTCCATGGCCTGAGCCCATTGAATATTTATCATGAATGTTTGGGATACAGAAACCTTGACTTCTATGTCTTTCCCTGATGGTAAGCCTTATTCTTCCTCATCTGAACGGATGGGAGGAGATATCTGTTCACCATGAAAGTAACCTTCTATTGTTTTATTTTTTCCCCCTTTTTTGAGCATTTTCCCAACTGGTTACTTGCCTTTTGGGGCCTTTGTCAAGAGTAGGGTATACTCTGGGGACCTGTAAGTTATCAGTTCCTACAAGGTGGCACAATCAAGCATGTACTGGTCTAGGCGCAGGGAAGAATTTTTATGCTCAGAATCTTAGCAGAGTTTCCTCTCCACAGGCACCTGACCTCCAGTTCTGCCAAGCTTGAATTGGGGGGGGGGGGGGGCGGGATTCAGTCAAGCTGTGGGGGCAGGGCCACCATTCAGTGCAAGACAAAGACCAGCTCCCTCAGTGCCCCCAGGGGTTTTTGTGATCCAGCAATGGTCTAGGTCTGCTATAGGGGCTGCTGTGAGAACTGCTGCCACCTGCCCAATGTGAAAGCCCTTCTCCCTTCCCAGCCAGCTGAAAAAGCCCCGTTACTGACCTTTGGCACCTGTGGGTCGAGGGATCTGTGGACTTTCTGCTGCTGTGGCTGGGGATTCCAAGACTGGAGATTCCACCCCTGAGGGCTGTTCACAAGCTGTGCATGCGTGGCCAAAGCTGTGCTGAGCTCCGTGCTCTGCTCCGTGTCCCATGCAACCGACTTTTCCCATGGGTTTTTCAGGTCACCCTGGGCTGGAAATCTCCTCCACTCTGTTGTTCTCCACTTCTGCTGCTCCAAAATTTGTTGAGAGTCCCTTTCTACAGGTATTTTATGGGCTGTATGGGGAGACCCTGCATATGTGTGTCTTTCTACTCCACCATCTTGGCTCCACCCCACTCTTCATTTCTTATAGCACAATAGTACTCCTTCACAATTGTGTGCCACAACTTGTTCATCCATTTCTCTATTGATGAGTATATCCTCGGTTTTCAATTCTTTACCACCATAGTGTTGCTATAAGTATTTTGCACACATATGTCCTTTTTCTTTTCTTTGATTTCTTTGACAGATTATATATGTTTGTGTGTGTGTTAGCAAGAAAGGTCTATCTTACTCAGGTAAAAGAGCAGTACAGTCCAGGGCAGGGAGTATCCCAGCAAGCCAGCAGTAGGTCCTGCCTCAGTAAGTCAATGGGAGGCTCTGAGCCCCAATGCAGGTAAGAGATTGAGGACTCATGCACCTAAAGCAACAACAAGAGAGTGGCCAGTCAGAAAAAACCAAATTTCAGAGTCCAGGAACAACACCAGCCCCCTTGGGTCCCAGTTCAGCACCAGGCCCACCTTGGGTCCTAACAAAGCATCAAGTAAATGGCCAGACCCATCCCCATTCATGGTCCAGGAACAGTAAGAAAGACCCCAAGGGAGCAGCAGCAGCAGGGGTGACTACAGACACCGTTTCTTGAGTTCTAGACCCACAGATTGTGAGGGGATTGAGTGACTGACAGTACACCCTCACCCCACTGGAAACAGAGCACTACCTTAACAAAGAGCTCAGAAGTCAAGTAAAGGGCTGAGGAAATGAGCAAAAAACAAAAAAAGAATTAGAAAATAGAATCTTACTTTGGTGACAAGGTAGACTAAAACATGCAAACAGAAGAAAAAAAAGTCAAAGCTTCTCCATCTAAAGACTCCAAGAAAAATATGAATTGTCATGGAAGAGTTTGAAAAGGATTTTTGAAAATCAAGTAAGAGAAGTAGAGTGAAAATTGGGAAGAGAAATGAGATTGATGGAAGAAAATCATGGAAAATGAATCAACTGCTTGCTAAAGGAGACCTAAAAAATGCTGAAGACAATAACACTTTAAAAACAGATTAACCCAAATGGCAAAAGAAACTCAAAAAGCCAATGAGGAAAAGAATGCTCTAAAAAGCAGAATTGGTCATGTGTAAAAAGGACATCCAAAAGCTCACTGAAGAAAATAATTCCTTAAAGATTAGAATGGAGAAGATAGAAACTAATGACTTTATGAAAAATCAAGAAATGATAAAACAAAGGAATCAAAAAATAGCAGAAAATGTTAAATATCTTATTGGATAAACAACTGACCTGGAAAATAGATCCAGGAGAGACAATTTAAAAATTATAGGATTACCTGAAAGCCATCATCAAAAAAAGAGCCTAGACATCCTCTTTCATGAAATTAACAAGGAAAACTGCCCTGATATTCTAGAACCAGAGAGTAAAATAAATATTGAAAGAATCCACAAATCACCTCCTGAAAGAGATCAGAAAAGAAAAACTCCTAGGAACATTGTGGCCAAACTCCAGAATTCCCAGGTCAAGGAGAAAATATTGCAAGCAGCTAAAAAGAAACAATTCAAGTATTGTGAAAATACAATCAGGATAATACAAGGTCTAGCAACTTCTACATTAAGGGATAGATGGGCGTGGAATAGGATATTCCAGAAGCCAAAGGAACTAGGACTAAAACCAAGAATCACCTACCCAGCCAAACTGAGTATAATACCTCATGGGGAAAAAATGGTCTTCCAATGAAATAGAGGACTTTCAAGCATTCTTGATGAAAAGACCAGAACTGAATAGAAAATTTGACTATCAAACACAAGAATCAAGAGAAGCATGAAAAGGTAAACAGGAAAGAGAAATCATAAGGAACTTTCTAAAGATGAACTGTTTACATTCCTACATGGAAAGATCACATTTGTACCTCTTGAGATTTTTCTCAATATTTGGGTAGTTGGAGGGATACACACATACATACACACATATGCATACATACATACATATACATATATATAAACGGAGAACACAGGGTGAGTTGAATAAGAATGGATGATATAAAAAAACAAAATTAAGGGATGTTAGAGGAATATATTGGGAGGAGAAAGGGAGAAATGCAATGGGGAAAATTATCTCTCATAAAAGAATCAAGAAAAAGCTTTTTTCAATGGAGGAGAAAAGAGAGGAGGTGAGAGGGAAAAAGTGAAGTTTATTCTCTTCACATTTGGCTTAAGGGGGTATTAAAACTCAATTTGCTATGAAAATCTATCTTACACTACAGAAAAGTAGGGGAGAAGGGGACTAGTGGGGTGGGGGATGATAGAAGGGAGGGTAAATGGGAGGAGGGAGTAATTACAATTAAACACTTTTGGGGAGGGACAAGGTCAAAAGCGAGAATAAAATAAATGGGGGGCAGGATAGGATGGAGGGAAATATAGTTAGTCTTACACAACATGACAATTATGAAAGTCTTTCACACAACTACACATATATAGCCTATATTGAATTGCTTGTATTCTCAGTGGGGATAGGTGGGGAGGGAGGAAGGGAAAGAAGTTGGAACTCAAAGTTTTAGGAATGAATGTTGAGAATTATTTTTGCATACAACTGGAAAATAAGAAATAGAGGTAATGAGGTATAGAAATCAATCTTTCCCTACAAGAAAAGAGAGAAGATGGGGATAAGGGAAGGGAGGGGTGTGATAGAAGGGACTAAATGGTTCTCCTTGAGGGAAGGGCTAATCAGAATGCAAGGCATTATGGGGTGGGAGGAGGGAAGAGATAGGGAGAAAATTTGGAACTCAAAATTTCGTGTAAATGAATGTTGGAAAATGAAATAAATAAATGAACATTTAAGAAAAACAACTGACTTGGAAAGTAAATCCAAGAGAAATAATTTTAAAATTTTTGTACTACCTTAAAGCCATGATCAAAAAAACCCCATACTTCAAGAAATTATCAAAGAAAACTACCTTACTATCCTATAGCCAGAAGGTAAAATAGACATTGACAGAATCCAGCAATTACCTCTTGAAAGTAATACCAAAATGAAAACTCCCAGGATTATTATAGTCAAATTCCACAACAAGCATATCAAGGAGAAAATATTGAAATCAGCCAGAAAGAAATAACTCTGATACCATGCAGTCAAGGAGAGGGTTACACAGGCTTTAGCACTTTCTACATTAAAGTATCAAAAGGCATGGATGATGATATCCCAGATGGCAAAGGAGCTAGGATTATAAACAAGAATCACCTATACATTGAAAATGAGCATGATCCCTCAGAGAGGAATATGGTCATTGAATGACATAGAGGGTTTTCAAGCTTTCCTTATAAAAAGATCAGAGTTGAACAAAAAAAACTGATTTTAAAGCACAAAACTCAAGAAAAGCACAAAAATGCAAAAAGGAAAGAGAAAATATAAGGGATGCAATGAGGCTAAACTATTTGCATCCCTATACAGGAAGACAATATTTGTAATTCTTAAGAACCACATCACCACCAGGGCAGTTAGAAGGAGTATACATAGCCTGAGAGTGCAGGTATAAGATGACTCTGAGGGGATGACATAAAAAAAAATTAAGGACTGAGAAAGAGGATTACACTGGAACCAAAATGAAGGAAGAAGTAAAATGGGATAAATATCTCACATTAAGAAGTACAAAAGACCTATTAGGGTGGAGGGGAAGATGGGAGATGGAGCAAGCATCAGAACTGGTTCAAAGACGGAATGACATACACACTCAGTTGGATATAGAAATCTATCATCCTACAGGATAGTAGAAGGGGAAGGGAATAAGGAAAGAGGGGAATTTTTTGATAGAAGGTAAAGTGGATTGGGGAAAGTAAAAGTCAGAAGCAAAACGCTTTTGAGAACAAACAGGGTGAAAGGAGAGAGAGTAGGTGGAAAATCATCAGTCTTGAGGCCACATACGGCTTTCTAGGTCTTCAAGTGTGGTCCTCTGACTAAATCCAAACTTAACAGAGCAAATTCCCTTAATAAAAGAATTTGTTCTGTTAAACTTAAACTCAGTCAAAAGGCCACACTCAAGGTTGTAGAAGGCCACAGGTTCCCCAACCTGGGAGGAGGATAAACAAGGGGAAAATATGTTGGGGGTGGAAGCTCAATTCCATGTGGACAGTCTCGGGCGGGTAAAAGTGGGAACTTCTAAATCTTAGAGTTCTCATGAGGCCCCCCAGAAAACAGCAGGGAATCGAGGAGTGAGACCGAGCTATCTCGTGTATTTCCGCCTCTTCCCGTGAGAGACGTGATGGGAGGAGCATCCCCGCCCTCGAGACTGTCCCGGATCTGGGCACACCTATTGTTATCTAACAGGCATGGTATTCAGGAGCAAACTACACGGCCGGAGAGCTTAATTAGGGTCAGGAAAGCCTGAAGGCGCTCTTAGCGCAGAGGGGCCCTGACAGGACAGAAGGCTCCGTTTTTCCTCTCTTTGCTCTCCCCTCCCCCTCTCTCCCCACTTACACTTCTACTTCCAATCTCTTACCGTAAGATCTTTGCCTCCTTGGGAGATTTCTCTCTCCTGCCTAAGGAAGAGCTCCCCCTGCACATGTAACTAGGACCCTGAATAAAGCTTAACCCTTGTTCGACTCCGGAAAGTCTCTTCTCTCATACGTTTATCAGTTTTGGCCAACCAAAGACCTGGGACAGGTAAGGTAAGACTCGGGTAGCCCTCAGGCCTCTAGGCCTGGCAAAAATAGAGTGGAGGGAAATAGATAGTAACTATTACTGTGAAAAAAAATTTACAAAAAATTTCTCTGATACAGACCTCATTCCTTAAATATACAGAGAACTGAGTGAGATTTCGAGAAATGGGAGACATTCTTCAATTGATAAATGTTCAAGGGATATGAACCGGCAGTTTTCAGATGAAGTAATCAAAGTCATTTATAGTTTTGAGGAAAAAAAAATGTTCCAAATCATTATTGGTTAGAAAAATGCAAATTACAACAACTCTAAGCTACCACACCTATCAGGTTAACTGATATGACAGAAATGGAAAATCACAAATATTGGAGAGGATATGGGAAAATTGAGACACTAATGCACCGTCTGTCAAGTTATATACCGATGTAACCATTCTGTATAACAATTTGAACTATGCCCAAAGGGATTTAAAAACCATGCATACCTTTTCACCAAGCATTACCACCACTAGGTCTATATCTCAAAGAGATTAAAAAAGCAAAAAGAAAAAGGATCTATATGTACAAAAATATTTATGGCATCTCTTTTAATGGTGCCAAAAAATGGAAATTGAGATATTCATCATTTATGGAATGGCTGAACAAGTTGTTGAATATGATTATAGTGAGATTGTGCTTTAAGAAATGATAAGCAGGATGCTCTCAGAAAAACTTGGAAAGATTTGCATGAACTGATGCAAAGTGAAACTGGCAGAGTCAGAAGAATATTATATACAATAATAGTAATATTGTAGGATGATAAAATGTGAATGACTTGGGTATTCTCAGCAATGCAATGATTCAGGACAATTCTGAAGGACTTATGATGAAAAATTCTATTCATCTCCAAAGAAAGAATTGACAAAGTATGAATGAAGATCAAAGCATGCTTTTTCTTTTTTCTTGTGTTCTTTTTTTGGTCTATATTTTCTTTCACAAGATGTCTAACATAGAAATATGTCTTGTGTGACTGCACAAATATAGCTTATATTAAATTGCTTGCCTTCTCAATTAGGGTTGAGGATGGAAATGAGGAAGGGAATATGGAACTCAAAAAACTTTTGAAACATATAAGGAATTGTTTTTATATTAAATTGGGGGAAATAAAATTTTAGATTGCAAAAAAATTTTTCCTCTTCTATTGATATAATATGATTTTTCTTACTTTTGTTATTGACATAATCAAGTATGTTAATAGTTTTCCTTATGTTAAATCATTCCTACATTCCTGGTATAAATCTCACTTGGTCACAATGTATACTCTTTACAATATATTGTTGTAATCACCTAGTTAATATTTTATTTAGGATTTTTGCATCCGTATTCATTCATGAAATTCATCTCTAATTTTCTTTGTACTCTTCCTGGTTTAGGTAACATTTATATATTTGTTTCATAAAAGGAGTTTGGTAGGACCCCTTCTTTCCCTATTATTTCAAATAATTTATTTAATATTGGAATTAGTTGATCTTTAAATGTTTGGTAGAATTTCTTTGTAAATTCATCTGGTCCTGATGCTTTTTTCTTAGTAAGCTCATTTTTGACATGTTCAGTTTCTTTCTCTAAAATTGTTCTATAGAGATATTCTATTTCTTCTTCTGTTAATCAAGGCAATTTTTATTTTTGGTAAATATTCTTCTATTTCAATTAAATTGTTAAATTTATTGGCATATAATTGGGCAAAATAATTCCTTATAATGCTTTTGATTTTCTCTTCACTAGTGATATAGTTACCGTTTTCGTTTTTAATACTAGGGATTTGGTTTTCTTCTCTCTTTTTTTAAATCGTATTAACCAATGGCTTGTCTATTTTACTAGGGTTTTTTCCATAAAACTAACTCCCAGTTTTGTTTATCCATTCCATGATTCTCTTATACTCAGTTTTATTATTCTTATCTTTTATTTCTAAGATTTCCAATTTAGTGTTTTATTGTGGACTCTTAATTTGTTTGTTTCCTAGTTTTTTAATTGCATACTCAATTCATTGATCTGTTCTTTTTCCATTTGTTTGGCAGAAACGTTTGTAGATAAAAAAATTTCCTCTAATTACTACTTTGGTTGCATCACATATGTTTTGATATGTTGTCTTATTATTGTCATTCTCTTTAATAAAATTGTTCTTTCTATGATTTGTTCTTTAACCCCCTCTCTCTTTAAGATTGAGTTGTTTAGTCTCCAATTACTTTTTAATCTGTGTTTCTAAGTGGTTTATTAAATATAATTCTTATTGCATTGTTATCTTAAATGGATACATTTAATATTTCTGCTTTCTTGCACTTAATGGTAAAAGTTTTTATGCCCTAATATATGGTCAATTTTTGTAAAGCTACCATGTACCACTGAGATAAAGGGTTTATTCCTTTCTATTTACATTCAATTTTATTATATCTGACATCTACTTTTCTATCCACCTCCTTAACTTCTTATTCATTTTTTGCTAGATTTATCTAATTCTGAGAGGGGAAGGTTGAAGTGCCCACTGTTATAGTATTGCTATTTCCACCTGTAATTGACTTAACTTTTAAAATTTTGATACTATGACATTTGTTGCATATAGGCTTATTATTTTTAAAGTTCTATTTTCTGTGGTACATTGTATCATAATGTAATTTCCCTATTTATCTCTTTTAAAGTTTTTGCCTCAGTTGAAGCACTATAAGTTCTATGCCAGCTTTTTGTTTTAACTGTGTGTATCTCTCATTTTTAAATGTGTTTCCTATAAAAAGCATATTGTCAAATCTGATTTTGAATCCATTCTGCTATCTATTTCTATTTTATGGGTGAGTTCATCCCATTCACATTTGATGTTATAAGTTATAATTACTAGATGTGTGTTTCCCTCCATCTTATTTTTGTCCTCATTATTGTCCTTCTTGCCCTCTCTTTTAATCCTATTCCTACCCACATATCTGGTTTATTTCTAACCACTACCTCCCTAATCCTCACCCATTTTAGGGATCCCTCCCTTTTCTTTCTTTTCACCTTCATATTCCTTATTCTATCTACCTTCCTAACAGTCCATCCCTTATCCTCTTCCCCACTCTCCTGCTTCTTGATCTACACACCCTTCTAAAATTCCCTCTGTTAACCTGTCCTCTCACTGTTTTATTTCTTTATAAATTTCAGACTTTTATACACACATATATGTATGTATACATTTATATGTTCATATATATTATATATGTGTGTGTTATTCCATCTTTAACCCAATTCTGATGCAAATAAGGTTCCAGCACCACCAGCCCTCCACCTCTACCTGCCTCCACTATAATAGTTCTTTCATTCATACCTGATTCATATGAGATAATTGCTTGATACTACCTTTTCCTACCCAATTTATTTTTTAGAATCATCCCAACACACTCAACTCAACCCCAAGCTACCTATGTATGCTTTTTTCAAACTGTTCAAGTAATGATAACATTCTTAAGAGCACAGAGAACATTTTCCCATATAAGAAATAAACAATTTGACTTTATTGAATTACTTATATTCGGTCTTTAGTATGTGAACAGGGGTGTGGTAGATGCCATGAGGATATTTCAATGGTTCTGTGATCTCATTGATTGGGAACGGGCAGACCACTTATGATTGTGCATATTACAACACATCCATACCTTCACATCTTTTACCGCTCTTGACTATATCCTCCCCAAAATGTTCCGCTAAGGAAGGAGTTGGTGAAGGAAGTGTATTCTATGTGCCAGAGGCTTTCTTCAGATCTTTGGGTGTTATGTGGACACCAGTCTAGTCATCAGTCTTTCCATTAGTTACCCCCTTTTTTCACCACATCAATGACTCATTTCTTTTTCTGGCCATATAACTCTATAATGACATACTTTATAATGCGGCTTCTCTGCTTTTCTTCACTGGTATTATTTTTTAACATACTCACATCTCTCACTTGCATCTTCATTGACCTTTGGGAGACTTTTAATGCCAAGTTTTTAAAGATTGTGTTATTCCATGGTAACAGTAATACAATATTCTTTGAAATATATTGATGGTAAAAAGATGAGCCTTTCTTGCAAGGCGAAATTTGAGATCACTAAAAGCGCTGCCATTCTCAAATTCAAATCAACTCTCTCTCTCTTTGATCAATTCTGGGCCTAACTGTTCCAAAGTATGTAACAGCCCATCAGTAGACAGGGAATGGGGATTTATCCATTCAAATGTTTCTTATATTTGGAGAATAGGAATTTTTCATTTACTTGAGTTTTCCTGTGTGGATAGTTAAACGAAACCTTTTCAGTGATTACAGATCACCTTTAGAAAGATCTCTTTTACTCTGGAATGTGATACACATAGCACAAATGGCAAAATTTGGGGTTATAGGTAGTATTTAATCGAAGAGATTTAGGAAAGAGATGTAAATTTGGGATTTATTGGACATGGAAATTTACATGGTGGATGGGGAATTTCTGGAATTTGCAATGTACAAAAAGCAGCATTCAGAGGACCACAATAGATGCAGATTATATTTTGTATTTAGATTCTATGCTGGACATTCTCTATAATGGGTAGAAAATTAATGTGACAAGCACATGTCTCCATCATTTTTTGCATTGCTTTATGTCACAGGATTGTCAAAGATAATTTTCTTTGCTGTTACATCTATAAAGAAATCTTATGTGGTTTTAACATATACATGGAGACACCCTTCTGGAAAAAAATGCCTTTAAGGCAGCATTTTGTCCCAGAAAAACAAGTAGTTTAATATAGTGAATAGATAAGTATCACAATGAGATTTTGCATTTTCTACCTTTTGGCAAGTTTTGTGAATATATATATTTCACAAAATCATTTGTGTTCCTTTGCCATTCCTTCCACAAAAAAATGACCAGTGTGCAAGTATAATATATTCTCATGATGATTTCATAGAGACGCTAAAAGTAGGCTCATGAGTCAGTAATTACTGACATATATTGAAAATTTCAATAAAATAAAGCATTTTATCTTTTCCATGAATTAGCATTCTTTAATCATACAAGTATCTTGAATATCGTTCCCTTGGTATGTTCCAAATTGTATTGTCTCAACACAGACGTTCTCTTACTCTACTTGGTTCAGTCCAGCTGCTCTTACCATCATTTTTAGTGCCTCCAATTGCAGCACATCAAGAACTGGAACAATCAGAGATATAAAAATATCTCCATGTTAGATAAATATTAGATATGTTGTCATTAATGGAGAAAGGATATATCTATAACCACTTTTAGATGTTCTTTTTGTGTTGTTTTTGTTGCCCTCCTTCTAGTTTCATCCTTAAAATGCCTTAATAATTATTGAGATTACTTATACTAATTGTGTCTCTTGCTGAGCTTTATGCATTATTTTCCCTTCTATCTTTCTCACCATTTCATGAGGCAATACCACTTATTATATTGCACAATTTATTCATAACACTTCATAAGTGTGGTGATATTCCCCAGGATACTTCTACTATTCTTTCTAATCTTTATTTTTTTCTAAATTGGGAAAAATTATGCACAAATAAAAGTTATCAGTAAAAATTTATATTTTAAAAGTCTATATACTTAGATTCTGATATTCCATAGGTACTCCTATTTGCCCAAGTAAGTTAAAGACAGGAATAATATTCAAAACAATAGCAACTATACAATATTATTCATATATTTCAAAATATCCATGGCAGCATTTTATAGTATTAAAGAATTAGAAAAAAGTATATTTCCATTGATTGGGTAATGGCTAAGAAAATTATTGTTCCTATTTATAGTGGAAGATTACTATACCATGAGAAATGGCAAGTGTGAATTCAGAAAAACTAAAAAGACTTATGTCAACTTACACAGAGCTAAACATGTAGGGTTAGAAAAAACAACATAATCAGTTATTACAATGTTGTAATACAAACAAAATATTGGGCACTATGCAATTATAATGACCAAACAGCCTCAGAAGAGCTGAGAAAATAAAACTACCTCCCTCATTCCAGAAATGTGGGACTACAGATTTTAAATGCTCTATGTTATTTCAAACATGGTTGTGGTGTTGGTCATCTAAACTGCTTTTTTTTCCACTTCATTACAAGACATAACCCAATGAATAGTGGAGAAAGAAAAGATAAATTCAGAAATATAGAATGGTAAAAATATTAATATAATAGTAAAAATTTATGTTCAGATGACAGCATAGTCCTCCCAATAGCATATCCATATGAGAATAATAATGGCATTATAACCTTACATATTTTGATTATTGTATTTCTATTAAGAACAATCTATTATCACGCTAGTTTTAAGTGAGTTTTTTGTGTGAGAGCAGCAGGAAACCAGCTTCCGAAAGGCTTGACTGCCTCTTCTTGTTTGCAAAAATTCTTACATATTTAGCTCCATCCTCCAAACTAAAGTGGAGAGTATTCAATGACAATGATAATGCCATATTAATTAGACTTTTCTAAGTCATTCAAATTATCACAATTCTACTCATTTCTTCAGAAGAAAAATTATATCATCTCTACCTCTCCTTACAGCCCAAACATATTGCAAGGGTATTACCAATCTATATATAATTATATAGCAATATAAATATGCATCTCTGCCAACTAATGAGAGTCGTAAGGGACTAGTTCCTCCTGTTAAGCTATATAAAAAGATTTGGAAGCATAATATAAAGTCAGAGTCAATGACAAATGAGAGGATCATGTACTACAGAACTGTTTCCAATTGACAGCATTTCTGAATGCCCTCTTTACATCCTTGTTCCTCAGACTATATATGAGGGGATTGAGCATAGGGTTTATCACTGCATAGGACACAGATACCATTTTCCCTAGTGCCTTGGCAGACTTAGGTGTCATGTAGTTGATAATGCCTGATCCATAAAAAATGATGACCACAATGAGATGGGAGCCACAGGTGGAGAAGGCCTTGAGTCTCCCTGAGGCTGTCTTCATCTTCACCACAGATACTATGATACATACATATGAGATCATAATCAGGGACACAGGTGCAAGAAGAATGACCACACCCATCAAAAAAATACCCATTTCTGAGATGTGTGTGTCTGCAGATGCCACAATCAAAAGGGCTGGGGGCTCACAAATAAAATGAGCAATTCTATTGTCTCCTTGGTAAGGGAGGATTAGGGTAAATGTAGTGTCTACCAAGGATGCAACAAAGCCACTGAACCAGCAACCTAAAGCCAAGAGGCCACACACCCTCCATGTCATAATGAGGGGGTAGTGCATAGGGTCACAGATTGCTAAGTATCTATCGTAAGACATCACAGCTAACAAGGAACACTGTGTACATCCAAAAAACAGGATGAGAAGAAGTTGAACTACACAGCCTGTGAAAGAAATTAATTTCTTTCTAGATAACATGTGGATTAGGGTTTGGGGAACAATGGTAGTTGAGAGGCAGAGATCAGTAAGAGATAAATTACAAAGGAAAAAATACATGGGTGTATGGAGCTGTGAGTCAAGCAGAACCAAGGCTGTGAGGAGGAGGTTTCCAAGTATGGTGCCCAAGTAGACTGCCAGGAACAACACAAAGAGTAGCAGCTGTGTCTGAGGGTCATCAGAAAGTCCCAATAGGAAGAATTCTGTCACCCAGGTCTGATTTGTTTGGCTCATGTTCTCTCTGCTTCTTTATAAAGGAATCAAGATATATAAGATGTAAAGATGTACCAAAAGAATCAGAGTACTCTAGTCTGGGGAAAATCTTAAATGCTATCTAGTGAAATTTTCAACCATTAATAGCTTTGACATGTGGTCATTGAACACTTCCGTTGAAAATAGTGACATATTACAAGGAATAAGTTTCATTGTTAGACAGCACTGTTAGAAAATGCTTCTATATATTAAACTAAAATCTCCCCTCCTCAATATGTAAATTCTATGTATAGATTTCTGTTATTTCCTCTAAAGTGCAAAGACTAAATCTAAAATCTCTGTCACCTAATATTTGAAGAAAGCTTGAAGCTCCTCCTCAAGTTTTTTTTTCCTGTCTAGTCTTTCCTTCAGTCTTCTTAATATGAGACTTCTGTCCATTCTGGTCACCCATATCTATATGTACTTTTTTTTGCTATTGTCCTCTCATAATATTGGGTAAAGAACTGAGAAAAACACTACATAAGCAGTCCAGCTATTACAGAGTTCAACATTTCTTTTGACTCCTTTGAGAAGGAATGAAACCATATTTAATTTAATACAGTCTAAAATTATATTAGTTTTAATTTCCTATAGTTGACTCATTCATATTGAGCTTTTAACTAAAGTCTTGAGGTCTTTCCCTGATGAACTAATGCTAAGATAAATCCCGCCCATTCTGTAGTTATATAAGCAATTAAGAAAAACCTAAAGTGTAGGAGTTTATATTTTCCCTTCTTAATGTTCATTCCATCATCTTATTGGCTCTTTCTGACAAGAGTACAGTGGCATAATGGGAAAACACCAAAAACCAAAATATCATTACCTTGCTAGTGCCAGTTAACTGAAAATCAAGAGAAAACTAAAAGGAATCAAATTGGGTTGGAAGGGATGGCATGGGCTAGATAATTATTCCTATTTCCTTGGAAAATAATTGGACTTTTGGCTAGCAGTTTGTTCTAATGGAAGAGCTAAATTACATAGAACTCCTCTATGGGCCCAAGAGAAATCCACAGCACATTGTGACACGCTCTTAAGAGTAACTAGAAATTCTCTTATAAGGAGAATCATCATGCATCAGAATTTGGCACCAAGTTTGGGCTCTCAGAATAGTAAGACTTTCATCTCAATTGGTATCCACGGTCTAATTCAAAGTATTAGGAGAAGAATGAGCTGTAAACCCTCATGAAAAATGGAAAGAGTATCAAATTGTGTGAAAACCTCTGTTTGCAAGATAACTGCACCTCCTATTCAAATTACTTATGTGAAAAAAAGGAGCCTGTCTTGTCGAATAATAAGAGAGGTTTTATAAAAGCTTAATAAAGAGAGACAGTGTGATGTAGAAGACAGTTGTCCTCATCATCAGGAAGACCAGAGTTCAAATTCTGGCTGTAATATATACTGATTGTGTGACCCTGGGAAGATTTCACCTCACTACCCCAGATTAAGTTTTAAACTTAAGACTAAATTGTAGAGAAAGCGCCAATCTGCTTTGAAAGAGGAAGCTCTTTGCCAGGGATTCCCTACACTCATTAAATCACAAGTTCATTCCACAAACAAAAGAAAAAGAGTGGTCAAATACACTAAGCACTAATCATGTTTTAAAGAATATACTATCCTAAACAGAATAGTCCCTTTGAAAACTGGAAAGATGACTTCATTCAATACACTGCCTCTATGTAAGGGTCTATTACCACTTAAAAGTTTTAGCCTTGCTGGCCAATTTATGTACGTGATCCTATTCTTTGTTATCCTGCTATGTCCTATGTCTGGTCACTGTAAACAATGGCTTCTTATCCATCTGTCTCCTTTGATCTAAAGCATTCCTTATGCATTTGTGATCCCACAGAGAGATTTTTCATCTAATTATTGCCATTTCATATTTATTGACCCTGCTTCTTTCCTTTGCTTTAGACCTTGGGTGGTATGAGCTGTTAGCACAATAATATTTTTTCTCAACTCCATTTTATAATCTAAAGCAAAATGTCCATAGAATAAGACCAAAAGAAAACTTTTAAAACATATGAAAAGTCCTATTTTCAGTTGTGGTTTGCAGAGAACATAATAAACCCTTCAGATTAAAAAAAAAAGCTTTTTAAAGTGTATTCATCTCTAGTCTTTGATAAACTCTTTCTGACAATTGTTAATTGTCTTAAGTTGTAGTTGCTCACATCCTAGACCGTACTACATTTAAACTAGCAATAAGAAAATGCTGCTTCTTAGATTCTGTAATATCCAGGACAGAACCAACCACTCAGTGAGAATTTACATGGTGATCCCTGAATTCAATGCTAGCTCTGAAATGTTAGGATACTGATAAATCTCAATTGATTAACTTTAGCTTACTTAGATATAATTTTTGCTTTTCCCAATGGGGAAATAACCATGTTATTCAGGTATAGTAGGCATTGATTCTGATCTTAGACTATGTTTTATGCTGCAAGAATACAAAATCCACCAAACCTATATACCAGTAGAATATGTTTCTTGAGGGTGGACTGTTTCTTCTTTGTTTTTGTATTCCCAGAACAGTGATTGGAATAGGAGGAACTAAAAACAATGCAATTTGAATGTTGAAAAAACAAATTGGTATTTTGGAAATTTGTTCATGATGAAGGCAACCTTCAATTGGATCATTGAATGGTAAAGTCAATACATAATATTAGGGCTCATGCTAAGACTCCAGGTAGGCCTTTTTTATCTGTTTCTACCTATAGTTTATTTTAGACTGATGGCATTCCTCATTTGCATTCTGAAGAAGAAGGTTCATCTATGAGTGGGGGGACAAATAGGAAGGAAAATTTCTGACTCTGTAAAGTACACTTGTGAGAGTTTCATTTTTATAAAACTAGGATCCCCCTCTAATCATTTTATCAAAAGACAGAGAGCTCTGAAAAGGTAAAACAGTTCCTTTCATGAAGTTCTCATTTAAGGAGAAAGGCATAAGCAAAGAGACAACACATCCACTAGTTGTGTACTCATCATCAGGATGAGAAAAAATTACTCTCTGAAGGGTTGAGAGTTGCAAGCAACTAATATGACTTTCAAGAATTGCATCCACCAACTGGAAGAGGCCAACATTTTGTCATGCATTTCTGAGAGCATAGCCACCCTGCAGTACATGTCTGTCAAGAGTCACAGAACCTTGTAACAAACATCCTATTCTATATACATAGATCATTAAGCTGTGGAACTAAACACTTTTGCTTTGATCTTCCAGAGTGTCTCCTTGTTAGTCAATATCACATGAAGAAAGCTAAGGAGAAATGCAGGACATTTCAATCCGTACTCTTGTCTCCAGTTCAACTAGACTTTACTATTGAAGTTGGTAAGATACACATATATTCTTAAATTTTCACAAGAATCTAATGAAATGATTGATATGAAAATGGTTTGGAATTTCTAAGGTGCTATAAAATGGGCATGCACTCATTGTTTAGAATTAAAAAAAACATCTGGCTGACAACTCATAGAAACAAATGTCTGGGGTTTCCACTACCCCCACCACTACCATGATATCCTTCCTGTCACTCACTCAAAATATCAATTAAAATGTCATGGGTCAAGAGAACAGCCTGATAGCCAGGATAGAGAATCATATCTCTTCCAAAGACTTTCTTTTGAACTCAGTTAAAATTCCATGGTATCCTCTTTTCTTCTGAAATTCACTGTTATAGAATCAGGTAATTTCAATACAGATAACCTTGTTCACAAATATAAAGAGCATATGTTCTCATGAAGTCCTTTCCATTTTCTTATCTAATCAGATTCTTCAAGTTATCCAATGGATCTCTCTCACTCTCTATCTTTCTCTCTCTGTCTCTGTCTCTCTCTCCCCCCTGTTGTTCTCCCTTTTTTGTTCCCTTTCCATTTATCTCTTCCTCTTTCCTTCCCCTCCTGCTTCTCTTCTTTCTCTTTCTCCTCTCACCATCATTCTCTACACCCATCTCTCATTCCCATTTCCATCTCTGTTCTAAAACTCACTTCCAATAGGCTTATGAGGAATAGAGTTGTTTTCCTGTCATAGGATAAAAGTAAAGTCATAACATTTTGAAACAAAATTAGACAGAAATAGAGAACAATTCCATAAACATCTAAAGCTTTTGAAAGTTCCAAGAAAATTCTTTCAAAAGTTCTACAAATATATTTATCTAGTTCTCCATTCTCTTCTAATTCAATCTGCATTTTATCCAACGCTAGCTTTCAAGGAAAAGAAAAATTTCTGTTTTTAGCATGATGTATAGGTTTATCATTTGGAATGGTGGTTTCTAAAGTATCTCATCATAAATATCTATATTTAAACAGAACTTCTAAAGTACCAAATTTTAGTATTATTTCATTGTATTTGGTATTAAGCATAATATTGTATTATGAAGTATAATAATTATATTATGCATTAGTAATACCAAATATTATACTGTTTACATTATACAGTAAGGTCTGAAATACAAATGACTAACTTGTAAGTTAATTTATATAATATATCGTTTTTACGAATGAGGGTCTACTTGAATTACAAATG
Source organism: Notamacropus eugenii (assembly GCF_028372415.1). NCBI lineage: Eukaryota > Metazoa > Chordata > Mammalia > Diprotodontia > Macropodidae > Notamacropus > Notamacropus eugenii. Next base: position 451,697,396 of record NC_092872.1, on the reverse strand, counting down.
TTACCTAGTGTCAGAGAACATTAATGCAGTCTATGGATATCACATGAACTGCTTTAGAGACAATTTCTATATGGAGAAATGATGAAGAGTGAAATAAATTACTAATGTGAACAAGGCTGACATTTCCAAGGCCACATGTAATTGTTTTAGGAGAGGAGATATTTTAAAGACTCAGGCACACTAATAGTTAAAGATAATTCTACCGTTCACAAGCAACTACCCCAGGGGTTCAATTTGGTACTATTCCATTAAAAGCAGGTATTATTCATGAGTTTACAAAATTAATACACAGCCTTTCTTCATAAATATTCTAAAATTAAAACTAATTCATTAAGTTCACCCCTAATTATTATAGCTTAATGAAGTTTGACTAATCTTGCTATATTACAAATAGGGGAGATAAATGTGGTGGATGCATGTGTAAGGAAAGTTTCTGGAAGTTAGAATTCAGGTTTTTCATTCTGATTCTTCCTTAGAATTACCCTCCACACTTCAGTTCTCACCATCTTCTCTCCCCATTTATTCGTATGACCAACATGACCATACCTTGTTCAGATCCAGCACTCCACAGGATTCAAAAAAAAATGAATCAAGGAGAAAATAAGCCCCTGATTTGACCTTTCTCTCTGCTGAGATATGAAGAAGTATCACGCAAAGCAAAGATCTGGTATCAAAGAATCTTAGAATGCAGTGGAGCCTCAGAGCTTATCTAGTTCAATCCATAACTCAGTAGAAATACTCTTTACAACATCTCCAAAAAGAGCTCAGTGACATCCAGGGATGTCTCAATCCCTCTCTCTTTATGTAGTTCATTGTACATTTGGGCAGTTCCAACAGGTAGAAGGTTTTTCTTTATTATGAATAGAAATCTGTGTCTCTGCAACTTTCACCCATTACTCTTAATTCTGATTTCTGAAGTCAAGGAAAAAGATTCCAAATCACTCTTCCACATTCAAATCCTTAAAAACAACTATCATGTCCACCTGGACTCAGTTTTTTTTGCATTCTAGGTATTATCAAACTCTTAAAGCATTCTGTACATGGCATGACTACAAACCTCCCAGTATTCACCATCCTGGCTGCCATCCTCTGGCCATGCTCCAGCTCATGTTCTTAAATTTTGGTATCTAGTACTACAAAATATATGAATGATCATAACAAGAAATAGACCTACAGGAATTTGTTCTCTCTTGCTCTGTCCACTGTTGTCTACCTTCTACCCACAAGAAATAGTGACCCTCCAGAAATCCTAGTGACAACCACAAAATTATCATGAGAAACTTTACAAATTCATATATCTAACAACGCTGTCAGAAATAGAAATTAAGTCAGCCTGTCACTATTTGTTCTTGATAAAACTCTATTATTTTTTAGTTATCATTGATATTCTTTAAGTGCTTATGACCCACCATGCTAATAATATCTGAAAGCACTTGTTATTGGGAGAAGTCCAGTAGATTCCTACCAATGAGGAAATGTCTTCAGGAAAGGCACCTATTAGAGTAGCCCTTTCCCTAAGATTTGGGTTCTTTTGATCCTCAACTCTTTTAAGGACATCAACAATCCAAAATCCTCAAAAGAGATTCTCAGGATTCATTACGAGAGGTTTTAATTTTCTTGACAGTGAAAAGCTTATGAATTCTACATGAAAACATCAAGGCCTTGAGGGAGTTGAGGACCAAGGTTCTGAGAGTTGCATAATGAGAAAGAATTGGCATTTCTTTGAAATAACAGGTTCAGTTCTCTTTTATTGTGCTAGGAGATTGCCAGTAGATATTAATGAGATATACTACTTGGATATTTGGGACCCAGAATAATGGCAGGATTCTCTTCTGGTTTCTGTAAGTTAGCATAAGACAACAAAATCATGTTGTTTTCCATCGTTCTCTAAGTATGTGGATGCTAGAAATATGTTAACTCAGGTGTCTGAGTCTCTTCTCAGGGTCATTTGTTCCTACAAACATGTTACATCATGGGTCCATGTCTCTCATCTTGTCCTTCACTCATGTCAGAGATATAGGGCTGATAGATATGGTCCCAGAAGAGACACAAGAGTTCAGAAATCAGTGTTGTGTTTATTGTCTTTCTTGCCCCATCTCTGCCTTCTCCAATTTATCTTTCACATTGCTGCCAAGGAAATACTCCTAAAGGACTACCCTGACCATATCATTTGCTCGGTAAATTCCAATGGCTCCTTCAAATAGGTAATTCTGTGTATCTCATTTACATGTTTCTAACCTTTCACAGACTTATACATTGCTCTCCTAACTTGAAATTTATGGTCAAGCCAAATTGTTCTTCCTGTTAATCTTTATACATAGCACTCCTCTCTATACTTTTGCACAATCTGCCTCCCATACCAGGAATATACCTCCTCCTCTGCTGCACCTTTATAAATGTCTAGATGCCCCGGCATCTTAGTTCAAATACCATCTCTTACATGAAGCCTTTTCTAATCCCTCCAGGGTTTAGGTTCCCCCCCTCCAAATATTCATAATCACATTGCAGTGTTTTATTCAGCATTTGTGTACACTTTTATGGATACATGTTGTCTCTCTAAATAGAAGAGTCTCTGTCTTCATAATTCCAGTATCAAGGACACATAACAAGAATTTAAGAAATGTTCATTAAGTGAATGAGTGAGTGAGTGTTTAATTGATTGATGTACCTCTTTGGGGATAGGATGAGCTAGAATGGATATATAGGAACCAAAAGAGCAGTCAATTTCTCTTAATTCTGAAATACTCTGCTCCTCATTTCTTAGCCTTTGCATCTCCTTTGAGTACTTCAAAACCACCAACCTTTACATGATCATCTATCAATTCACAACTAATATTTTTTTTGTATGATGTCTATACATCCTACATCCTGCCTCAATATGGTATTCATTTCTTCCTAATCTGGACCCAGAAGAAGGACAAGATTAATAATGCTCAGATATAGAAATGAACATAGAGATTTGAAGCATCAGTTCATCTTGGGGAAATAGGTTTCAGGGGGCCTAAAAATGACTGCTTTTGAGGGTCCTGCTGTCACCCAAACCTACATGCATCAGAGAAATTAATTCTTTGTTATAAATCACACCCCCAAACTCATTCTATGCCAGTTCCTGAGTCATGCAGGTAATGGGAGAAGTAGGTCCAGTAGGGAAATCATCTGGATGAAGTTATTTGCAATGGAAAACACTGGGAAATCAGATATAGTGGACAAGAGCTAGTGAAATAAGAGGACAAAGATCCGAATCTACTCAAAAAACCCCAAATTAAGCTCCATCTTTCAGTAAACCTTTCCTATTTTCCCTTTCTTCATCTGTAACCTCATTTTCTCACCTGAAAGGCAAAAACAAAGATTAGGAGTCCATCTCACAGTTCACAATGATTCTCCAAGCATGGAACATAGAATAGATGCATGAAAAGTGGCAGCTAGGGTTGGAGAGATAGAAATATAGGTAATAGGTTAAAGCAGTGAAATCTCTTCCTATATTTGTTTCTTGCCCGGGATAGGATTTGGGAGAAAAAGGAAATGGTAATCAAACTTAAATCCTCCCTTCCTACAAACAAGTCTCCTTCACGTTTCCAAGGACTTGTCTTTCAAACAAGGACAACCCCAGTTAATGGCTTAGGGTATGGGACAGTCTCTGGAGAATCTACTATATATGCTCTGGAGGATTCCTAAGTCATTAGTATGCTTCTGGAGCTGGGTGATTCTTTGCAAACTAACTCTCAGGCAGTAGTATGAAGTGTATTTTAGTACAAGTAATTCAAGCTTAAATCTTAAAATGCTCAATCCCTCCTTCCTTACATCCCTATATTCTCTTTGGTCGTGTGGGTAAATACATGGATATGTGGTTGACTGCACAGATGTGGGGCCTGTTAATTTTTTTGCATGATATGAGAAATATATTACCTTATGAAAAGAACATGTGAAACCCATATTCTTTATTTCTAGGCTTCTTTTACTGAGAAATAAATGTCAGTTTAATGCCCAGAAATGATTACGACCTAGGTGCCTGGTTATGTTAGGATATTCTGAATCATAAGTTAGAATCAAAGTATTTGAGAGTTGGAGCCACACCGACCATGTAGACCAAATCAAGGTATAAATCCTATCTACATCTTTTACAAACTAGCCTACTTCCTAGGAGTTCCCTGTTCGGGACATTTCTTCTTCTGCCTCCATATCTTTCAACAATATTTCCCTCAGGACTAAAGTACTCTCCCTCAACCTTCCCAGTTCTTGGAATTGCTCCCTTCAATGCCCACCTCAATTGTTACACCCTTTAAGAGGCATTTCTTGATTTCCCCCCAAATGCTAGTAGTCTCATATAACTGTATTTTTTACATATATCTGTAATGATGTTGTATCCTCATATTAGAATGTCAGATCCTTGAGGGCAAGCTACTCCCACTTGGATTTCTATCCCCAGCTGCTAGTATGGTACTTTACATGTCCTCGTTGCTTCGTTAATGCTTGTTGACTGAGTCACTGACAAGTAGTGATTCAGCCTCTGCTTGAAGACCTTCAGGGATGAAACTTCCCACTTCCTATGACAACTCAGTCTGTTATTGAACAACTATTAGGAAGATTTTGTTTTTATATTGAGCTAGTCTACTTCCATATAATTTCTACCCAGTGTCCTGGTTCTGCATTCTGGCATAGTGATCACTAGTGCAGAGTGAACAGGATTACTTTGCTTGACATCACTGAAAACACTGTAGTTTCTAAAATTCAATCCACAATCCAATTTATTCACTTTTTACTCAGTTCTGGACCAGCTCATTGTCCATCATAGTTCAAGGCATGTGTACCGATAAGACTAGGTCTAGTAGTTATCCAAACAATGTTTATTACATTTTGTACAATTAGTACTTGGATTTTCCTGTGTGGGTAAGCAAATCTTTTGTGTTATAAAGGATATCATTTAGAAGACTATATTGCTCCAAGATTAAGGCAATCAGCATAATAGCAATGGCAAAATGATTTGTTATAAGCAATGTATAATCTAAGAGCATAGGGACTGGAAGAGATACGAATGTGAGATTCATTTATCATGGGAAATTTCATGATGGATATGGAATTTGTGTTGCACAAACATCCAAAAAAACCATAGTTTATTTTTGTTGTAAGGTCGTTTCAGTTGCATTTGACTCTATGTGACCCTATTTGGGGATTTTTTTTTTTTGGAAAAATAGTGGAGTACTTTGTCATTTCCTTCTGCAGCTCATTTTACAGATGAAGAAACTGAGGCAAACAGAGCTTAGTAACTCACTCAGAGTCACACAACTAGTAAGTGTCTGAGGCTATATTTGGACTCCAGTTCCAGCACTCTATTCACAGTACCACCTAGCTGCTCCCTCTCCCCCACCTCCACCCAGTCTGTATAGCATACATTTTATATGTGAATTCTGAGGCATATACCTTGGACGGGCATTTTTTCCATCATGTTATCAGTGAATTGTAAAAAAGTTATCTTTGCTATTACATCTTTCAAGAAACCTTATAAATTGTTTTTTTTTTACTTTTACACTTTCTGTTTTATTTGTGTGTTTTGTTTGTACTTTATAAACTTTTGCAGATTAATTTCGTTTTGTGAGAGCTCTATTGTAACAAGGTAAAACAGTTAAGTAAAATCAATAATATACAGTGACCTCATCTGAAAGCTCATACGATATTTCTCATCTGATATTACCCCTCCACTTCTCTACTTTTTTAAATGAACAGAAACATACCTCTCCCTCCCACTTCTTATCCCATGAGAAAAAAAATAAGGAATAAAGGCAATTTCATGTAATAAATATGTAGTCAAGCAAAACAAATTACCCCAGTTACAGTATGTATCTGTTTTATTTCATACTCTAAATCCATCAGCTCTCTGTAACAGATTTCATAATCATCAGTCCTCTGGATTTATTAATGGTCATTGTAATGATTCGTCCAGCTTCCAAAGTTGTTTGTTTTTATAGTTTTATAGTCATGGAAGTTGTTTTCCTGTTTCTGTGATTTTTTCAGTAGTTATGGAAGCTCAAATTTGCCTACTTTTATAATATTGATGCTACAGTATGAATTGTAATTTTGTTTCTTCTCACTTCACTCTGCATCATTCCCTATATATTTTTCTATGTTTGTGATTTTGTTATATGTATGGATAAAAATCATCAAATATTAGTCAGGGAAAAAAAATCATCTATATTAGTTGACCCTTCCCTGCTGAGGGGTATTAAGGCAGCTACATGCCAGTTTGACATAGGCAATAGAAAAGTACAGAACAGATATCTAAACAGTCCAGAAAATCATTTCAAATAAAATTCAAACTCCCTTTTTTTATCATTCAAAGGCTCCCAACATCTGGGACTTATTAATAACTACCTTATTAATAATTATTAATAACTACCATGTTACTCTCTTCCAGGCAAATGATGTTCCAGATAACCTGAACTATTCAATGGCCTTTGAATAACACAAAATACTCTATTACATTTGTGATAGAGTACAAATATTTTCTGTACCAAAAAAGTCCTTCTTTGCCCTATTATATTTATTAAATTTCTATCTCTCCTTTAATATTCAATTCAAATACCATCTTGTCCATGAAGTCTTCCCTAATTTCTCCTGTCAGTGACCACCTACCTCCAGAATTACAAGTAGCAGTTTGTTTTGTACCTTTCTAATGTCTTTATTGTATGGCTATGCATTATAGTTATTGGAGAGATTTAGCCATGTGTGAAATATAGTGTGGTATAATAGTTTGAAGGTTGGTCTCAGAGAAAGAATGGGGTTTGACTCCTGACTCTTACATATGTTACTTGTATAAACCTTGACAAGTCACTAACCTCTCAGTTCCCTCAAGTACCTCTCTAAGTCTATAAATAAAGAAAAGTGACTAATCTACTTCAGTGAAGGGATTTTATACATCCAGGAATTTCTACCAACTGAAAATTGCTCAATGAAATAATAGCCTGAGAGTAAAAAAAAACTTTAATCACTATTTGTATTTAATACCTTTACTGTAAATTCCATCTAAGCAGGAATTGTAGACAAGAGGCATTTGATAAATATTTTTTGAATGAATTAATGATTTGGGGTAGATAAGTTCCCCCAAGGGAGATTTTGTACAGTAAAAATAAGGGTAAACTGAGGATAAAACCTTGGGAATTATCAATATCAGGGTGTGGGAGAATGAAGATGAAAAAGTGAAGGAACTGGAAGAAGAGTGGTTAGAGAAGTAGGAAGAGTAAATAATAGAAGTGAATCTTCATGGAAGTCAAGAGAAGAGTTTACAAAAGAAAGGAACAGAAAAGAGCAGAGTCCATGTGTGGCCAGTGAGCTTAGAAGCTGCCTGATAAGAATTTCAGCATCAGTAGCACTTGCAGCCTGGCTGGTCAGTTATGAGAAAAACAGAGTGCAGAATTCAAAGAAGCTTTTCATTGTTTAACAAGGATAGAAACGATAATAAGAGAGGTACCCAATAGAAGTTGAATTTAAAGATATGATTAATGAAACAGATGCTAACAATAATGGTACAACTGATTTTCCAAAACTTCTAACAACGATGGCAAAGAAAAATGGAAGATATGAACACTAAGGAAGAAATTTGCCCAGTTTATTTGGGTGCTTTTTTTCTGGAGGTCATTTGTGCTAGCATTTTATCTTCTGTATTCATCAGTTCTGAAAATTTTTCTTGAATAATTTCTTGCCTTAGTGTTCAAGCTTTTTTTTTTTTTTTTTTTACTTGATCTGCTTTTTTAGAAGACTCGTGATCTTGAAGTTGCTTCTACATATCCTGTCTTGGAGATCAATATGTTTTGTATTCATCGAGATAATTTTTAGTTTTATCGGTTTTTTGCTTTTCTTCTCCCAGATTGTCTCACATCTGTGTGATTACATTCCCAATCATTTGTTCTCTTTTGTTTGATTGGTGAGATTTATCATCCTCAATTCAAAATTTTCTAATCTGCCTATTTTTTCTGCTGTGAAAGACTTTAATCCTACTTTCACAATTCTTATTTTCTCTTGAATAATTCAGGAACATTTTGCTATGTTTCCATATTCCGAGAATCCTCTGACTGGCTAGATGTGGATTCATTTTCATTCATCTTGAAATATTTATTCAGAAATGCTTGAACTTAATTTTTATAATACGGAGGTCATATTAACTTCTGTTATTAATATATTCCCTGTTGCTTTTTCTCCTCGTGCTCAAAGTCTAACTGAGTTTTCTTTCCCTTGAGTTCTTTGATAATTTAAGTCTTTTTCCCCCTTTAAATTACCTTGCTATTCACTTTCTGAATCCTTTCTTTTTGTTGGTTATTCCCCCAGAGGCTGGACCTCAAAATTATCTATACTTCCTACCATAATGGGGAATTTATTTTTCACTACTCTCAGTCTCTGCCCCACGTGATTTCCAGAGGAGTGAGGAGAGGACAGAACTAGTTTCATTTGAGTTCCAAGTTCCTTCCTTCCGGTCAAGTGGAGCTGCAAATATATGCTGGCACTCTGCCCAATTCTCTCTTAGCTAAGCACTTTCCCAGCACAGTGCACAACCTTGCTTCTCTCACAGTCAGAGCAAGCTTCTGCTTTCCGTAGTGCAAGCGGGGAGGACATGCAGGCTGGTAGAAAAGGAGTTGCAGAGTGAGCTAAGACTTAGGTTAGCCTTTTCTGTTCTTAGTTTAGAAACTGTTACCTCATTAGTTTTACTGGTGTCTCAAGCTATGGAGATAGCTAAAATTGCTTTATCTCATACACAATTCTGAGTTTGGAGAGATTTGAGAGTCATGGAGATTAGAGAAAATGCCTGTTCCTCCATCTAATGTTCACTAGTGAAGAAGAAAATAGAGAAGTATTCATGTATTTCACTATATTAGTGCAGCAGAACTTCATCATGTGATTAAAATCTTGGGAGAGAAATTTTTAAATTAGAAAAGGGTTTATTTACAAACTAAAGAAAATAAATGGAATTCACTTCAGACCTTATAAAAAATATATATAAACACTAAATAGCCACAGTCCAGTCATTTACAATTTTGTACTGGGAAAGAATTTATTAACAAATATTGTTAACAAAGGAATAAAAAGGTTGATGAAATTATATTCATGGTAATAGTCAAGGAAGCCAAAGGGTTTAAAGAATTTGAAGAAATGAAGAATTTATAGAAATTATGGCAGCAAAGACAAGGCATTGTACAGAATGTGTTAAATTTCTTGTACAAAGGTATTTGCTTTCTCTTTATAATTTATTTGTGTAAGTTTTTCTACAAGGTCACAAGCATATGCATATGTAGCAATTAGGAATTTATTCCTACATGGTTATATCTTCCCTTTGTCTCACTGTTATTTTGCTGAAATTATATTTTGGAAAATTATTCAAGTAACATGTTTCATTTGGGTTATTCTGGATATATCTAAAGCTGTCTACAAATCTAAACTTAAATGAATTGGTCAAATGAGAGAATATTTGGGTTATGCCTTTCTTATTTTTAAAGCATATCAGGAGCTATCAGCATGTTTGTTGGTTGAAGCGTCAAGTTGTAACTCTAGGGACTATAGATAGCCAAAAATATGTACTTAAAATTGCACTACTGCAGATGTAGTATATTATTCACTTTGGATCATAAGCTTTTGGAACAATTTTCCTCAAATCCATTCCAATTTGTAGGTGTATCTTCTAATTGTAAAAATTACAATAAAATAGATGGAAGCAAATTACAATACTGTCAAATTCAAATGAAAGATTAGATAGTAAAATTATGTTAAAAGATGAAATAACATGAGGACAAAAAATTTGTCATGTGGTATACTACATCCAATAGCTGAGGCACTGCAGTAATTGAATTCTGCAGTATAAACAGTATACGTAGACTTAAATGCTACCTTTTAAGAAAAAATCTAATATAACGTAGTGTGTCACTACAATTATCCAGAGAGGGAGTGCAGTATCTGTATTGCTCACCAGGTGGCACTATACTTAAGCCACCAGCCACATGGTCTTTAAAAACGTCCATATCCCCATTAGCCACCAGAATGTGCTCAGCCTGCAAATATCTGGGGTAAATCTTAGACCTAAGCAGTTCAAACCCACACTGACAGAGTTCAGAGTTATCGAGGGTATGAAAATGGAATATTACTCAAAATCTACTAAAAAAAAATTTAGAACTCTAGAGCCCTAACTCCTCCCCTGAACTTTCCATCTTGACCTCCTGCATATTGGTAAGAATCAGATGTTCATGACAATGTGTCTTCATAGTTTATTGAGTATAATGAAAATCAAAGGATTGGATTAAATATTCCTCTATGATGTCATTCATACCAAACCTACTCCTATTTGTCTTTTCATGTTTCTTGAAGTGATGGAAGGACATTCCTAAACTTTCTAATCACAGACAATGACAAGAAAATGAGCAAAAGTGTGGCAAAAGAAAATGGTCTTCCCTGTCTTGCTCAGCTTACAGCATTATTGAGAGCTGGCAATTTTAGATGTTCAGGGATTTCTCTTCTTCTACTGATTGTCTCTGCTCTAGGAAATGGATCATGTACACATTGTTTTCTCTAATCAGTTATCTCTGTCTGATTATAGCAGCTCCTTATCCCTGTCTCAAATATCTTAATTTCAGTCAGCTGCCACTTTCTCTATGGCATTTGGCAAATCCATTCCCCATGCTTAATAACAATTCTATAAATTCCCTGCACTGTCAGCATGAAAGTCTCTATCACAAGGGCAATGACACAAAGAAGGCCCCAGAGCTTTATGTCACAGATCCTTTATTTGCCTCTCTAATCCTATGCCCTCCACACTTTTGGGAAGTGTGTACTGTGTAAAGGCATATGTGTCTACATTTATCACTCTCTCTTCAAATCATCATCACCCAGAGAGAGACAATGTGGAGTAACAGAACAAGCACAGTATTGGAATCACAAGACTGAGGTTCAAGTAGTTTACCTCCTTACCTTATTTACCTTCTTTGGGTCTCATTTTCTTCATCTCTGAAATGAGAAAGTTGGGTTAAAAGACCTCTAGATTCCATATGATAAAAGTAAAATGACAGTTAAGGAGAAAAAAAAAACACATAGAAGCCAAACATTAAAATAAAAGATCTAAAGGAAAGCTATAAAAACTTGAGGCATTCATCATGTGAGAAAGGAAACTGGAGGACAATTTGAATGAAGGTCACAAAGTCTATAAAGGAACTATTTGTTTGTTGGTATTTGTCAGGTTCAAATAACAAAGAATAAAAAGTTGTTTTTTTTTTAATAAAGGGCTTATTAAATTTCTAATGTGGGTGAACTGACTTATAGGGCCATTGGTTGGAGGGACCACAGATATTCCTTGCCTGATTCTAACCAATCATATGTAAACTTAGGAAGATCCTGCTTCTAACTAAGAATGACTAAGAGGCTTATTCTGTGTGATAACTGAGTCCTCTTATTGTCTGCTGAGCCAGAAGAGCTGATCAGTTGGTGGACAAACTTAATAGGATGTGTTAGAGGCAATTCAAATCTGCTTGTGAGAGCTAACTAAAATTTTCAGTGGCGGTATTTACACCTCTGAAATTCATAATCACTAAAAAACAGGGTTTAATTCATGGGTTTGATTGTCTATACTTACTGGTTTGTTGATTTCTGTAATGTCAATAATGATTAAATTTAAAAGTGCACTGCATACATTTTTTTCCTTGAAAGTTGATTTTTTAAAATTTACCAGTACACCCTTCTATTGTTCCATAAACATTGCTTGAACTCAAGAGTATAGTAGAAGGCTTAGGGAATAAAGTTGTCACTAGACTAGAGAATTGGTGATTGCTGGTCAGTTGGTAACCATTGTTTAGTCATTTCAGCCATATCTGGTTCTTAATGACCCTATTTGGGGTTTTCTTGGCAAAGATATTAAAGTGATTTGGCATTTCCTTTTCCAATTCATTTTACAGATAAGGATGAGTGAAAAAGTAGTATATAATGAGAAGCTAGATCCATGTGTTAGCCAAATGGACACAGAAAATAGAAGCTAATGTGTTGAGGAAAGGTTCTGTGGAGTAGCACCCATAGCTGTGGTACACTAGACACTTGTTGAAGAAAATTGGGAAAATAAGTTAGAGTAATGCAAGAAAATAATGAAAAGGTAGTTAACAGCTAGGTAAAAAATGTACAAAACAATAATAAAGAAAATATCATCTTAAAAAGCAACATTGGTCAAATGGTAAGAAGAGGCACAGAAATCCACTGAAGAAAAGAATGTTTTGAAAAGCAGAATAGGTCAAATGGGAAAAGAGATACAAAAATTCATTGAAGTAAAGAACTCCTTAAAAAGTAAAGCTGACAAAATAAAGAAAGGTACAAAAGCTCACTGAAGAAAGTAATTCCTTAAAAATTAGAACTGAGCAAATGGAATCTAATGACTACACGAGACATCAAAAAAAACCAATAAAACAAAATCAAAGGAATGAAAAAATAGAACACAAACTATCTCATTAGAAAACAATTGATTTGGAAAATAGATTGAAGAGAGATAATTTAAGAATTCTTGGATTTCCTGAAAGTCATGATGTTAAGAAAAAGAGTCTAGATATCATATTTCAAGAAATTAGCAAGGAAAACTGTTCTAATATCCTAGAACTAGAGGGTAAAATGGAAATTGAGAGAATCTATCAATCACCTCCTGAAAGAGATTCCAAAATAAAAACTCCCAGAAAAATTATACCCAAATTCCAGTTTCCATGTCAAGAAGAAAATATTGCAAGCAGCCAGAAAGAAACAATTCTAACAATACTGAGCCATACATCCATACATGGAGTTAGAATCACATAAGAAGTAGCAGCTTCCACCTTAAAGAATCAGAGGGCTTGGAATATTATATTCCAGAAACAAAGGAGCTAGAAGTACACCCAAAAATAACCTATCCAACAAAACGGAAAAAAAATTCTTCAGGAGAAAAATACATAATGAAATAGAGGACTTTCAAGCATTCCTGATGAGAAGACCAGGGTCAAAAAGAAAATTTGGCTTCCAAATGCAAGACTGAATCAAGAGAAGCCTAATAAAAGGCAAGCATGAAAGAAGTTGTAAAGAAATCAATAATGTTAAAATGTTTATATTCCTACGTGGAAAGATTGTAACTCCTAAATTTTATCATTATTCAGGGAGTTAGAAGGAGAATATATAGACAAAGGGCTTGGATGTGAGTTAACTATGATGGGATGATATCAGAAAAGTAAAAATAAAGAACAAGAAAGAGAAATGTATTGTGAGAATGGGGTAGAGAGAAGAAGAACAAGAAAATTTATATCACATAAGAGATATAAAATGAAGAGCTTTTATAATGGCAGGCAAGTTGGGGTGGTGGGAAATACTTGATGGTCAGAAGCAATACAAATTTTTGAAGAGAAAAGATAAGGAAGGAAAAAGTATCATGAAGATAAATAGAGTTAATAAACAATTGTAAATGTGAATGGGATGAACTACCAATAAAAAGGAAGCAGATAGCAGAATGGATTAAAAACTAGAATCCAACAATATGTTGTTTACAAAAAATACATATGAAACAGAGAAATATGAAGAATTTTTTAAAAGAGACTATAGCAGAAGTTCTTCAGCACAGCTGCAGGATATAAAATAAACCCACATAAATCATTTTCCTTTATACATATTACCAACAAAATACAGCAGCAAAAAATAGAGAAATTCCATTTAAAATAACTGAAGACAATATAAAATATTTAGGAATCTACCTCCCAAGACAAACCTAGGAACTATATGAACAAAATTACAAAATATTTTTCATACAAATAAATTCAGATCTAAACAACTGGAAAAATATTAATTGCTTATGGGTATGCTAAATCAATATAATAAAAATGACAAATCTACCTAAATTAATTTGCTTATTCAGTGCCATACCAATCAAATTACCAAAAAAATGATCTCTCCTCAATTGATAAATGGTCAAAGGATATGAAGAGGCAGTTTCAGATGAAGAAATTCATCTCTCTTTCCTGTGAAGGTTTACAGAGCGGTGGAAGGAAATGTAGTTTTGTTTTGTTTGGCCAAGGCAGTTTTGTAGTGCCAATGCTATATTCACAGCACCTATGATAGCTATGAATGTGCTGGCATAATTCCGAACTGCAAAATATAACAGACACTCCACATGGAAGACAGAACCAAAACATTTATTCAGACACCAGAAAGTGAAATTCCAACACCAGAAAACCAAATTCATCATAGTAACAAAGAAATCTATATACAATAACAATGCAGAGGGCACTACTATCCCCAGGCCTTCCCTCTGCTAGGGCTTTCCCTTAAACAAAATCACAAACAGGCTCTCCCACTCACCCTAGTTGCTGCCTTCCCCAGCTCTGACTACTCTCTAACTTCCTCTCAGCTCCGCTCCACCCTTCCTGCTCTACCCCTTCCAGTTCCATCCATTCAGCAAGTTCCTCCCACCACAGACTGATGTGACTCGGGCTTTCATGTGAGCCAGGCAGGTCATATGGGCCTATTAATGAATGGGAAAGATCTTCCCATTTAAATTACCATTACATTCTTCAAATTACCATTACAAGTTTGTGGGCACCAGACCTCACTGATACATTCAGTCAATGGCCTGATTTCCCAACTTAATCCTTGAAATAATGCTACATCTTTCTTTCTCCTTATATATGTAAATTAACATCAATGAAAATGTAAAGGGTTGTATAGCACGCATGAGATTGCATGCTGTCTTGGGGAGGAGGGCGGAGAGAGAGAGCAAGAGAAATCTAGAACTCAAAATCTTATAAAATTGGTGAAAATGAAAAATAAATTTAATAATAAAAAAGAATAATAAAAAGCATTTTAACATTTTTTAAAGAAGAAAATTTTGTGATTCCTAAGCGAAGGGCTAATAGTCTCTCTCAGGAATAATATCCAATCAATCACATCCCCTATCACTGGGGAATTGGTATCTGATTGACTACTGAGGGAGAATTTGAATCATATGTAATTTTTAATGAACTTATACATATTATCTTTTATGATACAGAATTATGAGCCAGTTCCCCAAAAGCTTTAGTTTAGTTAATTGTAGGAAAGATGAGAGTTTCTGAAATTTAATCAAATTTATTTTATGTTCTCTCTCATGAGGTGTTTTCCTTTCTTCTAACCCTCCTCCAGTATAACTCAGCCAATTCCTTGACCCAATCTAGTTTCATTAAATGCCCCAACTCTCCCTGCATTTCAAATTTCTTATTGTGACTCTTCTAAATGATTAAAAAAAAATACATATTTTCATTCATTATTTAATTTATTTTGAGACCATAGGATTTGAACCTAGAAGTTGAGATTATAACTAAGAGATCTGACTCTAAATGTCATGCTTTTCCCACTACTATAACAGCTACTCTCTACCTCCAAAGGAGACTAAGAACAAGCAGCATCTTTTTTTTTTCTTTTAAAACAAATTATAGAATTGTAGAGTTGGAAAGTTGCTTAAGTGTCCTAGTCCAACTCAAATGTAATTAGGAAATTTTTCTTCAAAATCTCTAACAAGTGGTCTACACTTATTACAAGTACTTCTTATTATAATAAGTGGTTATCCAGGCTATTCTAAAAGACCTCTCATATTGACATCATTCCACTGTATTTTTGGACAACTCTAATGGTTAAAAAAATTTTCTAGAATTGAGCCCAAATCTATCTCTCTACAATGCTCACCTACTTCTACTTATTTGACCTTCAGAACCAAGCAAAACAACTATATTCTCTTCTATATGTTATTGTCATTCAGTTATCTTCAGGCATATCTGACTCTGTGTGACCCCATTTGGAGTTTTCTTGCAAAAGCACTGATGTGGTTTGCCATTTCCTTCTCCAATTTATTTTGCAGATGAAGAAACTGAAGCAAACAGAGTTAAGTTACTTGTCCAGGGTCACACAGCTAGTAGTATCTGAAGTCAGATTTAAACTCAGGAAGAGTCTTCCGGACTGCAGGTCCAGTGCTCTATCCACTGCTCTTCCATATGATATACATTCAAATACTTAAAGGCACTTATCACATCTTTCTCTATGTTGTCTCTTCTCCAGGTTCATTATCACTCCCTTCAAACAGTCCTTATAACAGTCCTTATATTCAAGTTCCCTCACCAGTCTTGCCTGCTTTGTGTGTTTTATACATGTGTATATGTATGTGTATGTGTGTATATATATATGTGTGTGTGTGTGTGTGTGTGTGTGCATATTGTGTCTCTTGTTAGAATGTAAGCTTCTTGAGGTCATGAATGTTTCACATTTGTCTTTGTGTCATCAGCTCTTAGCACAGTACCTGTCTCTTGGGACATGCTTAATAAATGCCTGTTGATTGATTTACCTGGACTATCACTCTCCTCTAGAAATACTGCAATTTGTCAATATTCTTCCTAATATGTAGTATTCAGAACTATATACAGTAATGATAGCAAGAGCAACAACAATGCTAACAGAGAAAGGGTAGTCCAGGAATACAGAAGAGTGAGAACAAAGGTGAGAAAGTGGGACTCAAGATAAAATCTTATAAACTTATTTTCTGAAGAACCTGAAACTTTTTTCCTGAATATTAGAGTTCCATCCTCCACTACCTTCACAGAGTCCTTCCCAGAATTCCCTCAAAAACAGTTCGTGGAAGAAAAAAGAGTAGCCAGAGTATCCATACTTGGCCAAGTTATCTCCGGTGGGGGTACCAATCCCCCCAAAACAGCCTGGACATAGCCCCATGAGGAATGGTCAATTTTCTTGTCCTTTCTACACCACTGCTAAAAAGAAAAACAAAACAACTGACTAATACAGGTTGTTCCTCAGAGATCCTGGCAATACATTCTGCTGCCCTGAAATCTCCTTAGAGAGGTAGGGATACAACAAAGTTTCTGATCTGCTGAATTTAGAGCCAGTTAAATGATATAGTGGATAGAGAGGTGGACCTGGAATCAGGAAGGCCTGAATTTGAATCCAGCCTTAGCTATGTGATCCTGGGCAAGTCATTTAACTTCTATTTGCCTCACTTTCCTCATCTATAAAAAGTGAAAAAAAATGGAGCCTCTCTCTCAGGATTGCTGTGAGGATCGAATGAGATAATCTTTATAAAGTACTTTGCAAATTCTAAGTTAAAATGTAAATGCTAGCTATCATTACTGTTGCTGTCATCCAGTGATCAAATCTCCTTAGTCACAGTTTCATGATTCACTTCATTTTTCAACCAAAATTAGGCTTTCTGGAAGCTCTCACTGTTGGCAGCACACTACCCCTAAAATCATCCCTTTCCCTTGAGATCCAATTACCTTCAGATAATCTTGTGTTTATGTCATGCTTTATACTTTTTTCAAAGCATTTTCCATCCAATATTTCACTTGATCCTCACAACATACCTGCGATGTAAGCAGAGCAATGATTCCTAATACCATCTTATAATTTGAGGACAGAAACTGAAAAAGTTATTGAGTTGTCCAAGATCACAGTTAGAAGTAGAACCAAAATTTGAACCCAGTCCCTGAAACTTTCAAAAGTACTCTTTCCATTACTTTGAATCTCAGAGATGAAATAGTTCAGTCTCCTCATTTGACAAATAAGGAAGTTGAGGACCAGAGAAGGGATGTGAGCTGTCTAAGGTCATACAGCTAATTAGTAACATATAGAACTCAGGTCTCACTCTACCTCAAAGAAACAACTGAGCATTTATTCAGTGTTTACTGTACTGTGTTAGGTGATCATCTTCTTGCCCATCCATCTGGCCTCTCCTAACAAGGTATCCTGTTCCTTCAAGGTGGTGCTCCCGTACTAGTTTCAACTAATAAAAATGTTTAATATAGCACCTGAAGACCTGCAAATCATTTCATATGTGCCATTTCATTGTATCCTCCCAACAACCATGTGAGAGAGGCATTATTAACTCCATTTCACAGATAGGGAAGTTGAGATTAAATGGTTAAGTGACTTGTGTAGGGTCACTTAGCTAGAAAGTGTCTGAGGAAAGATTCAAACTTGTGTCATCCTGACTCCAAGTCCAGAACTCTATCCACTGTGCCACCTAGCTGTTCATTTCAGAGAAGGAAGGGAAGGCTACTTTACATTGTTCATTTGTATGTATGCACTATCTCTCTGGCTAGATTATAAAAATCCCTGAGGGCAAGGATCATGTTTCACATTCCCCAAATGTGTCAGTGTCCTGAACATGATAGCTGCACAATAAATTTTGATAACTATGACCCCTCTCCAACTCGCTTTTTTCTTACACTATTCTCCATCCCTGGAATTCCTCTGGTCCTCCACCCATCCCATCTTGTGACTGTTGAAAGTTTTTCTTTCAATGTCTAACTCAAGAATCACCTCCTGCTTCAGGATTTCCTTGATCTCCAGCCACGCCTCCAACTTGGAAGTGATCTTTCTTCAAACTTCTAATAGCCCTTTAGAATCCTCTTTTATCTTTGCCTTTTATGGTGGTTATTTGTATACCATCTCCTCTTCCCCCTATTCCATAATGAGACCAAAAGTTCCTCAATGTTAAGAGATGGTATGTGGTTTCAACTCAGTAATTTCCAGTGCCAAGTACAGTGCCACACATTTATCATTGTTGTTTAGTCATTTCCAGTCTTTTTCAGAGTTTTTATGACCCCATTTGGGATTTTCTTGGCAAAGACACTTGAGCAGTTTGCCATTCCTTTTCTAGCTCATTTTCAGATGAGAAAACTGAAGCAAATAGGACTAAGTGAATTTCCCAGGGTCACACAACTATTAAGCATCAGAGGCAGGGCTGGCACTCCATTCCCTGAACTAACTAATTGCCCTAGAGGCATACATAGTAGGTGCTTAATGAGTTTTTGCTGAAATCTCAGTCCTGGAGAACCCAGACATACCTCAGTAGGGGGAAGGGAGTACAGCTAAGAATTGTGGCAAGCACTATCAGGTACAGTGGTTTACTTCAGTGGTTTGGGTAGAGTTTTTATTGCTATAAAGGTTTCCTTGTTGGGGATACTGGGAAAATTGTTGCAAGAGGAAAAATAAATGGAAAAATTATAACTAATTTTTAAAAATGTTTGTTGAATTGAAAATAATGATGTTAAATTATATCAGAACTGCCTGAAAAGTGACTTTCATCAAGATTCATTCAGGCATGCAGACCTCATATACTCTTTGAAAATGGATACCATCAAGGAGGGGGAAAAGGAGCCTACATTTCCCTTGCATGCAGTCCCTGATGTTTCCTTACTTTTCTGATGAGGAATCCCCTTTCCCCACCACACCATGTAGGAAATTATAAATTAAAAGGTGGCAGAAGAAACACTATTACATAGATACATTATTTTTTGTTGTTGCTCAGTCATGTCTGACTCTTTGTGACCCATTTGGGATTTTCTTGGCAGAGATACTGTTTGCCATTTCTTTCTCTAGCTCATTTTATCGATGAGGATACTGAGGCAAATTAGGTTAAATGACTTTCCCAGGGTCACATAGCTAGTGTCTGTCAGGGCTGGATTAGAACTCACAAAGATGAGAATTCCTGACTCCAGGCCTGGCACTCTATTCACCTCCAATCTCAAATCTCCAGTTGCCTCCAATTGCCTTTAGAGATCTTGAACTAGATGTCTAGGAGACATCTTAAACTAAATATGTCTGAAGCAGAACTCATTATCTTTCTCTCTAAGCCCTTCTCCTCCCCTACCCCATTTTTTTGTATTACTGTACATGGCAACATCAGCCTCCCAGTCCCCAATCTTCTTCTCCTCACTATCTCTTACACACATACCCCACCATATCCAATTTGTCCTTCCATCATGTAATATCTTTTTTTATATGCAGTAGTCCAGGCAATAGGTAATGAGGGCTGCCTGTACCAAGATGATGGCAGTATCAAACCATTGAAAGGCTGAAGGCAAAACAGTGATACACATAAAGAAAATTATCTAGGAGTGGTATGAAGGAAGGACAGGATAAAGGTGAGAGGAAGAAAGAAGAACTGCTAAAAGGTTATTACAATAGTCTAGTAAGTGGCAATGAAGGACTGAATGTGTCAGTCAATTAAACACACATATAAAGCACTTACCATGTGCCAGGTACTTTGTTAAACACTGAGGACATGAATGTAGATGGTGGTCATGGTTCATGTAGGTTCATGTAAGGGATTTTCAGGGGTAGAATTTATAGTACTTGACAATGTAATAATTGTCTGGATATTAGAGGTTAAAAAGAAGAAACAGTCCAAAGATAATGCCAAGGTTCCATATATTCTTTGGCCATGATCTTTCAACAAATCATGAATCTACCTAACTACATCCATCCTACATTCTTACATGAAAATATTATAAAACATTCTATCTACAAAAGGATCATGGTAGACTTGGGCAAAAATCTTACTTCAGTTCAGATATACCATGTTTGTGGCATTGTTCTCATGAGTCAGATGGATAATACCACAAAATACGGAAAATACATTTGTTTGGTTTGTTTTTAGTAAACCTGCCCTGCTGCAAGTGAATATATTTTCCTCTGCTACATAAATGACTGTGCATATTGTATCTCCCTAAGAAAATCTGCAGTGTTCTCCAATATGACGCTGAATGTGTTTTCATATAAGCCCAAAAACTGAACATACTTGGCTCAAATGAGATCCCAAATGAAGACAAGACTGAAATTCAGCATGAGCTGCATGAAGTTTCTTCTTCTCAGCTGACACTAAAAGGGAGTTGCTGTGAAGGTGGGGAAGTCATAGCTGCTACTTCTTGTTCCTGAGCTCTTCAGACTGAACACAGCAAAGATGGGAAAGTTCTAACCTGGCCAAATTTGCGATCGTTGGACTAAACTGAATCCATTCCTGACTTTCCTTCCCAGACCAACTCCACCTCCCTCTTAGTCCAACCTCAGTCTAACTAGTGAGTCTTATGGGTTTCCAGTTCTAGCCAAACCCAGCTCCTCCAGTCCCCTTTGATTCATCCTGACCTGGGTCTAGACGACCCAGCCAATAAAATGAGTCCTATAAAGGGCCTGGACTTGGTAGAAGGAAGTTCAGCCTAGCACAAGAAAAGAGCTGGGTAGGTCCCTGATTTGAGACTTCTGATCCCATAGCTAGTTAGATTGTGTGAATTAAGGTGGCATTACAGGATTGTGAATAGGGTGAAAGTTATTTTTGGTGGTCACCAAATAAATCCAGATATTCTCCTAAGAAACCCTGATTCTGTGCAGTAACTGTTGCCAACTGTCCCCAGCTTCCTCCATGGCCTCTGAGGCTGCAAAACAACTTAGCTTTCCTAATGAGCTGTCTTGTTAAAAAGTTATTAATGAGGCATGTGGGCAGTCCAGGGAACCTGGTTGAATGGAACTCCCAGTGGCCTATCTAAGTAATGGTGGATAGGCCCAAGGTAGTAACCAGAATTAGATGTGGAGAGGGAGCTAATTAATTCAGTATAGAGAACCACTCCTAATGAACTCTGCCTAGGTAGCAGGAGGCTAACTTTGAGATAGGTGTCCCTATTGGGAAGAAATAGTGGAATGCGGCCAAGGTTAGCAGAAAGTTTGCTCTAAGTTTTCAAATCAACTTAACCCCTGCCTACAAAAATGTATCTGGTCCTTTAGCCTACTTTTAAATTCCAGGAAAATCCTGGCAGGTGGACAGCAGGGTCATGTGAAGGTCACGTTGGGGAAAAGGGTGTGATGAAGGACTTTCCCTGAGATTCCTTAATCTTCTTTTGAGTTTTCTCTGCCCCACCCACTTCCTAGTACTCACTTGCAAAATGACTACCATTATGCACTGTGTGACCCAAGTGGTTTTTCATAGGCAAAAAAAATGGCTCCTTTGAATAGTTTACCCTTTACTGATCATCCCAAAAGAAAATAAATCTATTCCTATAGACATTCTCACCTGCAGTCACCACAAACCTCTTCTGGATTTCACAGGTTCTTTGTGTACACTAGCTATCCCTTGCTCAACTGAAAGGGGATATATTTAGGCAGAAACTCAGTGGTATGCTGGTAAATGTTTAACAACCATCTCTCTGAAAAGCACAGCTTTAAGTTTAATCTGCATTTTTAACATTTTTGCCATACTTTCTTAATTCTAGACAATCAATGCACAATAAATCAAGCCCTGATTTATAGTGTCTGCCAAATTCCAAGGTGTAAATGCTCACACTGAAAATTCAACAGATGTTTTGAGCCAGTATGAGCTGACTCCAGCACACTCCTACACAAAACTCCAAAGTTTTCCTTTACTTTAGGATCTTTCTACATCTTTGTTTTTTGTTTTTTTTACCCTGCTTCAGTCATCTGGGAAACAAAATAAGCAGAGCCACTTTCATCATAACGAATAGAATCTTGGGCCAATTAAGTTGACCAGGATCTCCATAAAAATATGGGTGGCTGCGTAGAGTCTAACTAAAAACAAATACAATTCAGAGATGCATGGTGGGAGTAGATAGATTGCAGCATCTTGTCAATGGACTTGAACACAAGAAATGGGATAAGACACATCTTCATGTAAGTGAATGTTGAGAATAGAGGTCGGCAAATCATGTTGTAAGAGCAATTGGAAACAAAAGGACAGCCAGGGTACTGTATTAGTACCCACAAAATGTTAAAATGCCAAGAAAAAGTGCCCTAGATAAATCTTCTATGAAGAATTTGTCAGAAGATATGACCACAATTTCAAAGACAGAGAAGATATTAATGGGTTGCCATGATTACTGAGAGGAAGCATTTACATTAGTAAGATTACAGACATATTAAAACATTATTAAAAGATGATACTATAAGCATCTAGAAAGAGAAGTTATGATCACTGTGAGTCTCACATTTTCATCAAGAATAGTGCCTACCAAAGATAATTAAAGACAGGAATAGTCTATGTTGTAGGTTATAGACATGCATGCTAGTGCATTCTTGGTAGAGCTGTTACTCAGTACAACCAATTTCTAAAGCTATCTGGAATTAAGCAAACAAAGTGACTAAATTATCCATACTTATAGACCCAGAGATTACACTATTAGGCACATACCCTGAAAAGGTCACTGATAAGAACAGAGATCCACTATACATCAAGATATTTATGGCAGCACTTTTTGTGATATCAGAGAACTGGAAATAAAGTGGACACCTGTCTATAACTATATACAAACAAGCTGTATGTGGGATAAATTAGAGGTAATCACAGAAGGAAGGGGTTAGCATTAAGGGAGATCAATATAAGCTTCTTGCAGAAGGTGAGATTTTAGCTGAGACTTGAAGGAAGACAGGGAAGATGAGGAGAGAGAATTCCAGGCATGGAGGACAGCCAGTGAAAATGCAAAGAACTGGAAGATGAAGTGTTATCAGGGGTGGGGGAGACATTGAGCAAATCATTGTCACTGGATTACAGAGCAAATGGAGAAGAATGGGATATAAGAATGGAATGGCAGGAAGGAACAGGTTATGAAGGCTTTAAAAGACAACAGAGGATTTTATATTTGATGCTGGAAGAAGAAGTAGTCACTGGAGTTTTTTGAATGGGGGAAAGGGGGATGACATGGTAAAACCACTCACTCTAAAAAATCATTTGATAGCTGAGAAGAGGGTGGATTGGAGTGGCGAAATTCTTGAAGCAAGGAGACCAACCAGAAGGCTATTAAAATAATCTAAGCATGAATAGATATAGGCCTGCACCTGGGTGGTGGCAGTATCAGAGGAACATATGAGAGATGTTACAAAATCTATAAAATTAGGCAACTAATTGTATATGAGGAATGAGAAAGAGAATGAAGCCTCAAGGATAATTCTTAGTTTGCAAGCCTAGGTAATGGGAGGATGGCAGGACCCTGAACAGTAATAGGAAAGTTAGGAAAGGGGTAACGTTGGGGAATAGAAGATCACTTATGCATATAGAAGAGTAAAGAGAAGGATTGCCTTATCATGTGAGACAGAAGTGAAGTAGGACATCTCAGTTATGTGAAGTGTGAAAGAAGAGAAAGCTCTCAGTAAATGGCCTCATTGTTTTTTTTTCAGTGAAATATGGGGCAAGTTTCTCAACTGAGAGAGTGAGGGGAAGAGAAATCACAGGAGATTTGAGAAGGTATGAAAAAGTTTGGAAAAGCTCCTGTGGTAAGTAAGGCAGTAAACTGATTAGAGAGGTTTAAAAAAGTTGGGGCGGCTAGGTGGCACAATGGATATAGTACCCAAACTATAGTCAGGGAGACAAGTTCAAATGCAGCCTCAGACACTAGTTGTGTGAATTTGGGCAAACCACTTAAACTCTGTTTGCCTCAGCTTTCTCATCTGTAAAATTGGCTGGAGAAGGAAATGTAAAACCGCTCCAGTATTTTTGTCAAGAAAACCCCAAATGAGAATATGAAGAGTTTGGAAAAGACTGGAAAACAACTGAATAACAACAAAAATCACCTTGATGAAGTGAAGACCTGGTTAAAAATATATAATAAATCTGTAGTGGACTAAGCACAATTTCATGATTTTTCTCCTGCTTTGTTCAGCAGCACATGAGTAGGAGTGAAGTTAGCAGCTGGACTGGAGTAGTTCAAGGCTGAGGAATGGCAGGACAAGATCAGTGACAGGAAAAAGAGTCAAGGAACTTGAGAGATGGGGAAGTGTAGAGTTGAACTGATTTACTGAGGGGGTCAAGATAGGGAACAGAAGAGAGTGTGGCAAGTGCAGTGACAATGGCTTTGGAAAGAATTGAGGGGTAGAGGAATTGGAGGTTACAGTGAGGTCAAAAAACAGGGCATAGGATTGCCAGGCAGAGGGAGATGTGGAATGATAGATTAAGATCACATAATGGAATTTCATAACTCACAAATAGGGAAATGGGACAATTATGAGAAATGGAAAAGGGTATGAATGCTGATCATAGATCATAGATGTTCTATGACTCCCTCTGTGTATAGCTGAGGTAAGGTGTTGCTTACAAGAAACTCATTTGAAATAGGGGGATCCTCACAGGGTACAGGTAAAAGGCTGGAGTAGAATATATTATGCTTCAATTGACATAAAAAAGCAGGAGTAGACCTAATCAAAAGAGATAAGAAAGGAAATTATATCCTGCTAAAAGGCACCATCGAAAATTAAATAATATGATTACTAAACATATATGCACCAAGTAGTATAGTTCCTAAATTCTTAGAGGAGAAGTTAAGGGAGTTACAGGAAGAAATAGAGAGTAAAACTATACTAGTGGGGGGCCCACAACCTCTCCCTCCCTGAACTTGATAAATCTAACAATAATAATAAACAAGAAGGAAGTTAAGGAGGTGAATAGAATTCTGGAAAAGGTAGATATGATAGACCTCTGGAAAAAAATGAATGGAGAAAAAAAGGAATATACCTTTTTCTCAGTGGTACATGGCACATACACAAAAACTGACCGTGTAGTAGGGCATAAAACCCTTATTATCCAGTGCAGAAAGGCAGAGATAGTCAGTGCATCCTTTTCAGATCATGATATAATAAAAATAATATGTAATAAAGGACCATAGAAAGACAGACCAAAAATTAATTAGAAACTAAATAATCTAATACTAAAGAATGAGTGGGTTAAACAACAAATCATAGAAATAATCAATAATTACATTTGAGAAAATGACAATAACAAGACAATCCACCAAAACTTATGGGATGCAGTAAAAGCAATTCGTAGGGAAAGTTTTGTATCTCTGAATGCTTACATGGATAAAATAAAGAAAGAGGAGATCAATGAATTGGGCATGCAACTGAAAAAGCTAGAAAAAGAACAAATTGAAAATCCCCAATTAAATACCAAATTAGAAATACTGAAGACCAAAGAAGAGATTAATAAAATTTAAATTAATAAAACTATCAAACTAGTAAATAAAATTAAGAGCTGTTTTTATGAAAAAACAAAATTAATAAAGCTTTGATCAATCTGATTTAAAAAAGAAAGAAGAAAGCCAAATTATCAGTATCAAAAATGAAAAGTATGAACTAACCTCCAATGAAGAGGAAACTACAGCAATAATTAGAAATTACTTTGCCCAACTGTATGCCCATAAATTTGACACTCAGTGAAATGAATGAATATTTACAAAAATATAAACTGCCCAGATTAACAGAAGAGGAAGTAAAATGCTTAAATAACCACATCTCAGCAAAATAAATTGACCAAGCCATCAATGAACTCCCCAGGAAAAAATCTCCAGGGCCAGATGGATTTACAAGTGAATTCTATCAAACATTTAAAGAAGCTAATTTCAATACTATATAGACTATTTGGGAAAACTGTAAAAGAAGGAGTCCTACCAAATTTTTTTTATGATACAAATATGATGTGATACCTAAACTGGGAAGAACCAAAACAAAGAAAGAAAATTATAGACCAGTTTCCCTAATGAATATAGATGAAAAAAATTTTAAATAAGATATTAGAAAAAAGATTACAGCAACTTGTCAAAAGAATAATACATTTTGATCAGGTAGGATTTATACCAGGAATTCAGGGCTGGTTCAATATTAGGAAAACTATCAGCATAAGTGATCATATCAACAATAAAACAGAAACCATATTATTATCTCAATAGATTCAGAAAAAGCTTTTGACAAAATGCAACACCCATTCCTATTGAAAACACTGGAGAGCATAGAAATTAATGGAGACCTCTTCAAAATAATAAGTATCTACCTAAAACCCTCAGCAAGCATTATATGTAATGGGGATAAGCTAGATGCATTTCCAATAAGATCAAGGGTGAAACAAGGATATCCACTGTCACCATTGTTATTTAATATGGTACCAGAAATGTTAGTTTGAGCACTAAGAAAAGAAAAAGAAATGGAAGGAATTAGAATAGGCAAAGAAGAAACTAAGTAACCACTCTTTGCAGAAGATATGATGATATACTTAGAGAATCCCAGAGAATCAAGTAAAAAACCACTTGAAATAATAAACAACTTTGGCAAAGTTGCAGGTTACAAAATAAACCCACACAAATCTTCTGCATTTCTATATATCACTAACAAAGTCCAACAGCAAGAGACAGAAAGAGAAATCCCATTTAAAGTTATTGTAGACATTATAAAATATTTGGGAGTCTACCTGCCAAAACAAACCCAGGAATTATATGAACACAATTACAAAACACTTTTTGCACAAATACAGCCAGATCTAAATAATTGGAAAAACATTAGTTGCTCATGGGTAGGCTGAGCTAATATAATAAAAATTACAATTCTACCCAAATTAATTTACCTATTCAGTGCCATACCAATCAAACTACCAGATAATTATTTTCTAGAGCTAGAAAAAATAATATCAAAATTCATCTGGAAGAACAAAAGATTCAGAATATCGAGGGAATTAATGGAAAGAAATTCTAGGGAAGGTGGCCTAGCCATATGATCTCAAATCATATTATAAAGCAGAAATCATCACAACCAGTTGGTATTGACTAAGAAATAGAGAGGTAGATCAGTGGATTAGGTTAGGTGCACAAGACACAGTAGTCAATGATTATAGCAGTCTACAATTTGACAAACCCAAGGACCCCAATTTCTTGGATAAGAACTTACTGTTTGACAAAAACAGTGAAAAACTGATGGAAAAACTGGAAAATAGAGTGATGGAAACTGAGCATAGACCAATGCTTGACACCATATACCAGAACAAAGTCCAAATGGGTACACGATCTAGGTGTAAAGGCTGATACTATAAACAAGTTAGGGGAGCAAGGAATTGTTTGTTTGTCAACTTTATAGAGAATGGAGGAATTCATGACCAAACAAAAGATAGAGAGCATTTTGAAATGCAAAATGAATAATTTTGATTACATGAAATTGAAAAGGTTTTGCACAAACAAAGTCAATGCAGCCAAGACTAGGAGAGAAGCAGAAAACTAAGAAAGAATCTTTACAATTAGTGTCTGTGATAAAGGCATCATTTCTAAAATATATAGAGAACTGAGTCAAATTTACAAGAAGACAAGTCATTCCCCAATTGATAAATGGTCAAAGAATATGAACAGGTAGTTCTCAAAGAAAGAAATTAAAGCTATATATAGACGTATGAAAAAACTGCTCTAAATCACTATTGATTAGAGAGATACAAGTCAAAACAACTCTGAGGTACAACATCACACCTATCAGTTTGGCTAATTTGACAAAACAGGAAAATGATACATTTGGAAGAGTTGAATTACATTGTTGGTGGAGCTGTGAGCTGATCCAACCATTCTGTAAATGAATTCCAAAATCCAGGTGGGTCAGAGAAGAATCTAGAGAAATAATCTTAATTATAATTTAAAGACTATGGAGAAAAGACCCTGTCTTCACCTCTCTACCTACAAACCCAACCCTCACATGATCCCTTAGCCCACCTTGACAGGTTTTTCCTGGTTTCTGAAACTAGAATTCTGGGTCAGGTAAATCTTGACAAGTAGGGGTTAAATGGACTTGAGAATTTAGAGCAAACTTTCTACTAAGCTTGGCCTCTTTCCATTACCACTTCCCAGTAGGGAGACAAACCCCAGAGATGGCCTCCTGGTTTCTGAGCAGATTTCATTGGGAATGGTTCTCCAGGCTGAGTTAATTAGTACTTCTTCCCACCTCTGACTCTGGATGCCACCCTGGGCTTATCCGCCATTACTGAGGTAGACTATTGGGACTCTCACCCATCCAGGCTCCCTAAGTTGCCCAAATGCCTTATTAATAACTTTTTAACAAGGTAGCTTCTCATTAGAAGTTAAGTTATTTTATAGCCTCAGGGGTCATAGAAGAAGCTGGGGACAGCTAGCAATGATGACTACACAGAACCTGAAAATGGCCCAGGTTTCTTATGTATGTTTCTACTTTTAGCTGAGACTAGCAGAGACTACATTTTCCCCATGCCCATCACCATTGCCACTTCAATTCACATATTTGAATTGTACTTGAATATGTACACTTATATACACTTGACTTAGCCATGGGGGTCCAACCTAGCTACTTTCCTCCATCAGAATTAGTTTTCCACCATCACTACAGAGGCCAGGCCCTCTTTGGAGCTCTTTGGACTCTCTGGGTGCTAGGCCTGAGATAGGATGAACCAAAGGGATTCTGAGAGGTAGAGTTAGGCTAGACTTAACAGCATAGGAATTCCAGAGGTTGTTAGCCTGGGAGGGAGGTCAGAAATCGATTCAGGTTAGTGTAGTGGACTTATATTTAGGTCGGATTTGGATTTCTCCCCCTTGGTTATTTTTCAGTCTGAAGAGTTTAGGAACAAGCCATCACTGGGATGTAACTTAGAAGGCTTCCCATCTGAGTCAGCTGAGTTAAGGAGATTCCAAGAAGCTCTTACTACATTTCTAGTCATTTCTTCATTGAAGATCTTTGGGCCAGTGCCAAGCAGGTTACATCACTGGAGCACCAACACAGGGGCTATGACAGTTAGTGAGCACATCACATGAAGCAACCCCAGTGTACTCAATCCTATAATGGGGAACTCAGTGAATACACTCAGGGTGGTGCACTATGCCAGTCATTCAGAAAGCATTCCGTTCCTGTCCTAAGGAGTATACATTCAATTGGAGAACCATGTAAATACTTGAGTGTATACAAGATAGATAGATAGATAGATAGATAGATAGATAGATAGATAGATAGATAGATAGACAGATAGACAGAAATGATATACCAAGGCTTACACAGCTAATAAATCTATGAGGTAGGATTCAAATACCCAAGAATACAATTCTATGTGTTCAATATCTAACAACCTAGAGAGAGAGTTAGGTGTCAGATTTGGAATTTGAACCCATGACTCCTGCCTTCAAGCCCATTGAAAACTCCTTAGCCCAGCATTCAATTCCCTCCATAGTCTTGCACCACTCGTTCTTATGGTCTTTCTCCAACCAAAGTGAGCTACTAATTACATATCCTGTCCCTTTGCTTCTACTGTTTGATATGTCTTCAATTCCCTTCTGCTTGCTTCAGTCTGTTTAATTCTAAGCCATCCTTTGCAACCCAACTTAAACTCCCCATCTTGATCCTGGTGATCAGTGGTCTTTCATATAGTGAAAGATCTTAGATCTCACAGAGTATTTTCTTGGCACAACTCTTGTACACTTATGCATTACTGGGTATTGTAGTTTCTCTGTATGTATCATTTCCTATTGCTAGAGTATAAATTCTATGAAGACAAGGATACTGT
Source organism: Notamacropus eugenii (assembly GCF_028372415.1). Taxonomy (NCBI): domain Eukaryota; kingdom Metazoa; phylum Chordata; class Mammalia; order Diprotodontia; family Macropodidae; genus Notamacropus; species Notamacropus eugenii. The sequence continues at coordinate 451,667,296 of NC_092872.1, read as the reverse complement.
TTTATCTAAACTTTGCATCTCACTCAGAACCTAGCACAGTGCTCTGTGCACAGAACAAAGTATATATTTGAATGAATGAAAAGAAGTCATCCCTGGAAGGAAATCTCTAGAATATTCATCAGGGATCTGTCTTTGGCCTTGTTCTTTTTAAAGTTGTTTTGATGCGGCTAGATTGTATGGTTATTAATTTTGTAAATACAGAGCTAGATGGGATAGCAATATAATAGAAAAAAGAGAAGATTTTGTAATGAAGGTACAAAGGTGAGATGAAAATTTAAAAACATAAATATAAAGTATTATATTTAGATTGTTACATTTATTTTGCAAATAATTACTAGGAATGGGGGGCGGGGGGAGACCTGACTTGACACAGTTCATGTGAAGAACTGAGTTGACCATAAGCTCAATACAAACCTCTGGTCTAGTATGATGGGTCCTCCATGAAGGTCAATGTAATAATCTAAGGCTGCATAAATAGAAATATACAGCTGAGAATAAAGTCACTGATATTCCCATTGTTTCTGCATGGTCACTATCACGTCTATTTCTTAATACCAAATTTTAATGATAAAATGATAAATTAGAAAATACACTGAGTTATTGATCAGCCATGAAACCATATCATATGAGAAATGGTGAGATTACTGGGGATGTGTGATTTGGAAAAGAGAAAATAACATGTCATTTTTAAATATTTGAAGGAGTTTTATGTGAAAAAGGATGTAGATTTACTTGTGTGGCTAGAGGGCAAAACCAAGACAAATTAACAGAAATTACTGGAAGGAAAAGTTTACTTCGGTATGAGATAGAAGTTTATAATGATTCTGTTCCACCTTAACATTCATTAAGTACACACTAGTATAAGGTGCTGGGGATACAGAGATGAAAAATGATTCATTCATAGGTATTTACAGTCTAATGAGAGTAATTATGGAGGCAGTACTTTAACAAAGATTTGAATTAAAAGGATTTCAATAGATAGCAGCATCGATGGAGTGCATTCTTGTCATGGGGGATGAACAAATGCATGGAAATAGGAGAGGACAGGGAAACAAGAAATAGCTAATAGTTTTGTTTCATTGGAATATAGAATATAAGAGGGGAGTAGAATGAAATATAGCTTGAAAGGATGTTTTTCCTTTCCTGAAGTCAAATTATTGGACAGAATCATAAATTCTTTGTTAAGGAGGTTGTAGTTTATCCTGTAGGCAGAACCTCCCACATTATCAGACTGACAGAGACGACAAAAGAGGAAAATAACAAATGTTTGAAGGGCTGTCAGAAGAGAGTCACACTGGTATAGCATTGATGGGGTTGTAAATTGGTCTATCAATCTGGAAAGCCCCAAAAGTCACTAAACTGTATGTCCTTTAACTCAGTAATACCACTACTAGGACTATGCCCCAAAGAAATCAAAGAAAGAGGGGGAAAGACCTATATTTATTAAGATATTTATAGCAGTTCTTGTAGCAAAAACTGGAATGAAAGAGGTGTCTATCAGTTGGGGAATGACAGAATAAATTTTGATACATGAATGTTGTTGTGGTGGTGGTTGTTCAGTTTCAGTTATATCCAACTCTTCATGACCCCATTTGGGGTTTTCTTGGCAAAGATCTGGAGTGATTTTCCATTTTCTTCTCCAACTCATTTTTACAGATGAAGAGAATGAAGCAAACATGGTTAAGTGACTTGTCCAGGGTCATACAGCTAGTTAAGAGTCTGAGGCCAGATCTGAACTCAGAAAGAGGAGTCTCCCTGACTCCAGGCCCAACACTCTATCCACTGTACCACCTATGTCATAAGAAATGATAAAAAAAAAAAAAGGATGGTTTCAATCTTTGGAATACTGGAAATTTTGGAAGATTTATATGAACTGATGCTGAAGGAAATGAACAGAATAAGAAGAACAATTTATACAGTAACAACACTGTAAAAAAAAAATCTCCCAGGGGCAGAGTATAAGGATGTACCTCTAGCTCTCCCCCCCATAGCCCATGAAATACCTGTAAAAAATTACTCTAAACAAATTCTAGAGCAGCAGAAACCACAAAACTACAGAATGAAAGAAATTTCTAGCCCAGGGAAGCCTGGAAGGCCAACAGGAAATGTATATCACACAGAGCTCAGAGTAGAGTTCAGCCCAGCCTTGGCCACTTTGCCTGGCACAGACAGGACCAGAGCAGGCTTCAGGGCATGGAATCCCAGGTAGCAGCTGTGGTTCCCAGATTTCTCAACCAACAAACGCCAAAGACAGCTTCAAAGGTCAGTGAGAAAGCTCTTTTACCTGGGTGAGAAGTGAACTTAGTCAGGCCCTGGAACTAGGGTGGCAGCAGTCATGGTGGCAGCATCCATTTTGGGAGCCCCCTGGCCTAAAAACCCTGGGGGAACTGAGTGGCTGATCTGGGTCTCAGTTCTAAGTGGTAGTCTTGGGATGAGGAAGAGCACTGGTGTGGTGGAGCTGGTAGAGGTTCTGAAGGGGAATTCTTCTCACAGATCCTGGGCAGAAAAGCTTGTGCTTGCTCCCAGATCACAGTGCAGGCTGGGAGAGGAGTAAACTCCTCTTCCTTAATTGTGCCATCTTGGAGGAACTGAGAACTTACAGGTCCCTAGAGTATATCCTCCACTTCACAAAGGACTCAAAAGTTAAGTAACTGGCTGGAAAAATGTACAAGAAAGGGGAAAAAATAAGACTATCAAAGGTTACTTTCTTAATGAACAGGTATTTTCTTCCATTTTTTCAGGTGAGAAAGAACAAAGCATACCATCAGTGGAAGACATAAAAGTCAAGGCTTCTGCATCCAAAACCTCCAAAAAATATTTGCAATGGTCTCAGGCCATGGAAGAGTTCATAAAGGATTTTGAAAATCAAGTAAGAGAGGTGGAGGAAAAATTTAGAACAGAAGTGAGAGTGATGTAAGAAAATCATGAAAAGTAAATCAACAGCTTGCTAAAGGAGATCCAAAGAAATGCTGAAGAAAATAACACTTTTAAAAATAAACTAACTCAAATGGCAAAAGAAGTCTAAAAAGCCAGCGGGGGGAAGAATGCTTTAAAAAGCAGAATCAGCCAAATGGAAAAGGAGGTTCAAAAACTCACTGAAGAAAATAGTTCTTTAAAAATTAGAATGAAGCAGATGGAAGCTAATGACTTTATGAGAAACCAAGAAATCACAAAACAAGACCAAAAGAATAAAAAAATAGAAGACAATGTGAAATATCTCATTGGAAAAACAGTTGACCTCGAAAATAGATCCAGGAGAGATAGTTTTAAAATTATGGGACTACCTGAAAGTCATAATCAAAAAAAAAAAAGAGCCTAGAGACACCATCTTTCATGAAATTATCAAGGAAAACTGCCCTGATATTTTAGAACCAGATGGTAAAATAAATATTGAAAGAATAGGAAAGTAGGGGAGATAGGGATAAATGGGGTATGGGGAGGAATGATAGAAAGGAAGGTTAATGGGAGGAGGGAGTAATTAGAAGTAAATCCTTTTGGGGAGGGACAATGAAAAAGAGAGCAGAGAATAAACAGGCAGGATAGGATGGAGGAAAATATAGTTAGTCTTTCACAAAATGAATGTTATGGAAGTCTTTTGCATAACTACACATGTATATCTTATATTGAACTGCTTGCCTTCTCAGTGGGGATGGGTGGGGAGGGAGGAAGGGAAAGAAGTTGAAACTCAAAGTTTTAGGAAGGAATGTTGAAAATTGTTTTTGCATGCAACTGGGAAATAAGAAATACAAGTTATAGAAATCTATCTTGCCCTACAAGAAAAGAGAGAAGATGGGGATAAGGGAAGGGAGGGGTGTGATAGAAGAGCGGGAAGATTGGGAGAAGGGATAATCAGAATGCATGGTGTTTGGGGGAGGGGGAGGAGAGAAATGGAGAGAAAATTTGGAACTCAAAATCTTGTGGAAATGAATTTTGAAAACTAAAAATAAATAAATTTTTTTTAAAAATCTACCAGATGATAATAGATGAATCCAAGTCACAGAGTGAGACAACTTTTTTGGATATGGGGGAAAAATATATGAATTTTTTGCTTTACTGTGCTTATTTGTTTTAAGGATAATATTTTTTTTCTTTTTTTACTGCAGGTAGATGAAAGAGGGGAGCTAGAAACTGTGCTACCAGAAGAGAAAAAAAGAAACAATAGAGTCATTGAAATATAAAAATTAAAATGCATAGAAAAAAGCAGAAGGACATCCGGAAGGAAACACAAACAAGAAAAATAGCTTTGATAGTAATATGTCAAAACATACATATATGTAAATATATATTTACACATATATACATATACAAACATATATTTTAAAAGCAAGATAGAGATCTATATAGATATGGATGTAATAAAGATCATTATTTTACATGTTCTCTTTTTTCTCATCTACTTTATATGTGTAAAAGCTTTTTCTGATCATTAAATTCATATTTTAAAAAAATAAACGTTTTTTAAGTATATAATCCTAGAGTAAGGAATTTTGTAAGCAGAACTTTCATAGTTGAAGATAATTAATAGATACTTTCTCATGATCAGGGCATAAATGCCCCACAGCAAGTATGTGGTCCACCAGGACCTTGATAGTATTTCTGCTATGCTTGTATACTTGTATATGGTCCTTCTTATCCAAATTCTTCAATCCTTTCCCTGAATCATCATATACAGACCATCCCATAAATCTGGGTAGATCCTAATGTTCTGTCCTAGACTTTTCTTCCTTTATTTTCCACTCTTTCATTTCTCATGGGTTTGCTTATTATTGCTATGTTCATGTTGCCTAGATCTTACTAAGTGTGTGACCCTATGCAAGTCACTTACCAACTGTCTGCCTCAGTTTTCTCATTTGTCAAATGGGAATAAAACAGCACCTGCCTCCCAGGGTTGCTATGAAGGATGAAATGAGACAATATTTGTAAAATATTTTGTGTACTTTAAAGCAATGTATAAATGCTAATTGTTGTCGTTGCTGCTGCTGTTGTTGTTACCTAAATTCCTAACCCTAGTCTCTTTTGTAGTCTCTGGTCCCATGTCACCAACTGCCTATTTAACATTTCTATTGGATGTGTCATAGACATTTCAAAACTCATTATTTTTCTCCAAAAACTCATCCTTCTTCTAAATGTCCCTATTTCTATTGAGAATACCACCACCTTTCCAGATATCAAATTTGGCAACCTCAGAGTCATCTTCTGATTCTCACTCTCCCTCTCACCTCCCTCTTCAGTCAGTCACCAACTCTTATCAATCTACTTCTACAACATCTCCTTACCACTCAAATGTTCACCACCACCCCCAGTTCAAGCTCTCATCCCCTCTAACCAGAGCTATTGTAACAGCCTCTTAATTGATCTCTCTGCCTCCATCTTTCTGCTTACCAATCCATTCACCACAAAACTATCCAAGTGATTTTGAGTAATCTCTTGTGGCTTCCTGTTAACTTCAGGATTAAATATAAAGTCTTCTGTAATTTAAAGCTCTTCACAACCTAGTTTATACCCAAATTTCCAGCCTTGTTACACATGATTCCCAAAGGCCAAGCTGTTTCCATACTGTTTCTTACACACTTTCCCTCTCTAACCTGTTCACATTTGCACAGGCTTGCCTATGTCTCAAAGATTCCTCCCCTCTTTAACTCCACCTTTTATAATCCTTAGTTTCTTTTAATCCTTAATTCAAAGGTCTCCTTAAGGCCTTTCCTAATCTAGTGCCTCTCCTCCAAAACTGACCATTTACTTACTTAGAATATACTTTGTATGTCCTTATTTTGTATATACTTCTGCAAATACACATATTTTGTATATACTTACACAAATATACATTAGAATGTCAACTCCTTGAAGGGAGGAACTATTTAATTTTAGTTCTTTTATCTAGTCGCTAGCACATAGTAAGCACTTCATTAGTACTTGTTGATTAATTTATTCCATTACCCTTTATGCTTCTGAATCTCCTCTTGCATTTCCAACTGCTGTATTTCTGTTCTATTCACTGGATCCTCTTTTCTCCCCTCTAAAGATGATCAATCTTTGCTTTTCTTTTTTTAATTTATACCCCATGATAATTTCTCCACAGCCACCAAGCCATTTAGATAAAAACTGTGGCTCAGAGGACTTAAGCCTTTCATCTCTTCAGCTCCTGCATGACAGGGCACCACTGCTGCAATTGGCACTTGCTCCAACTAGTCACTCTCTCAAGATCTAGCCACAGCCATGCTTCATTTCATTCCCCAGACATATCCTCGCCAGCTGCCATGTTGGGTGTGCCAATATACTCCCCTATGACCACACTCTCCATTCCTATACCTTTCCAAACAAACTATTCTTCCCTGGAAATCACTATTATCCCCATATTATAATGTAAGCTCCTTGATCTTAGGGACTGTCTTTGCTTTTATATTTGTATCTCTAGTTCTTAGCACATAATAAATGCTTTTCTAATTCACTTATTTTAATTTATGTATTCATTATTTTCCTTTCTCTCAGAGCTCTTACCAACTGTCAGTTCTTTAATTCATCTATATATTTATGATTTCTAAGACTAAATCTTCTAGATCTTTTACCCAATCATATGTATTTCCGAGTGTCTTGGTTCTCTTCTGCTACAACAAAGTAGGAGATGTGATAATTTCTCAGGCTCAAAATCCAAAAGTTATGTTAGACTTCCCTTTCACTTTGTCTCATTTTAATAGTCAATCAGCTACTAAGTTGTGTTGGTTTTTTTATCTCAGTATTTCTCACATCCATTCTTTATTTCTCATCCCAATAATTGCCCTTAGGCTAAGCTCTTATGATATCACATCTGTATTAATGCAGAAGACTTTTAATGGGTTTCTTTGTCTTCAGGCTCTTCTTCCAAACATCTTAGGTATTGCTACCAGACCAGTTTTCCTAAATAAAAATGTTTATTATGTGAGTGTCCTGGGTCCTCTTTCTTCTCTGCCTATACTATTTCACTTGATGATCTCATCAGCTTCCATGGATTTAATTATCATCTCTATGCTGATGATTCTCAAACCTCTCTCCTGACCTACAGTCTCACCTATCTCTTGAATATAGTCCCTTTCTTCTCTGCCACGGTCACCACTCTGGTACAGACCTTCATCACCTTACACCTAGAGTATTGCAATAGCTTGCTGGTTGATCTGCCTGCCACAAATCTCTCCCATACTAACCTATCAAAATGATCTTCCTAAAAGGCAGGTTTGACCATGTTACCTCCCCTACTTAATAAATTCCATTGGTTCCCTAGCACCTCCAGTATCAAATGTAAAATCCTCTGTCATCCAAAGCTCTTCATAACCTTTCCTCTCCCCCCATCCAACCCTCTACATTTCCAGGTTCCTTATACCTTTCAAACAAGACACTCCATCTCCTGGCTCTGAATGTCCCCCATACATGGAATGCCCTCCTTCTTCATATTAATGTTCTGGCTTCCCTGGTTTCCTTCAAATCTCAACTAAAGTCCACTCTATACAGTAAGCTCATACTCTTAATCCTAGTGCCTTCCCTCTGGTTTTTATTTCCAATTTATCCTGTTTATAGGCTTCAACGTATATTCACATGACTGATCTTGTTCGTCCTTCGTTGCCAAAGAAGACCATGCCATCAGAGAAATAATGACATGACTTGCACTTGACTTTATTTTGAGTGAGGGAGGGCTGTGCAGATCACCAGCCTCACTTCTCCTCCAGAGCCATCTGAATCCAGTGACCAGACAGTCATCAAGATGGCTGGAGATGACCGAGAATGAGGCAATTGGGGTTAAGTGACTTGCCCAAGGTCACACAGCTAGTAGTGTCTGAGGTGAGATTTGAACTCAGGTCCTCCTGACTCCTGCACTGGTGCTCTTATCCACTGCCCCACTTAGCTGCCCCCTTCTGATCTTGTATTGGGTAGACAAATAAGGAAACTAAAACTCAGAGAATTTGTTTGCTTTGCCCTAAATCACATAGGCAGTAAGCAGCAGAATCATGACCACAGTCCAAGTATTCAAACTCCTATCACAGTACTGTACTTTATACTGTGCTGGTTCATGAAATCTTTCCCTCATGATCCAGTCCATAGTAATAGTTCTCTTCTCCAAATTCCCACTTAATCTCAGAATCTGAAGGGCCTAGCAATACATTCTAAACATCATCAACAGATAATCATTTAGTTTCTATTTATAGACCTCTAGTGATTGAAGAACCCAGTCCCTCTTAAGGTAGCCAATTCCCCTTTTGGATGCTAGGTGACACAGTGAATAGAGGGCCAAAAGTTCCTGGGCTGGAGTCAGGAAGACCTGAGTTCAAATCCAGCCTGAGACATTTCCTAGCTGTGTGACCCTAAGTCATTTAACCCTGTTTGCCTTAGTTTCCTTAGTTATAAGATTAACTAGAGAAGGAAATGGCAAACTACTCTAATACATTTTACAAGAGAACCCCAAAAAGGGACTACAGAGTCAGATATGACTGAAAAATGACTGAACTACAACAAAACATATTCTAAACTATTCTTTTATTGTCTGATCCTAATTAAACACAAAATTATACGCTAGTATGTATTATAGTCTGATTGTTTCATGTTTGTACACCTTGTCTCCCCAATCAAACTATAAGTTCCTTAAGGGAAGAGATTGTTTCTTCATCACAGAGAAGGTAGCATGTGCAATGGAAAACATGATTAACTTGGATTCAATAGATCCCTGGATTCAAATCCCATTTCTGTTGCTTACTAGCTATGTGACCATGAGCAAGTCACTTAAATTTTTTGAGCCTTAGTTTCTTCATCTTTTAAATAAGAATTATGGTACCTACCTCAGATTGTTGTGAGCAGACCCATTAACCCTATACAAAAGTAAGTTGTTATTATTCTATGTCCTTTCCATTCCTGAGCCTAATTCTGAACATACAGTTGGAGTTCAATTGTTGCTGGAGTGATTCCTGTATGTTTGTACTTTCTGGTGTCTCTCCCTGAACTCTACTGTATTTCCATTTTTCTTCCTAGGGCTTCATCTTGTTGGCTTTTGCCATTTCTCCATGTTCCCCAAAGGCATCAGTCTGAGGAAAGGTCAGGTCTCCCTGCTGAAGGGAGGCTAAGTTTCCCAGGAGAAAAAGGCAGGTGCTTGTCACTCACCTAGCCCTGAGGGCAAAAGTAAGGGAGTCCTAGTGGGAGTAAAGGTCCTGGAATTTCTGCAGAAGGATGAGGTCATATTTGGGCGTCATGCCTAAGAGCTCCAGCCTGTCACCACCTCACTTGTTTCTAAGACTGATACTAGCCCAAGTTTGCCTTGGCCACCTTCCCCAGTCCCTGGCCACTGTCAGCCAGCCTCAAGAAAGGTAGTGAACCACTTCTGACTGTGGAACCAGAAATCCCAGTCACTCAAGGACACAAAGGAAATTCAGTAGAATGACCCCATAGCTCATCAATTAAAAACCTCTCAAAATCAGGTAAGAGCTTGAATAAAGCATAGGTTATTCAAGGGCACTTGGTCAGATTCAAGTGCCAAATCATAAAAGATTCAAACAAGGATTCTAGGAATTAGTAGTCCTATTAGTTAGCCAATGAGTAATTAGCCTGAGTAGATAAACACACCCCACCACTAACCCTCTTCCACTAGCCCTCTTATTGGGCCAACTGCAATTTTTTCTAGGTCTCAGTTTACTTATGGTGGTAAATAGTGCCTGAAACATTCAAAATGAGAAGCCCAGGGTAGGAGAAATCCTGGAGTCCTTCTAGACTACATATATTCTTCGCTAGCCTTTGGTTTGCTCCTCAGTAACAAGAAGAGAACAACCTCATCTATCCCCCTCATCAGGTGCTGGGTGTGAATCATTAATTGGAGGGTTTGAATATAAGGCTGCCTGGTTGGGGGAAGGTTTGTGGCCAGGGAAATGGAAGCAACACAGGATAGATGTACTCTCTGGTTGGGGCAAAATGGGGCAGTTAAAGGGAATAATTGGTTGAAGAAAAGTTCCAACAGAGTCAGTCATGGAATTCCTTTAGGAGAAATAGGGAGCAATCAATTACACTCTTGTACTCCAGCTCTCCTTCTCTAGCTGTCCCTACCTATTTCTTGGAGTCTATGGTCAATCCTTTTCTAACCACTAGAAATACACTGACCATTTTTAATATCCAACATAACAAGTAGAAAAATCCTTGCCTAAAGCAAGCACACAAGTGGAATAAGGATTTATCACTTTTAATTTTACGAACTCCACTAAGATGAAAGAAAATAGCACAACTGAAGTACGAGAAGAGTTTAAAAGTATGTAATTTTGAATTATTCTCTTCTAAATCAAGTTCAACCAAACATTGAGACAGATGCTTTGTTTGACATAGTTTCTAGGATTAATGTGGCTCTTCAGTCCAACTGCAGAGTCCAATAGCCTGTCTCAGGTGAAAAACTCCCATTCTTTGTCTGGGATGGAAGCCCCTCATCATTGCTTCCTCCCATCAAGAAAGGATTGTGATCAGGAACTCTGATTACATCTTTCATGCTAGATGAAAGAAAGGATGTCAAAGAGGTCAAGTGTTACTCTTTGCTACTTCTCTCTCCACCTAAAGTAATATGTACAAGGAAATACCTAAACATTCAAGTATCAGTTAAAAAGTCCACATTGTGGCAGCCATAAATTCATAGACCTAGAATTGGAGGGATCTTAAAGGTTATATAGTCCAACTCCCCCATTTTGTAGATATGCAGACCAAGACCCATGAAGGTTAAGAAATTTGCTTGAGATGACACAGTAAATAACAGAATCTGGATTTAGATTGGGCTTTGTGACTAGAGGCTCAGCACTTTTCCTGTGCTTTCACAGTGATACAGAGTCAGCTAGCTTCCCACTGACACTTCCCAGTAGGAATCCACTCAGCAGTGCTCCTTCTGCCCCCTTCTAAGGTTCAGAGTTCATTTCACATGAAAAGTAGTGCAGTAAGGTGGGGAATCACTAGTCACAAAAGTTGGGGAGCATCAGAGATAATACCCAAGGCAAGGAGCATCTTCTTTCCACCCTGATGGCATATGTTTCCAGTGGGTTTACAGGTTCCATGTTGCTCTTCCCTTCTACAGGAATCATGAACAAAATACCTCAGGAAGAATGTGAGTATTGTCGACTATTGTTATTTTCAATCAACCAATACTTACTTTTTAAAAGTCCTTCTGTTGTTGCTACTAGTTTATACACTAGTCATTTCCCTCTAAACATCATCTGAATCAATCAAATCATTGAATACCACAGTCAATGTCTGTAGGGCCCTTTTCTTTAATGAGAGGAAGAAGACGTTGTCAATCAGTTTTCCAGGACTGAGATTTCAACAAGTACTTCTTTGATACCTACTATGTGTATTCCAGTATTCAGCACTAACATAGAGATAGAAAGAGAATAAGCATTTATGTACACCTACTATGTGCCAAGCATTATATTAAGCACTTCACAAATATTATTTCATTCAAACCTCACAATAACCTTGCAAGATAGGTGCTGTAATTTTTAGATGTCTGGGGACAGATTTGCAGTCAGGTTTTCCTGACTCCAGGCCAAGCATTCTATCCACTGTAAACCTACCTGCCAATGACAGAGGTAAAATAATAAACCCTGACCTCAAAGAACTGAGTCTAGTGGAGGTAGGCGGTGTTGGGGTGGAGGTGGCCATATGTAAATAGCCATCATAAAAGGTAGGATGTATTCATTGTAAAAGAGTGCTTTAAGGTATTTGAGGAAGGAGAAATCACTTCTTGCTATGGGGATCTAGAAAGTGTTTGGGGAGGGGGGATGTGGTAACTGAATTGAACGGTGAAAAAAAAAATTTCAATAAAATAGATTATATGGGTAGAGGGACAAGGAAATTCCATAAATAGGGGACAGGGTGAGAAAAGGGATGTAGGTAGAAGAGGAATCATCAATATCAGTATTTTATTGAGTGCTGACAACATGCAAAACATCACGCTAGGTTGAGGGGCTGCTAATCTTAAATCCTGCTTTCAGGGACATTACGATCTCATTCAGGAGACTGCATACATACACATGCCCAATACAAAATAGCTCTCCCATCCCTCTCTGGGTGGTAATAGAATGGAAAAGCCAAGCTGGACTGGGACAGAAGACATTACCAATTAAACTTGATGGGCTATCACCAAGTGAAGTAATAGAGATGCCTTACTTTACATACAGAAGACACTCATTAACTGTTGAGTATTTGGCTGTCTAAGGTAGGAGACTGCAGTTCTGTTCTCTGCCCTGTTACTAACTACCAGTACAGCCTCAGACAGGTCAATTCCTTTCCCTAGGCCTCCAATTTCTTATTTCTTGTCAAAGGAGAGGATTGAACCAGATGATTTCTAAGGTTCCTTTTATGTGTAACATTCAATTATTTTAAATACAGAGAGTGCTGACTGGAAATGTCAAGACCTGGGCTCAAATCCTAACTATTTAGTTAATGATATTGACCAAGTCATTTAAACTCTTTTGAGGTCAATTTCCCCAAGATGCAAAATGCAAATAAAAATCCTCCTAGAAATGCCATGAGGATCAAATGAGATGATGAATGTTAGAGTGCTCTGAAACAATTATAAAGAACAATAAAAACATAAGGCATCAGTACAGATATTATTTATCTGTAGTTGATGAGCTCAGGGGAAAAGGATCATTTTAGGGTCAGTGTTTTGGTGGCAACAAAAGCTTCCAGCAAGTCTAATGTTGGCAGAAGGATAAGGTGAATAACGGAATCATGAGTGAGAGAAGGTCTGATTGATCATTTGCCAGCTAGGTGGTGTGGCAGATAAAACGCTGGACCTAGAGTCGCAAAGAACTGAGTTCAGATATCACCTCAGACAGCTGTGTGACCCTGGGCAAGTCACTTAATCTGCCCACTTCAGTTTCTTCATCTGTAAAGTGAGGATGATGATAGCACCTACCTCACAGTATTGTTGTGAAGATTAAGTGAGATAATTCTAATGGGTTTAGCATAATGTCTGGCATATGGTAAACTGTATATAAATGGGTAGCTACTACTACTACTACTACTACTACTACTACTACTACTACTACTACTATTACTACTACTCAGTGGAGTACAAGCCTTGGGTAAGGGAAAAACTGAGCAAAACAAGTATTTTGTTAAATCACGTTAATGAGGGAATGTCAGGTGGGCAGCAAAATGTCTGGCCAGCCTACGGTGACACATTTTTAATGGTGAGATGAGAATGGCTAGGCATCACAGGACTATGCCCAGAGAGGTGAATTGGCTGGGACTGGTTATTCTCACTAAACTTTTCTCTTTTATGAACTCTTTTAAGGAAATTGTGGGAAGGGTTCTAGAGGTAGAAGAGGGTGAGATACCCTCTAACACAGAAATTCTTAACCTTTTCTGTGTCATGGACCCCTTCACACCTGGTGAAGCCTAGGGACCTCTCCTCAGAATAATGTTCTTCAATGCATAAAATATATAAGGGTTGCAAAGGAAACTAGTTATATTGAAATACAGCTTTGTTGTTGTTTTTCAGTCGCATCTGACTTTCTGCGACCCCATTTGGGGTTATCTTGGCAGACACTGGTGTGATTTGTCATTTTCTTCTCCAGCTCAATTTATAGATGAAAAAACAGGCAAATGGGGTTAAGTAACTTGCTCAGGGTCACACAGCTAGTAAATATCTGAGGCCAAATTTAAATTCATGAAGATAGTCTTTCTGGTTCCAAGTCCAATGATCTATATACTGCACCACCTAGCTGCCCTGAAACTAAGGCTGACAGAAGTTAATTACTTGCTTAGTAAGTGCCTCAGGCTTGATTTGAACTCAGGTCTTCCTCACTCTGATCCTGGCACTCTATCCACTCTTCCACCTGGCTACCCCTGAAGGTTTCCCTTTCAAATCCAAATCCTATGAGTCTGTGATCTCCCACTCACCTTGGAAAGGATAATGCAGCTGTTAGAAAGTCTGAAGGAGCAATTATGTAATTTACACGTGGCCATGATCCATGTTAGTAGAAACAATCCATGCAAGTAATTGTGATGGTCACAACTTCTCCCTTGTTACTTTTCATCCAGTTCACAATACCCTCCACATCTATGTTATGGGAACAGTGAGACACTTGGTAATATCACTGAGGATCTGGGAGTGGAGGGGTCCTACTAGATTGAATATTGCTGGGCAATACCCCTGAAGGATCTTAGCTTTTGGCTTATTAGTTTCAAAGGTAAGTTCCTAATTTTTTTTATATGTAAAGAAAGAAAGATATTACATACATAATAATAGATATTACACACACAAGAATAGATAATAGATATTACATACAAAGAAAGATATTGGTCTTTGGCTCAAAGCAAGGTAGTAGGTCATCAGTTGACTATATTGGTAGGATTTGGTTCCCATAAAATGCCCCAAGATGGAAGGAGACAATGCCGACTGAGATTTTCAGTAAAGATTTAAATGATGTTTCAGTTAGCAGAATATTATAGTATATCACAGGGCAATTAGGTGGCACAGTGGATAGAATACTAGCCCTGCAGTCAAGAAGACTCTTCCTGAATTCAAATCCAGCCTCTAGCACTTATTAGCTATGGGACCCTGGATAAGTCACCTAACTCAGTTTGCTCCAGTTTCCTCATCTGTAAAATGAGCTGGAGAAGGAAATGGCAAATCACTCTAGTATCTTTGCCAAGAAAACCCCAAATGTGATCAGAAAGAGTCCAAAATGACTGGAAAATGACTAAACAAACAAATAACAACAATATAGTATCATAACTCTGGAGCTAGAAGGGACCTTTGAAGCCATCTAGTCCAAATACCTCGTTTTATAGATAGAGAATTGAGGCCAAGAAACATTAGTGATTTGCACAACATTACACAGATAGTAATGATTAGAGCTGGGATTTAAACATAGGTCCTCTGAGTGCAAATTCAGTATTTTTTCCATTGTATTACACTGCTTCGTCATAAGGTTGGATAATATATCTAATAGCCCAGTTTATCAAGTGAGAGAAGTAGAAGTAGGGTCAGAGATTCAATAGAGACCTCAGAAAGCAGGCAGAGGTAGGAAACTAGAAAAAGTATTCAGTGTACCTGGGGGTCAGTTGAAGATCCCAGTTACCTGGGAGGCATATAGAGGCCTATAGAGACATTTGAGCAGATTCTAAGTTTGTTTTCATTGTTTTCATTTCATTCAATCAACACTGCAAGTTAAATCCACAAACACAAGGGAAAGAAAGAAAGGAGGGAAATGAAATAAGTCAGAAATGAGTCTAGCATTCTTCCCTGAAAGAGGTAGATCCCTCAAAAAAATTAGGCCAGGGGAAATAGAGGACGTTCTCTGCCTTACTCATGCTCATAGCAAAACTGCTTTGGGATCCTGGGATGGGGAAGATTTGATGACTTCAAGTGCTGATAGACTCTAGGGCACTAAATAGCTAAGTAGTCTAATCAGGAGGTAAACAATCCATTCCCATCAAAGACTGTACTTTGTAGATTGATTCTGGAAAGAAAACATTTCTGGGAACAGGGATAAACTGTTATGAGACCATCCCATTCAAGTGGAATTTATAATTATCATACTGCTGCACTATCTCAACCTTAGGTGGACATTTTTGGTAGAAAATTGTACATCAGGGATTACCATTATGGTGGCACCAACACAAAAGATTACAGAAGATAGGTTTTTCCCTCCTAAACTGAAAAGGAAAGTCCAAAAGCCTTGCAAACTATAGATAGTTGCTGATGGGTAAAACCCTAGTCTATTCAACTATCTGTTAACTAATAACTATGTTATTTAACCCTTGCAGAAAGAAATAAAACAATTAGGTGTAGGAAGTTGTCAGTAATCAAGATGGCACAAGAAATATGACAGCATCACCTGGAAAAAGCATAACACATTGATGGTTGTAACCATGAAGTTGTTTGAATTTATTTTTATATAAATGGTATTTTAATTTTTACATTTATTTTCTCTCCCTTCTACCTTCCTCCAATGGAAAGGAAAGAAAAGAAAACAATTATAGCAAATATGCATAGTCAAAGGGGGAAAAATATATTTGCTTTGGCCATATCCAAAAATGAATGTCTCATTTTGCATCTCCAGTCTATTTCCTCTCTTCCAGGAGGCCAGTAGTATTCTTCATCATCAGTTCTCTAGAATAAAAAGATCATTTACATCATTAGTTTCCATTTCTTTGCCACTGGGGGGAAAAAAGAGCTGACATAAATATTTTTATATACATAGGTCCTCTTCCTTGTTCTTTGATTTCTTTGGGGTATAGGTCCATCAGCAGTATTGCTGGATCAAAGGCTATGCACAGCTGAATGACTTGGAGGACGTTGTTCCAAATTGCTTTCCAGAATGGCTAAAGCAATTCGCAGCTCTACCAACAGTGCATTTATGTACCTGTTTTTCCATAGCCCGTCTAACAATGGTCATTTTCTTTTCTTTTTCATCATTATTGCTCAGAATAGCTTTAATTTGCATTTCTCTTTTAATAACTTGGAGAACTTTTTCATACAGCTGATGAAAGCTTGGATATCTTCTTTTAAAAGCTGCCTATTCAAAACCTTTGGGGGAAAAAATGTATTTCAAAGAAGCTTGTCTCTTTTCAAGGTATAACATATGATGAGCTATTCTTGTTCTATAATTTTTTCCCTCTGTTAATAAATGCAAGAGGAAGCATGGCATAATAGGCAGAGCAAGAAGACTTAGGTTCAAGTCCAGTTGGCTATGTGACCCTGGACAGTGAGTCATTTAACCTCTCAGTGACCCAAGTAATTCTCTAAGACCCTAAGTTGTCAGCAGTTGCTGAAGTCTCTCCTCACTGATAGTTCCATCTACCAATGAGATCACAGCTTCCAGAAATAAAAATATATCCATATATGTATATGTATATGCCTTGTCCCAGAATGTGAACTAAAATAATAATGTGGAAGAGGGAAAGATCCAGATAGTCTTTATATGGGAAAGTTTATGAAGCCATTGTGAAGCACCAGGGAACCCCACGGCTATATTGTTTTCACAAGTAAATGGCTGTGACCCTACAATATTGAGAGGAGGTCCTATGAATCTATCAATCACTTAATCAATAAACACTAAGCATCTATTAGGTGCCAGGCATTGTCCTAAGTGCTGGGGATGCAAAAAGAGGTAAAAGACATTCCTGCCCTCAAGGAGTCAACAAACGAACATACATCATTCTAGATTTCGGGAGGAAAGGAGACAAACATGTGGCATCATATAAAAGGTGTAAGTGCCAGCGTGCCGAGAAGACCCAGTGAAACCCATAGTAGTTACTGCAGCTCTTGCCAATTCCCCCATGACCTTGGTTTTAAGAAGTGTTAGAGTCTGGGATGGACCTTTAATCCCATCTTGAGTCCACACCACCTGGGGGTTACCTCAGTTTCCTCATCTGTAAGAAAGGGATAATAATAGCACTTACCTCTCAGGGTGGTCATGAGAATCACAGGAGATAATATTTGTAAAGTGCTTAGCACAGTGCCTGGCATTAGCTATTACCATTATTATTATTTAATAGCTCTTCCCAAGCCATATATCAGAAAGGCAAATTCAGTACTTGATATTACCTTTTTAACCAGATTTTCATTTTTCATAATTTATTTTTGAAAATACTTATCAGAAGCACTCACAAAAACCACAAATTCTTCAGTTTCTCATGAAATATTACGTAATTCCTAGAGATTCTTTCCAGGATTCATCCAAGTCATTCTCAATTGACTGGCACCTCAGCAAAGTACCAGATATGTGGAGAAATCTTAGCAGAATGATTTGCATTCCATTGCCAAATCTCTAGATAACTGACCTACATGAGAGACAGAGACATCCTGAATTGTTCATCTTAGACGTGTTTATGATTTAAAGAAAATCATGTAAGTACTGCACTTTTCATTTGCCTTACTAATTTTTATAAATATATCTATTTATATTTCTAATAAATATTTCTTTTTAAAATCCTTGTTATTTTTCATGAACTTGAGCTTTCTACAGTCTGCCTCTGTGAATTTTTTTTCTATAAATATATTCTGTTAACCCAAAGTCATAGAATTACAAAATTGCAGTGTTCGAAGGGACCTCACGGATTATCTAGGCTAACCTGAGTAGAAATCCCCTATACTATATCCCATAGGAGATAGAGCCCTGTATCTGGAGTCAGAAAAAACTGAATTCAAATGTGGCCTGAGACACTTACTAGCTATATGACCTCATTTAACCTGTCTGCCTCAATTTCCTCATCTATCAAATGGAGGTAAAGTGCTTTGCAAACCAAAAGGCACTATATAAATGCAAATTATCATTATCACAATTATCCAGTCTATATGTGAGAACATCTAGCAATAAGGAACTTAGTAAATATTAGCAAGTTTTCCTTATACCAATAAAATATGTGTCTCTGAAACTTCTATCCACTGTTCCAAAAAAGTAAATAAAGATAACTTGGAATATGATTTTAGTAGAGGCAAGTGTTCACTCACTACATTAAAGATTTGAATTTGGCTAAATGTAAGATGGAAAATACCACTACAACATCATAATTCAAGGAGTTTTGGAGGCCACAACCCTGTGGACAAGTAAAGGCTACCCTTACTCAGATAAGTTCCACTTCAGAAAAGAGTTGGATCTCAGGTCACTTAGGATACTTCAATCTCCTTCCAGGTGAGATAGCCTGCCTGAGTACAGAATAAATTAAATAGATCATTAATAAGAACTATGAAAAGGATTCCAGGCTCAGACACTCAGACTCTGAGTGACCCTGGTCAAGTTACTTAACCCTGTTCGTTCATCTTGGTCAAGAAAACCCCAAATGGGGTCAGGAAGAGTCTGACCAGACTGAAAATACCTAAACAAGTAAAAAACAATGGAAAGCATATTAAACTAAGAGCCAAGAGTTCTGGTTTCTAATCCTGGGTATGTGACTCAGTAGCTGTGAGAACAGAGGCAATTCAGGTTTCTCCTTTAGGTCCTCAGATTTGTCAACTAGATATAAAATAAAGGGGATTTTTGAGATGGGATGAGCTCAAAGGTCTCTTCCAGTTCTCAGATCCTAGGACTTTGATGTTGGGAATATGAACAGGGTAACACATAAAGTTTAGATAAATGTGTGGATATGAGTTGTTGAAACTAGGGAAGTTCCTGAGAGACATAAAATTTTTTGAAGCAATGTCACAGACAATCCTACCCTTTAAAAATCATAATTCACACTTCTATAGTGCTTTAAAGTTTACAAAGCACTTTCTTCATAACAATCCTGAGACCTGTGATATCCTCACTGTGAGAAACTCCCAGTGCAGAAGCTTCCTCCACCAATGCACATCAGTAATTCAATTATAATTTATAGCGTTAGAGGTGTGTCTGACGAATTTAAAGTTTAAGTGACTTGTTTGTGCTCAAATAGTTTGTTCCAGGGGTAGAATTTAATCCCAGATCTTCCCGACTCCAAGGCTATCCACTGTATCACGCTGACACAGGCCTAACAAATTCCATCTTCCAATTCTACACATTTTCCACTGACTGAACCCCATACCTCCTCATTTTACTTCTTGACTTTCTAGGCTTCCTTCAAATCTCAGCTAAAATCCCACATTCTACAAGAAGTCTTATCCAGTTCTCTTAATGCTAAAGTCAGGCCTCTGAGATTAGCTCCACTTTATCATAAATAAGTACATAGGCATGTGCATATATACATATATACATGTATATGTGTAGCTGTTTGCATATAATCTCCTCTTGTCAGCTTGGCATAGCAGATGTATAATAAATGCTTATTGACTTAATTTGATTCTCAGCTTCCTTATTTTGTCAATGAAGAAATGCAGGCTCAGAAAAGTTAAATAACTTAGCCATGGTCACATAGATAGTATGGATAACCAGGAATCAGCCTCAGATCTCTTCACCAAATCTAATGTCCTTTAAAAAACTCACATTTTTTATAGTGCTTTTAGGGTTTAGATAGCCTTATTCCCAACAAACCTCTGA
Source organism: Notamacropus eugenii (assembly GCF_028372415.1). Classification (NCBI taxonomy): domain Eukaryota; kingdom Metazoa; phylum Chordata; class Mammalia; order Diprotodontia; family Macropodidae; genus Notamacropus; species Notamacropus eugenii. The sequence continues at coordinate 451,647,344 of NC_092872.1, read as the reverse complement.
GGTGGATAATACAAATATTAACATCATTTTACAAATAAGGAATCAGAGATTCAGTAATGTTACCTGAGTTATCCATGATAAAAAAAAATTAGCAAGTATTAAGAAGTCAAATCCAGGTCTCTTTCTTCTAACTTCATCATTTCTTCTACTTCATAACACTGATTTCCATGATCCCAAAAGAAAATTAATCCTGGTAGAATCAAGAGAGCAAATTTCACCTTTTTGTGATTATAGTGAGTCCAAAGGTTGACCCAGCCCCATCTCAGAGTTCAGTGTTTTGCTTGTGTTCTCAGTCTTTTGCCATGGTAGGACCTTCTTCCTCTAGTCAAGATCTTCTGTCCTCCCATCTCCTCCCTGGGTTACAGCAGAGAATTCTAACAGGGTAACTAGACTCTGGCTTCTCCAGTGAAAACTTGTCTCTCTCCGTCTGCAGCTTGGGAGCAGTCTCTGTGCCAATGGCTGAGGAGAATTGGACAACAGTGGATGAATTTGTCCTCCTGGGCTTCTCTGCCCTGCAACCTGAGATTCAACTCGTGCTCTTTGTACTCTTTCTCATCATTCAACTTGTCACCTTATTGGGCAACACCCTCATCATAGTGGTCACTACTGCTGACTCAGCCTTGTGCAGTCCCATGTACTTCTTCCTCAGGAATCTTTCTGTGTTAGAGATTGGCTTTAATATGGTCATTGTACCCAAGATGCTGGGAACCCTATTGGCTCATGATGCAACCATTTCCTTTCTTAGCTGTGCCACTCAGATGTATTTCTTCTTCTTCTTTGGGGTCTCAGAGTGCTGCCTCCTGACCACAATGGCATATGACCGCTATGTGGCTATCTGTGATCCCCTGCGCTACCCAGTCATCATGAGTCACAGGATCTGTGTCCATCTAGCTGCTGCTTCTTGGCTATCAGGTCTTCCTGTAGCTACTGTACAGGCTACATGGCTCTTCAGCTTCTCATTCTGTCATTCCAATAAGGTTAACCACTTTTTTTGTGACAGCCCACCTGTGCTAAGTCTGGTCTGTGGAGACACAGCATTGTTTGAGATCTATGCTATTATAGGGACCACTGTGTTTGTCATGACACCCTGCCTCTTTATACTGAGTTCTTATGCCCGTATTGTTGCTGCCATCCTCAGGATGCCCTCAGCTGAGGGAAAGCGCAAAGCCTTCTCTACCTGCTCTTCCCATCTTGTTGTAGTCTCCCTCTTCTATGGATCTCTCAGCCTCCTCTATTTTCGGCCCAAGTCCAATAACTCTCCAGAAAGCAAGAAAGTGCTTTCACTATCCTATACAGTAGTGACCCCCATGTTGAATCCCATCATCTATAGCCTGAGAAATAATGAAGTGAAGGCAGCACTTTCTAGGACCTTCCTCAAGGCAATAAGTTTTTGCAAACTATAACATTCAGTTGTAGGGATAATTCCCCATTTTGTTCCAGAATGGATTGGAGAGTTTGGAGAACAGGAGGAAATCACTTTGTTGTGTGGGATTCTATTGTTATCTGAGTAACAAGGGCTACTCGTATCTGGATACATTAGAGCAAGCTTGAAGCTCTCTAGTGTCAACAGGGAGCAGTATTGTTCTGATGTGTTCGCATTCAACAACTATATCTGAAGTATTATTATTAACTGGAACCAATCTTAGTCCATCCAGAATACTAGGAGGATAGCACAAGTGACAAATTGAGACCATATACCTGAGACTTTGAATATCCATATAGACTGTACAGAATCCTAAAGGAGACAGGCAAGCAATACCATCAAATATCATGAGTCTACCAATCTCCCAACCTCTAAAATGAATCCTAAGAAATTTAACTTTGGTGATTTTATAGTACTAGAATAATGGCAGAACTAATTGAGGTTGATGCTCACAAAGAGAGAAAGAATGTTTTCATTCCATATGTAAGACTTAAAATGTGCACAAGGAGAAGCTTATAGAAATTAATTCAGGTTTCCTACCATTCCAGGAAAAATCTGGAAATATTTACTTACCTGTAAGTAAGTAAGAAGACCACAGAAGCTATCTCAATGGCATCTTCACATTGTCCAACAGCCTATATGATGCACCTAGAATAGGCATAGGGATGAAGAATGGAAAGATATGACTGTGTGAAGGCTAACAGACTGTGGACAAAGGATTCAAAGTGGCTCATCGGTACATCATGTCTCAAGTTCGAGATGCCCAAGACTGTCTATTAGGCAGCCAGAATTTCTCAGTGTTTTACTTTTGCAGGGGCTACTACCAGATTTCTATGGAAGAAGAAGACAGTTTCATCTGCCCAGTGGATTTTGCTAGTTTCAATATATGCCTTAAAGCATCTCAGAGGCACTTCTCACTTCATAGTGACTAAGGAAAAAACTAGGTAGGAATCCAAACTACTTGAAAGCATTGGTGTACCTTGATGACCTCATTGTCTTTGGGAAGAATATGAAGAAAGACTGATAGAAGTGTGACCTATTTACCAGCTCAGCATAGCAACTGCTGGTAATGTACACAAATATATATACACACATACATACATATTTGTTGTCGGTCTGTAATTTCATCATAGTAGGGGACTCCCTGGTGTAAAAACTCCTTCACTAAAGTAGAGCAGTAACTCTTTCGTAACTGAAAGTCTAAAAGGGCTGCTTGGAATACTGATAGATTAAGTAACTTGCCCATGAACCCATGGTCACAAATCTAAAATATGATAGATAAGACATGAACCCATTCCTTCCTATAAAGCGTTTTGCAGATCTTAAAGAGTTTTATATATGTGAGTGAAAACTATTATTGTTTAGTAGTAAAGTAACATAGCTATTGGAGAGTTAGCTTTGTAAAAAGAAAAAAATAGGTTCAAGCTTTGCCTTTGACACCTACTGGCTATGTGATCCTGGGCAAGTCACTTAACATTTAGTGCCTCAGGAAATTCTCTGAGATTATAAATTGCACAAATATTAATTTTCATTATTAGATGGAATTCTTAATCTCAATATCACTATAATGATGAAGTTATAAGTTCAATCAAAAGAAAAATATTATCACTATTACTGATTCAAAAGCTGGCTCTCTAGAACACTACACAACATGACTTCTCTGTCTTTCAACTAGTGATGAAAAAGAAGAGAGAATCTCTTCATAAATATTGATCTCTTGTATTCAATATGAATGGAGTAAGTAGATCAACAACTTTACATCAATAAGCTACTTCCTAATCTATAGCCTTCATTGAAATCTTCTCTCAGTTTCCTTTTTTCCATGATGAATGATTTAAGTTATTGAAGAAGTTCTTGAGATCATGTTTTCCATCCCTTGGAAACTGTTTTTCCCCACCTAAATGCTATTTTCATTTAACCATCCATCTAGTCATAAGTCTATACTGAGTTGGCATTCTGATTAATCAACTGATCAGCTGACAAACATTTAGTAAAAGAGTCTGAGGTGCTGAGGGTAAAAAGACAAAACAATGAAACAAAGAAAACTCTCAAGGACTTTTGATTCTATCGCTGAAGACAACATGTAGCTAGAGAAATGCAGTGGGTAGGGGAGAGGTGACAGCACAAAAAAGGTCCACTCTTTAGAGCTGTTGTGCAGAAGATGGATTGGAATGAAGAGAAAAATAAAATTAGGAAATTAGGAGGTCATTGCAATAGTTAGGCTAAAGGTAATGAGAGGCTGAACTAAGGTAGTGGCTGAGTGAGAAGAGAAAAGACCACATGTGTGACAACTGTTATGGAGAAACAAAAATGGCAAGGTATTAAGGGTGAGAAGGAAAGAAAAAGGTAAGGATGACTATAAGGTTGCAAACCTGGGTGACTAAAAAAATGGCAACCTATAGTTATTCATATGTCATTCCACCTGATTCATGAGCAGAAATGATGTTGAGGAGTAAGAATGTAGTTTCCTGCAATGTGGTATGGTAGACTGGCTTCTACCCTAGTCATTTATTTTTTGGGAAACATCTGTGGAAAATGTATTTTCAGATTACAAAAGGGCCAAGACTCAGATGACTGAGTGACAAGGACTAGACATATTTGAGGTGCTTAAGAGTGAACTTGAAGCTTCCATAAAAAGTTTTTAATGTATAATGTTTTAATAGTATAATGCCTTATACTATATTCAACTATGTATTCAAAATGGATATACAACCTAAATGCTAAAGTTCTGACTGTAAAGAAATTACATAAGAAGCAAATCATATACCTTTCACAACTATGGGTAGTACATGTTTTTAATTGAACAAATGATAGAGACAATTGCAAAAAATAAAAGAGATTTTTTATCTCAGGAAACTGTAAAAATTTTTCTATAAACAAAATAATTATCCAGAAAAGTGGAAATAAGAGGGGAGGGGGAAAACCTTTGTATTAAATTTCTCAAATGAGTTTGAAATCCAAGATACTTAAATAGCTAAAAGAAAAGTATAGACAAAAAGTTATACTCCAATAGTCATGTGGTCAAAGGATATGAGCAAACTGCACTAAAATAAGAATTACAAACTATTCACAGCCATATGAAAGAATATTCCAAATTAGTAAAAATAAGACAAATTAAAATAGCCCTGAAGTTTCAGCTCCCATACAGTAAACAGGCAGAGATGACCAAAGATGGGAATTCAATGTTAGAGAGATTTGGGGAAGACAGGCACACTAGTGCACAGTTGGTAGGACTGTGAATCTGTACATCTATTTTGAAAAGCAATTTGGAATTGTACAAATAAAGTGGCTAAGATGCCCACACCCTGTAGCTCAGAGATTTTACTACTATGCATAAACTGCAGGGTTTAATAAAAAACAGGTCCCTATACACACCAAAACTTTGTTTTGTGGAAGCAAACAAGTAGATAAGCATTTATTAAGTGCCTTCCAAGTTTCAGTTATTGTGCTAAGATCTTGCAAAAATTGGAAACAAATTAAGTGCTCATCAGATGGGAAATGGCTAGATGTATTATGGTATATGAATTATAATTGAGTATTATTGTGATATAACAAATGATGAATATAAAATTGTGAAAAGACTTACATGAACTGATGAAAAGTGAAGTAATCAGAGCCAAAAAATCAATATACATTACTATACATACTATACAATGCAAATATAAAGAAGAACCACAAAATAATTGAAAATAATTGTCACAATAGTATATGGAGCTTGAATTCAAAGAAGAGATATAAGAAAACATCTCCCTTCACTCCTTTGTGGGGTGTAGGGTGTTGTCCATAGATGTGAAATGTAGCATATATTGTCAGATTTTTTTAATATATTGATCAGTCTTGTTGATTTTTTTTCTCTTTATGTTTTTCTTTTTTAAAAAATAATCTGTTATATGGGATGGCTCTTGTGAACAACTGGAAAGAGAAATTTAGTCAATGTAAAAACAAAAGATACTAGTAAACTTTTTTTAAAAGGAAATTGATGGTGTCAATAGGAAAGTGGGAATTATGGTTCTAGTATATTCAAACTCAGTGATTATCTCTAGAATGTCAGTATGTAATGGAATGAACTCCAGCCTATTCATGGTATTAGCAGCATGAGATTGTTGTTGTTGTTGTGTTTGTCCTTCATTCTCTTTCTAGCTGCTTGTAATAATTTCTCCTTGACCTTGGAACTCTGGAATTTGGCTACAATATTCCTAGGAGTTTTTCTTTTTGGATATTTTTCAGGAGGTGATTGGTGGATTATTCAAATATTTATTTTACCATCTGGTTACAGAATAGCAGGAAAGGTTTCCTTGAAAATTTCATGAAAGATGATGTCTAGGCTCTTCTTTTGATCATGGCTTTCAGGTAGTCCCATAATTTTTAAATTGTCTCTCCTGGATCTATTTTCCAGGTCAGTTGTTTTTCCAATGAGATATTTTACATTATCTTCCATTTTTTCATTCTTTTGCTTCTGTTTTGTAATTTCTTGATTTCTCATAAAGTCATTGGTTTCCATCTGCTCCATTCTAATTTTGAAAGAACTATTTTCTTCAGTGAGCTTTTGAACCTCCTTTTCCATTTGGCTAATTCTGCTTTTTAAAGCATTCTTTTCCTCATTGACTTTTTGAACCTCTTTTGCCAATTGAGTTAGCCTATTTTTAAAGGTGGTAATTTCTTCAGCATTTTTTTGGGTCTCCTTTAGCAAGCTGTTGACTCACTTTTCATGATTTTCTTGCATGACTCTCATTTCTCTTCCTAATTTTCCTCCACTCCTCTTACTTGATTTTCAAAATCATTTTTGAGCCGTTCCATGACTTGAGACCATCGCATATTTATTTTGGATGTTTGAGATGCAGAAGCCTTGACTTTTATGTCTTCCCTTGATGGTAAACATTGTTCTTCCTCATCCAAAATGATAGGAGAAAATACCTGTTCACCAAGAAAGTAACCTTCTATAGTCTTATTATTTTCCCCTTTTCTGGGCATTATCCCAACCAGTTATTTGACTTTTGGGTTCTTTTTCAAGAGTAGGGTATACTCTGGGGACCTGTAAGATCTCAGTTCCTCCAAGGTGGCACAATCAAGGAAGAGGAGCTCACTCCTCAGTGGCCTCCAGCTCTGCCATGTCAGCACTCCCTCTTAACCCAGGACCATGCTCAGGGGTGAAATTAATTTTCACCCCTCAATTCCTCCAGGGGCTTTAGGCAGAGGGCAGGGCCAGTACTCAGAGCTGAGGTTCAGATCAGCTGCTCAGTTCCCCCGGGAGCTTGAAGCTAAGGGCTCCAACAATGGATGCTGGCTGCTGCCTACCGTGGCCTGCTGTTGCTACTGCTGCTGCTGCCTCCCCACCACCTAGGGCCAGGGTTAGGGGAAGACCATGCTCCCTTCTTGCCCAGTTGAAAAAGCCCTGTCACTGACCTTTGAAGTGTCTTTGTCACCTGTGGGTTGAGGGATATGATAACCTCAGCTGCTGCTGGGAATTCCATCCCTGAGGCCTGCTCTGTTCCTGCTCCTCCCAGTGCCACATGGCCAAGACTGGGCTGTGCTCCACTCCATGTCCAGTGCAACAGACCTTTCCCATCAGCCTTCCAGGTCACCCTGGTCTGGAAATCTCCACTCCGTTATTCTGTGGCTTGTGCTGCTCTAAAATTTGTTGAGAGTCATTCTTTAGAGATATTTTATGTGCTGTGGGGGAAGAGCTAGAGTATGTGTGTCTTTTTACTTCACCATCCTGCCTCCACCCTCTGTCCTTCATTCTCAAAGAGGACCATGACATCAAGATGATGACATGACTTGCAGCTGACTTTGATTTGAGTGAGGGAGAGCTGTGCAGGGTCACCAACCTCATCTTCTTCTGAGCCATCTGGATTCAGTGGCATGATATTCATCAGGACAACTGGAGACAGCCCAGAATATAATGTGAGATCCTGGCCCTTTCAGGCTTAGGTCTTATCACAATTTTTCTTTTGAGTGAGATATACCCATTCAATGAATAGGCTTCTTTAAGTTACTCAAGGGATGGCCCCTTTAATCAAAAAAAAAAAATCAAACTGGGAGGGGAAGACCCTCAGGGTTCCTTGGTAAAAGAGAAACAATTACTATTTCATTATTACACATTCATTGAAGAAGTATCAAAGTAAATAGTCTCTAGTATAACCCTGCCCACATATTGGCCCTGGACAACTTGAAAGAATGAAGAAATGCTGGTAGGTATAGAGAAGACAGTGAAAGAGTTCACTAGTCATGTGAAAGACATAGCCTGTGGAGTCCATCACTCTCTAGCATGTCCCTAATCACCTAGATTCCAACATATAAAAGGAGCTATGTTAACATTTTGAACTGAGATGATATTTCACTTTTTTTGTTTCATTTTCTTGCAAGATATAAAAATGAATTTAAAAAATTCCAAGTTTTCAAGACACTTTCAATTCCACAGGAGTATAACATTTCATCCCAATGATAAAAAACTATATTTAAATATCTTTTTAATCCTAAATTTTTTAAATTGCTAATTCTAATTTTGAGAATGTGGAAAATATTATTAAGACTATTATTCAAATGTAGTTACAGTAGGTGGCACACTAAGTTTTTCTCCCCAGATTCTATTTCTGATTTTACACAACACACCTCAGTGATTGTTTAAAACTACAGCTAAATGGGATGTTGAGAAGACTGAATATTAAGGACTTACTGTGACCATGAGGTGAATTAGCTAATTAGTTTGGGCTATATTCTAGCTGCTTAAAGAGGTGTCCATGGGAGTGTACTGAACCCCCTCCCCCCCCCCCCAGAAAAAAGATGTCACAAGTGGTTGTATGATTGGAGAAACAGAGCTCTCTGAAAATGGGACAGAAGTTGTCTAGTCTTCACTGACCTTCCCTTGAAGGGGACAGTACGCACCAGAACTTGAGGAATTAACTCCTAAGTGAATAAAAAATAAATTGTGTAAGAAAATATAAGCTCATCACCAATCTCAAGAAAGAGCTTAGAGAGAAACATGGGAAGCAAGAGGGATGATTGACAGAAAAATGTAACCAGACATACAAAGGAGAGAAAAGCTGGGGCACTTAAACTTCTCAAGAGTAAGATGTGGAAATTATCGAGAGGCAAAATGCTCACAATAAAAGAGAAAAGTTAAATAACAAGGAAATAGGAGACCTCTAATTCATTTTTAAATAAGAGCATTTACACAGTGAGTTTAAGAACCTTTGGTGAGTCAAAAATACTCAAGGTCTGTGTTGAAATTGTAAAACTTGAAAAATTCTTGGATTTTTTTCACAACCTACCTAGAGATCCTTCTCTCAACAAGAATTAATTAAGCATTTATTATGTATCAGATATAAAGCTAAGTTCCAGTGGCACAAAGAAAGGCAAAAATGTGGTCCTTGCCTTCAAATAGCTCACATGAGGAGACAATATGAAAAAAAATTACACATACAAGATACATAAAGAGTAAATGGAAAGCAATCTCAGAGGGGAGGCACTAATAAATGGGGCTAAAGTGGATCAGGAAGGGGCTCCAGAGATGGTAAGGTTTGAACTGAGTCTTGAAGGAGTAAGGAAAGCCAGGAGGTGGAGATATTGAGGTAGAACACTTTAGGCATAGGAAAGAGCTGGTAAAAAGTCAGAGAAAAAGATTGAAGGTCATGAACAAGGAGCAATAAAAAGGCCAGTGTCACAAGATCATACAGCACATAGTAGAGAAGTGTAAGAATACTGGAATGTAGGGAGGGGACAGGTTCTCAAGGAATTTAGCTGCCAAATAAAGGATTTTATATTTAGAGATAATAAGGAGACATTGAAATTTATTGAATGGCGAGAGGAGTAGGTTGCATGATCAGACCGGTGCTTTTAGGAAGATGGCAGATGAGTGGACGATAGAGTGGAGTGGAAAGAAGGCTGAGGCAAAGAGATAAACCAACAGGCTATTGCCATATTCCAGGAATGAAGTGAGGAGAACCTTTACCAATATGGCAGTTGAGTAGAGAAGATGAAACATATATAAGAGATGTTGTGAAAGTAGAAATGACAAGACTTAAGAAGAGATTGAATTTGTATGATGAGTATTAGTGGGGAGTTCAGTACAATGCCAAGTTTGCAAGTCTCGGTGACAAAAGATATTTGTACTCTTAGCAGCAATAGGAAGTTTAGAAAAAGAATAGATTTGGAGAAAAAAATAATGATATCTGTTTTGAACATGCTGAGTTTGAGATGGATATAGGGTGTCCAGTTCAACATGTCCAGTTGGTAATGAAAGATTGGTGTTAGGGTGAAAAGTGATGGTTGGCTATAAATCTTAGAATCATCTAAATAGAGATGATGATGGAATTCCTGAGAATTTAGAAGGACCTGTTAGTAGAGAGTGATGCTTACATCAAATCTCTGAATAGAATAATAGAAAGGATATCTGTTAGGTCTACTCATCTCTTGCTGAGAATTCCAGAAAATCATGAAGAAAGCAATGGCAATAGGGACAACTAGTTATGAGCTTTATCTGGGAAGTCCCTGAAATCTATATGTGGATACAAATAAATTGGCTCAGCAATCAAAACAAGCAGAAACAATAAGCTATTCAGTGGAGTACCATGTGCTAACATTTGCTGGCCTTCAACAATTCCACCTCTTCTGGATCATTGCTGTCTGCTAGCATCTTCTGGAGATAAAGTAGCTAAATAAGCCTTTCCATAATAAGGGAGGGCTATAACACTTTTAGTCTAAAGTCTAGGGCTTTGAACAATTATGTCAAGCCATACAACCAACAAATAGCCCACAAAAGCCACAGTCTAATATTAATATAACCCAAGTCCCAAAGCCCAGCGGTATGGAACTCTTTCCTGATGGTAAAGATCAATGCCCCAGGTCTGTGTGAGAGGCGGGGTGGAACTGGAAGAGAAAGAGAAGGGTCTCTTCACTATTCATGTTGTTGGGTGTCTTCAGTATCTTTGGACTCTGCAGTCACTTCAGGGGCTTCGAGCTTCCAGCTTTGAAAAATGGACAATATCAACTTCATGTTACTGAAGGAAGAATAAGACTCTGGAAAGAAACCAACCTGAGAGAAGCTAGTAGTCTCTATCATGTCTCTCTCTCCAGCTTGTTATGCTAGAGACTTTGGAGAATTTCCCACTAGGTGAGATCTGGAACTCTTTTGGTTGATCTAAGTCACCCTGCTCCCAATGGAAGAACTCCTTCACTCTGTATTGTCTGGCATATATTCTCCTATGTATCCTTTCTCTGATTTATACTTTGCTATCAACTTGGATAAATGTATTTCTTTGCCATTTTCTATCTGTGTTCATTATGGAACTGGTATTTGGTGGGAAGAGAGTCAAGCCTTGGATATAAAGTTTGGGGTCCACTTTTTCCCCAATTAATGTTCATCAGGAATTTAGCTTGAACATGAAAACCATAGCCCCTAGACAAATAATATTTAAGAGAGCATATAGATACAATTCTAACCCAGTAACCTTCTATCTGAGGAGGTTATGATAAAGGAGGAGAAAGTGGCATAAGGCATCTGTGAGACATAGGCTAAGCTTCTGGCCCTAAACTCCTGCTTCCCCTCCTAGCAGGAATTAAAGTCTCCCTTGGAGTAGGGTAGAAGGAAAAGAGGAAAGAGATGTCTAATTTGTCTCCCTTTGAGTCCTTATAATAACAATCCCTACCCCATATTACATGTATGTGGGGGAAGGGGGTGCAGCCTTTGCTACATGAGTCTATTATTTTAATTGTCTTCCTACTGCTAACTTGTCCCTAGTACCAATCTAAGTTGGGTTATAAAATGCCTTCTAACTCCTGTTAATCCCCTGATTGTCAGTATGTATATCCTCAAATCAATTCCATGATTCCAATCAACAGAATAGAGGAGTTATATAAACTGTGACCTAATTCATCTTTACAATCAATAAGTATTTGTTAAGCATCTACTATATTCTTGACAGCTAGACATGTCATGCCTTCCATAGAGATAGGAGAGAGATAATACAAAGGTACAGAGAGAGGAAGAATGTGTGTGTGAAGAATAACAAGGAGGTCACCCATTGAACCTCAGCATCTGTAAAGAGGAGAAATGTGTAATAAGACTGGAAAGGTAGAATGGGGGCAGGTTATGAAGAGGAGTTTATACCATAGAGGTAAGTTATACCATAGAAGTAAGTTACTTTATTGAGTAGGGGGAGATATAGTTAGATGGTTAGATTTGCACTTTGAGAAAATCAGTTAGGAAGCTATGTGGTGAATAAATTGGAGAGGAGAGACATTTGAGGAAGGAAACAAATTAGGAAGCTATTATAATAGTCCATGCTAGAGATGATTATTGAACCTGAAGTAGAATCCTAACTGTGAGCAAGAGAAGATGTAGACATGAGAAATGTTGTAGAGGTAGAAATAACAGGATACAGGAGACATGGGCACATTTGTAGGCACTAGGGAAGGAGTTGTAGATAGGGAGAGACTGAAAACAAATGATAGAGTAAAGATGGCAGAGGAGGCAGTCTGTCAGAGAAGATGGGATAGAATGAGACAGCTTGAACAAGGAGAAGGGATTAGTCTTGGTAAGAAGGCTTTCATCATGTGAGATGGAAAGAGGAGGAGAAAGTGACATAAGACACCTGAGGGATGGGAGATAAGGAAGAGGGCAGAAGAGGGAGTTCAGGGTGAATACTTCAATTTCTCTGTAAAATATGACACAAGGTTCTCAGCCAAGAGAGTAGGTGGAGAAGGTGTGAGTAGGGATGAAAAGGTTTGGAAGAGCTGTTGTGGAGAATGGGATAATGAGTTAATAAAGAAAGTATTGTAGGATTGCCAAGCAGCAGTGAGGGCCTATCTGAGGCTGTGGAACATAAATTTACAGTGGACACAGAACAGTTGCATGATTGTCTCCACCTTCATTCAACAGTACCTGTATAGGAGCAAAAGCAATGAATGACTGGAGTGATCCATGGCTGACGCTTGACTGGGTGTAATCAGTGATATGATAATGGGGCTAGGAATTCAAGACAGGATGACAGTGTGGAATTAAATTGGTTCACCAAGGTGTCAATATGGGGAGAAGAGAGGAGAGTGGCTACTGCAGGGGAAGCAGCCTGGAAGAGAATCGAAGGATCAGGGGATTAGAGATCCCAGTAGAGAGGAAGAGTTGGGTTTTGTAAGAATGAGGAAGAGATGAAAAGTCAATAAATTATGATCAGATAAAAGAATTTCAGAATTTTTGAATATGGAACACCCACATATGTAGGTGATGGCAAGATCAAAGGTATGACCATTTTTGTTTGACTAAGGTGGGGTGGAGGAGTAGCTCACAGGAGATGGGTAGGTTAAGGAACTGGGTATTTAGGGTATTTGAGGGAATATCAATGTATATGTTGAAATCTCCTAGTATGAGGAAGGGAATTGGTAAGGAGAGAAAAACTGTGAGCAGGCACCAAATTTTCTGAGGAAAGAAGGTAGTGACCTAAGGGTCTGTAGATAACAGCTACCAGGATTTTGTTTGGATAGTAGATGTGAATAGTATGAATTTTAAAGGACAAAATGTTACTGAGTGAGGGAGCCAGGGAAAGAACCTGTAAGTGGCAATGGGTAGAAAGGAGTATTCCAACTCCTCCATCTAGACCAATAAGTAGAGGAGAATAAGTGAAGAAGCAATCAGTACTGGAAAGGGCAACCAGAGAGACTGTCATCTGGGAGGAGCCAAGTTTCAGTAAGTGCTAATAGCTGGAAGAGGAAATAGATGGAAAAAAGATTTAAGATGAAGGGAAGTTTGTTACCTATGGAGCAAGCTTTCCAGAGGAAACAGTGGAAGGACTGGTAGAGTTAGGATGAAATTTTGTGGTAAGAGAGTTGAAGGGGATAGAAATGAGGAACCAGGTGGTATGCAGTGTGGAATGGGATTTCAGTGGTGTTCTACAGTTCAGGGTCACTGGGATATGAAAGGCATGACCATGTGTGAGAAAGTTCATCATTAGGTTGAGGGCATTCCTCTACCCTCAAAGGACAGCGGCAGCAGGAGACGGGAATCCTGAAGTTTAAAAAAGGGTTGCTCTTCTTTGTACGGAAGGTTCTTTACATTCCAGCTGGAAGTTTGGGGGGGCAGCAGGAGGCAGAAGTTGCCTTATACTGTATGCTAATAACTCTCTCAATAAGTAATAATATATATACTGTTGGTTGTCATTTCAATTGAATACGTTATATTGCCAACAATAGACAGTCTTCATCCACTTGATTTTTGTTTTCTTTTTGCATAGAGCTAAACTCTTCTGAGTAATTATGAATCTCATTTGAGGGCTCTGTAATGTTACAATACTTGGTAAAATCAGCACACACCTCATGGGGAAATACTACACAAAATCATCAGCAATCCTTCTCTTCACAAATTTACAAATGAACTTCTATTCTAAATCGGTGCTGGTCTTGACTGAAATATCTCTTCTCTTACAAGGAGATAAAGTTGAAACAATTTCCAGGTTCTTTTGTTCTTGATTTGGCAATTAATTTACCCTAACTTCTTTAGGAAATGATTGTAATTGTTGTCAATTCTAGTTCTTTATATATTTCCTATCCTACTCCCTTAAATACATTAAAGATTTTTTAATTGTATGCCATATCTTCTTTCTCATTTTTATTCTTTCTCTTAATTTTATATTACTTTTTGGGTCTTTCCACTAACAATAGAATGGTCTAGGGACATAAAGACAACAAATTCTGGAATGACTCCCACATAAGTAAGTTATTTCCTATTGGTTAAAATAGCATATTGATTTTTATTATATTATTTATTATATTATTCTTTTTCTTGACTGAAGTATTCATAATAAATTGGAAAAAGGCATTTGAGAAATCTGCATCTTTGAACTCCGTTATTTCTTATTGCTGAACCATATTTTCACACATAATTTTCAGTTTTCTTCTATATCTACCTCTGTATTGAAATCTCTAAGCCTTAAAGCATAAATTGATTAAATTTGGAGGATTTTGTTGAGTTCTACATAGAATCTTTCTTTGTCTTTATCATTTGCACCAGGTGTTGGCACAGAAGCTACAATGATTTTCATGGTGGTCACTTTGCAAATACATATCATGTATACTCTACTACAAGATGACAAAAAATCCCATGGAAATGATGTTTCTTTTTGCCTTTGAAGGCAGGATAAAAACAACTCCTTTATTTGCCTCTATAAAAATAACTTGAGAGTTGTTTTTCTTTTATCTTCTACTTTTATTTATAGTATAGTGCTTGGCATTTAGTAAGAGTTTAATAAAAGCTTGTTGACTGCCTTGCTGATTGAATGTCAACTGACATGATTCAGTTGCTCTAGTAGTATGTCTAGTCTTCCATCATTTGACAAGGAACCCATATTGAGACAAACACCTCAGTTTATGTTTATAAGTAGTCTGAAGAATGTATGATTTTTACCATCCTCTAGCCCCCTTTTTTGCTACTCTTTCAGTCACTGCAGCAGCAGGAGATCACATAGGACTGAAGGTCATTGTCTATTTTTTCGTTTGTTTGTTTCATGGATTGCCAAAGAATTTAACAAAAAGTAGCTGTATTGCTAGCCCCTCCACAATACTTGGATAGGTGAGTCCTTAGAAAGTAGAAACTGTCTGTTGGTAACTAGGTATCTGAAATCCTTCCACCATGATGGAATCTTCCCGAGCTAATGCCTTGCTTCCGTAGTTTTCAGAAACTCAGAGTTCCTTGTTGTTTTGGTTGCTCAAGTTGTTCAGTCATATCTGACTCTTTATGACCCCATGGACCATAGTACACCAGGCCCTCCTATCCTCCTTTATCCTTTGAAGTCTGTCCAAGTTCATGTTCATTCTTTCCATGACACTATCTATCCACCTCATCGTCTGTCACCTCCTTTTCCTTTTGCCTTTAATCTTTCCCAACATCTGAGCCTTTTAGCCCCATCTTCTCATTTATGTGGCCAAAGTACTTAAGCTTCAGCTTCAGTATTTGACCTATCAGTGAATAGCCTGAGTTAATTTCTTTAAGTATTGATTGATTTGATGTCCTTGCTACCCAAGGGACTCTCAAAAGTCTTCTTTAGCACCACAATTTGAAAGTGTCAATTCTGCAGCCCTCAGTTTTCTTTATAGTCCACCTCTCACAGTCATACACAACTACTTGAAAAACCATAGCTTTGACTATATGAACCATTGTCATCAAGGCGATGTCTCTGCTTCTTAGTAAGTTGTTCAAATTTGCCATAACTTTCCTTCCAAGAGGCGTGTCTTTTAATTTCATGACTGAAATAACTGTTACTATCATCTTTGAGCACAAGAATATAAAATATGACACTGCTTTCATTTCTTCTTCCTCTATTTGCCAGAAAGTGATGGAACCAGCTGCCAATATCTTAGATTTTTATATATTAAGCTTCAAATGAGCTTTTATACTGCTCTTTCACCAACATCAGGAGGCTTCTTAATTCCTCTTCACTTTCTGGCATCAGACTGGTATCATCTACATTTCTGAAATTGTAGATATTTCTCCCAGTAAACTTAATTCCAGATTTTGATTCATCCATCCTTGCATTTTGAGTGATATACTCTGCATAAAAGTTAAATAAACAAGGTGACAGTATGCATCCTCATCATACTCCTTTTCCAATCTTAAGTAAATCAGTTGTTTCATGTTGGGTTCTAACTGTCGTTTCTTGGCCCACACGTAGGAAACATAGTATCCTATACTATCAAAGCTTGTTTTAAAAAAGACAGAACTTAGTACCATGGAATGTGTAGAATATTTGTTCCTGACAAAGAAGTGGATAAAATCCTAGGCTCTACAGCAAACTTTCTCACAAAGAGGACTCCTCTAATCCAGTTTCCCTATACCCTCATCAGGCACAACAAGGAACACTGTGCCTTGAATTGCCTTCTGGGAAAAATGCCACTCCTCTGATTAAAGCAAAATCAATAGGCTCCCAGAAGATGCCAGTCTACTATCTGAGGCCCCTAACATTTATGTCCCTGTTGTAATCATAAACTCCCCTCATCTACCCTCATGCTGCTGAAGGGAATAAGACAATGTCACTGGTGAGGAAGGATTTCTTTCCTCTGGTGACTCTGCCATAGAAGAAGAAAGGAGATGGCATTTACTATGGCACTCCTAGTTTCATGGAAATCAGAATTTCTCAGGAAATGTTTTTGAAAAGCTATGGGACACTGCAGGAGGGAGCAACTCTTCCCAAATATCATTTCTGGGTTTTTTTTCCCATTCCCAATCATTGCCTCTTCCTCTGAGAATACTGAGCAGTTTGAGATCGTTTTACAAAGCAGAGTATCTCTGGGTATAGAAGGTTTGCCCCATACTCTGTATGCATAAGGTAAGACTTGGGGGTATTTTGATCGGAATCATATCAATTGATATTCTCACTATAAATGAAAGTAACTATAGGTTTTAATAGAGATGGGTTTTACCCCACTTCCAAAGGCAACAGGAAACATCATTTCATACAACTTTTGGCCATCTTGTAATCACAAAATCATGTTTTATAAGTAATAGTCTCTGTGCAATGTACCCAGTGGTTACTTTGGTACTGTTGCCCGTTGACTGTCTTTTACCAAGACAATTGATGGTTTTCCCCACCTGAGGTTATTTACAAGATGCAAGGCACACATGTCCATGCCAAGCTAGAAATATGGCAAAGATACAAGGGGATGGGCAAACTAACATTTCCTTCAGTCTCTCCTGAGCCCAAACAGAGTATGTTAATACCAGTCCCCTGAGCTCTACTTATCTGCCCAGCCATCTGCTTACAAGGTGGAAGCTGTAGCTGAAACTTTCTTCCAATCATGAGGAGAGAGAGACTTCAGGAATCCCATCTCACCCTCCTGACAGGAGACAGTTTTGTGATTTTACATATGACTCTCAAGGAAGAGGTACCCTGGAGAATTCCCCATCCCTATGGTCTCCAGGAACAGCTAAAAAAAAAAGTCGTAATTCAGGTCAGAGTTCCTCTTAAGTGAGTAACACAGACCCAGCCTGGGCTCTACTGAAGTTTTAGACACAGGCTAAATACAAGGCTACTCTGAAGTGACTGAAGCAGATGACCTTATCAGGTATATAAAGGACAGAAGATGGGAGAAGGCATTATGGATTTTCTATACAAAAAATAATCTCTTTATTTCCACCATTTCTGTTTTCACATCTCACTCTTATGAGGATGGGAGGCATAGAGGTCAAAGTCTGGAGTTATAGATAAGAATGTAAGGGATTGAGAGTAAAGGCTTGAGGTATCAGCAAACTTCAGAGGTTTAATGAGTTTGGAAAGTAGGCAAGGAAACATTTCCCATCACCATTTTTCCTAACTCTGGGAGACTGGAAAAAGGAAAGGAAATAAAAAGAGGCAAGGGGAAAAAAGAAAGGGTAGGAGAGAGGGAGAAAAGGAAAGAAGGAAGGAAGGAAGGAAGGAAGGAAGGAAGGAAGGAAGGAAGGAAGGAAGGAAGGAAGGAAGGAAGGAAGGAAGGAAGAGAAAAGAAAAAATGACAATTATAATTGTTGGAATTTCTTAAGACACAGAGACTGGAAACTCCCAGACACAATGACTAGGAATAAAGGGTAATTCTTCTAGAAGACACTGAATTGTTGCCAGAATATAAGCTCCTCAGTGTTTCATTAGAGCCATGATTGAATCCTGGGATGTCTGCAACCTCCCTGTGCCTCAGTTTCTTCTCTTTTCTCTACCTCTCATGCTTAATTTTCCCTTAAGTCTTTTGGGCAAGGTCTAGGCTATTTTGTTTTGAGATATTGCCCTGACAGAGCTACAGAGACAAAAACAATAATAATGCTTCAAACTTTCCTATAGCCTTCATAGGATCATAGACTTAAAGCTGGAAGGAAACCTAAAAGCCATCTAGTCCAATCCCTTCATTTGCAGGGAAATAAACTAAAAGCATAGAGGGAGTAAATGATTCGCCCAAGATTACAATATTAAAAATTCAAAATCAGGATTCAAACCCCAAACTTTGACTACAAATCCAGCTTTCTTTATACTTTTTGTACTTCTCTAAGTGTTTTCACATCTAATACGTTACACCCACCAAAAGCCCTGTGACATACGTTCTATCCCCATTTTACAGATGGAGTCACTGAGAGATGGAGAGGTTAGGGGACTAAAATCACATCAAGATTAGTGGCAGGTCTGAAGTTTCTGTCTTGTTTATGGTGTCGTATTCTTTCAGTTACATCATGCTTGCCAGCAGCCACCTCTGAATCTCCTGAGGTATGCTGAGTTTGGAGGATTTAGTTTCCTTCCCTAAGCAGTCCTGCTTCCTTGGTCCTCTTCACTGGGTTCTCCCAACTGCTTCCTACTTTTGAAAAGGTTTTAGTTATGACAGAAACTCCCATTTCCTTGAGTGTGTCTAGAAATGTGGTTCTCTGATTAAAAGAAACTGACCACAGCAGCATATATCAGGGACAATTTACAAGTAATATTTCAGGCCTGATCAGACCTGAGGATTATCTAGAGACCTAAGAAGTGTACTTTCCTTGGAATTTCATGAAGTAGATAGTGTCATTATTGTCATTGCTCCATTGTACAGATGAGGAAATTGAGGTTTTAAGAGGTTCAGTGACTTGCTCAAGGTCAAAGAGTTAGTGAATGTCTGAGATGGGATTGGAATGCAGCTGTTTTGACTAGAAGTCAATCACTTGTTCTTCCACATCTTGTTCCCCCTCCTCTACCTTCCATTCCTCTGACCTTTGAACTTGAAGAGATCTAGCTGTACTCTCATATGAGTGCAATAAGAGTACAGATTTGAATTTCTGAAAATTCATTTGACTTTCCTTAATGGTATTCAGTGCTTTTTCCCACTCCTCATTCATTTCATTCCTTCATGTCTTGAGGAATAAGCTAAGGTGCCTTTTCCACACAGAAGTTTTCAAAGGACCTCCAAAACTCAGACCTTTTAGAATGCAGATCCCTTCTATCATTTTATATTTGAGAAAAGAATAAAGGGGTAAGAATGAGGGGACTCTGTTTACTAGCATTTTGTATGTGTGGGTGCATATGTATAAAATTCCTAGACAGACATGTCTGGGTAATGCCTACATTTTTAGAATATCACAACTAAGAATGGCAGTGATAAGAGAAGGCATGAACATAAGATAAAGAACTAAGGCTAGGAAATCTTAAGAACAGGGAAAGCCAAATATAAGATAGGAACAAAAGTGGATCAATGCATCTAGATGGGATTAGGAAGCCAATAATCACAGAAAAGCTAGGGGTCTGGGGAAAATAGCATGATCTGGAGTGGCAACAGGAACTAGAACACCAGGCAAAAATCAGTTGAGCAAGAGGAGATCAGAGAGCCACACAAAGGGAGAAATGGGAATTAAAGAAGTTGAACCTTGGTGTGGTGTCTTAGTAATAGGGCATGACTACCAAGATTATTATTATTAAATGGATCATTTCTAAGTATTCAGAAAAGGAAGCAGTGATCACTATGAATTAGCACCGGTTAATTTAGAGTGACTCATACTACATTAACCTCATTACTTTTGTGTTTTAAAGGATTAGTATTTAATCAGAGAAATGTAGATTTCAACAACAAATCTGATATAGTTTTTCATGATATCCTCATGAGGAAGATGAAGAAATAAAAGTATAATTAGGTAAAATATTAACTGGTCAAATGATCAAAAGTAAAAATAATCAAAAGTGTTAATGGATGGATCAATGTAATTCTGGAGGATATTAACATAAAGTAAAAGGCAGTACAGCCAAACTGCAAAATGGGAGGAAGCAGCTGTAGCCATGGCACCAGGAAGTACATTGGTGCTTCTGTTTGGAAGGAGCTAGGAATAGGAGCAAACTAAAGCCATGGACTACAATGGAGATTGCTGTTGTTGGATCTTTAAACTGGCCTCCACAATGCTATCATGAGACCTTGAATGCAAAACTGATGGGGGTGTTGGTGAGGAAGGAGACTTCTGAAATAGAAAGATTTTGTGTGACATAGTTTGAGTTATTAGGTACCTTTCCTTCCATGGGTGGGGTCTGTGTGCATGTGCACATGCATGGATGGGTATTTGTGTGTGTGTGTGTGTGTGTGTTTGAGTGTATTCTATTTCCCATTCAGGAATGGTAACTAGCAGGGGGATGTGCCACTACGTACCATAGATTAAGAATCACATTGTCCAAACCCATCATTTTAAAGAGAAAACCAAGACCCAGAGAGTTTAGGTGACTTGTCCAAGATCACACAAGTAGCAAGTAGTAATAATAACAATAACAACAACATCTAAATTTGTATATTTGTATATGTGTTAGATGCTGTGCTAAGCCCTTTACAGTTGTTTTCTCATTTGACCCTCACAACAACCCTGGGAGGTAAGTGTTGTTATCATTTACATTTTATAGATGAGGGAACTGAGACAGATTTTTTTTATGGTTTGCCCAGGATCACACAACTCAATTTTAGTAAGTGTCTGGGATCTTCCTGACTCAAGAAACAGAATAATGATGCATGACCATACTGGTAAATATCTACCTATAAACTCCTAGTCAGAGAATATTTAGTGTCCCGGGATCAGCTTGGCTAGAAACTTGAGCCTCCATATCTGAAAGCATTTTATTTTCCTCAGCCTTGTGCTTTCTCTTGAGAATAGCTGAGGACCCTGTCTGTCATCTGTGGAGTCCCCTTAAATGGGCTATTTCAAGTGTTTTTTTTTTTTTAAAAAATGTTGGGAGAACAGCTACAAGAATGGTGGGGGTGGGGAGATGTGTGTAGGAAAGATGTAGTCATGGCATAGCAGGAGTGTACCACAAAGGTTACCCCTGATTCCCCCAGACAATAGTCTCATGTTCTTGAGTTAATAAGAATAAGTGGATTTTCCAGTGCTGGTGCAAGTGTGAGGTTCATCCTAGCTCCAGATCCGTTCAACAGACCAGGTTAGGGTAGTCAAGGTCAGAGGGGTTGTTTTGGATTGGGTCATTCCTCTGACTGAGAGAGTGATCCTCCAATCAGCCTCTTAAGGCTAATTACAGGTGGTTTGAACATGAAACCATCACAAGAGTAACCTGGTTTCCATGCTGCTGAGTATCCAACACTTTAGTCTTTAAAGTGAATAAACCAATTGAATGCAGACGTTTAAGGGCCATTTGAGCCTAGGAGGAGATAGTCTTGAAGATATAGTTAAACTACAGGGTCCAGAAAGAATCAGGTGCTACCATAACTGGAGGACACACACTAGTGCATCTCATTTGGGAGGGGCTTCAATTGGTCATTATGCTTAGACAATAGATAGCAATGTATTGTTGCTGCCTCAAAGCAGACTCAATAATCTTGAGAGAGTGAGCACCAGAAATAAGCTTAAATGAAGACTGAAAGAGCTAAGATTAGCAGAATATTCTATTCTTGTAAATTTAACAGGGATTTTCATGGCACCATAGATAAAGCGCTGGACCTGGAGTCAGGAAGACCTGAGTTCAAATCTGACCTCAGATCTTTCAAGTTGTGTGACCCAGATTATGGAATTACTGTCTGTCTCAGTTTCCCCAACTGTAGAATGGGGCTAATAACAACACCTACCTCCTAGAGTTGCTGCAAGGATCTATCTAATAAGATAATAGCTGTAAAGTACTTAGCACAGTGCCTAACATTTAGTAGATTCTTGATAAATGTTTCTTTCTTTCTTTTCTGATTGACATATGATGGTGTAGTCAATCATGTAAAAGAAAGGAAGATGTGGAATCAGGTGTAGGAAAGTAGAGGGGAGGAGGTGAAGGGAAGGCAGCTCCTTGTTCTGTACTTCTGCAATTGTTGGAGGGAGGAGAGTTAACCCAAGTATAGTGCTTTACATTCAGCTCTATTCGATTTTGACTTCTTGGATTTGGTCCATTGTTCTAGTCTATAAGATTGTTTGCTGTCCCTCTCAACTTCATTTTACCTACAAATTTGATGAACATGACACCTAAAATTTCATCTAAGTTCACTATTTTGATGTTGAGCAGAACTGGACCAAGGACAGAGCCTAAGAGTATTCCACACAAGACCTCCCTCCAGACTGAAATAAATCATTTCATCCCTATTCTGTGGATCAGAACAATCCGAATGGACCTAACTGAACTCATTTAGTTCATACCTCTTTATCTTATCCACAAGGACAAAAAACTTTGTTAGGCCTTGCTTAGATACAGATATAGTATGCCTTAATTTCAGTGCCTTTTCTCTGTTAATTATTTCCTATTTATCCTATATTTTGTTTGCTTTGCATATATTTGTTTGCATGTTGTCTCTCTCATTAGATTGTAAGTTCCTTGAGGGCAGAAACTGTCTTTTGCCTCTTTTTGTATACCCAGTGCTCAGTACAGTACAAGGCACATAGAAGGTGCTCAATTTATCTTTATTGATTAATCAATACAGAATTCCCAGAATCTACAACTCTAGTAATTATAAAAATAGCAAGAAGTTAATCTGGGATCAATTATTCTTCATTAATTGATCCTAGATCTTGATCATCACTAATTTCCTTTCTAATTTTTTACAAACTATTCCTTTAGTTAATGAGTTCCAGAATCTTGCCTGGAACTAAATCAAGTTCATTGGGATGTAAGTGGAAAACAATGAACTTCTACCATTTTTTGAATATCTGAACTGTTTATTTATATCCTGTCCAAGTCAATGACTTTCTGAAAATAATTGAAAATGGCTCAGTAATCATTTTAATTCTGTCTTCCCAATCTCCCATTTCACCTTCTGTGCAGAGTTAACATCTACTTCCTAGATGACCTGATATTTTCATAAAGAAGCCTGGATCTACATAGGCTCTCTATACAGATCCCACTAGTCCAGGAACTACAATTTACACCCAGATTTTGGAAATGCCTTCAAAAGAAGTTGATGAGTTTAGCTTCTACTTTTAGCAACCTACAATTCATGGGCAAGTGGGTATGTCATAAAGAAAATGGCATGTTAAGCAATGTTTACACTGCTATATGGAACACTGAACTGACTGGACCTGTGCCTGGATTCACCAAAAGGAGTTCCTTATACGGGACCACTAGGATATCTCTGCTCAAATTACTATATGGCTGAGTTCCACAACCTATTTTGGCCAAGTGGGAGAAATATTTTCAAGATGAACTGAATATAACACAAGTTTGATTACACTCATATGAATGAGTCAGGAATCAGGGAAACTAAGAAAGAGCCAAACTCCTCAATTTAGCTTGTTAATATCAAGGAAACTAATAGGTCTTCCTTTACGTTAGAACACTATAACTCATGCCATAAATGAAATTATATAAAATTTAACATAATTATTTTTGGGTTGGGATAACCCAGGACCTAGAAGATTCAGTCATTTCCATATTTCACACCTGAAACCAATATATATGATAAACATTTATTAAGCAACTACTCTGTACAAGGCATTGTGCTGAGCACTGAGAATACAAATAAGAAAAAGAAACAGTCCTTGCCCTTAAGGAGCTCACAGTCCAGTTGGGAAGACAGTACACAAAAGGAAGCTGAAAGAGGAAGGGACACAAGGAATGGATGGCTGGGATTCTGAGAGGAGAAGCTATGGAAGGAGCTTTTTTTGCTCCACTCTCCAGTTCTCCAGTCAGAGGGTACTGATGAAGTGTGAGTACCAAAGCTGATACAATCTCTAGTAGGATTCTTTAGGATCTTCACAACAGCAGCAGTAATTACCATTTCTTGTCCAAGTAAGACCATGGGAAGACCATGCTGTCTGTGAAATTCTAGGTAGCATTGAAAGAATAATGTATTACTCACTAGATTATAGGGGATATGGTCTGAACAGATTTTCCCAACCACTCATCCATTTTGGCTGCAACAACCTTATTCAAATTCTAACCATACTAAGTAATCAAGAAGCTCTTTAACCTTTACTAGTTATCATAATAATATTATAAATGATACTGCTAAGCAGTATATTCTATGACAAATATTTGTTGCTCTAACAACCTTTCATGACTTTTTAAATGTATAAAATTTTAAAACTGATTTCTTCTTCTCCCCATGGCCAGCTCCCAATCCTCATGCTGTGAACATCTCACAGCTAATAAATTGAGAATGTAAGGAGTAGAACATGAATCCATGGTGAGTTTGTTCCACCAAAGGCATTTTAAGGACCTCTATCTACCCATCATGTCAAAAGTAAAGAGGGAAAAGACCAAAGAAAGGTGACACTGGCACAACAAAGAAGGAAGCATTGAGGAGGTGGGAGCAGAGAGGAGAAATCATGGAGTGGGAAGAAGTTAAGGCAGCCATCATAACACCTAGAACATAAGTGTTACTATTTGGGAGCTGTATTTATTCAGAATACATAAACAACAGGGAACAGACATTGCTGGTATAAAAAACGGCTGTTACTTGACCTTGGAACTTGTTCCTGCTGAACTCTACCCTCATCAGATCATATTGGCAATGCATTGTTCAAGGGCACTGTATTTCAAGAAGGATAGTGACAGTCTGGAATGAAGATGTGGGAGGTCAATCAGATTTTTAGGATCATAGAATTAAAGCTGAAAGATACTTCAGAGGTTGTCTAGTCGATTCTGTTTATTTTATAGATGAGGAAACTGAGGTTCAGAAAATGTAGAGTCTCACATAAGAAAAGTTTTTGCCTATTCACTATGATTAATGATTTTCATTGGCCTTAGTTTCAGCCTATGAGAAATAGGGTCAATAAACAGTAAAGGCAAAAGATCTTGATCGACTATTGAGGATAGTAGCTGAAATAAGATTGCTGTAGCCAAATTGCCCAAAGTAAATATAAGGATGAATTGAAAAAAAATGAGAATGTCTAGTCTGCAGAAGAAAAGATTTGAAGGACCATGATAGATCTCTTAAGATATTTAATGGATTCTCCTTCTGGAAAAATGTGTGTTGTTCAGCCCCAGGTGGCAGAAGTTGCAGGGAGCAAACTGGCTAAATATAAAGAATTTAGAGGAGATGAAGGGAAGAGGAAAGAGAAAATAAATGTTTGTTAACTAAAAAAAACAAAAACAAAAACAAAAAAAATTCTGATGAGTTTGCCAAAAGTCAATTGGCTAAATGGATACTGAAGAAGGTATAGATTTGATTAGATATTTCCAGTCTATGCAGTTTAAGGAGTCTATAACTGACATAGCTACAATGGCCTGATTATCTTTCACATGCCCTAGTGCTGGGGATGGAAGCTCAATTCCAGGTGGACAGTCTCGGGCGGGTAAAGGTGGGAACTTCTAAATCTTAGAGTTCTCACGAGGCCCCCCCAGGAAACGACTGGGAATCGAAGTGAACCGAGCTATCTCGTGTATTTCTGCCTCTTCCCGTGAGAAACGTGATGGGAAAGAGCTCTCCCTGCCCTCGAGATTGTCCCGGATCTGGGCACACCTAGTTACCTAACAGGCTCGGTATTGACGTGCAAACTACGTGACTGGAGAGCTTAAGTAGGATCAGGAAAGCCTGAAAGTTCTCTTGGGCAGAGGGGCGTGGAGCGGACAGGACAGAAGGCTCCGCTTTTCCTCTCTCCTCTCTCCCCTCCCCCTCTCTCCCCACTTACACTTCTACTTCCAATCTCTTATTGTAAGATCTTTGCCTCCTTGGGAGATTCTTCGCTCCCTCCTAAGGAAGAATTCCCCTGCACTTGTAACCAGAACCCTGAATAAAGCTCAACCCTTGTTCGACTCTGGAACATCCTTTCTCTCATACGAGCATCCGGTTTGGCCAACCGAAGACCTCCGATAGAGGTAAGGGAAGACTCGGGTAGCCCACAGGCCTCTAGGCCTGGCACCCTAGACTATGGTCTTTACTGTATCTCATGAGATACTGTAGCTATGAAAATTTAGCTACCTACACATTCACACTAACTTAAGTTTATAGGCATAATAAAAATGTTAATGAAGCAAAAAAATCCTCCTCCTCCACCATCACCCCCAAAAAAGAGTAATACCACAAAGAAAATTAAGACTCATGCTTCTCCTGCTGTTGGAACTAACATGAATTATTAGACTGATTTGAGTAATAGTTAATCCCTCACCTGTGTCACAGATTCGCTCCTGTGTCTGATGGCACCTCCTGTGGTGCTAAGACAATCAGATGAAGAGGTCTGGGATCCCATCCTTATCCTCTGTGTGTCTCCCTTTAGGCTGAGAGCTCTTTGAGGGCATTACTTTTTTTTTCATTAAAGAGTTCTGTTAGTAGGAAGAACTGTACCTTCTCCTTCCTTTGTACCCTCCATGGCATCTAGTCCAGGGCTCTGATCACAGGGAAGGCAATGACTAGCTGATAAAGAAGTGTTGTCTTAATTATGTTTCCCAACTTTTGCTTTGCAGATAAGAATTCCATCTGATTTGAACAGCTTTCATTATTGCTGCAATAGCCCTACTTCCTGTCTTAGAAAACTGACAGACAAAGCGAGGGAAGAGGGATACAATGGTGAAACATTTGTGACAAATCCCTGCAGAGAAGACAGATCATGAAGAAGAATTTGAAGGGTTAAAGGTGATCTACATGATCTTTTTATTTATCCTATGGGATGTGAAACAGTGCCAAATGTTTGTCTTTTGGAAGATGCAGGTCCTTGGATCTTCAGAAACTTGAGGAGAAAGTGAGGACAAAAAAGTAAAGGAGAAAATTCATATAAAGACATTTTTCTGTAAGGTGGAATGGAGATGTAGACAGTGGATGGTAAATTCTCTGTCCCCTTGGGGCTGAAAGAAATTCTTTCACCTCCCCAAAGTGTAAACAGTTCTGGCCTAGAATGGTTTGGGGGAATTGGACAATAGTGAATGAATTTGTCCTTGTTAGCTTCTCTGGCCTGCCCCCTGAGCTACAGATTCTACTGTTCCTGTTGTTTCTGATTATTTATTTTGTCACTTTTATGGGCAATGTCCTTATCATCCTGGTCACTACATCTGATTCTGCCCTACATAGCCCCATGTACTTCTTCCTCAAGAACCTGTCCTTCCTGGAAATTAGTTTTAACATGGTCATTGTGCCCAAGATGCTAAGTACCCTGCTAACCAAAGACACAACTATCTCTTTTCTTGGCTGTGCAACCCAAATGTATTTTTTTTTCTTCTTTGGAGCTGCTGAATGCTGCCTCCTTGCTACCATGGCCTATGACCGCTATGTGGCCATCTGTGACCCTTTGCGTTACCCCATCCTCATGGACCAGAAAGCTTGTATCCAATTGGCTGCTGCCTCTTGGTTCTCCGGGTTTCCTGTGGCCACAGTACAAACAACATGGATTTTCAGCTTCCCATTTTGTGGTCCAAACAGAGTAAATCACTTTTTCTGTGACAGCCCTCCTGTAATTGCACTAGTCTGTGCTGACACTTCCTTATTTGAGCTGGAGGCACTGACAGCCACGGTCTTATTTATCCTCTTTCCTTTCTTGCTGATCCTGGGGTCCTATGTGCGAATCCTCTCCACCATCTTCAGGATGCCCTCAGCAGAGGGAAAGCACAAGGCTTTCTCTACTTGTTCTTCCCACCTAGTTGTTGTCTCCCTCTTCTATAGCACTGCCATCCTCACCTACTTCCGACCTCGATCCAACACCTCACCTGAGAATAAGAAGCTGCTCTCACTGTTCTACACTGTAGTGACTCCCATGTTGAACCCTATAATCTACAGCCTGAGGAACAGTGAAGTGAAAGCTGCACTCCAGCGGACCCTCAGAAAATCCCTTGGCTCTCACAAATTATGACTAATTTTGCTGGAAATGGAATTAAGTAGGGATAGAATTTAAGGACAAACGCAAAAAGGCAGGATGGTGAAGGAAATAAAGAGCTGAACTTGGGAGTCAAGTTCCATCTGCAATACTTATTATATGTGTGCAAATCACTTAAACTTCTTGTGCCTCAGTTTCCTCATCTCTGAATTGAGAATATTAATACCTGTAGTACCCACCACCCATGTTTGTTGTGAAGCTCAAATGAGATAATGCACATAAAGCGCAACATAAAGCAGTATGTCAATGTTAGAAATTGTAGTAGCAAGGACACCAGCATACCCAGGAGGGCCTGCTGCACAGTTTCTTAGATCTGCTTTTCTAAAAGGAAAGCAACTTTTGAGGGGTCAACAATCTATTTTAATTACATTTACCAACAGAGAAATACAAACAGAGAAATAAATACCAACAGATGGGGCTTCTACCTGCCTGACCATAAGCAATATATATAATCACAGATCAACAGAGCAAGCCAACTATCTTACTCTTACATGCATACATAGTTACCAGAGAGAGAAGCAACAACATCTGAGTTTTCAAAGCCAGGGGGCTTCTTAAAATGGCTGCCCAGAGTCTCATCTGGCACAAGAACCTTCTTCCAAAGAGTAAGCCCCAAACTAAAACTTTACTTCAGAGTCTATATACACTTTTCAGAGCTGAAGAACACAACCTTTTGTGATCCAGTGCCTCATTAGAAACTAATAAAAAGTATCTGAGGCCTATTAATGGGCAGGGAAGATCTTTAACTCTAGTTATATTACAGAAATTCAATTAAAACAGTTCTAAAATTTCACCTCAAGTTTCACATTAAAGTGACAAAGATAACAAAAGAGGCTCAATATTAGTCAATGACGGAAGGGTTAAAGGAAGACAGTTACATTTTTAGGGGATCTATGAATTGGTCCAGACATTCGGGAAAACAATTTGGAATTTTGCTTTAAAAAAAAAAAGTGAGAAAGTTATTCATATCCTTTGAGCTAAAAATCCCACTCCTAGGCAAAGACAGAATGAATGGTCCCATCCAAATTGGAATATTCCTAGCAGCACTTTTCTGTGGCAGCAAAGATCTAGAAACAAAATTAGGTTCCATTTATTGGGGAATATCTAAACAAAACATGGTATATGAATGTAATAGGATATTACAACACTATCACATTCTTTGTAATAACCTCTGAATATGAAAGGATTCAAATAAACATGGGAAGACTTAAGTGAACTGACATAGAGTGAAGCAAGGAGAACCAAACAACAATGAAATACAATAACAAAAATTGAACACCAAAATATTATAATGACCAGAATTGTCCCAGAAGGAGAGTTACACCTCTCTTTCTTCAGTGCATAGGTGGGAGACCATGAAATATAGAATCTACTTTCAGATACACCATTGATGTATTTGTCAGTTTTGCTAAACTGCTTTTTTTTCTCTTTGTTTTATAAACTTTGTTACAAAGAAATGACTTGCTATATCAGGGAAGAGTGAGAAATATATAAAGAAATGAATGAATTAGAAAAACAAAAGTATCAGGAAAAATAAAACAATTTATTTTTTTAATTATCATAGGTCCCAGAAAAAAAGAAAACATATGAAAAATAATAAAGTTTGTGTACTATAGTCACATAACTTAACCCCATAGTCCTCTCTTTTGAGCTCTGGAGATGGTGGCTTCTGTTTTTGCCCTATATGCACTGAACTCACCTAATTTTACAATGGAAAGGGTAAACAACTATGTATTAGGGGGAAAGATAGCATTGTAGAGTTAGTCTTCCACTTGATAGGAGAAACTATAAACCCAAATTCAGTGCTCTAAAGGGGAAAA
This sequence comes from Notamacropus eugenii, assembly GCF_028372415.1. Lineage (NCBI taxonomy): Eukaryota > Metazoa > Chordata > Mammalia > Diprotodontia > Macropodidae > Notamacropus > Notamacropus eugenii. Next base: position 451,617,427 of record NC_092872.1, on the reverse strand, counting down.
GACCTCCATTCCTCAGCACAAAAATGGCTTCCAAGACATTATCCATGGTGGCATGAATAGAAAAACAAACTGTATCAGTGGTCAAGAGAGATACTAAACAGTAAAAAATCTGATACAATGCTAATTGATCATAAGTAAACATCTTAATCTGAAAAAAAACAGTAGCATTAGAAGCAAATGGAGAAAAATATGAACTCAGTTCTCATAATTTTAAATGTAAGTAGAATTAAATAATACAATTAAAAGATTTGGATTAAAAAAAAAAAACCATGATCTGTTGCTTATAAGAAACACATTCTAAAAAACAAAAATATAGAAAGAATAAAAATGAGGGTCAAGAAAAAAATTTATTATCCAGCAATTGAATTTTTATGTAGAATTACAATCAAGCTATCAAATAAAGCAAAAGTCTCAAAACACAGAAAGGGATACACAAGGAAATTTTATTATGCTGAAAAGAACCACAGAAAACGTACCAGTATCAATACTAAACTTATATGCTCCAAATGTCTTGGCTTCTGAATTCATAAAAGAAACATTAACTGAGCTGCAATAAGACACAGACTAATACAATAGTGACAGGGAATTTCAATGTCCCTCTTTCAGTTTTGGATAAGTCAAATATAAAAATAAGTTAAAGTAGAAAATATGTAACTGAATAAACAACTAGAAAAACTAGAGCTAAAAGATGTATGACATCTCCTAAATATAATTACTAAAGAATATATTTATTTCTTAGCGCCATATGGAACTTTTATAATGATTAACCATGTATTAGGGAAGAAAGATATTATGAACAAATGTAAAAAAGGCAGAACAAATATATTCATTAAAGATCATAACACAAAAACGTTTACTACAGCACAAACAAAAGATGCAGACCCAAATGGAGACCTACCAATGAAACCTAAATAATGTGTGGTCAAAAAACAAATATTAGAAACAATAATTATGTGAAAGAAAATGATAATGATAAAACAAAATATCAAAATTTCTGGAATGCAGTTAAAGCAATAATCAGGAAGGGGAGAATCATATCTCTCTAAATATGCATTAACAAAATAGGAAAAGAAAAGATTAATGAACGGAATATGCATTTTTTAAATTAAAAAGCCAACAAATGATCAAACCTAAAAAAAAAAAACACCCAAAAATGTTATTAAAAAAGAGCAAAAGTAAATAGGAAATAAAAAAATAATAGAAATGATAAATAATTAAAACTGGTTCTTTGAAAACTGAGAACACAAATGAAATAGAGGAATACCTTTCAAAAATTTAAATATTCAAATAAAAGAAAGAGCAGATAGGTGATATAGTACACAGAGCACTGGGTTTAGAGCCAGGATGACTCAAATCCAGACTCAGTCACTTCCAAACTGTGTGCCTTTGAGCAAGTCATTTAACCTCTATTTGTTTAACGGATCACTAACAAAAAGGTGATCAACTTGAGAAGGAAATGGCAAACTACTCTAGTATCTTTGTCAAGAAAATCCCATGGACAAACATGTCCATGGGGTCACCAACAGTAGGATGATTGACTGAACAACAAATGACCAAAGACAGATCTTAAATAAAGAAAATAGAGCTAACTGTACAGGAACTATATCTAAGGGTAGAGAAGGGGGGAATCCCTGGTCCTGATGGATTCACAGGAGAATTCTATCAAACTTTTAAAGGATAATTTGCACCAATATTAAATAATTTTTTCTCCAAAATTTGGGAGGAAAAGCACTCCACCAGATCCCTTTTATGAGATAAATATAGTTTTAATACTTAAATCTGGAGAATGATAGAGCACAAAAAAAGAACTATACACAAATATCATTAATGAGTATAAATTTTAAAATATTACATAAAATCTAGGAAAGACTAAAAAGATGCATCCAAGAAATCATTCATTATGACCAATTTGGTTTATATCAAAGATGAAAAGATAATTCACTATAAGAAAAACAATATAATCAATTATGTTAAAAACAAAAACATTCAAAACTATGTAATTATCCCAATGGAAGTAGAAAATCCCTTTGACAAACATAATATTTATGCCACAAATCACTACAAAGTATAGGTATAAATAGATTTTTTTTATCATCATTAGAAACTATTTTATACCAAAAGCAAGTATCATAAGCAACCATAATAGAGTAGAACTTCAGTTTACGAATTTAATTCATTCAGAGATTCTGTTCGCCATGTGATTTGTTCATATTACAAAGTGAATTTTTCCATAGGAAATAATGTAAAGTCAGATGATTGGTACCACATCCCAAAAAATAATTATTCATAATTTTAAGTAAGTTTTTTGTCCCTAATGTGCCTGAAATACAATAGCAATGATTAGTACACAATATAAACCAAAAATAAAATTCGCCTGCACTTTACCTTTGAGAAGAGTTGTGGCTGGCATGAGAGAGACTAGAGGGAGGAGGAGAAGGAGGAGGAGGAAGAGGAGGAAGAAGAAGCATTACTGCTTGGAAGGAGAATCTCCTTCTATGAGAACATCTGGAATTTCAATGTGCAGAGTGTTCTCTCCTATGCTACTTTCACTAAAAGTAAGACTAACATTACTGCCTTCACTTATTTTTCGTTGTTTTAGAATCACTTTCATGTTTTGACTCACTGATTTTTTTTACTTTCTGAATTTTTTTCCTCTTCTTTGGCTTCTGACTAGGAATCTAATAACACTAGTTTTTACATTTTTTTTAAATTAATTTATTTGTTTTCAGTTTTCAACAATCACTTCCATAACTTTTAAATTTTCTCTCCCTCCCCTATCCCTCTCCAAGCAGGCATGCAATCTTATATAGGTTCAAAAAACCCCATTTCACTAGTTGAATGTCATTCCTTCACTAGCCATTCAAGTCCAAATATGATGTTCATACTGCAAACATTTGTTCATCCTGCAAGACAAATTTTGCAAAAAATTTTTCCTTATCCAGCAAAGCATATGTAAACGAGGTTACTTGTGTAATGCGATTCTACTGTACATTAGAATCTTTCCCAACAAATTTGGCCTTTGAGCAAAGATGTCCACTCTTTCTACTATTATTTGACATAGTTTTGGAAATACTAGCAATATCAATAAGATAAGATAAAGAAATTAAATGCATAAAGGTGAGAAAAAGCAGATAAAACTATCCTTATTTGCTAAAGACATGATGGTTAACTTAGAAAATGCTAGATAATCAGCAAAGATAGGAATTGATACAATAGCTTCAACAAAGATGCAGGCTACAAAATAAAACCTCAAAAATAAAAAGAATATATAATAATAATAAAATTAAAGAGGCAATGATTCAAAGGAAAGTTCTATTCCAAATAACTCCAAAATGAATGAAGTACCTATAGATCAAACTATCAAAGCACAGAAAACACTTATATAGATTCAGTTACAAAGTACAAATAGCTGGAAGATCATTGCATGTTCATGGATGATTTGTGCCAACATACTAAAACTGGCAATGCTATCAAAGTTAATTTATATTTTTAATGCTAAAAAAAACTAATTTCCAAAGGGATACTTTAAAGAACTCAATAAAATAATAAATTCATTGAAAACACAAAAATACTAGAAGATCAAGGGAAATAATGCAAAGAGGTAGGAACAATGGAGGATTAACACTTCGAAGAACTCAAACTACATTATAAAGCAGCAGTCAAAAAATCTATGTGGTGTTGATAATTGTGTGTATGTGACTATGTGTGTGTCTTTGTGTATATGTGCGCATGTATCAATGAATCTATGGAACAAACTAGACAAGGGTAGGGAGGAGGGAATTAGAAAAAAATGGAACTCAATACCCTAGTCTTTCATACTAGAAAACCTAATCAGGAAAAGACTCCATTAAAATTTCTGGGAAAATATGGATATAATCTGTCAGAAATTAGCTTAGATGAACATATTATTCCATATTCCATGATACATTCAAAATGAATATATGACTTTAAATATTAAATAGCAGATTATTAAAAAATTAGAAGAGAAGATAATATACCTCTCACAGCTGCGGGTGAAAGATGTATTCTTAATTAAACAACTGATAAAACCAAAAACAAAAGATAAAATCATACAGATTATATGGAACAGAAACTTCTATCCAAACAAAATTGATGTACCAAGAATAGGAAGGAAAGCAATCAAATAGGATCCAACATCTCCAGAAAGTTTGATATCCAAGATACATAAACATTTACCATACATATGTGTATGTGTATATACATATATATGTATGTATATACACATATATATTTGTGTATATACATATGTATTTGTGTATATACATAAGTATTTGTGTATATACATATGTATTTGTGTATATACATATATATTTGCATATATACATATGCACACACATATATATAAAACTAGAAGTTATTCTCAATAAGCAAAGAATATGAACAAACAGTTCTCAAAAGAATAGTAGTCTACTAACAACCATTAGAAAAAATGTTCCAAATCACTAAGAAAAATCAAAACAACCATGAGATTTTACCTAACACCCTACAGATTGGCAATCAACAAAAAGGTAGAACTAGGCAATGTTGGAGAACCTGTGGGAAGATAAGCACACTGGCAATTTGGAATTATGCAAATAAAGTGACTAAAATGTCCATATTTTTTGAACCAGAGAGTCTATTGCTAGGCTTATGCTTCAAGGAGGTAAATAAGAAAAAGTCTACAAATACACCAAAATATTTATAGGAGCACTTTTTGTGATAGCTAAGAATTAGCAACTAAGTTAATAACCATAAACTGGGGGATGCCTCAACAAATTGTGAACATAAACATACCTAGTTCCTTCCTATTCCTGAGGCGATAGGGAGTCACTGGAGATTACTGAAGAGGGGAATAACATGTTCAGATCTGTACTTGAGGAACACTACTTTGGCAAATGTGTGGAGGATAAATTGGAGTGGGAAGAGTCTTGAGGCTTGAAGTAAAGTAATGGTTACATAAATCGCAAAGAAGGGGTAAGATGAGAGAGATGTTACACAGGTAGAAACTACAAGATTTGGCAAGTGACTGTAACTATGAGGGTGAGAGAAGGTAAAGAATCAAGAACAAGTGAAGCCAAGACGGCAGAGTAATAGCACGCACTTTCTAGAGCACTGCCCCCAAGTCCAGCCAAATACTTGCAAAAAAATGGCTCTAAACAAATTCTGGAGCTATAGAACTCACAGAATGATGGAGTGAAGCAAATCTACAGCCCAAGACAGCCTGGAAGGTCCCTGAGAAGTGTCTATCATGCCAAGCTAAGAGTAGAGTACAGTCTAGTGTGGGCTGTGAGTATACAGAGGGGACCTGAGCAGGTCTTGGGGGGACTGAATTTCTCACATCTGTGACGGTTTCCAGACTTCACAACCCCAAAATACCGAGGACAAATTGGAAGGTCAGTAGGAAAAACCTGTGGGACCAGTGTGGGATTGTGGAGTGGTCTGGCCCCAGGGTGGTAGAGGGGAGAGGGGGTGGAGGAACCTGCAGCAGTCACAGCAGCAGCAGGGGCAGAGACAGCACTGTTTATGGAGCACTAGACCAACAGATTGGGGGGCAATCAAGTGGTTAGCCCCCCCAGCTCTACTGGAAGCAGAGATCTACTTAGACAAATAACTCAAATGTCAAGTAAATGGCTGGGGAAATAAGTAAAAACCAAAAAAAAAAAAAAAAAAAGAATCAGACCATAGAATCTTACTTTGGTGACAAGAAAGACCAAAACATGCAAATAGAAGACAACAAAGTCAAAGTTCCTCCATCCAAAGCCTCTAAGAAAAATATGAATTGGTCTCAATCCATGGAAGAGCTCAAAAAAGATTTTGAAAATCAAGTAAGAGAAGTAGAGCAAAAATTGGGAAGAGAATAAGAGTGATGCAAGAATATTATGAAAAATGAGTCAACTGCTTGCTAAAGAAGACCCAAAAAATGCTGAAGAAAATAACACTGTACAAAATAGACTAACTCAAAAGATAAAAGAGATCCAAAAAGCCAATGAATAGAAGAATGCCCTAAAAAGCAGAATTGGTCAGATGGAAAAGGAGGTCCAAAAGCTCACTGAAGAAAATAATTCCCTTAAACATTAGAAAGGAGCAGATGGAAGCTAATGACTTTATAAAATTATAAAGAAATTATAAAACAAAACCAAAGGAATGAAAAAATAGGAGACAATGTGAAATATCTCATTGGAAAAATAACTGATCTGGAAAATAGATCCAGGAGAGATAATTTTAAAATTATGGGACTACCTGAAAGTCATGATAAAAAAAAAAAGCTTAGCCATCATCTTTCAAGAAATTATCAAGGAAAACTGCCCTGATATTCTAGAACCAGATGGTAAAATAAATATTGAAAGAATCCACCAATCACTTCCTGAAAGACATCCCAAAAAGAAAACTCCTAGGAATATGGTAGCCAAATTCCAGAGCTCCCAGATCAAGGAAAAAATATTGCAAGCATCCAGACAGAAACAATTCAAGTATTATGGAAATACAATCAGAATAACACAAGATCTAGCAGTTTCTGCATTAAGGGATAGCAGGACTTGGAATATGGATTCCAGAAGTCAAAGGAACTAGGATTAAAACTAAGAATCACCTACCCAGCAAAACTGAGTATAATACTTCAGGTGAAAAAATGGTAATTCAATGAAATAGAGAACTTTTAAGCATTCTTGATGAAAAGACCAGAGTTGAATAGAAAATTTGATTTTCAAACACAAGGCTCAAGAGAAGCATGAAAAGGTAAACAGGAAAGAGAAATCATAAGGCACTTAAGTTGAACTGTTTACATTCCTACATGGAAAGATAATAGGTATAACTCTTGAGACTTTTCTCAGTACTAGGGGAGTTGGAGAGATTATATACATATATACAGAGGGCACAGGGTGATTTGAATAGGAAGGGATGATATCTAAAAAAAAAAATAAAATTAAGGGTAGAGAGAGGAATATATTGGGAGGAGAAAGGAAAAAAGAGCATGGGGTAAATTATCTCTCACATAAAAGAGGCAAGAAAAAGCTTTTTTCAGTGGAAATTAAGAGGGGGAAGTAAGGGGGAAAAGTGAACCTTACTCTCATCACATTTGGCTTAAGGAGGGAATAACATGTATACTCAATTTCCTATGAAAATCTATCTTACACTACAGGAAAGTAGGGGAAAAGGGAATAAGTGGAGGTGGGGATGATAGAAGGGAGGAAAAATGGGAAGAGGTCATAATTAGAAGTAAATACTTTTGAGGAGGAATAGGGTCAAAAGAGAGAATAGAATAAATGGGGGGGGCAGGATAGGATAGAGGGAAATCTAGTTAGTTTTTCACAACATGACTTTTATGGAAGTCTTTTACATAACTACACATGTATAACATATATTGAATTGCTTGCATCCTCAGTTGGGTGTGAGAAAGGGAGAGAAGTTGGAACTCAAAGTTTTAAAAACAAATGTTAAAAATTGCTTTTACATGCAACTGGAAAATAAGATATACAGGAAATGGGGTACAGAAATCTATCTTGCCCTACAAGAAAATAGAGGGGTTAGGGATGAGAAGGGAGGAGTGTAATAGAAGGGAAGGCAAATTGAAAGAAGGGGTAATCAGAATGCACACTGTCTTCAGGCAGGCAGAGGGGAGAGATAGGGACAAAATTTGGAACTCAAAATCTTGTGGAAATGAATGTTGAAAACTAAAAACAAATAAATAAATTAGAATTTAAAAAAAAAAAGAATCAAGGATAATATTGAGTTTACAAACCTATGAGAGTAGAATAATGATGGCATCAGATAGAAATAGGAAAGTTTGGAAGAGTGGTGGCTTCAAGAAGGGAAGATTGTTTGTTTGTTTGTTTTTAATATACTGAGTTTGAGATGGCTCCTAGAAATCTACTTTGAAATGTCCAGTAGACAGTTTCTGACATGAGGCTGAAGCTCAAGGGAAAGTGATTGTGAGTGGATATATAGATATAGATATACACATGCATTTGCATATACATATACACACATAAGTATACATATACATATAAATGCCATATGCATAGGTATGATAATTAAACCCATGGTGTTGATGAGATCACTAAGAGAATACAGAAAGAGAAGATAATATAGGACAGAACTTTTTTTTAAGGAAATGGTATTTTATTTTTTCCAATTACATGTAAAGATAGTTTTCAACATTCATTTTTTAGTAAGATTTTGAGTTCCAAATTTTTCTCCTTTCCCTCCCCACTCCCCAAGATAGCAAGAAATCTGATATAGGTTATACATGTGCAATCACATTGAACATATTTCCATGTTAATGAAAAAAAGAACAAAAAAATGGAAATAGTATGCTTCGATCTGCATTCAGATTCCTTAGTTCTTTCTCTGGATGTGGATAGCATTTTCCATCATGAGTCTTTTGGAACTGCAGGACATAGCTTTTTAAAAGTCTTGTTAAATAAGTACAAAATATATAAAAATCATATAATTTCAAGGGAGAGGGAAGGAATAAGGTGGGGAGATGAATCCAGGGAGATCTCATGTCTTTCAGATAGTACTCAAAATATGTCTTGAAGGAAGCTATGGAATCTTCAAGGCAGAGGGATGGAAGGTGGATTGCAGACTTGGAAGCATTCTTGTGCCCAGGTAGGCAGATAGGAAGCAGAAGAAGCGATATTATGGATGGGGAACAGCTAAGAGGCAAGTTTGACTGGAATCAAGACAGTGTGAAGGGGAGTCATAGAATCAGAGACCTAAAAGGGATATTAGAGGGCAACTATTTCAATGCCCTCAGTTTACAAGTGAGAAAACTGAAGCCCAGGGAGACTATGACTTACCCAAGGTGATGGAAGCAATAAGTCACAAGAGGATCCTCTGTCTCCAGAGCCACAATTCTTTCCATTGTGCTAAGCAGCCTGCTCATAAGAATTTCAAATGGAAGCAGGAGGTGGGATCTAGATCATAGAAGGCATTCAGAGTAAAAGATTTTGCAGCTACAAAGCTGATCTATTTTTCTTTTTTTTTTTGCTGAATCAAAGAACATGGAATTTTTTTTTTTTTTTACTGCCATGAGCTTCTTCATGCAGAGCATTTATAAAAAAGTTGAATGTTAGATTCCTGCATGGCTCAGTTTCCAGAGACGAATGAATCATTGTTGTTTCTTCCAATGCCAAAGTCAAGTCGGTAAACCAAGGCAAACGCTCTCTTGAGGGAATTTAGATCTCTTTTCCCCAAAGGAAAAAATGCCAGCAAAGGCCAGTTCTCAAGATTTAAACCCCCCTTTTCCCTAAAGGGAAGAAAAATCGAAGGAAGACAATGCTTGTGAAATTAAAGAAAGGTTTTTATTAAGCAGGGAAGAAAAAAATAACGTGTATGTATACTATCCAGCCTTTGCTGAACAGGACAACAGGTAATGGATGGGAAGAATTTATATACCTTTTAAATAAAGGAAGGTAAAGGGGAAAGGTGGGCTTAGAAAAGAATGAGTCAGTGAGTCCCACGGGGATGGGAGGGGGATTTCAGGTATCAAAACTATGGCCCTTTGATACACAAATCAGAAGGCATCCTTTATAATAAGCAGTTCATAGTTCAAGGTTTGATAAGATGTCTCCAAAAACAGGAAATTCTGAGAGTCCCATAACCAAAGTTAGGAGAGTCTCTGGAGATAAGATTGTCTCCAAAAAACATAAAACAGGATATGCCCATAGTATCATAACTTGCAGTCGGAAAAGTCTTTGAAGATAGGGATGGCTCTTAGAGGTCCATAAACCACCAAATGGTTCAGGGTCTGCTTCAAAGCTTCTACAGTCTTAACTGGCTTCAGAGTTGTTGCTTTTCTGCATGTTATTGACCTGAAAGTTTGGTTAAAGAAAAGGCAACAGACTAAATGCATATGTACTTATTATTCCCTTTAAAGTAATGGTTACATAGATCTATGGAGCCAGATATTAATCTGACTACCCAGTATAAGAACAATTAGGCTTAAATACATTTTACCATGAGAAAGGAACTTTCTTAGTTGAACAAGCTGTAAATTTAGTGAGACAAGACAATTAACAAAGTAATGTCAGTTAGAATTTATGATTCCAGGCTGTGTGTATAGCATATGTCTCAGTGACACAAGATAAGAAGAAAATCCCACCACTCTGGTAGCAGGCATTCTGTCATAAACAGGTCTTTGAAATTGCTGACACAGGAAAGGGTATTTTTAACAGAGTTAACAAAGTTTCAATTGAAATTATGATTCAGAATATCTGTATTTTCTTTACCATTAGCATGCCATAAGGGTCTCTTAAGAAATGTTAAGTCCGTCCCATTTGGCTTTGTTGACATAGTAAAAGGCATTCTCTGAGTTTATGTCACATAAAAAAGAGACTATTAGGTCCAGACTCTTCTTAATTCCACTCTCGCCTTTATTAAAGTCCAAAATTTATATTAAATATTATCAATGTCCAGCTGCGTTTACTCTCAGTCACTGCAAAGGATTGTTGCTATGTCAAGCCATTCTGCTTCTTAGTCTTCATATAGCTCTTCTTGGTTACCTGGATAACTGGGGGACTCAAGCAAGATGAGGTAGTTAGTATATTCATTTACTGATGCACTCATACAAGTACAAATTCAGGGGGAAAAAATTCTTTCCCCATCTCCATCCCACTTGCCTCTAGTGGTGATTCATTCCCACTACCTTCCCCTAGAGTCTAGGGCCTAGACCTTTAAAAGAAGCTTTATCCTAGGAGAGATGTATCTATTTATTTTCCTAATGCCTTAAAGAACTCCCATAGACAAGATTACTACCTAAAGAAATACTACTTTTTTTCACAATCTTTCTACCACAACCACCCCCACATAAAATAAGAATCTGACTTTCTTTCACCCTGATCCTGAAGACTGACCAATGAACCCAGTGTTTATGAGCATGTGAAGACTCAGCTCATGGAGTTCAAATAAGAACTTCTGAGAATGCATAGGCATTCTTTAACTGGTTCCAGTCTGGTAATCACGTGGTAAATAGGAAAAACCACTTTAATTGGCTATGGCTGCATAGCCAAAACTGGGGTGCATTCAAAAGTCAACCTTATGTCTTATCTTGGTTTGGCTTGTTCCAAATTGGTGACATTTTGGTGAGAGGCAATGCTAAAAGGGAGAAGCCTTGTGTCATTTTCATATTGTGAGGGATGACTGAACTTTTACTTTCACAGAAATCATGTGATTCATGATTTGTGGTTACTTCTGGAAATGAACTGGTTGAAAATGTAATGGGGGATATAGCTCAGTAATAGAGCAGACATTCCTTTCTTTGTTCTCTAAGAATGCCTTTTTACTGTATAGGCAATTGCAGAGCCAGATAAAGCTCCATTGATTAAGGAGAGAGCACCAGCCCAAGGCACTGTCTTGAATAATAAGACTTCTCTTATGTTAGTAGTAGGGCAAACACAGATATCCTATCCTGAAAAGTATTTAGGGCTTGAAATGCGGGAATGAGAAATGTAATCATGTAATCAGGGGAAGAGACTCACAGAGGGAGGCGGGAGGGCACCAAGGCATTTTCAGATAGGCTGTGAACCTTGCAGTACTCAACCAATGGGGAACCAAGGGAGGGGTTTGCATTTGGGACAGGAAGATAAAAGATCACGTTTCTGTGCCACAGGGGTGTGAGCCTGTCAGGTTACCCATTCAAAGAATGTTCAATAAAAATCTTTTTTTCCCCCCTGAATTCATTAATGGCTATGTGGAGTTCTTGATAAGACACTTGTTTCTTATAGTATCAGAATGTGGTTGTAAATAGAGATCTTGGTTCTTTGCGACTCTGTTCATTATTTTAGGTTCCTCAGTTGATAAAGATTGGAGATCTTTTGAATTTTGAAAGGTCAAGAAAGCAATCCACTAGGAGATTCAGGAAATTGGTCCATGCTAGATTTTGCTACAAGTCCAAGGAATTTTGAGGCCCAATGAATGACCTTCTGGAAGCAGCCTAGCTGTAGCTAAAACAAGGACTCATCCAACCTAGATGCAGCATTTGAATGTAAAATTCAAGCCATAGTTAGTATATCCCACTGCTTGGAGTTTCCATCATGCTTACTGTCTTTACTCAGGTAGGCAGAACAGGGTGGTACTGGAGTCTAAAGAATATGATCCGGCTATCCTCTGCTATCCCTCCATATCACATGTGACTCAGATCTTAGCTATGAGAAGGAGGTTTAAGTCTGGTGCTCAAGGAAAAGCTTGATGGGCAAGAGCACCTAGGTCAGCTAGAACTGTTAATCAGATACATTTTCTAGGGGCTAAACTAGGTGAGACTTACTAACCAAGGCATTTTTGTGCCTTGGTAGTAGTGATGAGATTCAAATAGAGAGGTCACAGAAAAGCCCATTATCTCACGTACCAATTAAAGCCAGTTTAAGAGACTTCAAGATTCAGGTAGCTCACCTCCCCAACCTCGGCAAGTTTTCCTCTGTAAGAATCCCTAGCCTCTCCTGGCTAGTGTGGGGTTTTCCTTAATTGGAGGATGTCTCCCTTAAACGGCATTTCTGTTAAGGACCCATCTCTCTTAAGCTTTGGTCTCCCTTGATGGGCATTCCCCTTACGTGGGCATCTGTCTCCCTTTAGAGGGAGGCATGTCCCTGAAGGGGCCATCTCCTTTTCGAGACTGCACACCCCTTTGAGCAGAGGTCTGTCTTAAGCTGCTTCTCTCCCTTAAAGGGTAAAGGAGCCAGCTTGGGGTGTGTGCATGTGTGTACGTGCGTGTGTGTGTGTTCCATAATAAACACCTTTACTTGATTTGGAGACAGCCTGAGTGAATTCTTTCAAGATGTGAGGTACTCCTGAACCTCACCATTTCTAGTGGTAGTGACATTAACAACTATCATTTTTATAGGATTGTAAAGCTTAAAATGCACATTACTTAAATTATCTAAATAGCATCTTAATGTCCTAAAAATATTTACATCATTCCAAATTATCTTACTTTTCCTTACTTGCAACTAAATGTTTTATATAGTTGGATGATTATGTGCAAGGTCTTTCTCCTTTTTGGACATTACTTCAAACCCACATATATAAAAATGTTTCATATGTCTTTAATCCATTATTTTCCAAAATCCATATTATGAACTTCAGTTGTTTCCAGTTTTTTGCTTATAAATATTGCCATTATGACTACTTTTGCTATTGTTCATTCCAGAAAAGAACCAATGGCATTACAAGGGTAAAGTCTTGATTTGCCCATGAATTGGGATTTAAATGAAACGGAGTAGCTCAAAGTTGTCAGCCTCCCTCTCCTCCTGTCACTGGCCTTTCTAAATTAAGATCTTTCCCAGGTTTCAGCTTGTCTGAGGTGACACCCATTTAATGACTAGGGGTCAGGTAAGAATTGAGACAAAAGATGACCCAATGTACCATCACAAAAATATCAATTTGGGAGGGGAAGACCCTCGTAGAAAACAATTGCTGTTTAGATTCATTCTAAGCCCTAAACAATAAGCCACTTAGGACTTGGGCCGGGGAATATTATTGGGCATTCAATGAAAGACAGAGGGATTTAGATTTTAAAATATTAAATTTCATGACTCTGCTCTAGGTCTGGGGTGCCTCTTTTATTTAGTTTTCCCTTCAAATACATCTGTTTATTCCAACTTTTTGTTGCCTGCACGTACAATATAATAAATATTTATTAAATCTGTATTACGTGTCAAGCGCTGTGCTAAGCACTGGGAATACAAATAAGAAAAAGACAGCCCATACCTTCAAAGAGTATACAGTTTAACAGAAAAGACAATACACAAAACGAAGCTGAAAGGCGGGGGAGGCTGGATGATGACAGTAAAGTTGAAACCAACGGAGCAGGGGGAAGCTTTGGGAAGTAATTTTTGCTCCTCCCTCCAATCAGAAGAGCAGAAGCAGCTAAGGGTAAGGCCAGTTCCCTAAAAGCTCCGCCCCCCCCCCTCACCCCCCAAAATAAAGAGTCTTCTCTCTAAATTAGTGACTCACTGCCCTTAAAAAAATCCAAACCAAAAAAAAAAAAACCACCTATCAAAACTCTTTGAAAAGACTATATAAGGTATACGTCATGGGTCCTCCCACACCTAAAGCAGCTTCAGAAAATTAATCAATTTCTCCTTACAAAAGACTTTACTAGCTCTGAAACTTACAGGTTCCCGTTTTCACTCATTCAAGGCCCGTCCAATCTCCTTCTTGGCCAACCCTCTTGGCCCCGCCCCCAAAGGATTCTTACGACGCCCCGCCCTTCTCTGATTCCTCCTCTGATTCCTTCCCCAGGTCCCGCCTCCCGAGGTCCCCTTCACTTTCCCAGTTCAAATCTAGAGGTTCCGGGTTCCCACTAATAATACTATAAAAATAAATAAACCATTCTCTGGGTCCAGGCCCACAAATGGTGAGAACCGGAAAGGGCGTACTGCAGCCTTTACCATAAAAACTTGCCGTGATAAGTGACAGAATGGTAGAGAGGGACCACTATCTATCCTTGTCGAAAGGTCGCTCACTACCTACAAGATAAAACAGGGTTTAGTTTTTTGACGTCCAAGTGCTCTGGGTAGAGTTCGGAAAGGGTGCAGGAACTTGGCGGTGCAAACCCGCAAGACCTGGGAGAAACAACTGACCGGAACCTGCCTGAAAATGGAAGCGGTGCATTCTGGGTGTGGTAGTCCTGACATTCCCAGGTGGCAGGCCCCGCCCCTCTTCTGAGGCTAAAAATACGCGCAGCCTCGATGCAGTGATTGGTTCTTTGGCCCGGAATCAGTTCTTTATGAGAGGTCAGGTCAGGCCTAGAGCCCAATTCCAGGTATTTGGTCTCCGGATCTTATTTCCACATAGCACCCTGAACCCTAACTGGCTTGATTCGGGAAGGGACTGAGGGCCGGGAGCCGAGCACGCGATCTGGGCCATTTCCTCCCCCGAGAGGGGCGGTTGAAAGGTCTTAACGGCTGAGGGGAAGGTGCTTGTTGGGCATGTGTGTGTCTTACACGTAGAAAGACAAGCTCCCTTGTGTGTGTTATTTATACAGGAGCTCAGAAGAGCCCCGGGTTCTGCGTCAGCAATAACTTATTAACAGTCTGCTCTGTGTAAGTCACTGTGATAGACATTGGGGATGCAAAGATCTCCAATAAAATATTGGCCTCCTCCCATTGTATAATGTCTTAGGAAGAAAAGACATGTATCCACGAAGCCCTTACATGCAGGATTATTAGATAGGTGCAGTGGAAAGGGCCACTACATGGACCTAAAACAGCTGGATATGTTGGGTGGGTCCAGGATGGCACTCCTGCAGGGCCTTGAAGGAAAAGAGGAGCATCAGGAAGTGAGGTTGGGGCTTAGGAGTCCAGTCCAGGTGCAGACCTTGATATAGTGTTAGCACATGCTCAGGGAAGAAAAGGCCAGTCCAAAAAAGGACTGGAGAGTGGTCTAGTATTGTTCAGATATAGAGTATGTCATTCCCCTTCCAATGCAGTCATAGGAATTATAGCTAGAAAGCTTTAATGGAGCCAGCGTGTAAAAGGCTGAATGCCGGGGTAAGATGCATGTATGTTGACTGTTAAGCATTAGATGCTGTCCCCTACCATTATTCTACATCTTAAGCTCTTCAAGGTTGGAGACTTTGTTTTATTCATCCTTCTATCCCATAGAGCAGCTGGCACAAGGACTTGAAAATAGTAGGCAGCCCTTACCAGTTTGCTAAATGAATAAAAAAAATTGCCATATACCTATTTGCATAGCTCTCTCTATTTTTTTACACTTTAAGGTTCAACCTATAACCAAATCTGCTAGGTCCCTTTTTCTAACTCCATCTTCTCTTTGTTTACATCAATCCTGCAGCAGTTCTACAAGTATCCAGGTTTGGCAGTAAAAGTAGGGTTCCCTACTGAGATCTGATCACCAGAATGAAGTGACCTTGTTTCTGAACTCTTGGGCCTTGGAGACCTGGAATCCATACCAAGCAGAAAAACAATTGACCTGAAATCTTTGGCCGAAGTGCTAGAGCAGAACCTAGAACAAGCTGCATATCCTATTGTGTCTGCTGCCAGAAGAATTCATGATCATCCTGCCTGGGTGATACAGAACCGGAGTGACATTGGAACATTGAGAACTCAGTAAAGAGTGAATGACTTTGAAGAATTTGATCTAGATGCTTGAGAAAAAAGGTGAGCATTACAGAGAAGAAGGGAAGGTTATGGATTGTCTAAGAAGGTGATTGTACCTGGTATTGATGTCAGAACCATCACTGTATAGAAAATATTGCATTTTTTTTCAACATGGAATTACCTTTTCCTTTAAAACACCCATCAAATGAAGTAACATATTCATGGTGGGGTCTAAAGTGGACCTAGCCCTACATTTCTCACTCTATATTCTCTAAGGGATGTTTCTGGGAAGTAATTGAAGAAGGGATATTCTAGTGAATTGTAAGTTAGTCCCTCCTCTGAAGCAGGCTGGGATAAAAAATGGGGATTTATAAGATTTTGAATATAGACAGGAAGGTATGCAACAGAATTCTTTGGCTTTCATTGATGCTGTACATGGAGTAGGTTTCACATTAATGAAAGCTTTCAGAACTACACCTTGAGTGATCAGATTTTTCCTTGGAGGTGATCTTTCATTGATGGTATATAGTAGATACAACACCTAAAACATAAAAAAGCATGAAAAAATAGAGTGTGAGACCCAGGCAGTGATGTCAGTGGACTTTTATTTTGGTCCAGGATGGATATGGAGTTTGCACTTCCTTTTAATTCCTTCATAAAGTGTTTGGGGTTGGAAGTGGAGCATCACACTGAAATCTTCTATGAGAATTTCTAGCCTGTGAAAACCACAAGACAAAAAGCTGTCTCTCATGGCTTCTTTCTTTTCCCCAGCTTTTCATTCTCAAAACTTGACCCTTCCTCAACAGGCGACCACTGAGCAGAAGAGAATGAACTCTGGGCTGCTGATCACCAGGTCCCAGGTAAGTTAGGCTGTCTCTGTCCTGAAGTACTATATCTCTAGTTTCAAAGAGTAAAAACTTTTCTTTCCTTTGTCCTCAAGCTATTCTGCCTAACCAAGTCCTATTAAGGAACTTGAGTCCCAATTATTTGACCCCAATACGCTGGAAGTGTTCACCAGTTTGTCTGGTGTCACTTTTCAGTGACCTTTTCTTCCTGTGGCTGCCATCTATCTGTTCAGCAGGATTGTTCCATCTTCCCATATTCTTAGAACTGAATTTGAACCTGTAAACAGAACAAAGTAGAAAGCATAATTTTTGTCCTTAAAGGCTTTATAAGCTCATTGGAAAGATAGTCTCATGAAATAAAATATTCATTTTTAATACACTTGAAAAAGTTAAATGATACAAGTATGTATATGAGTTATAACCAAGGGAAAGGTGGGATAAAAAGGCTTTCTGAGAGAAGTGAGACTGGAACTGATCTTGATGGATTAGATTTAGATAGTTAACAAAAGTGGCAGAGGTTGTTACAGACAGAAGATTAGAGCAAAAGTGTCATCTGTAAGATGCACTGAAGACTACCTTGACTGTAATGAAGGGTATGTTTTAGGAAATGGAGGGAAACAAGTTGACTCCGTAATCAGGGCCATATTGTAGAGGACTTTGAATGCCAGATTGAGGAATTTGGAATTTTTCCTTACAGAGAAAAGCATCTGTTAAGGGAAACTGTGATGATACATTTGAAGAGAAAACTATATTTAAAAAAAATTGATTCACTAAAAGTTATGAAAGATGGGAAAGAGTCAAAGCTGACTCCAAATCTTCTTCATTGAGCAACTGGCAGAATGGGGATCTTGGTAGTAAAGATGGATATGACTGTTTAAAGTTGGTGTCACAGTACATAAACAGTGATCTAAACATAGCACATGTGAAAGTTTTCACCAAAAGAATTCCATGTGCTATGCATGTTCTGGGGAGTCCTATGTGATTTCCTGTCCAGTAAGATGAATGGGCCTGGAGACACCATTCACAGAAGCTGGAGTTTGGAATTGATTGGTATTTTCTTTGAATCTGCTAATTTCTGCATTTTTTAAAAAGAAAACCAAATCCTTGGGTAATATATACCAGGAGGTTAAGTATTCAGTATGACCTTTTGTAGTTTCTTAATTCATGTGTTAAATATCATGGTACTTACCTAATTAGATTAACTATCATAGGACAACTTTCACATTTATGTGTCATTGTTATAAAATCAGATGATTCAGAGGAGCTAGTTTCTTTTGGCTTTGGGAAAAAGCAAGATTCATAATTCATTGTATTTTCTAAGACAACCTTCACTATAATATATCTTGCTCAGTGATTTATAATTCAAGAGAGAATATCCCATAAATATGGTGTTCAACATTAAGTTAGTGAATATCTTTTCACACTCAGTTGGATGAATTTAAAACAAAAACAGAAATTCAATAGAGATTTCTATTGTCATTTATCTAGGAAATAGGATAATAGAATTATGTGAAAGTATCACATTCTTATTAACTTTTTTGTGTAAAAGTAATCTTAAATTTCCTCTTTCTGCTCCAAATTTTCTCCTATCCCCTTTTGTTCTGAGACAATTCCATCCTTTCATACCCGTAAAATTAGACTTATACTTACCAGTTCCATAATATATTTCAAACACAAATGTGTTCAATGGCAAAATTAGCTTTGGAGAATACTGACCTATAGACATTCAACAATTAATATTGGAATAGCAAGGTATTGTTACATTTGAGAATAATTCAGTAGAAAGAGTACTGAATTTGCATCTGAAGATTTAGGTTCATATCCCAGCTCTACTGCTTACTTCCTGTGTGACCTTGGCTCAGTCATTTAATATATCTGATATGTAAAATGTAGATGTTGTATTAGATGACTACTAAGGCCCTTTGCAGTCTAAATCTGTGATCCTGTGTTCAAAAGAAGCAATTTTTATAGTATTTCAAATATATGTTTGTATGTGTATTATATATGGATAATCAGTCAACATGTATTTATTAAGTGCTTGCTATGTACTAGCCATGGGGTTACAAATTAAAAAATAAATAAATTGTCCCTGCCCTTGTGGAACTTACATTCTATCATGGGAGATAGATATATAAGTTATATACAAGGTAATTTGGAAGGGAAAAGCACTGTAAGGAGAGGGATGGAGGAGGCTGGGATTTGCCCATTTTTGTTTTCATCTGTCATAATTCAATTCACTATAAATTTATTAAGCATCTACAGCATAAGGACCTCTTGCCCAGATGCTGGGCATACAGAGACAAAAATTGAACAGTCCCTAATCTCAAAGAGTTTATAGTTTAAGGTGGGGATGGAAGGGAAGGAGAAAGAGAATATCATATGTACATAGCTAAGTGAATACAAATTTATGCTAAGTAAGGAAATCTGATTTTGTATTGAGAGAGAGTTACTAACACCTGAGGAGTAAGGAGCCTTAAGAAAGGCCTTAGGTAGGAGCTAGCATATGAGCTTAGTTTTAAAAGAAGTTTGAGATTGAAGAGGTAGAGATGAAGAGGAGGAGAGCATACCAGGAATGGGGGAATTTACAAAGTCATGGAGGTGGAAAATGATGTAGTATTCAGGGAATGGTGAGTAAGCTAGTTAGGCTAGAACATAGACTTGATGAAGGAGAGTAATATGAAGTCTAGAAAGATAGACTGGAGTCAGATTTTGAAAAGTTTTAAAGGATAAAAGATTTTCTAGTTTATCCTCATGGCAATAAAGAATCACTGAAGATTCTTGAGTGAGCATGGGGGTGTGGGAGGAGTATCTTCAGGACTTTAAGCATTTAAATTTGGCAGCTATATGGAGCATGGTTGGGGATGGGGAAGTGAGGAGGAGAGGAAGAAAGAGGTTGTGGAGTTATATAACTTTTTGGATGTTGAGAGAGAAGAGATAGTAAAGAGCTGAAGGTTATGCTAAGGTTCTAAATCTAGGTGACTAGAACAGTAGTGCCCCTGACAGAAATAAGAAAGTTTGGAGGAAGAGTAGGGTTAGGATAAAGGGAAAGAGATCATTTTTGTACATGCTGAGTTTGAGATACCTTTATCCAGGTGGAGATGTCCAGGCAGTTGGTGATGCAGACTTAGGTTCATAAGAAAGGTGAGGGAAAATTATGTAGACATTTGAAAGAACTTCAGAGGTCATCTAATCCTCTATAAATTCTTTTTTTTTTTAAATTTATTTATTTAACTTTTAACATTCATTTTCACAAAATTTTGGGTTCCAAATTTTCTCCCCATTTGTCCCCTCCCCCCACCCCAAAAGACCTAGCATTCTAATTGCCCCTATCACCAATCTGCCCTCTCTTCTATCATCCCTCCCTTCCCTTGTTCCCATCTTCTCTTTTGTCCTGTAGGGCCAGATAACTTTCTATACGACTTTACCTGTATTTCTTATTTCCTAGTAGCAAGAACAGAACTTGACAGTTGTTCCTAAAACTTTGAGTTCCAACTTCTCTTCATCCCTCCCTCCCAACCCATTCCCTTTGGAAGGCAAGCAATTCAATATAGGCCATATCTGTGTAGTTTTGCAAATGACTTCCATGACAGTTGTTTTGTGTAAGACTAACTATATTTCCTCTATATTTCCCTCCATCCTATCCTGCCCCCCATTGCTTCTCTCATTTGATCCTGTCTCTCCCCAAGAGTGTTGACTTCAAATTGCTCCCTCCTCCTATTGCCCTCCCTTCCATCATCCCCCCTACCCTGCTTATCCCCTTCTCCCCCACTTTCCTGTATTGTAAGGTAGGTTTTCATACCAAAATGAGTATGCATTTTATTCCTTCCTTGAGTAAATGTGATGAGAGTAAGCTTCATGTTTTTCTCTCACCTCCCCTCTTTTTCCCTCCACTGAAAAGTCTTTTGCTTGCCTCTTTTATGAGAGATAATTTGCCCCATTCCATTTCTCCCTTTCTCCTTCCAATATATTTCTCTCTCACCCCTTAATTTCTTTTTTTTAAGATATGATCCCATCCTATTCAATTCACCCTGTGCTCTCTGTCTCTGTGTGTGTGTGTGTGTGTGTGTGTGTGTGTGTGTGTGTGTGTGTGTGTGTGTGTGTAATCCCACCCACTACCCAGAAACTGAAAAGTTTCAAGAGTTACAAATATTGTCTTTCCATGTAGGAATGTAAACAGTTCAACTTTAGTAAGTCTCTTATGACTTCTCTTTGCTATTTACTTTTTCATGCTTCTCTTCATTCTTGTGTTTGAAAGTCAAATTTTCTTTTCAGCTCTGGTCATTTCATCAAGAATGCTTGAAAGTCCTCAATTTCATTGAATGACCATTTTTTCCCCTGAAGTATTATACTCAGTTTTGCTGGGTAGGTGATTCTTGGTTTTAGTCCTAGTTCCTTTGACTTCTGGAATATCATATTCCACGCCCTTCGATCCCTTGATGTAGAAGCTGCTAGATTTTGTGTTATCCTGATTGTATTTCCACAATACTTGAATTGTTTCTTTCTAGCTACTTGAAATATTTTCTCCTTGACCAGGGAACTCTGGAATTTGGCCACAATGTTCCTAGGAGTTTCTCTTTTTGGATCTCTTTCAGGCGGTGATCGGTGGATTCCTTGAATACTTATTTTGCCCTCTGGTTGTAGAATCTCAGGGCAGTTTTCCTTGATAATTTCATGAAAGATGATGTCTAGGCTCTTTCTTTGATCATGGCTTTCAGGTAGTCCCATAATTTTTAAATTGTCTCTCCTGGATCTGTTTTCCAGGTCAGTTGTCTTTCCAGTGAGATATTTCATATTGTCTTCTATTTTTTTATTCTTTTGGTTTTGTTTTGTAATTTCTTGGTTTCTCATAAAGTCATTAGCTTCCATCTGCTGCATTCTAATTTTTAAAGAACTATTTTCTTTGGTGAGTTTCTGTACCTCCTTTTCCATTTGGCTAATTCTGCTTTTTAAAGCACTCTTCTCCTCATTGGCTTTTTAGACCTCTTTTGCAAATTGAGTTAATCTGTTTTTAAAGGTGTTATTTTCTTTAGCATTTTTGGGGGGTTTTCTTTAGCAAGCTGTTGACTTGCTTTTCATGTTTTTCTTGCATGACTCTCATTTCTCTTCCCAATTTTTCCTCCACCTCTCTTACTTGATTTTCAAAATTTTTTTTGAACTCTGAGACCATTGCATATTTATTTTGGAGGTTTTGGAGGCAGAAGCCTTAACTTTTATGACTTCCTCTGATGGTATACATTGTTCTTCCTCATCTGAAAGGATGGAAGAAAATACCTATTTACCAAGAAAGTAGCCTTCTATAGTCTTATTTTTTTTCCCTTTTTTGGGCATTTTTCCCAACCAGTTCATTGACTTTTGACTTTGTCAAAAGGAGGGTATACTCTGGGGACCTGTAAGTTCTCAGTTCCTCCAGGGTGGCACATTCAAGGGAGAGGAGTTTACTTCTCTCCTGACCTGTGCTCTGGTTTGGGAGCAACCATAAGCACTCTTCTGCCCAGGATCTGCTAATAGTATTCCCTGTCCACAGCCTCCACCAGCTCCACCAACCTCGCCCCAGGACCTCCACTCAGGGCTGAGACCCAGATCAGCCACTCAGTTCCCTCAGGGTCTTTAAGCTGAGGGTTCCAAAAATTGAAGCTGCTGCTGCAGTGGCTGCTGCTGGTGGGACCAGACCACGTTCCCTTCTCACCCAGGTGAAGGAGCTTTCTCACTGACCTTTGAAGCTGTCTTTGACATTTGTGAGTTGAGAAATCTGGGAACTGCTGCTGCTGGTGGTGCCTTGAAGCCTGCTCTATGCTGTCCCTGCTGCACGCCAAGGGTGGGCTGCACTCCGCTCCAAGCCTGGTGTGATAGACATTTCCTGTTGGCCTTCCAGGCTCCATTGGCTGGAAATCTCTCATTCTATCGTTTTGTGACTTCTGCTGCTCTAGAATTTGTTTAGAATCATTTTTTACAGTTATTTTATGGCCTATGGGGGAGAGCTTCTACAGGTCCATCTTTCTACTCTGCCATCTTGGCTCCACCCCCCTCTGCTTGTAGTTTCTTGTAGAACAATAATATTCTATCACAATAATAGACTACAATTTATTCAGCCATCCCAATTGATAGCATCCTCTCAATTTCCAATTCTTAGCCACCACAGAAAGAGCTGCTATAAATAGATTTGGCCTAATGTTCAAATCTTTTGGGATATTTTTGAAGTTGACTTTATCATTCAACCTAATAACTATTTGCTTTTATATCATCTGCAAATTTAATAAACATGCTATCTGTGCCTTTATTTAAGTCAGTGATAAAAATGGTAAACAGCACAGGGTCAAAGACAAACCCTTGAGATACTCCACTAGAGACCTTCCAAGTTATCATGTACCCATTAGTGAAAAATCTTGGGTCCAACCTAAATATATAGCACCCGCTTTATCTACCAATTTAGAAACACAATCATGAAAGGATATTTGGTTAGTTTGAAATGGATTTTCTTGAGAAAACCATATTGTAATGACTTTTTTGTTGTGATCACTATTTTCTAAACGTTTATAACCATCTCTTTAATAATGTGCTAGAATTTTGTCAAGAGTTAGATTCATGATCCCTGGCCTCAGGTTGTAGACTCGAGTTTCTTCCCTTTGTCAAAAATCAAAACAACATTTTTGCTTATGGACTCCCTGGCCCCTTACCCCTGTTTAAAAGATCATTAACTGTCCCTTAGTTATCACATCTGTAATTTCCTTTAGAACTTGGGAATGTTATATGTCTGGGTCTAGTGACTTGACCTCATTAATTACAGCTAAGTGGTCTCTTACTATCTCTCCCCTTGTGTTAGATTTCAGCTACCTTTGAATATTTTTGTACAGTCTTGTGCAGTCCAAAGATTTTTCTTGGCAGAGAAAACAGAAACAATATAAGAGTTATGTAATTATACTTTATATCCATTATTGTCTTTCCATCCACCTGAAGCTGTGGTCCCATGCCTTCTTTGAACGTTCCAGTAATATAGCTTAAATAATCCTTTTTGTTGTCCTTAGCATTCCTGAAGAGTTTCAGTTTGTTCTGTATTGTAGTATTCCTAACATAGTTCTCACAGAACAATGACATACTTTTGTATTTGTATTCAATTTTTTATCTTTTCTTCTATCTTTTATACATTTCTTTTTTATGTTTAAATTGGCCAGTGAGTTGCTTTGCATTCACATTGGACTTTTTCTAAAAATAACTCTCCAACCTTATCAGAATTGTTTCTGTTTGTATCTTCACAATTTTATTCTAAAAAGATTCCCATGACTCACTGGAATTGTTTGGGATTAACTCCCCAGAATGGCTCTGGCAGTTTTAGTGGTTTTCATTCTCTCCCTATGCAAAATACTTGCCACAAAATTTGCCTTAAGAGCCTGTACAGATACTGATTTCCAAGAATTCATGACACCTTGTAGCACCAACATGATATTCACAGTGCCTACAACAGCCATGAATATCCCAGCACAATTCTGAATTGTAAAATACAACAGACTCTTCACATGGAACACAGAACCAAAATATTTATTCAGATACCAGAAAACCAAATCCATCATAGTAACAAAAACCTATACATAATAATGCAGGGAATAACACCATCCCCAAGCCTTCCCCATTCTAGGACCTTCCCACAAACAAACACTCATGAGCCCAACTGTGTGCCTTCTCTCTCTTCCCCAGTTCTGACTATTCTGACCAAATTTCCTCTCATCTCTGCTCTAGCTCCACCCCTTCCTGTTGTACCCTTCCTGCTCCCTCCCTTCCTTTTCCATTTGACTTAGATTCATGTGACTCAGGCTTCCATGTGACTTATGCAGGTCACATGGGCCTATTAAAAATGGGAAAGATCTTCCCACTTAAATTACCATTACACACCTCAGTGATCTGTTTCCAAATCTCTTAACTGCTAAATTCAGTAGCCTTTCCTAAGTTGCCATTTTATTTGATCCTTCTATGACACTATTGTCTCCTGGCTCTCTTGACTGCTTGACTGCTCCTTCTTAGTCTCCTTTATTGGACCATTATCCATCTCCTGCCCCATCAATGTGGCTGTTTTTCAAAGCTCTGCCTTTTGCTTTTTTCCTCTCTATAGATACTCTCTTGGAGATCTTATCTACTCTCATGAGAACAAGTACCATCTCTACATTGTTTTGTTTTGTGGTTTGTCCTTCATTCTTAAAGAGGACCATGATATCAGGAAGATGGTGCCATGAATTGGATTTGAGGGAGGGAGAGGTATGCAGAGTCACTAGCCTCACTTTCTCGCCCAGAACTGTCTGGGTACAGTGGCCAGATACAGATCAGGACAACTGGAGATGGCCCAGGATGAAGTGGAAGACCTTGACCAATCTCCAGACTTATTCAGTGACTTCAGTACCTGGCTCAGTCTTCCTCGCTGCTCCATCCTCTGCCTTCATAATCACTTTCAGATGCCTTTTGTTTTTACTCAGTTATTTCAGTCATGTGCAACTCTCCATGACCCCATTTGGGAATTTTCTTGGCAAAGATACTGGAGTATTTTGGTATTTCCTTCTCCAACTCATTTTACATGTTAGGAACTAAGGCAGGAGTTAAGTGACATGCCTTGGGTCACAGAACTAGTCAGTTGTCCAAGTTCAGATTTGAACTCAGGTCCTCCAGTCTCCAGGGCCAGTGTTTTATCGACTGTGCCATATAGCTGCCCTTTGAAATGCTTACAGAACAATTTAACTAGAGATAGGCAATAGATGGTGGAGGTGGGGTTCAGGAAATTTGGGTGGAGTTCATTAGAGTTAGATATATAGATTTGGGAATACCTATGTAGAGACCAGAGTAAATAGAGCATTACAAAATGCAAAATGGATAATTTTGATTGGCTATCTTCAAACAGTTGAAGGACTCATATAAAATATGAATGTGACTTATTCATTTTGTTTCAGGTGGAAGAACTAGGAACGATGAGTAGGAATTATAAAGAGTCAGGCTGCAGCTCCAATAGAAGCAAGACTCTAACATGCATGAAAATGACTTGGGTAGCTTTTGAAGTAGTGGTTCCTTTAATGTGTTCCAGTTGAGATTAGATGATTTCATATCTCTGTAGGTCAGAATGGTTGTAGAGCACAAATATTCATCCATTAGACGGAGAGTTGTGAGATAATGTTCACAGTCCTTCAAATTTGAAAGCTCTGTAATTCCATGAGGTCTTTACTTGCTTCCCTTCTACTCAGGACTCATGTATTTACTTTATCTGTATCAATAAGTTATCACTGTACCATATTCAATTGTGTCATGTATGCTTTCCTCTCTGGCAAAACCATGTCTCCATCAAAGACACTGACCACGTATTTTACCTCTTTTGTACCACCTGTTTAGTCAGAGTTAGTTCTGGCCACATAGTCTGAAATCAGGAAATAATTTACCTTACTTGGCTTACTGACATCTCTGCAAATTATCAGCATATACAATCCTGTCCTCTTCAATCACTAGCAACTCTCTCCAAGGCCATGTAAATGAATACATGATAGGTGGTAGGTTGAGCAGGAATGTATTTGGCATTTCAGGAATCATTGACATTCAAGGATGTGGCTGTGGACTTTACCCAGGAAGAGTGGGGGCAATTGGATCCTGGTCAGAGATATCTGTATAAGGATGTAATGCTGGAGAACTATAGAAATCTGGTCTCAGTGGGTAAGTGTGGTTTTCCTGTTTAACAGGGTTGTTTGGTTTCATCAGTCATTAAATGGGACAAATGGTATAAAACTTCTCATTTGGGGATAATTGATCAGAATTTCCTAATTCACTTTGGGCACAAAAACCATATATTCTTGTTCCTTCTTTCTAGGTGAAAATATACTTCTTAGAGTATAAAATTGATAGCTTTGTTGTACTGTCCATGATACTCCACTTTCTTATCCTTCAGAAGCCCTAAGGAACAAAAAGTTAGAATTTAACCCAAGGATGATTTTTTTCCCCTAGCACAAATATCCAAATCCTTTGTTTCTTTTCCCTGTAAACAGGACATCAAGTTTATAAACCAGATTTGATATCCCAGTTGGAGCAAGGAAAAGAACCTTGGATTGTAGAGAGAGAAATCCCAAGATATGCCTTCCCAGGTGAGTGAGAAAGACCCAAGGAGATGAATCACTATATGTAAGTCAAAAAAGATTGTAGATTTGTTTCTGTAATTTTCTTTCAAGCCATAAGACTGAGGTTATTTGGCAGAAATTTCCACAAGTACCCTGAGCTTATACGATATGGTGAAATTATCTTAGAGTTGAAAGAGATCTTAGAAGTCATCTAGTCCAAATTTCCATCCAGTGAAAGAATTGCAAAAATGAAAGAAAACAGAGATCAAACAGAAAACTATACCTATATAGATAGGCCATGTTTAGAGACTTCAGTATTCTAAAAGACTTTTTTTTTAAATTTGCTAAACTAAGGTAAAATCTTACATTTTTTGGATGTTCAGGAATAAGGAGAGAAGTGGCTCTACAACTCTTCAGAGATGTTCAGGCAAGGCTGTATAATTTCTCAGGTGCTTTGATTACATACACTTTGTGAAGTAGCTTGTTTAATTTTTGGACAGTTGTAATTGTTAGTAAGTTTTTATTTTATCTTCATAACCTTCTTTCCTTCTCATCCACCTTTGCAACCTTGAGCTGAAAAATTAAGAAGAATAAAACTTCTAAAAATATGTTATAAACAAATTCCTCTATTGGCCATGTTCTGCCCTGTTTTTCCCTGCCCTCCCCCACCCCCCAAAAAAGTCTTTAATGTATATTCTGAGTCCATTACTTTTATCTCAGGAGGTAGGTAGAATGTTTCATCATGAGTCCACTGGAATTGCATTTGGTCATATGTTGTAAGTGTGCTCAGAGAAGACTAGTACCTCTGGCGTGAGGACTCTTGAGCTCTTTTCAGTTCTACTTTCAACCTTTGGTGTCTATCTGATCCACTTTTCACCTATGGCTCCAAGAAGCTATAGCATGCACAGTGCCCACGCTCCAGTGACTTATTTTGGGAGACAGGCTAAACCAGTTTGATGGTAACCAAGAGGTCTCAAACTCCTTGGTAAGATGAGGGGGGGTATCAACCCCAAGCATATGAAGATATCTTCTGGTAGAAGGGACAGATGAGAACAGTTTGTTCCTACAGCCATGAAGGCAGCTGAGGGAGATGCTGTGGAATACTTAGAGCTCAGTTAAACATCAAAGACACCAAGGTCTTCCACTGTATTTTGAGCCATCACCAGTCATCTTGACTCTGTCCCACCACTGGACTGTGACAACTCTGGACAAGAGAATGAGGCTGACTACTTTGTGTAATTCTGCCTCACTTAAATCCAATTTATGTGCAAATCAACAGCACCTGTACCATTTTACCATTTTTATTTATCTTGAAGTCTTGTGGCCAAGACAGGCAAGTGACAAAGCAATAGGTGCAGATAGATACACTGGGAGCTGTAGTCACAACCCAACTCATAGACAGCCCAGGCATTAGGGTCATCTTCTCACTGGAAGCAGCAGTGGGATTTGGCAGTCCCCTAGGTATCTGAGCAGCCTTTTAAGAACTGTACTGCTCACCTCCTGGTGTGAGAAAGTAGCTAGAAAAGGTGCCCTAAAAATTGGCTGTTTACTCAACTCTGACCAGTTTACCACAGCAGGTTGGGATTGCATTCTGCTTTTTTCAGAAAATCATGAGAAACAAGTGAACAGCTTGCTAAAGAAAACCCAAAAAATACTGAAGAAAATAACACCTTAAAAAATAGACTAACCCAAATGGCAAAAGAAGCCCAAAAAGCCAATGAGGAAAAGAATGCTTTAAAAAGCAAAATTGACCAAATGGAAAAGGAGGTCCAAAAGCTCACTCAAGAAAATAATTCCTTCAGAATAAGAGTGGAGCAAATGGAAGCTAATGACTTTATGAGAAATCAAGAAATTATAAAACAGAACTAAAGGAATGAAAAAATAGAAGACAGCATGAAATATCTCATTGGAAAAACCACTGACCTGGAAAATATATCCAGGAGAGATAATTTAAAAATTATGGGACTACCTGAAAGCCATGATCAAAAAAAGAGCCTGAACATCATCTTTCAAGAAATTATCAAGAAAAACTGCCTTGATATTCTAGAATCAGAGGGTAAAATAGAAATTGAAAGGCTCCACCAATCACCTCTTAAAAGAGATCCCAAAAGGAAAACTCCTGGAAATATTGTAGCCAAATTCAGAAGTTCCCAGGTCAAGGAGAAAATATTGCAAGCAGCCAGAAAGAAGCAATTTGAGTATTGTGGAAACACAATCAGGATAACACAAGATCTATTAGCTTCTGTATTAAGGGATCTCATCAGATTTGACTTAAGAAGGGAATAATATGTGCACTCAATTTGGGTATCTTACCCTACAGGAAAGTAGTGGGGAGGGGATAAAAGGTGGGGATGATAAAAGGGAGAACAGATTGGGGGAGAGGATAGTCAGAAGCAAACACTTTTGAAAAGGGACAGGATCAAAGGAGAAAATAGAATAAATGAGGGTAGGAAAGGATGGAGGAAAACATTTATTAATCTTTCACGACATGACTTATGGAAGTGTTTTGCATAAGTACACGTTTAACCTATATTGAATTGTTTGCCTTCTCAGTGAGGGTGAGTGGGGAGGGAAGAAGGGAGAGAATTTGAAACTCAAAAGTTTAGAAGCAAATGTTAAAAATTGTTTTTACATGCAACAGGGAAATAAGATGTACAGGCAATGGGGTATAGAAATCTATCTTGCCCTACAAGAGAATGAGGGGGAGGGAGATAGGGGAGTGATAGAGAAGAGGACAGACTGGGGGGTGGGGTAATCAAAATACAAGCCATCTGGGGTGGGAGGAGGAGAGGGGAGAGTTGGGGAGAAAATTTGGAACTCAAAATTTTTTGGAAATTAATGTTGATTAAAATTAATAAATTATTTTTTTAAAAGGAGTGTATCACCCAAGCAATATTCACAGCACTGAGGATGGCTATGTATATGCTGGCATAGTTCTGAATCACAAAGTACAAAAGATTCCCCATATAGAAGGCAGAAAAAAAACACCTATTCAGACACCAGAAATCCAAATCCCAATACCAGAAAGTTAAATCTGTCATGGTACCCAAGCGCTGCTGGGGACAAAGGCATTCCCAAGCTTCCGTCGCTCTGCTGGGGGCTTCTCACAAGCAAACACTCATGAGCCTTACTGTGCCTGCTGACCTGCGTCTTCTGTCCTCTACCCTGACTGCTCTCACCAACTTCTTCCCAGTTCTGCTCTGCCCTTCCTGTTCCACCCTTCAGCAAGTTCCTCCCACCACATGTGACTTAGGCTTCCAGGTTATTTAAGCAGGTCACATGGGCCTATTAATAAATGGGAAAGATCTCTCCATTTAAATTGCTATTACATTCAGCCCCAATATCTTTCATATTCAATGGATATCAACAGAATTGTAACAGAGATAACAGAATATAAGCATATAAAACAATATCTTAGGGTGGGGCTTGAGCACAAGCGCCCCATCATTCACCCCTCAAATGAATGGGGCCTAAAATCTTGGGGTAAGAGACAAAAGTCTCTTCTTTCATAGCTAGTTCCTGCTGAAATTGGATGTAGAGCTGTCTCTGCACCAAGACATCCCATTTGAGACATCAGTTCTTTAGCTTGGTCAACATCAAGTCCAACTGTGACAATCACAGTCATGGATAGGGGATAGCATTCAGCTTAAGCTATCAGGCATCTGCAGGTGGAAGGTACTAAGCTTGTAGGAAACAAGTTTAACAGAGAAAAAGCCATAAAGAAACAAGGAGACAGTAACCAGAAGCGGGGTAGATATAGGGTCAGCCATGCTTCTGGAGTCCATGAACCCACTATCACAGCCTCATTCATGGTAAAATATATGAGTTAAGGGTACAATTTGGTAGTCATCCTCTCCTGAATAAAAAACAGTTAACAATATTATCTTTCCCATGTGCTATAATTTCCACAGCCTTTGAAATGTCGTCCAGCTTCCATTTTACCCATACTGTAGCTCCCAATTTTATTGTATCAATAGAACCTAATCCTTCAATTCCTCTGCCAGTTATTTCCAAAGGAGGATCACTTTTCACAAATGGTATTGTTTCACAAGGAATAATAATCACTGGAACTATTCTATCATTTTTACAAAACTGTGTGTTCATCACCTAAATTTTGGAATGTCATCATAATTTCTCCTTGATAATTAGAATCCATCACTCCAGCCAATATATGTATTCCTCAAGTTGCTAATCCTGATTTAGATAATATCCATCCAAAATGATTCTTAGGGATCCTCATACATATTACAGTAGAGATTTTTCTTATTTCTTTCCTATCCAGCCAGGAGTCCTCTAAACAGTGTAAATCATATCCTGCTAAATCGAGTGTCCCTGGATGCTGGGACATCTAGCCTCATAGTCCAGTACTCAGCATTTGGGATCTTACGTGTTTGTTGTTTTCTAATTTGCAGATTTGGGATCACCATTTTGGTTAGAGGTATACTTCCAATGATCTGTTATTCAAATTATGTAATGAACAAATTATCTTTCCAATGTTGATAAGCATTATTAGAACTTAACTTCCTTAACTGTTCTTTCAATAATCCATTCATTCTTTCAATTAACCCAGACTTGTGGATATTATGGAATGTGATATAGCCATTCTGTGTTGGTTAATACACAACATCTCTCCATTTCATTAACTTTGAAATATGGCCCATTGTAACTTTGAATCTGCATTGAGATTCCATAATATAGACTTATGATATCTACAGTTTTACAAGTGTTTTTCTGGGTCACATTCTTATAGGGACAAGCCAGTAGTACACCTGAATAGGTGTCGACACAAGTACATATAAATTTGTGTCCTTTATGTTGGAATAGGGGTCCAGTGTAATCTATTTGCCAAATTTGAAATGATACTTTTCCCCTTGCTTTCTCTCGAATTACTGCCTGAGGAACAGTTCATTCCTTTTCCAAATGACATATATAACATTCCTCTGCTACTTGTTTTAACAATGAATGAGTGATTCTAATACCTTGGTATTGTGCCCACTGGTGTGTGGCCTGGACCCCTAAATGACCAATCTTTTGATGAACCTATTTTGCTAGTACCAGATCATCATTTTGTGTCAGAGTAGGGACAATATGTTGAGTAGCAATCTCTGCTAGTCTGTCAGCATGTGAATTGTACTCACATTCTGTCATGGTGAGGGCCACATGAGCATCTACATGAAAAATTGACAAATTAGTAACCAAAGACATATCTCGTATATTTTTCTGTAATTCTTTGCCCCAGAATTGTTTGCTATGAATTTCCCAATTTTGATTTTTCCACATGAGGATCCATGTAGCTAACCCATTAGCTCCCACCCATGAATCAATGAATATATGACACTGTGCTCCCTGCTCTGTTTTGATAGCTTAGTGTACTGCCATATGTTCAGCATATTGACTACTTCCACCTATCCCAGTACTTTCTAAAGTCCGCCTAGTTCATGGGTTATAGGCTACCATTTTCCAATGTCTTTTGTGGCCCAAATATTTTGCTGTCCCATCAGTAAACCATATATGTCTCTTTTGTTCTTCAGTTAATCCATCATATCCCTCATTCCATTTTACCAAGAACTGTAACAACTGTTGCTTTGGTTCAGAGAGTGTATCATTTCCCTCATTGTCTATGTTTGCTATAGATTCATGTAAAGCGGAAACTCCACTTTTGCCTGTTTTAGATCTATTTTGAATATTACATTTCCATTTAATTATGCTAGCTTCCTGTGCATGTCCAATTCTGTGAGAAAATGAAGTACTCATTACCCAGATCATAGTTGGGATTCTAGGCCTTAATATTACCTCATGGCCTAAAGTGATCTCTTCACTCTCTACCAAAGCCCAATATGCAGCTGACAACTGCTTTTCAAAAGGGATATATTGAGCCTCAGATGAAGGGAGTTTCCTAGATCAGAATCCGAAGGGTACATTTCAGCTTTGTTGTTTTTTGCCATAAACTCCAGTTTGCATATTCATCCTGTACCATCTCTTGTAATTCTACCAGGCTACTTTGCGTAAGTCATAAATTGAGGGTCAATTGTATAGCAGCCTTTGCTTCTTCAAAAGCTTTACTCTGCTCAAGTCCCCAGTCAAATTCATATTTTTTTCCTAGTACTTTTATATAAGGGTTTCAAACTTTGTCCTAGATGTGGTATTTGATGTCCTCAATATCCAAATAATCCTACAAACTTTTGGGCCTCTTTCTTATTGGTGAGGATAGGAAAATCCTAAATCTTTTGTTGGGCTTGTGGGAGAATCTCTCGCAACCCCTGAATCCAGTGTATACCCAAAAACTTTACGGTTTGAGCTAGCCCTTGAATCTTTGCAGGGTTAGTCTCCCACCCTTTGCTTTTCATGTGCTCAATTAAAAGTGTCAAACTCTTCTCCACTTCTACAGTTTCTCCCTGTATCATAATATCATCTCTGTAGTGGGTAAGCTGTACACCAGGTGGCTCTAATTCATCCAAATGTTCAGCTACAATCCTATGACAAATAGTGGGGCTATGCAGATATCCTTGTGGCAAGCCTGTAAAAGTAAATTATGAGCCCTGCCAAATGAAAGCAAATTTGTCCCATTGTTTCGAATCTATTGGGATAGTAAAGCATTGGCTAAATCAGTAACTGCATACCAAGCCCCATCATATTTCTGGATGTTTTCTATTAAGGTTATAGTATCTGGAATAGCAGCATAAGGAATGACCTTATTCAGTTGTCTATAATCCACTGTCATCCTCCATGTCCCATCTGACTTTCTTACTAGCAAGACAGGATTATTCCACTGAGTGATTGTAGGGACTAACTCTCCTGCCTCAGCATATTCCTTTATAGGAATATGGCACACAATACTGCTTTAAAGTAATTACTTTAGAAGGTTCGGGTAAAGTTATTGGGTCCATTTTTATTTTACCCACTGATATTGCATCTTCCTTACTGCAAACTGGTATCTCCCCTCAGGTAAATTTAAAGTCATACCTTTCAATATATCTATTCCAGTGATGTATTCAAGAATGACTACAATTACCACAGCATATTCTTTCTTAGGTAATTGTCTAATTTTCATCATTAGTTTGATTTGTCTAGCTAATATTTCAGCCCCTCCTAGTCCTGTGATGATGATAGGAATTCCATGTTTAAACTTATCAGGATTTCCATATATAAGGGAGACCTCTGCCCCAATATCTATTAAAAGATCTCTCCATTTAAATTGCTGTTACAGGGAGAAGAAAGAGATGCAGGATTATTGACTCAGTAAGAAGGCAGGTGAATTTCAGTTTTATGCAGATAGTAACAATCCAAAGCACTTTCATGATGCCCTGAAGGCTATTTATGGGCCAAAGTCACATGGTACATTTCAGCTACTGGGTGCTGATGGAGTCACATTGATAATAATTATTATTTTAGTTATATATTTATGTATAATTATGTTTATTACATAATTATATATAATTATAATAATTTTTATATTAGTAAATAATAATTTTAATGCCATTTTAATGTCCACTGCTCATATAAAAGCAGGCTGAAATTTTCCAGGTTGTATGACAAGAGGAGGTTATTCCCCAGGAGATCAAAAGTGCCTCTATTGCCCACTTCTATAAAGGTAACGGAAATAGATTTTCCTGTGACAATCACCAGGAGGCTTCTCTCTTAGTCATTGCTAGCAAGATTCTTGCCAGAGTCCTCCTTCATAGGCTGATCTTTCACCTGGAAGATGTTCATCTACTTGAGAGCCAGTGTAGCTTCAGACAGGGCTAAGGAACTTGCCTGATAACTCCAAGAGAAATGCCAGGAGCAGAGAAGAGTTCTGTACTAGGGCTTATGAAAAATTATATCAAAATTCGTTGCCCAGAGAAGTTCATCAGTATTATGCTTCATTTTCATGACAGCATGCTTGCCCTGATTCTGATAATGGACAATACTTTTGCACTTTCTCAGTCACCAGTGGAGTGAAACAAGGCTATGTGCTTGCTCCCATACTTTTTAGCATGATGTTTTCAACCTTGTTGTCAAATGCTTTCAATGAGGATAAGCATAGCATCAAGGTTCAGCTACTGCTGGTAAAATATTCAACTTGAAAAGGCTACAAGCCAAGACTAAAGTGGAAGGAGCATTGATGTGTGATTTTTAGTATACAGATGATTGTGTACTCAGTGCAGCCTCTGAAGCTGAGATGCAACCAAATATGGATCCCTTCTCTGCTGCTTGTGTTAATTTTGGCCTAACAGTTAACATCAAGAAAATACAGGTGCTCCACCAACCAGTACCATACCATCCACATGTGAAACCATTGGTTACATGGATAAGTTCACTTACCTTGGCAGTATACTTTCTAGGGATGCGCACATTGATGATGAGGTTGATACATGCATTGCCACAGCTAGCTCAGAGAAATTACCCTTTTATCATTTCCATTTCTTCCCCTTTTCCATCCTTTCCCCAGTCTCCAAGTCCATATTTGAAGATTGTCAGATCATTGTACTCATTACCATTTCCATTCTTCTGTTCTCACTTCAGTGGTTTTCTTTCTTATAACATAAGCAGCAAGACAGAGTTACATTTTTCTTTCTTTCAGACTGGGAGATAACACCTGAAACCAGAAAATTAACTCCAAAGCAGGACATTTCTGAAGAGGAATCATCCCAGAAGGTAGAAGTGGAAAGACTCACAAGGGATAGTATATGTTACTCTAAGTCATGTGAAATCTGGAGATTTGAAGACCAGTTTGACATCCCACAAGAAGTATATGAAAAATATCTGAAACAAATGAGAATTGCCCCGAATGAAATACTACTTGGGAAGAAAAACCCTGAATGTAATCAATTTCATCTGGACTCAATCCCTGTTATGGAGCCAAGTGTTCCCACTAGAGAGAGAGACCATAAATATGATATATGTGGGAAAACTTTTAAGTGTAATTCGTACTTAATAAGTCATCAAAAAGACTGTATACCAAAGAAGTCTTACGAATGTACTGAATGTAGGAAAATTTTCAGTAAGGGTGCACTCCTTAAAAAACATTTTAGGATCCATACTAGTGAGAAACCCTTTGAATGTAATGTCTGTGAAAAAGCTTTCAGGAATACTACACTCCTTATACAACACCAGAGAATCCATACTGGAGAGAAACCTTATAAATGTAATGAATGTGGAAAAGCTTTCAACCAAAAGACAGGTCTTAATCGACATAAAAGAATTCATTCTGGAGAAAAACCTTATGAATGCAAAGAATGTGGGAAAGCTTTCAGATGGAGTACACAGCTAACTCAACATCAGAGAATTCATACTGGTGAGAAACCCTATAAATGTAGTGAATGTGAGAAAACTTTTAGTCAGAAGGCAGAATGTACTCAACATGGGAGAATTCATACTGGAGAGAAACCCTATAAATGTAATGAATGTGGGAAAGCCTTCAGATATAGTACAAACCTAACTCAACATCAGAGAATTCATACTGGAGAGAAACCTTATGAATGTAGTGAATGCAGAAAAGCATTTTCTGATAGGTCATCCTTTAACAAGCATGAAAGGATTCATACTGGTGAGAAGCCCTATAAATGTAGTAAGTGTGGAAAAGGCTTCATCCGACGTGCAGACCTTACCCTACATTACAGAACTCATACTGGTGAGAAACCTTATGAATGTAATGAATGTGGAAAAGCCTTCAGCTTGCGTGTACATCTTACTCGACATCAGAGAACTCATACAAGAGAGAAAATTTAAATGTGTAATAAGTATAGGAATATCTTCAGACACAGTTCAGCCCTGGTCATATATCAAGAGACTTCATAACGAAATACGATCTTGGGAATATAGTAAATGAAAAAGTTTCGTTTGAAATTATCCCACACATTCAAATAGCCTGTGGTCATAATAGTACCAGCTATGATTTTGTTTGGTGTACTTAAATGAGAAATATGCTGCTTCTTCCCCATCCCTTTCTCTGCTGTATAGCTTTCTCTGGTAGTATATTCCCTAGCTTTTACAAAAGGTTCTACATCAGTTCATCCAATAGTAGTACTTTCTATGATCAATTTGCTTAATGATTCATTTAACACTAACTTGTCTAATAAGCAATTTTTTATTGCTGAGTCATATTTTACCTATATTTGTAGTTTGGGGCTTCTGCCAAACATTTTTGCATCATTTTTGGTGATAAAACATCAGAAATAATATGTGAGTCTTACTAGGATTAGGGAATTGAATTGCTTTCCTTAATATTAGAATTGCATAGGTAGGAATAAGGAGTGGACTTCTTCCTAGGCTTTCTTTAAGCATGTAGAAACCAATTTATTTTAAAAGTGAAGATGCTCTTTACACAGGTCCAACTCATGAAGCAGTTACTACTCAAACTTTATCCAACATCACAGAATACCTATCGAAAGGAAAAAAACTGTACAAATATGGGAACCTTATAAATATAGGAAGGCCTTCACCTGGAGAACACCCTTTACTCAACATCAGAGATCTTGTATTGAAGAAAGACCCCATAAATGTAATGAATATGGCAGAGATTTCAGGACCTCCTCATACTTTCGTCAGTATCAGTTTATACTGAGGAGAAACCATATGAATGCAATGAATGTTGCAGAGCTTTCCATGATAGCTCATCCTTTACTAAACATCTGAGAATTCATACTATAGAAAAACCCTGTAAGTGTAATGAACATGGCAAGACATTTACTTAGACTACACACCTTAGTTTTAATATCAGATTGTTGACACTAGAAATCATAAATATGACACATCTACCACAGCATTTAGTCATATCTTATTTCTTAAAAAGTATATGACAAAATACACTATGGAGAAACCCTATGACCAAGTGTAGCAGAACCTTAAGTGACATCCCTTGGCAAACATCAAAAAATCATCCTAGAAATATTTTGAATGTAATGAATATGGGAAATCCTTTAATACTTAAACCTAAGTAAGCATCAGAAAATTTATATTGCGGGGGAAAACCTATGACTGTAATGCATGTAGCAGATCCTTTAGCATCTACTCATACTTTCTTCAACATCTAAAGGAGATACCATATAAACGTAGTTAATGTAGGAAAAGCCTTCAGTGACAGCTTGTTCTTTACCACACTTCAGAACATTAATAATGGAGAGAAACTGTAACACTGTAATAACCATGTGACAGCCTTTAGACAGAGAATACATCATAATCAACATCAGAGATTCTACACTGAAAGAATTCTCATAAATGTAATGTGTGTGCAAATCTTTCAATAACAGTTCAGCCTTTGTTAGCAGAAAATCCACACTGGAAAGAAGCCTTATGTATGTAATTAATGTGGCAAAGCCATCAACAATAGCTCATTTCTTATTTAACATTACATTGAAAAGTATAATAATGAATGCAGAAATGCCTTCAAATAGAATATCTCATTGAACATCAAAAAATTCATTTGGGAGAGAAACCTTACAAATGCAGTGAATATGAGAAGGCTTTCCAAAGGAAATATGTGCACTTAGTTACAGATCATCCCCTGTTTAACATCATAGAATAATATACGCAAAGAAAAAAGTCCTGTAAATGCAACCAATGTAGGAAAGCCTTCAGTACCCATCTATATTTTCTTGGCCACCAAAAAATTCATATTTTTAACACTATGAATGTAAAATATGTGGGAAGGCTAACAAGAGTAGCACACATTATAATACTGGAGAGAAACCTGTATATGTAATATATAAGAACAAATTAATTTCTTATTCAATGTCTAGATAATACTAGAGAGAAACTACAAGAATGTAATGAATGTGGAAAAGTTTTCCGTGACAGATCATCTCTTATTTGACATTAGAGAATTCATGCTGGAGAAAAGTCTTATGAATATTATGCGTTCTCCATAGTCAAAGGGTCCAAACAGGAGTGAAACTATATGAATATGACAATTCCTGTAGCTACAATATATATTTTATTTGATATTAGTGAATCCATTAGTGATATTAATGGAGGAAAAAAAGATCTATAAAGATAGCAAATGTGGTAGAGTCTTCAGTGGCACGTTATCAAACATTCAACATTGGAGAACTCATGTAGGAGAGGAACCCAAAATGTCAGCTCTCTAAATCATGGAAATATTGTCCTTGTAATATCAAAACTATTAAAATGTGAATGCCATATATTTGTAAACAAATAATATATATGCAAATAATGTAGTCCTTTTAAGAAGCAGGTGGGCATAGTAGGCTACTAAGTACAAACTTGTTCATTTTGAGTTTTTTGCATAATTTTTTTGAATCTGGGATCTGGATTCTTTTGTTTTAATCCAGAGCAACACCACTGTGCAACAATAAATTATGTTGAAATAAAAGTGCAATAATATGAATAGCTTTTGATTCTTTTCTTTTAAAAAAAAATCTTCCCACTAACTCATCACCTAAAATTGAGCAAATAAAAAAAAAAAAACACCCCCAGTAAAGCTTTCAATACTTTTTATGCATAGTCCAACACAACAAATTACTGCATTGGCCATGTTCAAAGATGTATAGCTATATTTCAAGTTCATTACCTCTCTGGTAGGATATGACTGATATATTTTATCCTTCTTCTGAATATATGGTTTATTATTGTACTGATCAGAATTCTTTCATATTGTTTTTTTCTTTATTATCACTATATAAACTATTCCAGTTCTCCTCAGTTTGTTCTTTATAAATTCATAGAGATCTTCCTGATTTCCTCTGAAAATATACATTACATATTTTCTTATTGCATAATAATAGTCCATCAGATTCATATATCAAAATTTGTTTAGCCTTTCTTGAAAAGAATATCACCCCTTAGCATTCCATTGTTGGCTGTCATAAAAAGAGTTGCTCTTATTCTTGTATTTTCATTAGGTTTGTCTAGAACTGAGAAGGGTACGTTAAGGTCTCCCAACCATTATAGTTTTATCTATTTCTCCATTTCTCCTCATTTTTCCTTTAAGTACTTAAATGTGGTATCCTCTTGGGTGTATAAAGTATGGATATTGATTCATTATTTATAGTACCTTTAAGCAACTCTAGGCATTTTCTCTGGAAATGTATATGTCTTCAATTCCATGTTTGAAATGCTTTTTCTCCTTTATCTCCACCTCCTGGCTTTCCTGGTTTCTTTCAAGTTTCAACTGAAATCTTCTACAGGAAGCCTTTCCTAATCCTTCCTAATCCTAGTGCTTTCTCTCTTTTAATTATTTCTAATTTATCCTGTACGTAGCTTATTTGTACATAGTTGTTTGCTTTTGTCTCCCCGATTAGATTGTGAGCTCCTTTAGAGGAGGCACTATCTTTTGCATCTTTCTATATCACCAGTGCTTAGCATGGTACCCAGCACAGTGCTTAATAAGTTTTTATTGACTGACTGGATGCTTATTTCTTTATCATGTCTATATTTACTAATAGCCTCATCTGAAATCATGATTGCTACCATTGATTTCTCAGTTCAGCTAAAGCTTAAAAGGATTTGCTCCAGCCCTTCATTTTACCTCTACGTGAATCTGTGTTCCAAGTGTTCCTTATAAGCAACTTATTCTCAGTTTCTACTTTCAGATCCTTCTGTTATCTTCCATTTTATGCATGAGTTCATCCCATCCACGTTTATAGTTATGACTACTAATTTTATTTTCCTCCACCCTGTTCTCTAATACTTTTTATTCTGCTCCCACCTCACTTTTTTAAAAATATGATGGTAAAAGACGAAGTTCACCTAATACTTGTGATCTTACCCAGTTCAGATGAAAATGAGATTCACAGAATGCCCAGTATTCTTCATCTTATGCATAATTCATCAATTATGCAACAGTGATTTTCCTCCTTTTTTTCCTCTCTTCTTTCTGAATATAATCCCTGTCCCTCCCATTTTTGTCTTCTGAGACTAATATCTTGAACAAAACCATCCACAAAGCCTCTATCATTTTATCCTTTCTCTTTGACCCTTAGAGATACTAGGATTTTGAGAAGATGTTTATTTCTTATTACCCATTAACATGTAAATGATCCTCACTTTTAACTAAACTCTCTTTTAATCAAATATATATATCTTAGGCCTTCGCCTAAAATGACAAGTGTCTCCCATTGCATCCTGGTCTGTCTCCAATCATCCTGATGAATATCTGGTCAGTAGATCCAGATGACTCAGGAGAAGAAAGTGAGGCTGGTGATCTGGCACAGCCCTCCCTCAGTCAAATCAAAGTCAACTGCCAGTCATGTCATCATTTCCCTGATGCCATGTTCCTCTTTGAAAACGAAGGACAAACACAACCTGTGTCTTTCTATATCTCTCTTTGTGTCTATATTTCAGTTTCAAAATGTCTTCCCAATTTTGACCTTTACATCAAAATTCTTAGTCTATTAAAGATCCAATCCCTCCTTTCTCCCTCCTTTCCCTCCCCCACCCCAAGTAGTATTAAATTTAGTTTTGCCTAATAGTTTATCCTTGGTTACAAACCATTATTGCTTGTTTTTTGGAATATTATATTGATTATCCTTTAATATGGCAGCTCCTGAGCTTTGAGTGAGCCTTATTGTGCCTCCTAGGTCCTTGAATTCCTTCTTTGGTCTGCTTTTATATTTTTTTTAACTTGGAAGTTCTTGATTTTGGCTGTGATGTTTCTAGAAGTTTCATTTTGGGAGGCAACCAGTGGATTCTTTCTCTTTCTATCCTCTGATGCTAAGAGATCTAGGCTTCTTTAATTTATAATTTCTTTAAACATGGTATGTTTATTTTATTTTTATTATTTTGATGTTTTATTATGTTATATTATACTTTTATATTTTCGGGTTTCTTTCTTTTCTCCTGATCATGGTTCTCAGATAGTATAATAATTCTCTCTCCTTGCCCTATTTTCCAGGTAAGGTGTGTGTGTGTGTGTGTGTGTGTGTGTGTGTGTGTGTGTGTGTGTGTACATATATCTATTGTTGTGTTTGAAATTTAACAGAAGTATAAACTGAGGCAATTCTCCAAGCAAGATATTTATTAACGGGGTCATACAACCTGATAATAAAGAATGTGTTAATGAAGGTTGGACCATATGACATTGCCTCTTGCCAAAAGACCTGAAATTCAAGATACAACTCATTTTTATAAGCTTGGGACAAAGAACAGAAGAGAAATAATATTATTGGCTATCATCAGAAGGATGAGGGATCTTTATTAGTTACATCAAAGAAAGTGAACACAGCCCATATATGGTATGGAGATCACCTCTCTTTTCCTAAGGAATGCTTTCATAAATTTTATGGGCTCCAACTGCATCTTAAAGTTACTGATAGGGACCCTGGTATACAGACTCACTGGAACCTGGGGATCAGATAAGATTAACTTAATTGCTAAAGGTAGGACAGGGTGATTAGTCAAGTTAGTCCAACCTCTCAAGTGTAACCCACAAACTTTGCAGGAAATGCTGAGATTTTTTACAAAAGTATGAAGAACAGAGTTTTTCTTTCCCAGTGACTGCAGGAAAGTTTAAGCCTTTGGTATCTATTTTCAAGGAGAAAGTAGATTGAACCTTTGCACATGTGAGCTTCATTCAGAGACAGAGAAGAGGCTTTAGGTTTGTTACACAGAATACAGAGAAAGATTACAGAATAACATAAAATTACAGAGTGAAATAAAATATAAAATGCAGGATCAAGAATTCCCTATACATTAATGTGTATGTACATATAGATAACTAGATAGGGATCTTCTTACATTTTCTTCTATTTGGCCCATTCTTATTTGGGGGGCATTAATTTCTTTGGTGAAGTTTTCCACTAACTTAAAGTATCAACTTTTTTTGCTATTCTTTATTCCCTAGATCTTCTATTCACAATGTGTCTTCATTTCTCCTGAGTATTCATGAAATCCCTGTGGACAAGATTTATTTTCCTCTGAACCTTTACTTGCATCTATAGGCAGGCTACTGTTCTCCTTGGATTTAACCTCCCACTAAATAAAGGAGAGTCTCTCAAACCAAGCTATATCTTCATGTTATTTGGAGTCTTTCTTGATTTGTTAATATTATCCTTCTTAGTATCTAAGGTTGAGAGATCTGGCCTTGATCAAGTTCTACAACTAAATAGCAGGGGTAGCACCTACTTTGTCCTGAAAACAGTGATCCAGACTAGGCCCCCCAAGGGACTCTGGACATAGGACCCTGTAGACTCTCTCTGCCCCTTTTCTAGCCAGACTGCAAGGCTATTGTGCACTTGTGCTGGTGTTAACTTTGCTGACAGCCCCATTTCCTACTGCCCACAGGCTTCTAACTTACATGAACTAATGCAAAGTGAAGTGGCCAGGACCAAGAAAACATTGTAC
The DNA here is from genome assembly GCF_028372415.1 of Notamacropus eugenii. Lineage (NCBI taxonomy): Eukaryota > Metazoa > Chordata > Mammalia > Diprotodontia > Macropodidae > Notamacropus > Notamacropus eugenii. The sequence goes on along the minus strand of NC_092872.1, from coordinate 451,574,173 downwards.
ACAGTAACATCAGTACTGTGACTGACTTAACTATGGTTAGAATGCTCTAAGACAATTCCAAAGGACTTATGATTAAAAGTGCTATCTACCTCCAGAGAAAGAATGCCAGTTCTTATATAATTTTTTTATTTTATTTTTTAAAAGTATCATCAATGTGAATGGAGGTCTGAATGCAGATCAAATCATAATTCTTTAAACTTTATTTTTTGGTCTATATTTTCTTCACAACATGGAAATATGTTTTGCCTGACTGCACATGGATAATTTATTTCCAGTTGCTTGACTACTCAAGGAGAGAATAGGTGAAAAATGGAGAGAGAAAATATGGAACTCAAATGTATTTTTAAGTTTAAAACAAATGTTTACATATAATTGGAAGAAAATAAAATACAAAAATTTTCACATTAAAAAAATAAAATAAAGACATAACAAAAAAAAAAAGAAAAGTACATTTTGAAAGTCCAATTTTTACTACCCCAGTATCCCCTTCTGATCATTCTGTTGAGAAACTGAGGACTATGAAAGGTACAGCAATTCCTTTCATGCAAGATTTCTCATGTAAGGCAAAAGGCATAAGCAAAGAGACAATTCATCCACTGGTGGTGTACTCTTCTCATCAGCTTTCTTGGAGGAAAGAGAATTACACTCTAAAGGGTCAATGGTTGAAAACAAATAACATGACTTTGGAAACGACCCAACGTTGCAGTACATGTCCATAGCAGGGACACAGAACCCAGTAAGAAATATCCTCTTCTATACATATAATCTTCTATACATACATGTATTCTATACATAGAGCTGTGGGACTAACCAGTTTTCCTTTAATCTTCAGGAAATGTCTCCTTTTTAGTCAACATTATGTGAACTAAAACTAATCCAGGACATTTCAGTCCATACTGTTGCTTTCTATTCAATTAGAGTTCATTATTTAAAAACTCAAGGAAAATAAAGTAAAGAAAACATGCTTCAGTATGTATTCAGACACCATCAGTTCTTTCTCTGGGGATGGATAGCATTTTTCATTACAAGTCCTTCAGAGTTGTCTTGCATCACTATATTGCTGAGAATAACTAAGTCATTCACAGCTGATCATCTTAGAATATTGCCGTTACTTTGTACACAGTACATTTCACTTTTCATCACCCCATGCAAGTCTTTCCAGATTTTTTCTGAGAGCTTCCTGCTTATCATTTCTTATAGTACAATAGTATTCCATCATAATCACATACCAGAACTTGTTTAGCCATTCCCCAGTTGATGGACTTCCCCTCAACTTCTAATTCTTTATCCCCAGAAAAATGTTGCTATAAATATTTTTGTATATTAGATCCTTTTACTTTTTGTTTTTTATCTCTTTGGGGGTACAGACCTAATAATAGTGTTGCTAGGTCAAAGGGTATGCATGGTTTTATAGCCCTTTGGGCATAGTTCCAAATTGTTCTTCAGAATGGTTGAATCAGTTTACAGCTTCACCAACAGTGCATTAAAGTCTCATTTTTCCTACATCCCTTCCGGCATTTGTCATTTACTCTTTCTGTCCTATTAGCCAGTCTAACAGGTATAAGATAGTACCCCAAAATTGTTTTAATTTGCATTTCTGCAATCAATAATGAGTTAGAGTATTTTTTCATATGCTTATAGATAGCTCTGATTACTTCATCTGAAAACTGATCATACTTTTTGATCATTTATCATTTGGGATGTGGTTCTTGTTTTTTATAAATTTGACTCAGTTCTCTATATATCTGAGAAATGGGCCCTTTATCCAAGAAACTTGCTTCAAAAATTTTTTTGCAGTAACTATTGCTGACTGTATTTCCCTCTATCCCATCCCCCCATTTATTCTATTTTCTCTCCCTTTTCACCCTGTCCTTCCTCGAAAGTGTTTTGCTTCTTACTACCCCTTCCCCTAATCTGCCCTCACTTGTATCACACATAACCCCCCTTCTCTTATCCCCTTCTCCTCCTACTTTCCCGTAGGGTAAGCTAGATTTCTATACTCAGTTGAATGTGTTTTTCCCTCTTGGAGCCAGTTCTGATGAGAGTAAGGTTCAATCACACCCTCCTACCTCCCCCCTTTTCCCTTCACTGTCAAAACTTTTTCTTGCCTCTTTTATGTGAGATAATTTACCCCATTCTACCTCTCCCCTTTCTCTTTCTCCCAGTACATTCCTCTTTTACCCATTAATTTTATTTTTTTAAATATCCCTTCCTATTCAACTCAAGCCTGTGTTCTCTGTCTACATATACTCGAACTACCCTAATAATGACAAAGGTCTTATGAGTTACAAATATCTTCCTATGTTGGAATGTAAACAGTTCAACTTATCCCTTATGATTTCCCTTTCCTGTTTACCTTTTTAAGCTTCTCTTGAGTTTTGTATTTGAAAGCTGAATTTTCTATTCAACTCTGGCCTTTTCATCAACAATGCTTGAAAGTCCGTTTTTTCCCCTGAAGATTTATACTCAGTTTTGCTGGGTAGGTGATTCTTGTTTGTAATCCTAGCTCCTTTGTCCTCTGGAATATCATATTCTAAACCCTCTGACCCTTTAATGTAGAAGCTATTAAATCTTGTCTTATCCTGACTGTGGCTCCATCATAGTTGAATTGTTTCTATCTGGCTGTTTGCAGTATTTTTTCCTTGACCTGGGAACTCTGGAATTTGGCTACAATATTCCTGGGAGTTTTCATTTTGGTATCTCTTTCAGGAGATGATCTGTGAATTCTTTCAATTTCTATTTTACCCTCTGTGTCCAGAATAATAGGGCAGTTTTCCTTGATAATTTCTTGAAAGATGATGGCTAGGTTCTTTTTTTGATCATGGCTTTCAGGATATTTTAAAAATTATCTCTCCTGGATCTATTTTCCAGGTCAGTTGTGTTTCCAATGAGATATTTTACATTGTCTTCTTTTTTGTTTTTCATTCTTTTAGGTCTGTTTTATAATTTATTGATTTCTCATACAGGCATTAGTTTCCATTTGCTCCATTCTAATTTTTAAGGAATTATTTTCTTCAGTGAGCTTTTGGACCTTCTTTTCCATTTGGCCAATTTTGCTTTTTAAGGCATTCTTCTCCTCATTGGCTTTTTGGATCTATTTTACCATTTTGCCTAGTCAGTTTTTTAAGGTGTTATTTTATTCAGTATTTTTTGTGTCTCCTTGACCAAGCTGCTGACTCATCTTTCATGATTTTCATGCTTCATTCTCATTTCCCTTCTCAATTTTTATTTACCTCTCTTACTTGATTTTCAAAATCCTTTTTGAACTCTTTTATGGCCTGAAACCAATTCATATTTTTCTTGGAGGCTTTGGATTTAGGAGTTTTGACTTTGTTGTCTTCTTCTGAGTGTGTTTTGATCTTCCCTGTCAGCATTGTAATTTTCTATTGTCATAGTTGGCAAACAAGTAGTGAATATTACATTAAAGTTTGAGGTCTTCTATAAAAACCTATCTTATCTAATTTTCCTTATATGATTAATCAAGCTGATTAATACTGATTGAAATAGAGTAGGGACTCAAATGAATGATTTCCCACAAATTTATAGCAGCTCCA